>NC_089527.1:21496243-22913486 GCF_963924715.1 Thunnus thynnus
ATATTTGGTATAGAATCCACAGAGTTTAATCTATTTGGCCCGCCAGTCCTCCATTAATTCATACTCTAAGTGTTTTGTAAGTCTAGTCACTTGGTGTTGCTCTCTAGGCTAAGAAGACGTGTGTATGACAGTTTAGGGGACACATTTCCTGATCAAAGGTAAAGCGAAGAGCTGCCATGACACTCATGTCTGGGAAGCTGCTCCTCTAACCGAGATGTACTCTGAATATGTTTCCAGCAAAGACATATTCTGAGTGAGCTGAGAGAGCTTGTTGTAGATAGGCTAGACAGGCCAAGTCCAGAAGTGACAGTGCCTTAACACATAATTCATGACATGGAAAGTGTGTGTTTAACTTTGGTATTTTTGGAACAGCTCAGGTCAAACTAAACATGCTTTGTCAGCAATGTTTCAGATGAGATTAATGTTTAATATTATTAGCCCACAAAGAAGGAGCAAGCTCAAGGGCAATACTCCATGTTATGTTTATGTGTGTGTTTGTATATGCACATGCCCACACGCATATACGGTGTGTACATACACATACAGTATGCAGAGCATATCACTGCAGTAGTTTTTATCCACTGCTGCAGTCATTGTAATTTCAGTTAAAAAGTAATTTGCAGCTTAAAAAGTCTCACACTAATCAAAACAGGCTCTCCATTCCCACGAAAGGACAGAGAGAGATGCCGTGATCCCTGTGGGAATCATCCCAGGGTCTCCATAGAGCCAGAGACATCAGTAGTGTCTATTTTGACGTCAATGACACATTAACCTGAGCGTGTCTCCTCCTGTCACTCTTTCTACCTTCCCTCCCATTCTAATCTTTACTGGTTTCTCCGGTTGCAGTATGGTATCCACTAAAACATCACTGATATCTTCTCTTCTCACACAGATTCATCCTCACCCACTGACTCACACATTTGTATACAAGAGACAGCATATTTGACTCTCACAGCAGCAGTAGCACATAGGTAGCTTTGTGTTGCTAACATTTTTATCCAGCACCCTCTCTGTCACAGCTTTCATGTTCTCTCTGATGTGTTCTTTTTATCACACATATGGACGAGAAAGTGGGCCAGGATTCGGCCAATGTTTGAAATGCAAGACAAAATTAGAAAGGAATGGCAGAATCCGATGGGGTCACATCGTCTGGGCCAAGCTTGAGACATAGCTGCTCCCAATTAGACTAAAAACTACAGAAAGTCTGAGTCTGATGTATTCAACCAGGCCACATTCCGCCCCTCTGTCAGAAAAAGAAAGGAAGTGGGAGAGCCAGAGAGAAACGGGGAGATGCAAACATTAGAAGAGGAGGAAGGAGAGACTGGAGATAAATTGGTCAGCCCTCCCCCCACCTCTCTCCCTCCCTCCCCCTGCCTCTCTCTCTCAGGACTGCTGTGTGCGAGACTGCAGATAGATTCTGATGTTCTCATTTATGTCTTAATGATTGGGTTAGTATGCAGCTTGTGCTCTGCAATGCTGCGCTTAGACAGAAAGCAAGATCACAGAGGCACACAAGCATGGGAGCTCATACACACATACACTGCAAGATGAAAGGATTAACACAGAGATCTAATGCATCCAGTGGCACATACGAAGATGTATGTTTCACTGAAACCGTGGAGATGACGCTATATTTTGCGAAGCACACTTGCTGTGTACATTTGATCAGCATTAAGTCACGCATTCTGCAGTATGTAATTCTAAAATATGCCATAACTGTAGGAAAAGCACATGTACAGTATGTTAGATGGCCTTGGAGTGCACCTACATGCAAAAGTGGGGATAAGGTAAGAGAGACAGGGAGGTAGAGAGATGGAGATGGTACTTATAATGACATGTCATATCATCATGGGTGGTTAATGCTTGAAATTCAAGGATGAGTATCCTTTTAGTAAACAGTCATATCATTTGAATATTTCATTGAGGCCAATTACTAGCTTGTTTACTTATTAATCTGATTGGCCCTGCCAGAATAAGATCCAGGCCTGTATCATGGAGAAAATGAGAGGCAGAGGAGAGCAGAACAGAGCAGCCCCCACACTGCTGGTAGGCCTACTGCAGGGGAAGCATCAAGTTTACACTGAATTATAATGATAGCTTGGAGAATATTATGATAGCCAAGTGAAGCACTCAAGGTCCTAGAAGGTATGCAACCAAACACATGCTGTATCCATGACCACCATAAAGTCATCATCCTCAGTATTGAACAGTAATTCTCTACTAGGAAAACACTGAAAGCATGTACAGCAATGAATGAAAAGAAAAACATTTCAGAATTACACAAATGAATTAACAGTTTACTGAAACCCTATTGCAAACAGCAATTAGCAACAAGTTTACTTGTTTAGTTTAGTTTATTTGCACAATGATGAAGATATGAAAACATTCAATAGAAAAGACAGTAATTACAGCACAGGAAAGGAAGGAAAGCAAAAGGCTTATTCAGAGTCTTCCCCTTATTAAAAAAAATAAAATAAAAAATGACATTATTACTCATCAAAACAGAAAGATGAAAAATGAAAAGATAAAAAAAAAATAAATAAGATTTTTTTTAACTGTGTTCTAAAAGCTGACAAAGAAGATAATGACTTCAGTGTTATATTCAATGAATTCTATAACTATGGACCTCTAAATTAGATTTTTTTAAAATGGATGTCCGAATTTACAACAATAAGGTAAATGGAAATATTTTTTCGCCTAGTTGAATATGAGTGACTGTCTGACGTTAAATATAAAAATTGTGAAAAGTATCTGGAAGGTTTGCTTGCAATTAATGTATTTAAACATAAAAAAAACATGTTTGAAAACATTTACCTTATCTATTAACAGCAGTGAATATTTTCTAAAAAGAGGTGCAGGGTTTTGTGTGTTAGAATGTGAAATCAGTCTCAAAAACCTCTTCTGAATTACAAGTAAATTGGTAAGATATGATGGATACGTAGCAGCCAAAACAATATTGCAGTAGTTGATACAGGGAAAAATGAGACTATAATAAAGACTTAAATGCAGAGAAGGATGAAACAACTTTTCTCAATATACCAAGCATCTCCATGGACTTCTTACTGTACATGCTCAACATGGTTTTTCCAATTTAATCTTTCATCCACGATAATTCTTAAGAATTTTGTATATGGCACTTGGATAATTTATGTTCCATTTATAAATATTTTAGATTCATCTTTGAAGTAGGATTTGTTTTTCTTACAAAAGATCATGAAGCTACATTTATTAACATTGAGAGTAAGCTTATTCAGCTGAAACCATTTAAAAACTGCAGACATTTCATCATTTATATACTCTATTAGTGTTTTGAAGTCATCTTGTGAGGCTATAAGATAAGTGTCATCTGCAAATAATATAGGGAGAAGTCATAGTCAAGTCATTAATGTAAATTAAAAATAATGAAGGTCCAAAGAGAGAACCCTGGGGTACACCAAAAAGTATTTTAACTTCTTAGATATGCAACCATTAATGGATACAAACTGTTCTCTATTATTTAAATAGTTAATAAGCCACTTTAGAGCATCATCCTGCATACCATATTCATTAAGTTCAGAAATAAGAGTTTTGTAATTGACAGTATCAAAGATTGGTCAAATCTAAAAAGATACCAAGCGCTTTTTTTTTTTTTTTTTTCAATCATCTAAAGCAGAAGAAATATTGTTGACAAGCTGGAACAGTGCTAGTTCAGTTGAGTATTTCTTCTGAAAACCATATTGATGGTTGTAAAGGATGCTGTTTTCAACTAAGTGCTTTGAGATTCTTGTATGCACAAGTTTCTCCAGAATTTTTGAAAAACAGGGTAATATAGATATTGGACAATAATTGCCAAAATTATTGGGATCACCTGATTTATAAAGTGGTATAACTTTGGCAATTTTAAATTCATGTGGGATAACACCAGATTGAGGAGATAAGCAAAAAATACAAGTTAGAGGACCAATAATATAATCAACAATTTCCTTAATGAAACTGCTTCTAATTCCATCATGTCCTAATTATACCATGCACTTCTTAGCACTGGGTGGCTCAAAACTGCAGAGTGAAGGGAACTAACTTTTAATTAAACTACATGGGCTGTCATCAGAGTCTTTGATGTGTGATGCCAGAGAGAAGCCAACATTTAGAAAAAAAACTCATTAAAACCATCAGCTATCTCTCTCCGGTGATGAAGAGTACCATTGCTCCTTAACACCTCAACAGGTACCACTTTAGATTTAACAATTGATTGATGAGGCTCCAAGCTGACTTTATGTCTTTAAATGCTTGGGTAAGTTTGTCTGAATATTTAATGATTCAATACATTTGTTTTTGTATTTTGTATTTCCACATTTAAAGGGGTGGGACATATAATAGCTTTCTCATATAATTTATTTTTTATAAGAGAGCGTTCTTGAATCTTTCATACTTTTTGTAGTGATCAGTGGGAAGCATTTCTCGAAAACAGAATTAAAGAGTACTAAAAATGTCTGATTGCAATGTCTGAGCATTTTCAACATCTTGCAATTCGAAAACTTCACCCCATGAAACATCATAAATTTAAGACTTGAAGGACTTCATGTTCTTGTTGCAAAATTTGTGATATTTTTTGTTTTTCATGGACAGTGTTTTTACATTTGATGTGAATATTTCCTTTGGTATGAATTAATTGAAATACAGGGATATGATCAGAAATATCATACATCAATTATCCTGAAGTAATTTCAAGTGCTAATATAAAAAAAAAGTGTTAATATCAGAATCTGGCGGTCTATAAATATACCTAATTATAATGCTTTTCCCCTCAAAGATGGAAGATCAGCAAACACCAATTTGACTGAGATCTTATCTAGGTATTGACTAAACACCTTTTTTTCCCCAATGATATCAAAATTATTTAGCACATAAATTAAGAGGGAATGTACAGCATTAAATTGTGACAAAGGATAAAGAAATGTAATATCATCATTGAGCCGCGTATCTGAAAATATCACTGAAACATCACTGAAAATGAATAATTTAGGGTTGATAAATATTCCGTCAAATGATCATAGTTTTTAGGCAGACGACGGATATTCAAGTGCAGAGTAGAAAAAGCATTTAAGCCTGGATGATTACCATGTGATTGATTTTGTATCAAATTACTAAACTGATCATTGGTAACATTAGTATTGGCATAATAATTTAGCATTTTTAAATTATCATGATTCATATCCGGATTCATGAAATGCCAACATTGTCATTACATAAATCAAAAAGGTTGAAGGCTAATAAATCACAGATACACAGGGCTCAGACTCTACAGCATTATCGTTAATGTAGGGAGAATTCATTGATTAAAACATTTTCAAAGTGTTAAAAAAATTACAATAGAGAAAAAAGCAACAGAACATTTCTTAAGACAAAGAGGTTGAACAACCATCTGATCATACTTCCAATAGGCAATATTTCCTCTCAATCATTAAGCTTTAAGTTGGGGCAGCAGTTCCTTTCTTTTTTGTCAAACACTTTGAGAGAAATCTTAATTGATAAAGAAGTCAGTACCCTTCAGATACTTTGCTCGCTTAAAATTTCCTCCTCATCGTTGAATCAGAGTAGCTTCAGTACTATTGATCTTGGGCATCCTGTGGGATCATATTTTCATACGTGATGTGCTCTCTCAATTTCGATGAGTTTTTTTGCCATGATCTTGGTGTCAGACCATGATTCAGTTTTAGTATCAGGTATGCCATCGATAATCACATTGCTTCTCCTGGACGTGTTTTCCGGATAGTCCAGCTTTGCAAACAAATCATTCATAGAGGTTTGGTAACCTGAGAGGCTCCCAGAGATGGTTTTGATTTCCTCTGCACTTTACACTTTCAAGTCACCCAGATAAGCCTGAGAAAACTGTTTTTTAAGTCCTCAACGTCCTTAACCATGTTTACAGCATCCCAAACAAGGTTATCCACACGAGCAATGGTAGAATGAACAAAAAGTTGTAGACATGACTTGCTGTTCAAATAAGCCTGTGAAATAAGTTTTCTGTTGCTCAAGTAATTCATGAACCATTGATATGGTAACAAAATCTTCCCCACTTGACATGACCATTTCACAAAACAATAGGCTTCAGCTGCTTAGCAGACCACTTTAGAGTTGCAGTCTTAAAACTTCTTGAGCAGCGAGCGTGAGAATGACAGATCGCAGAGCTTAAAAGCACTCACACTCACTCATGACTAGCACAGGCTAGCAGGTTAGCCTAGGCCAAACAGAGCTCACAAACAAACAGAGGCTGATGTTGCTCCTGATGAATAGTCGTTTCTGGAAAACAATGATGATGAATGACAATGAGAAAAAAGCAATAAAACTCTCCAATGATGGTTTTTCAGTTTTAGTTCAAGAAGTAAGTTCAAGTACAAGACCAAACACAGGCAGAGCACATGTCACAAGCAGGAACAGGAAGCCATGACCATGACTAGGCACAGCAGACACATCAAGCTTTGGATTTCTAAACATGCCAAAGTTTACAAGGCTCTTGTGAAGAGTGATGCTTGAAGCGTAGCCACTGTTCCTACAAATATGTCCAAAAATGGTTTTATCCTCATAAAAATATGTTCAATGGCTGTGGTATCATTGTAATTTATAATTCATGATACAAAACCTGAATTCCTGAAGGCTGTGTCTTTTTCTATCTCCTTTCTACAACCAAAAATACAATATCAAAATCAGAAAGGAGGGCTTAAACGCTGTGTTTATCAGCTCTAATGTAAGCCCCTAAGGTGTGTCACCTATTGTTACTTTCAAGGCCAAGAGTTAGCATATCATTAGCTTTCTACAGTATCTCTGCACACCATATATTTTCTTCTAATATAATAGGCTACTATAATACTAGCACTAACAAGCTCTACCCTGCAATACAAGAACAATGCTGCTCCTTTATGTCCATGTCTTATACATGGATCAGCAACTGTTGCTGATGCTGACTTTTCCCTGAGACCTGTGAGCTTTAGCCTTTGGTGTTTTTTGGAATCATTACAGAACACAGAGTTAGCATGATATGTGTGCTATGACATGCACACTGAGACCCTATTTGATGGTCTTTTTCAAGTAGTAAATCTGCCATCGCTAAACTACAATGCACAGTGCTGGAGTGGGAGGCTTGACAGCCATAGCAACAGTAACTAGGCGGTGGGGCTTAGCAAATGGTCAAATACAGCATATACCTTATTTCAGGGTAAAAACATACTCAGTTAACAAACATTTAGTAGGACAACATACATTTTCCAAAACAGCAACTTTGAATATTAGTCAGAATAAAACAAGCAGGAAATTCTAAAACTACAAAATCTGACAGATGTTTAGAGTTTACCTGCTTATCTACTGGAAAATGGTTTTGAACTGTATATGCACTAAAATAGAATATATATTTCTTTGGTGAATGTGGCCCATATGTTTAAACCAAGCAATGACAAGTCTATTAATCTAAGTGATGTATCCCAATACAACAGGCGGCGTAGGAACACGGTTGCGTCCCATTCCCTGCTGCTTTATTACAACTCAAGGGCCCTCTCAAACCACCTCGCCTGTCATCGCATGTCATCGATCTACATCATGGGATAACATGTAACAGCATATATGTGTTGCACATTTGGACACAAAAGGGACATCTAGGCATGCATAAGTTTAGGTTCATAAGTTCGTGCATAAGTTCATCCTTGTCTCTAAATACAGAAACACAAGCACATCATCCTTATGTGGCCGCATACTTATTTGTGTCTACTGAATGACGCTATAAACACTCATGTTCACTCTTGAACTTGCATGTAACATAAATTGTCTGCTTTCACTATAACCCTCAAAACACACTCATGGTCAAAACTCTGATATAAATCTCATATTTGCATTACCAATAGTGCATTACTCTTACACATTCATTATACATCTGTGTCACTACTTTTACACATCTTTTCACCACTTGAAATACACCTGGAAATACAGAAACACCAGCACATCAGCCTTATGTGGCTGCAGTCTATCTAGGTCTACTGAATAACACGTGCACGCCCTCCTGCGCCTTACCCAAAGGACCCCTAAGCTGCCCAAAGGACCTGTGTGAGCTTTACTTATTGTAACCATAAATTAACCTACTAAAAGATTACATTTACTATTGCAAATGAACATATGTCAGATTATGAATAAACAAAATAATAAACCAAAATAAAAAAAATAATATGTGAGAATGGGGGGATGTCCAATGTCTTTTAATATACCAAACATACCCTACTTGTATTGAGGACTCATAAGAGAATAACTGATAGTAGGCAAAGGTGTCAGAGAAAGGTGCACTAAGGTGTGTTCTTTCAAGGTTTCCTTAGTTACATCCAATATTTATCCAAACAGGAACACGGCTGTAATTCAATTGGTCTGTCATGACAAAATAGACCATCTAATAGCATCATTGGCTAAAAGAGAGCTAGCCTCGGGACCTAGCTCAACAGCTAGCTCAGCAGCTTAGGGGAGTTGATATATGAGAGGATGAGGGGAGAGCAGAAAGGAGGAGAGCAGCTTAGGAGCAGGAGCAGTTTCCCATAATAGTAACACCGCAATACCAGCAATACCCATGATCTCTATGGGTGTGTATAGCACAGGTGCACAGACATAGCACATTTTTACATAAATGGGGTGGGAGGAGCATGTGTGTGTGTGCATGTCTCTGGGTCAGGCTCTTCATAATCCAGAGATTTTCCACTCTGCTGCCTCCATTGTGAGGAGGAGAGAACACAGGAACTCTTGGTGCACTCTGCTCCACTTCCAAACACATGCTCAGTGTAACAAAGGCTAATACTACACTTCAGCCTCATCAAGTATATGTGTCCTCTTCAGTACTAATCACTGTCACCCACTCATAGAGACATGTTTAATGAGGAACATTCTCACCAACTGTCTGCTGTGATGAAAGTACACTCTTTTCTGTGTGCAGCAATAGTAAATAACCCATATCTCTGTTCAATAATTGATAGCCTATACAGTATCTCCCTGTAGTTCAAGGTCTGCTAAACTGAGCGTTAGGAGCTCAGGGCACATAAATTGTCTCAGAAGAGAGGTTAGTTTCACGCTGTAAGAGGATATCAAGTCAGGTCACATGACCATATTCATTTCAAAGTTAGCCCTGTTTTAAATGATAAGGCAACATTCTGTATTTTTGTTGTTGTCAACAAACCCCATGAAAAGACCAAAATCAGCAATGTGTTAGTCTATCTGTCAGTGCTTTCTGACTTACCTACACTGTCATTTGCTCTCAGCCCAAAGCCCATTCATTTCTAAAGATACAAATCTTTAAAACTAGGTGCCTTTTTTCTTTTTAAAAAAGGCACTGTGCAAATGTTATTCAAAGGGGAATACATGATGCAAAACTATTTTCAGCCAAGGATTTAATGCACTATGAGTGCTTATGGCAGTAGGAAAGTTACTTCAGTAGGCAGTTGGAAAAACTCCTCAGTTATCTTATATTGGCCCTTTACGCAGCCCCTCAATTCAGTCTCTGTCTGTGACAGGCTGTTTTAGCTCATGTCTCTTTAAGCCCCCCTCACAATTAGCCCACTCTGTTCTGATTCGCTGGAGGCAACTTTGAAACAAACAATTTTTGGAGAATTTGACTTCTTTTTCTCATTCTTTGCTCGAAATGAAAATTTCTCAAATAACATCCTTGTGTCCATGTTCAAGCATGAGACCAATACGATAATGCAAGTGGACAATGTGAATAACTCTTGGTACAACCTTAGCAACAACCTTAGCAACAAAGGTTATGGAACGGACGGCCGTTTGTGGACATAGTCGAACAATCTGACATCATCACACGGAGGAGGCAGAGGTAACTTTGCAAACGTAGCATTCATTCTTTTGACTTGCAGGGAGCATTTTTATACACGTACACCGCAAGGTTTGGAACTGACCATGTTTAACAAAGACATTCTGCATTATTATTATGTGACAGAAAATCACAAATAAACTACAGTGCCCATGGTCATCCTAATGAACATGTCATCTTTTGTAACAGTGCAGCTCATTAATGTGTTTTTCATCACTGAGCTCAAAGGAATACACACACAATATTAGCTGGATCAATTTGGTTTTGGGCTGTCATGGATTTGCTGACAATAAAAAATATAAAAATACAGTGCCTACCTTCTTTTCCTCTGTGCACATTTTTATATCTTTATGTCCTCAGTCACAATAATCTGCTTGTAGGTTGGTCAATACAATAATTTGTGTAGACAAAATTGGTTCGAATCAACAAAGTGTATTTTAGATACTAGCCAGTAACTGAAAATTTTCTGAGATACCAAATATGTCAGGCTGTATATGTCTAGAATATATCCCAATTTTTTTTTAAAAAAAGTAAAACACTAGCACAGAATCTTGATCATGATCTTTGATCATATTTAGTCCATTTTCTTCCCATCATATCAGTATTGCCTTTATGAAATAATTCACATTTGATCAATTATTCATGTACAGCACCAGTCTAAAGTTTGGACACACTTTCTCATTCAATTCAATGGGAAAGTGTGCCCAAACGTTTGACTGGTACTGTAAAGGCTGTGAGAGTTTGCTTATTTAGTACATTACTTTAATGTTCTCTGTAGATACAGGTATAAAGTTTGGCTACGTTAACAGCCTCCAATTATTACCTAGGAGGCAATAATCGTTTAGTGTGCTGCTTAATAATCCCAGAGATAAACCATCTGTGGGATTTTTCACTCTACATTTGGCACCTAACCAAAGTTTTCTTATTGCACTAATTTCACAGTGTTCACTGACTTCTGAACTTAACTAATATTCTGCCTTCTTTGATCAATTTCAGTACATTTTTCCTCACCTTTTGCCATCTCTCTCATGTTCTCCAATGTTTCCTATGCTCATTCCCTCCCGCTAATCTGCTACTTCAAATAATCCTTCAGTTAGAGGTGGGCATAAATGTGATAGGTTCTGTGTAGCAGAATAGTATCTGGAGACACGGCTTGCTGAACCACGACAGTGTGTGTTATGGGATTGAAAATTTGGAGCATATTTCTGCAGAGTCACAATCCCCAATGAGTATGTTCTATTCCATTATGTAAATGAGTCTCCAAGAGGTACCTCCTGGGAATTTATGAAAGCAGGGCAGACATTTATAAAGAGCATACATATGCTGTGTCCTCCCCTGGACTGTCTGCAGAGCCCAGACTTGTAGCTAATAACAGAGTTACCAGGGCTTTATGAATGGACGAAACCGGCAGCTTTTGAAAATATGACAAAGCTGCATGTGTTGTTGTTGGTGCAAAGACACTGCCGACCTTCAGGTCATTCTCTGTCAGCTGTAATGATCCCAAAATGTCTTGCCCTTGGAGATCTTACTGACAACAGCCAATCATGTGTAATATACTCAGGCCTCTAAACATCCCTGTAAACACATACGTAGCCCACCTTCCTCTCCTCTCCTGGTGTGTCTGTACTCTTCTCAGAGGTCAAATTCCCAACATTTGCATTTAAATTGAAAACAGAGTAAGTAATTCCTTAATTCCCTGAGTATCCATGGTCCCAGATGACCCCACTCCACAGTGTCCTCCCACACACATCTACAAGAACAGAACAATCTTTTCCTGGATACCACTGTGTGCTTGACACCTCCTCTTCCTCCCCCGCATACGATGCACAAAAGGATCCACATACACATGCACACAGATGAACACAAACAGACCCAACACACTAATATACACACAAAGCCATGTCAGTGCTAGAGGAGGACGTGTGAGGATTTGCGTTGTCATTAGGGGGAACACATTGACTCCTGCACTGCTGTGAGCTCTTTGCTTGCTTAGTGATGAGTCTATTATGTGGGCAGTGGCTGTGCTCTGAGGACGCCCTTTGTCTACTGCATTCCATCAACCAGGGAAATGATGCTTAGCAAGACACAATTAAGTGACACAAAATGTAGGGAGTCCCTTTCTACCATACTGACATAATTATGAAAGGATTCAGTCCCAAGACAGAGCTGACATTGCCTGGCTACTACTTTTGACCTCTGCCTAAACTTAACTGTGTCTCATAAACAGTTTGACTTTTTAGGCTTGATGCATGTTTACACACTGTAAAGCCCCCTAAGAGTTATAAACAAAATTGACTTGACATTATGAAATGACTCTTTTTTAAATGTGTCATTCAATGTTCCTACTGTATTTTGAATATGGTGCACTGCAGTAAGGAGATCTGATGTGTCAGCAGTGTTGTCACCTGCATTTCATCCCTGTGGGGTGCAGGTGTAATGCAAGTTCCATGGCCTTTTCTGTAGCATGTTTCTGGTAGCATGACTACTGACTCTTGTCAGTAATGGTGATATTTGATGATCTATTTAATGACAATGGCAACTAAGTTTTAATCCAACTGAAATCACATTTAATCATTGCACTCCACAATAATGTCAACATGTTTTTTAAATGCATTTTCAATAGTTTTGTATCATTAGAATGAGGAAAAAAAGGTCTTTGGAAAAATATCAGATATCTGAGGGGGCTTGTTGGAGGCTTCTTTGATTGACATTAGCTGGGAGACTACATGACACACTGTTCGGAACAAAGCTAAGCTAAGCAAACTGCTATAGCTACAATGGACAGACAGTGTGTTGCTAGTAACGTTTTCAGGTATGTTAACATGCTGTTTAATGCACTGCAGCCGAGCAGCTAATTAGCTAACTAGACTGCTAACTGCTAAGGTGCAGGACAAGATGTGTGTTCATGTTTGTAAGTTAGATAAGAAGGAGACTTTAGCAGGAAAGCTAACGTGAGTTGTTGTTCAGAGTCTGTGGCTCTTGTGTTGTGTGGCAAGATGCTATCAGGCTCACTGTGACTGTCTGTTCTGCCTCTGATAGAATGCCACGCTTTATTCAAGATGTGATTTGGAAAAATAATGACTCCAATAAGGAATTGAAAATATGAATTTCTACCTTTTGGTTTCTGATTTTTTTTCAAAGGAGAACACAGGACAAGTGACTCACAAAGTCAACAAAAAAAGGCTAATATTTTGACTTTTTGTAATAGGAAAAGCACAGGTGTTACTATGAACATTAACCATGATTCCTTTCTATTCAAGTGTCCAAGCAAGCTGTGAGGAGTGTGACAGTGAGCCAGCATGCACAATACTGAAATCAAAGCAGCTAAATGGAATTCAGACATCATTAATTTTATTACTCACACCTGTGTTTTTTCTACCGTGACATGTCAAAATGTCTTCTGCCTGTCTCAACAACCATTTTTTCTAACAGTTGCCTCATTGAGTGGATTTACATGCATTTAACTATATGATGTGATGACATGGTGTTGACAGTTCAGGGGTTTTTTTTAATACCACAATTAACACTGCTCAACCTGTTTTGCTTTCATCTGCTGATTTCCAACCACAGGACTTCCATATCTGCAGCGAGAAGTTCTCCTTTTTACACGTGGGTGACATTTTTGTAAATATTATCTCACCAGTGGTGTTGTTATGCTAATGATCACATCTCACAAATGCACACCTACACATGTTCAGATGGCATTCATCAAGTTGAAACAAGAAATGAAACAAGAAACATGTTTTTTTGAGTTAGGAGGGTTTGCTGAAGCTTTGACAAGCAAACCTCACAGAAAAAAGTAAGATTTAAGATGAGATTCAGGATAAGAATACATGAATATGGGGTTAATGTTTGAGCTATAGTTAACATGGAACATCTCACCCAAACCAAAACTAAAGCTGGGTATTGATGTTTTGGTGAATGGCCTCTGTATCTTCTGTAAGTCAAATGACATTCTGTAAACCTCCACAAACACTGGATACCTGAGAACAGAACCAAACTAAGAGCAGAGCAATCTAGCCCTGATCCAGGATCATATACTATGTATCATTGTCAGCTATTTGTATAAATAAGATGACTGTTTTCATCACTAGTATTATTGCAATATAGCTTCCAGCCACCAGTGGCAGGACTGAGCACTTGAGTGCTTCACAGCACTCTGCACTAGCTTTGATTTTACATGGTTTTACCATGGATGTATAAAGAGAAATGGATACAGGAAGAGCGCCGGGCTTTGAAGCAAATTTGACATAGCGGCCAAACTGTGTAATTACAACGTTGCGTGATGCACACTGGCCCAAAAAGACTTTTTCCCATAGTTTTACATTGTGAAAGAGACGTATCTAAATCAGCGGATACATTTTTTTGAGCGTCACAACCCCCGTGAAATGACTTTTCTCACTATCAGAATTTGATCCATTTGGTCCAATCACATTTCAAAAGCCTCGAAGAACTGCACAATTGAATTGTTTCATCCCCATTCAAGTTAGCCGGAGGGCTAAACCGGAAGTAGCTGACTCAGTCGGCGAAAGTCACTACTGCACTTGCTCTAAAGGCCGCACAGATGCGGAAGCAATACGGAAGTTGTTGAACTTTTTTGGCTTCATGCGCCTCTGAGCAACTTTCATAGGAATGAATGGGGCCCCGCCTCCGATGCCGTATCCAGTTCTCTTTATACATCCATTGGTTTTACTGACTTTATTAGAGGAGACATTTCATGTTTTTGTTACTTTACACCTGACGTATGTTTTCACATATGTCAGTTTGTTTGTATTTTCAGCTTTCCTGCAGTAACCTTTTTCATGAGTAGATCTGTGATTGAAATGTCGGAGCTCTGGATGGTAGCCATGAAGGACCGAAGTACATAGTATGTGGTCCTGGATTAGGGCTAAGAGCAACCACGCCATGGTGCTTGCACACAACACATGACATTATACTCTCATTGCTTACTGGGCCACTGACATTGAAAACGTATCCGTTTCCTCCGGTGCAGTGTGGCCTTAAATGTTCCACAATGTACAAGTGGTTATATAACACAGAAATGCCAGGATGTGGATTGCCTGGGTACCTGCTGGTGTTTGTCACTGCCAGCTTTGTGGCATCACAGTGGATTGTGTCATCTGTATGTGACTAGCTCCCCCTCCGACCGTTGTCTGCCTGCCTGGCAGCCCCGACCTGTACGCCTGCTGAACAGCATGCTGAAGCATAAACACCAGCAGGCTTCACTTCTCTTATCATTTAACTCCACAATCACATCACACTGCAACTCATCCTCTGAATCACTGTGATTTTCCACCTTGGGAAAATATACTGTATGTGTAACTTAAAAGATTAGCTATATCAGGACAGCAACGGATCATTAAAGGTGTCTGCAAACCCTCCAAATCCTTCCAGTCTATCTTTACCTGTCTGACAAAACAAACACATGTATCTTATTTAATACAGGCAGGATGTATGTCTCTCAACTTCACAAAATGTTACACATCGGGCAGGTAAGAGTATGGAATTATTTACTGGAGCTTCTTTCTGAGACTACCTCTATAAAAGATGCAGTGATGACAAATGTCTATGATAATAGAGCAAACAAGCAGACCTCATGGGGATTCACTCCACTTTTATCCACATTATTTGGTTTGATATTATGACTTTGGTCTGCCAGCTTACAGCCATGTCTTAATGTCTCCATCATCTAAATAAGGTCCCCCGACTCTCTGCTCAGCTAAATGTCATCAGCATGCGAATGCAGTAGCCACAAACCTCCCGTAAGTGGCTTCTGCCTATAAGCCTTCAAGGAAAAGGTTCCTGCCTTAATATGCTAAGTAAAGATGAGCGCCCCAGTGCTCTCCTGGCCTGTATCACTTATTAATAAAAGGGCTAAGAGGTCCACTCTCTAGGGTTCTGATCAATGCTGAATCGCTTAATGCAACTTAGTGGGCCTGTGTGTGTGCATGTTAACATGTGCAAATGTAAATGCCTGTTTATATGGTCCAGATTTATTTATTTCTAATATGAACTTAAAGGTGCAATGTGTAGAATTTAGTAGCAGAACGGGCTTGGCAGAAATGGAATATAATATTCAAATTCATGTTTTAATTAGTGTGTAATCACCTGAAACTAAGAATCATTGTGTTTTCATTATCTTAGAATGAACTATTTATATGCCATGTTTCTACAGTAGCCCAGAGTGGACAAACCAAACTCTGGCTCTAGAGAGGGCCTTTTGCGTTTTTCGCGATTTTCACAGCCACCGTAGGTTTTCCTACATGCTTGAAAGAGGAGTTAACTGTGAGGAAGCACTTCAAAAAAGTACTTTCTCACAGAGTTATGTCCTCATCTATCTTGTGCCTTTCCTTCTAACTGTCTTGCTAACCCATCAAGAGCTCTCTCTGTCTTTTACTTCTTTTCCTATCCCCCAGGGACAAAGACAATGTTCAACTTTTCAACCCTCTCTCTTGGCTTTATAAAAATAAGGTAGTAAAAGAAGTAAACCAATTTGCTTTACAAAAAAAGAAGCTCAAAACACTTTGAGAACTTGGCAACATGAACTTTAACATTATGTTTGAAAGTAACATTTCCTTAACTGAAGCTGTTTTGGTGTTGGGGGAACATTTCAAATACTGGTAGCAGCAATGAAACTTTGTGTAAAAAGTGTTTCTTTACAGCACCATCCCGCCAAGCTGCTCTACATGAGATTCATGCATCTCATAGAAGCAAGGGAAGGATGTCCTGAGGTCGTATTAAGTTAAATATGACTCCATAGAAAGTACTAAATCTCCACACGGATAGTTGAGATAAGAACTTTTGACAAATGCAGAGAAGTATGACATGGATGTGAAGAGGATAAAGATGCAGCACGGTCAGATAAATAAACTCATGGGTGTTTTTAGCTGACAGGGAGACAACCAGCTGCCTCAAAGTCTGCCAAAGAACCAAACTCGGGTGAAATCTGCCCATTCATCCTCTTAGTGCAAGCTGCTGCTGGAGCTGTTTAGAAAAGTTAGCTACAGTAGCAGGTTATCACTCCCTCAGCACACATAAACAAACCAACATTACAGGCAGACCAGTGTGATAATAGGAAGCTACACTGCTTCCAGCTCCTGAAGGTTTGCAAATGTGTGTGTGTGTGTGTGTGTGTGTGTGTGTGTGTGTGTGTGTGTGTGTGTGTGTGTGTGCAAACTAGGGCTGTTTATATGATAAACTATATGTAATGCTTATGCGTCCTACTTTCTATTTCAGTCCTTTTCAATTCATTCACTTTTTATGCATATATATGTATTCAGGGGACTAAATGCAAAATGAAGAATTTAATTTGAAATTCTTCATTATTCTGTTGTAAGAGGAATATATTTAGTTTACCTGTGTGTGTGCTCTCTTACAGCACCTGTAGCACTGAGATAAACCAGCAGCAGATGAGCCCTGAGCCGCAGCTGCTTGCTTGAGATGAGGACAAGCAAACACAAAGAGATCATAGCTCCTGGACCATTATTTAAATGCAAAAAAAAAACACTAAAAGGTGTGTTTCTGCGCTGTTTTGTGTCTTGGTCTATCTAACTTGTATATAAGGATGGCTGTAGCGAGGTGTGACATCATCCATTGGTTTGCAGTGGAGCCAGTTTGAAGCCCAGAGTTGCTACTTATGGTTCAGCGCCATCTTTTCCATTTGGAGCCATGACCTTCCAAATAAGGAGTGCAGGGTGTTGCCATTCACGTTTTGGAAATACACCCTACTACTCAGACTGAAGAGAATGCTAGCTTACTGGTACACCAAGCGGTCCACTTGAGCTAACATTAGCTACTTTAGCTACATTGTGCTAACAGAGCAGCAATCAAGTGACATTAAATTAAATGCAGGGGGTCTCCGAGAGACTGTCTCAGATTCAGTGTGGTTTGATACATTTAATAAAATGGAAGCCTATCTACGGAAGTGTAATGCATTCACTTGAGAAAAAATGTTTTTCTGAATTAACGAGATAATTATCTCAGAATTCTAAGAAAAGTTTTCATGAAAAAAAAAATCTGCTGTTTTTCTGAATTAACGGGATACCTCAATATCCCAACAGAAGCTTCCATTTTCGTACTTGGGAGCTCGATTTCATAGAAGCAAACATCACACCTGTTTAGTTTAATCCAGTTTAATTTTGGTTTTGGTTTGAAAAATTGGGAAATAATCGTGTCTTTAATAATAGAGATGGTATTGTTATTCAACTTTCTTAATTTAACTTTCTTCTTAGTCAACTTTGCACAGGCACCTCAGGACAGACAAAGATGTTTCATTAAAGCCAAAAAATAGATGAAACAAACACACCAGACTGCCTACAGAGCAAGAGGTTATTTTAGTTTGCTTTTTCCACAAACAGGTACAGTGGGATGACTCAACTTGAATGCTGTTAGAGAGGACATCTGGACCAGCAATCTTTAGGATTTATCTGATAACCAATTGGGAAAATAAAACTTACAAGTCAAACCTGACAGAAAAAGTACAATGCATTATGTTTATAAAAGAACACAGAAAGAAGATGAAAGAAATGTGTATCTGTATCTTTCAGGACCTCCGCCTTGCTCAGTGGCCGTCCTTACTGTAATTACTACTTTAGGCGCAACAAAGTTCAGATGGTGTTGTTACCACAGTCAGGATTTTGAGGTATCTCGTTAATTCAGAAAAACAGGGCAAATTTTTTCTCAGCTGAATGCATTACACTTCCGTACGTATCTGTTCCCTGAGAAAACACTTTCTATGTGAACTGGGCATGGCCTCTCTCTCTCCAGTTTGCAAGCCCTCCCCCACCATTCAACGGGCGACAGGAGACTGTCATGTTGTCACACGGACAGCTGCTCTGATGACTTTCACCTGTCCTGTGCACAAGCATGAACACCCCCTGCTGATTGGCTGGAATAGTGTCGTGTGGCTCGGTCTCAGCCACTTTGTTTGTTTCCCATTTACAGTCAGGGCTGTGTATGAACACTGGATTTTTTCTTCTGTGCACACACAGAACGGACAGCTAGCAGAGGATGTATTTGCTGAATCTGACAAAAAGTGTGTTGAATAACCTTTCTCCCGAATCACCGACTCTACCTTTAAGCAGCACTTATGCTGCTTGGCTTTGGTATGAAAAGGTAAACCAAGGTTACTGCAGTGACTTTAATTATCCTACATGTATTGATGGCAATTTGAAGCCTTTTCAGTAAAAAATCCTTCTCAGTCACAAAAATGCTGCAGTATGATTGTAGAAAGACACTTCTTTCATTCATTTTTCATAAGGAGAAACAGAATCCTATTAAGTCACAGCAGATTGTACCCAACAAAAAAATCAGCCACCAAGTTTTTTTTTTGGCACCTTTTGTTACGAGTGTAAGCACACGAGGCCTTTTTGTTGTTCAACAAAATAAGCCAAACCTCTCAAGGGCATCCATGTTTGATGACAGCCACACAAGAACTTTGCCAAGACAAAATGATAATTCCCCATCAAAGAAATAATAAGTAAAGAAGGTTCTGACCAAACATTTCATGCCAACTTTCAGTATTTGACATTTTTCCAATATTTAGTCAGCACTATAAAGTATTGAGGTTAAATACTCAGCCCTACATTACCTTCAGTTTGGTTTAAGGAGACACTGATATCATGATTGACAAATCAGTTAAGTGGTCACAGAAATAGGGTTGTTACATCAAATATTATCTGCGTACTGTAATCACTGTTTGTGTATGTGTGTGTGTACAATTTGTCTTGCTGTGCTCCAAAGCTGAGTATGAATGAGGATAATAAGTCAGATGCTCTCTAGAGTGCGAAACACACACACACACACACACACACACACACACACACACACACACACACACACAGAGATGAGGGGGTTAGCTCTCACAGAATGCACAATGGAGCAAGCAATGAGACAGGAATGTCAATATACCCTGTGAGCGTTGCCTGGAATACTTAAACGTGTTGCCAAGTAGAGACACAGTAGGACAGTCTCAGCCTTAAGGTGCGTGTGTCTGTATTGCAATAGTGTATCCTCTCTGTGTGTACATCAACAGCTCCAATGACACTTCCAAAGCATATAGACATTCCTGAAATCACCTGCACACATACACAAGACAGAGTGACATCCAGTGCTTAAGAGAAAGAGAGTCCCAGAGGATCTTACAAGGTCAAATTACAATTTTCCTGTCATGAAAAATGCAATCGATTCGATTTCTAAAACAGCAGTAAATAATCGCCAAAACACCATCACGGTTTTCACTGACATGCGTTAGAAAAGTCATTATACAAACACGCATGTGCAGTGCTTCTGTAATGACTGAGTGAGGGAGACAGATGGTGACTCATACCCCACATTAAATTGCCAGCACTACATTTCCCATGAGGCCACTCGTAACGCCTGCTGTCGGAGGCAATGTTCTTCCTAGTTTTCTGTGATTGGAGTGCAGCCTCATGGGAAAAGGTCAGATGTCAAAGCATGAGAGGGTGACCAGAAGTGATACATCACTGAGGAAGATTACAAATAACATCAATTAGTTATGCACAATAGAGTCCAGAAGCTATTTTCTGATTAATTTATTTTTTGTTGTGCCTGCCTCATGGACTTATCCTGCTGTACATTGATTTCCTACATTTCCCAGAATGACTTTCAGTAACCTCTGAAGAGCAGCTTGCTTCAATGCTTGCTTGCTGTTTGTGCTAGTTCTCTGACTGCATGTTTTATATCCTATCATAACCATTTTTATTGTTCATCTTCTCACAGTAATGATATCTATAATAAATTATGTTTAATTGTTTACAAGGTATCAATAATTACAATTACCCTCATGGTATATTCATATATACTATTTGAATAATAATGCTGGTTGCCAGTCCAGTCCAAGTGATGGTCACGGCCTCTTATTCCAAATACAGTGTGTGTTGTTGATGTGTCAGCTGTCAGCAGTGAGATTAGCATCACTTCCTCTGTCGTGATAGGTTTGTCCTTGTTGAACCTTGATGCAGAATGCAGAGTCAAGAAAGAAGTCTTTGTTATAACTTCAGGCTATTACTTACGATTATTTTCATCCTGAACTAATCTGTTGATCATTATAATTTGTCAGAGCCCAAGGTGACATTTTGAGATTGTGTTTTCTTTAAGGCTGGCAGTCAAAGAAATTGAACTTACAGTGATACAAAACAAAGAAAAGCAGCAGATCCTCACATTTGAGAAGCTGCAACCTGCATGTGTGCTTGCAAAATAAATATATATAAATAAACTTAGAAGTCCCCCTCCAGTCAAAAATGTGTTTTTCTTCTTGTTCCTTCAGTTGGATGTTTGAGCTTCACTGTGCAGAGTGATGTATGTGCAGTTTGACACTAGAAGGCTGTTTTTATATTTATGTGCTGAAAGTGGAAAGTTTCTCTGTGCTCACTGAAAATCTGATTTTAAGGCCTACGAGCATGATTTGTGACATCACAATTAGTTTGGAAGCTAGTTCAATATTCAACTTGCACAAGTGTGATGTGGAAACTTGAAGCCTCCAGTGGACAAACATTGAGAATGGACTTTACAGTGAAGTAGGAGACATCTTGTGTCCAGTAGTTAAACTTTTGAGACAAAAAATATTTACTGAGGGAGAAAGAGTAGATGTAATTTTAAGGATTTTTAAATGGTAATTATACGTTTTTGTGGAAAAACCATATCAGACACATATTGTTGTTCCAAGCAGAGTATTTTATGTCTTAATACATGTCAGGAGGGAATATTTAAATGATTAATCAGTAGTTGCCAATTAAAAATTGATCAACTCTTCCCTATAACTATACTCAACCATATAAAAACTGACATGAACTTTTAATGAATCAGATTCTTGACAGTGTTTATTCAATTAAATTCTACTATAGATGGAGTAAACATTGGGCTACCACTACCCTCCTTACTTTCTGACTACACACCCAAACCATCAGAGGTCATGAGCACTGAGTCTCACATAAGCAACATGTTTCTATCCTCAAACTCAGCATCCCATGGTGCCCCTCCATCTCACTGCTGGGTGCTGGTTCCACATTACGTAAATATTCAGACAAGCCAAACTAATCATTTTTAAAGTATTAAGACATATAATATTACCAATCTGGAAATCAAAATTTCTGTCTACTTTTGTTTGTCCGTCTCTTCTCTCTGACCACTCTTTTGTCTTGTCCCCACATTTTTTCCATTGCCATTATATAAACTCTGCTCTCCTGGGCGTTCCCCAGACCAGAATCAAGACCTACAGTGATGATGCATTGTGTGTCATAGGCCCTCGCCTCTGGAGGTCAGGGCATCAGACATGGTGGATAACTTAAAACAGAGCCTTAAAATTTAATTTTTAAGGAATTGCTTTTATGTAGTTTCAGTGGTTTCACTTATAACTGTTTATGGGCTCTTTGTGTTTTACAGTTTTATTGTGCTTTCTGTTTTTATTTGATTTGATTTGATCTTATTTCTTTTATGGGTTTGACTTTCTTTTGTCTCTTGTGTTTTATCCTTTGGATTTCACTGATGTAAAGCACTTTGAGCTGCGCTTGTTGTATGAACTGTGCTATACCAATAAAACGTATTATCATCATTATATTATTTATTATATTGTCTTTTCACTTCACTTCACTTCACTTCCAATTTTTTGTCATGCCACTACACCGTATTGTGCTGTTGTGTTAAAAGTTGAAAATCATTTTCAACAAGTGTTACATCAACCACATTTTGCCAGCTATGCATGAGAATTTCAAGGTAAGAACTTGCAAGAGGCTGTTTTTATTTGATCGATTGATTTCTTGAAATCATTTATGTTGTCATGTTAGCTGATGCTGTGATACTGGTGTGCTGGCTATAGAGTAGCTTAAGGCAGGCTGAAGGGTCTTTCTAGCCACCATGTAATGCCCTGAGGCTATCGCTTAGAGCTCTTTTACATTTCACTTGAAGGGAGAGTAGGATTGATGCACCAGAAGAATGCGGAAAGTGTGTGTGTGGATGTGTGTATATGTGTCAAATATGTCTACAGGGACAGACAGATCCTCCCCTTCAGAGCTAAGAGCTGACAGCTGCTGGTCAGATACCGTGAGTGCTGAGGAAGACATCAATCTACCTCCATAGAAGAAAGTGAGTCAGCTTAGAGAGACCAGAGAATATATTTTCCATGATAAAACAGTCAGAGTCAGATCTACACAACTGTCTACAGCTCATCCAAAGTCTCGTGTGTGTGCCCTCCAGAGCTGCAGGAAGAGTAGCCAAACAAGCATACATTCAATTTGTTGCTATTTTTAAGTTTCGGGGTGTTTTTTTTTTTTTTTTTTGGCTTCATATATTCATATTCGACCTGTTTCTTGGCGATTAGGCTGAAATGTCCAAGAGGAGAGCCAACAGGAAGCAGTTGTACATCACCCGGTATGAATAGAACGGTTTCCATGACAACCACAGACCTAGTTCCACCAACAGCACTTGTTAGGAAGTATGAGTGGTAGAAGGTATTACCATTTTTTTCCATGGTTACACTTTTCTGTAAATGGCTAAATTTGTAATCGATTACAGTGGATTATGGAGGCTAAATATCAATATACAACAATTGATATTTTCAGTTCCATTGTAATGCTGTATAAACAACAAACTACAGTGAAACCTATTAAAGCTTTAGGACATAATCGTGATTCTATTTATTTTATTTTATTTTTATATATTGTTAAATCTTGTTTGAAAAAGTCAGTGGACACAAAACAATTCAGTAAGACAGATTTAATCTTAGTTAACATTTTCAGCTTCACATGAGCTAAAAATCTGTTTAAACTGATCCATGAAGTAGTAGAAATTGTTTTTGATTCAAACATTCACATGGTAGTTTATGGACATAGTGTTGTGGAGGAATGAGCTGTAATATAATTTAACATTGTAGGTATATTATAAGTTTACAAAACACTGATATGGGCATTATGAATTATCAATATATGTGTGTTCTAAGCAGGCTCAAAGCATTAATCAGAGCATTTTTACATGCAAAATAAATACATTGTTACTCATTAAAAATGACACTTATTCATTCATATTCTCTCATTCATTCACCCAGTCAAATGATAAAGTTAAATACACATTTAGATACATGAAACACTTTTAAATACATGAAAGTTTAATAAATGTTCTGCTGTTTTGTCCTGATGCTCGTGACTCAGAAAAGGGTATTGCGCTGTTCATCAAAACTCATGTTTGTTAAACAGTAGAATCAACATCTCCCAGACAGCATAATCAGGTTTTTCATATTTGATATATGGGTTTATCCCACATATTGTAAACAGAATATGTTTTTTACATGTGCCAAGAGAAACACAGAGCATTTGAATATCCAGAAAGTAAATGTGGCAGTGGCAGTGATGCGACTGGATCTTCCTGCAATCTGAGTGAAGTTTGGACAGGATTAGGAAAAGAGAGGTTTCACTTGTCCTGATCCTAAAAACAAACACCTATATTACAACTGAGGATTTACTAACAGATTCACACAATATAGACCTGATTCAATTATATCTCTTCTTAGTGCTTTAATCAGGAGTTTCCAACCATGTGCCATGCAGAGAACTGACAGTCTGCAGGTTTTCATTCCAACCTATCAACTCAGCAGGTGATTTACTGATGAGTTCTTGCCTCTACGTAAACAGAGTGTTAATCAAAGGGTGGAGACTTTGGTTGGAATGAAAACCTGCAGACTGTTGTCTTGTCATGGTACATGGTCGGCTACCTGTTTTAAATAAATGGTAATGCTGACTTCTTGGTTTCTGAAGTAGATACAACAATTATAGGCTCTCAGAAATTTCAGAGCATGTATATATCACATTTTGCTATAAAAAAGAGTCATTGTTTAATTAGTTATCGGAGAACCTTAATTTATCATGTTAAAACTGAGTGAACTTTTCACCACAAATCCACAAAATGTCCAGAGGGCAGGCTCTTGGGACGGCAGCAGGGGGGGCAGGACAGCAGGCTCCACCCTGGAGGTATAATCATTAATGGATTTTGTTATTGTTGAAAAAAATGGATGTTGGCATTTTGTGGGAGTTGCCGCAGTGGGCCACCCCCAAACCTGAAGGAGGGGAACCAGTCCACTGCTGAACTTCCCATCCAGGATTGCCCCCAGACCCGTAGGAGGGAGCTGGTTGGTTGGTGGAGGTTTTGCTTTTATTTATTTTATTTATTTATTTATTCATTTTTCAGTTTAATTTCTCCATCTGACCAGCTCAATGTTTGTCCTTTTTGTCCTTTTGTTCTATTCATTTATTCATCATTCATTTTCATTTCTACCTCTGGGTGAGGCCGTCACGCCTTCCTGCCTCAACGCCCCCGTGTTGGCCTCGCCTACAGGTGAACCCAACATCCGTCAATCACTAGACAGACGACACACATCAGCCACTGCCAAACTAAACTGTTATATATTATTAATGAATAATTAATATTATAAATGATTTGTGTTTCTAATATTATAACTATCCTCATTATTGTCATCACCACCATCACCATCATCATTGTTTTGTTTTGCCATTGTTTTGGCAGTTACTAGAGTGGGAAAATCCAAATATGGTCAAAGGCGGAGACTGACTGATTTACTGACAATCAATAAATCAAGCAAGCAAACCTTGAAAAAGCTTTATGCCACATCTTCTTAAAGATACTCTGGAGTTTTTTATGACTAGTGGCACCATAGATCAATATTTTGACGAGTGACCCACCATTTTATGTGTATCACGTCCTCTACCAGTGAGGGTCACATGATACACATTCCTGCTTACTGCAGAGGGCAGTAATGCAAATGTGTAGTAATGCAAACCATAAAACATCAAGAAGAGGACAACAAGGTGAAACACTTCAAACGGACAGACGAGCAGCTCTAAAAATCTCATCAGTCACTTGCGAGGCCTGCATATCAAATAACCCAATGTGAAGGCCAAAAAACTCCACACACTATTCCACACACACAGTGTATTTAGGTAAGAATAAAAAAAAAATAAAAAAAAAACCTCTGAAGGGTACCTTTAATGGTACTCTGGAAAAATACTCCAGGGCTCTATTCATTTTACTTTGATAAACAGTTTCATTGCTCTCTTTTGCACATTTAAACTGTGCTTTTTTATTTAATTGGCTGTGAAATTGCAAAAGTAAAGTCAGGGTTTAACTGCAGCTCATACATGAAGGGACAAAGTGCTCACAAATTTATAATAGTTAAAATTCAGTAATGGAAAATGATTCTTGCAATAAATTTTTTTTTCTATAATGTTAAAAACTAATAGACAAATCCGACAGTTGATTTATGTGTTGAACAGCAGAGTGAACTGAACACATTACAAGTGAGTTTCCATTGAAATAACAACTTGTCTACTTCCACCGACAACCTGGGTTCATATTTACTGAAAATATCCATGTATATATGTAACTATATGTATCTAACTAAAGGATAAGCTGTTTACAGGTGTAGAGAGAACATGGAAATGGTTTAAATGAATTGTATTACATCAAATTAATTGATTCCACACTGCTCACAGATACTTTTGCCAGTATTTTTTCCACGCATATTACTCATTCGACACACTTTGCTACTCTACTGATAGAATGACCCAGCTGCTTGTGTACAGGCCCACATGTGCCTGTAGCGCTCACTGATAAACGAGCGGAGGGATCTTTATGAACATGTGATCAATCATCTTATTAAGCTTATCTCATAACATGGTTCCTCAGAAACAAGAGCACGCACACAAGTACAGACACACAATGCTTGTCACAGTGTTTCCAGCAATCTCCTCTTAGATCAGTCTTGATGCTTGTACTTTAAACAAAGTGAACCCAAACAGATGTACTATACCATTATCTCATTGCCTCTAGTGTGTGTGTGTGTGTGTGTGTGTGTGTGTGTGACTGCAGGGAGAGGAGAGAGATAGTGATAGAGGGTAAAAAATGCTTGCATGCTGAAATAAAACATTTATTTTCACACCATGTTTCTATGACTGCAGATATGGAGAGTGGTGTGGGTTTTTCATTGGTTTTTTTGTTGTTTTTTTTGGAGTATTTTTTGAGTTTTAAGGGCAGGGTTTTTTACATGTAGCGTGACAGAAGACAGAAAATGTTTATAGTTCACTGACTCATACCTTTATTTAAAAATATGGAGTTAAAAAAGTTAATTATTCATGTAAATACTTTATTTTAGATTAGTTTTAAAGTCCATCTCCACTCAAACATGTGTTTTGCTTATTGTTACTTCACTCGGATGTTTGACCTTCACTGTGCAGAAGGATGTATCTGCTGAAGTTTCTCTGTTCTAACCTTTAATGTGAGTTTAAGGCATGTATATATGGGCATGATTTTATTTTCCAAACTAGTTTTGTAAGCCAATCGTGGTCCAATATGCAACTTACAATGCAACTTGTCTTGTAGTTAAACATTTGAAATGAACAATATTTGCGTATTCATAGATCCTGGACCAATGAAGGAGAAGGAGTAGATGTAATTTTAAGAATTTTTAATAAGGTAAGGTATTTTTGGTGTTAAAGGGGACATATGCACATTTCCAGGTATATGTTTTATTCTGTGGCTCAGCTGGTATATCTTTGCATGATTCAGTTAAAAAAACACTCCTTGTTTATCTTTATGCAGCCCCTCAGTTCAGCCTTTGTCTGAAACAAACAGTAGTGCTAGGATTTCCCTTTTTTTTCTTGTTCTTTACTCGAAATGTCAACTTCTCAAATATATACAATTACACAGCCGAAATTTGATCCGAAATATGCGAGTGGACAACAAACAACCAGTGAAACGACCTTAGCAACACAGACTACAGAATGGACAGCTGAACAATCTGATGTCAGTTCGATGGGGAAATGCAGGCACAATCCAGTCCCGGTTCTTTGTTGTTCAAAATAGGTAAAAGAAACAGTATTTGCCTGCAGTTTTTCACCCCTTCATCCTCAGTTGTTTCCCAAACCAAGCTGAAATGAAGACGGCAGACTCAAAGGTTTTTTGACTGTCCATCGGCAGTTCTGGCGGTATTCTGTCTTGTGTGCAACTCTTGGTTGTTTGCATTGATCCACATAACTGACTCCAGCACGCTTGATTCTTGCACACTGGTACAATATATCCAGACTCGATGAGGAAAAACGTTTTTTGTAAATGAAAATAAGCCTCAGTACAGAGATATAATACTTTGTCTCTGCTAACCAGCTGCTCTGCTGGGAAGCGTACTCGCCCCCTATGTTCCGTAAACACACCTCCAGTACCTGACTGGACGGGACAGTGCGCAATGTATTCTGGTTGTTGTGGGATTCCCTCTTAAGAGCGGTATGGGGAATCTACAGCCTTTCTCTCAGTTTTCTCTAGTCACAGGGCACCAATTTCAAAAATAATTGCACATTACTACTACATAGGTGACCTAGTTTTCATCATATTCACAGTGGTGAACTTTCCCTTTAAGTTTTTAGATGATATAATTCTTCTTGTTTCTGTTGGAACAATTGAAAACAAGGCAGATCACAAGAACGCTTGAACTGGAAACTCATTATCTCACACCAAAGACTGATGGTATAAATTTTACCATTCTAAGACTGAATGCTTGATTAAATTACTTCAGAAAATGATTAGTTTGTTTAATGCAAAAATATACAAACACACACACACACACACCAGTAAGCTGCACACAGACAAACACATGCTCACTCAAGTGCACACAGGTGCTCTAACCGGTAACTGATTGAATTTACGGCAGTCTAAGCCTGGTGAGCGGAGCCCAGAGAGCATCCATGGCGTGTGTTTAGAGGTCCCCCAGGACTATTAAATCAGCCCAGAGTGGATCAGGAAGTCATTGCCATAGCGACGGGGAAAAGTAAAGGCCTGATTTACAATGGCCCCACCAAATGCTGTAAACACATCCTACTATCATGATCAATCACACACTATTGTCACACACACACACACAAATCCGGGTCTTCCTGCTTTTCCTCCCTTTAGCCATTTAATTTCAGGGTTGACAGTGTAAAGCAGGGTCTGGTTCCTCTAGGCAGAGCTCTTGAACAGCGGTCAGTAGCCTGTCACGGTTCAGTAGCCGAGGTCTACCCAGTCCTATTCAACTCTAGGATACAGAGGAGACTGAACGGCATTGAATATTTCATGAATTTAGTGGTGCTGTAAGAGGCTAGGCCATGCCAGCAATTTGTTAAATCTATCAAAAGAGGACAGTGCTGAGTTGTTTCCTGCCCTATTTGATCTTATAGGACTTTTCCAGAACGGAAACTTAATTTGTATCCTTTGTCATGGGTTCTGCCTTTGTCTCCACTCTTCTCCGCCTGCTTTGGGGATGAGTTCTCGGAACAAAATTGCACGGCTCAGGAGGTGGTGCTTACATGAAATTCACTTTGCAGGTCCTCTCTTGGGGATGGAAAGCAACAGCTTTTGCAACACAGCAATTAATAACACACACATGTGTTAAGCTAAACACTGCAGGGAAGTGGATGTCAATATACATGCGATTTTCTGATTCAGAGTATCTAACATTTGTGTTTTGCCTACTTGTCATTTATTTATCTGTATAAACTGTAGACTGTAGATTGATACATTGCCCGGTGGTGTTTGTGGTAGCGTAATTATTTCCCAAATTATGTAACATTTTCAGTACTGAGCTATTTTTTCTTCCGACTAAGTAGCGGGGCAGCATGACCAAACACTACATTGCATCTCAATGACTGATGATGATAGATATTACGGCATTTTTCCTGGTGCTGCTTTTTAAAGTTACTATTTTCAGCTATTTTCTGCAGATAAAGCATACAGCAGATAAACTTTACATATTACAGGAAATAATGGAACAAGAAGGACTACCACAATGAAGGCGCCAGTATACACCATCAGAACCGTCAAATTGTTGAACAGTTCTGGAAACCTCCTCAACTCACACTTTTTTGATGTTGGAATTGGGGGGCTGTGTCCGACAATTTCTTTCCGAAATAATCAGATATCAACACCCCCTATGTGCAGTGATTGGCCAGGTGTGCGGAGTTGAGAAAGTAAGCAAGGTTTGTACTTCTTTCTCTGTTTTTCATTCTTTACACTACTAATTCTGGCACTTTTCATGTGAATACCCGAGTTCTACACAAATGTGTGCCATTATCTCAGTATTTGGACAATTATCACTTTCCCCACTCTCCCCAATTTCAATGACGACCTCTCTATTTCATCCTTCCAGTGTGGCCTTTCAGAACAGCTATAAACACTTATTGCCTTCCAATGTGGTCAGACAACACATCGTACAAACTAGTTATTTCCTAGCATAATCCGGCCCTTAGCTGTTAGATGCGCATCATTAAGTTCCTGGGTTGTTAAGTACCTGTAGTGGGAAAATGCCCTTATTTCCGTCACGATATATTTCAGAATTATTGCTAAGGAAGATTCTCAGTTTTCGTTTGCCTTGAAGTCAGCCCACACGTGAGCACACGTGAATGAAACCCTGCAGTGTTTACTGAAAGAGATATAGAGGGACAGAGGGAGGGAGGCGGGAGGATTCCAGAGCACTGAATCTATAGGACAGGAGGAGATATTAAGTTTGAGGTGAGAAATAACTGGTGCAATGCAGGTGAGAGAAGAAGAGGTTTAGCGGGGGGTAGAAGGGGAGCGAGAGTCAGGCCTCTGCAGTACTTTGCTGTAGGAGAACATCAATCCAGAGCCCATTTAGCTGCCATCTCTGCCTTCAGATTCCAACGGGACCCCGTATTTTGAGACCAGGAAGGACATGAGCAGGCCCTGCCGCACTGTACACTGCTAATTGCACTGCGCAACATTATTCATTCTTATTATTGACCCCATGTGTGCATTGCAGTAAATACAATTATCTTGCATTCAGTTCCTTAATCACCTTTCAGTTTTATGCAAGCATTATTAAATCTACTGTACTGTGACAAGGGTAAAAAAAAGGTGATGAGGCTTTTTCTATCAATATGTCACCATGCTGTTTTTAAATCATCCTGCTAAATGGTTTTGTTCTGTTTTGTAAAAGTTTCTGCTGTAATGAGCCTCTAAATCCTGTCTTCCTGCTGTGACCAAGCTGCAGCATTTATAATCGCTTTACAATTGACACAGCCTCTTTACACTAGGACAATAATGCTGAAATGTGACACAAGGAAAAGTCCCCTTCAGCTTGTCCAGTGCAGATCGTCTGATGCAGTATCCATTATCGCCATAACTCACAATGCTCCGATGTGTAAAACATTGGCCCAATATCCATTTATCTCTGTGTAGTTTTTGTGTATATTCATGTCCCCTTCCCTCTGCATTGTTTGGTTTGCCTCCCATTAGAGTGTTGACAGACAGTGGATGCTCCATGCTGTGGAGATGTAGAGAGTGTGGGAGTTGATGGCCAGGATTATCGCCAGGATTATGCCACACTGTGCGGTGGATGCCTGCTTTCTTACATTTAACCAGTATCAGGAATGCATCTCAATGAATCTGTATGCAGCAAAGTGTAATTTCTTTCAATATTATGTTTCTGAATTTAATAGGGCTGCCCCCTAATATTTGACCAACTGTCGATGAGAAGAGTCTTAGTCGACCAAGTTTTCATTGGTCGGTTAGTCGCAGGAAAAAAAACCCTCAAACTCAAAAGCTGTGCTTTGCTGAAATTAGGTCAAAACCTGGTATATGGCTGGACTGTGTATGAAACGCTGGAGTGCTTTCATTTAAAATGACAGATACAGGAAGTTATGCCATTGACCAACGGCGTAACTTCATCACTCAGTCAGTGACCCGGTCCTGATAACAGAAGCACTGATTCCTCTGTAAATATCTGTCAGCCTCAGTACCTTCCTGCCAGGAAACCACCTAAAATGAGAGATAGGATGATTTAATGGAACTAACTGACCCACAGGACTGGAAAGGGTAACTCAGTCTCCTTGCTGGTTGTTACGAAACATTCATTGTTGTAAACCATAGATTATAAAAATAATGGACGTAGCCACTGTAACATCACCTATTGGTTTGTGGACTCCCATTTTGAAGCCCCAAGTTTGGCATTTTGACCATCGCTATCTTGGATTTTTGGAGCCAGAAGTGATGAGAAGTGACCATATTTGGACAAGAGGGTGACACTGACCCTAAAGCTAGCTACAAGCTTAGTTAGCACAGTGCATTTACAGTCTATGGTTAACTGTGATAATGCTAATGCTAATTTTCGCTAGCAAAAAATGGGCCTAAAACCATTAAAACAAAATGTACTTACCGGAAAAAAACTGAACATCCGACTCCTTAGAGGGTCTTTTAGTACAACCAAACACTGAACTGAAGACTTTTTTAGGTGACCAAAATGTTACAATTAACTTTCATGAACTGAAAACACACTGAAATAGAGACAGCTACAGCTACGGCTACACCTGTGTGTCGCTGTCGCTGTGGTAGTGACTTGTCAATTAAAACAGAGCCACGCCCTAAAGCATACCCTGCTTTATGGTCAAATTTAAATGAAATGGGATCAAAATTTACAAAATGAACGTCATGCTGTATTGAAGAAGACTTGAAACTAGCGATTGAGACAATAAACTCATTAGAAAGTGTTTACTGAGGTAATAAGTCAAGTGAGAATTAGGGTCATATAATATATATATTTAGATAATTAAATTAATAACATACAGGTGCAACGACTAGTTGACCAATAGCTTGAACTAACAACCACTAGTCAACTCGGAAAATCTTTGGTCAGGGGCAGCCCTAGAATTTAAATTTGAGGTGGGTTTGAGGAGGGTCCCTTTATTCCTAACTGATCTTATCCAAAATCTTTTTTACTGATCATGAGGAACTTTATTTTAAGTTTTTAATATGTAATCCTAACATAGTCATTTAGAGTTGGTTTTGCTGCTTTTGAATTCCAAATTTCATTCAAAGAGTTTTAATCCTCACATTTGCTAACCTGCAGTATGATATAATGCTATTTTTTTGTGTGTTTTTAATGCCTTACTCAGTTTAGCCTCAGCAGTACACCTACAGTCCATCTCTCCATTTCTCTTTATCTCCCACACTGCAGATTAACTGAAGCTGTTTTTCTTAACCTATCTGTCCTTTCTGTTTCAGTTCTCTTTTCCTTCTCTCCTCTTCCTAAATATTGATTCTGTATTTATCTGATTCTCTTAAACAACACTCAGAAAATATATCAAACTGTTGATAAATCACATTTCTTTATCAAAGGTTGGTGAACCTCAAATAGATGGCCTTCAATAATACAGGCTCCCTTGCACTCCTATGACTGAAATATTGTCACACTGTATCTGTAACATTGCTGGCTTGATATGTCTGTCAAAGTAATGGGTTTTTGGCATTCAAACATAGTCTCCTTACATGTTCTGTAATGGCTCTGTTCATACACGATAAGTGCTGGAATGGCTGTGCGGTATTTGGTATGTGATGAGCAGAGTTGGGAAAGTTACTTAAAAATGTACACATTGCATATTACTTATTTAAAAAGTAATTACATTACTAATTATTCAACAGCAAAAACAATTAATTACATTACTTATTACTTTACTTTCGTTACTCAGCTCTGTCAAAGGTGACTCTTAAACTACTTCAAAGCCTCCACAATTAGCTGCACTTGAAAACATACCTGGAAGCTCCAACAAGACAAGGTCAAAACCTAGTATGTGGCTGGACTGTGTATGGTCAATGTGTGAAATGTGGCCAATTTGTTACAGGGATAGTCAGTGGTAGTGTCAGCTGTGCGACTTTATATCCGCATCATGACATCTTTCAGAGCACACAAACACCATAAACACACCTGTCACCTGCCCAGCACGGTGCTGTTAAACCGGAAACACCATAGCTACACCTTATTTTTATACAGTCAGTGGGAAACACACAGTACGGCTATGGTGCTCCTCTCAGTGTCACAGCCTCCATGTGAGATGCTTCAGTCAGTAAATGTGTGTTTTTAAAACTTATTTCAGGGTTGCGCTCAGGGGCTCTTCTGTAAACACCCACTGAGGACGTAATTGATAATGTAATGATTCATTTTGAAAGAGCAGCAACAGCCCGTGGGGAAACTCCAGCACTGGGCCAGCCGACCAATGGTGTAACTTCATCACTCAGTGAGTCAGTCAATCAGTCAGTCAGTAAGTGACAGACATTCAGAGTTATAGGGCTGGTCTGTGGCCAGTCCAGCCAAAAATATGACTCTACTAATTGCATCTCTTAAAGTCTTAAAGTTTTTCCAAAGCACGTGTTGGAAAAGGGAGCGTGGCTCATGGCTTCATTAATGATGAGTGCCATCATGAGTGCCAGGGGTGCTCATCACCGCCTCTCACTAGTCTAACTGACCCAGATGCCCTAACGAATGTACTCATCGCTGTCATCATTTATTAAATAGAATATAGAGTTCTGCTGCCCATTAAACTACAATTCAACAAGATGTTAGATTGTGACGTTCCTTTCATTTCTATTTGCTTTGTAGCATGCTGCTGGACTCATCCTGTAAGCATGCTTACAGTTGACATGAATTAAAGTTAAAAAAAAAAAAAAGTTAGACTGGCTATCTATAATTAATAATTACTGTGGTTTTCTAAGGTTTTTTTTTTACTCTTTTGTTCTGTGCCACAAGGGGAAAAAATGAATGAAAGCATTTTTAAATATTATAGGAATCTCCTCTGCAACTTTAAATTGGCTCATTTATACAATTTTCTGGTATATTCAACTGATTTTACTTTCTTTGTGCATATGAGATAATGATTACATTGCTCTTGGAAGGAGGAACATGACATGCATTGTAATCTCTGTTCACATAATCTTGTGTTGCAGTAGCCTTTATGTTAATGTGATAGCCTTCAATTCAATGCTGTGTTGGAAGGTCCGACTTAGTAAGATTGCTATTGTGACTTTTAAATAAAAGTGAATACAATATGCTTTCTCTCCATCCTGCCTCAGCAGAACTGTACGAAGATAGCTCATCTAACTGATGTCCTCTTCTCCTCATTGCCAAAACACCGGCAGTTTTCCTTCCCCTAACTGGATTATTAGTAATCAATAGTGATTATGGGGTGGAGCAGCCCTGGCCGATAGCTGGGGTGTGTGTGCCAAGAGTCAGGAGTCAGTAATCAGTACAGCAGAGGGTAGGAGAGGGACAGTGTCTTCTCTCAGCCAAATAACACTACTGCCAGGTCATCACTATCTACTCCAACAACAGAAATCATCCTGGCTACACCGCTACAATCAACAATACACCCCACTTACACACACACACACACACACACATACAGACTCACAGGTATGCTCAGTTCTATGTAGACATAATGTGTGTATTTTTAGAAACACAGAGATCTGTATGCAAAAATATGTGCATACATGCACACACAGTATACACACACGTATTATAGATCACATAATATACCTAGAAGCAAAAGACTCATCTAAAAAATATATGAACGTGAGTTATCACTCAGGGTTATTTTCTGATCCCCCTAAGGGTTCCTTCATGCCACTAAGACAATTAGTAGTCCTGAGTCATAGCTGACTAGAAACAGGAGTGTAGGAGTGAAAGCTGCTAAAAACAGCAGCAACAACACCCTGATGTGAGGTTGAAAGCTACTGTAGAATGATAACTTTCCAACAAATTCCTCTCAGTAAAATATCGCAGGTAGAGACTGCAAACTTCCCGACCCAGTCTGAGTGGAAATTCATTTGATGTGCAAAGGGGGGGCTCAGGCTCATACAGTTGCAGCCGTTTCAAATGTTGAAGGCGTGATGCATATGAAGGTGTTGCCTCGGATACTGTAACAGTATGGCGGCTTGGTTGCATAATGCCCTCAAACTTCTCATAGAGTCCATGCCCTGCATTTTCCTTGACTGCAGCTATGGAAATTCACTTAAAGAACTGAGTAAACTGGCTTGAGGCCAGTCACACGCTTACACACACACACACACACACACATAAAAGCCATGTAAGTTTATATAAAGACTTCTGAATTCTGTTCAAATGTAAATTACTAAAATCTACATGTTTTGCAATGAATAATTTGAACAAGCAAAAGTTTGATCTGCCCAATCACATAGTATATATGCTGCCACATTTTTGGAACACAATAGTTTACACTGGATACCAAAGATAACAATAAGCATAACTCTCTCTCATTTTAGCGCACAATATCAATGGAAACTATTGTCCCACAATGCAGTGCTCAGTAAGAGTAAAAGTGAAGAAATGGGCAAACAGATAAACTAAGAAGTCTTTTGAAATATATTTCAAAGGCTATTTGTAGCTTTGTGTATGCAAATTTGCAAGAGTGTTCTGAAGTTAAACATTCATTTTCTCTTAGTATGAATAATTTAACAGTGGTTTTTGTGTAATTTTTGGTCTTATTTTTGACTCACACAAGCACAATCTGCAGCACAAATGACCTGAAATAGTTATATTAAAATCCGAGACAGCACCAACTATTATTTAATTATTATTTTATTAGATAAAAAGAAAAAAAGAATATTAACTTTTCTGTCACTGGATAAACAAAAGTCATTACATTAAAAAGAAAATGTTTGTCTCACACTATAATAAAACAATAAATCCATTATGACACGTGTGATTCTTTTCAAGCTGCAACTACATGCAATTCCTTTAATGATGAGACCTTTCATTTTGAATGAATGACTTCCTTAGGCTTCAAACCTCCATTTCTACAAGTGTTGGCGCTAATTATTGAGTGCACACACACATACATGCAATGCACTTGGGCTTATCTTATACTCTTGTAATTAACATGCAGACCTTTGTCCCTGCTCTCTTTGTTTTTCCCTCTGGTCTTGCAGTTCTGTTCCCCTCTGGGATGATAAGCTGAATAAAGCATCAATCACAGCTCATGTGCATCAGTCTCTCTCTCTTCTGCTCTCTATGGAAAACTTTATTTATGGACAGGCAAGACGTTATTCCACAAGGGACTCGCAAACAAGACACTTTTCATGTGCGTTCCTGTATGTGTTTGCATATGTGCACGAGTGTGTTCCACAATGTTTTATAGTCACATCTGTAGACTGAAACACTCACCACCTGTAGAGAGAACTGTTTAGGATCTCCTGTCTCTGTATACCTGTTCACACCAAGAGCTATTTATTACCACACACTTTCTCTATTATGATATCTATGACTCATCATTTAGACATCTGTACCTTTTTTGGGCCTGAAGTGACATTCTCACACCAAAACGTGCTTGTTAAAATGTGACAACAAATTCTCATCTCTATCTTAACATCTACGCCTGAAACAGCAATGGGACTTAATTAAGAACTGTCAAATGTTCAGCAGAAAAGATATTGTTCTCTTGTCTTTTTTAGCAACCATATTGTCCGAAGCTGAATCTCTCTCTCCAAATGTTGTCTGCCTCTCTCTCCTACACACACACACACACACAAACACACACAACGCAGACTTTAGCTATATCTCCTCTCTCTCAGCGCTGCTCCCCAGAAGCCTGAGGTAACTCGTGGCATTTCTGCGTTTTTTCTCTAAGGCAACCAAAGCCTCCCACTGCTTTCCCCCAACACTGCCACTCTGTCCTTGATTATCCTTACCTCATGTCCTCACTCTTCCCCCTTCATGGGTCATATTTTTGTGCAGATGCAGAAAAAGTGCAGCTGTGACAGATTTTATTTTCTTGAAGCAAGGTGAAGCTTTTTTTTTTACTTGCCTGCATATTTTCTTTATTTTGGAGACTTTGCCATGCATCAAAGTGGGACAACAGGGGGTGTATCATTGGCAATCCAGTGCACTTATGGTGTACTGTGTGTGACTGTGTTACTGCACAGAATACACTAGTGTTTGGTGCTAAATATGTGCTAATATATGTAACTCTCCAAGATCACACAAACCCCACATGCATGTTATGCATTTTTGTTTCACTGGCACATTCAGATGTACAACAGACATGCAAACTAAAAACAATTACATTAATAATGCCTGCAGTGTGGAGTTAAGATTAATACAAGATAAAAAGATGACAGTGGGTGACATTGGGAAGTTTGTTTTTGTGTCTTTCAGTGTTCATGTTTTTCCTCATACAAAAACTGTATTTCAGGCCTACTCTTCACTCAATATCTTTCAAAAACACAAGGTTACTCGAGTGGAACAGCTCTTTTCGTGAACTCCTTCTCTCTGGCAAAGTATCGCCGGAGGTTGCAATAGAGAAGCACCTCAGCTGTGATAAACTACGTGATGTGGTAGAACAAAATCATGGAGGCACTTGTTTTGCTTTGTGATGAAACAAGACCTTTGGTTTAAGAAAAGTCTACAATTCTTTCTCCTAAATCATTTTAAGGATTTTTTTTTTACAGAAAACTGTCAGTTTATACAACTGTATAAAGGTTTATATGAGGCATGCATTGCTGTCAGCTGCCAAGGTGTCTAAGGATACTAACACTAGGGGTCTGCCAAAGTCAGACATTTACAACTTCTTCTATAGTGGCTTTAATTTATTTTACTACAATAATATTTGCTCCATATTGGCTGTGGTTACTGTATGGATGTTTCAAAATTAAATCACACCTCATTAGGCACATTAAACATGAAATCTGAATTTAACTTACAAAGGTTGACGCACTGATCCAAGAGCTATTTATTAACACACACTGTCTCTATTGTGATATCTATGACTCATCCTTGAGACATCTGTACCTTTTTTTGTAACTTTTTGTCACCCAGCACCCAGCATATCCGACCAATCCGATACCAATGCTCTCTTTTCTTAAAGTGAAAAGTCTGTGTGCCTCAGTGCAAAATCATTGGAGTAATTTTTATGTGCAGTAAAGTAACATGACAGGATTGCTGTGGCACTAAAAACTGAGTCAGCAGCTCACCATGACTGGATGAATACAACTGACAGTGGAAGCAGTGAAATTTATAATGACACTGATGACAAAACTGTGTTTAATGTGGATCAGTCACATCATGGCCAATACCCACTATGCCTCATCAGGTCAGTGTTAGTGCCAATACCAATCTGAGGGATCAGATATGTGGATCACTGCATAAAAAGAGACATAATCTGCCCTTGAAAGCATGTTCATGGTGCAATACATTCATAGCTGACCTGTTACATATGTCTACATTATCATATAATAGTGTCCACGTATGACAAGCTGTGCTGGACTCTCCAACAATTATCAAACTGTTGGTACGTCATGATGGGAGAACACTGCTTTTAAAGAAGCTGCAGTGACTGGCCTTCTCTGTGAACAACCTCTAGCATGTCCTCTGACAATGTTTGATACTGGATTACATCATATTTCACACTGTCCAATTTAACCTGGGTACACAGCACATATCTGTCCACAAAGATACCAAACACAATGTTTGCCTGATTGTATGTTGCACATTAAACTGCACCTTTTTTTAACAATACTCATCCACTTTCCAACTAGTGTCTGCCAGAGAACCACTATAGTGCCGGTACTGTATTTGTTGTGAAGTGAAGGCCGTCGGAAATGGGCTGGTACAGTAAGTGATGACTGTGCCGGCCACAATGACACCCAGGAGCCTAGAGCTACAGCACACTCGCTCAGAACGCAGCACAGTCTCTAATTAACTAATGAAATATTAACCACCTCTTCATTCTCCTTCTATTCTGTCTGCCTTCTTCTACACGTTTCTCTCCTTGTTTCTTATTACCCATCCTCTTTATCCCCATTTTTCACAAACGTTTCATGGCCTTGGATGCTGTATAGATGAAGTCAAACCTCCATAAGCCAAGGTAGAGATACAAAATGTACATGTATATGCTCTGTTCTCATTTTCCATGATATTGATTTAACATCTCAATGTCATTATTTAGAAGGAATAAATCAGGAAAGAAAATGACAGGCAGCAGTGTAAAGAAAAACAGATGGAGACTGAGCAAAGAAAATCTAATGACATACACTCACTTTCATTGAAAATACGCTATGACCAGCTTTGCAATAGAGAGCGATCCCATTTTAGGCACACATTGTGCGGGTAAGTGTGTGTGTGTCTGTGTGTGAATGCATGTGCATGCAGGCATGGCTGTTTGAATGTTCAAAATCATTTTTCTTACATGCCCACAATTGATGTTTTAGCAAAAAATGGAAATCAAAAACATAAAAAAGAGAAAGTGCCACAATATAGAGCACACACACACACACATGCACACACACACACACACAAACTAAACGACAGCCACTAGGTCCATGTGCTGCTGTGATATTGGCAGCTCGGCTCGGTGCCTATCAATAAAGCTCTGGAACAGGCCAGAGGGCCAGGACCCCATGCTGTTCTCCCAGGTGCCTGATCTATATTAAGGTGGGTTTCCAGACCAGCTGGGCCAGCAGGGGGTGCACAGCGAGGGGAGGTGAGGTGGCCTGAACAGCAGTTGGCTACCTCCCGCCATGACTCTCGGAAAGCATTCATTGGCAACACAGACACAAAAGAGCGAGCAGGTTAACACATAACACATACAGTCAGAAAATTTCACCTCTTGTGATAGTGGTTTAGCAAAGGGAGGTGGTAGCAGCACGTGGTGAAGCATCAGTTTTCTATTAAGTAAGTGTGATCATGGGAGCAAATGTAAAAATTACAGCATTGTAATTTAATTTTATAATGGCTTTTTTGTTGTTTTATTTAATGTATATTTAACATAATACGACGTATTATGCACATTTCCAGATCTATATTTATATGCTGGAGCTCTACTGGAAAATCTTTGCATGATTTGCAGTTCAAAAAACTCCTTATTTATCTTATACTGGCCCTTTATGTAGCCCCTCAGTTCAGCCTCTGTCTGAAGCAGGCCATTTTGCCTCGTCTCTTTAAGGCCCCCTCCCAATGAGCCCACTCTATTCTGATCAAGTGGAAACTACCCCGGCTTGAGGCTGAAGCCAGTGTGGAAGTACCTTAAAGTACAATGCCACCGACGGCTGCTGGATGCTGCCTCCAAAAAATCCTAGGCTCCAACTGACTCCCATTTAAAAAGTGCCATAAAAGTGTGTATTCTATGAGTCATGAAGGTCTCAATTGCTAAATTTGGGTCCTCTAATAAGTGTGCTGGTGGTCATTTCGGAAATTATCACTCCGTTAACAAGATCTAAAGACTTACAGTAGCTTTGATGTCTGCCTTGTAGGTGTTGATTGATAGCTGTGATTGACAGTTGGCTCACCTGCTGCTCTCCAGCTCCAGGTCTCACACTGAGTCAGACTGATGTCACATTATTTCAGTAAGTTTAATGTTACTTGATTACGATACCTGCCCTTTTAGCACAATTTAGCTTAAGTAGCTAACGTCAGTCCGAGTGTGCACCGGTTGGTGTTCCCAGTAAGCTAGCTTTGCTTCAGTCCAAGGTAGTGGGGCATGTTTCCAGAGAATGAACAGCAAAACCCCACACTCCTTACTTGGAAGGTCCTGGCTCCAAACAGAAAAGATGGCACCCACTGTAAGCAGCAACTCTGGGCTTCAAAACGGCCCCAATGTAAAACAATGAGTGTCTTCACACCTCACTACAATCCTCTACAGTTTATGGTTCTTCCAGAAGCTGCCCCTCGGTAGGCTAGGACCGGCTCTGGAGACAATATAAACAAACAATAGTAGCAGGATTTCACCTTTTTTCCTTGTTTATCCAAAATAGCAACTTCTCAAATACATCCATACATGTTTAAGACGAAATCTGAACTGAAATATGAGAAAGGACAATGTGAACAACCCAGCAAAAAAGACTGCGGGAGGGACATGCGTGACAGGCTGACATCATTTTGTTGGGAAACTTTAAAAAACCATGCAAACAAAGTGTTCAGGGCTGAAACCTGGGCTTTGGACTTGCAGGGACCATTTTTACATACATTCACTTGAAGTGAATGTATGTAAAAATATATATATATATAAAAATAGTATATTGTCTAAATTAAATTAAATTAAATTATTTTTTTTACCTTTTTGGTTGTGCAACTATTTCAGTTATTGATGAGGAGAAGACTGTTGTCAACATGGGATCCATCTTTTTAGGGCAGATAATCATCACTGTTTTCATATCATTAGAATCAGCCAATCTTATAAAGATCTCTGATTGGCTATTGTATATTTATAAACAGCTCCTGTAAAAAGCTACCTAATGACTGATTTCTTTTATCAATGATGTTCATAGATGTACTCCAAAATCTTTCTATATACAGAAAATATCAAATAGTTAGCAATTTTCTTCCTGCTCTTTATATCCTTAAAAAACCTGCATGTCAGTGTGTTCCTTTCATATTTTGCTGTATCTATTTGTGATGCTGAACAATGCTGGCCCAGGGAACAACACAATACTCCTTTCAGGACACTGAGTTTATATTAGATGACAAAACATCTGGTTATCTCTCCTCAGTTGCTAACTTCCCATGTTTCGTAAGTGCAATATGTTTCATATTTTTTCTGTATATTTATATATATATATATATATATATATATATATATATATATATATATATATATATATATATATATATATATATATATATATATACTACATAATGACATATGGTTTTCTTCCTTACAGCTTTCTCTTTTCAAGAACTATCCTTCCCAGTAGCAAGGTATGATCACTGCAATATTCAGCCCTGTCACCCAATATAAACTCAATGTCCTGAAAGGCGGCAGAGAGTATTGTTATAGTGTTGTCACCTGGACTGCCCAGTCGTATATATATGAGGATAAAAGGAGGCGGAAGAGGCTGAAGAAGATAGATCATTTGAGGATAAGGAGAGGAAACACTGTATGTTGGTGCTTTCACACATGCTTTGTTTGGAGTATTTATTCATCCCAAGAACCATGACCACTACTAATTAATTATAACTGGGAAGATACAAGATGTTTGGCTGTGCAACTAAGTGACTCCGTAGTTTTCTTGAGTCTTTACACATGCTCTTCATGGACAGTTAAATACAGCTACATGCACATGTACTGTTTGAGCAGATGTTGTTAGCACTTACAAACTGGAAAAAACAACATCAGTAACGTACAAAGGGATTAGACAAACAAAGGTTTTGTTAATGTAATAAGGAACCACTACTATGACGCTATAAATTCTGCTTTGACTGTAAGTATACATCTATTGAGGATACATTTCTTGTTAAAGATCCCCTTCAGACACATTGTAAGACATATAAAAAAACTTGAAAACGTGAAATAATTTGTGTCTGATACTGATGAAGGTTTTCCATACCAACGTTTATTTAACTAGTTGCACATTTTTGAACTTCAACTCCTACTCCCTCCTAGAATTTATGAATATGCAAATATTTTTAGTTTCACAATTGGCTCCAAACTAGCTGTGATGTCACAAATCATCTGAAAATTTTTCAGTGAACACAGAGAAACTTTCCCCCTTCAGCAGATGAATGTGAAAAAAGCTTCTAGTGTCAAACTCTTCACATACATCATTCTGCACAGTGAAGCTCAAACATCCAAGTGAAGTAACAATGAGCAAAACACATTTTCAAATGAATTGATTTATGGTCCACATTTTCAGCAATAGCCATTCAATGTATTTACATTCAGTAATTAGTAAATACTTAATAGTAGTTGGCATTGTTAGTGGCAGCCATTGCCACACTGGATTCAAATTCCCTTCACAAGCAAAGGGGATTTGCAGGAAACAATGCATGCATATAATTCAGCGTTACAGCTTTTAAATTTATCTCAGTGATAGCAACCTCACTGCTTACTGATTCACTCTCCTAACACCATATCAGAGCTGTATTAAGTAACTGCTAATGCAAACCAAATATTTCCTACTACTTCCTTCGTTTTCCTGCACTTTTCACCATTAGATCATTTTTAATCTTTGTCAGGTGGTAATGGAACAAGAAGGAGCAGCCACAGCAAGCTGTTAGATGAAGACCTGCAGGCCACGGGCTGCACACCTTCAACTCTTCAGCAACATAAACTGTTTTTACCATACTCTACCACTCACGTTGTGCACACCGTGAAACCTGATGTGCAGACTTTTCTTATGTATCAGTTTTCAAGTTCTCACTACACTTAAAATAGAAGGAAAAGGTTTTGGGCATCTCTTCACATAATATTTTAATAGCTCCAGCAGCATAGCCAGCTTTGTTCCAACATACAGAGAGGTGTCTCTAATATTTTTTCCACTCCATTTATATAAATGAGAGTAGATTATAAACATCTCCCAGTAAACAGAGCCACAAATTACAGCCTCCAAGATGATCATAAAGTTGAATAAACACCTCTATAAAACAGTTTCAACAAAAGCTGAACATTATAACCTTAATGGAGGTCAGATTTATTGCAGTGCTGTTTTATTACACTGCATCAGTTTTATGCTAGGTGTACCTAATAAACTGGCAGATGAGTGTATGTTCACATGTTATGCCATCGACTGTAATTAGACTTTCTATGGAATGCAAGAAATGCTATTTAGCCAATTAAGACTATATTACTCCATCTTCAGCTACAAGGTGCTTCATTATCATGGTTACTGTTCAAGGAACTCAGTTCTGTGAGAGATTATACAAAAGGCTGATAATAAATCCACAGGGATTCAACATGTGATTCAGACCCATGCCTAGATCTGAAACTCAACTCAGATTTGCATGAAATAGCTTAATAACAAGCCAATCATAAACCTCTTCCCCCCTCCCCTACCAGGGACACCTGGAAAGGACAAAATATACCTTTCATCACCAGAGGTTGATAATATCAGGCTTCAGAGAGGCCACGCTGACAGAGGACAAAACATACACAGGTGCACAGCTGACACTGACTCTCCCGCTCTCTCTTTCTCTCTGTCTGTCTGGTGTGCAAAGAAACAAAGTAAGCAAGCAAACACAAACACACACACTAGAACTTACATGGGCAAACATCTGACAGCTAAGGGGGGGAGGGGAACCTTACAGCAGCCACAGGTGTGACATGCAACCAAAGCTGCAATTATATCTCTTAGACAGAAATCTCTGCGTACAGTATACTGTGGAACATGATGACACTAATAATGGTTGCAGTATTTGTATAGTTGCTGTCCTCAGGGCCTTGTTTAATATAGCCAGACAGGCAGATTTCATGTGGGCCATGCATCCTTGGAAGACCACTATAAAATATCAATATGCACTGCTCACACTGTCAATGTGTCAAAAGGTGAAGACGTTTGGTTACACTTGGAGACATTAGCACCAGTCTCACAACAGCTTTGCACTGTCACTCACTGAAACACTGTCTGTTAGTTTACTCTGCATTGCAAGCAACAGAAACTGTTTGACAGCAAACATGACAAACAAGAGGACAGTTTTCCAGTTCAACAAAAAAGCAAGCATGGTTTCAGTATGGACATTTCATTGAAATATATATGTGTATTGTTTGGTTAATCTTAGAAATCCTTGCCATATGTTGTCATGTATTGTTCATTTGGCAGACCCTCTAAATATCCTGTATCTCCTAGATATGCAACCTAAATGATTACTTTTACTATACATTGTTCTTCCCTCTTTACACAACAGCACATCCTAATTTTTTTACTCATAATTCCTGTTTATAAATGAAGTCTCAAAGTGTATTGACTTAACCAAAGCAAATTTAGAGTAAAAGAGATTGCATACAAAATTCATTTTAAGTAGGCGAGGGTCCGTGTCAACCGTTTCAACTTGAGTGGAAAAATTGGAAGCACAATTTTGTGTTTCCTGAGCTATATGACTCACTTCATGATCATAAAGAGATATGAGTAAGAACAAAAAAGCTCTGAAGAAAAATAAGAGAAAGAACAGTTTCTCTTGAGATTTACAGTCTCTTAACAGCAGAGAGGTATCAGCTAGATAAGATGAGCTAGTATCAGCTTTTGAACTGTTGATGAATTGGCTGTTTGTAAAGAATGAATATTAAATGCAAAAAATGTATATGAATATCCTGAGGCAAAAATTCACTTTCAAATTTTTAGACATTCTCAGATCAAAAGTGTAGAATCTCACCTAATGAAGAGGGGAAATCATGGTTTGTTTGAATGTTTACATTAATACTGTCACTAATAATTTGATGCGAGTTGAATGGGTTTTCTATATTTCTAACTACCACTTGATGCAAAGAGGATGTTTTCCAAGGTATCTGAATGATGGAATTATGGAAATACATGTACATGTAAGCACATATATGCAACAACATATGTGAATATACAATAAAAAGTTACAAAAAAAGAGACAGGTCCTCATTGAGACCCCCTGGATGTAATGTATTCATATAAAAAATCCATTTACATTCCTTTCTAGATAACCTCTGATTTACATCACTACCTCTATGTGGTTTAGAGATTTGTTTTATGGCACAAAATGAGCACGATGAGGCTTCCTGGCTTCCTTGCAAGATGACTTATTGTCATTTCTGCAAGGCACTTTTGTCTAGTTGGCAGGCAATTACTCTATGAGTTGGTAGGCTGGCCAGCTGCATAATCCTCTAATAGTGTGAATGGAGTTCTCTCTGTTACACTGAATTTATAAACACACACACTTGCATAGCAGGAAGACTTGAAAAACATGAATAATTCCAGTCAGTACAGATGACATTATCCAAAACAACATTAAAGGACCAGTGTGTAAGATTTATGCTAGATGCCACTAAATTTTACACATTGGACCTTTAAGAGACAAAGGAGCTACATCATAAAGACCACTACACATCCTTCACCAGTCATAATGTTAAAGGGGACCTATTATGCTTTTCCTTATTTTCAGTCATATATAATGTTACAATGTCAGATGCTCATATTAAATGTGGCCAAAGTTGTGGCCAAATGTATGTAGTGTATGTATGAAGTAATCCCTGTGAGCAAAAAGCACCACCTTCAGACTGCTCTGAACGTTCGGTTTTCAACAGTTTTTTCTATTTTCAAGCTATACAGATTTCTTTATATGGTCATCTGCTGCAGTGCTGCAGCGTGGGTGTCAGCTGCTCTCCTTGGAGTTCACTGCTCTGCTCCGCTAACATTATAGCATTTCTGTGGCTGTTTTACTTGTACTGTTCCTCCCTGCATTATTTCTAAGTGATCTGGTGAACAAAGGGCTCCAAACATCTCCAGATCTTGTTGTGTTGACCGGTCTATCAGAAGAATAGCGCCGCTAAGGAAGCTCCGCTAAAACAGTGGATAAACACATTTAATTTTCCTGTAAATTCTTCACAATAACAGTCTCCAAATTATTTAGTCATTTAAAAGCTTTTAATTTGAAGCAGGAAATGTTGGGTTTTCATCAGCAGTAACTTAACACGACACCAGACAAACTAAATTTCAAACCACAGAGATTCAGTTTAGAAGCCACAAAAGTACTGAGAGCTGAACACAGATGCCAAACAATAAGCAGGTAATGAGCATTACCAAACAGAGACGTCCTGCTGTAATCTTTGTTGCTGCTGTCCACTTGCATATTTTGGATTGGATTTTGGCTCCAACAAGTATAGATGTATTTGAGAAATTTATATTTTGAGTAAAGAATGAGAAAAATAAGCAAAATACGACTACTATAGTTTGTTTACGCTGCCTCTGGAGCCAGAGGAAACTTCCTGAAGCTGGCCAATCAGAACAGAGTGGGCTCATCAGGAGGAGAGGCAGAGTGGAGGGGGATCCAAAACAGCCTGTTTCAGAGAAAGGCTGAACTGAGGGGCTGCATTAAGGGGCAGTATAAGATAAATTGAACTGTGAATCATACAAAGCTACTCTAGTGGAGTCCAAAATAAAAATATAGAGCAGGAAATGAGCATAATAGGTCCCCTTTAAAGATACAGCACACCATCACAGACAATATAGCAAAAGTAGATCAGACCATTACACATATGAAACAGGAGATGAACACATTTATCCAGAAGAACTAAAGAAGCATTTGCTTCCATCATCTCTGTAAGACAACATACACATACAAAGTCATCACAGAGTTTAAACAATTGGCCTTTTTCATGGAAGACATTTGGCATGTTACAGGAGGAAAAGCACAGGTGTAAATAACAAAATGAATGATTTTTATTATTTCACTCTCACTTGTTGTAGGAAAATATGATACTATACTGTAGCTAATGTGCATATTTTATATTTTAGTTTTAAGAGCCATTTTTAGGCATTTGAACATGGACGTTTATTCTTGACCTGCGTTCAACAGTCAACAAAATAATCTAAAGGTCAACTTACTATATTTTCTATCTTTACCCCGATCTCATGGTCTTCATTCAGCAAATGGAGTGAGTTCGGGTATCATCACATAATTTTTATGTTGCAAATTTGATGGATATATTTTTGTTTACAGCATCTCTCAGTGGCAATAAAGTGGCATTGGTTGACTGACAGCTGAGTGCCAGCATTGCTTCTGTAGAATACCTGCTGTCAACTATCATGATGTGCTACATACAAACTTTGATAAAGTAGTCTAAACTAGTCTTCCAACCACTCAAAGCGCTTTTACACTACATGCCACATTCACCCATTCACACACACATTCATGTGATAAGGAAATTTGAATGATTATTGTCTTCCCTCGTGAAGTTATAATAATAGCTTCATTCACTAAATGTGTTAATTAGGTACATAGATATCACGTAAAAAGGTAGTCATGAAAGTTGAAATGAAATAAACAAATAGAGAGAATCTAATTGAAACTGTATATTTATTTATACAAACAGGTTATTATTGTTGTTAAATGTTTAGGAAGTAGGTGCGAAGAAAACAGACAATGTTACTTCAAGCATGTCATGTTTAAACTTTACTGAACAGCAGTAACAGCGGCCTGTGCTGCTACAAGTGCCTACAGAATGCTGGCACATTTAATTCTGTTGATATCTGAGCAGCAAGCGCACTACACTATTATAACAGCAGGGCAACACTATTCAAATAATACATTATGATAAATTAATGAAAGCAACTGGGTTGTATCTGGCAATATGTGCAGTTACTATGAGTGGTAGCATTATGACAACAATGGACCTGATTATGAAGTAGTTTGTGTGACTATGCCTCCTCTAAATAAAACTAATTCTATCGTTAGATGACTCTGTAGCAGTCACTCTCATAACATCAGTGTATTGAATCAAGGCCACAAACAGTAAGAGCAGAAAAGTGTAATCCCTGCACAAAACAACCATTTCCACATTAGTATCCAATGCATAGCGGAAGCCAGTGTTAGAAGTTACATTACCAGTCAATAGTGGTGTAACGGATCATAGTCGATCCGTGATCCGTATGGATCGCCCCCCAGGGTTTGGCATGCATGTAAACTGCGGATTAATTGCAAAATTTAATGTCTCATTTAAGACAAAGTAAAGAAACTGCTTTAAGTACAAGTCATGGGCAGACAGCATGTTGCTAACAGGGATTTTGAAGAGCAACGATCAAACCAGCATCTAACGGGTCCGAAGTGACATTTGCAGGTACGTTTACCTGCTGTTTAATGTACTGCAGCTGAGCAGCTAATTAGCTATGTAGCTGCTAACTGACATTAGCGGTGCACTTTTCCCCGGTGAATGATTGTTTTGTGGCTCGTTCAACAAGCTGCAGGACAAGATGTGTGTTCATGTTTGTAAGTTATCATCAAGTTTTGATGATGAGGACACAGGCTGTTTCATTCACTAACGTGTTTAAAAGAGGAAGGTGTCATGCCTCATATTACAATATATTTTATATATTTTATTTTATTTAAAAATTCGACATCTTAAATGTTGTTTTCATTTAAGACCATGGGCAAAAGTTCCTTGCTGTTCATTGCTGTAAGTGTGTTACAGAATAAATGGAAAACAAAGTTTCATTTGTCTCCCCCTTTTTTTTTTTTTTTTTGCTGATCCTAAAAATGATCCGATCCGTAACTCAAATCCGTGATACAATCTGAACCGTGAGTTTTGTGATCCGTTGCACCCCTACCAGTCAAGTAAGGCTTACACTGTTGTTTGTCACTTTCTTGGCTTTTTTGGCCTGCTGACCCTCTTACCTTCTTACTTGTAAGGCTCAACGCCCCAGTGGAGGGTGGTTATTGCATATGTTCCAATATGCTTATTGTTGGTCGCCTTCCTTCTTGCTCTTTTTATGTTTTATGGTGGCTCGCAAACAACGAAGTGACGCACTACCACAACCTACTGCTATGGAGTATGTCATTGGTGTCTTTGTTTTTCCCTCAGAAACTTGTTGCTTAGGAACACCGATATGATGATACTTTCATACCAGACTGCTTTAGAAAACTAGGCTGTAGGGGCAAAAACATAAATTAGGGTGGGTGTGGTAAATTATTTGTATTGCGTAGAAATTACATTCAACTAAACCAATGAGAGAAGGATAGCTAACGTTAGCCATGACTCAGTAGGTGTTATAATTTGTATCAACGTTTGCAACCTACAGAGCAACAATGTTCTCCAGTCAGTAGTGCAGCACGGAAGATGACTGCTCGTCTCCTAGCAACACCGGCTCTCAAACGTCAGTTAACTGCTGCCAAGGGGAAAACCCACCCAGAGACTTAGACGCTGTTTCCCCAGATATGTCCAGAAACAATTTTTTATCAACTTCTGAAAACTGCACAGTGGCTGCAGCATCATTATTTCCGTGCTCAAAAAGTGAGAATTCAAATTTCGGTTCATCTTTAATGCATACATGTACTCATGTAAACCTGCAGTCATTTCCTTGGTGCTACAGCTATCATTCCAATCATATATTGTCCTTGTGGTGAGGAAACATACACTTTCAATATAAAACCATGATGGGATACACTGGTTTATGGAGTTATTAAGCTAATTCTTATTGGGATGTTGCCTGACACAAGTAATAGACGGAGAAGGGACCCAGCCTTGTGGAGAAATAGTGTTAGTTATTACTCAGTTAGCTGTGTTGTTCATTGTGAGGAACAGTTTTAAGAGTAAGATTGTCAGTGCGACCAAAATCAGAACTGAACCTCTCTCACACAAGCACTTTATTCCCTGGAAGAATATATTTGGTAAAAGCTCGGAAAGACCATTTAAAATTTGACTTCATTTTCCACATTAAATATTGACGAAACTGATACATATACTGAAAGTGAATGTTCAACCAAATGCCCTTGTATTGCAGGATTAAGTGTTCCATCTCGAATGCATTAACCTTTATTAATTAAGCAAAAGTTTTCAGTGGTCCATTTATAGTACCACTCTGACTGCATCAGCCTAAAGATGACTGGTTAAATTATAAAAAAGCAGAGAGAAAGCATAGCCTACATTTCATGAACTTGGTGTACTTTATGTAAAACTTGTTCCTCTATGCAGTAGTAATAAATCTTCTTTTATACATAAACTTATACTGTGAGCCAGGAGATGTTTATTAAGTTGAAAATTTGTGTATTGGTTTTGGGTTACTGTGGTATACTATACCCTGGACATAATGTTTGTCTTATGACTTTTTGCATGCATTTTTGTGTTTGATCTGCCAGTGCTCTCAAGAAGATTAGATCGTTTACACCTGTATGTTCAAGTTCACCAGCAAAGCACCAATCCCTGCAGGGCGTAGGAAGCAACAGGCCTATGAAGCGGCTGGGGAGGTGTACCTATTACCGCTTGGAACAGGACAAGTAGCTTCAGCGAAGGCAGATAAGGAGGGTGATGACAGGGATGGCTTCCTAAGACCCCACCAGGGGAGGAACAACAAGCTGGGGAGAGAAGAAGGTGAAGGGAGCAACAGAAAACGGAGCACACTGCTAGTAGCCAGGAAGCTCAGGGAAAAAGCAGGGGAAGAGAGCCATCGGCCAAGGACAGGAATAGCCATGCCAGAGAAGACAACAGCCAACCAGCAGGCCAACAAGAAATGCCAGAGTACTACAGGGGCAACACTGAGACATCAAACCCTTTTCTGCTTTCTCCTCTTGTTTTCTTTAACTACAGGAATCCCAGGGGGGGAACAATTGAGACATGCCACCAACCTAAGTCTCCCTTGCTGGGTTCCTTCTGGCCCATGATCAATCCCCATTCAACCCATTCATCCCTTCATCTAAATTATGATGAACAGCACAAAAATGAAAACATGCAAATAATCGAAGAATACTAGCTATGTATGATATGAAATGTACATAATGTAGAGATCCTGTACATTCAGTACTCTTAGCTAATGTTGTCCTTTGTGTAGCAAATTGTGCAGTAGATTTACTAAGTTACATTAATTATAAATATTACTGAAAGCTGAGAAACTGTATCATAGGTTTGGGCGGTATCAAGGTATTACGGTGTAACAGGGTATTTAGAAATCCTGAAGGTATGATTTTCAATACCGTAAAAAATACAGACGCTCCTCTTTCTGTTAAACTGATATGGAGATGCTGTCTCAAGGTTAAGTATTGTGGTGCACAGCACACGCCACCAGAGGTCAGTCTCTACTGGTGGAACAGACCTCTTAGCTGAGAAAGATAGCAACTGCGAGCGGTGGGGATAACGTTACAGGACTAGTAAAAAAGAAAAATGCCTCAACCCCTGTTTGGGAGTGTTTTGGGTTTAGTCCCAATGATAAAGGTGAGCCAGCTAACATGGATGAAGCTGTGTGCACTATTTGCCTCAAGAAAGTTGCGGCTAAAGAGGGTAACACCACCGGCACATGATCTACGTTCAGCCCATGTGACGGTATCCGCCGTGGCAACAAGTGTCATTGGGTCGCATCCTCCAGCAAGAATCTATGAAAAAAGGGCACTTATTTCCTTGTCCTCATCTATTCATTATTCTATGAGCCATAAGTATTCAAGTAGGCTAACTGCATATTAGACACACAGCATTGTAGGCTAGACAATGTCATACATGCTACAATGACTTCTATCATCAGCAGCTCAGCTTTTACGTAATGAAAAATTAGACACCGCCCAAGCCTACTGTGTCAGTACAAGTGATGCATGCCTGAGTGAAACTGGACTGTTTTAGCTAGAAATGAGTTACAACTCATGAATCTTTATCTGTAGTGATAATACACTGATGTAACAAGAGCACCACTCAGCAGGTGAGCACAGTCATAAAACACATTGGTAGTCGTCAAGCTAACTCTGCATATAAGTGAACCTGCCTGCTCTCTCATTTACCTTCACAACAGGCTTGCTGTAAGTAAGCACTATGTCCATTTTATGTCTGGAAAAGGCTCTTTTTGTTTCATAGAGTGTCACTTGAGTCTTACACAACCCAAAATATTAGAAGACAACTGTTAACAACTGTTAAAGTAGTCCAACGCTTTACATCACATTTCCATCATTATCATCTTGCTTCAGCTTTCTGCATTCATTCTTTAATCTCAGCCCAAACTCTTTAACTCAACTCCAGAGCTGCATCCCCAGGCTTTTACTCCCCACCCCACTTCCACACACCAACAACAACTGAAAAGACATGGTCCCAGGCCAAAGGCCAAATAACAGAGCTATCTGTTTCAACACCAACACTATCAAGTCCAGCTACTGAATATAGAGCTGATATTTGTCAACTTTGCACTTTGCAGCAGGGCAGGCTTTGCAGCGAGGTTGCTGCATAATGCAAATCAGAGACCCAATTTCCTCTAGAAAAAAAGATAAACTCCTGTAGCAGCCAAGTCCCACTGCAAGTGCTGAATGTTCACTCCCTGAGCTTTACTGTTTGTCTCAGCCCCTGACCCTCGAAATGTATGCTCTTTCTCTCTGTCTCGCTTCTTCTCTGTTGTTCTTACTGCAGAAAAAAACTGCAGATGTGTGTCACCAAGGACACAAGAGGCAAGTCTGATGGATCTGCTATCACCCCTTCCACTCTTTTTCTTGCTTTCATTTTCTGCTGCCTTTTTCACTAAACATGCCAAGCCTTCATTCAGGGAAAGTCACCCTCGACCACAAAATCTAGTCTTTTTCAATAAAAGCTACTTCCCACAGCTAACAACAGAGAAACCAGACTGCACATTAGCTTACTAATGTTACAGCAAAACAGTCCAAACCAAATGTGTATCAGTGTGCCAGTGCTACAACACAGTGGTAAGACCAAGGCAAGGCTAGTTTGCTGACTGTTAGCACGTTAACATTATACTCTACACCCAGTACAAATAGCAGCTTGCTTGTGCATTAGCATGCTGGAGCAAGTGAGGATGTTAAAGGCTGATTAGCTGGGATGTGTGAAATCAGACAGAACCGGCCTGAGTGCAGACTCCCATATCCTCCCCTGACCCACTTCTCTTACTCGCTCTGGTTCTTTTACTTAATATGCTGCAAACAACTCAGATTAACTTGGTGCAGAGCGCTCATAGCCATGCTTATTCGAGCAGCACTGAGAGATGGGTCAAAGGATGGTTATAGAAATAGACAAAAGATGGGAGATGAGAAGAAAGAGATGTATACAGAAGCATAGCCCGCATTCCTGTGTACGATAGCAGTGGTAGACCTTGTGTTGTATAGTAACTCATTTATTGTGGTTTCCACAAAATGGACTACACATATTTCACTCCATTCCAGCCCGTTTCCTGTTACCATAGCAACCTATCTCCTTCTCCTTTTTCCCAACTATTCCTTCTTTCCACATCTTCTTTCTCATTCATCCTGCCTTACTTCAGCATAAGCTACATCAAATAGTGTGTCTTTAAAGAGAACTGTTGAGTTATTTAATGAAAATCTGGTGCAGCAAGACATGATTCATCTCATCCGGTAAATCAAGCAACGTTACTTATTATTCCCCAACTTTTTAATAGTGCATGCTATTAAACGAAGCACTCGGGTACTGTTTTATCTAAATTTGCCTGCATGAGTAATGAAATCGACAGCACATTAACAACGACTAACAGAAGAAAATGAGGGGAATGGGTGCAAGAAATCATTCGAACTGTTAACATAAGAAGCTTTTAATCTCTCTCACACACACACACATACCCATGCACATGCAGACATGGTGGGTAGATTTTGCTGCAGTGGATGTGGCGTTGGTGTCTTCACAGTGACATTGGTGCTGAGTTACAGTGCTAATGAGAACTTTAATGTCACCCACACACAGACTTCTAGCAGACAGATTAGAGCTGTGATTACACTGAGCCCCAAGAACACGCAGGAACACAATGATGCACACACACACTCACACATGTCGACAAACAAACATATATGGGGCTGAAGTTTCACAAGTAAAAGTATCATGTGCTCCACCTGCAATTTTCTCTTTATTCTATTGTGGCAGCGTGCTAGTGTTCATGCAGCTTCAAGAGCGAGAGACACACACAAAGAAAGAGAGAGAGAGAAAAAAAATTGCAACAGAGAGATCCAGACAGGCAGGGGGAGAAGGTAGGGATGTACTGATGTGAACTGTTGGATTGGTTTTCAGCATCAATATCAGCCAGATGTTGTGATCTACTTTAAATCAGTTTTATGTTCTACACCGTTCATTTGCAGCAGTAAGCTAATATTCATAAAGAAACCACTGATAATTTGCCACTTCCTGCATGTGCTTAAAATAAATGCATTTTTATGCGAAAGCTTTACTGAAGTCTTGACAGCTACCAAAGATTTACTCCTTATAGTTTTTCTAACAGTAGAGTTATGCCATTTTCAAACCTATAGTTTGTTTGCTGGTCCGAATCAGGAGATGAGTTGGTAAACTTGGTGTATTTTCCCCTTGGTTTGATTCTTTTCACCCTGAGAGAAATCCAAGCGAACCAAAATGCAGCATCACGAGCCACGTGAGAATGTTCACATTGCTTATAGGTATTGTCTGGGGCGGAAGCAAGAATGTAAACACAGGAAGAAAGTCCTGGAGGAGGTCTTGTGGCCAAATACAAAGTTCTTAGTTGTGCTAGTCCATGTCTGACCTCAACTGATTCTCTGGCTAGTTGCTAGCAACTGTTCAATTCACAGAAATACGCCTATTAGTTGGGTTGGATCATTTTCCCACCACAAACAAACTGATCCCGAGTTCGTTTGGGACTTGAATGAGACCTCTTCCTCAAATGTTCTCCGTACGACTGTTTTGGTCTGCACCCGATTACTGTTTTTTTGCTGTGTTCTGACCTGCCTGAACAAATCGCACCAAGAGGAAACGAACCAGAGTCCAATTCAAAAGCACAGGTCTGAAAATGCCTTTTTACATTTTCAGCACTTTTTGTACAGATGCATAGATGGAAGACATTTTATTAGATTTTTAACAAAGCTTGATAAAAGAGAACAGCTCAGAAAACGAGGGCTGATGTTACATCTTATTAACGATGAACTTTTAGCAAAAGGACATCTGAGGACGGAAATCTTGTTAATAGAGTAAGTACAAGACAAGTGTAGGATTTATTTGTCCTTTCACAGTCAGTTTGCAAGAACTTTGCAGTGCTTATTAGCAACATGAGTTTGAAAAGTACCATTGTAGGAGCAGCATCAGCAAAAAGACGGAGCCACGCACAAGTGAAGTGGTTTGGTGAAGAGATATAGAAGCATGTAATACGCTGGTGGAGATCAGGAAAAGTCCTGATCTCCACCGCTCACAGCCGCTCAGCACTGTTTGTCAGGTCTGTATCTGTAGCTGTTATACTACTGTACGTATTTTGTGTGTTAGACAAGAACACAGTTGTTTCTGTTGTCCTGATGTTGATGCAATGTAATGACACAATTTCATAATCATCCTATGCAAACAATATAAATCAAATTTTCACAAGCCTAAAGAGCATGTTGTTGTATGGACATCACTTACAGTAAGAAGTGATCTGTAATTGCTTACTCATATGTTAATCAGTTCAAAACAGAGACATTTACAGATGTTTTGAGAGAAAAAGCGCGAATCAGCAAATACCCTGATTTGGCAAATCAGCATTAGGGTATTTAAGGTCGGTTTGGTGCATTTCTAGAAGTAAGAACCAGAGATATCAAGGCTGAGCTGATAAAACATGCAAGGAAGGAGGGGATAATAGGTGGGTGGGGGGTGATGATTGGAGGATTGATGGAGTTGGAGGTATAGTGATGAAAGAGAACAGTCCTGCTGTCCTCTGTACAGGATATGACCCTCATTTTCCCCTACCAATCAATCACCATCATTTCCTATGCCACAGTTGTGCGACCAGCATCTGTGTGCCTTCACTGAATGCATTAATCTCAGATTGGGAGGGTGTGCGGGGGGGTAAGGTCAAGCCCCCACCAGCCCTCCTCCTGTTTGCCCATCCTCCTTCTTCATGTGTCTCCATTTTCAAGCATCATCTGTATTATTCTGTTGTCAATTTTGGACCTCACCCCCCTTTTTGTCTTTTCTTCCTGCCTCATGTCTTCCTTTTTCTTGACATCTCCACCTCCCACTCTCTCCCATCCAAAACCTAACCCCTACTTTCAGAGGGGAAATCAATAAATCTGTTTGTGAAAGTCACCCACCACCTACTAACAAAAAAACACATCATTCAGTCTTAAATGTAAGAAATTTAGGAATTCTCTGAGGAATTCACATCTAGTTTTTTTTTCTAATTAAAAACTCATACACTGGATTATACAGTAGGAATAATGGCACATTTTGCTCAGGTGCTGCAGTGCACACCACAATTAACTGACACCAAGGACGAAGGGACACCGAGGAAAAATGAGGAGCCCAGACATTTACTGTCCAACTGAAAGTGAACACAAGGTGGTCGATAAGAATAAATAGGAAGCCCAAAGACTCATTGTGAAAATAATTTGCTACAAACAAACAGCTCTATATGCTGTTATATTCTGTCATAGGCTGGTGTTCACTAGACAGCTGGTGGAAACATAAATGTGTGTCACCAGAATCAAAATGTCTCAATTTTCAAAATATCCTTCCCTAACCTCTCTATTTCCAATTTCTGTTGAAATCAGTGAGATTTTCATAACATTATATGATAAAATAGTTCACTTTTTTTTAACCCTTTCAAGTAACGGTCAGTTGGGCTTTTTTAGAGACCATCAGGGATTTCCTTCCATTGCGCAACTGAATTTTATGCTCTCCAAAGAGCACGGCCTTGTAACAGTGGAAGCTACAGTAAGAGTGCTAAAAGGGGGATATGAAGAGGTACTGCTGTAAATCCTGCCATAAAGAGAAAGGATGGGAGACAGCTTTATCCAGCTAAGAGCCTGCACAGGAGGATTAGGGCTACAGGGAGCAAGATAGGGAGAGGAGGAGGAGATGACAAACGGGGGCAGCGATTGTGTGACGAGTAACCACCATGACAAAATGAAAAGAAGAGGAATGGAAAGGTTGCAAAAAGAAAATGGGTAGAGGGGAAACAGCAAGAGCAGTGTGGAGAAAGTGTCATTACGGAGGTCAAACTGTAGGATTACAGTGAAGAGACAATATCTACACATATCGTGTCCCCTACTTTGCTCTAACTCGGAGGGAACATGCATGCCCTCCAGGTTAGAGCAAAGCAAACACACACCTGGACCTGGTTTTTGTCCATGGATGTCTGGACACCATAAGCACATTAATTTTATGCTAAGCTCATCCCTACTGTCTAGGTACTCAACAACTGCTGTGTCAGCTGTGCTCTTTTGGATTGTGGACACATGGGTACACGCAGATGAGAGACAGATTGTGGTGCATAGAGCATTAACTTTGACACATCATGCACCCATAAATGGGCCTTTTTGATCAAATCGTTCCTGGAAGTCCTAGGAAAAAACCCAGGAACAAAATCGGGTACTAAAATGACATTTTAGCACCTTAGAGTTTCGGTTTTCATGACATTTCCAGATCCACAAAGATTAGACAGAGTAAAAAGCACCAACCTTGCTGAAGGTGTTTACATTCAATGGGACATGGGTTACTAATACCTTTTTATTTGCTGTTGTGTGCCTATGATGTTTGACAATGTGCAGAGGTGAGATTAAAATACCATAAAGATAAAGACGGTTGTCTCCAAAGTAGCGATGAGTGTGTTTTCTGGTGCTTTTGCTGAATTTGTATAAACAAATCTATATTTCTCGTGCTCACTAGCTCTTTGCCTTTATCTATGTTCTTTTTTGGACTACTCAAGAAGTCATAAATGTTTACTGAATTTCAATATTGCTCCCACATAAACCCAGTGCTTGTTTACAATCTGAATGAAGGATGTATACATATAGCGGTACTTTTTGTGTCAGTAACATTCACTGCTGCAGAATTAATCTGAAGAGTTATGATTATCAGATGGTGTTGCCTTTGGATTTTTTGCTGGGCAGAAATGAAAACCTGTACTAGGTTCCTGCTGTTCTTGATTGCCTGAAGGGTTCCTGGAAAAGTTCCTGTGGTCAAAAAGGGTCAAAAGAAGACCAACAAACATGATACCTCCTACTTCTGTTTGTGTGTATATTTGGATGTGCTCACACGCTTTACATGAGTGGATGCGTGGGCATGCACATGCTTTCGTTTGTGTGTGTGTGTGTGTGTGCTTAAAAAAAAGTGAGGTACAGCAAAGTGTCACAAGGGTGTGGGAGCTAGGGAGAGGAGTGTTCCAGTTCCTCCTCAATGCTTTTGAAAAGTCAATGACAGATGAATAATTTACAGAGAGTCAGTCAGGGTCTGTCAGTGCCACTGTAAAGCAAAACTGCAACAAAAGAGACAAAGCTGGACAGGACTAAAGCAGCACCCATGTTCTACGGGTAATTTCCAAGTGGGGAAAAGATGTTAAGAATAAAAAGAAGAATAAAGCATAAAAGTGGGAAAGGTGGAGTAAAAGGGTGAAGAAAGAGTGACACAGCTGCAGTTGACAAATGGCAGACGCAACAGAGGACAAATGGGTTTTAGACAAAGAGGGAAACTTGAGCAGGTGAAAAACCCCACTAACCCCGCCACCATCCATCCACTTCACACACACATATACACACGTTAGGTGAAAAAGCAGTACAAAAAGGTGCCGATAAGACCCTCATCATCAGGTCAAGCTCTCCTTCATTCCTCTTCTGTCTTGCTTTGTTCCTTTCCCGTGTTCTAGCTGTACCCATCAATAACCTTTCTTTCTTTGCCCCTCCCGGCTCTGTCCACAATCAAATTACTTCGTCAGACTGGAGGAGGGGTAGGGGTGAGGATACTGCTCGCTTAGCTTCAACCCACTCACAAAATCCTCAATCAGACCACCAAATGAAGGTCTCACATACTTTAGGGCTGGATCACACACCAGAAAGGGCTCCTCAGTGGTAAGGTGGTTGCTAGGTGCCACTGGAGTAATGATGTGAATAATCAGCCTCTTTGCTTCATAATGGGGGCTGTGAGGAGGACAACACAATTTACATCAGCTTGAATGGAAGTGTTTAGTGTAATAAGGCCTAAATGCTATTTTAGAGGTCTCTCCACCCCACCAGGAAAATGCTTTTTAGGAGAAATAGAGGCAATCATGTACAAACCTCTACTGGAAATGACTAAAAAACAAAGACTGAAAAAGTCTGCATCACACGAGTGTAGCCTTTCATCATGCTACCCTGGAAACAGCCATGAAACAATGCAATCTTGATTTCCATATTTACCAGACAACAATAAAATATCAGTTAGCAAATTTGTGCATAAATGAACTATCTTGACCATTTTTACTGCCATTTCTAAGATTGATAAATGATAAATCATGACTTTGTTTTATGCATATCTTATTGAAAACATATACACATGTTAAATACTTTATAAATGAGACAAAATAAGTGCATTTAGGCAGAGTTAATAGGCTCTCGTTTTTTTCCTCTCTTCAGCAAAACAAACAGAACATACGCTAGCCTCTCATATTAGATTCAATGTTTTAAGTACAATTATCAGAATAATACTCATATTCAGTACTATAAAAAACATGCTTCTTGTTGAAAGTTTTTTGAAATGCTCATACCTACTATCAGAACAAGTAGGCTTGTGTTAAGTGCAGCTATTGTTATAAAATAATTGATCCAAACAGTCAACAATCAATTGATTAACCACATCAGGTCTATTCCACATCAAATTTTATTAGGTCCATCATGTGCTGTTTACCTTGCTAATGTGATAGGTGGGCCTGTTTGCTTTTTAGTATTGCATTCCAGTCCGGTGTACAAGAGGAGAGCGCAACAAGCATATCGGATGCAGCGTTCAGTCGATTTCTGTGTTTTGTTTTTATTTTTGTGAAAATAGAAAATCCCACTTTGCACTTGTATGTGGTTGTGAAAGGGATGAGTAGCAAAATGCTTGCCTTACTTAAGACAGGATATTCAGATGAGATGTTTATCCAGTACGAAGATAATGCCATGCATTCATGTCTTCTTTTTCAGCGTGCGATCGCTGCTCAGCTGTAACAGCTGTTTCTTCAGCAGGAGTTAGTCCCAGCTCCAGCAATGATTCTGGGCTTTCAAATTTAAAGGGATTTTGAATCTTCTGTTTGTCACTCAAAATGTCATATCTCTCTGTTGGAAAATAGTGACCACAGTTATCAATGAGTGCAACTATGTGTGTCTGAATAAGTCCAGTCAGATGTTTCCCATCTGAGTTAGTGACACCATTTTCATCATTGCGCTGTAAAACAGTGGGAAAGATGTAGCAGCTTGGTCTTGGCAGTCTGATTCATGCAAGCCACAGCTTCAGGGACTTTTGGAAAGCAAGAACGTATTTCCAATTTCAGAAAACATCGTTGTGCTGTCCTTGCAATTTCAAATTCAGTTCGTTAAAAAATCTGCCTAATACAACAATGTGAGAAGCCAATCATCAGTGAACAAATCAGAAAGGGGGGGACTTCTTCTCATGGAGAAAAGCATGAATTTCATTTCTCAGTTCATAAACTCTGGTAAGAACTCTGCATTTGGAGAGCCGGTGCACTTCTGTATGAAACAGTAAGTGTGTGTGTTCCGCCCCCAGCTGATCAAAAAGCTGATGGTTGAGAGTGCTGCCTTTAATAAAGTTCACAACATGGATAACTTCTCACATACTTTAGGGCTGGAGTGCTTTGTCAAGATCATTCATTGATCACCTGTCAATGAATGAAACAATGATTCTTTTCACAATCCTGCTGTTTCTACCCGTCATATTCGCAGTCCTGTCACTTGTTATGACTTTTCAATTGCCCCAGTCCAGCCCACACTTTGTAATCATGTCGTTATTAAACACATCAAATATTTGTTCACCTGTTGTTCCAGTAACAAGTCCTCCACAAATTCATTTTCCCACACGTACCTTACGTAAACCAACAAAGATGCACAATCTGAGACATCTGTGCGCTCATCAAGCTGGATTGAGAAATCCCCTTCTGCTTCTAGTCTTGAAATAAGCTGCTCCTCAAGGTTGTCTGAAGTGTCATTAATTCTTCAGGAAACAGTGTTGTTACTCAGAGGAATACATTTTAATTTTTTCCGCTGACTTTTCGCCAATAACTGTGCTAAATCTATCTATTGCGGCAGGCAGGATTAATTTTTCTGTAATAGTGTGGGGCAGTTTTTCCGAGACTACACAGTAAGAAGCCATATAGAAGGCTAGCTGGGCCTTGTCGTTCAATGTCACATTTCTACAAAGAATCTCAGCCGAACCTATGCTTTCCTTTGAAAGAAATCCAATGGATTATTTTCCATCCGCACTGAAGTGTTTCCAAATGTCTTTTTAATTTGGTTGGCTTCAAACTCTCATTTGCAAGTTTTTCGCTGCATATAACACACATAGGTCTTCCTGGTTTGGATTGGAACAATTAACAAAACCATATTTCAAAAAATAGTCTTTGTATGGCCTTCCCCCTGATTTTCTCTTCTTAGTAGGAGGCTCTACACCTGATCCCTTGATTCTTACATCTGTGACGACATCAGGGTTGAATGTGACTGGTAGCAGGGATGGCTTTACATTCATCCTTATGCTGGCTTCCCTCACGGACGGTGGTTTGGCTAACGTTAGCTACAGCCTGGGCTTCAGCTGGGCCTTTGTTTTTTATTAGCCAAGCATCATTACTAAATTATTAGATATCATTACTAAAATGATATCTAAGAGGTTAGAGACATATCTCCCCCTGCTGGTCAATCTCGATCAAACGAGCTTTATAATTAATGGATTGTCCTCCAATAACTTAAGGAAATTGTTTAACATAATCCATTTTACTAATATAAATAAAATACCAAGTCTGGCAGTTTTGCTCAATGCCATATCTATTTTGTGTTTTGGATAAATTTGGTTTTGGTGCTGTGTTTATTGATTTGATAAAAATCACTTAATAAATCTCCCAAAACTAGGATTATTACTGATGGGATTACCTCTAATCCTTGCCATTTTTATAGGGGCAACAGACAGGGATTCCCAGCTAGCCTCACCCTTTTCATGCTCACCATCGCACCATTGGCTGAGGCCATTAGAGGCTACTCTAATATTGGTGGCTTTTAGGTTGGCCCCGATATGCACAAGATATCACTTTTCACTGATGACATTATCCTATTTCTAACTAATCCTGAAAACTCCCTTTCCCATCTACAGAATCTACTAAAATCATATAGTTCGTTTTCTTGATACAAGGTCAACCTTGACAAAAATGAAATTCTGCCACTGTCTGTATTTGATTATAACAGTGTCAAACATAAGTTCCCTTTTAAGTGGTCACCTGTGGATTTCAAATATTTGGATATTTTTGTGGATAGCAACCTTAAAAATCTTTACAAACTCAATCTAGCCAGCTTGTTGCAGAAGCTGGGGGAGGATCTGAGAAAATGAATAGATTTGCCAATCACCTTACTGGGCAGAATCAAAATGAATACCCTGCGTAGATTCCAATAAATGTTTCAGTCACTTCCGATCTATGCCCAACAACATTTTTTCCCACTCTCAACAAATTGATCAGACAGTTTATTTGGCATGGTAAGACTCCAAGAGTCAGCATGGACAAATTGAATTATGACAAAGGAGGGCTGAAACTCCCTAACTTTCAAATGCATTACTATGCCGTCCAATCCAGATTTTTGGCACAGATGTTTGATAATGGCTCAACATTGAAAAGATAGAGATGAATGAGGAGACATCAACAGATTTGCTGTATGAATGGGATAAATAGTCAATTAAAACTGTAACAGATACCCCTTTAATCATCCAGTCGAGTTCAAATTTGGTACAAATTGCATGAACTGTTCAAATAAGAGGGATTCCTTTCACCTAAAACCCCTTCATGGAGAAATAGACTGCTACCAATGATCTTTCAGAACAGTATCTTCAGATTATGGTCTGAGAAAGGCATTAGTCATGTAGAGCACTGCTATGAGGAAGAAATCTTTATGTCCTTTGAACAGTTTAAGTTGCTTGACGAATAAAGTCTTCTTCAGCTATCTGCAACTTCGCAACTTTATCAGAGTCAACCACAAAAGCTGGTGGAATTTACCTACCATGACATCTGTGGAACAATTGTGTCATGCTGACCAACCATTATTTAAAACTATCTCTAGAGTGTATAAAGCTCTTATGTCGAGTTTTAGTACCTGATCTGGACAGATCCAGACTTAGATGGGAGAAGGACTTGGGAATAAATCTGGATGTCGAATTACGGGATGACTTGTGCAGAGATGGTGTCACCTCAACTTTAAACTCTAGATATAGATTGATACAATTTAGCTTCTTGCATCAGCTCTATATCACCCTATATAAACTGCACATATACAACTCCAATATATGGCCCTTTTGTTTTAAATGTGGCTTAGATGATGGAACACTCCTACGTTCTACTTGGCAGTGCCCTAAATTTCAGGGGCTTTGGCAGGGGGTATGTGACACCCTATCCAGTATTCATGGTGTTGTCTTTCCATTGGATCTGGAGATTGGTTTATTGTGTAACTTTACTAACTTCAACCTTAAAAATGCTACGCTACAAGGCTCACAGAATTTTTCTGGCAATTACTAAAAAATGTATTGCTTTAAAATGGAAATCAGATGCCCGCCTCCCAACTGTAATGTGGCTCTCTGAAATTAATAGCTGTACAGCCCAAGAGAAAATAACATACTATTTGAGGAGAATGAGAGAATGAGAGTAAAACATTTTACAACATGGAAACCTCCCATCACACCACATTGACTGTGCCTCTGTATAGTCTTCCTTTATTGAGGATGTGCTTGACCGCGTGATCCTTGAGGCGAGATGTTGCCCTGCGCCTCTAAATGTTACTTTGTTGTCATTGTGGACGATGTCTGTTTGATTTTAATTTTGATTTGTTTATTGCTTGCTGTCTTGTCGAAAAAGCAATAGGCCTGTAAAATATGTTTTTAAAAATACATCAATTATGACTGAAAACAATTAGATTAAAGCATAATATGTTTTTTCACACCTGTTATACTCTTGTTATACAACTATAAACAACCTTCCTATGCTTTTATGTCTGACTATCACCACTGGTCGACTGCATATCAAGGCACTGCAGCCACAGCTGAAATAATTGATTGATCAATCAATAAGTCAATCAACAGAAAGTTAATCAACAACTATTTAGGTGGTCATTCTATCATTCCAGTCATTCTTTAAGTAAAAATGTCCAACAGTCACTGGTTCCACCTTCTCAAATGGGAGGATTTGATGCATTTCTTTGTGGTTTATGATAGTAAATTTAATACCTTTTAGTTTTGGACAGATGGTTGGATAAAACAAGACATTTTTCACAATTTTATAAAAATACAAACAGACAAAATAAGTAATAGATTAATCGAGAAAATATTCTGCAGTTTAATAGAAGTGTATAATAGATTAGTGTATTAATAGAATAAAAGTATTAGTATTTTAACAAATTAGTAATTTAACAAAATTACTTGTGTGTAACTGATAAGATTTTTTTTCAAGTAACTTGACCAACAATGCAGCTAAACTGACACTCTTAGCTTAGCTTCACACTTAACGTACAGATGTGAGAGTGGTATTGAGCTTCTCAGCTCTCAGCAAGAAAGTCCATAAGAGTATTTCCCAGAATGTCTAACTGTTCCTTTAAAGCTCCTATCACTCTTCATACTAAGTTTATGACAAATAACAATTGAAACGATTACAACATGCCATGCACTCATAAATGCACACATGTGCTTTCACTCAGCAGACAGACACACACACACACTCATCCATTGACAGAAACACTAGCCTGATTAAAATGGAAAGGATTAAGTAGGACCAGGTGCTCAAATGAATTGTTTGTATAAAAACCTAGAGAAAATACAGTATGTCAGGGGATCTGACACAAGCCCATCATGCTGCACACATCACTGGGTATTCCCATAATCTAACCATTCTTTTGTCATTCTCTCTCGCTCTCCATCCCCTCCTCTATTTGCTGCTAGCGTCTCATTGTTATCAGGCTCATGTGTGTGGTGGTGTTGGCATAAATATAGGTAGTGCAGTCTGTAAATGGGCCCATACCCGTGCTGCCACAACACAGGTAGTGCAGGTCTCTCCCCTCTGTGATTAAAGAAAGACACTGCTGTGACACACATAGCATTTGTAGTGACCTTGCTTCAATTCAACAATGGTACCTACCAATGGTAACTTCAGGATTTGGAACTTTGACTATGTTTATCATAGATATCATAACAGCAAATATAAATATAAATAACAGAAAATACCATAAAATAAAGGGTGGGAGGTGCCTCCCCACGGGTCGACCTGTCTGTCATAGACAGACATGGTGTTACTGGATCTTCCGTAGTGGTCACATCAGAAGCGATTCCCCATAGTGAAACACCTCATTCTGTTATCAAAAAACCAGGGATTACATTAAGTAACCCAACGTTTTATTTCTTTGATTACTTAATCATGATAGTGATTGCTGGGAAATACTGCTGTCCAATGTCTAGTGTCTATGTCATGTGACAGTTATGGCCCGTCATTACAAGCCTGTGACACTGGTACACAGTGTGTCTGCTCATGTTGTCTATGTACAGTATGTCTGAGTTTATAGACATGTGTCTGCATGTACGTGTACTATTCTTCTCTCAGAGTTGTGATCTGCTCTCTCTGAATCATTACATGTTGCAAGCACCTGAAGATGATGATGATGACTCAGTAATGTGAGAATGTCACCAGAGCCTGGGAACTCTGACTGGTTTCTGTCTCTCTTCCAGTGATGCTCAGACTGTGGCTATCTCAGCACACTTAACTATCACCTCTGTCAGTTTCTTTTTGTTCTCCTCTTCTAGCGGGTAATTTCAATTCAATCCGGATGAAATCCAAATGTGATGACTTAACCACATAGTGTATATGCATCTGCATTAGCCAGATCACACGTCTGATCACAATCTGTTTTGGTTCTCCTGAGCTACATACAAATCAGGTTCAGCCCTCCAATACAAATGGGGTCGTAATGCACTTGAAGTTGTTTGGTAAAGCTAAAAAACATCCGAAAAATAACTGTAGCATTAGCAGCTTACCTAGGTAGCTAACTATCCATCCATGCATGATTCACATGAATAAACTAGTAAGACCAAAGCTTTACACGTCATTACAGGCTCTCACTCAAACTGCTCCCTCACCAATATCAGATCAATGCTCTCTCATCCACACAGATCATTCAGCGGTTGCACCAATCAGGGATCAGATGAATGCTATTGCAACATGTCATGTCGTCTGTATGACCTTATGTTCTGCTTTCTTCCTGTTGCTTTTGTGACTGGAAGAATGCAGGTTAATTTCACTTCACCTGTCATTATCGCAGGGGACAGGCTCTATAAGTAGCTATTTCCAGAGTGCTTACTGACACTTGTGAGGACAAAAGATGAAATAGCCTATGTGTCTTGGAGAGACTCGTTATACCTTTTTCAACATGTGGTGTACTATGACACTATAAACTTGTTTAAGATGGATTCTGCAGCATCAAATGTTGTTTTTCAGCCTAATCTATCCAACTTTTGCACAGCCACCAATAATTCATGTTATGGGCTATATTAAGTATTGTGATAACCATGACAGTGTTTATTCTTTAACGCACATTCATTAAATTATTTAAGATAAATTTCACATAAAACACCCTGTTCGGCTCAAATTCATTCATTATTCAAATGCCTTTACTTGTAGGAGTGATCATAACTGAAATGTTTTGTGCCGTTCCATTCCATTTCTTGTCCGATGTGTACAACACCAATTAACATCTTACTGACGTTACTCCAAAAATAGTAACTAAATAGCACATACTTCACTCTCTGCGTAAAATGACTTCCACAGAGCTGCTTCAATGAAGTCCTGATTAAATGGATTCCATTTTCATCAATGACTCATTCCACTCAAAAGAAATTTCTCTTGCCTTCAAATAATTGAAGTCTACAGATCAATGTCATGCTTACACACAAGAGCTGAATTAACATGCGCATCTCAGCACAAAAGGAGAACTTCAGACCCGAAACGTGAAACTGTCTAATCTAAAGTCATTGTCCTTTTGTTCACCGTCAAATAACACTGCATGAAATTGAAGTGCCAGATACTGTATCAGCTAAATCCTCGAAACAAGTGCAAAATCTGTTGCACACAAGCATACTGATTATTGTTATTAAGCCATGAAGATGCTGATGTTATTATATAGATAGAGACCGCCGTTAAACACCTCAAATTATCATTAGTTTATATGAATAAATGCTTTTTGTATAGAGTCAGTTATCAGTAGCAGCCATTTCCACTCCCTCTAGCCCCTTCTTTCTCTTCACTTTGTTACAGAAAATCAAACAACACATCACCCACTCATCAAATCATTCAACTAAGCATACCAGTGAGAAAGAGAGAGGAGAGACAGATAGGAAGTGTGCATTTGAAAAAGTCATCATTTGTTTGTCATAGATCTGTCTGAACTGGGTGAACTTGTATCTCAAGTGGAGCAGGGCTACGGCCTACAGTGAATGTGCCTGGTGCATGCAGCTTGTTCTTGCACACAGGCACAAAACACACATACATGCATGGACAAGCACGGACCGTTGTCTTTACTTTTTCAGCAGACCTACAGTAAATGGTACCCACGCACGAGGCAAACAGGACCGTACTCCTCCATGTATTAACTGGGTGAGGAAAATGACTTTTTCAGAGCAGTGGCCTGCAGGAGAGATGGAGGAAGAAAAATATGGAGAGAAGGAAATGGGTGCGGATGTGTTGATTGGAGCTGAGGATGAAGGCAGCGAAGGAGGGAGCTGTATGGTCTCATTGTGCTGCATAGACGGGGAATAGAGGACAACAAGGAGTTGTCTCCATGGGAGTACTGCTGTGTTCTCCTCGAACAGACACATTCCCTTATCTCCTGCCTGGGGAGAAACAAACACTGGCAGCTCATATGAAGGGGAGTTTCCCTGGATCTATTTGAGCTGGGTAGAGAAGCAACAGAGCCCTAATTGAATTTGACTAAAAGAGAAAAGTGCAGGACTTGCAGGGAGCCATGCTGTCTATGCAGATAGCAGAACAATCTGCGCATTATGTGCTGTGTCAAACCCTTCTGTCACTTAATTTATATAAAAAGCTGTCACCCTTAACAAATATAGTGTAACATGTTTTCTACCTCTGCATGTCTAGCTGTCCCAAACTTAGTGTATAATACGGACATAAACACTGTATATTATATCTGTTCTATGTCACTTTGATGTGAAATATCAGGACATAGGCATTACATTTATGCACACCAGTGCAGGTAATGTACCGCATATAGCTTTGATTTTGATTTATTTGTTATGTGTATGTATTTGAAGTGTTAGTTGTTTGACTGGTTGATTATCTCAACTAATATTGGGAAGATTGCTATGAAATTTTGTACAGACATTTATGGTCCCCAGATGATGTATCCTAATGATTGTGATGATCCCCTCACTTTGTGTCTATAGAGCCACCAGCAGGTTGACACTTCCGGTTCAGAGTGGAATACCTCACCACTGTTGGATAGATTGACAAAAACAATGTCACCACAAGGTTGATTATTAGCTGTTCTGGAGCTTTTGTCACACAATGTTCCTCAAATGATCATAAATGAATTTTCAATCTCAACTTTTAAGCCAATGTGGATGAGCAGTCCTTCAAGTGCTCAGAAAATAGAAATTTGAACTTCTACAGCTCCATGAAAACTGGGCAAACTCCATCTGCTGAGGAAGATCATAATACAATCAAAAGCTCCAGAAGAGCTACTATTGAGCTGCATGGTGTTTTTTCCCCCGCTTTGTCAACTGCTGTTTGCAAGGTAAAGAATAAACTTTCAATCTCAATTATTTGATGCATTGCTATTAAATTTGGTGCTAACAGTCATGTCCCCTTAGGGATGAATTTTAATAACTTTGGTGTTCCTCTGACTTTTAATGCAGTGCTATCATCAGGTCAATTTAAATTTGCCCAATACTTTGGTTTTTGACATTTTCATTAGCCACAGCTGTACTTTGTGTTTCATGCTAATTAGCAAATGTTAGCATGCTAACACGCTAAGACAGTGAACATGGTAAACAACCTACCCATCAGTATGCTAATATGATCATTGTGAACATGTTAGCATGCTGATTTTAGCATTTAGCTCAAAGCACAGAGCTGTAGACTCTTGTTTCTACTTCCTGTATGTCTATCCTGTTTCTCCCTACATCTCTGGCTGTTTCTTGTGCTGATGTAATTAAAAAATGATTTCCTAGAGACCAATAAAGTTTTAGCTTATTTTATCTTGTTTAATTTTACTTTGACATACAGTAAGACTCATGAGGGGACTTCTTGTAATCCTGCTTTATTTAATGAAAATGTACAACTCATCCAATCGTCATTGTGAGGTTAACACATGAACCCAAACAGCTAAATTAAATGTGGACTTAACTGAATAGTAGAAATAGAGAGTGAGGGGGGGGGGGGAGAAGGTGATTGAATGAGCAGAGGACCGGAGAGGCTGGGTGAAGGAGCTCACAGAGGGATCTGTGTGGACAGGCCTGTAATTGAAGAGAAGGAAAGGACCTTAACCTAGATCAGTATCTATCACTCCAGCAGGAAAAGAGAGCTCAACACCCACATTTTTCCAGAGAGGGAGAGGGAGAGCCGAGCCAAGGCCCCTGATGGGAAGTAAGTCTATAAGGAGGAGGGAGAGAGGGATGGAGGTGATGTGGAGAGAGATACTGGACATGTGTCCATGTGATGCTGGTTCCTCAGAGCTCTGACACAGATGGGAGAAAGACAAAGAGGGAGAGGATGTGAAAGTAAGCAAGAGACAGTGACAGATAGAGGGAGAAAGAAGATCAACATGTTGAGACGGAGCCCTGGAGACACAGCCACCAGAGAAGCAGAGAATTATGGGAGTGCAAATTAAATTACACCGGAAGGGACAGTCAGGTCTGGACCTGCAGGAAACACTGCACATGGGGCTCTTTGTGTGTGAGCGTGTGTGTGTGTGTGTGTGTGTGTGTGTGTGTGTGTGTGGGTGAATGTGTGTGTGTGTGTGTGTGTGTGTGTGTGTGTGTGTGTGTGAAATAGACAGATACAAACAGAGATCAAAAGGTGTAAAGATCAGGGAAAGGATACAGAAAGAGACGAACAGGAGGAGGAGGGATACAGTGTAGCAATCATCTATTCATTTTTGCCAAGCACACATAAAACAATCATCCTTATGTGATTATGTGATTATGTGTTTTCTTCTTCTCCTGGTGATTATGTGCTGATGGAAGTGGTGTACTGCACAGCACTGCACTGAAATTTTAAAACTATTGAACTTTTAACCCAAGTTGTTTCGATCTTTGTCAGTGCAGCCAACGACTGTTCACAATAATGTGAACTTCCGTTAATGCTACATGCCTGCATGCACATGTGTACAATTAATCATGTTTTCATTCTACCATCTAAACAAATTACATGTAACAAGTCCACTAAGTCCAACCAAAAAAGGGTTTTTGTCAGGGAGCTCTAAGTACCACCAGGCTAGGTACGGCCCCCAACAATTTGCATCATTAGGCCCTTTTTCAACATTAACAATGACTCCTTTCAAGTCCCAGTAAGCCATGACAGTGTGACAGCAAGCCAGCATGAACAATACCAAAACCCTGAAATTGAAGCAGAAATGGAATTCAGTCAGTCAAAGGCAGCATCTGATACTTAAACTTTCCAAGCCTGTCTGTGGCTCGCAGCCCAAAGCCCTCATTCCTTCTGAACGTCTCGTAAATCTTTAAAAAATGTCTCACTAATGTATAGTAATGTCCTAAAAGAACTGGGCATTCAGTTTTTATCAAAAACTTTGATCTAACAGGAGTAACCAGGGTATTTGTTGGAGGCTATTTTCAGCTGCGGATTAATACACATTTGCAGCACTAGTGAGTATTTATTGTAGCAGGACAGTGTACTGTAAGTGGACTAACTAAAAATAACATACAGTGACAATGTGCATGTCTACATAATGGCTCATTAATGTGTTTTAATAGTTTTTGGGTAAAAATGGAGGTCCAAAACGTGTCAGAAGGATCAAAGTAGAACAGTATTATGAACTTTATAAATAAATAGTTCATATGTCCACTGCAAAAAACTCAAACTTAGCCTAACATCTTATTGACAGTAGAAGGTAGGGAACGCACTTCTGAGCATTTTGTCCAGTGAAAATGCAGGATCTGATGCTGCATTTATATCTCACATGATGAGGATCTGTTCATTGAAGCAGATCCTGCCCATACCTTCTCTGAATTGTATACAAGTGCTGTGCATACAGCTTAGCAAGTGTAACCTAACTACTTCAAATAATCTATACTGTATGTAACAATTTACCTAACATCAGGACCTGTATCTCCCAGGATACAGACACCATTTTAGCGTTGAAAGATATTTTGTCAGCCCTCCTTATTGAAAACCCATCCCTTAGCTAACTTATAGCGAGCTCCAGTTGTTTAGTGAAGTTTGGTTTGGTCATACATGTATTTTTATGTTAACTTCACAAAATGTTTGTTTTATTGTCTGCAGTATATACGTCACTTACACCAAACACATATCCAAAAATATAAGTGTGATTTATTTGTTTTGTAATGAATTTAAATGATTTTCTAGCTTAACTAACTGGCAAACTCTACTAACAAAACTGACTTTATCATCACCTTGTAGGCATTATCATTAAAAATGAATGCCCATGAAGATTAGTAGACGAGTTATGTCTTTTCACATGTGCACTGTTTGTGTGTGTACTGCCTATTGTATTTTTCTGTTACATTTAAATGCACCTCTTATTTAAACATAAGCTTTTCCATTAGTCCTTCTCCTTTCTTCTCATCTAATTCCTTATGTGTTCACCTGTCCCCTAAACTTATACACACTGACAACACACATCTGCAGCACACAGGAACACCATATGATGCTACTCCTATTTAGGTAATTCAGGTCCTATTCAGGTAAACTGCTTGAAAATAAGCCTTGAGTGGTAGTTAGAAGAGAGGGGTCTGAGATGAGAGGAATAAGCAAAATAAGAGTGAGTAGCAATAATGATTGTTTCAAGCTGTCTAATGTATTTATTGTCCAGCAGAGTGGTTCCTCAAGGAGCAATAGTTTGTGATGCAGGCCTGGGGTGCTGTGCTTTCACAAAGGTCACTTGAACACTGAAGCAGATTAGCAATTCAGATTGGGCTAAAGGGGCTAAAAGGCTGCTGTAGCACTGCCTGAGTCTTATTACATTAGCGAAGGGTAGGAGTGCAAACGTACACTACTGATTAGATGGCTTAAGGAGGAAACAGCTATAAGATGGTATAAGAAATATATTCACTCTCTGACAAACAAGCATAACAATAAGGTCTGACTCTCAATAAACAAACATAAAAAAAGCATGTGATCCCATTGTGAATGTTTATCCTCAGTATATCCTTCCATTGATATCCTTCCTCACAAACACATGGATTGATGGACAACATCCATTTTTATAGAAAAGAGTTTGGGTTGTTTGATCATTATGATGGATTCCCTGACCCATGTTATGGTACTGTTGTGGTGATGATGCAGCTCCCTCAGCTTTGGACACATTGAATAACAACAGTCATAACAATTCCTCAAAAACTTTCATGTTCAAAATGAGACAATTGATCAAGCTACAGTTTATCAAACACATCAACATGTAACAACACAAGTGAAAAGTTTATCCACCGAGCACAAGTACAGCTACAGGTAAGTTTGTGCAGCATAATAATGCATACCAGATAGAGTACAAGCCAGACTAACATCATAAATCACTACTGTCCTTTTCAGGCCATGTATTCACATTCCTGAGAAGCTCTAACCATACTTTCGGTGATTCTCACTCATTCTTGGATGACCACTGTATTATATATTTTCCATCTCTCAAGTGTGTCAGACAAACAAGAGCTAATGAACCCACCTGATTTGACAAATCAGTTTCTCCACACCTATGCATAAACCAAGACATGAAGTTGGCCATGGTCTGTGTGCAAATAAAGTCAACTAAACAACCATGCTTCCCTGCCATTCTAATGAACACAGTGGCTATAACTTAATAATTACACAGCTAAATAAACAAGCCTTTCGTGGAGCCTTCTTTCAGCACCATGGACAGCGAGCACAGGAGGATGCACAGCTGAGGGGGAGACAGGCCTTCTGCAACAGTCCAGTGCACATCAAATGAATTCAATTCAATGTGTGTGATTCAATCAATGTGTCTCCACCGTGTTGTTGTTTACAGGTAAGTTTTCATTGTTTAACACAGCTGAGTGGGCCTTGATTCCAAGGTAAAACAAGACTAAGTGTTGAATGAAGTAGACCTTCGTCTGCTGGGGTTGTATGCTGTTGACATGCACAACATGTACTCCAGACCCTGAGATATATGCTCTGATGCTGCCATGTTATTGGAACCACCAAATTGGGGACATTGCAAAGCCTGGATTAGGTCACTTGCATGCTATTAACGATATTGAAATGAGCACCACTCAACAGCCCTCTCTCCCCTCATCTCACAGAGCTGTGGTACAAGCCTGGCCCTTAGTCCAAATGTCAAACGTCAGCTCCACAGTCACAGTTCACAGAGTAGTCCATATTAAAAAGATTAGACTTGGAGAGCCACAGAAAGAAAAACAGGAAAAAAAGAGAGACAAAGAAGGATGAAGGACTGCAAGAGTCCCTGTTGACTTGTCGCCTGGTCCCCTCGAACCATTTTCATGTGTATGTTTGTGAAAACCTTGACAGGCCAAATGATGCAGTTGGTAGCCTTAACTCTAAAAAAATAAATAAATACTAATATACGGACAGATATGCCCAACGGTTGCCATGACGACTGTGAACCCATCCCCTTAAATGCACTTTTGTGTGTGTGTGTGTGTGCGCGCGCGCACTCGGCCCCCTAGTCCTACCTTGCATTCCTCCATGCACGTCCTAACCGAGTATGCATCCGTCTCGTATTTCTGAACCAGCAGCTCAAACTCCCGGTAGTTCATCTCCGCCTCCTGGTCAAGAAGCTGGTAAGCCCGGACGCACTTGCTGCATCCCAGCAGATCCACTCCCATGTCCATATCCAGGGTGCAATTCAAATCGTCTGGACTCGTAAACCCGTTAAACAAATCCAAAAGTGAGTAGGAATTACAAAAAGAAAGGTACAAATCGCTCAAATTCACGTACGCCAACTGTGTCCCCTTTTCCCCTCCATCGGAGAGGCCCAGGCACACGGTCTCCGCGTCCGTGAAAGTAAAGCAGTCTTTGAACAGACTGTCGGGGTGACAGGTGTCCATTCGCCACAGAGGTTTGGTAGAATTCCCTATAAAAATAACATCTTGCTCTCTGGCGAGACGGTAGGGGTCAGGTGATGTTGGGATATGGTGTCGGTGGAGGGAGTTTTGGTGCTCGCCCATGTCTGTAATTGCAAGCCCCTCGTCCGATCGCTTGTCTCGGGTTCGCGTCAGTTTCGCCTCGGCGCAGAACCACAAGTGATCAGAGAGCAGGACGGTGATGAACAACAGAGAGGCCAGCGACAGTCGCCATCTCTGGGCCCGCTCCGACTCGGTAAATGGCTTCTCGTTCTCTCGGGGTGCAAACCAGTATTTTAAGCCTTCATCATGCTGCCGACGCATCCAAGCACCCCTGGTCATATTTTAGGAAAGTGCTGCCCTGGCCGACTCCACCGCGGGGACTGCTCTGCCACAATACTCATTGACTTAGGGGGAGATGGGCTCCGGTTGGTTCTCTTCTGTAACGGTGGGGTGCCGTGCCTCCGCCGGTCCAGGGCGCTCCTCTATCGCGCCCGCAGCAATCGGTGCTATTCCGATCCAATTAGCCCGCCCGCACAGATTAAGCTTTGCGCTGCCGCATCCCGGTTCTCCATGGCTCACCGGGGGGAAACGGCGTCCTCTTTGACCGCATGCCCCCCTCTCCCGTCCCTCCCGGGTTTGTTCTTTCGTCAGGGGCGCAGGGAGACCAGCTGTTGCGAGCCTCTCGATACTGATGCTGCGCGTCTGCCGCCGTTCGGTTTGCAGATTCACTTAAAGGAAAGCAACGAGCCCTTTCGATGCACGCTGGCTGGTTTCTCTGTCCCGTACCTGGGCTGAAAGCCTAGAATCCTTTCTCCCGTTGGCCATTGTCATCTTGGACCTCGGTTAAGTTGCCGCCATGTTCGTCTTGAAACACTTTTTCGGAGAGCTGGGTCTGTTTGCGTCATCTCCATCGTTGCGATAGCTCCATCGTTGCGCAGTGGTGGAGCAGCTTATTACCTAGCTATATGCACACACACACACACTCACACACACACACACACACACACACACACACAAACACAAACACACACCCATACACAGGGAGGCAGAGAGAGAGAAGGAGAGAGAGAGAGAGAGGGAGGGGGGAGAGCACAGGCACACATAAAGGTGGTTAAGGGTGTTTTGGCTTTCCACTCTGCTGTTCATGAGTAATAGTGCCCAAATATTGTCTTGGCAAACACACACTTTTGGCGACACCTTGCTTTTGGTGCAGGATAGACGGGAGTCCATTCACAAGCACAACAATGCAGTTAAGACATCACACTCACTGTTTCCATATAGTCATTAAGATTCACTGATTGGGTCAATTTCATACATTCTGATATAACAGCACGTTTGTCTTACCCAGGTTTAAGGCTTTGAAAACACTGGAGAAATATGAGCAGGTTTGAACAGGTGGAAAGCAGCTGAACAAGCACAAGCAACAATATCATGTTCCTGTTCCCTGCAAATAGGTCCCATCTTATCAGTTGTGTTTGGTCAGTGGGTTTAAACATGCATGTTCCTATATGCAATATTCTTCTCTCTGTCTCTATGTGTGTGTGTGTGTGTGTGTGTGTGTGTGTGTGTGTGTGTGCGCGCGCGCTCTTAGGGGCTGAAAGGAAATTACAGTATTTATCCTCATCCTTAAACCTACTATTGTCAGTGTATATGGCTTGAAGTGCTACCAAAGAGACAAGAGAGTGTTGCTTAATGTTAATGGGCTGTATATTGGGGATAAGACAAGAGATGATTACCTGATTAATTTCTGTTTAAGGCAGAGTGGGAGGCAGCTTCTACAATTTGTTGTTGAGGGGGTGCTCATCTAACACCAATCCAATTAGTTTTAGTGCAGCCAGCGTCCTTCTGCCAAAAGAGAAAATAATGCGACAACATATTGAATAATGCAGGCAAGTAAATGCACACATTATATATTGTGTGAAATATTTCTGTGGGACAACAGCGATGAATTTCAGCACCGTGAATAGCTCAAGACTGCTGTCCTAGTTGCCTGTGTGGAAGCTACACTTTAGTTTCCTGTCACAGAGGTTCACTTTGTGAAACTGCCCTCAAATAGAAGAAAATTGCTCTTTATTCCCTCTTGCTGTGTTGTTGATGGTATTGTAACTTCTGTTGAGTGTACTCCAGAGTTATTCAAACTAGAAGATGTTGGCTGAACTTAACACCTGACAAAAACTGTTAACTGTTAAATTGCTTTTCAAGGACAAAGTCACTATTGTAAGCCACTTCTGTCATGTGGTCCTGAGTGGAGCGAACAAGTTTTGTCACTAACAGAATTTCTGATTTATCACAAAATGTCAGCTGGTGCTCACGAAAGGAGATTCAATTTGCTTGCTGAATCTGAACTCCCATTCCTCTGATCATAATGGAAACTGAAAGTTTACCATGCAGGGGCCTGGACTTTTTTGTAGGACTGGAATTGACACCGCGGATGGTGTTATGGCAAACATCTGTTGTACTGTTGCTAGGGGTGCTTGAATGCTCATCATTCATCACTCACTGTTCTCACGTTATATCACTGCAGGACGCTGTGATTATGCCTTGCGGGGATAGATGTCCTACTTCGACTGAGATTGTCTAGTCTGCCTTTAACTGCCATTGCTTAGTTTCATGCTCTGTCTTTGACCCGAACTTTGTCGTGTGTGTGTGTGTGCCAGCCTCCTCCTGCTCTGTTGGTAGACATATGGATAAAGGGACCATTTCCAGTTCTGCAATTCGACTGGTTTGAACTGAAAGCCTGACTTATGTCAGCACCTGAGAAGTGGCCAATCAACAACATATGGAGTGTGTGTCTGGCACAGCAGAGAGTGTCACACCACCCCCAATACTTTCGTACCTGTGTGTTTGCGTGTGTGTGAAGGAGAGAGAAGTAGTGTGAGTGAGACAGAGCCAGGCACAGGGGAGAGAGAGAGGAAGAATGAGAATATGTCTGTGCGATGAATGCAGATTGCTGGCCCTTAAATCTGGAGCCATCACAGTAACAGTAAGGGCTGGCAGACATGACTCATCCACGATCCATGCTGGGGAATGTGTGTGTGTGTGTGTGTCCTTTCTGAAACAACTGTACATACATGTGTAGAATTGATTGTATTATCTCATTGCACTGAGAGCTCTTGCTAAATCAAAGGTAATTTGCACAGTGGAGGGCCTTATCTACTTTTTCAGTTGAAATTTCTAGGAAATCAAAAGCAGATATAAGTGCGTCATTCAATATCAAAACCCTTTTTATATCTATCTTTACACCATTGTCCTGTCTGGGTTGTCAAAGGTACTTGAAAGTACACGTATCATTCAGATTAAGTCAACAATCAGCTCAACAATCTATTTATAAATGATTTCGAAACATATCCAAAATAACTAAGTGCAAGGTTCAGTGCCCTTTTACTCCTCACTTTGATGCTTTTTATGTCTTTCTGATCCTGATCAGATTCTAACTATAAAAAGTAACCACATGCTGTGTTGTTTTTTATGAGTCATACAAGAAGCTTATACTGATGCTGAGAATGTTGTTTCTTTGGCATTTTGCTCCTGTAACATTGTCAGACTCATAATGGGCAGTTTTTTTTAAAATCAATGCAGCTGAACCATTATCTTTTTTTATTCAATGCTATTTTTTTTTGTCAAAACCTAGTACCAGCATTACCCACAATGCAACTTGACTTGATTCCCTTGACTGTACAGGCAATTTATCAGACTTTATGCAGCTCCCTCTAGAGCCACAAAAGGCTTTATGCAACTTTTTTTTCACATATGCAGTCGTACTCCTCACAACCTACCGACAGACTTTGATGTGTAAAACCGGTGGAGTTCCCCTTTAAAAGCCAATATTACATTAGCATTAAAAGTTTTTGTCAAGAACTTTTTGCCCCCGGATGTTCACCACATCATCAGTACATTGTGTTTCCCCAGCCGTCAGCATTCCTGATGGAGGGAGACAGAGAGGAGAAGACAGGTGGTTGCTAGACTGCACCTACTGACAGTCAGAATGGGGTGAGAGGGAAAAAAGACAGGTGACATCATCCAACTGTGCACATGGCCACTTGCCAACTTGTGTCAAATATACAACCTTCACACCTCCTACACACTGTGTCAGCATGGAAATTGACCTCTTTTCATGAGTCTGTCACTATGTCTGGCTTTAGGATGCATGCACTCTTTATTCTCATTCTCTCCTGCTCTATATTTGTTTTTTTTGTGCAACTCCTTTGTTTTTTTAGTTTTGCCTTCCACGTCCTCAATGATCTATCAGCATTTCTTTTCCCTTTCCTGCTGCCACTTTCTCTCCCCTTCCTTCTCTCCCTTCTTCTTCCACTCAGCTGACCCTGTGCGACTCCCCTGATATAACTCTTCCTTAAGCTCTATCTCACCATCAGCCTGTCTTCCTCTGTCTCTCAATCTCACTCTCCTTCTGTGCTTTCATCTGCCTGACGTCAGAGGGGGAAAAAAAGAGACGGGCTCAACCTCTCTGATTGGTCAGAGAAGACGACACCCTCAGCCCTGGCTTGCTGTCCTGAGTAGATGTTACAAACTGATGATAGAAGTGTGAATTTAGCTTAATATATTATCCCCACTCAAAAACAAATGTAGTTTAGTGACAGTGTTTGTGTGTGGAAAAATATGTTTGTATCTACATGTGTGCACATATAGGAGCACATACATGGCTGTTTTTGTTTATCTTCTCATACGTGGTTACTCTAATGCTCTGATTTTATGCCAACAAATTTAAATATTATTTGAGCATGAAAATTCACTCTGAGCCTTTGGAGTGGTAGTTTGACAAAATAGTACTAACTCAAGGTCAACCAACTGGCTTTCAATGGCATCTCACAGTCTTCATCATCACAAAAGTATGGAACTTCTGTCACAAGATAACAGGTAGTAGCATATGTAATAACAATATAATTATGAGGTGACGCTTTTTTTTACAGTTCCCTTAATTTTATACTAAGTTCCTGGAAGTGTGCAGGTATTTAATAGTTGATTTTTAGGACATTTTACAGAGAGGGTGGTGCAATTTGGTACAAATTATAAAAGAAAACTGAAAAAAAGTGTTAATTTGGTTGGCTAAGTTGGCTAAGTTTAGTAGTTACGTCATTATATTTGGGTTTATATGGAGTTGTTAACTTGCATAATAACAACTACATAAAAACCCAAATATGAGTGTTTTCTTACCAACTAAACCGACTTAACACTTTTTTTCTATTTTTTACTTATAATTTTGTAACAAATTGCACCACCCTCTCTGTAAAATGTCCTAAAAGTTAACTGTTAAATACCTGCAAAATTTCCAGGTAATTAGTGTGAAATTATAGGACCTGTAAAATTATTATTTCATAAATTATTTTATCTTAAAGGAGCATTGTTTTCACAACTTTTAGCCTTTACAACTTATATCATGTATACTCCTGTATACTACTATGAAAAATTTCCAAAGGATGCTATATAGTTTTAGGTTCTTTGATGTTTTTTGTTTTTGTTTTTTTTTTTATGTTCCAGGGAGCCATTGGTTTCTGTTCATCCCTGTGTGGTATGAAAATCAATTAAAAGAGTCTTGAAATTTGCTTGACTTATACCATAATATGTACAAGGAATGAGTCAATCACTCCTTATCCATACCTGACTTATAATATCAAAATATATTAAATCATCAAGTCTGCTTTAATATTTCCCGTTATTGTTGCTGTTTCAATTGAGTAGTCTATACTGCGATGCCTCATAATTGGAATACACCTCTGAAAAACATAAATTCATACCTGATGTTTACTGTGATGGATTACACAACCAAAGAAAGTCTCAAGAGACAATTGATTTTCAGCCATACAGAAATGAGTGGAAACCAATGGCTGCAGGAAGGTGAAAAAAAAATCATTTACAAATCTGAAACACTATAGCATGGTTTGCAAAGAAGCCAGCAATGATGCCATGAAGTATTCATGTATTCACAGGTCCTTGCAGGTGTGTTGAGGGTGAATTATGAAACACATTCACAGTGTTCAGAGTGTTCAATTGGCCACTGGGATCAAGGAGGATTAGTCCAATGATGGAGATACCATCATGCTGTTCAACCTCCCACCCCACCCAGCACCACCCCTGCTCCGCCTCCGGGTTTTACTCTCCTGATCGATTGACTCGCCCCATTTCCATTCCAGGAATCCCTCAGCGGCTTATCAACACAGCTCACTATCCCAAGGACAATGCCTTTTCCCATACCCATGGTCTTGGATCACTGGTGTATATTCCCATCGAGCAATCTGGATCTCTGCGTTTACCCTGCCTCCAGCTTCAAAGGAAATATGCCTGTCAGGAAAGGCAGCTTTTACCCTGGCAAGGAAACATATGGAATACAAATACAGTACATAGTAGAGGAGGCTTGTTTGTGTTGGAATAAAATCTACCCATCTCAGTGGTTTTACATTGTTATGTGTATTAGTAGTATTGTTTGACTCGTAACTTAAAACAGTTTGTTTATCCCCTCTTTATACCCTCTAATTGCACACAGCTGGGTTTTTTTTATTGTGCAATCTGTAATGTTTAAAACATTCTTGTTGAGAATATCACATGATGCCACTTTTAGAAAAAAAATTAACAGTTATATACGCAAATTATTGTTGATCATTGCATGATTAAATGTTTTTGTGCGTTGGAGTATGTTTGTCTTCATCCTCTCTTACCCTGATGTTACATCACTGATGGCCTGAGACTGTATCCTGATGCTCACAGTCTTTACACAGTCTTATTCGTGGGAGATGATTGCTCTCTCTGAGAAAAGACCAGGGAGCTTTAGAAATGATAATTAGTGTGTTAAATAGTGGGTTTAACACTTACTCCAGTTCTAAGAGCATATTAGTTTAAAAAGGCTTTGCCTCTTTGAGCAGCAAGTAAGATGCTTTTTGCTGCAAGATTTGTATGGTTAAATTATCTTTAAAATATAATTTATGATGCTTATAAAGAATTGATGAAGAGTTGCAAGACTGTTTTTCATTTACTGGTCTATGTCTTTGATCTGGGGCTCTACTGGAATATCATTGCATGTCTTACAGTTCAAAATCCTCCTTATTTATTGTATACTGGTCCTTTATGCAGCCCCTCAATTCAGCCTCTGTCTGAAATAGGCCGTTTTAGCTCCTGTCTCTTTAAGGTCCCCCTCCCGATGAGCCCACTCTGTTCTGATTGACCAGCTCTCTGAAGCTGCCCCTCGGCAGATGTCATAGACTGTATATGAAGATGGACAATGCGTCTCCAATATATAAAATTTCCAGGAGCTGCCATCTTGCTTGTGTGATTTCATTTGCAACCAGAGTCTGCACAGTAGAGTCGGGCAACGGGATGACAGCCCGTGGGACACACCCCCTCAACTTGACCGACAGCTGTCCTGCCACCGAGAGCCGAGTGAACCTAGGAGCCACGATGGAAGTAGACCAGCCAAAACCAGTCGGTAACTAGCAGCTACAGCTGGGAGTGTATCACAAATGAAAACATACATCGGCGTCTTCCATCAGAAACTGCTGCGGTCTCTCAGCTCGTCTGCCATGTCTGACAGAGTTTTGAGGGCAGCTATCAAACACAACTGTCAATCATGACATCACATCCCCTTTTTATACCATCAAATAACTAATTAAAAATAAACATATCAGAAAAATGAGCCCTTGAATATAAATCAAGATGATAAGAACTACCTAAAATGACAGAAACCATTTTTGACATGCACTTTGATTTTTTAGGTTGGCACAACACAGAGGGGGCAGGATTTATGACCAATACTACAACCAGCCACTGGGGGGCAATCAAGATATTTTGGCTTCACTTTTGGGGACCTGTCATGTCGTCCATCTTAATATACAGTCTATGGCAGATATTCGCCAGATGCGGAGGTTGCATCAACAAACCATGAAACAAACTACAGTAGTAGGATTTCACTACTTTTTCTTCTTCTTTACTCGAAATGTCAGCTTCTCAAATCTGTACATGTTCGACCCGAATTCCAATCCAAAATATGTGTGGACAACACCGACAACACATGGAAAAACCATAGCAGCAACCTTGGCAACCAAGGCTATGGAACAGATGGCTGTTTATGGGCATGTCTGATGAGCATCAGACACATCAACAAGGTAGAAAAAAACATTACAAAGGAACCATCCAGAGCAGGTTGAGTCCTGAGCTTTTGACTTACAGGGAGCATTTCTACATATGTTAACCTCAAGTTTTGGAATTTTGACCATGTTTATTACAGATATTCAACATTATAAAAGTATATAAATAACAGAATACCAGAAAAAGCATAATATGCCCCCTTTAAGAAAAAAGATTCAGCAAAGCAAAGAAAAGAGATCTGTCAATACAGAGATACGTGTCACATTTCTAAGAGATGTTTCATTCAAGGAGCGTCTTCATCAGCAACGAACCTGTGGGCCTGCTTCCTCCAGATGGAAGGAGTGGGCCCCTGTAACATCAGCTTTAGCCTGAGTGTAAACAGCAGAAGGCAGGATCTGCAGGAACTCCAGGGCTGAGAGACTGAGGCTCCACACTCCAGCAGAGAGAGATGAGGCCAAGCCCAAAGGGTTTTTTGTCACCAAGCACACCTACTGTCAACACCAACCTGAGCTGGACCAACAGCGCCTTACTCTTTCTCAGTCTCTCTATCCATCCCCACCTCCTAGTCCTCTCTCTCTTTACATTAAAGTCTACTGACTTAAAAACAGAGATCAAACCGGTTTGAAGTGCCTGTCCTGCACCTGCACAGAGCTGTTGGTATCATTTGAATTCAGTATTCCTCATGTGATGTGAGCTCACATAAAATTTTAATATGCTGAATTTAAAGGACCAGTGTGTAAGATTTAGTGGCATCTAGCAATGAGATTGCAGTTACAACAAACTGAATACCCCTCCCCTCCCCCCTTCCAAGTGTGTAGGAGAACCTATGGTACCTGCAAAATTTGCAAAAAATGCAAAAGGCCCCCTCTAGAGCCAGTGTTTGGTTTGTCCGTTCTGGGCTACTGTAGAAACATGGCAGTGCAACATGGCGAGCTCCATGGATGAGGACTCGCTCCCTCCGTAGATAAAAAAGGCTCATTCTAAGGTAACGAAAACACAACAACTCTTAGTTTCAGGTGATTATACACTAAATAAAACATACTTATGAATAATATATTTCATTTCTGCTAAGTCTGTTCTATTAGATGCCACTAAATTCTAAACACTGCACCTTTAATGGCACAACAGATAGGAGAGCTTGAATGAACCATTTATTAATGCAAAGTTTGGTAAAGGCTCAGTGTGTGAGCAAGGGAAATGAGCCTGGCATTTCTAAATGTATTTGCCTCTCACTAATCTGTGCTGTCAGAGAAAAGCACCTCCTGATGAAAGGGATATGTCTGCTGCTGGATCCAACAGGAAAGTGGGGGGAAAAAATGTGTAGTGATGCCTTTGAAGAACTGGGAATGAAGTTAAATCCTTGCTAACATGGAATCTTAGCAGCCTCCAGTGCCGATGCCCAGTCACCTCTCATTCCTGTTGGACTGGTGCGTTCACAAGAATAAAGATACAGCTACACTATCCAGATTGTGCCTGGGATGAGGCTGGAGAAAGGCCAGTGTAGCTAATCCCCCAGCCTCATCTCTCCTTCCCTCTCCTCCTCTCTTCTGCTAGGAGTGTTAGTATGCTGAGTCTTAAAACATCACCAAGCAGTCCCTGCCACAGTGTTAAAGCACAGCTCACAAGGTAAATCACAGCGAGCCATACCAATTCCTTCTCTTCAGTCTCTGTCTCATTCACATCATCTCTGTCTTACTGTGTAATTGCTGATTGAAATTGGAAATTTCTTAGATCATACATATATCAGAAAAGATTACATATTTTACAATGAAAGTGCCATTGCAGCTTTTTTGGCTGCCTTTTTGTTTCTTGACCAGCTTTGCCATTCTAGTGGCTCTGTCTCTATGCTGTCAGTTGGTGAGTCAGCTGGTAGGTCCACGACTTTGGTCCAGACAGAAATATCTAAATAACTATTTGATATCCATCCATGCTCCCCAGAGGATGAACCCCACCGACTTTAGTGATCCCCTGCCACTATGAAGCTGACATTTGTGGTATTGACTGAAATGTTTCAACCACTAAGGAATGTCACGTAATAACATTCTTATGACATTCTTAGCAAAATTTTAATTTGGTCAAGACATTGGTTTATGACTGTGTTTGGTGCCAATTAGCAAATGTTTGTGCATGTTAGAATGAGCATATGGTAAACATTACCTGCTAAACATCAGCATGTTAGCATTGTCATTGTGGGCATGTTAGCATGCAAGCCTAAGTACAGCCTCACACAACCCATGGCATGACTGTAGACTCTTTGTCTTGTTATCATTTCACTCAGTTCCTCACTCACCACTCTCAAAGGCGTTCTTGTTTGCATATAAAGCCAAGGTTCAATCACTATCTTAACTTGTATGCAAGGTGGTGTGTTCTGTGTGTGGGCCTGTGTGGCACTATGCCGTACTCAGCCTAAGCCCTTACTGTGCGTCATCTATCTGATCACAGAGACCAGCCGACCTCAGATGACTTTGCAGACACACTCTGCAGTCTACCAGTCACGTGCGAATCTCTCCCTCTCTCCCTGTGGTGGCTTGCTCTACTTCTGATCACAGCACACATCTGTGCTTCTTCTGGAACTCTGAAATCGACGCCCATAAGTGAGACAATTAGAGGAGGAGAGCCATCCATTAGTGACTGTTCACAAGTTGCTTTTTAGATGACCCGCTGTAAATTCAGTTAACCTGAGATGTTGAACCTGAGATGTTCAATGTAAAGTTTGTTTCACTTTAAATTGTGTTAGCCACCCATTTGCAGCTCTGCTAACTGCTCCCTAAAAGCTACTTTGATGTGAAGGAGGCTTGCCTCCCCTACAGCAGCAAGTCGCAGCACATACACTGATGACCTCCTTCCGTGCTAAACAGCTAACCTCTTTTCTCTCTTGGACACTTATCCCTCTCTCTCTCCATAAGTAATGCCCCTCTTTGTGAGGCTCTGTAAATATCTACCACAGACTGAGTAAAGTTCAGTAAAAGGTCAAAAGTGATAAATTCTGTGCGGGCTCTGTCCTCTGTGTCTCAGGGTAAAACCAGAATATGAGAAAGTACCCAGTGTTCCACCTCAGTGTATCATGGTTTCATCAACTGAGAATATAAGACAGGAGCAACATGATCTGCCTTTATTTTTTCCACCACCTTTCTTTCAAGCATGTAAACCATTGCTGTAACCATTTAACAGGCCCTCTCAGCAATGATCCATTGAAGAATATCAATTCTTCTCACCACGGTCCTCCAGGCTTGCCGGAGCTGTGATGCATTGCACCACTGAGATGCTCGATTTGAAGGGAGGAGACTAGAGGTGAATAAATGATATGCTGAAATTATGGCTGTAGTTAAATCAATCAGCAAAGAGAAGATTGTCATCTGATTTTGTGAGCTCCCATCATGCAGTGGGGGTAATTTATGGGGTCACAGTGGGGTCATGGCTGTAGCTGCAGGGGTACACTGTAATCAAGCGGAGAGCCGAGGCCTGTGGGACATAAATCAACTATGTGAATTGCCACTACATGCTGCTGGGTGGTGAACACACACACAACAGAAATACGCTATAACTCATTTATCCAGGTATCAAACACTGTCATCAGGATGCTCATGTCCACACACAGATACAGAACACCATGCTCTCTGCTAATTCCTCCCATTAACAGTGACATTTAAAGATATCTCCCCAGTGCACAGCCGCCAGTGTAAAGTACCTTTTCATTAAGCTCTTATTGTGTGGGCCTCAGGGGTGAGGAGGGGAAGTGCCTAGGAGTGTGTGTCTGTATGTGTGTGGGAAGGGGGGAGCAACAGAAACAGAGACTATGAGAGAGAAAGAGAAATAGTTTGAAACAGACAACAACCCAGAGCCAAGTGTGGGGATAAAGAGGGGAAGATGAGGAGGGGAAGCAGTGATATATTGTTCAGATTCACAGTTTAAACTCCAGTCTTTAAATCAGCAGGCTCCCTGAGCAACAGCTATTACGCTGACTTACTACAGGGTCATACGACTGAAAAGGGAGAGAAATAAGACGCCAGATACGTATATCACAACATGGACTTGTATGTTGGCCTTTCCACCAATCATTCTTGTTCCTTTTCTGTCTCCTTAGTCCCATTTCACACAGCCTTCCCCATGCAACAATTTCAATCTAGAGGACTGGCTGTTTTGGAGTGGGTAAACATGTCATGTTTTGGTAATCGGATGCTGGGATAAAATAACTGCCTTTACTTTGATTTTATAGCAGCCACCTTATGTGACTTGCAATGTGCTTGATGAACTTATGAGTGGTACTGGTCAGTCAGTCTGGTGTGTTCGCTAGAACGTAAGATGGGTAATTGTTAAGCCTGTAATGCCTAAGACGCATTGTTTGGTATAAGTAGACTTATTTACCCCAACCAGGCTATTAACCTTTATTTGCAACTCAGTGCTGCAGGATCTGTTTAGAGCATGACCTGCTGACACACACAGATGAATAAGTACCTTTCTCTCCCACTTGTACACATGAAGCTTTGCTTTCAAGGCAATGATACATTAGTAAATGACAATATGTGTCCTGGGTATTTACAAGACCCCTCATTCTATTGCATTCCATTCTTGTAGGGCTTGTAAGCACTATCAGTTTTATTTATTCATCATGAAATTTAATATTTAAATTAGTCTCTTAAAGATAAAGACCCATTTTGTAAGTGCTCTAGATTTGTGAAGGAGTCAACTTCTGTATTATGACAACACCATTATGTGCTGTACATTTTGCTATTGATCAATCTTATTTATCATGTCAGATTATCAAAGGTCAAAAACCTAATTTTGGAATAAGATTCTTCACTCTTTCTAAGCATTCCTTCCCATCTTCTTGCTCAATACCTGTACACTTGCACATCCATATACCCATACAAACCCACACTTGCGTGCACAAGCACACACACGCACACACACACACACACACACACACACACACACACACACACACACACACTTATTAAATGAAAAATGAAAGATGGCCTTTCCGTCCCCACAGGATAAAAAAGTAACCTTTAATCTGGACCGCAACCCTGTCTGTTTCTACTGGCGACCAGAGTCCACATGTCCTCTGGTATCAGCTCAGTCAGGAGTGAAATCCCAAAACAACTCAAACAATCACTTATTACTGGTCTGACTGACCTTCACAAAGTGACTGGGTTTCTCCAAATTGAGTGAATTTGCTCTTTAAGTGGATAGCGGTTAGCAACATGACCCTATATGCTCTCAAACTCCTACAGTTTGCCCCACCTTTAGAAACGTCTTGACTACACACAGACAATGTGGCCGCGTTTTTCAAGGATAGTGGGCTCTACTTCTCTGCAGAGACTGAAGTCTCCACAGGCTAAATCGAACACATTGTAATTACAGTATGCCCTTGATATTGCACTTTTTCAAACAGGGCTTGCTGCTGACACTATTTCATGGTCACACTTGCTTCAGAAAGAGATTGTCCTTCACAGAGTAACATGTTTTGGTTTTTCCCAATGTGATGAGTTCTGGGCACAAGGTAGCTGTAACACTATCACTGTAACTGGGATTAATAATGTAAGCAAACAAGGCTAATGATGAGGACAATGAACATAAGATGCTGAAATGATTATTGCCATGAGTTAAAGGAGAAGAAAGATACCATTCTTGTGTCTGTGTTAAATACAGAGCTAGAAAGAGGAAGCATTTAGCTTAGCATAGACACTTGAAGCAGGGGGAAATAGCTTGCTTAGCTCTGTCCAAAGAAAAAACAAAATGCCTACTGGCACCTCCAAAGCTCACTAATTAACATGTTGTATCTTGTTTATTCAATTTGTATACAAATAGAAATGTGAAAATAACAAGTGGTGATTTTATTATATTTTTGTGTATTCACTATGTAACTATTACTTGGCAAAGAGTGACCTGGTGCAAAGACTACAGGAAGTCATTATGCTAGGCTGCTCTTTGCCAAGAAATAGTTACAGTACAACCTCAACTTGACATTTTCACATTTCTGTTTGTGTATGGATTAAACAAACAAGATACAATATGTTAATTACTGATCTTAAGGGATGTGAACGGTATTTGAGCAAAGCCAGCTGTTTACCTCCACTTCCTAACTTTATGCTAAGCTAGGCTAATTGCCTCCTGTAGAATTAGAGACTACAGTACCCAAAATGTAAAGTAAATGACTTTGAGAGACTTCCTGTCACATCAGGATGAAAGGAAAAACCCAAAGAATATCAGGTGAATTCACTCCTATATGCAATGGGAATTTCACCAGATGATATTTTGGGAGTTTTGCCAATGACTGGTAAAAATAAAAAGAAATATGATGCAGTTAAAACTGCATTTGAGCAACACTGTGTTGGAAAACACAATGTAATTTTTGAAAGAGCTCAGTTTAATAGAAGATGTCAACAAGAGGGAGAGAGTGCAGAAGCATTCATCACAGCAGTGCACAAGTTCACAGAACATTGTGGCTTTGGAGTGCTTAAAGATGAACTCATATGAGACTGAACTGTGGTTGGGATAAAAGACAGGAGGTTGTCAGAACAGCTACAAGTGTACTCAGAATTAACCCTTGCAAAGGCAATACAAAAAGTGAGACAAAGTGAGACTGTTAGACAATACTGCACAGCAAGGCAGTCGGAAACCCCAAAACAGATGAGAAAAAGTTCCAGTACATGGGACAAAAGACAAACAAAGGCCAAAAATAAGATGTCCAAGATGAAAAGGAGTGATGTGGAAAAAAACGCAAAAATGCATCGAAAGACTGTCTGCAACTAAAGACATTGAATGTCGCAAGTGTCACAAAAAAGGACATTATGCTGTAGCCTGTCGCAGTGGTCAAGCAATACACACAGTCACACAAGGCCCATCAGACAGTAACGCTGCAGACTATGTGTTCATAGGCGAAGTGGATTAACAAACTACAAAGCCATGGATGGAAAAAGTTCATCTGAATGGGAAAACTATCAATTTCAAGATTGACATGGGAACAGACATCACATCCTTACCAGAAAGTGTCTTCAAACCACAGCGAGATGGTAAGCTGGGAAAACCATTTAAGAGACTGGACCAGGTCGCAATCTACTGAACGTAAAAGGCTGCTTCAAGAACAAAATGATGGCAAAAGGGCACTCTACAGATCAACATTTATATGTTGTGACAGGACTGACACAACCACTATTGAGCCTACCAGCAATAGAGGCCATGGGACTGGTACACAGGGTTGATGAAGTGACAGTGACAAAGACTGAGACAGACTTCAAGGCAGCATATCCAGCAGTGTTCAAAGGGCTTGGTAAGCTGAAAAAGCCATACCACATAGAGCTGGAACAAAGGGCTAAATTCTACACCCTCTCAATACCTAGATGGGTTCCTCTACCACTGAGAGAGAACGTACATGAGGAACTGGATAGAACAGAAAACATGGGAGTCATATCAAAAGTGACTGAAGCAACAGCCTAGTGTTCCAGGATGTTGTTCCAAAACCAATGAAAGACAAACTCAAGATATGTGTGCATCTCACACCACTGAATGCGGCAGTGAAGAGAGAATGCCATATTCTGCTGGCGGTTGACCAAACACTCGCAATTATGTCAGATGCAAAAGCTTTCACAAAAAGGACGCTCGATCCGGATTTTGGCAAATCCTGGTAACTCTAGAGTCACAATCCCTCACTACCTTCACCGCTACTTTTGGGAGATACCTCTTCAACCAGTTACCCTTTCGCATTTCATTGGCTCCCAAACATTTTCGATGTTCAAGAGTTTCGAGGGCTTGTTATGTCATGCAGATGATGTGTATGGATGGAACAGACAGGAACTTGACCAAAGATTACGTCATGTGCTACAGAAGATGCAGGACGAAGGCCTTGCACTGAACGAGAAATGCGAGTTCACTACGGAGCACATAATCTTCGTCGGTCACAAGGTTCCTGCAAAAGGCATCAAGCAAGATCCAAACAAAGTTAAAGCTATCCTACAAATGGCAGAGCTAACGTGTGGAAGACATATGGCACCTTATGAGCATGAAAAACTATCTGGTCAAGTTTGTGCCACAGTTGGCTACCGTCACCATGCCAGTAAAAGACCTACTGATACGCCTTTTCGACCAAGGCAGTTCAAGGGCTGTAAACGTGTTTGTTTTTGCTGTAAAGTTGGGCATTTTGACATGGAGGTCTATGGGGATTGACTCGTTTTTGGAGCTAGCCTCAAGTGGCCATTCGAGGAACTGCAGTTTTTGGCACTGCCGCATTGGCTTCATTTTTCAGCCCCAGAGTTTGCTGGTCAGTAAAAAACAAAAGGACTTGTCAAAGAGATATAAAACTGTTCCTAAGGTTAAAGAAAAAGAGCCTATACAGAGTTGTGTTAAAAGAGGGCTTATTTTGAAAAGTCTGCTGCTGAGCTAAAAAGAGGAGGTGTTGTGGTAGAGGCTACGGTACCCATAATGCAATGTAAATGACTTCGGGTTAACTCACTAAATTGTTTATCGTTCACCTAACTCCATGGCATCCTGTCTCCTTCATAATATACCTCCTGGCTTTAGCTTTACACGTCATGCATGAGTGTGCATGGTATCAGTCTTCTCATCTACAGTAATTCTCAGCAAGAAAGAAAATAAGCATCTTTTCCAAAATGTCAAACTATTTCTTTAACTTTAACTCTGTGGTTGGAAGATAGAAAAACAAAGACTGTCAAAGAAAATGGCTCATGTTTCTACTACTTAAAAATGTGGGAAGAAAAAAAAAACATCCTTGGATGGATTGCATTACTAAACCACTTGAAGACTGTTTGATTTAGCAGCTCTGGCAAGTGATGTTACAACTATGGGGGCTGTTCAAGTGAGTGCCAAAGAAAGCCTTCTCTGAAAGTGATCTTTTCATCTTTATTTTGGCACAATGGCCGAATGTGGTTATTATCTATCCCTACCATCAGAGGAGGTTGGGCAAAGACCAGGAGATTAATGATGGCTTAAATAACATCATTCACAGTCTAGATGCTGTAGATATGATTTTGAGTATTTTAAGGGAAGTGTTGACCACTCTTATTACAAGTCTTACTTATCATGGTGAATATACTGAACACAATGAAGAATGGGAACAGAAGGAGCTACATGTCTTGTGAAGTTTTGAAATTGTACCTCACCATTACACAAAACTGAGCAATGCAAAGGTAGAGTCAGTCATTCTGGAGAAAGACTATTGATATTTGAACACCCAAACAAATACACCCCTCCCTTTCTGCTCCTTCAGAAGCTCCGCCCCCCAAATTCATGGATGTGCATTGCCAAGGCAACAACCAGAAGAGAAATATGGCAGAATCCAGAGCGATGTGTCAGCTGTAGAGTCACTTTTGTCTCTCTCACACTTTAAAATGAGCAGGAAAAAAAATTGTCTTGTTCCCTTTGTTTCCCATTTACAGAGCCAGGGCTATGTAAAAACACCAGATTTTTTTTCAGCTGACACACAGAATGGACAGCTAGTGGACTGTGCGGAGATATTCGCTGAATTCAACAAAAAGTGTATTGAATAATCTTTCTCCAGAATCACTGACTTTACCTTTAATATGAGGTATTGTTAATCCTTTATTGCCTGAATGGCTTTGGTTTGGCAAGTTTTTTTTTTTTTTTTTTTCCATAGTCTCCAAATTCTCACCACTCCCTGCACATTAGTAGGACAGGTCTTAAAGTTCACACACATAGACACAAAAACCTATATCTGCAGGTTAATTAAAATGATAGATATCATCATATGTGTGACAAAAGGCTTATTTGCAAGGGAAATGAGGGAAATGTAGCATTTATTATATGTCTGCCTCTTCGCTACAGGAGGCCTCCTAATTGCTGCCTAAGACATACAGTAATTTCCACCCAATTGATTCCTGGCAGGTGTAGTGTATAGATGGATAGACAGATAGATGTACTTTATTGATCCCAAATTGGGAAATTCTTGTGTTACAGCAGCAGGTTATCCAGGCATTACAGGGGAACAGTAAAGACAGAGTAAATATACGTATCAATACTAGAAGAGAGAGAGAGAGAAATATATCTATAGAAAAATAAACACAACAAATAACAAAATAAAATAAAATAGCTCAATACAAGAATATAAGACAAAACCTTAACATACACTATAAATATAATAAAATACAAACATAGGATAACATACTATTAAACAAGAGTGCAAAGTTTTTGAAGTTTTAAAAATTCAATGAGGAAGAGTAGGAGTATAAAAATGTGCAAATTCCCCATCAGCAAAGTTACTGAAGAAGCAAAACAAAGTGGAGTTTGGTTCAGACAGAAACTATAAAGCTGAGAGATCTGAGAGTTCTCTGTTAGACAGAGGTGAGGTGTTAGAGTTATTGCTTTGGGCAGGAAATATTTCCTGTATCAGTCCTTGTGACAGTGAAGCTGAACCAGTCTGTTAGAGAAAGTGCTCCGCTGTCTGTCCAGAAGATGGTGGAGAGGGTGATCAGGATTATCCATAATGGATAAGTTTGTTCAGTGTCCTCCTCTCCACCACAATTTCAAAGGTGTCTGGTTTGCAGCCAATTACGGAGCCGGCCTTCTTAATCAGTTTATTAATGCCGAGTTCACACTACACAATTTTAGTCCTGATTATCCACTTGGACAGTTTTTGGAGATCACTGACAAAAGCCCCCAGATTGGAGGCAAATCGGCGTCAGTTCAGTGCTTGCAATCTGCACTCAATCACTATGTGTGAACTGTTACGATGCATCACAGATGCCTGAGTATCTGGTTGTGTTGGGGAGCCATGCAACGAGCTACAGCCAATAAGAGCACAAGACACGGGATGAGGCAGACATGGGGTGATGCAGCAGAGAAAACTCCTCTGGGGGTACAATAATATAGTTTCTATCAGAATCAGCTAACTACATATTCTTTTCTTTTTCTTCTTTGTTTTTCACTGCAAATCAGTGCACTTCTCACATCTGTTTTCGTGACAAACGTAGTTTGGAGACCAGACAGACTTGTCAAGGATTCTTCCTGGTGAAAGACCTTGTAATGTGTGAAACCCGATCAGTCATGTAGTGTTCAAACTACAATGGCTTCAAGACTTCCAATTACAAAACAGAAAGTTATGTAGTGTGAACAGTACAGAAATCTGATGACTTTGAAAGTCTTGGAGTGTGTCCATGGCATAAGTCTGTTGGTTTTGCTGGCTTCAATGCTGCTCCCCCAGCAGTCTATGGTGCAGTACAATGCACTGTCCACAACAGACTGGTAGAAGATTTCCAACATCTTGCTGCATACGGATCTCAGCTTCCTAAATTCATCAATAGAGTCTGCTCATCCCCTTCTTATATACAGCCTCAATGTTGGTCTTTCAGTCCAGTCTGTTGTCAGTGTGGACACCCAGCTACTTGTAGTCCTTCACCACACCAATATCCTCTCCCAGAATACACAGGGGTTGTGTAGCCATCCTCTTCGTTTTGAAGTCGATCACCATCTCTCCGGTCTTGGCCACATTCAGAAGCAGATGATTTCTTCCAGACCACTCCACAAAACGTCTACCAGTGCTCCGTACTCCTCGTTCTGCCCATCACATATACACCCGACCACTGCAGAGTCGTCAGAGAACTTCTGCAAGTGGCATAACCTGGAGTTGTATTGAAAGTCTGAGGTGTACAAGGTGAAAGGGAAGGGAGACAGCACAGTCCCCTGTGGAGCTCCCGTACTACTCTCCACCATTTCAGACAGATCTCTGCCAAGTTAGAGAAAACTGTGGTCTGCCTGTCAAGTAGTCGGTAATCCAGAAGATGGTGAATGTGTCTACCCTCGTCGCTTGCAGCTTCTCCCTCAGTAGCAGTGACCGGATGGTATTGAATGCACTGGAGAGTCAAAGAATGTGATGCTAATAGTACATCCAGTTCCATCCAGATGCGAGTTAGCTCGCTGCAGCAGGTAAATGATGGCACTGCCCACTACCAGATGAGATTGATAGGAGAACTACAAAGGGTCCAGCGATGATTTCACCTACAGTCTAAGGTGGGTCAAGACCATCCTCTCCAGCACCTTCATCACATGAGATGTGAGGGCAACTGGTTGATAGTTGTAGAGGTCAGATGGAGTCATCTTCTTGGGAACAAAACCAGCCAGGACATCTACCATAGCACTGGTATATTTTCCTGGTTCAGGCTCAGGTTGAAGAGGTTTCACAGAATAGCAGATAGCTGGCTGGCACAGGTCCTCAGAAACCTGGGGCTGATACTGTCACGGCCTTGCCTTGGTGGAGTCTCTCTAGCTGTCTCCCAACCTGGCCAGTAGTCACTGTCAGGTGGGGGAGGGTGCTCGTCGTCTCAGTGGAGGAAAGGCACTTCAAAAGCGGGGGGTATGGGACCAAGGAGCTCATCAGGTGGGATTGAGGGGGGAAGGGTGAAAGCATTGTGGACAGTGTGTGTTTGGGGGTCTGGGTGTGTGGTAGAGGAGACAGCTGAGGACTGTGAACTAAACCTGTTGAAGAAACAGTTTTGCTCATTTGCCCTCTCCAGGCTGCCCACTGGTTGTCTGTCTCTCACCTTGAACCCAGTGATTTCCTTCATTCCAGTCCACAAATCCCTTGCATTATTCTCCAGCTTCCTCCTATAGGATTCTTTCCACTCCCTCAGTTTCACCCTCGGGTCATGCTGTACACTCAGTTCTTCCCTAACCCCAGACCTGAAGGCTTTCTTCTTATTATTAAGAGGTACTTTCAGGTCACTGGTGACCCAGGGCTTGTTGTTAGGGAAGAAGCAATAAGGGTGGTGTGTTCACAGAATTTCACGTATTCTGTGATGCAGTCTGTCATGCTGTTGATGTCCTCCCTGTGTGGCTCACAAAGCACATCCCAGTCTGTAGACTCAAAGCAGTCCTGCAGTGCCTCATTAGCCTCCTGAGTCCATCTCCTCAGTCCCTGTGGATACAGGCTGCTGTTTGACAGGAGGGACATGCTTTGGTGTCAGCATGACGAGGTTGTGATCAGATCACTGTATGCATCCTTAATATTTGCATACTATGGATGTGCAAGAGAGCCCTGTATTTGTATTTGTTGAGGCAGCAAAATTATTTATATTTGTGTTTGAATAAAAGTAGAAATACGTGTAAAAATACTGTTTTTGTTTTTATTACACTTCTTATTTTAGGATATTAAAGTGTTAAAGTAAGTGTTCATCAATAAACTAATTTACAAAGGAGGTCCCCACACCAGGTATTGAACTCAGGTCTCCTAGGCCATGGACAACTGCACTGACTACTCAGCTTAAGCTCAGCTCCACCATACACACACAGACCTGCAGTTATATATACATCCATGACAGACAGTGACAGTCGGAGACAGTGATGTAACCGACCTGCTGTTATTTGACATATTTTTTTTCTTCTCGAAAACAAATCATTTCTAAAATATTTGTGTAAAATAAATATTTGGAAAAACCTACTATTTGTGCTTTTCCAAATACCATATTCGTATTAGTCTCAACCCCTATTACACACAGGAGGTCCAGTGTTTTATTGTCTCCAGTGGGGCAGTTAACATCCAGATAAAATGTTGGTAATGTTTTGTCCAGTGTGATATGACTGAAGTCCCCAATAATGGCTACAAAAGGATTGGGATGCTGAGTTTGAAGTCTTGCAGCAGTGGAGTGAATGGTGTCACATGCTACCTCTGCATCAGCTGATGAAGGAATGTAGACAGCAATAGCAATGGCAGACAAGAACTCCCTTGGCAAGTAATATGGATGCATCCCCACAGTTAGCAGTTCAATGTCCGGGCCACAGAAACGTTCTTTCACTTTAACATGTCCAGGATTGCCCCACCTTTCACTCACATACAGTGCAGTCCCTTCTTCTTACTGCTCCGTATAACATCCCTGTCCACTCGAACAGTCCTGGAGCCAGGTACAGCTGCAATGTGGTCCAGGAAGTGCGAGTGCAGCCATGTCTCCGTGAAACACAAAATGCTGCACTCACAGTATTCGCTGTGGGTCTTGATCAGTACGCCAAACTTGTCCATCTTATTGCCCAAGGACCTCACGTTCCCCATGATGATTGCTGGAGGAAGGTTTATATTTCCTCTTCTTCGCTCCATGCTTAGCTCCAGCCCTGCAACCCCGGCATTGCCTGTGCAGCTCCTCCGGGATTTTAGGCCTCACTCCGGGCCGTAGCACTGGTTTGCTCAATGCAATCAGCTGGCCACGAGAGTAAACAGTGCCCTCAGTCCACTCTGCATGGCTCTCCCTTACAAAGAGTGTAGAAAGTAATAGTATACCACAAACAAAGCAAAAAGTAGCCATTGCCACTCAGTCACTGAAACGAAATAGTTGAAAAAACACACAAACAAGAAATAAAGTGACAAAGTGTCAAAAAATCAAAACACACAACGTGAGCTGCTTCAACAGGCTGCCAGCACAATGCCATCTCTAGTATGGGTTACTCTTTACTGCATGCCCACAATGCCAGCTGATTAGCTGATTGGCTGACTTAACCATCATTATACAATTTACAATCTCATTAAACCTTGTTGACTGACACTGGAAGCTAGAGCTTCCCCTACTCTGTTAATTATGAATTGGCATGAAAGAAAAAAAGATAGTTTAATGTTGTACTGCCCTGACAGCTAACTTCTGGCTGTGTTTGGCCGCCTCAGCGATGTGTTTAAAATGAAGACTTACCATTTTGTAGCAGTCCTCTCTGACTCAAAGCAATGCTCTGTCTCCAAGGTGACAACACATTTACACTGTAGCCATGGACACCACATCTATCACTTTGTGCATGGCATTCAGTGACTTGCAAATCAAAAAGGCATCACTCACGATGATGTCAGATGAGCTCACAAAGTCTTTCACAAACCCGGCAAAAATGCAATAATAGCAACTCCTACACATCAAAAGATAAGGTCACAACACCAGTCATAAAAGATGCTGACTGACAGAAAAATCGATGTGTATCAATAGCTTGGCTTCCGCATAATAGCCAAGCGTAATTTCTCATTTTATCAGAGGGAACCACGGGTCCCTTGTAGAATTATACTCTACTGCTCTGTTGTCCCTAGGAGGGCACTGGGTGCATGGCGTGAGGTGAATGATAAGCATGTCCCTTGGCCTGATGATATGATATTTTCAGCCAGGTTATCACAGTCGCTCCTCGTCCTACAGCAGCTCTGACTTTGTGTTATTGAGCTGGGGCCCTCCAGCTGTTTAGAGTGCTATATTTCAAGTAATTGAGTTGTGGGGTATGAGAGTGCAGCTAGAGTGTGTGCATGTATAAGTGTATATGAGAGATTGTGTGTGTGTGTGTGTGTAATAGATGTTTTGACTGACATGTCAAAGGTAATTGAGTTGTAGGTAAGAGAGAGTGAACTTGCCAGCTGTCAGTCTCTTATGAGCTGAATCCAACAGACTCCAACTATAACCTAAAGACACAAATACAAATGTTTGTGTGTGTGTGCTATTAGCTTTTCCTTTTTTACCACAGAGCCTGAATAATAAATGGAGTTTGAACACTGAGATAACCTTAAAGTCAATCTGTTCAAGTTGAAAAAATACAACACGTCATGCTAGTGATTTTGCTTAAAGACCCCATTTCCCCTTAAGATACTGTTTTCCCAAGTGAATTCTTACATAAAATGAAGTGTAATGTAAAAACTACTGAACCTCCTCACACATGCCAAAACCTTTTGTGTTGCTCCTTGTTATGATACAAGCAGCAGAGCAGTTATGCCTCTAGGCTAATGCAGGTTATCAACTGTAAATCTGAAAAGGCAAGCGCTCCGGAGGTTTTCACCAATGTCAAAATTCTACTACAAACAAACACCTGAATATCAAATCCTGCAGTTTGCCTGGTAGATTGTTTGCTGGGCACCAAAATATATAGATTATCTATATCTTTCTGTTACAATAACAATTCCTCTGCCTGCATACAGTATATGGGCTGTTGTCATGCAGTATATGGTGATCACATCATAAGTCTGTGGTGCAGCTTTAAGGCTCAGTATTGCCAGTGACAGCATTTTTGCCTCAACAATAATTAATACACATTAACCATATGCTTCAATACACTCACTAAATTTTAAGTTTTTCATTCTACACAGTCCGACTTAATTTTGGTACGGAGTTTTTTTTTAATTATTTAACATGATTGAACGGCATACTCCATCTAAGGGTTTTGATGCTGACTTTGACACCACAGATCAAATCAACGAACCTCAAGGACAGAGCTGAATGGCCAACAGCTGTGCTAGTCTGCACATAATCTGTCTGTCTCCTCCAAGGTCACACTGAGTGTGAGCAAGATGTTAAATATAGCAATACAAATAGGAAACCCAGGAATATAATATTTGAATGTGTACATAACAAGCTTTTTGCTTCATATTCTCCATGTCATGTTTTTATGTCATGATTAGTTTGATAAATCAATATAGGGTTGTATGTTAAGTCACTGCCAGTGCTGCTACAAACAATCACAATCAGTCAGCTCAAATCCCTATTAATTAGTTATCTCGCCTTTGTTCGTTCAGTTGACCTCACCTCACCCTATTGACAGAGCCCAGGGTTGAGTCATTCTCCCAGGTAAACAGGAACTCAGATGAACGCTGTATGCAGGGTGACCACGGATGTATGAGGTTGACATGCTTGCTGGCCTTGTTGTTCTTTCATCGAGGGACATTTCATTCAAGGACATTTCTCTCAGCACCTCACCTGTGAGCAGACCAGAGTGTTAGACAGTCACATCTACACTTTGACCCACTTTTATAGGTTGTGAAATGTGTCAATTCTGGCTCCACCACCAACCCATTAAAAAAAACCCTTCCTTTTTTAATGTTTTTGTGATCACAGCAGCAAGCTAACATGGGCTGTCAAAGTATATACTGTATTATGTAAGGATGATGCGTTAGGGAATAAATAAATTACAACAGCCTTACCTCTGATACCTTCTTTTCCAGGAATGTAGTTTTTTGGTATTCAGTGCTGATTCTTGTAGACCTATTTGTGACATAAAAACTCAACCAAAACAACAACAACAAAAAAACCCCAACTTCCTGTATTTTCTTTGTGCCATGCATGAATGATGGATCTAGTTCCCTTTTTATATTTGTATATTTGTACTATTATATAACACAGTTCATGATTCATATTCCAAAAACTTTGATTTGGAGAGTTTACTTTACCTCTACTGTTAAATTAACTTTCACTTAAAGTCCTCCTCCACTCAAAAATATATTCTTGTTCCTACAGCTGGATGTTTGAGCTTCACTGCGTAGAATGATGTATTTGCAGAGTTTGACACTAGAAGGCTGTTTTCACATTCATCTGCTGAAAGTGGAAAGTTTCCATGTGCTCACTGAAAATCTCATTTTAGGGAGTCGGCCTACAAGCATAGTTTGGAGCTAATCCTGGTCCAATATGCAATTTATGCAAGTGTGATATGGAAACTTGAAGCCTCCAGTACACAAACACTAAGAATGGACTTAACAGTGAAGCAGGGGACATCTTGTGTCCAGCAGTTAAATTTCTGAAATTAAACATATTTGCATATTTATAGATTTGGGATTTTTATTGAGGGAGAAGGAGTAGATGTAATTTTAATGATTTTAACAAGATAATTGAACTATTTTATGGAAAAACCCATCTCAGGCACAAATTATTATTCAAAGTAGAGTATTTAATATACATCTTAAAACATGTCTGGAGGGGATCTTTAAAAGATTTTTTTTAAATTATATTCTTTCCAAGAGCAGCACCTGGTGGTCAAAAATTGAATTGCACATGCAATGTCGACTACTAAACTTTAGCTGACTGTATTTAACGCCCAACGTGTTGTGTTGCACATTACACGGCGTTTTAAATCATACATGATTGATATGAGGAATTAGTTAGCGCTGCTCTCTCTATAACAATATGTCAGACGGTATTTCAGCACGCTGCAGCACTGTGAAGCACAGGTTTTACGCGGAACCTTGTGTCTTGTGTTGAGCTCAACACGGAGCTCTTGGCGGCTACATCAGGGATGCTAACCAGCTGTGCTGCTGCTAGCCTCGCCGGTTCTTGCTGACAGTCACTCACCTCGCGTCCTCGCCACTTAAACTTCAACTATAATTAAGTTAACTGCTACAGAGCTGAATGACAGTGACTGTGCTGTTTGTGTGTTACTGTTTTGTAAAAGAATCATGCAGCTGAGGCATTAAAAATGAGAGAAGGGTGAGTATATGGCTGCATTATTAAGCATTGATGAGTTAGCGCTAGGTAGCTAGCTAATAGTGCCGATAGCACTAGCAGGCTAAAGGATAGCTTGACAGTTAGCATGCTTGTTATCGAGTTAAGGCGGTTTGGGAAGTAATTTTAAAGCTTAGTTGATCGCCAGTTGCTAACTTGACAGTCTAGAAATATAAATCTGAGTGATAGCTGACGTTAAACGGTAGTTTAAACTCTCCCAGCTAACGCTAGTCGTATGTTCCTTTTGCCTGGTAAGTTAGCAGCTGTCACTATCCAGCCTTAAATGCATCCTCAGTTTTTGTCCATGTAAACTAACGTTGTGTGGGTGCACCCTGGTCCTGGAGAGCCCCAGCACTGCATTATTGATAAATTAAAGAAGGTGTTTTCATTTCATCATGATTTGGTGTCAATTATGAGTGATTGTGCAGTTGTGACCGTCAAGATTCAATATTTCTGTATTGTCACTTCGCAGTACTCGCATACATTGAAATGAAATTGTTTCTCCCACACCAAAAATCTTGCACTTGCAGAATAAGCGATTTCAAAAAACTTGACTACTGAAAATATACTTAGCAAATCTGTGAAGAAAGTTTCAGAAACGTAGAGTAAATGAATTATATAACTACACACGTACATTAAAGTATAAAAACCTAAATAGCAGCAAAAGTCTAGTGTATTTAGCAGTAATATGTTTAAATTATGGACAGACTGATATCAAAGTCCAGTAAACACAGGATGGAGACAGACAGTGCTGTCGCCAGTTAGATGAATAGTTGGAGAGGCATAATCAGTAGCACAGAGGGCCTTTTGAGTTATGAGGGCTGTTAAGGCTGAAAACTTGAAGCAGAACTTTATAATGACCATCTTATAAAGGCTACTGTGTTCAAATGTTAAACATCAGTATACAGTGTAATTGGTGCAGTCATTTATTGCCTTAAAATACAATATTGTTGTTGCTTACAGATTCTCAAATGTCAGGATTTGCTTGTCTTTCCTCTTTTCTTATGTCATTTTTTAAAAATGAAGTTAAATAAAATTTGTATTTTGCCTTTTCACTATGTGCTTGGGTAACTTATCGTGAAATTTGTCATTTAATTTTCATATGAATAGATAAAACAATTAATGCAAATTTCTTGATCACGTACATTTATATTCTACCATCTTCCCTTACCCTCTACTCTCTCTTTGGTTCTCTCTGTATTTGCAGAGTGTGTGTTGTGTGACTCAGCTCTTGTGTAGCGATGGAGAAGCCCTGGAGGCTGTGGGGGGCAATGGAGCGGTGTACCCTGACTCTGGCCTCCTGGTCTTGGGGTGCCTGTCGCGTCTCCCTGTTGGCCCTAATCCTAACCTTTCACCTATATGGAGGATTTTTTCTCCTGGCTCTCATCCTAGCCTCTGTGGCGGGCATCCTCTACAAATTCCAGGATGTGCTCCTCTACTTCCCCGACCAGCCCTCCTCCTCTCGCCTTTATGTTCCCATGCCAACGGGAATCCCACATGAGAATGTGTACATTCGCACCAAGGACGGTGTGAAGCTCAACCTTATCCTGCTTCGCTACACAGGAGGGGACATGCCTCCTGGAGTCACCCCTGGCAATCAAAGCAGCCCTTCCTCCTCAGCTCCACCTACCATCCTTTATTTCCATGGTAATGCAGGCAATATAGGTCACAGGGTGCCAAACGCTCTGCTGATGCTGGTCAATCTGAAAGCCAACGTGGTGCTGGTGGACTATCGTGGCTATGGAAAGAGCGAGGGTGAGCCCAGCGAGGATGGGCTGTACCTGGATGCCGAGGCCACGCTGGACTATGTCATGACCCGTCCTGATCTGGACAAGACAAAGGTGGTACTGTTTGGCCGCTCACTAGGTGGTGCTGTGGCCGTGCGCTTGGCGTCAGTCAATCCTCACCGTGTAGCAGCCATTATTGTTGAAAATACCTTCCTCAGCATCCCACACATGGCAGCGACACTCTTCTCCTTCTTGCCCATGCGCCTGCTGCCCTTGTGGTGCTACAGGAATCAGTTCCTGTCCTATCGGCAGGTGGCGCTCTGCCGCATGCCCTCTCTGTTTGTGTCTGGTCTGTCGGACCAGCTCATCCCACCAGTCATGATGAAACAACTGTATGAGCTGTCTCCTGCACGGACTAAACGCCTGGCTATCTTTCCAGAGGGCACACACAACGACACGTGGCAGTGTCAGGGCTACTTCGCTGCTTTGGAGCAGTTCATAAAAGACCTGATGAAGAGCCATGCCCATGAAGAGAGTGCTCAGCCCTCTGCTAGTGTCACCATTATCTGACAGGAATGACTGACTAAAGGTTATGGGCTGGATGAAGGAAAGGCAGTCAAGAAATTGATGAGACTGACATAATAGATTTTTTGGGAAGAATGTAAATTTTTTTATGCTTTTGTCTGGGTTTTTATTTTATTTCACTCTTTTTACCTTTCTGTAAATGTAACATCTTTGTCAAAATGATTTGACTTAGTCAAGGTTTTAAGAAAGGGAAACATTACCCTCATAGGTTATTTTGTGTTTCAACTCTGAATGCATGTACTTGTGACCTTTTTATGAATGAAGCCAGAGCATACATGCTCACACTGAAAGATGTGTCACAACCACAAAAGAATCAGCTGTGGTGCGTCTACTGAAATTAATTACAATCACTGAAACAATTGCGCTTTCTATAATGACCCTATAAGGTCCTACAGTATATCAGTGAAAACAGATTACTACTGCAATTCAAATTACACTTCTTCTGAAATACAAAATGAGACACTGAGGATATGTAGGCCTATACTGTGTATATATATAAATATGTTTTGTCAATACATTGCACTTTTTTGTTCAAGTTTACTCAAGTGTTGCGTTTCGTAGGCTAACATCTTCTGAGCAATACTTAGAGGAACATAAGGATGTTTTTTCTTTCCCCTTTTGGTGAGGAACATTAATATTGAGTACTTGCAGCAGCTTGGCATGTCATGACATTGTAGTGATCAGTATATATGTACCCTTGAAAATTTTGTTTGGCACAATAGTGTAAAGATTTGTGCTGCTGAATAGTTATATTCAGCTACAAAAAGTCATTTGTTGGCTGAAATAAAGAGGTCCCTAAGATAATGTTGACAAGTTTGTCCCCATCAAAGATAAGTTGTCCTTAAGATCTTTTTCTTATCAGACTTCTTGTGTTTCTATGTGACAGGGATAAGCTACAAGATATTCTTCCTGGCACTGTGTCCTGTTTGAAGACAACTAGCTCACAGGATTGTCTTTACTCTGAAATTAGTCGGACTTCCTATTGAGCAGCTTTGGCTCCTGTAGTTTGGTAAGGAGCGTTTGTTCTGGGTGTGGTCTGTCTTGATACAGCACTGTAACACATATGAACATTGAAAAAGTTACTGGTTGGTGTAATCCTCCTGTTCATACTAGCTGTCAAGAGAGTTTAACTGAAGCGAAAAGGAGGCTTCAGCAGTCTGAGTTAGCCAAATTAAGTGGATATTCTCTAAAGTTGAGCCACCTGTTGAGTGCAAAATTCTGTTTTTGCGTCACTACTGCATTTCTGCAGATCAACAAGGAAATGATGTCTTGCAAAACACAAAAAGGAAATTTTGGGTGAAAAAGAGTAACCTCGAAAGATACTGTCTTTTTTTGTCTAACTCAGACTGCAGAAGCCTCATATTAGCTTCAGCAGAACTTAGTTTTTTTCCACAATCTATTTCATTGGAGTAGCAATAGGAACGGATTTCTTAACAGTTAGTATAGACAGGATTACAATCACTAACAACTCTTTCAACATACATACATATGTGTATGAGAGTATTGTATTAAGATAGTCTTGAAAAATCTGAATCTGTCCTTTTAATTATTGGAAATTAAATTGTAAGCTTTTTAACAAACATAATTTGTTATTGTCATCAGCGTTATAATTGTCATTTGGAGGATTCTAGGTTCTCGTCTCACCCGATGCTTGTGTGGCAAAATGGCTTTACTCACTTGGAGGGCTTTTAATGAGCTAATTAACCATTCCTGCATGTCTTCCAGGGGGTGGAGCAGAGCCTGACAATTTAAAACACTGTTATCTGCTCTTGCTTTCAAAATGCAGCACGCTGCACTGCAGAGGTATCAAAGCCATTTAAATACACAACGGATTTCCTTAGCCATATGTGATACTGTTTGTTAAACAGTATGCTAAACAAAATTAAACACCGAAAGACCAAATATGTTTGTGTCAGTGTGTTAACAACTTGAACAATGGTGTAAAGGCTACTATGAATGTAAATTTTGGTCTTAAATGAACAAGTGTGCTTTATAAGAAATAATGTACAGATAATCTTTTCTCCCTTTTTCGTGTGACATTTTCCCAGCAGTGGCACTGAACCATTTCAGACGTTTTTGTAATATACGTAACCCCCATGATCAGTTAGATGCAGTTTTATGATTTTTACCCATCATATGTTGGCAGTGCACATTGTGCAGTCTGATTTCTTAACGTGAGTGCATACTCGTGTCCTTCCACACACTTTCTTTTACACACTGCTCTTAGTTTGCATTGCACCCTCTCTTCATTCATTCACTTGATTTTGTTGTTTTGGTGGCTGGCCTAAAGCAAAATTAATAATACATAGAATTATTGTGTTGGTTTTTATCCTGAAATGTGTTGTTACTGTCAAGACCCTGATGTTGAAAAGAAATGGAATCAAACTGAATGTCTGTTCATTTTTTTTTTTTTTTTTATAAAGAAAATAATTTGCTAGTTATTGTGCGACTGCACTATGGAACATACTTTTATATGTTCTTCTGATTGTGAATAAAGTGGTATGAATGCTGTTCAAAGTGTTGGCATAATTTGAAATTTGTGAGTTGCGTTTGCAAGCTGGCATGTGATTATGTTGAGTCTTGGCAAATTTCTGTAATGAGCCTGCACAGTGTTGACATTATTTCTGTACATTTACCGTGACATGCAGTGACTCCACATTGAAGAAACATTGATGGGATATGTGAACAGTCAGACATCTGAATGATTCATCTTTATCTTTAGTATGAAACAGTCAGTTTAAGGAATTTTTCCATTTTAGAGTTGTTTCTTTTCTATTTAAGAACAATGTCGACAACTTCTTTTGTAAGCACACATTTTCACTTTCTATTTTCTGTACTGTAACATGTAATAAAATTGATACATGAAAATTGCTTGTCATGTCTGGTTTTTCTGTATTGTAAATGCACTTTAACAGAAAAATTGCCTAGTTTCAAATTCATTCATGCATCTTGACTATTTCTACCATTTCACTTTTTATATTCTGGGAATGGCAGTTTGTTTTGCTAAGTTATGTTGCCATTAAAAGTTGAAGTCATTTTTGCACTTCCCTCTTTCTGTACTTGTTGGCCTCTTGAGCCGTCTCATTTAAATGCAATGGTGTCATTAATAATAATAATTTCTCCTTGGTCTGAAATGTCTCCCCCAACATCCAAAACATACTGTTTGCCATCTTACTGCTAAGACTGTCCTCCCTTTTCCCACTCCCTGCACTGGCTATTCGTTAGAATGTGGGAGAAACTGAAATGTGGTTTGTAATAAAGGAGCAAGATGAAGAGAAAGGGAGAGAGATCGGTCAGGCAGGAAGTAGTGAGTGTGGTTAGCTGAGCGGAACAATAGAGGGGAAGCTGTTTTGCCTTTTTTTATGCTGTATTCGTTCTGCGTAGTCCGTCAGACTGAACTGGAACCGGCTACTGACGGACCAAACCGAGAGTTAAGGAAATCAGCAGGGCTTGTAGGCAGGAATTAAGGTAAAGCTGGAAAGAAAACACTGATGCCAGGAGTAAACATTCACCAATCCTAGCCCGAGTCTTGTCAAAAGAGAGGTCGTGTAGTTCAGACATGAGACCCGTCATGCTGCTAGTGTGAGACTGTATGGGACCCGTGATGGCAGTTTTAGCAGGTGTGGAGCCTGGGACTGGACAAAAGGCAGGTGAAGGGAGGCTGTCCTGGCCAGTTTTCCTGCTGACACTTGCTGCGGTCACCTCTTCCTCTCTTTCAGCTCTGTCTTTGTACCAACTGGTGGCTCTCAGAGCTGAGGTAGAGGGACTCAAATCAGAGGTTTGTCGCAGGAGAGAAGAGGGACAAGAGGCCAAGCACGGAAGCCAGGTGAGAGACAGCTAGTCCTCAGGGACATATCAAACACCCTCATCTCCTCATCTGAACGGAGTTGTAAAGACATGCAAGATGTTGTGTTTTACTTGTGTGTATTGTTTTTCTAAGGACTATGTTGTGTCTGTACAGACTGAGAATATCAGTAGCAGGAGAAGCGGCCAGGAGCCACTGCACCAGCCAGGCTCTCAACAGCCTTTCACCCTGACAAGGAGGAAGAGAATTGTCTCTGCAACAGAGACATTAGGTAAGACACATTAGCCTACACCTGAGCCTGGCTGTTTACTGTTCAGTACATGCTGTTATTAATGGCTAGTCTGCCTGGAGAGTGAGATTGCAACAAGATTGAGTATTATCATACATGTGAACAGTTCTTTTTCCAGTAAAGTGGTGATTAAGGTCTAATCTGCAGTATCTTTCTTATTGTTATGATATTTCCTATACCATTGTCAGGTCAATTTTATTCATACAGCCCAAAATCAAATATTTGTCTCAGAGATACATACCCAAACAAAACAGTGTCCTTTTAAAACAGACTAAGTGTGAATGACTCATCAACTTTGGATAACATGTGAAGCAGTAGCACATGTTCAGATGTGCGGTTAAATAATACCACAGTGTTATGTGGAACTGTGTTCAATGTAAGTTCAAGCAATTTCACAAACCTTGGTATAAAGGTCATTAACATTTATACCGCTGTCACGTCAATGGAATATTGCCAAAAAAGGAAAAAGGGAAGGAGCAGAAGTAAAAGATTAACAGCCATTAGATAAGCAATATGCAGATGGTAACAAAAAAAAGATGCTGGCCAGTTTTAACATCTATAAATTTCTCTTATGTTTTGTCACAGTTTCTCAGCCTTGCCTGCAATTGTTGGCAAACAGTAGCAGGAAAACCTTCAAGAAAGGTACAGTATATACAGTATACTTTGGTGATTTGTATTAATTTTTATTTGGATTTCCTGTCATGTTGTATTTATTAGCATTTTGCTATTTGAAATGAGTTTTCATTTGGATCTAACAAGTTTATGTTAAATAAACCTATAATTAAAAAATAATTATGTATGCAGAAACCCTAAGCAGCGACTAAATGATTACCAATTACAACAGGCCAACTCTTTCGGTAGATGTGGAGCCTTAAGTGCTTTGACATGTTCTCTAATATAATGTTAGGTTTTGGTTCAGTATTCGATCAGGAGATGCACACAGGTATCCCCTGGCAGACTGGGCTGAAGAGAGGCTCTGCTTTGGAGGCAGACGGAGACAGCATCTTAGTCAGAGAGGAGGGCTTCTACTTTGTGTACAGTCAGGTAGGTCTATTTGTTGTCCTTTCATAGTTTGTCCACAGGGGGGCACTGCTGAACTGTGTGCCAATCACCAGAGAGGAACATGTCTAGTACATACAGTGCAGGAAAAAAGGGTGTGCTCTGTCTAAGCATGCAGATGTTTAACAGACCTTGAAGTAACGTCAATGATGCATGTGTATGAAATAAATTGATATATCATTTTGCACTTTGTACACTGTTGATGCATGCTAAAACCCATGCCAGCACCAGACCTAGATTTAACCCTGTATTTCTGATATGTTCAGGTCTACTACATGGACAGCACCTTTGCAATGGGCCATGTGTTGATCCGGAGGAAGAGGAATGTGGTGGGAGACGAGCCTCAGTATGTGATCCTGTCCCGCTGCATCCAGAACATGAACCCCATCTACCCTTACAACACCTGCTACACAGGAGGTCAGCTTGTGTTATTGTTTATGTCCTGCTATGCTCACCCTTTTTACAGCAGCTGCTACGGAAGGTCAATCTGCATGTTTTCCTCTTTAGTCAAGCTCAAGCATGTGTGTGTGTGTGTCTGTGGAATAGCTGTGTGTGTGTGTGTGTGTGTGTGTGTGTGTAGTATGGTATAGGTGAAAAAAAAAAGAAAATGCCAGGTGTGAATCGTACTGTTTCATCCCTCAGGTATTGCGAAGCTGGAGGTCGGGGACCACTTGGAGCTGCTGATCCCCCGGTCCACAGCCAATGTGTCCCTGGATGGAGATGCCACCTTCGTGGGTGCTGTCAAACTGGCTTAAAGTGCGTCACCTCACTTTGGACCCGAGGGACTATGTTGTGGTTGGAAAGAGCCGCCGTAGTGGGAGGAAACGGAGCAAGAAGGCACAGTTCTGGTGACCTCGCCTGACTGGTTGCTGTGAGAAGAATACAGGAAACAGCCGTTTCTGCACTGGCTGAATGAGAGACTGTGAGACTCTTAGCTTGTTCAGCCTGAGGGGACATGAAGGGGACTATGAGTTGATGGCATAGCCTTTACTCTTAACCTATGCACCTTCTGGTTACAGCTGTATTATGTTCATTTCTACCACACATGAAGAGAAAATATTGTAAAAATGGTCCAAATCAAGTACTTTTTCTTTACATAATCACAAACACATGGCGACGTCAGTCTTATACTCTTTAATGTATCAATAATCTTTCCTCCTGTAGCAGCAGCATTACTCTACCATAGTTCTTCTCATGCTTTCTTTTTTAGATACTTAAACATACCCAAGATTGGTCTGATTTATCATCTGAATGCCATAGTTTGATTTAAGTTGATCTGTATATGGCTAATTGATATGAAAATCCAGATGCAATAAAGTGACAATTCTTGCACAAGAGATGACATCATTTCAAATCTGGGTGGAGGTTGTTGTTCCACTGTTGGCCACAAGAAGGAGAGACTTCAGTGTTGCAGAACATCCTGCCAGGCAGCAGAGAAAATCAGGTAAATGAGACTATTTTTAGATTGACACACAGTATAGTGAGATGATGTCTGCACAGTCAAAGGAGCTGCTCAATGGATTTGTAATGCCTGAGGACCCCCAAGGAACCAGTGAAATATTCTCAATGGATAATTCTTCACTTTATATTATGTTAAGCTAGGGGCAGCGTTCATACACATTATGGCCAATGGATTTCCAGCTGACTTTTCCATGACTTAAAGCCAATTTTCATGAGCAAACATTATGTGAATTCTGTGTATATACAGAGTACTTTTGCATACAATAAGGCTGTGTGATGATTCAGCATGATCTTTTATGGACTTTGAGAGAAATTGCATTGTGATGATCACATTGGATCATATAAACATCTCCTGCATAAATTAATGATTTAATGCTAATTGTAATTAAAAACTGAACTTCGAAATTGAAATTTGAACACATTTGAAGTTTGAGTTTTACCTGATTCACTGCAAATGAAATCGAAAATCAATCTGAGGACAAGATTTAGATCATGGAAAATATAAAATTGATCTCATTCATATCATCCACCTCTAGTATACAATACTTCTTACATGTACACAAATTAATTACAACAATATATAGTTTGATTGAAATAGTGGTTATCTGGGTAACAACTAAAACTTGAACACTGCTGGAAAATACTGTACATCTGCTGTTGGTACTGAATTTTTGGATACAGAGGTTTGGTGGCAGAGGAGATAGAAACACTGCAGGGGTCGAAGGTGTTTTGCACATTATGCCTGATGTATCTGTATTGTGTTGCATCGGTACAGCTGTGGTGTCACAGCTATTGGAATCTATTACAGCCAGTATATGTCCTCTCACAGCTCACATGGGCCTCCACTATTTTTGTTGAACCAGTCTTCCTCGCACTGTATTGAATTCACTCAAAAATGTATATAAATATCTTCACTAATTTATGATTGACATAACATCAATAGTCATAAAAATATCAATAATAGCTGCTTTAAAGGAGCTATGCTACTCTCATAACACAAGGGCTGGAATTATGCTTCTCCAGGCTGCACATAGGCGAACATGTACAGGGGTCACTCTGGGACATTTGTGGTGTTGTTTCTTTTATACTTGTATGCAATATGTTTACATTTGTTTTACACTTTGGGCCCGACTCCCGACAGGAAATTAATCAACCAATCAACTTGCTTGACGTGGAATTTGTGCACATCAACTCCTCTGTGAGCATCTACGTCCTACTGTTACCCATAACACTCTTATTTGCATGGGTTCGCACAACAACAGAGTTCATCTATTTTTTCCTTGTTTTTTAAGGATCCATGTGTTTTGACAAAGACAGAGAGATAAACATTTCTGTGATCCTATTAGGACATTCATGTGAGGAACCATCTATTAGTTTGGAGAAAAATATAAAAATCGATTTTTCCCGTAGTGATTTGGAGCAAAATGCCCCAGGGCATCTTCCTCACACCTATTCTTCTATGTAGTCTGATTTTTGTGAAAAAATTAATAAAGAAATACCATGATTGGTAAATAAATAACATTATATCATGTTTAAATGAAAAGACATAAAATAAACTGATTCTCTGCTTATTTGTTTAGAGCAAAAACTGCTAACTACAATTAGCATTCGGATAAAAAAAATGATTAGTAAAGAATAAATAAATGATTTAGTCGTAGACCTCTCTTTAAAATGTAGAAACAGTGACAGAATTGAAGAGTTGTTTATTTTGTTTTGTTTACGGCTTAGATCTTTTAAAGCTAATCCTCATTAGAGTAGCATATTTAAATTAACTTTGCCTTTTTTAAAAAGGTTACTTTACTCGTTGTAAAAGAGAGAAAAACAAAACAAAATGCTCTTGATGAGATAGTATTCATTATGTAAATTATAAAATCTGTAGATACCTCAAATCAAGATGACTCCCCAGGGCATCTTATCCCTGGTAGGAAGGCATCTTGTGATATTTGTCAGCCAGATATTTTTGATCATTTTGAAGAGACCGATATTTCAATATTTTTGTGTTTGAGTTCTCTGTCACTTGCCATACTCTATCCTGTTTCCCCTCCCTGTGTAATTCTCTCTCTCTCTCACACACACACACACACACACACTCCTTCTGTCCGTTGGGGCAAAAAGTTAGACAAAGCCCAGTGGGTGGTCACTTCTACGCTAGGCATTTTGCCCTCGGAGTCATGGCTCCATCTGACAAGAAGAGAGACCAAAAGAGGGGGAGGGAGGAGGAAAGTCTGAAATAGAAGGCTGAGGAAGAAAGATTTCAAAAGGACTTAATGGATAGTAGTAGCCATTAGTGGAAGAGTGAGTGGAAGAAGCTATGATGCTAAAACATATAGGCTAGAGAGAGTAGGCCATGCCCAGGCTACTTCAGCCATGGAGGCAGGGACGCTCTTTGATGATCTGGTAAACAGAGCAGACGGCTGTACAAACAGCAATCGAGAAAAAGAAGAAGACGAAGGAGGAGGAAGAGGAGGAGGAGGAGGAGGAGGAGTAGGAGGAGGGTATAAGAGAAGAGGGGAGCACACATCTCTTGTATAAAGGGTTAATGTGTCAGGCATGATGCTCCCCTCCCTCTGGGCCAGAAATGTCTTTGTGTGATGCCATGGTGACGGCTGGTGTGTTGGCGGAAGCTGATGTCATTGTGGGCTCGTCTCTCAAAAGAGACCAGCATCTGACTGGGGGAATCAGGAAATGAGACCTGCTGTGTACACATGCTGGCACTGTGTATAGTTCACACATTCACACACACACACACACACACACACGCACACACACGCACACATGTTGTGAGTGCAACATGAGTGTGTGCGAGTTACATTATTAAACAGGAAACATGCATAAAGACAAATATATATCATATATACACTGAAAAAAAGTCATAAATATTTTGAATGAATAAGTCTGAGTTATTGTCTCATTTTACACCTATTAAACATAAATGGTGTTTATGTTTAGTCATGAATATTTAATGATGCTGAGAAATACTTGAAAGTTTTCAGAGGCTGTAAACATGGACCTTGTCATCTCTGTGTCCTCATCTGTCCTTTAATTTCCTCCCTCCTCCCTCTTTTCCTGTTTTGGGAGCTTTAGGACAGGTTTGACTGATGACAGGGGGTAAATGAATCCTGATTATAAAACCCAGCATGCTCTGTTTCTGCAGAAAACCACCACAAACACACTTGCACACACACTGCAGCTTCTGCAAACAGACATACTGTAGACTTGCACATGCACATTCAACACACACACACACACACACACACACATATACATACGCACACATGCTCCCCTAAACACTAGCAAAATGTGCAGCACTCACGTCGTCTCACCGTGCTGCAGTGTACTACACGGTTGTTCCATGTATGTACTTCTCTAGTATTTGGGGATTACTTTGATCTGCTGCAGTCAGCCCAAAGTAATCAGGCTGATCCAGAGCCCTCAAGCTGAACTGGCAGCAGCACTGCGTGGATTTCTCGTTTAAGTGAGGATTTGGTTTAACAACAAACAGGATTGTGCCATCCGTTACTCTAAATTCTAAAAAATGTGTTCTGAGCTTTGCCATGCTGTAGATTTTTAATCGATTTGGCTCGAGAAGACACTTAATTGTTTTTGATCCGAAAAACGTGACTGACCCAGCAGAGTGAGAGGTTTATTTGTTTTTAACAGTGTTACCATTTGATCGGGTTTAGTTTTTCTCCCCTGACTACATAGGATCTGCTAGAATATAAGCTGATCTATAATTCATATGGTTCTGCCTCTGCTTGGAATCAAACCACGATGAAACGGCAGGCGTGCAATCTGCATGAGTGCAAGAAAATAAAGAGCAGATTTAAAAGTTGTCTCTGTTCAAGCTCATCTTGATAAATCTCGCTTTTTTTTTCTTTTTTTTTTCTTCCTCTGGCCTTTTTCTCAAGGACATCAGCTTATTACAGAGGAGAGGAAACACATCAAATGGATGAGACGAGAGAGAGAGAGGGATTCTGGTTAGCCACAACTCTGCTCCCCCACCCTCATCCTCCTCTCTCCTCTCTCCATCTCCAGCTCCTGACTCCCACACTCTGCTCTGCTTTATGCCTCCAAGATGGAGCTTTGGCAGACACACACACACACACACACACACACACACAGACACACACACACATAGCCAGAAACGTTTGTCTAGGTCTGTTTTTGTGTCATGCTAAAATGCTTCGTACACTCGGGGGCTGCGGGACAGGGTGTGCAGTTTGTATACACTGTAAATATGAACTACTGGTTCTTTCATGCAACTTGATTCTGATCTCGCCACCAGTTCCTTTCAGAGCATGAAGAAAACATCAAAATGCTGTGCTGTATGTGCAAAAGTACAAACGAAACCACTGTAACAGCTGTTCATAAACACCTATGAAACTAACAAGACAGATGAACATAAATTTAATTATAATACATATAATTAATAATACCATTAATTTCCAATATTTCAGTGTTAAATGAAAAGGAACAGAGTATAAAGCAGACAAAAAAAGTCACAGATCCAGGGTTGGATCTGGTTATATAAACATATTTTATATTTTTTATTTTTTAAAGTGGAAAAAATGAAAAACATGGTCACAAAAAAAAGAACTAAGAAGACATGTATGACCTACGATATAAAACATCACTTGTCTCCCTCTTTCTGTGTGTACGAGGAGAGGAGAAGAGCGCCGACGGAGGAGGATGAGCGGTGAGAGGTGGGGTGAAAGAAGGAGTTAAGTGGATGAGAGGGAAGGAGAGAGAGGGAAGGCGCGTAGTTGTCCTTTTGCTCGGCACATCTGCTCTGCGCTGCTTTTTCATCCCCCCTTTTCTCACTCTATGTTCTCACTTTCAGTCCATTGTTTGATTCCCAAACACTAACACACAGCATGCGCACACACACACACACACACACACACACACACACAGGGGCAGCACATTGCACAGGGGGTATAAAGTCCTGTGTCACTCATTCCCACCAGCTGCTTATGGGCTTGTGATAAGCAGTTGTAATTAGAGATTTAAACGTCCATCTCACTCTCTTTCTTTCTCTCTCTCTCACAAACACACACACACACACACTCACTCACTAACTAACTCCTAAATCACTCTCTCTCCTTTTTCATTTAATGACTCATGCTCTCTTTCTCTCTCTCTCCCTCTTTTTCAAATACTCCCCCTTCATTCACCCAAACTGGCACACTCCTCTCTCTCTCTCCCCCCCTCTCCTCTCTCGCCCTTTCTCTCTCTCTGATGGGATGTCAGTAGAGGATTTTAGCCTATGGGTGTAGATGTGGAGGGAGCTGGGAGTTGATTTCTCTCTCTCTCTCTCTCTCTCTGTGTCTCAAAGTGCTTCAGATCTCTGCAGCTGAGACCAGATTGTCTATGGATGTTATTTCCTAGCTGAAAAGAAAGCGATAAGAACTACGGGGGAACTGTTACCTTGAGGTATGGTGCCACTTGTCTCCTGTTTGTCTGTGAGTGTCCTCTGTTCTTTAGCTGTGTGAGAATATGTGTGAGTTTCTCTGTGTCACATAGGGGCCTGCTGGCACAGTGTTGGGCCATTGGCAGTTTTGATTTACCTTCTGCATGAATGTGTTGCTATAACTGAACAAACATCTCACAAAGAGTCAATGGTCTGCATTCATTCAGCTTATATATTTTCCAGGGAAAAGACTATTTCTTTTCCCTAAATGTCCATTGTCTCTGTTCACTGTCTGGGCCTTTTGTTTTGTTCCTTTCATTTTTTTTCCCTTCTTGCATGCTGTTGTTTGCCCCGAGATGTTGCATGTATGCCGACTGGCAGCGCAGGAAAAGGGAAACAGGTTTGTTGGCTTGTTCACTGCACACACAAACACCCACTCCTCCAAAAAGCCTTTGGGGAGCCTGGATGTCAGCTGGGAAATCGTCCCAGTTTCAGAGGACCTTGAGCGGCTTTCACCCAAACGCTGTGTGGTTGTGTGATGTCTGCAGTGTGTGTCAGTGGGACAGAAGAGAGAGCAAAAAAAAAAAAAAAGCAAAGAAAGGTAGAAAAAAGTAAGAGAGGGGGAAACAGACACAAGAATAGAGGCATTGTAGTGGGCAGACAGAAAAGATCAGTGAGGAGAAGGAGAGGAGGACAGGTTTTATAGTCTGTAAAGGTTTTTCTGCTTGGTGTAACAGAACGGAGTAACAGACAAGAACATAACTCTGGCTGTGTCAACCACACAAAACTCCGCTTTGTTTCACAGGAGCTCACAGATGGGCTCATTCAGACAGCAGAGGGCCTACACCCCAGTGTGTGTGTATGTGTGTGTATGTGTTTGTGTTCAAACATGTTGATGTCAAACCCTCGGGACAATATGATGCAGAGTTTGACTGTTAAATACTGTGTAAAAAATCAACCACGGTAAACTGTGTGTGTGTGTGTGTGTGTGTGTGTGTGTGTGTGTGCTACACCCATCTGTCCCCTTGCTCAGCCAGATTGTGGGCCTCGGTGTCTGGCAGCGTGTTGGGTGGAGGTATCACTCTCTCTCTCTCTCTCTCTGAACTTGTAAGATTAACTCAAACACACGTATCCATACTGCCATTTTCCAGCAGTTGCATCCCAGTCTCTTATTTTATTATTTCATGTCTCTCTTGCTTGGAACAAAGTGATGCGTGCTGCCATGGTCTAAGGGTGTAGACGGCAAGTAGCAAATGTCTGAAAGCTGTAGTCTGTCAGTCTGCGTCAGGACACAGCCCAGTCCCCTGTGCTGTGGTCAGCTGTTGAACCACATGGTCCCAAGTCTTAGTCACCACCCTCCCTGATAATTATGGGTTGATTTATGAGAAAGGGAAGACGATGACGAGTCTTTTCCCCGCAAGAAAGGTTTTTGATGGATCTGCTGCTGTCGGAGCTCCAGTGGTGTTCAAGGAATATACAGGCCCCCTCCCGTTTTACTCATGTAAAGCAGCCCGCCGACTGTGTCGCCACACTGAAGCCCTGTGGCTTTGGCAAGATTTAAATGACACCTTTTATGCATGATTAAGGAGGGAAATGCTTCTTCGCACAGGTCTGTGAGGAAGTGCAACGTGGAGATAAAACTAGAGAAGACACCACTACCTATTACCTGGAATATCTCCGTCTGATGTCTGATCAGTCATACCGGTCAAAAGCCTTTGTCTACATTTTTGACGTCGAACTTTTCGCCTGTCCACCAGCTGATCTATTCTTAGATGGGACTGGCCAGTTACCACGCGTACTGGATTTCCTTTGCATCTCCTCTGGCAGACAGCCGCCTCATTAACCCCCTTCAGAAAAAAAAAGCATACATATACACATACGCACAGGCTCTGAGCAGATAGATGCATTTCATGTGCCTGACGTCAGAGGGCAGACAGCTGACTGGGCAGACAGAAGTGGGGGTTGGATGGGATTAAAGGGGTCACCGTTCCTCTGGGGAAGCCATAGATTTGTCTCACCCTAAAATCTGATTAGTGCAAATTGTAATCCACACCAATATTTGCTATTTATATTTGGTGAGCTGCGAGAACTGGAGACATACTTGTCATTTCTGAGTGAAAATGTGCAGCATTTATATGAGGTGTGATTTGAATTGAAGCCAAGGGCATTGTATTTAAGCCTGCAACTGTTTTTTTTATATACTGACTGATCCCATAAGTTATTATTTGATCAATGAATTATGATCACGTCCAATGCTGGAAACCATAGCATGTATCACAAGTGTCTGCATGAGTTGAAAAATGATGTCAAGATGAAGATGTAATCCCAGACTATTCTAATAAGAAAGTAAGACCCATCAGACCAGGCAGTTGGCCTGCTCCAACAGCAGCTAAAGCTAATGACAGGTGGTGGGGAGCACTGCTGGCAGCAGCAGCAGCAACATGTTATTTGGGAGTGGACCACTTCCAGGAGGCTAAGATTAAATCCAAACCTTTGCTCTGAGACTTTCTCCCTCTGATGAAAACAATATCATCAAAGCAGGGCTGTCTGCGTGGATTCAATACTAAACAGGTGCACCGGCTGACACAAAGGTCGACCAACCCCTATATGACGGTGGTCTTTGTCAGAGGAGGCCGTTTCCCGTGTGACCTCATCGTTCTATAGAAGACTTCCTAATATTAATGTGGGCTTGCGGTTGCTGGTATGTGACTGGCGGCCTTGCAGACTTTGTTTCCCTTCCAGAGCTATTATTGGACACTGTGTCAGTAAAGGGACATCAGTGTCAGGGTCAGTGTTTGGGCTTGCCAGGACTTGCTCCTGCTACATTTGTGTGCATATATATTGCCTCTCACTTTTTTGTACTGTGAATTAGAATCGGAGAGCTGCATTTTATGCGTACATGGAGTGGTAAGAACATTATTGCTTGCAAAGAGAAAAAGAGCACCTCGTCTAGCACCAGTTATGAGGTTAATGCAGTGTGTAGGAGAGCGAGCTGAAGTGACTTGATTGTGCGACATGGCAAGGAGTGTGACAGAGGAGGATGATAAAGGTCTTTCTCAGCAGGAGGAGAGAGAGAGAGAGAGAGAGGTGGAAGGGACGAACAGACAGAATGGAGAAAGAGCAGCTCGTGGAGCAGCTGTTTCTCTCCCCTTTCTGGAATGTGTATGAGGGCAGGTGCATGAAATGTAACCGCTTCACCGCTCCCATCACTATCAAGCCTCTAACACACACATAAACACACACGGGCCCTCCTCGCGTGTGCATGTGTGCAATCCACTTGTAGGTGGACAAGTGTTTGCACACAAACACTTGTCCACCTACCAGGTTCTCTTGCCTGCAGCTAGACAGTGCATATTAGAGTGTTGAATATGCATGCTAATTATTTGAACAGGATCGGTTAAGCATTCCCTTTAAAAAAAACACAGCTTTGATCTATCCAAGAAGCCATGGGGGAAGTTTACGCTGAGATGAAAGATAACGTCTAGCTGTGATGTTTGTACGCCTGATTTCAAACATGTCATCTCTCACATTCAACCCTAATCAAATTAGGTCAATACTTAATGGGGCATGATGCCCCCCTCTGACAATGCTATGATACTCTCCCACTTACTATCATACGTATAAGAATCCCTGTCAAAAAGTAAGAGATGGAGGCTATATGAATGGAAGAGACAGGCAATAAGTAGCTGGATTGAAGTGACGGATTGAAGAGATGGATCAAGGTGAAAGGTAGTGTGACCGGTGAAAATGAAGAGAAGGTATGGGGGAAGGGGTGATGAAGGATTCTCTGTCAGTCTAGTCATATTCTCTGCTCATTTCTGTAAGTGCAGATAAGAGTTCTGCAGAGAGGGATAATATAGGTAAAGAAACATCTCAGACCATACTCTGGAGGGAATTGCTTCGGCTTTGGATTACAGGTTCCGCCCTCAAGTGTGTGCATGTATTCTACGTACGTATGCGCCTGTGCGAGTTGAACCACTAATCTGGTCATTTCATGCCCACGATGTACCTCGGTTCCAGGATTTAATACACACTCACCCCTGAACCTCTCCCACCTCTCTCCTCTGTGTTCTTACTTTGGCTCCATCTTCCACCTCCATTCATCCTTCTTACATTTACTACCAATTGACCTTATACCACAATAGAGGGAGTTCAGCTCAACTAAAGCAATGACCGCAGGCTTACCTCACTGTAACAGGGGGCTGATAAGAAGATATGTGTAATAAAGTGTTGTTAAATCAAGGTAGATGAGTCTAAGTCATGACCAGTCTGTTTGGACTCTTGGCATTACTGCAAAGTAAGGGTTCGTATGAGGGCAGTGCTCACAGATTTAAGGAATATTATTATATTGAGTATTAGCAGTCACACAGTCAAAGACAGACTGATGACAGGAACATTTTGCTTTAATTGGGTGGATGTCTAATCTGGTCAGTTATGTAACCAATTAAAACTATAAATGTATTTTTATTTTATTTATTTGTATACAGACAAGTATTCAGTGTAGCATGAACATATGCCACATAACACAATATTTGCAGTCTAAACTAATTTGCAATGCCAGTCTCTAGTTGGGCCTTTAAAGTACACAAAACTCACTCTCGCTCTCACTCAAACTTCTCTCAGTTTTCTAGGTTCACTAAATTCACTTGGTTGTGCGCAGCCGCCCACCTAGCATCTACCTATAGCCTGTTTGTGAGGTGTTTAGGGAACATCTGTAAATTGTAGCGTCTACTGATAGTCTGCATGTGAGGCATAGAACACATAAGGTGCTTGCATTCAGATGTGTTTAAACTGACAAATCATCTGAAACCATTTGAAAAGAAAGGGACAAAAAGGGAGGTCAAAGTAATCAATATGACTTAAGACACCCACAAAGAACTCTCAAACTGTTTAACTATGAAATCTTAAAAAGACACAAAACACTCAAATTAAAATTAAAACCATAAAATTTCAATTTCAATTTCAAAGATGTTTTTCCAAACACTCTGCACATATTCATTTTGTGGATTATTCCAATGAGCAAGTATGCAGAGCTTCTGACACTATTTTTTGATTTGAACAAAAATCAGATAAAATAAAAATATTGGAATTAAGATATCATGGATTTACAAGAAAGACAATTGAATGATGTATGTTTTAATAACTTTTAAATTTAAACAATTTAAATAACCTCTTGCTCACTCAACCTGTTCCCAAGTGCAGTAACCTTGGATGTACAACACATCCATGGCAGTAACATGTGCTGTAATCATAGGCAGCAACTAGTTAACGTTAATGAACGTTACATCCGGTAAAGTTACTTTCGCAGGAGCCATGCGAAAAGGGGAGAATGGGCGTAGGAACATTGTTAACTTTATTTCAGGTGTGTACAGTCAAAATTTAAGGGGAATCATATGTTGCAAGCAAGAAATTTGCACCACATACCGTCGAAGAAACTATTAAGGTAAGACAACTATGCTAACACATCAACATGCCAGATTAGCTCCTTTTCTACCATGAAAAATACAAGTGGAAGGCAACCGTAGGACAGTTATAAGGTTAGACAAATGATATTGGTTTCTTGTGTTAAAAGTATTGTTATTGCATTGGCTTGTGTTTTGATTTTGTAATACTGAATGAAAAGCCTCGCTAAGCATCATTTTAGCTGCAATGTTTTGGCGTGATATTCACTGACTTACTAATGATATGAAAGACCTATAGCGCTGCTGTGCTGCTTCCTACGTAAGGTAAAGGTAAATCTTCCATGTTTACCTGTTGTCTTGTTAAATTCAGGTAAAAAAAGAATCAATTTAACATTGGTGTCACCCTGGCAGGCAAACATTTTATCTCCAAGGCAGACCTAAGACATCTGTGAGATTATAAAAAAACTTCAAAAGATACAACTCAGTGCTGTAAACAGGTAAAAATAAAGTTATGATTTTTTCCCCCCTATAATAAGTCATCACTGGTCACAGTGTATGAGCAGCACCATAATCAGTGGCAGCAGCCGCAGCAAATTGAGCCTCTGTCTCACCAGTGGAGTGACTCATTTAAACCAACCATGACTTTAACAGCATGTTATATTAAAGTTACTACAAGGAACTTTTAACTGGTTATGCAACAGTCTCAATTTAATACTGATGCCTCTGTATGACCTACATAGGCAAATTAGATCATCAGCGAGAAGACTGGCTATTTCTATATAGTTATTCTAAATGCCTGCCACTGGGTAGCAATATTTTTTTTTCTTAGGATGGCGAAGTCATGACCAACTCTACTATGCCCCTGATCCCCTATTCTTACCCTATCTAATCTCACTCCTCATGCCTAAACCTAACCAACCCAACTGCCATCCTAGAAAAAAAATTGGCCACTGGGTCAGATTCATAGATGTATAATAAGAGCTAGATAGGGTGCCGCCGCTCAGTCTTGCAGCCAATCTTTCCCAGTGGCGGTATTGCAGCGAAAAATCCCCTTGCAGCCCAAAAAGCTTTTTCCACATAGACCACCACTGTAAAAGTGACATCTGTAAAACTATTGACAGGACCCCTCAAACTGCAAACAAGGTCAATTATGACTCTTTCTATTATAAATTTTTGATACGTGGAAGTTTTATATTTGTAAAACTTTACTTGAGCCAAGAAAAGCGATTTTAAAAATCTGTGACGTCATCACAATGTAAAGTCTATGGGTCGAGCGGGAACTCATGGGTGGGACCAGCGTAGGAAACACTACTGCGCATATTTGGCAAAGCCAAGCAAACCCAGAAGCTAGAAACTTTTTTGTAGTATGTGCCAGCCAAGCAATTTTTATAGGGCTGAATGGTCGCCATTTTTAGTCCGGTATCCAGCTCTTGTAATACATCCATGGTCAGATTCCTGGCATGCAGACCCAGACCGGGAGAGCCTTTGTTTGCATTACATGTAGCATTGTAGCAAAAGGGAGGACAAAGTTTTTGTTTGATAATGTGTAAAGTAAAGTTAGACTTGTTGTTGGCTTCCTGACTCATCTTAAAAAAGACGAGAGGAAAGGAGAGAGAGAGAGAGAGTGCGAGCGAGTCGAGAGCACAAGAGAGCAGCGGGGGTCAAGCTGAAGAGTGAATGAGAAAAAGGAGCCAGAACAAAGCAATGAATCAGATAAATAAAATGTTATTTTCTGATTGTTTCACAGCGGTTACATTCTAAAGCACAAATAAACACGCCCACACCTCCTCACAACCCTGCGGGAAGGTGAGATATTGCTGAATTTGGCGGTGAATGCAGCCTTACATGTAACCTCGATGTATAAACGGTAGAAAAACAAATTATTACAGAGCCACAAACAGATACATCACCTCATGGCTTTTCATCCTTCAAACATCTGTGTTTTAAAAAAGAAAAATATTGTTAAAACTAAGTCATTCATAATTTCCACTCTGTGAATTGTATTCATTGTATTGCATTTAAATTGTTTAACTGTCCATAAATGGATTTTCAGCTCTCATAATGATTCTTCTGATTCTCTCCCTCTACTAGTTCATGATGTCTAAATACATAGTCGGAATAAACACTGACTTACAAGGAAATAAGGGCTGAAAAATAGGGGAAAAAATCATTGTTGGTTGGGTAATACAATCATTAATTATGTGAGAAGCAGCCGAGAGATTAGGGGAATGACGAGCGAGGGATTGATACAGACAGATGGAGAGATTTTCCAGGAGGAAAGCACAGGAAGCTAATTAAAGACCAGATGATGTGCAAATAGATTTGACGGGAGAGGAGATCTCTCTTTCTTCAGAGATACCCCCCTCTGTCTCTCTCTCTTTCTGTCTTCCTTACTTTCTTTTTTTTTTTTTGTTTAACTTCTGCCTCCATGTTCTTTATCCCACTCCACCTCTCATATCCTCGTCAGCGACTGATGAGTAGATGTTTTGATTTTTCTCTGTCTTTTTCATCAGTTTGTCTTCATCTGTGTGATGGAATACCTTTCATTGGCTTTCTTAGTCCCGCAGGTGATGTTGAGAACAGGTAGAGCAGAGGTGCGGAAGGGAAGTTTTAAAAAAAGTACTCCCACCGATTTAGCATTGAACTCCTATAACATTGTCAGACTCACGGTGCAAAATCGAAGCGGTGTTAGGTGTTATGTTAACCTCAAACAGAGATGAAGAGCCAGCTACAGAAGTCTGGTAAGCTCACTTCCATGTAACCTCTTCAAATTTTTTCTTTCATGTTCAAGCTTTTAGTCTTCAGCCCCATATCATATCACTTATGGCAATTTATCAGCAGCTCCCTCTGGAGCTACAAAAGGCTGCATTCAACTTTTATTCATATATATATATACACAGTACTCCGCAAAGACCTGTAAACAGACTTTGATGTGTAAAATTGGTGGAGTTCCTCTTTAAATATAAAAACAGCACGGTGGTGAGTGGTACGTGAAGTGGTTGAAGTAAGGCAGTGATGAACATCTTGAGCTTGTGACGGTTGGGAAACAAAAACCAGACCAGGAGAGGAGAAGGTGACTTGTAATTGAATAAAGGAGGCGGCTTCAGACACAGTAGTGGTGGTGTGTGTGTGTAAGTGTGTGTCTTTGTTTGATTTGTCTCTCAGTGGCCAGGTTTTTCCTCCCCCATTTTCCAAGGTCAACATGGGGATTATTAGCAAGAGCCACTGTAGTAATGATGGTGGTGGTCATTAACTATTCATCACCTCACACTGCAGGAACCAAGTGTTTGGGTTTATGTGTGTCGTGGACAAACACATCTGTTCAGCAGCGTTTAGGCTCCAATATGTGTGCATGTCTGTGTGCAAATGAGACAGCTGGCTCGCGTCTAAACAAGAGATTTCCAGGGCGTACCTATTCAGGCTCCGTTGTGTGTCTCCCCGTTGTCTGCCAGTTCTCTTTGTCTGCCGTTTCTGTCTTTAGGAAAGTATGCCCGTTTGACCACAAACTCTTCAGGGCGTGTACGCTACATGAGGTGAACTCAGGCGCCTCCCCCTCTTTTGTATCCCGTACCTCCCTACTTGTTTTTACACCAGCTCTTCAGTGTGATAGTGGAGGAGAAGGTGGGGGGGGGGGTGGATGCTTGTGAGGCTGGGGGGTGTAACTGTACCTCTCAGATGGAGTAAGTGGGCTGGGTTCACCGGGGTCTGGAGAAGGGGGGGAGGGATGTAGAAAGAGAGAGAGAGAGAGAGAGAAAGACAAATGTAAAAGAATGAGTAGCTCCAAGCGGCAGAGTTGCCATGGCTACGGGGGGGAAACGGATGAATGAATGACATCACAGTGGCGGGGAGGTGAGAGAGTGTGAAATTGATTTGGTGGCGGAGCACGGGGAGGCGGCTCTCGTTCGGGTTCTTCGTTGGGCAGACGGCACATCTGTCTCTGGTGTCTCCTGTGGACGGGCTCTCACCGGTAAGGCTCTGCTTTCTCTCTCCCCTTCTCATCACAGCGAAGGAACGATGGCGAGTGTAGCGTGCAATTTTTTTTTGTTTTTTTCCTCTCTGATAACACTCTTCGGGTCTCGGCAACATGTGAGAACGAACACAGAAAGAGAGAGAGAGAGAGAGAGAGGACATGTGTGTGGTTATGTGCATGCATGTCATGTGGTGCTCCTGGCGTGCCACTGGGAATGAAAGGAAAAGCAGATGTGCCGTGCAGTTGTCACGGGTCTAAATATACCATGAGATGCTTAGTGTGGAAGAATGTGTGCGTTTCTGGCTGGGAATGAACAGCTGATTTCAGTGTGCCGAATGCTGAGACAAGCTCTCAATAACAAGAATTATTAGAAGGTTTAGCTTGTCACAACTTAGAGCTGTATGATTATGAGTATGTCTTCTGGGTTAGTGAGAGACATCCTATCTCGTTGCGGTGTTGTTATCAAGCAACTTGATGTGCTGATGCTTTCAGTTATCACGAGATAATTTTCTTTTCTAGGGAAGTTGTCTTGTTCCTCCTCCGCAGGGAGATCAAAAGCACAGGGTCAGCTACTGAACAGCACCTTTGGAGCTGGCGAATGTATTGCCAGAGGACACTTAAGCAGAGAAGCTAGTGCGAGAAGCTAGTGTGAAACCGGCTCCTCCGATTAAAGGGCTTCTTCCTTCCACAGTGCACCACCCCGCTGTGAGTTCATTGGCAAAGCCAGTGCCATTCATCTGGCTGTGTGATTAATGATGAAGTTGACCCGCATTGACCCTCGAGGGACAAAACAGCTAGAGTTGAAGGGTAGGGGCTAGAGGTCACATCAAAGCCAATCAGAATCCTTAGCTCAGTCTCTTCTCTTGGCCAGCATCCTGAACAGGGAAAACAGATTACATTAGGGATGAAGGGATCAACATTTAGGCTAGATTTGGAAAGCATAATCCATTACTAGGACTGTTAACTGGTCTACAAATCTGTTGGAATGCCTCTCACAGTGTGGAGGTGAATTTGGGTGATGGTTGGTTTCTCATCTTTTCAGTAGTTGTTATCAAGGCCACGTTGTTATTGAGCATAGGTTTCAAGCTTCAAGGACACCGTACTGCAGGCAATCTAGTATTTTGGCCTTGTCTGACAGGCAAGTGTGTGAACACTGCTGCCAGTTTTTGTCTAGGGAGAGTATGCAAAGAGATCCTTCCTAACCAGACTATCCTATTTTATTCAGAAATCACGGCAACCGAGATAAGAGCGAAAGGGTAAAGGCTTTGTACCTTGAAAACACATGTAGCACACTCACCTTTATGCTTGTGGCTGAGACAGGTTGGAGTTGTGGAGCAAAGGCAGAATGTTTTAGTTTTAAAAACAGCAGGAGAAATGAGATTGTCGGTTTGTGAAAGGGTAAATCGGTTCAATTGAGTGTCAGTTTAGTTTACTTTATACCTTTATAGTCCCCAAGTCCAGATCACGGTGGCATTGCAAGGTTCAGCCGAGTTCACTCGAGCAGTTGATACTGTTAAAGTGTCTTCGGATGTTGCCAGCAGGTGTAGGAAACTCTACTGTCAGTGTGTCATGTGTGTGTGATTATAGTCCTTGTATACATACGGAGCTACGCATCAGGCAAACCTGTAAGCTTGTTGCATTTATTGTGAGAGGAAATCAGGGCGGATGCTTCATTCCAGACTATATGAAGCAGCGCTGGCATGTCTTTTAAGTCAGTTTAAAAGCTCAGCTGAGTGAGTGACTGTGAATGCCAGCTTTTTGGACGGCCATGGTTGGGGGCACAAGTGGGTCAATAGCGTAGTCATGCCAGCACTGATGTTTCTTTCTCTCTGCTTTCAGAACAGAAATGCCCTGTAGCGAGACACAACTTAACACGGTGACATTTTCAATGTCGCAAGTAAAAGAATCTGAAGTTAGATCCGAGCCACTGTACTGCATCCTTCCTCTCAACCTCCTCAACAGTGAGGTTAAGTTTTGTTCTTTCTTTTTTCTATTTACTCTCTGCCTCTTTCGTACATTGTTCATGACTACTGGAAAAGAAGAGTCGTTTCAAAGAGGTTGCATAGCGACATAGCGAGTTGTGTTTACACCATGCTGAAGTCAGCGTCTGTGTGTGTGTTTTGGTGAGTGTGTTGCCGTGTGTGTGCATTCAGTCCTTCCCCCTTGTGGTGTCAGCTGGTTGGCAACGCTTTGGTCAGATATGGTGACTGGACCCATACACAAACACTCACATTTAAACACGTGCGCACATGCACAGACTGTGTGGAGGATTTTTGTCATGTTTTGTCATCTTATGAGTCATACAGCAAGTGTTTCAGAAGGGTTAAGCAACATGTTGTGGTTTTTGGCATTCAACTGGTAGAGCTGCCAATACCAGTGTGCCTCAAACCACTGAGACAACTTATGAAAATGAACAGGTGAAGTTTTTGATTTTGGTTTTCCTTGGAAAAGAGGAAGTAAAATGAGTTTTAAACTTACAGGAAAACTTTCAACCCTTGTGTGAATGCAGAATATGTACAGGAGATATTGGTGTCTATGCTACGCTAAACAGTGGTACCGGGGAGCGATGCCAGCTTGTCCCAAGGGGAATTTAGAGCCTATACAGGTGGATGCTGGGATCAAGGTGGAGCCCTTTTGAAATGATATACTGTATGAACCTCTGACGCAACAGCAGTAACAGTTTTCAGGTGAGAAGTGAGGAAAGAGCAGATCAGAGACATAGCTACACATACAGGCCTTAAAAAACCCCCGCATACCTGTAAGTGAGTCTAGCAGTTCACTTGCATGGTCTACTTGAACTATCTTTCAGGCTTTGCTACATTTTTGTTGCTGCGATGTCATTCCTGCCCTCCATCATTCTCCTCCATTCTCCTGAAGTACTTTCTTAAACAGGACAGAAACTATCCTGTATAAGACAGAGTTTGCAATAAATGTTGCTGACTGGTCAGACACAAGCCTCGCAAGTGCTACAACTTGTATAAGATCAGACTCCAGGCATGCACTTGTTGTTAATAGTATCCATATAAGAACTTGAGATTGGTAATGTAATGTTGTTGTTACTGTTATTGAGCCAACTTCCAAACTAGTCTGAAAAAAGAGCCAGACAGAGGGAGGACACTAACAAGAGAGACTGAGGGAAACAAAACTTTCCTCCATTTGCGTCACTGCAGTTATGCACTAAAGCAAAGGAACCTTCAGCAGTACAAGTACAGATTGTCAGTACATCACAGACAGGTGTCTAGCCTTCTTGGCATTTTCAGGCTCCCTTTTCACCCCTACAAGGCTGCTTTTTAATATCTATTCAAACTTTACATAGTTGCACAACAAATGCTAAAATATAGAGGAAATAGTTTGTATTGTTGTCTTGTGTTTCAAACAAATAGAAACTGCAAGCAAGTATGCTAAAAGGACAATTCTTGATTTAGTTTCAGTTCCAGGGTGGGATTTCTGGAACTGTTAGGTTGAAAAGAGACATCTCTTTGTCTTTACTTCCCTGTGTGTTTTTTGTTAGTGGTTTATGAAGGGTTAATTTAAATCCCAGTAGGCTGAAATGAAACTAAACTTGCATGAGACTGAACTGTTGTCAAAGGAACTGAGACCAAATATCTGTATACTTGCCATGTTTACCTTAGATCTGTTGGTTTAATGAACAACAGATGGGGTAACTTGCAAATTGTAGGGTTTGTAGGGAGTTAGCATGGGTCTTCTCACAATTTCAGCAAGTCTAGCGTCAAACTAGAGAATTTTGCCAGAGGAAACATGCCAATCTTGTCTTGCAGTTGTACATCCACAATGAATAATTGTTTGAGATCTGTATACAACTCAGTATTTTATTTCATGTAGGATGTACCCTGTATTTCATAATAGTCACAATTTGTTCATGATGCAGACAGTGCTATAAAGTTGTTTTCATCATATCATTACACTTAATTATTATTACACTTATAATTATGTAGTCTAGTCTTTCTTCTGCTACTCTCCACACTTCCTTATCATCTACTGTTGTGTGTCAATCTGTATTGTTGCTTTGGCAAGTATCTCAGCCTTGCCAACGGGAAAACAAACAGCCGGTTGAGTATACTTGTACATGATCAAGAGTGTGTGTACATTTCAGTACATTGTGTGTATGTGTGTGTGTGTTTGTGCACACTTGCTCACATACACAGGAGCTATCTTAGGGAACATCGGCACTTGAATTTGAGCAGCTGTGAACGTAGCATGATGCCATGAGCTGAATGGTGATGAGGGTTAGTATTAGATCCAACTTTGCAAGGGTCTATTAGCCCACTGTGAGTCACAGATACAGTATGAGTTTCAGTGCGTGCCAGGCAGCGGTCACGGTTTTCGTTCCTAGTCAGCCGAGAACAGAGCAAGGTGAGAGGAGGACGTCTCTCTGTACTGAGTGGTGCGCTCGTTGGGAGCTGCACACAAGCAGGACCGCGCTGCTCTTTTGTTTGTCTGGTTATTGATTGTCTCTGGCTAAAGCTTGCAGACATCCTTTATGTTCCCATGTTGTCCATTGTGCCAGCTGCTTGGAGCTGGGAGCCTGGGGTGAGAGATAGACAAAGGCAGAGAAAGAGATGGACTCGCTTCCAATTTAAGGGATTCTGAAGTTGACGAGAGGAAGGCAGGGAAGGTGATTTAGAGGGAAAAACAGAAACATAATTATTGGCAGAAAGTGAGGCATTCAGCATGAGAACACGTGAAAAGGAGCAGTTTCACATGAAAAAATCAGTGTTTCTTTGATGCTGTTCGGTGGTCACAGGACGTCTGGGAGGGGCTCTATGTGAGCCGAGCAACCCCTAACATTTTCTCAGCTTGTTTCCCTGATAATTAAAGATCCAGACATCCGATGACTAAAATCCTTCATCCAGTTGCAAGATATACTTAAAAATGACCACGATCTAAAAAGTTTATCGTTAAAATGTGGCTTAAAACTGAATAAATTTATGACAGTTTCTGGCAGACAGCTACAATGCCTATGTATTATCTTTATGTGTATACTCTTTGGTGGAGGCCATTATGGCGGAATACCACAATGCTGATGCGCCCTTTACCAAAGAGTATAAGCGCACAAGATGATAATCATCTTATGTGAATGAAAGGGACCGTTACCTTGATTAAAATTACGGATTTCACTGGATTTTAAAATTGTTGGAAACATTTGGAGTAATGTAAGTACACAACTGAACAAAGTATATAACATACTGTAGGTCTAGTCATTTTTAGACATTTTAATGTGGAATAGTTACATATTATAGCTTTAATTGACAAATTCTGCTCCATCTCTCACTGCCTTTGTCATGAACTAATTTACAGCATGTCGTTCATTTTGTAAATTATGGTCCCATTTAGAGTAAAATAGACAATAAAGCAGGGTATGCTTTAGGGCATGCCTACGTTGTGATTGACACATGACGTCGCTACCATGGCAACAATGTTGGTTATGTACATTGGCATCGTATCCCCAGATTAGAATAGGAATGTAGACATAGCTGACACTATGTATGTTTTCAGCTCATGAAAGTTAATTGTAACATTTTGGTCGCTTAAAAATCTTGTTCAGCGTTCATTTATACTAAAAGACCCTCTATGGAGTCACTAGCCAAAATTAGCATTAGTATTAGCATTATCACAGTTAACCAAAGACTGTAAATGCACCGTGCTAACCAAGCTAGCAGCAAGTGCCAGGGTGAGCTCCACAGTTTCATCCAAATATGGTCACCTCTGGCTCCAAAAATCCAAGATGGCGATGGTTGAAATGCAAACTGGAGGCTTCAAAATGGGAGTCCACAAACCAATGGGTGATGCCATGGTGGCTATGTCCATCATTTTTTTACAGACTATGTACTCGACATTCCAGCTCTCTGCTAAACTGTCACTTGCTGCTGGTCTGCTGCTTGCTACCATTAATTAAATAGCTATTGTGTGGCAACATTTACAAGAAGTAAGTCAACCTTTAAAATGAAAACCCATCAATGAAAAGGAGGACAAAGCACATAAAAAAAGAAAGTTTGTGGAAATGGAAGTTTGAAGATAATGGAGTTTCAAGAGGCTGACTACAGTAACTGTTCTGATGCTGAAGCTGTGGTGACGAGTTCTGTGTTTTGCCAGTAAACCAAAGACAAGAGCAGAAACAACTTCTATTTCTGGATTTGTAAGTAGGAATATTGTTAGCCATAAGATCCTGGTCTGTCTGCCTTTGGTCATGAAGTGAATAATGCAGATTTAATTCCAATCTATGTGCACTTGAGCAAGAGACATAAATGTCTGTTTGATAGAGTGGAGTTTCTCAGTGCTGAGCATCATACAGAGAAGCTTTAAAATCCTTGCAGGCAACGATCCACCTTGGAATTGGCTAATATAGCTGCTAGACTCCTAACTTATAAATTATTAATATTAATCAGTAATGCCTGCTGTTAAATTTAAACCTGTACTGAGCTCCAGTTTTGGAGGCCAAATAGTTGGATTACAATGTAATCCAGCCCACATAGTGATACTCATTAAACTGATTTCAGACATGCAAACAGAGGTCTGTGGACTGTAGCTCTAGTTGTTGTTTTTTTATGTAATTCATTCATTTTTAATGATCAAAAATCTCTGACAAAGATCCTATTGAGTTCATTGAGAACATTATGTTCATTATTGCAAATTCCTTTATGCTGTTTACAATCTTTGCTTGGAATAGACATCTGTAACATTTGCTTCAGTCTTAAATGTCTTCTTTGTGGGTAATGCTTCTGTATTCCTGCTGCTGTGCCTGTGCTTGAGTGCAGGCTAGCAGCTTATATTGTGCATGTTGCCTTCTAGTATCTTGAATCCATCCCTAGTCAATGAAGTTGCTTATTTGTGCTCTACCAGGTAACTTTCAAAGAAAAGAGTGGATGAAAGAGGCTTCTGTGCATTTTATTTATTCATGAATCTTTTTTTTTTTTTTGGTTTCTGCTGTGCTAAGGAGCATTGTATGCTTTGATAGGACACCTCACTTTCCATCTCAGCCCTGCCAATTAAACACTGTCTAAGAACAGGGATAGAAGAAACACTAAATCAACCTTCTAATCCTGTGTAACAAACTTGTGTGCAGCTGGTGCAAAATACATCAGCGCGTCACTCCCATAATCTCGAGAGCATGTCAAGAAAACCAGCATGACATCAGCACCAGAGACCAGTGAGAGGGCCGAGCTCTTTTAACCACCCAGTCATTAGCTTAAATACATATTACACTTGAGCAGTTAAATATGACTCACCTTTAAATCAGCCACCATCAAAATGTTGTCGGTCTTTGTATTGCCAAAGGATATTTGTTCTTTTTTTTTTTTAGAATACCGTTTCAGTTGCATTTGGTCATAAATATTTAATTCCTACAAATAGTTCTTGTACATTTTGATTACTCTCTCCCTGAGCAGCGAGAGAATATCCACCCGGGTGTAACTCATCTGGTAGCCCATTTGTCAACACCCTTGTTGATGCTTGGCTGCTCACAGTGAAACCTCGTTATTACATATTCTAACATATCTTTAACTAATCCTCGAAAATAATGATCATGTGGCCAAAAGATGAGGTTAAAAATGCTGACTATATTTGTGTGTGTATTAAGGTAACTAACAGTTTGAAGATACTGAAGATACTGAGCTCAGGTGTCAGGTGTCATAGTTTTGAGTCATTTTTTAATAAAGACACGTCCAAATTCTCTGATTCCAGCTTCTCAAATGTGAATATTTTCTGCATTTTTTTAGTCTTCTATGACAGTAAAAGATATCTTCAGGTTGTAGACTGTTGGACGGGACAAAAGAAGACATTTGAGGACGTCACCTCGGGTTTTGAGAAACAGTGAATGACATTTTTCACCACACATTTTATGGACCAAACAACCGATCAATTACTCAAGAACATAACAGTCAGATTAATCAATAATGAAAATAATCATTAGTTGCAGCTCTGGTCTGTGATTCAGAAAATTCACTTAGATTTGATACATTATGGCGGTGCTATGATTTAATACATGGCCTTAGAAGATGCCTGCTCCATTTCCAATTTGTTAAAACCTAATAAATGTAGAAAATCTCACATCAAGTTTCACATAAAGAACATCTGTGATTTAAAAAAATAAACAAAGACCATTTCAGAATGTTTCATCAGTAGGATAAACAACAAAAACAACAGCAGGGCTTTTGCCACGTAACAATAAAACCTAATATAGTGACAAAAACACAAGCTGTCACCTTCTCAGTTAAACAACAACAATAAACATAGTAAATCATAAAATTCACTGTATATTAAAAGGGGAACCTTGTGTGGAACAACATGATACTATATGCAGTATTGTTATGCTCCTAAAATCAATATAGCTGTTGGAAAATCATATTACTTTGACCGTGCAAGTATAGAGGAGAGGGGTTAAGATATAGGCTAGACAGAAGGAGGGAAGGTAGATAATGTAATCTAGTGAATAGAAAGGCACTGGATTCATTTAAATGCCGGTGTGTGTGTGTGTGTGTGTGTGTGAATTCCTCATTAACAAGAGCTTGTAATCACATAGACTAGTGGACGATTGGGATGTGAAGGATTTTTTGTTTCTGGTAGATTCACTATGCTTTTTTGCTCAGGAAGCTTTATTGTGCGTGTGGATGCGTTTGCAAAGTTCTGTATTTGCATGGCAACATTAAGTCATCCATAATACATGCAAATAGTATTCACAGTTGAAAATTTGGCTGGTAAAATAAATATTTATTTGTGTAAATATATCACATATGATGAATAATTAATCCAAAGAGATCTCTTTTCATATTTAATGCATCACCCCCAAACTTTCCAAGTGCCTTTGGCTTTGTCGTAATTGGGAACATATCCTGCATCAGACATCCTGCATTATTAGTGTCAGTTACCAGATCACACACGAGCCCGCATACAAGCACGCACACGCTCGGGTGTGGTAACCATAGAAATCATGACGGAAACACAGTCGCTGTACTGATTGACACCTGAGGGTGATGATGGCAGAATGACAGCTGTGTCAAACAGAGAGAAATTTGTCATCTCCTGTGGGATAAAAGCTGTTATAATGAGTTTGTCACTGCTGTATGGAAGCAGGGAGGCACAAAACAGCCAAATACAGCATATGTTTTTTGTACAGTATGGGCTATCAGTCATTACATTGAAGCTGATACTATACAAACATGCGCAGATGTGTGTGTGTATATATATCTATATATATGTGTATAGAGTTGCACATATTCAGAAAATGGATTAAAGACATTGAGAAGTTGATGTGTAAATTGTCGAGTGAGTGTTTTCTCTCTACTTGCATTATAAAAAGCTTGTAATAGCTGCATTTTTTCTTTTAACAGAGAGATTTAAATATCTCTCATATATAATGAAGCCTTTTTCTTCACTCTATCCGCACTCTCTCCGCGCGCCTCGCTGTGTTTTGGTACTTGACCTAATTGTTGCTCTAGAGAGGTATCGGGACGTGACTCCAACCCACTATCAGGTAGATGTTACGCCAAGCGAGGACTCGACTCGTCTTATAGCACAATGTTTCACATTTAGCCTAGACCTCGTGTCACCTTTTCGTCCCAGCGTTCTAGCACGTCACCGCTCCCTGATACAGCATGTTACATATCTATCGCTGCAGGCAGAGATAGCAAGATTTCGAATGAGCCATTAATGTTTCATGACATTCGGATGGAAAAGCGTGACATTTTCTTGTCAGATCTCCCGCTGTGAGGTCTGGATGTCACGGGTAAAGTGTTAATGGGGAAGTCATTGTGTTATCCTTGATCAAAAAATACTACACTACTTAGCAAGCCAGGGGCGGCAGAGCTGTGCATGTGCAATCTGCCGGTGATATTTAGCAACGTGACTTATTTAGTGTTAATTGTAACCTTTGCAAGCAGTCAGACGCCGAAACACAAGCACACACACACACCCAAATCTGGAATATTATTTTACTCAGGTAGATGTTGGAGCAGTTGTTCCGGTAGAGTTTTGCAGAAGATGCAGCGCACTGTTTCTGTGACCTGATTTCCTATGACAGGAATTACTCGAGCATCCAGTCTGACACAAATACACACACACACACTCACACACACATCCATTTCCCTTTCAAGCTCGCTCTGCTGCTCCTCCATGTTCACTATACTGTCACAAAATGAACCTCACCTGCTTCTCACGTTCTTTTCATCCCATCTCCACATGTTATCTTCCCATGTTTGACAGCAATGGGACATAATATACTAGCTTAAAATCTCCCACATAAAATACAGCATGCTCTATATCCTACAGATGTGTGGGTACCGTGGCACAGATTTTTCTAAAAATGTGTGTCACAATCCTGCTTTTAGTCATACACTGCACAGCCTGTTAAGCATTTCTACGCTCATCCATATTGTGTGTCTTCAGTCTGTCTTGCTATTTCACGTTTTCTCTTTAGTCTGCTGTTTTTTCTCTCTCTCTGCTTCTCTCTCCCATCTCTTTCTTCCTCCCTCACATCCCCCCCCCCGCCCTCCCCACCTCGCAAATCCTCTTTTTAATGCAAAGCTTAGGTATTCATACATGCAAATGAGCCGTAAAGCACAAAATCACAGAGATTGCCCCACAGACACACTGACACTGCAAGCACAGTGCACATTGCATCACTTACTGTAACACTTGCTGTGTGTTGGAGCATGATAAACGCATGATGGAGCGTGTGGTCTCAAAACCCTGCCATTCTAGTTAACTCTATCTATAAGTTGTTAATTTGTGGCCGGCTCAAGACAATTGATGAGCACTTAACCTGCACCAAAAGCACCGCACTGCAGCAGCTTCTCTCTCTCTCTCTCTCTCTCTCTCTCTCTTTCTCTTTCTCTCTCTCTCTCTTTAGCTGTCCTTCTACACAGTTTAACAGTTCCCTCTCTCTCTCTCTCTCTCTCTCTCTCCCTGTCTATTGCCATCTCCTGATTATTTTTCTTTCTCTTGCTCCCCCTGCTGTATCTGCATTTCCACCATTTTCTATTCCTATCTCTATCCTCCTGTTTTCTCCAGTGACCTCCCTTGCTCTCCCTCCCTCGCTCCCCTTATCTGTGTTGCTCTCTTTCTTTGTGTTATATCTACAGTGTGAGGAGGCACAATTAATCCCACCCCCCCCCACCCCCCCAAAAAACACCCCTTTTTTTTTCTTCCTTTGGCTCAGAAGGTAGGGGATTGTCCAAAGAAGTGTGCATCTGTATGAGTCACTGTGTATGTGTGTGTGTGTGTGCGTGTGATAGAAGGAGACTGGTAGGGGGTGTGTAAGGAGGTGAAGAGCATTGCGTCATCGGGGGTGTGTTGAGCGGGAGGTGGGCTGAGCCGGCTGTCAATCAGTGACGTGAGTGTAGCACGTGCGTCGGTCATGGCTGGGAAGACGTTGTGCGACGGTTATCTGGCTGTAGGCGAGGAGAGCTAGAAAGAGCCGCAGCTCCCTTGCCGACGGGTTGACCGAGGGAGTGAATGTCTGTGTATGTGCGGGTGTGTGTGTGTGTGTGTGAGAGTCTGAGTCTGTGCGCATGTACATGCCGCCCGGGCTGCAACTGGAGCTGCTACCGCTGCTGCTGCCGCTGCTGCTGCTGCTGCTGGTGAATAATGCAGACAGGGGAACGGAGTTTGGATAGCATGCAGGGAGCCAGATTAATAATGCATCTTGCCGGGTTACAAGCTCTGCATTAGTTAGTTTTGCTGGAACCTGTAGCTGCCTACTGTCTGCCTACCTGACTTACTGACTCCTCTCCTACCTTTTTGCCTGCCACTGCCAGCCTTTTCTACCTGACTGGCGGACTGTCTGACTTATTCAGAAAATGTCTCACTACCACTTCATCAAATGCTGTAAGTAGCCACTTAGCATCTCTTTATCTGTGCATACATGTGTGTGTGTGTGTGCATGTGTGTGTGTGTGTGTGCACGCGCAAGTGTACTTGAACATGCCTCAGCCATGGGTGTGTGCCTGTTGTATTACCACTTACTGTATGTGCAGGGTGTCATATACTGTGTGGGTTTACATGCTCAAGAATTCTGGTCACCTGCTGCCGACACAGCATCACAATGTAAACTTCAAATGGGTATTTGTGTGTGTGTGTGTGTGTGTGTGCAGTAAGTGGGTGTGTGTGAGCTTGCTGCAGAGAGCTGCTGCAAATGTGTGAAGCTGACCGGTGAATGCGGCAGGTACGTAGCAGCAGAGGGAAAGAAAGATAAAACAGAGCCACAAAGATGCAGATCCCATGAGCGTCTGGCATATTCATAACACACTGACAGACTGACTGAGAGAGAAAGTCATTTCAGAGGGAGAAGGACAGATGGAGAGAAACTGAGGGTGATTTTTAGAGGAGCGTTGGTAGAGAGCGAGGGAACGGCAGGGTTGGGAAATGGAAAAGGAGGTGAGGATAGGATGAGTGACATGTGAAGGATGTGGCCAAGTGGTGGGAAGAGTGGCGAGTAGACTTGGTGGAGGAATGAGGGAGAGTGATGCTACTTTGGGAGGTAAGAGCAAGGAAGGAGGAGAGGAAAGAAGGAGAATAAAGGAGGACAAATAAGATAATTCATTGATAGAGGTAATAAAGGCAGTCAGAAAGTCTCTCCTTGATTCTGAGAACCCTACTTGTCTCCCCTTACTACATACATTTATATAGCCATATCCTGTATGTTTATGGTATCTGCAGCTCAAAGTATGTATGTGTGTGTGTGTGTGTGTGTGTGTGTGTGTGTGTGTGTGTGTGTGTGTGTGTGTGTGCTATTTTCAAATTTACAAGCTCCTGCAGTGCTGTCAGTGTTATTAGCTGGAGCCTGCATGGGATGTTTCACATTCAATCAATAACTGATAGCCAGGAGATGGGATGGCAGGAGAAGAAAGCTCTTGCTTTTTTTTTTTTTTATCATCCCTGTCTCTCTTTAACACTGTGTCTCTTCTCAAATCCATTTAGCCCTTGTTTCCCATTTGACTCCTTGTCCTACTGTCCTTTCCCACTCTCATTCACATTCCATGTTTCTGCGTAGAGGAATTCATCGCACAGCAGCAAACGTCAGTATTACTTTTGTATGTCGGTTTAGAGCAGACATTATGTCATCCTGTGGTTTTTCCATCCAACTATTGAGTGAATTTTGTGCAAAGCTTTTGAAATTAATTTGAAAAATGAACTAGTAACGATGTGTGTTTTCATCAGCTAGTTGATTTACATACTATATTCATGTGAAAAATGGGAAACTGAAGTATGTATCGATCGAGGGAAAATTCTTATTGATCTTTCCTGTCAGCTAATGTCGGCTATATTTGATGTTTCCATCTGAAAAACTGAAGCCAAAGAAATGCTCCTGGCAATGTTCTGTCTATGACAAGTCACGAGGGACAGACTTTGTATTCACAATATGTCACAGCTAAAGCCACAAGTGAACTGCCGGGCAGTTCAAGTGGAAGTTAAAGTGCAGTCGTAGTGCACTAAGCTTACATCATTATTTATTTAAGAGTACATTTGTATCACTTTATCTTTACTGATAGGATATGCTTTACTTCAGGGTGTTCAGCTGGTCTTGATAGATAATTTTTTAAAAATCCAGTATCCAGTACATAATGTTTTGTGTGTGAGTCATGTCAGCATCAATATGCCATGTTATGTGACGTCTGTCATGTGCAGGGAGTTTATGGGTTGACGCGATTATACCCTTGAACGCAGGGTGACAGAGAGTGTGAAGGATATAAGTGGCAAAACCGAAGAAAAGACAACAACAGAGTCGAGACAGAGATGGAGACAGAGAAAGAGATGCTTTGTAAATGCAACCCATCCACATTTTGTGTTGTGTAAGAGACAGAGCTATTGCGCTTTATGATATCGGCTACCTTATGTGACTTGTACTACAAGAGAGGTATAAAAAACGGCATTGAACTTGTTTACAGCTTCTCTGATTTTTCTTGTTCTGGCAAAGCTGTCTCTAATCACACTCACAGTTTACCATTAAACCTTTAATAGATCTTTAATAGATGGGATGGCAATGTCGGTTGGTGATGGCAGTGAAATTTTGATGGTCCCCAGAGGATGAAGCCTGTTTACTTTGATGATCCCCTGACTTCTCCTCTAGCGCCACCATGAGGTCGACATTTTTGTTTTTTTTAGTGAAATGTCTCAATATCTATGGGATGGATTGCCATGAAATTTGGTACAGATATCCCTACTGATCTTTTTCTCTAGTGCCATCATGAGGTCAAAATTTCAATTTGTCCAACGCTTTGGTTTATCTATCTAACAGTTTGCTCACCTTTTACAATGAAAAAGACAGCCTCACAGAGCCATTAGCATGGCTGTTGACTTTTAGTCTTGTTTGTACCCACTTCCACACACCTACTGAGTTATGTACTCACAATAAATCCATGGCCATTAGACTGACACATTGGCCAAAGCTGGTCATCTGGGGTGTGCATATATGATATATATATACACTCACTGGCCACTTCATAGGGTACACCTGTGCAATCTAATGCAGTCCAATACATCAACTCTGCCATAAATTCTACATTTACAAAGCTTGTACATTTTCAGTTTTTGTTGACATCGTCAGAAAGGTGATAATTCTACTTTATGTTTATTATTGAGGTCGTAGTGGCTGGCGGTGGTGTACTGGAGCGCATTATACTGAATGCTGTTCGTAATATTTTGTCCACGCCATTAACATACATGAGGGAAGCAAAATATTGGGAACACTTTTCAATACAATGCACTTAGTACATCACCACCACCACCCACTACGAGCTCAATAATAAACATAAAGTAGAATTAGTATAACATATACCAGTGCACCCACTGTAAAAGGAGTCTATGAACCCAGACTGAACACACAAAAGTGACATATTAGAAAGGGTTGCAAGTGTATGAGTAGAAGGGGGAAAAAAAGGAGGCAATAACACAAGGCTGAGGAAGCAGGACTATAGAGATGGAGTGGCATTATATTGAAAAAGGCAGTAGGTTGAGTGTGTTTTTGAGTTTGTATGTGTTTGTTTGCTCAATCTGCAGCCAAGTTCCTAGAAAAAAAATAAAGTAGACACCTGGCATGAACAGTGTAATAATGACCCCCGTGGTGTGGAATGTGAACACAAAAGAATGTTTTTTTTTTACATGTCTAACCAGAGCAGATGGCACTGGTGTATTGTGCAGGAGGTGTGTGTGTGTGTGTGTGTGTATGTGTGGCAAATAGGGGTGGAGGGGGCAGGTGTTTGAATGAATGTGTAGATGTATATCAAGCAGAACAAAGCACAAAGAGACACATCAGCTTCATTTGTCTGCCTGGACAGCATTGTGTCTCTCTGATAAAGATCTAGTCCAAACACACCTCAGCGCCTACAGATGAGAAACGGCGGTGTATAGGATTGACACAAAGTAGCAACAGTCCACTTATGTCTGTTATTGATGTTTTGCTTTTCACTCTTGAGTGTTCAAAGACCTTTTGTATGTCGCTCTCTGCATATGCAAAGAGTTAAAGAGAGATGAGAAAGAGACGGAGGGGTGTGTGTGGGAAACATGGGGACAACATGTAATACTTCAAAGGTGTCCCGCTAACGATACTTTTCCACCTGACGAGCAGAGCGATGTGTGCTCAGTTACATAAAGAAAAAGATGAAATACTGAGACAGAGACGTAGAGCCTCGTTCAAAGAGATCAATGGAGAGACAAACTTAAAAATTAAACAAAGTGGGCACAAAAGGACAAGAGCAACAAAGGCGCAACAAAGTTGAGTTTGATCAAAGAATGCGTAGGACTTAGAGACAGCAGGGCCAAAGAGAGTCTGTGAGTCAGAAAGACAAACACAACATTCACTCTGTCTCTGCTTAGACATCTTCTTCTTCATGTTCTGCTTGTCCTCTGGGCTGGCTGTGACCTGAATTTGTCAAATTGTCAATGCCATCAATGCCAGATTGTGCACTTGGTATGTGAACATATACACACAAAGTTCCTCCATTGATGTAAGTACTTTGACTTAAAGGACTAGTGTGTAGGATTTAGTGGCATCTAGCGGTGAGGTTACAGATTGCAACCAGCTGCGTACCCCTCCTCCTCCCCTTCCAAGCATGTAGGAGAACCTATGGTGGCCACGAAACTTGTGAAAAATGTGAAACGCCCTCTCTAGAGCCAGTTTTGGTTTGTCTGTTCTGGGCTACTGTAGAAACATGGTGGTGCAACATGTCAGGCTTCGTCAAAGAGGATCCGCTCCTTATGTAGATATAAAGGGCTCATTCTAAGGTAACAAAAACACAACACCATCCCGCTAGATGCTACTGAATTCTACACACTGCACCTTTAACCCTTACCTCAAATAACTTATGTAATACATTTTTCATTCGTTAAGTGTGTACTTTTACCTGTGCACACTCAGTGAATCTGCAGTCTGCTGACTACACAAGCAGTACTGTACATCCTAATCATCCAAGCAGACCATAATAGGTTTAGCTGCTGCTGCGCGATCAGATCTGTTTGGCGAAGTTCCACTGAGAGACTATGAGACAGAGATTATGCAGAGTCAGGAGAATCACTACACATTATCGGGATAGGAGAACCAACACACAAAATGCTGTGATGCTTCTCTCAACTGGCCCCGGGGCCAACAGACACAGCAAATATCCTTTACAGTAAATATGCTAAATGATTGCCCACACACACACACAACTGGGTAAGCTGCATGCAAAAAACAGACACAAAAACACACATGAATGCACACAAAACAAAACAAGAGATATTCAAACACAGTTCAGCCTGGAGGTAAAGCTCACAGGTTTATTGTGGTTTATGATCTGAGCCTTGTGTTGTTAGCTCAGTATCAACTTGTATTAGAGTAAACACTTGGGATGAAAGTGTTTTCACTGATTAATCCATCTGTCTTCCTCGTTCTTGCCATTGCATGGACAGCTTGCCAACAGAACTTAAAGCAACATTATGCAACTTTTTTACCTTAAAATAACAGCTTCAAAATAATTTTGATGGCTGACTTATAGGGAATAGGGGACAATGGCCTCTTTCATTCCCACTCCACGCCCCCGAACGCCTGTTCTGGCACTATGTAAGGTGGGTTGAGCAGGTATGATCAGTAGTTACCTGGATGTAACTCCAGTTCTATGAGTACATGCGGATTGGTCTTCAGCTAATAAGCAACAGCTGGCTCGCCTGATGAGCCCTTTGGTGAATTAAAATCACTTGTTATCTTGTCAATATGTAACTATATCGTTATCAATAGAACTAATATACATACTAGCAGCCACCGGACTGTATTTTCAGCGGTGTGTGAAGATGATGTGGATCATAATGTAAGTCAGTCAGTATAATGCTAGCTGTTAGCAACTACATTTTAGCACACAGCTGCTATGGATTCAGATGTTGACGATCACGGAAATAAGATCAGCCAGAAGCACAGTGAGGGATGTCACAACAGTAACCCTGTGTCTAGACCATCTTCATGTCTACACAGGAGGCGTTCAGGTTTCCTGTGTAGACACAGACGCAGCACTCACTGCTGCTGCTGCTCTGCTAAACGTGCTGCTCATGCTACGCTTGCGATCTAGACGTTGCATAAGTGTTGAAATCTGCTTCCCTTTAAATGGTGTTCCTTCATGTTATAATAGTGCGATACCCTCACTGCTCATATTTCAACAGAATTAAATGCACCAGCGTCCTGTAATTACCACTTGTGGCAGCAGAGGCTGCTGTTGCTGCTGCTAAGCAGAAGTTATATAGTCTTGCTTTAAATGGAAACAATTCATGTATAAATAAATTACATGTATTTATTTGTCTTGCTGTCTCTCTCTGTCTTACCAGGTTGTTTCCAGCTATGTAATGTCTTTCGTCAGAACATGGAGATAGACCAGTGTCTGCTGGAGTCTCTCCCCATTGGCCAGCGCCAGCGGCTGGTCAGGAGGATGCGCTGTGACCAAATAAGGGCATACTACGAAAGGGAAAAGAGCCTTCAGCGCCAGCAGGGTGGAATCAAGGTCCGAGCCCCACCCAACCACCGCAAGAAGCACCGCGTTCGCTTTAGCCTCGCCGATGTCATACAGGATGCCATCATTCGCCATGACGACAAAGAAGGTGTGTGTTTGTAGGTGTATGTCTGTTTGTCGTCGTGTGCAGAGATAGTAGTGTGTGTGGATGTGTACACAGTAAACATTTGAGGGTGAGCGCAGGATACCAGATTTGCAGTGTTGGCACACCTACAGTATATTGTCTGTCACAACCTGTTAAATTTTCTGACACATACACAGCAGTGGGACAAAACAGTGCTGCTGTCTGCAGGTCACACGATTTGTTCTGCTGGAAGCTTGCCACTCAACTAGGAGAACTGAGTGGAGCTCTTATCCTTATACAAACAGCTCTCAATGACAAAATAATGTAGTAGGTATGACAGTGCCTGCTGTTGTAAGCAAACTGTTATTCCACAGAATGGCTGTCACTTTTTTTCTTGGAGTCTAGGTAAAAGAGGCCCATTGGCTTTTTGTCACCTTCACCATTCAGTGCCAGAGTCAAGGGATGCCAAAAGTAACAACATGCCAATAGTAACAATAGAGCATATGACAGCTTTTGTGTAAGTCTTTCTGTAAACTAGTGCTACATACTATGATATAATAGGTCACTTGCTTGGTTGCTTGACCTGGCTGACAGCCACAAACAGTATAGTTTGCAGAATTGATATAAAATTGTTCACAGTTCCATGTGACTTATAGTATATAGTATATTTGGTGGTGCAATTAAAAGCAGACACAAGTAATTCAAAATATTTGATGAACCTTCCCCATTTGCCCTTAAAAAAATATTTTAAAAGTCTTTGTGTTTGTTACTGCATTTGTGTGGAGTGCTCTTCATGTTCATTTATATATCCATTGTCAGACTCGTCATCGGGGGGATCTATTGACAGTTGAGCAAAACTGTGAGAGCTTTTCTCAGGCAGACAGTAAATCATATTTGCCCTCGGGCTTGGGGTTTAAGCAGGACTGCACCTTGCTCCCAGTAAAGACTTTCAAATACTCACGCTGTTTTTGTAAGATCAGATAGTGAATAAACTCATAAGATTCAAGAGGTCTTCACACTTCATTTTAAAGGGCATTGATTTTCATCCAATCTTACCATGTTTCTTTTTGTCTATGCCAATCATTTGCCAGTCATTTATGCAGCTGTCCGGGTGTATCTGTGTCAGTTCTACTAGCTGTCTTTGCAGGTCACTGTGTTAATCTCTGCTCCCTGGCTGCCAGTGAGGTTCAGCTGGGGTCTGTGGGAGCAGCTGGTGTGCCATTGCAACAGCCAGACTAAAACCAGGGTTCCTTGGCTTGGCATGAATCAGACCTGCTACCCCTCTGTCTAATGCCTACCTACCAGCCATGGCACTGAACTGGTACCAGGCTACTGTTTGCTTTGCTATGGGAAGACCTCTCGACCTTTGAATGTTATTCAAGACAAGAACTGGATCTGGATTAAAGAAATAGTAGACTTATGTACAGCGGTCCCTGCATAAGGGACAGATTCACTTCTAACAGATAAGTTGAGTCAAGGGACTGCTTGAAAGCTTTATGATCTATTCATGTAATGTTGGCCTGTCTGCTTTACTTTGTCTAGGTCTTTGTGAGGCCTTGTGGGGTCTATCCAAAACCACTTTTAGGTAATACTGGGGTTGGGTAGGTCAGCACTTGCTACATCTGGACAATGGTTCTTGAGCATTCAAGAGGTGCTCATGTGCAGAATGATAGGTTTTTCTCACCATTGCTGCCTTGAGTTAGCCTCTTTTTGTACAGAGTGATAGGATTTGCCTCAGGCTTGGACCCTCCCCAGAGTAATGTGTGAACATTTCTGGATCTTTTCCTCTCACTACAGAAGTATTTTAAGAGAAGAGGGAATATGTAAACAGCGAGAGCCTGGGGGTTAATCTGGTGGATAGGGGTAAAAGTGCAACTGAAAGGGATTTGCAGTTGTAACTCATTGACAATTCCAGTGTAACTAAATCTCTCGTCTAGAAAGTAGACCTCAACAGAAATATTAAACAGCATACATTAGTGCTGATTTCCTCTTTATAAATGATTCAGGCAGTTTCACCACATCTATATCAGATACAACGACCAGAAAAATTGGATATCTTGATTAAGTTATGCTCTCGATATTATTGTTAAAGATCAACACATTTTAAGAGTATTTTGAAAATACTTTGATTAATAATTTGTGTCTTATGTAGTTTTTCCACAAAAAAGTTCAAGTACCTAGTTGGAAATTCTTGAAATTACATCAACTCCTTCTCTCTCATTAAAAAATCCTGAATCTATGAATGTGCAAATAAACTTAATTTCAGTAGTTTAAGTGTTTCCACTTCACACTTGTGTAAGTTGCATTTTGGAAAACTGTTGGCTCCAAACCAGCTGTGATACCAAAAATCACGCTTGTAGATTTGAACTCAGATTTAAGGTAAGCACAGAGAAACTTTTCCCCCCCTTCAGCAGATGAACGTGAAAACAGCCTTTTAGCGTCAAACCCTGCACATACATCATTCTGCACAGTGAAGCTCAAACATCTAAGTGAGGTAACAACAAGCAAAACACATTTTTGAGTGGAGTGGCACTTTAAATATCTCATGGGTCCCTTCAAGTGTGAAGTGTGAAATGAGACTGCTAGACTGTGTCAATAGAGTGTTAGAGGCCAACAAAAATCAACGCCTCTTTGCTGATAGACAATGATATCTTTAACATTGCAATTATCTCGAATGAACTGTGCATGTCTCAACTTGATTAGTTTTCACATTTTTAGCGTGTCCCCAGATGGTGCTGATTGATGGAAAAAAATTGATGGAAAGACATTTTGGTGACTCATCATTATTAAGAAGTGAGTGTGCAAGAGAGAAAATGAGAGATTAGCTAAATGAGACTCGGGGAGAAAACGACTAAAGAAACAAAGAGGCTGGGAAGAAATAGATTGGCAGAGATAGAAAGAGAGACAGTGAACCCTTGTTATGTTCTAATTAAAGCCTGATTTTAGCGAGCTGGCTTCAGGATTAGATTCATGGATGCAGAAGCTCAGTCTGCTGACAAGGCAGCAAACATACACTGTCATACAAGGATTTATTTTCTTATCGGTTTTCTTGGACTGGAAATAAGAGCAAGGAGAATGAGATGAGGAGAAGCAGAGTAAAAGAGGAAAGGATGAACACAATGGGAAAACTGGCAAAAGAAAGAAATCGAAAGGCAGCAGGAAAGAAACATCCAGTCCGGGAGGATATTGTACCGTAGCGTTAAGGTGAAAAAAGAGCACACAACCATATAGTAAAATAGAGGCATGCCATACCTCATCTTCCTTCTTTTTTCCTATCTGACATATGCAAACATCTGGCTCACTTGCCTGGTGACATTTGGTGAAATTGCTTTTCCCAAACCTATCTCTTAACTTCATCAAAGTGAGACACAAGTGGAATGGCAGCAGCTGTTGCCCTTACAGCTATGGAACTTACAATCAATTTTTATTATGTCTTCCCTTTTCAACAGAATAATGATATGAAGTATGACATTTTGGTGTCTGTGGTTCTTACTGAGGTGACAATTCCTGGTAAAACAAACAAAAATTCAAAGCAGCAATTAAGGTGAATTTAAAATGACTGTATTTTTAAGGAGAGGAGTTTTCCTAAGTTATCTAATGGTAATGAGACATTTGTTATTGACAGTATAAAGCTGACTATTACCATCACCTGTTTCCAGTAACTTGTTTGCATCCTGAGCCCTCTGATGCATCTTTTGTATAAATATATGTTAAACCATCTGACATTGTTTAGTTTCAGTATTATCATGGAGTTCTTGTGTATTCGTGTGTGTGTATATGTGTGCATGTGCGTGTATGGTTGCCTCTAGAGTGCCTGTCAAACCGTTTGTCAGTCCAATATTTTGGTCCAGAGTGAAATATCTTGACAGCCTTTGGATTCATAGTCATGAAAGACATTCACAGCCCCCACAGAATGAATTTTTTTTATCCCCTGACTTTTTATCTAGCACAGTCCTCAGATCACACATCAAGTTTTTTCCCACTGATACTAAAGGTCATCCATACTATCCAATCACAAACACTTCCAATTTTCTTAATGGGGATGCCAGCAGCAGTTCTGATGGGGATTGCACCCAGTCACTGCGGTAATGCGCGAGTGCTTCTTCCCCTGTGCCTGTGTTGTGTGTGTGTGTGTGTGTGTGTGTGTGTGTGTGTGTGTGTGTGTGTGTGTGTGTGTGTGTGTGTGTGTGTGTGTGTGTGTGTGTGTGTGTGTGTGTGTGTGTGAGAGAGAGTGAGTGCTTATTATGCGTCAAGAGGTTAAGATATCCTGGCACTTTATGGAAGTGTAATTACTGTATGTGTGCATGCACATACACAAAGAGTTGTCTGAATAGCCACCTACTGTTATTGATCAGTATGTATAGATCCATCCTGCAAGCGCAGAACAGTGACTCACAGACTCTGAGTAGTTCTTCTTAGTGAGGAAGGGAGGCAGCAGAAGTCATAGTAATAACTTCCAGTCTTGTGTGGTGTTTTGGTAGCCTGGTGTCGCCAGACTAATTCGCTAATAAAACATGAGTTTTGCAGATTCGTCTGGTTCCCAGGCCAGTGTTTTGGAGCTCTGCTTTACACATAATTCATAAAATTAAATTATAGCATTGCTATAATTGCTATATATCCACATAGCACCTTTAAATCATTTTTGTTGATGCAGTCCCTACCCGGGATCAGTGCCATGGAGCTTCTGAAAAATCAGATTTTCAGGAACATCAAACTGGCCTTTGTCCTGGCAAATCAAGAGCCTAAATAACTCAAAACTGTGTGACAAGGTGGCACTACTCCTCATATTCATTTTAGTCCTCAGTATTGGATGAACCCAAATCAATATTCATATGTTCATACTGTACATTTATATAACTTGTCTCAATCTCAATTTAGTATAGCATCAGGATAAAACAAATCATAATTTTCCTGTGAAAAGAAACACTTCCAGTAGCCTTTTTTGTCTATGTGGAGAAGAACTATATAATCCTAAAATTACTTCGACCTTCTATTTTCCACATGTGGCTGTTCTCACAGCCAGTTTTCGACACGAAAGGAAATTCAGTTAAATCCTGCACAAAGGGAGCACTAGTGTGTTACTGTCCTGCAATGAATTTAATGTCTTTCAGTCTCTGTCAGTCAGATAATATGTGAGGAGTGCATGCAGATTAAGGTAAGACTGTATCTTTCTCTACATTTTGTTATATGCTGTGTGTTTTTCAAAGGAAATGATATTCCCTAGACACCTGTTGTAGTTGTGGTGGACGTGTTGGACAGCACCACAGCTGAAGTGGAAAATCAATGTACCACTCAGTATCCTGTGCTGTAGTCTGAACCTAAAGACATTTAGCTGTCTGTTATTTATCAGTCAGCTGGCTGTCACCACCTCACATCTATCCAACACTCAGGTGTCCTCTTCAGTGGAGAAAACATGTCACACTGTTACTGCAAGCCACTTGAGATTATATATATATATATAATCTCCCCAAATGATAAAACATAAACCAGAGAGGGAAGTGAAGAAAAAGAGAAATACGAATGTGATATTTCTCTGCAGTAGAGCATGCTGGGATTAAAGGAATGTCAGACACCTATCATGTTTTTGACAGAACGGGGCCCAGGCCTACAGACATGGTAGAAAAAGATGTCTTGATATCTTTCGCCGGAATCCAATTTAAAACCTTACGATTCTGCTAAAGCAGGGAGCACTTTAATGTAAAATACGTCATCGTCCAGCATATTAACACTTTTCACTGGCAGTGTAGTTTATCTGAGCTCATGATGTTAAACCTTTGGTTCACTTGATGACTCTGCAGCGCTTCTTTTAGAGGTTTGGTGGTAGCTAATGAGCAGCTCAGCTGCAGCACATTACACAGCATGTAAATGTACTTGCAAATGTCACTTCGGTTTGGTTGGATGCTGGTGTGGTCCTTACTCTTCAATACCATTACTAACAGCTGTCTGTCCATGTCATGTAGGCTAAGGGCACAAGTTTGTTTACTTTGTCTCTTTCCTCATTCCCTACGGTGTAACACCAGCAATCTGGTAGCCTGCCAGCTGCTGTCAACCAAACTCAAGACAGCAACATGTCCTTCCTGCTGGCTGAGACAAAACGAATATTTCTGATCTTAAGACCTTTTTTCTTCCTTTTATAATAATAAAAAAATACATTAAACAAATAAGTTGACCATTTCTTTTGACTGCGTGTCTTTGCTGTAAAGGTATTGTATGGTTACAGAGACTGAAATCCATAAAGTGTGCCTGAACAAGTGCATAGGAGATGCATGGCCCAACTTACAGAACACATCACAAGATTATCTGCATTTAGAGTTCAGTATTATTGGAAAACTGTGCAATATCTTTTTTCATCAGGATAGAAACAAAGGAAAAATTTCGTAGCTCATTTCAGAAACATGGGGCAGTGAGGTGAGACTGGGCTTCTTGTGACTATGACTGTGTGATAAGGACTGAAGAGACAGATGCATTTATAAACGTGAGGGATTTGAACAGAATCTCATATTGAGCTGCCAAGGAATGACGCTTTACATGAGAGGAATATGTTTGGAAACTAGAGGAAGAAAATTGGCAATACTTCAGTGAAGTGACACTATGGAGCATGCATTAAAGGGATCTTATCAAATTCATGGAACATCACGGTCCAGTAAAACAAGGAAAAGCCGAAGAATCGAAAAGACAGGCTGATGATTACACAAGTACATTTAATCTTGCACTTAATCTGTAGAACATGCTCGTCCAGCATGTGCATTATCCAAGAAGTTCACATTCAACAAAAAATAGTGTTATTATCACTCATGACTTGCTGTGGAGGTAAGTAATATTTCTCTCTTAGAGATAGATGTTGTATTCAGGTCTTACCTGAACACACAGACTGAATGAATTAATGAATGAATGACAGCAGCATTGATGTTGAGGCCAGCAGAAGATTCATTAAGAATCTGACAGCTCTTTTATAGCTTTATGTAATATTACCTTGTTAAAATGTAGAGCTGTGGAGAAATTTTGCACTTATTTCATAGTAAAGGAGGGCCAGTGAAGTCTTTAAGGTTGGGTTTATCACAGAATGGATATATACAGTAGGTACCTGCAGTAGGGCATCTAGTTCGATCTAGCAGTTGAGTCAGTCTATACCTTATTTAGGCTTCTTGCTCTTGTCCTCTTATGCTCTCTCTCTCTCTCGTTTCCACACTCCCTACCAGTTCCCATCTGGTTGCCATGGAAACTACACATATGTCTCTAACAGCTGTTTTGCAATTTTCCACAAAATGACAGCCAATTTAGATTTGCTCCTACTCTCCATTTCCCTATCAGCCTCTCGATAAAGACACACGTGCACGCATGCACACACACGCCAACACATGCAACCAAAGCTTGAGATCATAGCATATAGCATAGCATAGCATACAATCCAACACCAACTGACATAAAGATTTAGTATAGAGAAAAAAATGGCATATAGCTGCTTTACTGTACTTGTATATATCATTCAGTGGACATAAATCTCCATGATGACCAGTGTTGCTTTTCACTTTTATCTACATTACTGCACAGATAAACATTGTCATTCTTTAAACCCACAGCACCACCTAAATACACTTTGAACACTCTAAATATAGCTCTTAATCAGGTACTTTCCCCCTGTTTACAAATGTTCATGAGTTATTACTTTTCTTAGTTTACCACTGAATAAACTGTATGATATAATGACACCTTTATTTTACTATAGAATTGGCACTCCAGCCTGTCCTTATGGTGTTTATCACCTTAAACCAATCAGTTTGGTTGACTGAACTGCCATGTTGTCGTTAGGAAGAAAATAGCCATTTATATCCATTCAACTTTCTGAGTGGCTTTACCCTCTTTGTTAAAATCTTTTTGACTCATACACTAGTTGGAATTGCTGAGAGCAGGGCCTGTATTCATCCTAAGGCTAAAAATAGGGGGCATGTCAGTCCTAACATTTAGACTCCTGTGTACGTTTTTGGTGTAAGAGTAATTCACAATGAATAAATAAAAAATAATATAAAAATCAGTCGACTAGTTTGAGTTAGAGATAGTCTAGAGGACTCCCAAGACTCACAATCAGTCAGCTACTGCCGGCGATAATAGTTGAATTATCCATCAAAAACAAATCCAACAAAAAACTCTTCAGACTCCACTTTGTCCTGCCATTTAGGAGGACGTCTAGTGGTGACAGAAAATGCTTTGTGAAAATAGCCCCACATTTACATTGTCAAGCTATGAGATAACTTACACTGATCTTAAAAGGAAATAGTTTGAAATGTATATCTATGTACAGTATAGTTTACCGCACTCCCTCCGTACTCCACACAGTAGAAACTTGGGCCTCCTACACAGACTGCAACAGTGGTTGGTCATCACGAATCTGCCAATAGTACAACAGTACTATTGATTCCTTTTCACAACATTCCCAGGCAGACGCTTTGTTTTTTTCTTTTACTGCCTCAGGGTCAATTTGTAGTTCTTGACCTTCGACCTCTCTTTAGACACATTCAATAATGTGCCGTAAAACTCAGACAGGTTCTTCTGTCAAGATCTAACACTAACAGGCTCTAACTGATAGGAGGTTTTGCAGACCAGAAAATGTCTTAATTACTGACTGACTATCTTTTTGGTCACTGTTTATTATTCTTTAGCAGCAATCATGCTGACGTCTCGCCTGCTTAAAGATTTCACATTCACTAATGAGCAGCCCTGTGATATAAGACAGGAAAGCTAGAGCATTATCTATTCCCTGGTAGCTACTTAAGCATTAGATAAGCCTTAATTGGAGGTTTACAGTCCTGAGCCCCTACAGTATGTTGAGGAGATTGAAGATAATTGTGCTGATTGACTCCAAGGTTGGCCAGTTTGTTTCTACTCAACCATTTAAAGGCCATTAGGCTCTGAGGGCCATTAGACAAATGGGAAAATATCTGTGTACTGTACAGTATGTGTTTGGTCAGTTTAGTATGTGTGCACGTTAGGTTCTGAAATGATTTGGCAGTTAATTATTTAGGTAGTTTACAGAAAATGAACTGGTGACAATTGTGATAATTTATACATATGTAAGTAATAAAAAAATCTCTTCATATCTTTGTAAATAGAATCTCTTTCGGTATTTGACTGTTACAGACAAAATAAGCAATTCGTCAACCTCAATTTAGGCTGATGACGATGATGATGGACAATTATTTTTACATTTCTCAGAGTAAAATATTGAATTCAAATAGTTTGAATGATGAAGTGCAGCCCTAATGTGTACATGGGGTTGAGGGTGCAATCGCATTCATGACTGCGTGCACATTGGACATGGTCATGTTTGTTTGAGAATTTAAATGTGTACATGATTCCAGCAAATCAAACTTATATACAGTAGATACATACATATACACATTTTGGTGGCTACAGTTTATGGTGCTGTTGAAATATATCGTTAAATTATTGATCAACTTATATGGGTGTTTCAATGGCTGCTGCCAATATTTATATATATATATATATATATATAAAATGCCGATATAACACAAAATTGCTGAATTTAAATGAACTAAATGAACATTTAACACTAATGTTATTGTCTGCATTGTCTCTGTTTAGATCTGCACTCTGTCTGCAGTGCACTTATTTCAAATAAGGAATTTAAGTCTTACTGTTTTCTCTCAGGTAACGTTACATCCAGCATTGGCACGTTACCCACTGATGTCTGCCTGTAATATATGGTCTTCTAATGTATGTTTATTAGTGGTTATTTTGTATATTATGACAAGCACAGGATTACAGACCAGCATCTATGGTAAAACCTACTTGCTGTGTGTGTGTGTGTGTCTGTGTGTGTGGGTGCATGCCTGTGTGTGTGGGCTGGATGAAGTTATTCAAGCAAGTCTGTCAAGATAATGACCCTTTTAAGTAAAATGACCTCATGGGGGTCATCAACAGGGTTCATTAGATGGAATTATCACCACAGTAATTACCATGGTTACTGTCTTCAGAGCCATTGGCTTTGCTTAAAGACTTCAGTATGTGTGTATGTGTGGTGTGTGTGTGTGTGTAGGGATTGCGTGACAGTGGTGGCTGTTTTGCTGGTATAAGGTCTTCCAGAGTTTAGTGAGTATCCATCTAGTGCTGTCAGTGTTGGTGGGATCACATATGTCCAAACCCCAGTACTCCACTTCCCTTTCTTGTTTGTCCATCCCACTCTATTTATCTGTCACACACTCCAGTACACACACACACACACATGCTCACTGTTTCCCTCTGCATTCTCATTCATTTTTTTGTAGATGTTGAATAAAAATTATATCAGCGGTATAACAAAAATCACTGTGACCTTGTTTAGCCTACAACTGTCTGCTCATCTGCGTAAGGCTGACTGTGTGAACTCGTTTGTAATGGCTCGTGTTTTTTCATCAGTAGATCTGTGTCAGTGTGTGAGTGGGTGGTGCGGCTCACTGGAGCTCACAGTATGCAATGTGAACGTGTGTAATCGAGAGGCTTTCTGGTTTGCTGCTGGAACAAGGAGCTAACAGACACACACACAGAGCCTTAACACTGATGCAAACTGACATGTCAAGGACCGTTAGGACACTTGGCACATGTTGGTTTTGATAGGGAGTGGTGAAGATCAGTGTTTGTGTGTGTGACTGTGTGACTGTTTTACATGCCCTGAGTGCCTCGTCTGTCTTCACATACAGCAGGTGTGAACTTATGGATGTAAGTAGATAACAGTCAAATATTTTTGTGTTGCAGTGTTGCGTCTCCTGAAGGAGGGAGCAGACCCTAACACTCCCATTTCTTCTGGTGGATCCTTGCTACATCTGGTAAGACACACACATACACACACACACAAGATTTCTGATAGTTGAAAGGGACATTGTAGTGACGTGCGTACGTTTATCCCAACCCTTTCCAAATTCTAAGCCTAATTTTAGCCTTAACCATGAAATATATTATTTTTATGGACAGTTTTTGTCCCTATAACACGATTAATAAGTGCAGACCCTCACATACTAAGTGGTGGTGTAAAAAGTAGTCAAATATCTAGAAAGATACAAAAATGCCACCTTCATTTTACTGAAAATGGTTCAGATAAATAAAATAGGAAATAATAACACTGAGGTAAAATTATAAAGTCTCACAAAATGGAAATTATAGAGTGCCGGGATGTCAGTGTGTTAAGTCCCAATGTGTGATCAGTACAGCAGTATCAGTACAGCACCCTATCAAGCTGCATGTCACATCATGGTTGAGACCACATGTTTTTTTTTATTTGAATGAGGTAATCAGACAAGTTAGTCCGTCTGTCTTGTCCAGGGAGGTTGCTCATATTACACTACAAATTGTAGAGAGAGGTCAGGAAGGAAGAGATGTGTCCGAGTACTGGACAACTGCTGCACAATCACATTTTTCACATACATTAATTATTATGCCGTACTCACTAAATCACACATCTGTACTGTTTATATTTAGAACTGCTTCGGGAAATATACATTTCTGCAGACTAATAATAATTACATCTACAGTGTGCTCGCCATGACAATGTGTTCGCGGCGGAGCTTCTGATCGAGCGAGGGCTGAACGTCAACCTGCAGGACGAAGACCTGTGGACAGCACTGCACATAGCGTGTGTGTGTGACCATGCGGACGTGGTGCTGCTTCTGCTGCTGGTGAGTCGAATCCATTTTTTATTCATAAAGCCCAGTATCACAAATCATAAGCGCAAATTTCCCTCAAGGGGCTTTACAGTCTTTAGACCCTGGATTCACACACATTCCCTCGAGAAACACACATACAAACATAACCACACACTACATGGATGGAAGAGCTATTACATACTACAAATACACACACACACACACACACACACAAACACACACAGGCAAACATTTTGGACATAGTTTTCTTGTTGATCTTTCCAATTCCAAGCGTGTCAGCTACAAATTAGATTAGTGTTTTGGAATGGCTTGGCATACGAGCTTCATGTTTCGAATTAGCTTTGAACCAGTGGCTGTATTCACATTAGTCATCCAGAATTTTCTCTCCAAGTGGAGCGTCTTTCATTGATGAGGGCTTTTGGATTACCAAGGGTCTGAAACACGACTTTCCATTCTTCCACAAACCCAGCTGAATCGCTGAAAATGAGGATATTTAGAAATTCGGCATTAGCATGATATCAAAGCGAGAGTCTGTTCCGTGGAGGATGTTTCCAGCTCGTCTCGGGTCTGTCTTGACAAGAGCTGTGGTTGTGCTGATTAGGTCCATAATGAGAGCAGGGCCAGCTGCAGGGGAGGGCATTCACATCAGGCCCAGTCACACAGTGGGCTGGGTCTGCTCTGCTGGTGTTGATTAGACCCGGGGAGGGTTGTCAGTAGTTCGGAACTCTGTAGAATCTTGTACAGCTTGGTTCTGCTGATTGGGTCCTGAGTGATTGCTGGTTTCCTATCTGTGGGGCAGGAAAGAGATGTTCCTGAGAGGAATGGATATGTTTGAAGAGCTGCCATCCAAAGGGTGTGCAGGGTGGATCTGTCAGCCTCTACTGACTGTATGACTGTTTGGCTCATGTGTTAGTCTTTTTGTATTTGCATGCTTTTAATTTCCCTGGAAGCAAAGATTAATGCAGGCTGCCTAGCTTGTAGAGCAGAGTATGATATAGATACGCCAAATATAATTTATGCAGCGAGCTATGCTTTCATTATAGGCAATACCATAAGAGAGAGAGAGAATGATTTAAGACTACTCCCTGGGAGGCAGTAACTAAATGTCTCCCATTCACCACCAAGACAGAACCAGTTTCTAGTAAATTAGGTCATATTTACACAGACCTCAGTCCTGTTGAAAGGGAGCAGGGGGTAAAAAGAGAAAGAGGAAGACAATTGCAAAGAAATTGAAAATATCTGATTCAAACATTTTCCAGCTTACTGTAGCAACACCAAAACATTTTTTTTCTCACAGCTTGAATTTCCTTTAATACTAAGTGCTTCTTTATTTGACTGCATCTACTTCTGCTTGTGTGAGTGTGCACTCGTGTGATTGTGACAGTATTTGGACGTGAGGAGACATAGCTCAGTAAGATAGGAGACTTTAAAAGTCTCGGTTTTCAAAGTGCTGTATGTTGGCATGGAATGATTTTTCTTTTCTTCAGGGTAAGATAAACACTTGAGTTTCTTTTCCTGGTACAATCAGCATGGAAGATGTTTTCTGAAAGGGGAGCTCAAGGCTCTTCCTGTGTAGAAATAGCTTCAGCCAAGCCATATTTCCGATAGAGATGGAATATCCTTTTTTTTTTCTCTTTTCATTCAGTTTTACACCCATCTCCTCCAGCACAAATGCTGCCAATGCCCAGTCATTCTACTCTGTTCTCAAGCTTCGGCCTTATCAGAGCTGTAAGTAGAAGATCTTCCCTCAGAATATGACGGGTTTACATTTTAATGAGAAGTGGAACAGTGGTCTCGCCAGAGGAGCTTGACTGGCAGCCTTATCTTTGATTGGCACAGGAAGGAATATTACTGCTAATCTATTGTGTCCTGCTCCTTCGTCTATTTCTCTGTTCCCCTCCCCGTGTCCTCTGCTTCTCTGTCCTTGATTTCCTGTCTCTACTTCCTACACAGAGAAGCGGAGTGGTTTTTGCTGACAGAGATGTTACCAAGCTTGTCATGTGGGGAAAGTAGGGAGGGTTTGATGAGACGTCTGGGTGCATTGTCGCTCTGTGTCCGGATTGGCACTAATGTTAATTCTCTTATCTCCTGCCTCCAAACAGCAGGAGAGGGGAGTAAGCCATTTCTAAACACCCTCATTCCCAACCTATTTCCAAACCCTTTCCCAAACCTATTCCCTCCTAGGTCAAGCTCTGGTTAATGTTTGTTATTGAGACCCTGGTGGAATTAACTGGCTGTTCAGAGACAGTGGATCTGTGTGTGGAGTGTGTAGTCTTTATAAATGATTCCTCAAAAATATTACACTACTTGTGTAATATTTGCTGGTTTAAAGTGTCTGGTTATCAAACAAAACCAGAGCAAACTGTGTACCTTTTCATATTGATTTCAACAAAGTCCATTACTTAAAGGTACAGTGTGTAGAATTTAGTGGCATCTAGCAGAACAGACTTGGCAGAAATGGAGTATAATATTCATAAGTATATTTTAATTAGTGTATAATCACCTGAAAATAAGAATCGCTGTGTTTTCGTTACCTTAGAATGAGCCCTTTATATCTACGTAGGGAGTTGGTCTTCTTCCACGGAGCCCGCCATGTTGCACTGCCAAATTTCTGCAGTAGCCCAGAACAGACAAACAAAACACTGGCTCTAGAGAAGATCTTTCACATTTTCCGCAAGTTTCACGGCCACCATAGTTTCTCCTACATGCTTGGAAGGGGAAAGGGAGAAGGGGAGGTATATTCAGTTTGTTGCAACCTCACTGCTAGGTGCCTCTAAATCCTACACACTGCACCTTTAATTAACAGAGGTTCTTAATCTCCATGTGTTACATTTTTTGAGGACTTCTATTCAAAGCCACAAGACACTTATCAAATTTTAATTTCTTAAAAAAGAGACGTGGTAAGTAATTAAATATTGACTGGATTAGTCTTCCTGAGCAAGAGTTTCTGTCATTTGACAAATATAAACACTGCTCAAGAACATATAAATAATAGTCTTAAATGGTTTACCACTGTGCACTTCAACTGTATTTTTTTTTTCAAAATTTATGCTACTTCTTGTAGCAATACGATCATGTTATCCACAGGAGACAGGTTCTGTTCCAAAATGTTTTTTCTCATCTTACAGCTCAAAACCCATGGGGCTACAGTTGTAGAATTGACCCACTTTCCGTGCTTGTGTATGATGAATTTAAAATTTCTGAACTCTGAGTGCTTTGAAGTCAAACGATTAACAGCAAGCCCCTGGCTGCACTGAACTCTACTTGACACTTTTTTGGTCTTTCTGCTGATAATGTAGCCCTCCCTCCTCCAAACATGCCACTGGTTCATCAAGCAATATTTGCACACTCCTATGGTGAGTTATCTGCTTTAATTTAAGTCCCAAACCTGCAAACTCTTAACAATTTGTGGAAAATTTGTTGAAATATTTTCAGGAAATGAAGAGTTTGTGAACTAACATCTGATTAAATATAGCTAAATCAATTTTGGTATAAAATTTTTGTTATAGTGAAGAATTGTCCCTGATTATGCAGAGTCTACCAATGTTTTGTCTTATCCTTGTATCTATAAGATGGCCGATGTGCAACAAGAACAGCAGTGAATACATAACAGTGATTGAAAAGTCATTAAAGTTTGCAACAGAAGAGCCGATGTCGTGCACAATCAAGAGAGAATAATAATACTGTGCCTGCTAAAATTCTTTGTTGCAATTTTGATTATCAAGTTTGAGTGTTCCTGGATTACTTTTTATTATTATTATTTTCACACAACAGAGAAAGCTTTGGGATTATTTGAACTTTCGTACACAGATTTCCTATGTGAGAATTAAATATTCTTCTGATATTTGAGAGTTTAAATAATAATGATCCCTCAGCTGATATTCATTTTCTTTACAGGGAAGGACATTTTACAGCTGAAAAATAAACTTGTCACTAGTGTACAGTTTACAGAATGATAACCCTGTTTCAGAACATATCCTTGGCATTTCTGTACTTCAATTTCCTTGGCTAACATACATGCCAATACCAATATATCTGCAATCAGCTTATATTGGACGATATATTGACCTGGACGATTTACCAGCTGAGGCTCTAATTGGAACTCTTTGCTTTGGTTAGATTTCCTCTGTGCTGTGCTGTGACTGTGTCCAAGCTCAGCACTGACTGCCACAGAGACAGCCATCAGCACATATCTACTAGTTGTTATTGATTTTGTGGCTGTCACTGCATGTAACAACTGCCATTATCGAAAAAGAGATGTATCTCAAGAGACTTCATGTTTAAATAGAAAATAAAACGAACCACGGCTAGTGTGTGGTTTAAACAGATTTCCATCTCTGGGATGTCCGTGGTGGATTCATCATTTTGTGGCAGGGAGCGTGGTGGGGTCAGAAGTCAACTTGTTAACCCCTCTGCGGTCTGCGCGGCTGCTAGCCAGCGCCAACCCGTTTATATCTGTCAGTATTTATCGTGTGAGCTCAGACACATGATTAATGTGTCTGGATAAATGGCCCACACATCATGCTTTCTTCGCCATCATCTGTGTCTCTTGGTCTTAGAGCATTGTGTGCCATGATAGAACTCTATAGATTAATTATTTCTATGCTGACCCTTTTCTATTATTGTCTATAATTATATACAGCTCAGACTCAGGAGGTCAACTATAGCATTTTCACATTAGTTTTGTACATTTTCACTATACGTTGTTATGTTGTTACTGTTTTCACTCTTAAAACAGCATCAGTCTGTCTAGAATATTGAATTTGACTGTATTTATACATTCTCCAAGCACATACATCTCAAGGTTTGTCCAGCTGTTTTGTCCGGCTGTGAGTGAAGGTGGTCAGTGGTGAGAGTGGCCTCCTGACAGACAGAGTAAGATATATATCTATCTGTCTGTCAGCTGATAACTTCATCCAGCCAGACTCCTATTGACTTTTACTGGACCTTGAAGTCTGGGTTAGCACACCCATTTACTGCCCACTATGCAATACACACACACACACACACACACACACACACACGCAGGCACGCACACACAAAAACACACACACATGTTAAAAGAGGCATCCTGAGAGGAACTGTCAGGTTTATGACCAGGTTGATTACAGTTTGGGGGGCAAAGCACAAATCTAAGGAATATTGATGGAGCAGTCTAAATTTGACAAAGAAGGAAAGGGAGACTGGGGATTGAGTGCGTGTGTGTGTGTGTGTGTGTGTGTGTGTGTGTGTGAGTGTGTGTGTGTGTGTGAGTGTGTGTGAATGTACTATATGTGTGGTGGTGGGGGGAATAATATTATGCTCTCTGTTTGACTCATTCATCATCTCATCTCTTGCTCTTCAAGCTGTGCTTCACATGGTGATAAGGTTTCTCGTTCTCTCATGAATAGTCACGAAGCAGCAGCTGATAGTTAATGTTAATTAATTCCCATTGTTAACCTCCAACTAACCCTCATAAGTGAGCAAAAAAAAAAAATCCCACTAGACGGCACAGATTGGTGCATAATGAAACCACTAAAAAACTCTAAATTGACAGCAATGTGCCTTTTATGAACTGTAATTGCTCGGCATTTCTTAGGTGAAAAACATCTTAAAATCTGCAAAACATTTTGGAGATGAAAAACAAATGTCTTATTTATAAATCAATAAGGACTTTCAAGGTTGGTTTGAGGGTTTTTTTTTTAGGCTGGTTGTCCTTGTGGTTTTGCTGATTGGTTTTCAGAGCACTAAGGTTTACGGCTCTTGTGTTGCTCCGTCAGCTGTGTAGCTCCCTCCTTGCATTTTCAGCCTCCTTCCTCCCATTTTGTGCTCTCTTCCAACCCTTCCCTCTCTGTCTTCCTAAGGACTAGGCCATAAATCTCTTAGCTGTAAATATTCAATAAGGATCCTCACTTAGAGTCCCCTGTCCCTGTTATCAGACCCGGTCCAGCTACGATCGTTACACCCCCTTGTCTTTTATGGTTTAGTCAAACAACAGCAAACGATTCACGGCTGGCTTCTGACAATTGCCATTTGAAAGGATGTATGTTACTTTTAGTACCTAACCCCCGAAGAGGGTATGATAAAAATGAAAAGGACAGAAGCAAAGTCCACGGAAGTACATTTTGCATGGCTTGTACACCTTTCTGCTCTACTGGTAAAGCATCACAGCATTTTTACAAATAATGAGTGCAGTAGAGTTCCTCCGAAGAGAAGCAATCAATCATAACCATATTGTGACCAACGACTGTGCTGTGGTCGGAGTAACAGTCATTAACGGAGCCCGAGGGAAAGTCTCCCATGTTATCTCGTGCTGTAGCAGAATACTGCCCTGGCAGGGTCCTTGTTGAGCAAACACACATTAATCTTGTCACACACACGCTCACTCCAATGAACTCAGGTAACGGTAACCAACGCCCTTACTCTTCACTGCCCCACCCCCCCCAGGCAGTTACATAATGAGTTCTTTAATTCACCCTATTGTCTGTTAATGTCTCCATGGTTCTGCTCAGGTATACGCCTCTGGGAAACCAAGATAATTAGGCCCGCTTTATCATTGATTCAAGTCAAGATGAATGGCCCCAGCTAAAACTCAGTTCATGTGTGTGTCTTCTCTGCTTTCTTCTGCCCTGCGTCTGGAAGGCCGGGGTTAACGTCCTGCTGCAAGACGTCAACGGGAACATTCCTCTGGACTACGCCTCCGAGGGAACCGAGACCAGCTATATCCTCCGAAAACACCTTGAGGAAAATGGTAAAGCTCAGCACACCTTCTAATTCATGTTGTATTGTACGGTGAGAAAAAGCTAGCTTTGCCATTTCACATTTCATTCATCATGAACTCCAGTGAGTCACTGAAATGTAGTGGCTTATTTCCATGTTGTCACCGCCCTTTGAGAAGGAGAAAAAGTTAAGCTAAATGAGGAAAAGTATGTTTTTCATTGCCTCTATTTAAGAGGAATTTGGATAATGCGGTTTGGAAAAGACAGTGAATGTTTGATTAACCATACCCACAGTTAGACAGGAGCAATTGTGTTTGTGAAGCAGTTTGTGAAGGTCAACTACACCCACAGGCCTAATGATGGTGGGCTGTGATTTAGGCGCTTCTTTCCAACTGAGAAAGGAGAAGGTCAACACAGGAGCTGGGAATAAAAGAGGCACAAGAGAGAGAAAGTGGCAGAAGCACAGACAAAGAGTGACAGAGGGAGAGACAGAAAAGTACCAGAGCAGTACAGAGAGAACTGGAGTCATGCTGACAAAGCTAGTCATGAAACAGATAGAGACAATGATGGAGGGTCTTCCCTCATCAATCTGTCACTGGCCACACATGAGCCAACACTGGTTCACATGACAAATACAAGCTTCTGACTCTAGACGGCTAACTCTTCAAAGTTAAGACCACCCTACACACACACACACACACACACTCTTTAACCCCCCCCTAGCCACTGAATTTATTGAGACTCCTCTCTGCTTCTGTCTGTCAGCCCCCGTGGTGATCTCTTCCCTCCTGCCTACATCACGCTCCCCTGATACCCCCCCATCGTGCTGGGCTGTGCCACCATGAAACACACTCTTACTCACACAGGCTCGCTCGGCCTCTGTTGCTATAGCAACTTGGCCGCATGCTCTCTATCCCCATCAAGTTTGTGCGGTTGTGGGAAAAAGACAGGCTGTCCATGTGTCTCTACATCAGGAAGAAAGGGGGAGAAGGAAAATTCTGTTTTTTTTGTTCCCTAGTTGTGGCGCCGTGCCACCAAAAAAAATCTGCCTCTAACTTCTCGCGCTAGCTGAGGCATTGTTTTCATATAATAACGAATTCCTACTATTAGAGAATGTGAATTATTTTTTGTTACAGTAATGTTGAGCGTGTCTCAAATACCTACAAAACCCTGAGGCTCTCATTTGTTTGCAAAGACAAACTTATTGATGAGCTGATCCAACCAGTCTATTTGGAGAAGTCCCATTAGTTAGTGCCCTAGAGCTTATCTGAGTGAAATATAGATTGATTGATAATCAATCCGTGCTATTACAGCAACTAAAATCAGGTCCACTGTGAGTGTGATTATGAAGCCGAGCATTGATCTTCATATTTTGGGAATAGATGCCCTCGTAGACCTCTGTCTATCTGTCTCAGCCCAGAGGAAGCGCTACATTGACCTTGCATTGTTCAGGTCAGGGACAGAAGCACTGCATGAGTATTGGATTTTTATTGAAGTGTCATTAAGATCGCTTTTGGCCTTGATCGGCAAGGCTTTGGTTTAAGAGGGGGTTTCCTGTTTGGCGTTTGACGTGTTTGTGGGTTTTTTTTCAGTCAGTGTTGCACATACTGCACAACCCAAATCCTGGTGAGAAATTCAGTTCTGCAAAAACAGGGGGTTTTGAAATGCAAACATGTCAGATCCCTTTACTTGATTGTAACCCACTACTACATATTGCTAAAGTCAGTAAAGTAAGTGTTTTGTCATATTTCATTAACTGATGAATCTGAGGTGCTAGGTTTATGTATGACACCCAAGACATACTGGAGCATGAATGTGTCAGTCATGCTTGTGTTTGTTTTGTAGGGGTGGAGGTGTCATCCATGCACACTATGAAGACACAGAGACCCAGCACCATGCTGTCTGATGTTAGGCAGATAGTAGCCACAGGGGGAAGCCTCAACCAGCCCAATGATGACAGGGTCACTCTGGTAAGTGAGGCTCATGTCTGCTAGTGTTTGGGTTTGTACTTTTCTTTGCATCTCTCCTTTTTATCAGTGGTTGGTTTTGTTGTTTGTTTCCTTAAATCAGTTTAGTTTAGCTTTCTTCTTTTCGCCATCATAACTTAACTCACTCTTTCTCTCTCTTAAGCTCCATATAGCATGTGCCAGTGGATATAGGGATGTGGTGTCTGTGTTGCTGGATAGTGGGGCGGACCCTCATCCTGCAGACAACAACTTTTGGACCCCTCTCCACCTTGCTGCTAAATACGGACAGGTAACCCACTGCTGCACGACAAAACGTCACAATGTTGACTTTCATTAAGTAGTCCTCTAATTTCAACTCATCTAGCCGCATTGATCCAATGTGATTGCAGTCACTAATGAAATGAACAAAATAATGAGGAAATTATGGATGGATGGATTTTTCCTCTGAGAAACTTGCCTCCAGTTACCCTGCACACACTCTGATAAACTGCTCTTTTTGGGTCTATTGATCAGAGACCGTCAAACTGCACTGCATATGCATTTTAGATTAGATGTTTAACGGTCCCTCTTAGAGGAAAGAAGATTGATTTACAGATGGGGCGGAGGTGAGTTGTTGGAGCGATATGATCTGGTGGTTTGAGAGGGATCCAACTATGTAGGAAGGGATGTGATCATGTTAAAATCTTGCTGACCCAACTAGATATTTAATTACATTTTCTGGGCTATGTGCTGGGCTGTTGACGAAGAGATTCTATTCATTTGGTATTTAGAGCCACTCTCTACTTCTTGGGTTCATCTACGCTGAAGCCATGTTTCTCCCCCCACTAGAGTGTGTTTTTAAAAATGCCTTCTTCCCGTTACCTCACAGCCTTTCTCTGTTTTCATTCATACAGATCAGCTGCTTTTGTTTTCTTTCTTTCCTCCGAAATGTTGTCTTTATCTAGTTGTTATTAGATCATATAATTAGATGAAATGGATCTAAATGTATACATCTTCCAGACAGCAATCTTGTGAATGGAATAATAACTGCTTAATGTCTCTTTGTTTCTCAGACTTTCTGCATACATAGTTACTCTGTGTATGTGTGTGTGTCTAATATGTAAGTGCTTCTGACTTAAGAGTGGCAGTCTAGAGGATTGGACAATCGATTAGGTTTCCTTTGCAGTGCTAAATCACCTCAGCCATCGGCTCTTTACTGGTGCCAGTGCTTTGCTTCCTGCATACCAACTACTCCCTTAGCCTCCTTAACACTCACTTCCTGTCACTATTCCCTTATAGCTGGTCAGACAGTGGTACATCAGTGACACAGGACATTATGGGTTCAAGATGTGTGTATATATCTAGCCCAGTAAATCACTGGTTCCACTAATAAGACGTTTTGCTGATATGAGGCGGAAGCAAACCGTTGCCTGGAAACGCTGGCTGGCAACTGTAACACTAGCTGGCACATGAAACCCAAAGACTGACCCTTTAAGAAGACATATGACCCTTATTACTGCAGCTAATTAAGCTTCCCTCGCTTGGTCTTGTGATAAGGTAGACCCTGACTCTTGGCATCCCAGGTTGAGTTAGGATTTTCAAGTTGTGTTGTCTTTAGGGAAGACTTTTTAAATAGTTTTCTGTTGGGTTTTTAAACAAAAATGACAGGGTGTTAAAATGCACCCCTGCTGGGACTGGATTAATTCATTCTATTTTATAATGAAGGTACATGCAGAAGCTGTGGCAATATAGCAACCACAAGATTTATATGAAAGTTTAATCTTCTGAAGCACTTTAATGTTAATCTCAAGATTAATTTTCGAGTCATATGACCAATATAAAATGCATTTGGGCCCTTGCCACTCTTTGGAAAACAAAATTGTTCTATGTATCTGAATCTACATGCTGATCCCTACCATGCTGATGACCTTTTTTCAGGTCCTCTTATAAACTTTGACCCATTGAAGGGTTTAGATATTGTGGCGCTAGTGACGTGTTGTCAGTATTTATAGGGTGCGAGTGCAGCTGACAGCGTTTGTGGGCAGTAGAGATGCTCTGAACACCTGCTTGTGTGGGTCAGAGCCAGTCTGCTGAATGTGCTGATTCACTCCTCTGTACTGCAGATGATTACTCTGCTATAGTGCAAATAAGCTCTGCTTCTTCTATAGTTGTTCTGTTGAATTTTTTTCTCACTTATGGAAAAGTGTGTTGGTAATTAATCAGTTTCAATACATGTTCTGTTCTCTATCTTTGCTAAGTCTAGGAAGATGTACTGAGAGGGTCAGTTATTTTGTTCTCATTAAAATACACTTTTATGTACTTACATTTTTATTTAAACCTGCATTACTTGATTTTTTTGGCCACTTTGCAACACGTAGTAAACACAACATTGACATATTGTCACCTTATAGAGTTTATGACAAACAAGTTACCGAACACTTTCTCATTTACTCTTTCATAAGTTATGGAGTAACATATAATTTGAAGTTGTTTCTAGCCATCTGGAGAATATAAGTTCCAATATTCACTCCCCTTTTAGCTCTGTTTTAGTCTCAACCAACTCTGAGGGAAATATGTTCTTTAGCCGCTAAAAAATGCTCCTCTGTTCACCAGCTAGTTGCTAATTTGTCTGTCTGTTGTTAAGTGCAGGTCAGGTAGTGTACAATAGGTTTATCAGAGCTTTTTGCTAAAAAAAAAAAAAACAGCTGCTAGCTGAAAACAAGTTTGATGAGAGTGGTGAAAGTGAACCAAACAGTAAAGTTCCAGACTGTAAAACCAAAACAATGAGCTGAAAGATGCTAAAACAGCATCTTGTTACAGCATGAAAAGTGACCAGGAGAAGGTGATGCTTTGGGTCAATATACAGTAGTTCCCAAGGATATTTTCCAAGAATTCACCCTGGTTGAGTAGGTTCTTTTGTTTTCTTATCAGTCGTACTGATATGATATTTGTTTTGAAACCATGTCTTCATGTTTATTGAGCTGCACTCAAGACCGTGTGAGGGTGATGCCATCTTCCCTACATCCCCAAGTAGATTTAATGTACCTTGTCTATTATCAATGAATTAAGTCACACTTCAGATACTTCAACACATCACATAGACAAATCACAAATAGGTATTCACAGATCACAGTGCATTAGATACAGCTTTTGGGGAAAATAGACTAGAAGATGAAGCAGCAATGAAAGAGAAAGGACCGACTGAATGCCTTGGTTACGCAGAACAGCGCAGGGCAGAGGTGACAGCCATCACATGTCACACTGTATAGAAATGAGGGTTCTTACTGTAACATGTGATGGAAGATAGGCTCATTATTAAAGGATCTCCTCTTTCTGGGGCAACACTAGTATAGACCTATCATAAGTCACGTACACTGTATGTACTGCTTAGAGTTTAAAGTCTAGGTCTGTGTCACAGTATATTTATCTACATCTGCACTATAGCAATAAACGCCGGAATAACTACAATGTTTTCTGTGGCCTTTAACATGAGAAATAAAAAAAGTAAAAACATTTGAAATCTGCTGTATTCTGCTTTGCTGTTTTTGCATTAATGGTTTGAGACAAATGCAGTTAATAGTACCCTAGAAATGTTTGACATTTTCTTGACTCTAATGCAACTGGATGTGGGTGTTTATGCCATCTCTTACAGACAAGCATCGTTAGCCAACTCCTGAAGCACGGAGCAAACCCGACTCTGTTGAACTGCAACCAAGACAAGCCCTCAGGTAACACATTTAGGCATTCACACAAATATACATGTGTGTGTGTGTGTGCATACACAAATATTGCAGCTCGAATGGGCAGACGTGTTTCAGCAAGCAAGATGTAATGAAGCAAAGAAGCAGAGAAATGGATTTTGACTTATTCAGCTGAGCCTGTTCAAATGCATTAATAATCACTGTGAAAATATTAAACACAGACTCATACATGCACACACGCTCACTCACTCACTCACTCACTCATTCACTTACTCACAGTGTACATACTCAATACAAAGTGAATGAGGCTCCCTCATAATCAGTCTCTGGTGAACCTCTCTGTGCACATCTGAGTGTATCTGCAAGAGAGAACTCATTTATTATTGAAAGATAACATTAACACCTTACTCATGCACTTACACAAATATGTGCACAGATTAAATTTGGGTGTTAGCAGTTGTCACGAGGGGCTGATGTGATTAATTTGCTAATGGGCATAAAGCTAGCATATCATTATCCACAAGCTTGTATTGTTTCTTTAATAATGGAAGCATACAAGATCAACATAGGAGGTCTAAATGAAGAACATTTGCACAAGTTCAGTCAATGTGGGGGGGTAGTTGTATGTATGTGGGTGTCTGTTTGACTGGTAGGCACCACAGTTCAGAAAAGACTTCAATAAATAGTTGTTGCAATCTACCATCTGAAAAATGATGCCCACTCTTAAAATGATGTATTTATGGATCCCATTTAAATCCCATCCACCTAATTTTAATTTGTATTAAAGGTACCCTGTACCGTACAGTTTTTGACCAATGAAGCAATGTTTCGAAGAACAGGTGCTTTTTTGATTTGTATCTCTTGTTGTGCATGCAAGCCATAATACATGAAGAAGACAAAAAAGTGAAACAACTCAGATGAACAAATACCTGTAAACATTTCATCAGTTGATAGCTAGTAAACCCGAATGTCAAATTGTCCAATATGATGGTAAATGAAACGAGAATTTACCTCAAACATTGACTATATTGGGGCTGACATTCCTTGGTGTCAAGCTATGCGGATCAACAGTTGGAGACAGTAACACTCCAAGGAACAACAATGCACCAGGAAAAGGCAGAGAGGAAGAAGACTGGCAGCAGATGTAAACATGAATGTAAACATTTCAGGTTTCAAATGTTTCAAAAACAATTGTGTTTGCTGTTCAATAAGGAGGGAAATACATTCAACACAATTGTAAGACCTCAAGGATACACACTATGCATTTTGAAGAGAAACACTGACTGTAAACATAACTGTGCTCATTTACCAGAAAACTCAACAGAACATTTTAAGTCTTTGACATCTCGTAGATATGTAATTCTGAAAAAATCTATTCACAGTTTCTGAGTGAAGTGCTCAGTCTGGCTTTGTGGAGGTTATGGTGTTCATATACATATTAATATTAATGTTGGAGTGAAAGCCATGATTGGCTGATGGCACTAATCAATGCTAACAGAATCATTATAAAACCACCCACTGAACCAGGCTGCTGATGAATGTAGTGAAGTCATTGTAAATGTAAGCCATGTATCGTGTGTGATAGTGATGAAATGTGTCATAGAGAGGGGCTTTACCTTCTAACCTTTCCATCGTGAAATACAATAGTGTGGCTGCCTTTAACCATTTACTCCCATGCGTTCAGCACACCTCTGAGTGCTTCACTCCGGTCTTAATCAATAACCCCTTCTTGCATGTAGGCTTATAAAAGATGTGAAACAACCCCTTAGAGACTGAGACAATCCCCCTCTTTTTCATTTGGAGCCCACCCCCCCCCCCCCCCCTTCAGCAGCCACATGACGAAAGAAAGACCAAGAGCAAGTGATGGGAGTCTAGGGTGTTGTCAGTCACACAGAAATAAAAAGACAGGATGAAGCCATCCCCTTCTCCTGTGCCCTGTTAGACCTCATTACAGATAGGGGGGATCTTAACTCCTCCTTCCTCTTAAGCACAGTTGGATTGATCCACAATGGGGTGCACATTCTGCACCAGTGCAGGCTCATCTGTAAGGATTGTGAAGGAAGGCTGAGGAGAGAGATGCATCTGGTTGCTTCACAGCACAGAGTATTATTCTCTTTAGCTAACAATATTACCCCATTTTAAATGTCTTTTCACCAATAAACATGAGACAGATAAACATGAGAATGCTGAGAGTTCATGTAAAAGTCCATGTTGAGTAATGTTTTTAAAATTGCTCAAAATGTTGTACTGATATACTTATCCTGTATATTGTGTTATCAGATATTGCTGCATCAGAGCCCATAGCTGATATGCTGCTGAACGCAGAGGAGAGCTGGCTGCAGAGACTGAAGGACCCCTCCACTCCTCTCCCCCCCACTGACCAACGCTATGATGGCGGATCACATGACCTCAACACCCCTGTCAAGAACTTGTAGGTTAACAGTTACATGAGCACAACTCTTGTCTTAGGGTCACTCCAGACGTTGTAAATCATGTTTTCTTTTGTGCTTTTTCTTTTCTGTCCCCTCATCCTCTACTGTGCCACAAATCTGCCTTCTTTCCCTCCATCTACTGTGTCTTTCATGCAGGAACCCCTTGGGTCTCCCTATTTCAAAGCGGGACAGTCTGCTGGAGAAGTGCGCCATGTTCAGAGAGGCAGGTGCAGCACTGAGCCGACAGCCCTCACAGGACAATGGCCTAGATGGCCCCTTCAGCTCTGGAGCAAGCAAACTCGAGCAGGTACTTTGTCACTGACAAGAAGAAAACAGATACTCCCAAGTATCCAGACAGGTTACACGGAAAAGGAGGGATTTCACATATTCCATTTGTTACTTTCATGTTGTGAAAACCTTGTTTAGCGCAACTTTTCAGGCGTTAAGAAAGACAACTATGTCTTTAGCTTAACCATCATGAACCACTTTACTCTTATCAACCTAGGGTTTCCCAGAAGTTTTTCATCTGACAGAGAAGCGGGGAATCTGACAAATGAAACTGGCACATGAAATTTGTTAAAATTGGAGCTGATTCACCAGTGATAATTGAGAATTTATCAAATATGTAATTGATAAGAGCAAAATGTAGATCCCTGCAACAATATACAGTTGAGACCCAAGATCATTGCAGATACAAAAATCCATTTAACAGGTTAGTTCCCCTCTCTCAGGTGGAAGGTGAACTGATGAAAGAAATCACCTGGTGAACAGTTTTTATGTTTTTAACTCTCACCTGGCTTTCTCTTCAGGTGAAGCTGATGCCTCCAGCACCCAATGATGACCTGGCATCCCTGAGTGAGCTGACCGACAGCAGCCTGCTCTACGAGATGCAGAAGCGCTTTGGCAACGACCAAATCTACGTATGACTCCGCTGTCCTTCTGCCACTTTACAAATCCCACTTAACATTAAATTTGCATTAGAACACACACAGAACACAGGGACATGCAAACACAGTCTCTCTCGGGCATAACTAGGCCAGTTGTTTATTCGTAGTGAAGCGTTGTTTACAGTCTGGGAATTTCGTGGTGTGATGTTGGGATCACGTCACATGTACTTTTTACCCCTGAGCGCTGCAGTGTTTTGCCCTCCAGCAAATGTACAACACATGTAGTATACCTTGTCCCTCATGTATAAACATCACACACACTCTAAAGCTCTTAAAAACTATTGTGTAAATATTAATATGTGTGATCTCTGGCCCACTACTACTTTTACAGCAAATGGCTGGTTGTGAATAGTCATTTTACTGAATGTAGTTATGTCTCCGAACAAGTAAGGTTGTGTTCATGAGCTGAATCCCATCACTTCTCTGTTCTGGCCTGCTAACACACACACACACACACACACACACACACACACACACACACACACATACACACATACACACCTACACTGGTGACAGTTGCTAAATCAATACCATTTAGATCGACTGGAAAGATAAATCCATAACTATATTCAGTAGTAAAATGCCCTCATCTCCAGCAATTGGTCCATTTCACATTCCTGTCATTTTCTTCCTTTCCTCTAAAACATCATACGTATGGCTCATACGTCTCCACAGGGACTGAGCTCTATAAAGACTGGAACCAGATCAATGTGGAACTATCTGGTACACTCTCTTCCCTGTGAAGAGGCAGTAATAGTCTGTTATTATGGAAACCCATATGGGCGTTAAGGTTAGCCACAGCGGGGGAAACAGATAAGGGGTCGACAATAAAGGGAAGTAGAGTGGTGGATGAAGAAAAGAGAAACGATTAGAACTCAGAATAATGAGACTTGGATATTGAGGTGCAGTTAATTTGGCGGAGGAAGAAGTGGTAAAGAGAGAGGACAGTGAGTGGACAAAGTGCAGCTATCATGGGGACATTGCTTGATGTGATTGTGTGTAATTTCACTGACATGGAGGTGCATACTCATGCATTATTTTCCATTCTGTGTGTAGCAAACATTCCTAAACAAAACCAAGTTATCAAATAATGGTTTAACTTGGCTTTAACGGTAAAGTTTGCAGTATAGTATCCATCTTTTCTAAAAGTTTTTGCCTCTGAAATGAGCAGAAGCAGATTTTATTATTCTCCGTCTTGTCTCTATAGCTAATCTACTTGTCCACTATAGAGGGCATTTCAAGAAAGAAAGCAGAGATGTGGTAAAGGACAGAAATAGGGGGAGGACAAAGACAGTGACGGCTCCATATGTTCCCAGCAGGGTGGTCAGAGATGGGGCTTTGATGAGTGGTCTGCTGCCTTCTGTTGGGAGAGAGGGACCAGTGCGCTGCTAAACCCCTGAGGAGAGCAGCAAGGAACTGGGGAAAGATATGACAGAGGACAATGATGAAGGCTGAATTATTGACAAGCATGTTATGAGATTAAACCACAGAGTTAGTGGAGAGGTGGCTTTCCATTCTCAGACAGGTTTCACCTGGTTAAAATGAAAAAACATGAGGAAGGATGTGTCAGTTTTGCTCTACAGTATGTCTGCGGAGTGTACATTTTTTCCAGTCATTAACCTTGAGCCAGGAACCTAAGGACAGAGCAGCATGTTACAGAATGTTAGCAAAGCCTGCACTCTCCTAGGGGACTGAGTATTTATCTTTCAGCCTCCAGGACTCTGTGAGAATTGGAGGGTTAGCAGTTTAGTGGAAGGGGTCAGAAATTGAGAGTTGGTTATTGTTATCTAAATGACATCGGGGTATATATGTAGGTTGTGTGAGAGGGCAGAATTGTTTTTATTGGAAAAAGGTCATTACTGAGGTTATCCTTGGAAATCTCTTTCTGACCTTTCTCTGCCATGAGTTGAGCATATTTCTATATATAATAGAGATGGTTATCACCATGAATACTGATGTGAAGGAAAGAAAGGGACAACACTCAGTGTTGGCTATAGGCAGTCTGTAAGTAATTATGACCCAGCCTCAGCCTGTTTGTCAAAGCAGTCGGTTGAACCAGAACTATGCAACCTCACACCTAAAAGATAAATATTTTATAATATTTAATCAATTTGATGTTTTAAACTGAGTTACTGACTTGAAGATGACTCGAGTTTGTTTTTTTTTCACTGTTTTGTAGACTTACATTGGACACATTCTTTTACTGGTGAATCCAAACAAAGAGCTGCCCATCTACTCCACTTTGGTAAGCATGCATTTAAATGACCTCTATTCCGTATAGACTTACAAGAAATGCTGTGAGTAGCTCTCCTTATGTTGAATTTACAGGTCTGTGTATGCAATGATCATAGCTTAAAATGTACTTTAACAGCATTGTAAATGCAAAATTATACCATAAAGGAAGCACGTTGGTTGTATAATAAGTAGCGCATGAACAGATGAAATGGACCTTGTGGTTGATAAATAATGCAGTCTTCCTGTCAATGATACACAGCATCAGGCTGACTCTGCATCAGCCAGGGAAGCGTGGGATCCAGTTTAGCAAGGATACACACACACGCACCCACACACACAATAGGTGAAAAACAGTATATTTAACATATCCAACACATAGGGGACCCTGTCAGTGAATTACTTAATTCTTATTAAACATCATTATCATCTGCGTTAATGTTGTTACTTTATTTCAAATGGTGGATAACTCGTTTTGGAATGAAATTCTCCATAAATGTCCTCAATCCATATTACAGCTGAAATAATGCCAGTTTAGGGCTTGCTCATGAGGACCCAGGCAGGGTTGGATGGCTAGGAGACATCTTCTTCTGCCATGACAGAATGAAGCCAAGCTCCCTCCGGCTGTCCCATTCCTGCCTATGTCTGGATTCACTCCAGGCATCTATACCCAACTGAGAGGGTGTGTGGAGGAGCAGGGAGGAGCCAGTGTGAGAAGGACATATGTCACAACATGTGTGATCTGCTGGCCGTCTGTCACCCCCTCTGGTCTGGTGGTCCACAGCCCATCCTCCTTCCCTTTTTCCACAGACACAAATACAACACTGGCACACATCTGCTGGACTGGTTGCAAATAGGAGTGTTACAGTCAGCTCACACTTCAGTATAACAGACAATAGTTATAGTTCATGGTCCAATACATTCATAATCCAAATTTACAACAAACAAAATGTAAAATGATTTATTTATTCCTTCTTACTGTCTCCTCATTCTTACTTTTCTATGTTTTGTAAGTTCAAAATGCAAATATAGATAAAGCAGTTTTTTTTACAAGCCAATCTCTATTTATATGAAAATTATCAGAGGAATAAAAATCTAAATAAAGATAAAATGTCTATGTGATTGGAGAAACATTCTCTAAACACCAAGCCCCACAAACCCCAAATTAAACTTCTTCACACAAATGGATTTTTTTTTTGCTGGACTTAAAACTTTTTTTAGGCAACAGTTGAGATCTCTGATGGTTAACAGTTACAGTGTTAATTGGGCCCCTTGGTAATAATAATACCATAATGATATACAGTATTTGTACTGTATTTGCACTTTCCAAAACAACAAAGAGTCTCACTTGGCAAACAAAAACTAGACAGCTGATCAGGTTTAGTGAACACTGTGGTCCATTTTCATCTCCACATGCATACTTTGCATTTTTGTATTACGATGTATTACATACGATTGTATGCCAGAATATATTGTCACATGTCTAAAAGGTTAAATGCAGAGGGATTCTTGTTACTATTTTCTATTACACTGATATTGCCTCTATTAAGATGTATACGTTTGCTGTCATTTGGTTTATTATTTTAAAGTAAACCAGCCGATGTGTCCGGGTCACCTTTAGCTAGTGTGTTTAGTTGCAGGAGAGTAACTGTATGCACATCACGTAGGTGTCATAGTTTCATTGCTTTGCTGAAACTTCATACTCTGTGTCACTCGGCCCAGTTACGTAAGGTTGTTGACACTATCTTCCTGTCTCCCTCTCTCAGGTGAGTCAGTTGTACCTGAGCTCCACAGGTCGCCTGTGCTCCTCTCTGCCCCCTCACATCTTCTCCTCAGCAGAGAGAGCTTATCACATGATGCTGCAGGAGAGACGCCCACAGTGCTTCATCTTAAGGTACGTCTCCCACCCTCCTAACACACAAACACTGAACTCTGTGTCTTGGGATGCCGAGAGAACAGTGTCAACAGAGCGGAATAATTGTGTGAATACGAGTGAAGTTCATCTGGCCACCTGGTTTGTCCACACCCCTCTGCCTCCACACCTGTTAAACACTCCCTGAGAGATTAATAGCTCTCAGCCTGAGTTGAGCTGCAGACCTGTTCGGTGTTCACACAGAGATGGATGTTTGCTGGAAGTGTTGCAGCGTCTTGCTCTTTGTCCTCTGCTGGACGGAGGCAGCTCCCTGATTGCAATTAAATCCCGTTCCGGCACTCTAGTGACATTCCTGCTGAGTTGTAACCAATCTGGCAGAGAGTTAATGCGCCCTGGCCACAGGCTATCCATCTCACTCACACACACAAACACACACAGACACACACACACACACACATACATGCAAGGACATTGTACTATGAATTCCCACGTACACACACTCGTTCTTCCTCCATTGCACTTTACACACCTTTTTGTGTTCTTTTCTCGCTTCCCTTTCATTCAAGCTTCCTGTTTCACTCCACATCTTCTCTCCTCACTCACACACACACACACTCCTACACATACACACATACACACTCCTACACGTTTACAGGCAATCAGCGGCTGTAATCCCCCGAGGCTAGTGCTCTAACAAAATGCCCTTGAAATCTAATAAAAACTGGTAAATGAAAAGACAATGGAAAGGCCTTTGGACTTCACACTCAGCATGGCTGTTAGCAGGAAATATAGCAACGCACATACACACAGACAAACAGCGCACCGCAGCACACTGCTGTCATTAGTAAGGGCTCCTGACCTTCTGAAGCCATCTGCTTGGTGTTACTATGCTGGTCTCAACTCTCTGCATGTCCGTGTGTGTCAGAGCATGTACTGTAGAGGTACCTTATGTTAGATTTAATATCTACTCAACAGAAAATTAGAAACCGGCCTCCAGTGCCGTACAGGGAGTGGAAAGTGGTGGTCCATGGTTAGTGCTGTTACAAAGGAGGAAAGGATTGTGAATTGATGGGAGGAGTCCCTGAAGGGTTGATGTCAGGTGGGCGGAAGCATGTGATTGAGGTGACAGATGTAGGAAACACCCTGGTGATTTAATGCATCAAACCTATTCTTCTGAGATACAAACACATGCATCATATTTATACTGTGAAGTTTGTTTTTTTTATTGTTGAAGTCCAGTTACCCTTGATAGCAGTCTTTAAATGTTGTTTTTGCTTGCCCAATACAGGTTTCTAAAAGCAAGTTAAAAAGAAAATTAAAAACGTACTGTACGTGGTTATGTTCAGCTGGGAAAATATCAGGAAGTGTATCAAAATTTAAATACATGTTGTCAGTAAACATCGCTTGGGTAGGCTAATATATAATATTACCCTATTATGTAGTAAGACTACATCACAGCAGTATAAAAAACTGCAGCATTAATACAATGACAAACAATAATAACATCAACTAACAAACGAATGATCTGTATCTATCTATTTTTCTCTTTGTCTCTCTAGTGGTGAAAGTGGTTCTGGGAAAACAGAAGCCTGTAAGCACATAGTGAGACACCTGACAGCCCGATCTAGCCCCAAAGGCTTTGCACTGGAACCCAGAATGAAACACGTAAGTCTGGACCTGTCTGTCTGCAAGATGCTTCTCAAGATATTCGACTTTCCCATTCAAACAGTCATCAGTCGGGGTGTCCTGGATGTTTATAATGGCGAAGGGTACATGTGATGTAACTGCAATGTCCTGGGCATTCTTAAGTGCTACACATCTACACACATCAGTCCTCATCAAGAATCATATGAATATTTGCGTGTTCTCCAAACGAAGCGCTGACAGAGTCCTTACTTCCTTTCTCCTTGTCCTCATGTCTTTATGCGCTTATTGTCATCTATTGTCATGTCATCTCTGTGATCCAAAAATCAGATAGCACACAGTGTAGTGAAGGAGTTTTCATAGCTGTATGAATGTATCCTGCTGTTCTTCTGTTGCTGTGGTGTGTGGAAGAATAGATGTATGGATCAGCACACCAGAGTATGGGGCCTTTGCTTGTCGTCTTTTCTTCTTTGCTTGATAGCTGTTCATTCATCAAAAACACCATTTGAGCATTCAGACCCTTAATGGCTGTTTAGGTGAATCTATCTCTGTGACGCTGATTCTGTAGGACAGAACCATTTGTAGCAGAGAAAATTGTTTGAGTGTTATTCTTAGAGGGAAGTTCATTCTCCATCGATTTTATTGATTTTAAAAAAAAAAGACACAACTGTAGAGTACAAAAAACCAACATATTCCCTCCATGGCACATTTTCCAGTAAATCAGGATGCTACAATCATGAAAACATTTTGATTGACTAGATGGTGTCCTGAAATTTTGTAGAGAAACACATACTTGCACATTTTTATTAAGCATTTAAACAAGGTCTTTTTTTTATCGTCCTCATATTGTAAGTAGAAAAAGAAAAATCCATCATTTAGGTCAGCACTATTACCGTTTCCTGTCATATTCTCTGTTGCTGTGGATGTTCGTGGTGCTCAACGCATGATTCACCCACTCTGCACTCAGTCCCCCACTTGGTTAACAAAGCAGTGCATTGCTTGGGAGTGCTGTGTTCTGATGAAGTCATCGTTATATAGTCGATATCTGGGTCAGCTCTCTGATCATACTGGAACACAAATATACTTAGTACCCAGATAATGGGTGCATGTTGACATCTAGTGGTAGGAAGTGGAATAAGAGCAGAACTCTCTGAATCTGAAAAATATTTTATATCACTGGTAACATTTCATTTGGTTTAATAAAATATGCAGGTTAACTGTATTCTGGAGGCGTTCGGCCATGCAAAGACCCTGAGGAACAACAACTCAAGCCGCTTTATCAAGCTATTGACCATCCAGTACTGTGACAAGAGGAGGACACTGCTCAGAGGTAAGCTACATTTCTGTCAATGTTGCACTGGGTGTGAACTGTTTTTTTTTTTCTTGTTCATTTTCATACAGTATAGTTTGTATTCCATGTGAAAGACAGGAGTAGGTTGAAAAACGTTTAATTGTCAAAATATTCTACTTAATTCTTCTAAATGTCTATCTTCTTTATTTGGATCTTTTAATCCCACACATATTTATTCTTATTTATTTATTTATCACATTATCATTGTTTTCACAGTCTAGATAACATATTATATTAGCGCATAGACATAAATCACAACAAGTTTCATTATATATATGTAGGCACTGTACTATAATGATGTTTTTTTTTCTGCAGTCAGGTGTACAGCAGTGAAACACCAGCAGGGGGCAGTAAAAGCCCATGAGTAGTACTGCTAAGGTGTTTGTATTTGCACTCCATTTTAACAGCCCTGCTCACCTTATTTTAACCCAGTTAATCAGATCAGTGAGCACTGGCCATCAAACAGTAGCCACAGATTGACTGTTGAGTACCGGAAATTGTAATCAGCACTGCTAATTTCTTATTTACACACTCCTGCTCCTGTTTTTAAAATATGCATCACACTTCATGTCTTAGCCCGTGTGTACACCTACATGCTGGAGAAGTCTCGTCTGGTCCACCTGCCTCCTCACCAACACAGCTTCAGCATCTTCTATCTGATGGCTGAAGGCCTGTCACCTGAGGAGAAGATTGCACTTTACCTCAACAATGTCTTGGCTCATAGGTATGTGGATATCAGCTGCATATTAACAGTTCAGAAAATCTCTGGTTAAAGTAGACAGTGGGTGAATACTTGGTGATCTGCAGCACAAAAGCTGTTGAGTTTAAATGGTTTGACATTTTATAAATCAATTGTAGAGACCTTACCTTGCTCACATAAAAAAAGCTTTGCTCACATTAAGTGAGCTCACAATTTACAGTTGACAATACCCTGACGATAATGTGGTCCTTGAATTCTCAGAGTTCCATTTGGTCTCTGGCACAACAATTTAAAAAGTTCCTTTTCTCCTAACTCAGAGAGTTTGTGTATACTTAATGTTGTATCAAGAAGACTAAGTACAGTCGGCCAATAGTGTCGAGAAGTTTGGCTTATGTAAGTGTGTCCTTCAGAGCAACACCCATTTTTGCCACCATAGGAAATCAGCATGAGAAGAGTTTCAAATTTACTGCATCTGAGTATGCATAATCCTGTATGTGCGTGTGTCTGTGCATTTTTGCACTTGTGCTTGCATTGCACATCCCTACCCATGCACATTTTCTTACTTGTAGAATGACAGGGTAACTGCAAGACACTGTTCTGACTGTCAAGATTCCACTGTACACCACCGGTGGGATAAAAACTAACCTGAATGGTGCTGTTTTAAATATTGAGAAGCACACTAGCGTCTGTGGCATTGCGCTAACTCACTGTGTCTTTGTGTGGCTTTGCTGGCTGTGCATAAAATCCTGTTTACCCTTTCTCTTCTCTCCCAAACACAACTTTCTGGGTCTCTCTCGTCCAATTATATGCACATAAATTCCTGCTGAGCACTTGGGTACATGTTTGCAGTTGATCCACCTGTCATTGTACACTAATCATAGAAGGAGGCTTCCCCTAGTCCTGTTTGGTTTGTGATTGTCTGACATATTGATCCATGTCGCCCCATGTTTCTGTCCTCACTCCAGGTATCTTAATGGAGGACTTCCAGGGGAGAACCCTCCAGTAGCTACAGCCTCTACCCAGAGCAGGGAACGCCTCACAGCTGTTAAGCAAGCCTTGCGAGCTCTGGGCTTCAACAAGCAGGTATTAATTGCCACGGCATACAGTTTCTGTTCACCCCGTTTATTTGAAGGCTATTGACAGCAGTGATCATTTAAAGTGTTGACGTCACAGTACCTCAAATATATTAACTTGTGAGGCCATTGATGAGATTTTTACCCCAGATTTTTGCTGGCACAAGCTGAGTCTGTAACTGTGTCTCAACTGAGGGGTCCTTCAAAGGACCAAAAGGCTACAGGCTGAATCTTCACCTCATGGAGAGCAAAACTAATGATGAATGTGTGGTCTTTTTGTCAATTTGCAAAGTCAGATATTTCAAATTTTATGACCAGAATGATGTTCTAGTTATACCTGATGACCTAATGACATTGTCGCAAGTAATTTCCCAACTTCACAAGTTGACAAGAATTGCTCAGGCTCCATTACACAATTGACCAGTATTTTGAATAATTTAATATAATTGAATAATGGATTATGGGATCCTGAAGACTGCACACACAATGGCTGTGTCCTTTCAGTTAAGGCGTAAGAAGCATTTGAAATGAGACAGACATCATTGATCTGACATATTCAACCTGCATATGTGAATTTCTTTGGATCTGGACTGTAAATTGTCAATGAGTCATAATTATCTACATAAATTCCAGTGTTACCAAATGCAAAAGTGAGACATTGATACATGCGGTGTGCACGCAGTGTGCCATGGTACAGTCCGTCCTGTACTCCACCAGCTGTATTCCCTGCTCATTATCAGGTTCTATTCTTAGATTCCTAGTCAGCATCTGTCAGCAGTGTGTGACCATCATCTAACCTTTTAATCCAGGAGTAGTCAATACACGCAGGGAAGGAATAAGGTAACAGAGGCATAGAGTGATAGATGGCAGTAGTATCAGAGGGCACTAGTGTCCATTGGATAAGAGAGAAAGATCAGGAGACGGAAGGAGAAGTGGGGGAGTAGGAGTAGAAGTGATAGACCACCCATTGGTCTCTGTCTAAGCTCTCAACAGGGGATGATTCCCAGTCCAGACCCAAAGGTCAATTGTCATTAACGCTCCCTATCGCTCCTTTTCTCTCCCTCGCCTCCTTTCTTCTCCTCCCTAAGCGGGGTGGTGGTGGTCGGGGGAGGGAGGGTCTCTCTGTATATAGAGTGTCAGACAGAGACTAATGCTTGTGTTTATCTCACAGATATCAGTTCCAATATCCTGCCTTGAGAGAGCGCACACAGATATATATACACACAAACACACACACACACACACACACACACACACACACACACACACACACACCCTCAAACTCAAACATCCCCCCTCTCAGATTCAGAGCAGTGGGTAATGGGGTATTCCATTAAGCGTCCTCTACTCAAGGGCAGAGAGGAGGGTAGAGCGAGATGGAGGAAGAGAAGTGTGTGAATGGAGGGCGGAGGGTTGGCGCGTCATGAATTGTAAAAAAGCGATGAGTTTTCTAAATGACATTCATGCTTGTTTTTCAATGCATTAAAGACTGGTTATTCTCTATTTCTCCTATTGTTAAGAAATTCCATGAAAATACAAAACCAGCGATGTGTAACTCTCTCCATACTTTCCAAGCAACCTACCCTGTCTGTAGCACTCAGCCCCAAGCCCATTTGTTCCAACAGTAGACGTACAGCTTTAAAAATTGGTCATAAATATAGTTTTTTTTTTTTAAAAAAAGGCCAAGCAGTCTCTTGAAACATTTGGGTAATGTAGTTTTTGGGGACTATTTTCGGCTGTACAGTAGTACACATTTTCAGCACCAGGACGTATGTGGGATTGATTCTAAATAAATTCCAGTGGTCATGGTAATGAGGGAACATGTTACCAGTGTAACAAGGAGGCTCATTTGTGTGTTTTAATAGTTTAGGGTTAGCTCTATGGAGGAATAAGCTATACCAGGCTTTGGCTACACATACAATACTTGTTAGTGGGATCAATTCAGGAGCCTTTTCATGACATTTGTTGACATTAAGAAAAATAAGAATATCATCTGTTGTATCCTTTTGAAAGTGGTTGGATTCAGAATCCAAGTTGTTTGATTCAGTATTTTGCTTAAAGGAAGTTGGTATTTGCACTGACAAAAATTGAAATATGTGCTTTTGATTGCATCACTTCACTAACTTAGACCACGCCATTTGTGTGTAATTTAAATAGTTTATTTGATCAGCAAGATGATTCAGGAAGGAGTAAGATGAGGGGTGATGGATGTTAGGGTCGAGGGGAGGTGATGGATGCCGGATGTGGGTCGCCGTCATGAAGGAGTCGAATTGGATGGATAGTGACCGGTTGGAGTTGAGTTTAGGCTGGAGCGTCTAGGAACCCGGGGATGGAGACTCAGGGTGGGGGCACATCTCGATGAGCAACTTTTACTTCATCATCCCCCGGTGGTTCCTATGATGACAGAGGAGAATAGAATTACTGGGATGGAAGTATAGGCCCTGGCGTGCATGTCTTTATGGAGGGAGGAAACCGGAGTGCCCGGTGGAAACCCACGCGAACACGGGGAGAACATGCAAACTCACCACAGAAAGGTCCCGGGACGGCTTGAGTTTGTAACCAAGGACCTTCTTGCTGTGAGGCTACAGTGCTAACCACTGAGCCACCGTGTCGCCCCCTGAGAGGAGAGAGGAGAATGGGGTTTTGGGGGGGTGGGGTTTGAGAGAACTGAGACGAACAGGAGAGGTGGAGGCTAGGCGTGCTTATATATGCGCGCAGGTATGTGGCCGGGAGGCACAGGTGATTTGGGTTAACGAGACACAGGTGTTGTGAATTGGTGAGAAGGAGCAAGGCATGGTCTTGTTCCTGAACTTAGTTATTATAATAACTTCGTTATTTTGTTCATTTCCACCTACTAGTTGCTGATATTTTAGTCTCTCTCACCCCTGTTTCTCTCTTTTCCACTGTCTCTCTCTGCCAGGAAGTTGACTCAGTGTTTATGCTCCTATCTGCTGTGCTCCATATTGGGGATCTGCGTTTTACTGCGTTGACAGATGCCGATACAGCCTTCCCTTCTGACCTGCAGCTGCTGGAGAGAGGTCAGTAACCCTGTCACATGACGGGGGTCACATTTCCACCCTGTATGGACGTGGGGAGGAGCAGGGAGGTGGGGTGCATCACACCAGTCATCTTGTTTACATCGTCGTCACTGCTCCTCCTCCTCTGTCCCCGTTCTGTCTGCTTGGCAGCTTGCCAGCATTAGCTAAAGGCCAGACAGTCACCTGTTTAGCTAGCCGTATTTCTGCCAAAAGGTAACCATGGTGAGGGTAGATCACTCTTATACACACACTTCTATTTCCCCTCATTAGGGTCAGTGTTTTCTTTTTTCTCTCTGTCTTGCTCTCTCATTATGCAACCAGCTCATGTGCTTCCATGACCCCTGACCTTTGTGAGCTGGTAAACAAATGACATCAGCGCCTGAAAAAGAAAGAGCCAGTCGTTGTCACAGAGATGTGATGTCATGGCTAGTGATGTCAGCAAAGGGATTCTGGGTTGCTGTCACCTGTTTCTGCGCTTGTTTATGGGCTCTGCTCAGAAATCCACTGATGACTAATTGCTGCCAGCTCCACTGATCAATTCCGTGGAGCTGAGCTTTAGCAGAGCTCAACTTGTTGTAATGGCAGCGTGATATCATCGTCAGGCAGGGAAGAGCAGATAGGGTTCTGGGTTATTATCAGCACTACCTTTCTGACGCTCACATCATCACAGTTAATATTTAATGGTGTTATTGTGATGTTTTCATCCTGTCATTCCTTTTTCTCTGTCTGTGTTCCTCTCCACAGTGGCTGGAATGTTGCAAGTGAGTGCCAGTGACTTAAGCACCGCCCTCACCTCCAATATTCAATACTTCAAAGGTATCTTCTCACCAGCCTTCGTCATCACTTGCCTCTTGCTTTCTTTCCCCACACATAAGCAGATGTACTCTATCACAATGCCTAGCAACTGATTGATCTTTACCGGAAAGACAAGTAGAGGAAAAACATCAACGCTGCTGTCTAATGTAAATATACCTGACTGAGGAGATGGGATCTGGAGCCTGCAGTTAAGATTAAATGATAATGTAATCACACAGAACTATGAACTAAATTGTAAAGTGTCATAACTTGGTGTTGTCCCTTTTGTGTCAGGTGACATGATCACTCGGCGCCACACTGTGGAGATGTCAGAGCAGTACAGAGACCAACTGGCCAAGGCCATCTATGGACGCCTCTTCAGCTATCTGGTCAACAGTATAAATGACTACTTACAGGGACAAGACGACAGCCTTGGGTATAGCTCTTTGTGTGTGTGTGTGTGTGTTTGTCTGTGTATGTGTGTGTGTGCTTCTGTGTACATTTATGCATAGGTATGCCTAAGGGTGTTTTCAGTGTAAACCTCCAGGAAAGTTTCTTTCAATGCTGTTTATCTGTCATCACACATGAGCAGTAGCTCATTCTGGGCCTCTGAAGCAACAACACTGATGTTGTAACATGACACAACATCGTTTAGAGCAGAGGTTTGTAATATTTCAAATTGCATGACATGAACAAATAGGTATGTACACCGAACACTGAAGTAGAAAATACTGAACAGCAGGGTTGAGATGGAAGATACAGCCAAGGTTTATACACATATTCACACACACACACACACACATACAGGTGGAGGCCATGGGATCCTTGGTGTTTATGCTGTGACGTCTTATCACGCTCAGTCAGATAACCCAAACTCCATCGTCTGGAATGTGTTTTTGCTTTGCCTTGTTTACACACCAACCACAGAATGTAATAAACTTGTCAACCACAGTACTCATGGCACAAATCCTTCAGATGTGTTATTGCACTCACACACACACCACACAAACATGATAATTCTTGTCAGAGTGACGCAAGCAAGCAAACAAGTTCTCATGTTATTCTGAAGTAAAAGTGGTGTAATAATAAATATGTTTTCCATCTGTAACTTTCTTCCAGTGACCCTGCCTTAGAAATAGCAATCTTGGACGTCTTTGGGTTTGAAGAATTTCAGAGGAATGGATTTGAGCAGGTGGGCAGTGCTAACTTGTTCAATTTTAGTCTCTCTAAAAAAAAAATACACATCAATGTTGTTCTCCTCTCTCTTTTCTCGTAAACACCCTTTCAAACAAATGTCTCCTATTTAAGCCAATTGCAGTTATAATATTCCCTGATTAACATCACTGGTTTACAAGGCCGTCCTGAGCTATAGAAATCTCTCTGAATACTGTGTGGTGTTGTAGTTTTAAACAGAACTTAATCAGATTGGTAAAATATGTGAGACGGTTATCTACTTTAGCCCAAATATTTCAGTCTGTAGTCGTAATGAATGAGGTGAGGTTTGTGGCTGACTGTGGCGTGACTTTCAGTTATCCTCAAATGAACTGACGGCTGACACAATGACAGCTTCTTTGCCTCGACCAGTGTGCGTATGTGTGTCCGTGTAGGTGGGAATGTTATTTTTTTACAATATGACATTACAATACATTACAGTTGTAATTACAGTAATTCATCATTGATTCTCAATTCAAAATCAGATCTCGATCAAGTGAAGCTGCTCCCAACTGTTTCTATTTTTGTAACGTTAACATTCTCAAGGCTGCATTGTTCTCATTGTTGCATAAAACTGTCAGCAGCAGTGGCAGTTTCTTTCAGTGTTTTGGTCAGACAGTAACTTGGATCAAGATCAGTTAGCTGCCAGTTATGTTTATTATTCAGCAGTCCGGCTAAAGACCAATAGTTCCTTTTTCTTGGAGAGGTTATTAAATTCTGCATCCAACACTTGCCTTTGTCAAAGATGAGACTGATGGATGTAGTTTTTACTCTTCCACAGCATCATACAGCAGCTATTCATCACTACACTGTGCACCAATGTAGCTTATTTAGTGAGGAGAAACATTATGACTTTATTAAAAACCAAGAATCAGTTTTTTCTCAGAATCTTGGTTCCCTTTTTTTTTTTTTTTTGTCAGTGTGAATGTGCAACTGTATGTGTTACTGCATGTGATTTTGCACACGTGTGTGTGTGTGTATGTGGATGTATTGGTGGTAGTTTTCATTAAGTCAGCGTGTCCGTGTGTGTGATTGCATTGCATAGTGTACAGAGTACAATATGTGCAGCTCTATGTAGCTCACCTGTTATGGGCTATAAATCTGCCACGTGCCCATCAAGCATGCACTGTTAATAGACTACTCCATTGTAAGACCAGCAGGGATCAGTGAGACAAGTCTGTATATCACTCTGTGTATGTGTGTGTGTGTGTGTGTGTGTGTGTCTTAGGGTGTAATTCACAGTGCTCAAGAGACTAAGTGCTTATTCCTGCTACTGTGTGCGTATGTCTGCTATTGTGCCCGTGTGCGACTTCGGTGTTCGTGTGTATGTGGCACTAAGATGTCAGTGGCCATATGCTTACTGTGGGTGTTCTCTAATCCAAGTGGAAATAGTGGATTGCGTGACCTTTCCTCTTGAGGTCACGGAGAGTCCAAGAGCAAGTGCCAGAGAAGGGAGGAGGGGGGGTGTTTGGTAAGAAAATGAAAACAAAAGTGAAACTATCTCTGGTAGACAGAGGCAGTACAGGCCTCTTTCTCTCAGACATATTCTCCATTGTTGCTGCCGGCTGCCTATTGATATGAGCCACACACGTTACCTGCCACCCACAAACGAGACAAGAGGAGGAGCAAGTTCTGGATAAACAAACATGATGATCTCTACGGTACATTTTCACATCAGTGACAAACAAACCCTCACACTCTGACATGTTTGTACACACACAAGACACGCTCCACATGCGCAGCGTGATCAGGGTCATTAGTGCTTGTTAATTAGAGCTGTGTTTGTCGGGGGTGTGTTGTACCTGCTCAGCACTTTGCTAATGAGCTAACTCAATCAACCACCTGCTGGGACTAAGCCTTTAATAGAGTAGACTAGCTTGAAGACAAAGAATAGACAAACACTGATGAAAGAAAAACAGGACTGTAGTCGCTCGCACCACAGAACAGCACACCTCTAGATCAGCACTTCTCAATCAGCGGGCTGTGAGCCAAATGTGGGTCATGACACTGTTCTGAGAGGATCACATGACAGCGCCCAAAGAGGAAAAACTCTGTTATGATTTTCACACATCCAGCAAATGAACATACAGATACATATTGTAGAGAACATTACCCTGAAGCTCAGGGCTGCAGGGTTTCCTATTAAAGGGCTGTTTTTGTATTAACATAAATGTTTTCACTTTATTCTTATTTTTGAGCTACTGGCATTATCACCAAATCTACAAGATTGTGTTTTTTATCAGATTGCTTTCATCTTGTCTTGCTTAGTCTGGCAACTGCTTTCATTTTTTTTTTTTTTTTTTTTTTTGGTCGTACCACTTTTGGGTTCAGGTGAAGTTTAAGCAGGCCTGCTCCCGCTGTCCCACGTCGTTCCACTTCATCTTCTACGTTCCCTCTCAATACATCAATGTGACAAGTCATACTTGAGTCTCCCCTCCAGAGCTCAGCACAAACACTCCAGACAAAGATATTTGTTCGACTCCTCCCCGCGCTGTGAGTGATTGGTTAACTGCTGGGTGAGGAAGAGTTCATGTGTCTGAGCAGGAAAACATTGTCTATACACCAGACAGGCCCCGCTGTTTACACCATGCATGAGGTGTCTCCTGTAGACAGTTTTCAAGATTTCAGGGTCAGGTTTGTAGTATGAATAGTCATTAATGCCCCATTGACTCTCCTGTTCCACAGCAGGTTGGGTTTGAGATTGTATTTGTGCGTCTTTTTGTTTTTTTTGCTTTGAAACAAACATTCAACACTGTGTTTCTGAGGAACTTCACCGTGTGCAATGAAGTGTGTGTTCGCAAGTTGACGTGTGCGTCTTAAGTGTGTGTTGTGTGTGTTGTGTGCATTCCAGCTGTGCAGGAACATGACCAATGAGCGGCTGCGGCAGTACGTCTCTGAGGTTCTGTTCCAGCAGGAGCAGGCTGAGTGTCTGCAGGAGGGCATCACCTTGGAGACCCCATGCTCCCCCAGCAACCAGCCAGCTGTTCTGGACTTCTTTTTTCAGGTTCTGTAAATTACTGGTTTACACTAGTCCAATTCAGTTTGGTCTCTGATTATCTATAATTGTTCAATTTATTGGAAAGTGAGACATTTGGCAAAAATGCAAAATGTAAAGCAAGGGCCAGCAATGAGGCTTAACCATTGACCATTTTTTTTCAGCACTGAAGCTATGAAAACTGCCTGATGTGTTTTTAATGTTTTGTTTGTTTTTGTTCATTCAAGAATAAAATTGATTTATAAAACAGTTTATTGCCATTAATAAGTGAACACTCTAACTCTAACAGAGTTACAGCAGCTTATATTAATGCTAATTTGGCAAAATCTCCTAAGTTTATGATGTTACAAGATCGTATTTATTGGAATTGGCCTTGTCTTTACATTGTTGTGTACTCTAGATTCATAAAGAGTAATGTAAAAGATGTAAAGATTGGTTGTATAAAAAATAAAACCCAAACTAGAATATGTCTGATCGTCCTGGTAGCCCAGGGGTTAAGATGCATACCACGTAATTGCAATGTGTCCCCAGTTTGTTTGTGGCCTGTGACCTTTCTTGAATGTTACCCTTCTTTCTTTCGACCCATGTCTCCTGTGTGTCTCTACCTCCTCTATCAATACAGGCTGAAATGCTAAAGAATCTAAAACAAAGGAATATGATTCAAGCTATTTGCTGTGAGAGGGACAACTCTACCCTAGGGGGATCAATAAAAGTGCTACAAGGAAATAATTTATTACTATTATTATCAAGGATGCTTTGTAAACATGACTGACATAAATAACATGGGAACACTGTTTGTGTCCCCCTATAGAAGCCTCAGGGACTGCTGTGTGTGTTAGATGAGGAGAGCCAGAGCCTGCGGCCAGCAGAGCAGACACTATACAAGAGACTGTCAGCTCAGCTTGACTCCAACCCGACTCACGGCCTCTCTCTCACCACCAAGGATGGCAACGGAAACCCCCCACCCAAAGATCAAGGCCCAGCTTTCACTGTCAGCCACTATGCCGGACAGGTGTGTTTGATCTGCAACAAAATGTACTGTATATATATGTATGTATGTATGTATGTAGGGCTGGGCAATATAACATGAAATCAGTGGGCCTCTATTAATTCATTATAGCGAACAATAAACACAAAATCCTGGATTATGACTCTAAGTAGTAACATCTGTTAAACATATTCCCCTTTTTAATCATTTGTTTGCTAAAACAGCAAGTAAGTAAAAATAGGCTATAACACATTTTTGGCTGCTGTTCCCTTCATATAAAGTGGCAGCTGTGTAATGACTGCTGCATCTGAGTGTGCAGCTTTCTGTCATTATGTCTCTCTTAGACATGTGCTTGTCATTTTCTATAACATGGTTGTGTTTCAGGTGATGGAACAAATTCCTTATGTTTCCTCTCACAGCTGCAAAAGTAATACAGGCAGTATTTATTTATCTTAGTTTTTTTTTTCCTGTGTTGTATTTACTAAAGTTAGTGTTTGCCCACATGACTGACACTTACTCTTTTTCTGTGCCAGCTCATCTGCAACCATAAACCTAGCTGCAATTTCTCTACCATATGAGTTGTTTCCATTATCTGGATTAGAAAGGGCACTCATGGTTATTTGCATTGCTTAGGTGGAACCGTGCCCACTTAACTTTCTCTGCTGGGAACACATACACACACAAAAAAAACACGCTAACTGACAGTGATTAGTTGTTTGTACTTGAGGCAAGATGTTGTGCACTCAAGTGCATTAAATGGGAAGACTACATGACAGCTTTTCTGAAGAAATTTGTTTTTCAACCATACAATAAATAAGATGTTATTCTTGCTGTAAGATACTCAAACATTTGTATGTATATACAGTATATAGAAGATAAAGCAGTATGTCTGCTACATGCCCCTTCTTCAGTAAGTGATGAAATACTGTTTCAGGCTTTATGTTTTCCTGCAGAAGAGTGGGATTGACATGACTCATACAATCTCCCCTCAGGCTTTTAATAAGTCCGGAAACATTATTTCAACTGAAAAAGTCAACTCATCATCTGTCCTTTTCAGCATATTTGTGGTTCAGTACAGTCATTTTTGGCCATATATATATTTGAATTGGTGATTCATTGAACATGTGGGACACATACAAGTTGACTCTCCACATTTTCAAGAGAAGACTCATTGTTACCGGCCACAGCAGCCACTGATTTTCCTAATTCTGTCAAAACATATTGGTATGGATAACCTAATAGGAAATGGCTAAAGGGTGGAAGAAATAGCTTTGGCAACTGGTCTATGGACTACCCACCACATTACATATATAAATAATTTTTATGCTATCATATCCTATATCCAAATGAGCTCCAGTCAGTCTCACATACATTATACAATTATATATTGCTATATTCATAAATATTTTATGCTGCATATACTGCATAATTAAATGTACTGTGTAAGTATTTAAGTGTATGATTTGTTTTTCCATCAGATTTCATATGACCTCACAGGATCACTCACAAGAAACAAGGACTCCCTTCCTCAGAATATCTTGTTTACTATGAAGTGTAAGTACCCAATGAATAACGCATATGAGCACATTGTGGCGTCAAAGCACATTTGATCACAAAGATGCCCTCTTGTCTAAACTAACAGCAGACAAAACCACTCTTTCTTTAAGTGTGGTTGTGTTGGCATGTGTGTGTTTCGTCGCATATGCAGCAGACAGCACCGTCTGTGTGTATATTGTCTATTAAGGTGCCAGATGTGGGGTGTTGTGGTTAGAAGGACACAAGCAGTCGTTGTGTGACTGCCAGGGTAGCTTTGCGTCCAGCAGCCTAATTGCTATAATTTCCATGATGAGGCTAATCTTCTAAAGGCTAGCCCTTCACTCACACTTGGCTGTTGTTCCTTCGTCTGACCAAGTTGATGCGTTGCTGCCTTTCAACGCTAACACTTAGCAGGCATTCAGAGTGAAAACAGCACTGCGTTAAAACAACGCAGGGGGCTGCGTTGGTGGGGGTGTGTTGTTTAAAGAACCAGTGAGACATGAAATACAAACCAGGAAATCCAGCTTGAGTAACAGATACATGCATTTAAAGCCTAATCGGATGCCAAAAACACTGCTCAGTGGTTTATAATACTCAGAGAAGATTTTACAACTCTGTGAAGTCATCACAGTTGCAATTTTCGCCATGACAATTGCAAGGGTAACTGTAGAAACACGGCGTTCACGTTAAAATGTAAGCTACCAATAATGTGCGCTTGCATGATTGGCCAATGCAGTGCTTTGCAGGATGGCATTGCAGCAAAAGTTGAACCCATCTTTATTTTTTTGCCAAGGCACCCTGCGTTTTATCCTCCGTGTTGGCACCCCTGCTTCACTGCCGGACTATCCCCATTAAAATGAATGAGATGGCTGTTATTTTTCACACAGGGCTAATGTCAGTCTATAAGTGGCCTTACACATGTACAATGTGGTTTCTCCTTATCGATGTTATCCCCTCCCCACTTTAAGTTTAAGCCTTTAAACTTATAGGAGGTCAAGGTATCTGAGGAAGTCTAAAGTCAAGTGGTGGCTATGATTGTTTTAAATGAAAAGATAATTACGCTTGGCGCTGTGTGTAATTAAATCCTTAAATGAGTCTAGAACTCGTGTTTGTTTTTCTTTGCTTAGTACGCCTACCTGCCATCATCCTTTCCCCTCTCTTTCTCTCTCTGTCTTTCTCTCTCTCTCTCTCTCTCTTTCTCTCAGCCTTTCAAATGAGAGCCACACGCCCACATTCACACACATGTTGTTTGGCTTTCTGAATGAGCTCATTGTTGTTTTGTACTGCTCCACGTGTTGTCGAGTGACATGGTCCACTGACTGATTGTTTACATGGATCCTAACTTTATGCCTACTCCCCACCCTTTGATTCTGCTTTTCTTGTTTTCACCCTTCTCTCTATTCTTTCTTTCATTCTTTCTTTCCTTGTTTTCACCCTTCTCTCTATTCTTTCCCACCCCTCCTTATTCTCCACCGCCCCCTTATTTCCACCAATGCTGTTGCTTCTTTTCACCCTAATTTTCCTCCCTATGTGCTTTGTGTCCGGCAGCCAGTGAGAGTGTGTTACTGCAGCAGCTCTTCCAGTCCAAGCTGACTCAGACTGGTTCTCTGGTGCCAGCAGCACAGGGCCGTGTCGGGCTGAGGGGGCCTAAAGCTGCTTTGTTGCTCCACAGGATGCCATCAGCCTCTCTTGTCACTGCCAGTACTGTCCCCCAGCAGCCCCGGAGATACCATGACCTTACCAAGGTACAGTGCACTGTTTGCAGTGTGGTGACTGCAGTACTTTCTTGAGCCACAAATGAAGTATTCCTGTTGTTGCACTGTAGCTGCTCAAAAATATTTGAGTATGAAAGGATGTTTCTTGCTTTGTTAATACTCTGGCCATTAGATGTATTTTAATCACTTGGCCATCAGAGCTGAGGCAAACACAGGCTCAAAAAGGTACATTGCTAATGCTACCATTGATCACACTGCTAAGAATCAATAAGTTGAAGGAACACAGTCAGAAACTGACACAATCAGTGAGAAGCTTTTTGTTCCAGCTGGGCATCTGACTGCTGTACCATCAATGGAAAAACAGGGATTGTATTTAAAAAAAACCCCCAAAAACCCAGTCTATTTTAAGCTATTTCCCACCATGGTGCTATATATAAACCTCTGGGAATTGGATTTGTTTGTATGGCCCTGCAAAGACATAGAAACTCCACAAACATGCAGACTTATCTGTGATTATACACTTTTCCCATGACATTTGATCATAACAACAACAAAAAAAATCACACACTTGATGACATTTTCTATATACCCTGTTTCCTTATTTAGTCTGTCCTCTCCCTGTCTTTGTCTCCATTGTATCTGCTTTAATGTTTTGGAAAGCGTATTGTACTGGTGCACGTGTGTGACTGTGCTGGTTGTGTAACCTCCTGGGGGGTCCTGCCTGCTGTCTCTGTGGCTCATTAGCCATCTAGAGCAGAGAGTTACATAAGAACCCCTTCAGCTCCCCAATCTGTCCCAGCAGCCTTTTACGGTAACATTAGGTAATATTTGAAGTACAACACTGGGTATAAGACAATGAATAAGACAATCTAAGACAATAAATGCCATAAAGTGTATGGAACAGAATAAGGGAGGCAGGGACAGGGATTTATAGTATCATGTTTTGATCTTTTGTCAAAACATCACAGCCTAATTTGATGATAATATGTGATGATTATATTGTAATGATTTCATAATCCTCTGTGGCCACTTAAAGTAAGCTAGAGCTGTCTAATATTTTTTTTCTATTATTATCTCTTTCCATTGTCAGATCTTGAAGAAGAAAGGCTCAAGCTCCTTCCTCCAACGGCTTGAGCGGTGTGGGCCCATCACAGTGTCTGTCCAGCTGAGGGTGAGAACCATTCCCCTCCACCCACCACACTTTTGTAGTTTTTGCAAGACAGGGTCAGCTCAAATTCTAGAGTAGGTTTCTGAGTCATTAATGAGCAGGGAGAGTCAGTGGTTAGCACTTGTGCCTCAGAGCAAAAAATTCAGTATTCTTTCTGTGTTGAGTTTGCATGTCCTTTGCATCATGGGTTTTCTCCCACGCTAGTTTCCTCAGTCCACAGTCTAAAGGCGTGCAGTTCAGATGATTGGACTCTAGATTGCCTGTAGGTGTAAATGTGGTTGTGAATGAATTTGTCTGTCTGCGTGTCTTAGCCCTGTAATGGACTAGCGTCCAGCCCACAATGTTTCCGGCCTCTTGCCCAGTGCCTGCTGCGACAGGCTTCAGTTCCTTCTCACTCTGCACTGTATAAGCAATTTGGAAAATTAATTTTAGAGTTGAGTGAAGAATCTCAGTCCTTTTGCAAATGGAAAAAAAATTAAAATAATAAAGCTGCAAATTAACAAATATCAAACATAACAACATTGAACAATTAAGTTGGAAAACCAGCCTTTTCTTTTCTCTTTTGTACTGATGTAAATTCCCTTAAATTGTGATAAGAGCAACACTTTCCAGCATTTATTTTTGCCTTTGTCATAAGTATCTACTGTAGCACTTGTACAACAACCCTCAATTGTTATGGGAAAGTCAATATACACTTTTTTTGATAACAATCAAACAAAGTTGGTTAATTTTACCTTTATTTTCCTGAATGTCTGTTCCCTACTTTAAGTATATACAAGCATCTGGATCAGATCTCAAATCAATGAAGGGATTTGTTAATGAAACTGTATGTTATGTGTGAATTGAGTCCTCACTCATTCTTCACAGTTTATGCATCCTCACACACCCATTCCCTCAGAATAGTCCTCATATCACTAAAAAATATTCTCACTCATACACAAAGCACAACCTTTGCAACGATGAAGGCCTAAGACCTATTAAGGATAGGGAACTGTGATTTCATAACTATATAAAGCAACTATAATACTCAGTTAGGGGAGCGTAGTTCAGTGTCTGCTGGTGATGCAAAGAGGCTGAAATGCGGCTCAGAGAAGTAGTGACTTTGCTTTGAATGAAGCCAGTGTGTTGCACAATCAGAGTTGTGGGCTTGTGGTCGACTAGTCCCCCGGGGAATGGCAGGGAAGGAGAGAGTGGGCTGAAGAATGATGCTGTACCAAGCCAAGCATGAAGTCCTCCACATGAATGAATGAACAATGGACAACAACCACTGTGTGAGGTGCGCATGCAGTTTGCGAGCATGCATGTGCATATTTGGTGGGAGGACGGCAATGTGAATGCCGTCAGTGACGTTCAAAGATGAGGGGTGAGGTGTTGAGAATTGTAGGGTATGCAGAGCATAGACTGACGTCAGTCCGAGGAGTGGCGAAAACACAGATGTAAGTGTTTACGTGGATGTGTGTGTTTGTGTGATCTTGGATGCATTGGAAGCATCTGTGACTTCAGGGCTTGAAGAAAAAACTCTCTCACACACACAGACCACTTTGTCAGAAACACAACTTGATCTCACTCCATTCACTGTTGCTCGGAAATCAAATCGTAACACCAAAAGGAAGAAGCCAGAGAGCCCTTTCTGCTCTTCTATACTACTGTACATAGAAGCAAGAACAGCCACACGGCTCTTCCAAGCCAAACACCAACAACAGTTGTTATTCAGAACACAACATGTTGCTCATTTTGTTATCATTTTAAAAGTACCAGCGGGTGCCTTTGACTGTCTCCTCTCCTTTTCCCTCTAACAGAACTCGCTGTCAGAGGTGATCAGTAAGCTGCAGGCTTGCACTCCCCACTTTGTGGAGTGTGTGCGCCCCAACGCCAGTGGTCAGCCAGACAGTTTTGACAGCTTCCATGTGTCTACCCAGCTGCAGTACATCGGGGTGCTTGAGATGGTGCGCATGATCCGTTATGGATACCCTGTACGCCTGTCCTTCCCAGGCTTCCTCAGCAGGTTAGTGTCAGAACATGTTACATAATTAAGAGCGCTGCCACTGTTTTAACCCATCTTCTGAAGTTATTGTTCTACCTCAGTATGCTGATTTCACTCATTACACAGACTGTTCTTTTCTTTCAGCTTCTTCCTTAAGGGAAATGTCTTAAAGATGATGGATTGCTCTTCTTCCTCCCCTCTCTGTCTCTTCCTCTCAGTTCAGTTGTTCAGATACATTACACTCCCAGCAGGTCACTGTGATCTCTGTCACATGACAGCACGAGCAGGTCAAAGTAAGCTAAAAGCTTGACAGCGTATGCCTTCTCTACGTCTGCAAATGAATGCAAGGGCATGTACTGTAGGGATCAGGCGCTCACATGCAGACTGACACATCAGCATTGACAAGTCACAGCAACTCTCATTGTTAGAAGCACAAAATGACCTTGAATAGCTTTTTTAGAGTACGGTGGGAGTCCACTGCGGCTGATGAATGCTACTATCACATTTCCCATGTCAGCTCGACACACACACATTAACCAGTCAGTTGTGTGTAAGGTCTCTATGCCCCACACTTGAATGTTCGCCATTATTACACCTCTTTTCTTAACTTTTTCACTGCAGTATGGCCCTTGCTTTCTGGCAAAGAGGTAGATCACTGTTCATTTCTCAAATTGCTCCTTGGCTCTGTCACAAACTTGTTTTTCCCCTGTTTTGTTGAAAAGCAGGGAGTTGTATGTGTTTCTTTCACACAACCTCTTTGCCATTTTTTTCAATATTACTCTCCATCCCTTACTCTGTGTCTGTTTATTTCAATTCTTTCTCTTCCTATTCTTCTGAATCTGAGAACCAGTAGAGTAGTGAGAGTATTTAGCTCTAAGTCTGTCTCTCTTTCTCTCTGTTTTGCTTTCTCTCTCTCAGTTCCTTTCTTTCTCCCATCCTCTGTTTCTGGACCTCGCTCTCTCTCTTTTTGAGGATAAAAGGATTAACATGAACATTCCTGCCAGATAATAAGAGAGGACAAAGCTGATCACATGACCCACCCCCAAAAGTTTCCACTACCCCGCTGTAAACATCACATCATAATGGTGTTTCTTTTTTTTTTTTGAGGTCCATCCAATTCAGGGCACAAACACACACACACATACACACACAGCTCCTTACATAGTTTTGAGTGTGACCTCTAAGAACAATCTCCTGTCCTAGACTTTACAGTAATTAAGAGAAAATAGGATGAATCAAAATTCTGTACTCTAAGTCTATAGCAAGAAGGGTTGTCAAAATTATGCCAACAGCAATGGAGCCTTTTAATGCTATAGAAAAACAAAGGCTCACACTTTTATTTGGTAAACTTAAGAGTCTCCCGTCAAGGGTCTTAAATTAATTTTCTAGTTGACTGGTAAGTAACACTTCATCAGCAAAAGGATGCTCTTAAGAAGAGAAAGGAGCTACCCAAGCACTGTAGAATATTGTGCAAATGGTTGAGGTGTGCTGCATCTGTTGTAGGTACAGTCTGACATGTAATATTTTTTTTAATACGTTTTAAGAATAAGTTTTTTTTATAAGTGCAGTTGTCACTCAGATAATAGGTTTTCATGAGGGATGTGAACTAAACCTGAACGGGAAATTGAATCTGGAGAGCAAGGCCCATGTCAAACAATGAAGTGAATCCAATAAAGATCGTAGTATAGTCCGTCTATAAGATGCTGCCAGCTTCTTTGTGTTTTTCATTGCTATACCTTGTAGAGCCAGCACTCTCATTGTTCAAGCTGTAATTGAAATTCCTGGTGAGTGAATGCTGTTTGTTAAGCCACATGTGTGTGAGTATGTGAGCGAGGTTGTCAGTGATAGACAGCCATGTGGCATATGATAATCTCTGTTAGCAATGGGTCTGGCCAGCAGATAACTAACTATCACAAGGGCCAGCTGGTTGTCAGGAGGGGGGAACATAATCGTTGCTGGTCTGGGCATAAACAACAGTTTGCAAGGGCAATAGTGTGTGTGTTTTCAGTGCGTTGGTCAGACATAGGTTATGGTGATTATGATTGTAGTATCACTCTTTATCCCATAGTAAAGTTATTTTTTTACATCATGCATAGATAGAGCTTATTGTCAGTAGAAGAGATGATGAGATGATGAAAATGAAGCGTCACCTCTGTTGTCCTTACAAGCTGGGTTTGCTCAGCTGAACTGGAGGACCTCACATTTATTGGCAAACATATTTATTATTTATTTATCAGCACATGATGGGTATGCTCCCACATATTTCTGAAATTAACTAGATTGTAGGCAGGCGGGCAGGAAATAAGGGGAGAGAGAGGGGTATGACATGCAACAAAGGTCCCCGGTTGGAATCCAACAATGGGCGTTGTGGGTGTATGTTTTGTGCGGGACATAAATTCACTGACTTCCACTCATCTCCCTCCTGATGCACAGCACTTCACATGCACTACAGAGGTAGATTTTGATTTTAAAAATGATAGCACCCCAGAGGTGTTCAGAATCTGAAGCCAACATCAGGTAACATTTCAGTGATATTATACAGAGGCTGATATTCAGTATATGGGCAGAGAAAACAATCATTTTTACAAGCAAAGAAGAAACCTGCTCCAGCTGGTGAAGTGGATGGGTGCATCAGAGTCCATCATGAGAACCTCTTTGATGCATTCCTGCATGGCAGCTGTCTCTGGGGAGGGAGTAGAGATGACCTAGAGATTGGCAATTGCCAGGGAAGAGATCTACTGTATTATTAAACAGACCAAGGGGCGGTGAGATGGTTGCTCGCTCCTTTAAGAACACTTCCTGTGGATTTTTACACTGAGATGTAATATTAAACACATTGACAGGCTGTGATTGAGCAACACACTGTTGATAATCTCAGGTGTAGACTTGTGGCATGTTAGCTGACACATAGGCCTCAACTCTTTCAATTTACCAGCTGTCTACTCTATGTTGGGATTGTGGAGAGCGAGCCACAAATACCTCAAAACCAAAGGGAACTCAAAATCAGCTGACAGCTATCAAAAGTGCAGACAGTGATTTATTTTATATGAATTTTATATGTAAGAAATTCCCCACATTTCACGGCACAAGGAATGTCAAGCTGGTTACCTGCCACTCTGAACCCATGAGAGCGATATACAGGTGCATCGGATTCCTTTGAGAGATCTTAGCAGACGGCATCACATGGGATACAGGTGAGGTAAACGAGGGATCATCACTGCCGGGTCTGATCTTTGGCTGGATGCTTAGTACAGTTAGAAAGTTATTTGCAGCACCACAGTAAAGACAGTATCTCTTTCATACTGTATGTGCTCCTGCCTGAGCAGCTGTGCCATTCCAATCTGAATAGACTCCACATGCAAGAGATTACTGGCAAAGAAGAGTGCACTGATGTCCAAAGGTAGGGTCTCTTTGTTTGTCAGTGAGTCTATTGTCAACATTTCCAGCCACATTTTCTTCCAGATCTTCCAGCTCTTCCTGAGAAATCAGGAGATCCACTAGCACATATAAGAGTAAAGATACTCCGAAAAACGTTAAAAACCAACATTAGGCACAGGTAGAGGTGGCAGGGAAACAACAACCAATAAATACCAGGTGTGCCAGCTCATTGTTCAGTTGCATCAATAATGTCACAGGTCTAAACTGTGAGATTCAACAAAAACAATACATATTAACACCCCACACTTACAACATCATGTAAACAACCTCAGTTCTTGGAGAAACCACCACCATGCCTCTTGTCCTGAGAAGCTACTCGTTTTGTCTTTTCTGCAGTACCTGATGGTAAATATTGGAAAAGGGAGGTAGCACTCCATCCATGATCTGACGCTAATATTGGGAACTTAATGGTGTACTCAGCAACTGTATTACTGCATTGTTGGAAAGAATACAGATTTACAGTTCTGTAACTGGATGATCGCTAAGTCAGACAGGAAGATGCTTATTGTTCCTATAAAGGGTGAAGAAAAGAGTTCTGGGCTGTGTCTGAAATCACTCCCTATTTACTAGACAGTGTGCTATATTTACTCTCAGACATTTTATTTTAGTGTCTGAATTCTGGGTATGTAAATTTATTCACAGTAAATATGCTCTCAAAAATTCCACAATGGAACAAAAAGGTGGTGTCAATGTCATGTACACTAAAGTAAGTGAAAGTTTATTTGTATAGCACCTTTCACAGATAAAAAAAAATCACAAACTGCTTTACATTCATGAAAAACACACTATTAAAGGTAATGTTAAAAATAGAGACGACAACAAACAGCACAGGGCTGACAAGTTAAAATCACAGCTTTTTCACAGCATTACTCCTGTGTAAAAATCCCACGATGCAATACATTGCATTTCATAGATGCAAAAATTACATTTATGTGAAACTACACCTGTCAGTGATGAAGAAAATTATGATGATTTGTAGGTTTTTTTAAATCTGAATTTATTGCTCACTATTGAGTAAACTATTGAGTGTTGATCAAGTATTTTCAGACACAGCCCTGGTTTACGTGATATAACGCCATTAGCAGGCTCCTCCATCTCCAGCCCCTGCACCAACCTAATATTGACCAGTCTCTCCACTGAACACAGAGAAAAAAACAAATGTCAACTCTCCCATTAAGCTCCTGGTTCGACAGTAAACAAGTACAACCTTAAGAGTGTTACTGGAATTACTATCTAATATAATTACTGAATTTCAAATGGCCTTCAAATTCCCTTACATACCTTGTTACTGAAAGTTATCAAATTACTGTTGTTTTACTCAGTAATGTCTGACTGCACATCACTGGTATGTGTGCATTGTGTACGTGTGTTTGTTGTGTTTTGTGTTCGTACAAATGAACCTTTTTTATGTGCCTTTGTCTGACATGCGTCCCTGTTCTGCGGTTTATACTTTAAGGCCATGCTTAATTTAAGAGGCTGCCACTCACAAAGACACCAGTCAGCCCAGCCCAAGTGCCATTCATATCTCTCCCCTCCAATGCATTCAACACAGACATGGCCAATGAATGAACACAGCCTTGGCCAAGTACGGAGCTGCTGCAGAGTGGGGGTGGTCTACATTGCTGTCTTCACAGAGCTCGTTCTCACTCTGTTTCTTATTAGCCCGTTTTAAACAGAGATCCTGCAATATTGTCATAAAGAAGCCTTATTATGCAGATTTTGCTATTTTACACTGAACCAAACAAAGCCGGCATAATGGCGCCCCGTGTGTGATTTTAGATGGCATGCCGGTGTTCTGGAATCAGAGGCGTGATGTGTAACACAACAGTGTCGGCGTCTAGTGTTGACTGTCCCGTCATGACGGCTCCCTTTTACATATTGATTTGGCAATGTGACCACCTCCGCTGCCAGCTTAACGATGGAACAACAATGCACCCCCACCCCTCCCCACCACCACCACCACCACCACCATTCCGTGTTCATACATTTTATACAGAACAGCGAGGCGGAATAACAGTGCAACATTCCCGTCTTGAACAGGCTGTATAAAAAGGGCTAATGTTTCCTCACATCTTGTCCTTTGAAGTGCCATTTCTCTTTCTCTGTCATCTCCCTGCCTCTTTTTTCGTCATTTCTTCATTTCAGTCTCTTCATTTCGGTCTTTATCTTCCCTTTTTTTCTCTGGCTCCGGCTCTCAAGGCACACTATCTCAATTTTGTTAAGTTTATTTTCTCTTTCCATTTGTCACTCTTTCAAAACAGGCTCCGACCCTTGACTAATCAAAATGACAGGCCAATAAATCATCCATTAATCTTGAGGTTGCTATATTCTCATGAACACAAACACACAGATGTGTGCACACAACCACACACTTGCACACTGGAACCACGCAGGCCACTTCACTAAGTCATAGAGGCCGCGTGAAGCGAATTACATTAGTGTCCTGGTAACCAGAGTGATTTATGAGGAAATCTCTTTTACTGTTGCTTTTATTTGTCTTTTATGATACACTACGTGTTTTGTGGCCAGGTTTATTTTCTGACAATATGTAAGGTCAAATACTATCACTTGAACCTTGTTCCTGTAAATCCCAGCCCTCTTTGTGTGTCGCTGTTCTGAAGTGGATTAGAAAGAGATATCAGTATTCACAGAGCATGCCACAAATGCAACTTTTTAACATATGGGTCATGTTTTTTACATGGCTTATTCCAAGTGGGTCCTCATTACCTTCCACTGGTGGATAAACACACACATTTGAAGGTTATTAAGTTACCTACAGAATAATATCCATCATTTCTGACTGAATTTTTGTCAGGTGTTTGTTTGTCTCATGGATAAAAGCAGCTTGAGACAGGAAGTGAGTGGTTCAAATTCCAGCTGCATCATCTTTACTACCTTTGTGATGCTCAATAACAGTGGTCACTGATGGCCCTTTGGTCACACAGAGCAGCGTTAGCACTCTGTAGCCTTCCATTTAAACTCTTATCAAAGAGGTTATTTCACTTCTTTGACTCCACATGAAGCCCCCTTGGGTCTTGTAAAAGTGGGGACCATCGATGGTTTTCGTATCCTCATAGGAGAGGTCATGGGTTTACACAGTTCCTTTGTGTTTTATGGGCCCAGGGGGGCAGCGTGTGCTGCCTGCAGGACTGGTATTTCCATACAGAGAGAGGGTTAGGGAGAGTTCAGACAGACCCCACTCCTGCAAATCAAACACATCCCACATTTATGTTCACTCACTTACTCACTATTGACAACACAAGTGGTTTATGTTTCCAGCCATCTGCTTGTTACATTTGCCTCATCAGACGTGTGACATCATCAGCTGGCTCTGCCTCTCATTGATAAGAGACAGAGCACAGCTAGACCACACCAACTGAAAGAAATGTTGTTTTTGTGTATTTTCTTGGCCGATATTGATATTTAATTCAGAAATTTGCATGTCTAACATATCTCTTAAGGCTCTATTTACAGTGACAATGTGGTTCGACAGTATGAGCTTATCAATTGTCACTGATGTTGAGAAATCCCAGGAATTCCAGGAAAAGAGTATTAGTGATCATAGGAAATCCGTCTACTCTAGGTCCTCGCACTGTGTATGCTGGCTCACTGTAACACTGTCATGACTTACTGGGACACTTGAATAGAATGAAGCTATTGTTAATGTAATTAGTAACACCTGAGCTTTGTGTGTTTTTCCTACTATAAGTAGTCAAACTGTCTGCTGTGAAAAAGGCCTTTTGTATTCACTGAACACTGAAGAACTCTACCTCTATCTTAATTTAAATAATGATTTTATTAAGGCTACAACTAGCAATTATTTTCATAATTATTTTTCATTTATCGATTAATTTACCAATAATTGTAACAAGGAAAAGCACTAAATTATCACATTTGAGAACCTGAAACCAGCACATTTTGGCATTTTCACTTAAAAATTACTAAAATGATTATTTGATTATCCAAATAGTGATTCATTTTCTGTTGATTGACTAATCATTGCAGCTCTACATTTTTTATAGTAGCATACTTGTTGTCATAGCTACTCAACTATGAAATTTTGATTTTTCTTGTACAATATCAGTATAATAATGTAGGGACTATTAGTCTGTGATCTACAGTAATCCGCAGGCACACCCACATTATGATCACCACACCCAGTGTGGTGATGTGGACCAGAGCAAATGGGGAATTCTGTGACTGCTGAATTGAATACACACCGCTGTAAAGATGCTGACCAATGACACCTTAACCTTTTTTATGCTATTTCATTGCCATGAAACCAGAAAACATATTTTTTTAATTGCATCTACACAAAGTTGACTACGTTCACTTGTTCTTCAGTACATTTATGTTTACACTGTGACTGCAGAGTTTTCCATGAGCAGTTGAAGAGTTAAGGTCTTAAAAATGTCCTTTGGGAGTAAAAGCTTATGGGGAGAATGTTTTGTTTTGTTTTTATTCCAGTCACATTTCCTAAACTGCTCCAAGGGTTAAAACTGGCAAGTTTCCATTCATCAGGCAGCTTCTGTGACCCTTACACTAAAAACATAAAACATCTTCATTTGTGTACATGTAAATAGTTGTATATATCTGTCTGTGAATTTGGTATCAACTTTGCCCACTATCCCTTTTTTTCCCCCACCATCCCAAGCACAAACAAACCACTGTCTCCATCCAGCTGACCATCCATGGCAACAGTTGCCCAGGGCAACACCAATAGGAACAGATGCTGTTTGGCTGGTCTGCTCTATGACCCCCTTGACCTTTGAACCCATTGTATTTGAAAAGAGGGGGTGTGACAAGATGTCTCGTCTAAATTTTTAAGTACAGCACTTTGAGATCTTTTGTCCCAGCTAATGTTATATGTTTTTCTCTGTGTGTCTCAGATATAAAGACCTTGTGGTCCCAACTTTGGGAGACAAGAAGAAATTGTCAGCAGAGGAGAGATGTCGCTCAGTTCTGCAACAGTCCAAACTCCAGGGATGGCAGGTGTGTGTGTGTGTGTATGTGTGTGTGTCTTTTTCTGTCTCCATCAATAACAAAAGATTTGCCAAATGACTTAATCCCTGGCCCTCTATTTGAATGATCCCTTGGAATCTTTGACAACTCGTTCCAGCTGTCCCACCTCATCATCATTCTTCTCACACGCACACACACACAACAGTATGGACCCCCCCCCCCCCCCTGTGTCCTGTCTGCCAGACTGCTGTTGTGTCTGAGTGTGTGACCTTATAGGTCACATCAGCTCCCGCTTCACACATGCATACGCACTCCTCCACAATGCCCTGCACACACTTTTTCATACAGCCCTGAATTACGCACACAGACACACACTCTTACAAGTAACATGTGTTGGAATGAATAGTGTCTGTCTGTGAAAGTATGTCGCCCCCTTGGTTCTGTGCACCTGGTATAGAGTGACCTCTTTCACCCCCCAAATGCTCCCTAAATCCAGGAAGTGAATGCAGTGTCAATATGCAAACACACACCCTGCCCACACTCCACACCCGCCCATCATCATACATCATTGCTACATCACTGCTCTCCCATCTCTCAACTAGCAAGTCACACTCTTCAGAGATTTCCAACAGAAAACAGCCTCACAGAGTCTGCTGGCTACTCCCTGAAGTTGATGATGATGATGACATTGCAGTGTATAACAATTCCTTTGCATATATGTTTGACCAGATTATTTATGTTGTTGTGTGTGTAGATGGGCAGCAGTAAAGTGTTTCTCAGATACTGGCAGGCAGACCAGCTCAACGACCGCTGCTACCAGCTTCATAAAAAGATCATCACCTGTCAGAAAGGTAATATCCAAAATAACAAACCGATAAGCCCAGTTGTTCTTTTAGGTTTCATCTGACTTTCTCTGCTCTTTCTCCTCCTCGTGTCTCAGTGGTACGCGGCTGGCTGGCCAGGCGGCGCGTTCATCGCAGGCTGACGTCGCAGCAGAAGGAAGAGTGCAGTGTGCAGCATTTCCTGCAGGGGGCAGAGGACATGGGGCTGCGAACCTACGACCAGTTGGTCATCCAAAATGCATCAGACATTGCGCGAGAGAGTGACCGACTGCGCTGCCATGGCAACACCCTTCTCAACACCCTTGGCAGCAGCCCACCACTTGGTGAGAGGCCTGAGCCGGTGGGAAAGGAGGAGGATCAACCTGTCAGGAGGTAACACCTGCACATACATGTGCCTTCAGCCAGTTCAGAGGGCAAAAATTCATGATCAAATATTAAAGCTATGTACTGTATATATGCAATTATTTATTTTTTTCCCCAATTGCTATTTGTATTTGTAACGTTATTTGTCCCCGTTCATTTCATCAAAAAGTTTGTGTTGTTTGAATGATAGACCTCCACTGTGCTGCTGATCGCTCCACACAAAATCAGCCAATCAAGGCCGTAGTCTCAGTAAAATGGGGCTTTTATTACGCTCTACAATATAATTCAAAATACTAAATGTGATTAACTCATAGTGACTGTAGCATTATTTAGCCTGGAAAATAACAAATAATCTGCAGTTACTGTCATTCACGGGATTTATAACTGTATGAAAGAATCATTTGCCTTTATAAATAAGTGCATGTTCATTCATGTGTATGTGTGGTTCTGCATGTGTGTGTCTATGACTGCGCAGCATGTGTTTCATGATTAATGATGTCATTGTATACCCTGTTCTCTGTAGGCTTTTAATTGAAACTTTCATGATTAATAGTCAGATAATTATCTGATTGTATTAGTATTGTGTTGCACCTATAGAACGCTATCCTTATCTGTGTCTCATCTCAGACTAATATTACATACTGTATCATGCCAGGAGAAAATGGAATAACCCTGGAGGGCTGAGTTAGGAGGGATAAAAAAAGGTCATAAGAAGCAATTTAGAGGTAAAAGAGCCACATTTTGAAAAGTTGCTTTCCTACTTTTTGAAAAACAATGGCCTTTTTTATGGTATTGCCTTTTTGTACACAAAAAGGAAACATTTCAGTCGAAACATTTCTTGCCTTAGTATATCATTTTAATGAGCAGTGGCCACAAATGAAACACAAAAATTTGAAACATCACAACAGTGCACTGACCGCAGCAGCAATTTTTAATGCTTTTTGATAACATTTGGATAAAGCAATACATGTTGAAAAATAAAAAAGAAACATACACACACATGATTTCCGTGTCCTCCATGTGTCCTTGTGCATGTAACATCTGCTGCTGGGACAGGAGACAAGCGCACGGGGAAGCTTCTAACAGGAGGAGGGGTGTCAGTAGGCGGGATGGGAGAGGAGTCATGGTGGCTGTTTAGCAGAAGCGATTATACACACTTACACACACATGCACACATTCACTCAAACACACCTAATTTCTCTCCAGGTATTTAAATGCCTTCCCCCATCACTTTTACACATGCTCAGCCCACCCCCGCCTGCAGTCATGGAACCAACAGATGGCTCACCCAGATTAGCGAAGGAAATATCAAACTGGATGTTATCAAATTACTGCAAGGAGATTAGATTTAAAGCATAATCTCTTTGGTCTTTATCCCCCAATTGGCCTCCTTAGTTCACATTTGTGGCATGACAGTTGAAGCAGGCATACATTCGGTTTGAGTATACTGCTGATCTCAATGGAAAAAAATTACCTCTAGATTTAGCTTTTCTGCTTCTTTTGTGAAAAGCATGAATCAATAATGTAGGCAATACAGATAGAGGTCATTATATATTTTTATATATATATATATATATATACAGGTCATTATATATATTTTTCCTTTTTTCTATTTAAATATGTAGTATGTTATTCTTCCTCCAATTTGTAGGGTTGTGGAAAAAAGTAGTAAAGTCCATGAGGGCACTGTCAACGGCAGCAGTCGAGTTATTCGCCACTTTCGATCAAGCTCAGTACCCATCCCCCTTGCCATGGAGAACATGGTCCATTCCTCTGCCAGTCCATCCATCAAACCAGCCCTGCAGCAGGTAGCTCATACCAGCGAGGATGGAGCAGGCGGGGGAAGTCTTTCCTCCCCTCGGAAGCAACCTCCCCCGAAACCAAAGAGGGACCCCAACACCCGTCTGAGTGCATCCTATGAAGCAGTTAGTGCAGGTCTGATGATGGCAGCCAAAGAGTGCCCCACTCCAGAGGGTTATGGTTCGCCAGCTGGAAGCCCCCCTAAATCCCAACTGTCCCCAACAGACCCTGCAGGTATATCACCTCTACTGGTCTTCAGAAGATATAACAGATGTGCCTCAGTGCTGTCTTTCTCTGTATTTAATTGCTGTTTTATAATTTCCACAGGCTTGTCCAAGCCCCGTCCCCACAGTGATGACTACACAACCATGAGGAAGGTGCCACCCCCCAAACCTAAGCGTAGTCCCAACACTAAGCTAACAGGCTCATATGAGGAGATCAACGCTGTAGCTCCTCACCTCCACCAGCTGCGCCCCGCTGATGTAAAACTAGCCCTGCTGTCTCGTGCTGGGGGATTTGGAGGGTTTGGAGGCTTGATGCAGAGAGCAGCCTCTGTAGATGCTCCACAAGGGGTAGCACTGAGTCTGTACCAGGGCCAAGATGAAGAGGATGTGTACATAGAGATGTTGAGCTCCCAGCCTCGGGCTCGGAGCCTCCAGGAGCCCCCTGACAGCCCAGAGCAGGCTGACTCAGAGGCCGTCTATGAGGAGATGAAGTATTTCCCTTCTGAAGATGGTGGACCTCCTGCTGTTGTTACCAAGGCGGCCAAACTGGAGGCCCTAGGCTTGGGCCTGGTGGGGTTGGGAACATCTCCCCCTCAGAGCGGGGAGAGCAAACGGATGCCAGCAGGGGTGACCGCTGCCATGGACAACACTCACTCACAGAGCACATCCAGCAGCGGGGCTCCCAAAACTCAGCATGGAAAAGATGGCAGCTGTGACATTCCTGCCCCCTTTCCTAACTTGCTCCCCCATCGTCCACCTCTCTTGGTGTTTCCCCCATCCCCTGTCACCTGCTCTCCTGCTTCAGATGAGTCACCCCTCACCCCCCTAGAGGTCAAGAAGCTTCCAGTATTTGAGACAAACCTGAACTATGCTACTGGCCCAGACAGCCCCCTGTCACCACAGTATGCCCGCCAGAGGGCTGACTCCTCTCCTAGCCTCACTGTCCTCATGCCAGAGAAGAAGTCCACACCTCCACTCACTCCTCCACCTCCTCCTCCTCCCCCAAGTGTCCCACCTCCCCCCTACAGACCTCCCTCACACTTCCCCTTCCCACCTGAAGCCAACTTCCTGGCTCTGACGCGAGCAGCATCTGTCATAGGGAGCTCGGACTCCCCCAAAACCTCGTCCTCACCAAGGGCAGGTGGGGAACCACTGGGGAAGCCACCTCCCTATTCCCCAGTGAAGATATCCCGTCCTGAGCCTCGGAGAGCACACTCATGCTCCTCCTCTCCCTTGTTGTTCAACCCAGCCAATGGCAGACCCCTGACCAGCCCCCTGGATGAGCTCAACACTCTGTTCAGCTCTGGACGCAGCCTGCTGAGGAAGTCCACGTCTGGCCGCAAGATGAGAGACGGAGGTCTGTCAGTATATGCTCACACAGACACCCAAACATGCACAGTATAAACACACTAGCAGAGAGATAAGCACATACACACATTGCACCAGAGGCTAAAACAAACCTCTTCCCTTCTTTCCATTTTCCTTTAATCATGCATCTGCATTCATGGGTGAATGGTCCACTATGGATGAGGCCATACCACCAATATAAGAACCTGTCGGTTTGTGGGCATATGTGTAGGGGGTGGGGAGTTAACCTTTACTTTGTTGTAATTTTTCACAGTGTCCCATTCAACCCACCTGAAAGCGTGTGTATTTTTGTGTGTGTGCGCACATTTGTGCCGGAGTGCATGTGTCCATTATGTGCAATATCTGCTGTGATGAGTTCATGATCAAAGTCTCAGCCTGCTCTCTGCCAGATGATTTATTGGGTACTGGGTGATTACCTTCTGTACTGCAGGAGTAGTGTAGGGCTGTAGGTAAGTAATAACCCCCTGTTTTTGTGTGTTGGTGTGAGTCTGTGTACATGTGCGTTTACACACATGCTCTGTGTTTGAGTGGGAGAGAGGTGTGATGCGCCGGCGCCCAACAGCCTTTCTCATAAATCCCCCGTCTCTACATGTGGAACCTCCTTACATTAATTCAGGTGCTCTAGCCAACCACCCTCTTTGGCCCACTTGAGGTAGCCCATTTGTTTCAGTCCCCAGCGTGGTGCCCTTTGGCTGCTGCAGCTGCCTTCTAACATGTTAGCTAATGAGCTAGCTGGTGTAGCCCACTTAGCATCACACTGCACTTTAAGGAAGACCTTGCTGTGTTGGTGTGTGCAGCTCAGTGCACTGCATGCAGAGCACATACAGACTCTGGGACACTGATGCAAAGGTTGACCTTTGCAAAAGGAGGACAAATGTATTTGTCACACGTAGTCAATGAACTGGGAGGGTCCTCGGGTCAGAGGTTTCAAACCCACAAAGAGATTACTTTGTGGTGCTTTTATGAAAGTGAATTTTCCGTTGATAGTGCAGCTTGAGAAAGCACAGGCACATCAGGGAAGATAGAAACTGTGTTGTCTCGCTGTGTTTTCATCTGAGTCTCTGTTTCCTCAAAGTGTATTAGTTGTGGCTGGGTTAATAATACATGAGCAGTAGAATGATGAGGATAAGTATCAAATATTTAGCAGCTCACTCATGTTCTACTGAAGGCGGTGTGACTGCCCAACGGCAGCAAACAGAGATATCCTCAACAGTTATCCAAGAGATGAGCTTGAAAAATTACAATCAAGTCAAAGTATTAGCTGTTGGTGTCAATAATCAGTCGTCTTGCTACAACCTCATACAATCGTGGGCCTGCTTGTTTTGTATATGACGCAGTTGTGTCACGTTGCTATAATGGTGACAAGTTCAAGGGGCAGGAAGCAGAACTCCTTATAAGAGACGGTATGAGAGCAAGTGCCCACACTGACACATACGCCTCACGTCATATCTTGCACTTGACTGTTCGTCAGCACCCAGACCTGCGCAGGAAAAAAGCGCTGGCATCATGGAAACAGTGCGTGTGACAGGGGAACCTGGCACTGGAGTTCACAACCTTGTTGTTATTTTGAGTGGGCGGTCCACTTAGATTACAGTGCAGAGGGATGCCGATGGGCTTAACAGGATGGCCTACTTCTGTCCCCTTTCGCCTGTTAAATGAGTGAGTGTGATACCTGACGCTGTGGGAGTGGCCAGGGGTTACAGTTGCTATCCCAGACATCTCTGTGAAGAGCAGCTGCCTTTCCCTCCTCCTCCCCTTCCTCATCCTCAGGGAATGAAAAAAAACACAGGAATGTCAGGGGAAGAGGGCAGGTGGTCTTGGCAGGCTTCAGGAAATCACTGTCATAAGACACCTCCTGCTTTAACAGCAGCACACAAAATTCCACAAATTGGATAATTCATCCTCATTATAGTCTTCATTGTACAAATCCAAATACTCTTGTGACTCATCTCTTCTCAAGAATGTAAGCCTCACATGAACTCTCACTACCTGGCCTTGTCTCCCACACAAACACACACCTATCCCATGGGATGTATAGTACAGGGTGGTAAGTTTATATTTAGGTCACATCTTGTGACCATGGGGGGTGACCAGGAGGCACACATTCTCAGTGTGGGACAGCAGCTGACAAATTCCCATTCACACTCCCATACACATATGTAACCACAGACAATTATTCATTTAGTGTGTGGTAGCGTGTGAGCCCGGAAACGCAGCAGCAGAGGCATAGGCAGGTCATATGGAGTCAGTCACCTTCCTACCAGACTGAGCTGAATGAATTCTGTGAAAGACTAGGGACGATGTGCAAGTAGGAAGTAAACACACGAGCAGCTAAATTACATGTGATTATTTCCAATATTGCTAGCCAAACCAAAAACCTTTCTGCACTATTTTGGAGTTTCCTGTACCTCCCCAAATACCATGATGATATTATGTGTTATGAAATCTAAATATTAACTGTATCAGATGTCTGCTGTATGTGACATGCACTGTCACCTAACTAGTTTTCCTCTGGCTATATTCCTCCCAGGATTCAATTCCAATATCAATCTACCTGGGCGGGAAGAATGTGGCTCTGCCCCCACCTCTCCATCTCTGCAGCTACAGGACAAGAACGCCAACAACCACTCTCTTCACTCCCCGAACCCCGCCCCTGTAGAGAACGGCAACCAGATCTCCAACGGTAACAGTCTGAGTATTGTACATTTATATATCAGAATTCAAATTGTATTTTTTTTTATAGAGATGACTTGCTTTATTGTCCATGTCTGTGTATCAATGTTGAGGGTGAAGCAAACAATACATACCAGACCAAAAATGAATGTTCAACATAAAAGCTGAGAAATTAAAGTAAAATATAGAATACATAATAAGATATCTACAAATGTCTGAATGTAAAGCTGCTTAGAGAATAACAAGTCCAGGTTAAATTAGTGTACAAAGAATTGAGGCTCAAAAGATCAACAGTTTTCTCAGTCTATAACAATATGTGTGGAAGATACCTTGTTTTTTGACAAATGTGAAGGCCAAGTGCCAATGTAAACAAAGCTGGGATAACCCTGACTATACCTGATTATTAGAGGTGTCAGCTCACAGTTCAGAAAAACATACAAAACAGGACTCGCCTCGTGAACAGAGGCCAAGGCCCAACCTTTAGTTATTGTGAAAAATGTTTCACCTTTATTAAAATTTTGCGGTTATCTGACTTTGTATAATTTGTATTTGGCTCTCTGTGGCCAAATGACACCACCGATACCACTGCAGCCTACAAAACAAGCCGAAAATTCACTACATGTTGCATCGGAATGCAGCTCGCTTTTATCTTGTAATGAGTCAGTGTAATCACTATAAATACTGACAGTCCAACTTTTGAACTGTCATCACACCCTGTCTGGGAGCTACTCAGTAAAATGTACTTCTATTTATTGTCATGGCTTTGTATAATAGTGTAAATGTCATGTTGGTATGTAGGTGTGCATGTAGACGAGCAGAGTGCACAACTGGTTGGATATCAAGCTACTTATAATTACAGTTTAACTGAAAGCAGCTAAAAGGCCACAAGGTTCTAATATACTGTAGACTACTGCTGTAATTAACGTCCTAACAAGCCCTATAAAGAGTCTAACACTACTGACTCAACCTGTGGAGTGAAGAAAGTAATCTGTCAGGTCAGACTAAGCTATTCACTCTCCTTTTACCATTTTGAACATATAACAACATAGTCACATAATGACTTAATTTCATTTTGGAGATGCCTGAAATAACAGCACTGCACAAGCAGTGAAGACAGGCATGGAAGAGGTGAAGGAGGTGTTACAAAGAACGAGAGGGAAATAACATGAAATAATAAAGCATCCTGAGAACTAAAAACTAAGATTGATTAACAACCCAGTGTCACCGCTACTGCTAAAATTTCAGACGATCATTAATATCAACGAGCTCCTAATGATTTTCACTCGCACACTGTGCAACACCCTACGTTATTGTGGATTTTCTTTAGTCATCCTCCCTCTCTTCGTTTTCAAAGGACATCTACGTGAAAGGTACAAGAGTAGCGTAGCTTCGTTAGGGAATAAGGCAGTGCGTGTGTGTGTGTGTGTGTGGATATGTGTGTGTAAATGTGCGCGTGTAGTTGCGCGAGCGAAGAGGGTGAGCGGCAAAAACATGACGTGAACACGAGCGGAGCAGAGGAAAAGTTTAGCAGTAAGTTGTCAATCTGGCAGTAAATGTACAGTACAGACTGTTTGTCAGTTAATAAATGCTGCAGCTCCTCAAGACAAAGAAAATACTCACCTATCGAAGGGCGTTAGCCCCGAAGTTAGCAACAACGCGTTAGCTTAACTTGACCAGGCTAACTTCAGGTGGACTGACTTTTAAGGTGGACCAGCAATTCTCATTTTAGTGTCAATCTCAGCTCTGTCTTGAGTTTTTCATATGTCCCCCACATATGACATCCCCCCACCCCCCCACCGCCGCTCCAACGCAGTCAACCTAGGGGAAACACTGCAACCACAGTGTTATTTTACTTAACATCTCTGAAAAAATGTCTGGAAAAAAAAACAGGGCCCTCTGCCAGTAGCTTGTGGTTCAAGAGTGAGATGTCCTTCAGTCTATACCTTTCTGTGTGTGGGAGGACCTCCAGTCAAATGTTGGCACTTTGTGAGATTGGTTTTGATATGATGTGTACAGGGTCGTTGGAGGATGAGAGTCACAGCAAGTCAAACTCGTCCAGCTCAGCCTCTCTGCACAGACATATGGACAGCCATCATACTCAGGTAAACACACAAGGACAGGCACTTCAAGTACATTGATAGCTGTACACACACATATACATTGTACTGTATGTGTGTAATATTATCACAATTAGTTTAATTGATTAAACTGATACTTGATTGATTAAATCGAACACATTACACTGATGGCAACAGGTGATTTGCATGCACGTATACATGCATGCACACACACATACACACCCTAATTAAAGCTATATCAGGCCTGTATTTTGTTTTGGGTTTGACATTTTGAGAGGGCAGGAAAGTGGCCTCCTTTGAACAACATGCATCACTCATGATGTGAGCTTTCTCTGTCTCCAACCACAGGTGTATGGTTACAGCATTGAATTTAATGTCTTTCACGCATGCACACACACACACACACAAGCTGACTCACAGTGGAAACCATCTTTTCAAAACAAAGATGATAACAATGATGTTAGAAAAACTTAGTAATGTAAAGATATAAAGATAAAGGAGCTTACCAGCTTGTTCACGCTCACATGACTGACACAGCATACAAACCCCCACAGGGAGAAGCAGTCACAACAGAAGCAGACACAAAGCCCCTTCATGGTGATTATCATGTGCTGTATCCTCACCTGAGGCAAAAACAGACACTCAATGAACCAGAGTCAATGTCTCTTTTGATCTACTCTTTCTTTTACATCATTAAAAAAGACCCAGCCTTGCCCTGTGATTAATCTATGGATTTAACACATTATAACCATATAGCCACAACAGCCTGAGAACACTTCTCATCATTTTTCTCTGCTTGCAAAGTCATCTACGTACTCTGAAGAATTAGCTTGGTGGGCAAATAATTATATATTAGTTTTACAGTATAATTTTGTATAATTTCCCAACATTTCAGTTGATTTGTTACAACCTGTATGTATCTGTTGCCAAGTATTCACTGGCACAAGACAAATTACAAATATTACTCTCACATCGTCTCTATTTCAGTTCCAACCCTCTCTTTAACACACACACACACACACACACACTCACTTTCTCCATTTGTGCTGTTAGGAAGTGAACGGCTGCCATAACGATAATTGATCTAAAGATGTTGCCATTGCAGCCTTTACAACACACATGTTCCACCCCTATAATGGTTTCATCTGGAAATCATTTTATAATGAAAAAAAAGTCTTACATAATAGTGTCCACACTGTAAATACTCTCCTCAATATTCTTTGTTGTTATTGTTTCACTGCATAATGTATTACTGGATACAGCTGCTCTTGTCTGCACTCAAAAGAAAGTTTCACCGCACTGAAACTGATTCAGATTCATCACAGACTGTATCAGTCAGTGATTGAGTAGGACTGTCAGTGATGCCTGAAGCACAAGATTGAGCAAAGCACACAGTGAGCCACTTTCAGAGCAGCGTAGGACTCACCATCTACAAAAGAGAAGTGAAGGCACGCTGTGTACCCACTTCACAATCCTCAGGTTGACTAAATGTTAGATCCACGCTTCCACAGCTGCATCCTTTTTGGAGCTTTTGTGTGCCAGCACACCCGTTTTGAGGCTGTGTAAGTCTTTGAACAAGTTTGAAGCACATTCTTGGTGCTAATGTAATACTAAGGTTTTTCTCAGAATGTGAACAATTGGGCTGTTCTCTTGTACCCGAATGTATCTCTCTCTCTCTGTCTCCCTTTGATTCTAATGAGTTTGGCTATCACTCTCACTACCTCCTTTATCTTCCAGAGGGGTCATCTCAACTTTTCACCGTTCGGTGCAGGGGCCGCCCTCTAAAACAGCGAGGGGGGCAGGGGGGCTCACTGGAAGCCCTGTCCACATGTAGGGATGTGGTGAGTGTATGTCATGCCTCGCTGCTCTCCACCCTTAATAGCAGTGTTTTTCATAGACCTATTGCGGGATCATGCCAGAAGTGACCCCTATCTTGTTTTTTTTTAAAAAGGCTTCAGAAGTTGGAAGTTTAAAGTACGTGTAATACTCCACCCAAGTCTATTTTTGGAGTATGGAATACTTCCCTCCTGTAGACTTTAAAGGTTTAATCCTTTTTAGAGAATGAAGGTTGTGATCATCATGAATCCATTCAAGTCACAATGGATTCAATAGTATTTATGGCAGAAAAAAATACCATTACAACCATTAATTCAATCAAAATTTCTGGTAGCCTTTATCCAGAGATTCAAGTCAAGTGAAAAGTTGGGTCCTTGAAAAAACCTTGAAAACCACTGCTTTTGCAGGACATCATCTCAGCTTTACCTGTTCCCTTTATTTATTGTGCTTGCTATCCTTTAAACACTGGTCTGGAATCAGATTAGCTATCTGTCCTTTCTCCTGGGGCAAAAAGTCTGATCCTAGAATCAGTGACGCTTCTGCTTTTCTTCCCCCACTTGTCTTTTTTTTCTCCCTATTTCTGTTAGAAAACTGCAGCTCTTTGGTTCATCTCAGCCCAATCAGTTTACCTGCACATTATCCTTTCCTATCCTTGCATTTCTCTGTTCAGGCATATTTATATCATTTAAAATGTCTAGATAGCAGATATGTCAGGTATATTTGTAATGTGGATGATTGATTCTGTAATTACTTAGTGCTTAAGTGCACTTTCATGTATTGTACTCCTAAAGGTGACAATTACTGTTCAATTTGAAAAGTTAAAGTTATCACCTATTTTGTGTGCTTTTCTAAAACCTTTTAATTGTTTTTAAATGGAGCAGATTTCTCCCTTTTGATTTTTGAAAATAATGACAGTCAGCATCTTAAAGGGAAGGTTTCAAGGTTGCAGCTGCTGGAGGAAAAATGCAAGAAATAAGAGTTTTGAAAAGGTTCTGCTAAGATTTTCTGCATTTCAGTTTAAATTACTTTTGGCCAATATTGGATATTGGTAAAAATACATTTTTATATCGTGCATTCCTGAAAATAAATGAGAGGTGATTGTGATGGTGATTGAGTGTTATAATAAATGCATCTTGTAGTGGACAGTGGGCATCCCTGTTTCCTTGGACTTTGCCAATTCCAGTGTACAGGCAAATGCGCATACATACCAACACTGATACACATGGCTCTTAGTGCTATTGAACATCGGACCTTTGACTAAGTGTGTTCAAGAATGGGGAGCTACAGTTTTTAATGATGCTTATTCATCTGATGGGGTTTGATGTTGCTAAATCCATCACACAATCCTCTTTTTAAACCTTTCTCAGACCCTTTTTTAACATCTAAGAGTTTTACAACCTTTAAAATCTTCATTCAATTGTGCCTAATTATCTCTATGTTAGAACTGGTCAGTGAAAATATGAGAGAGAGGCTGTGTATGCTCACTGTTACCATTGAAACACGGAAAGAGGGACGCTTTTATCTTGGTTCCTTACCTCACTAATCTGGCGTGTTGTCTGGAATATGTTGGTTACCATGAGTTCCTTCAAGAGTTGGGAGCAACTCTGTGACCTAGAATGCCTTTCAATTAGCTGCATTCCAGATATGTTTATGTAGGATCAAAAGATCTAATGGGATAAATGAAAAGGAAAGGATGAAGGAAGACGAGGGGGACGGTTAACTCGGTTAGGAATGAATGGACTGGCTTGTTTTGGTTTCTGTAGTTACTAGTCATGAGCAGTTTAGACTCATTATACGCAGAATAGACTCACTGCTGAATGATTTGATGGCACCGAGATTATAATTTGTCGTCTATCACTTCATGGTCTAGGCAGTGATGAAATTTAAAGTGGGAGAAGGACTGTGCCACATGTTTGCTTCTCAGAATAACAACACTTACGGGTTGAGAAGGACAGACAGAGAGCCTTGTGTTTCTGCATGAAATCCCTGTGTGTGCCAGGGTTAAAGCATATGTGTGAGTAAAGGTGTCATGCTAGTTTCTCAGAAGTTTCCCCATCACCTAAACTATCCAGTGGCAATTCCTGGGAAAGAGCTCACACATAAGTCATCAATGACTACCATCATCTCTTCCTCTGCAGGCACCCTCTCTTTTTCCACCTACTGCGGTCTCTCCTCCCATACATCAGTGTGTGTAATCTGGTTGTAATTTCTTCTGTGACACTTCATAGATTCCATGGAGGGTTTCTTTATTTCCTTCCTCTTTAATGGTGTTTCTCCTGTTATCTATACAATAGTGGTTCTAGAAGTACTCACCATTTAGAGACCTGTTTTTGTATTTTATTTATATTCTTGCTCAGAGTGTCTATGTGATGCACACACATCCTTCCTCCCTTGATCCCCTCCCCCACCCAAATGTAAACCACGCCCTTGTCCACAAGGGTGTTGGGTAGGGAGCCAATATCCAAACCAACATGTTAATGAATGGTAATGTTATGGTAAATAGATAATGCAGGATGACTCTGGTCATTCTGAGCTGTCACTCACAGATTGGATGTCCTAAGGCCACAGAGTATGACAATAATCTTTGAGCTTCTCCACACAAAACACATATTTCAGTGCCAAATGACTGTACACGCTATACAGGGCACAATCCAACAAATATACACATAGACTGACAAATGTCATGTAAGTTTTTTGATTGCTCCCATCCAATGCCTCAATCAGGAAATGTTTTATGTAGGCTACTATATGAAATTTGGTGCAGCAGTTTAATAGTATTTGCTTTTACTGGGGCGGCTGTGGTTCAGAAAGTAGAGCAGGTCATCCACTAATCAAGTGTCGGTTGTTCAATCACCAGCACTACCTGTCGAAGTGAACTTGTTTGAGCCATGCAGGCCTTATCACCCAACATCGACGGCCGATCTCACTAATGCACTTCAGGCTGAATGAGAGCAAATCCCTGCAGTCAGGTTTAAAAATTTTACAGCAAGAGCAGAGAGTAGCGCAGCATATTACCCATGCCCATGGCCTTGGAATAGATGTTCAACAGTCACATGTAGGTGTCAGTGTCTACATACTTGTAATAACGCAGAGTTTTAAGCATAAGGTAAATATAATTTATGTCGTATTACCTATTTAGCGAGCAAATCCACAAACTATACATCTTAGATTGACAGAACTTTATCATCATTACATTGAGTTTGTGTGTGTCTCCTGGCCTTATTCTTGTAGTGCAGGGTAGAGGACTGCCTACTGTAGGTTCAGCCAAATGAACCAATCTTTGCAGGGCCTTGAGGTCCTGTTTCCGTACCAGGCAGTGATGTTCCCCATCAGGACGCTCTCCATGGTGCAGGAGTAGAAATTCCTCAGTATTTGAGGGGATACCCACAATTTCTTCAAGCGTCTGAGCTGAAACAGTCAAGGATCCACATGCACAGTGAGGTGTTTAATCCCAGGTCCTTGAGCTTTGTGAATGGCGCTGTCCAGTTGAATGGCGCTGTCCAGTATTCCAGGATTTAACCAAGTTTCGGTGAAACAAGAGACATTACAGTTCCTGATATCGCGTTGGAAACGGATGCAGGCATGGAGGTTGTCCCGTTAACTATCCAACACCTGTACATTGGCTAGCAGGATGCTTGGCAGAGAAGATCCATGTGGCCAGGATCGCAGACGGTGTTTAATCCCTCCACGTTTACCTCAGTGTTTCCGCCTATAATGAGATAGATGCAGAGGTGGACGCAGAGATGGTGTTGCTTGTCTATGTGGTCAGTATCATAGCTTGTGTTTATCTCCTTCACCTTTTCCTCAATGTTTACTCCAATGTTTACATTTGAAAACCTCGACTGGCCAGGTAGCAGAGTTGGCAGGAGGAGAGTTTATAAAGTGGTGAGTTGACCATTTCCCTATTCTAACGAGTGACTCATAGTCATATATTATCGTTGTCCAATATTATTCAGAGAGGTGATTAGATAGGTCTGTGCCTTCTAGTCAATCTGTATTTGTGTGTATGTAGACAATGCCGTGTGGAATGCATCACTAAATGTACTGAATGCTTGGCAATATACAGGGAAAATGTTGCATTATAAATACTGATGACTTGGAGTACGATAAAAGTCCCAGATCAGAGGCAAATCGGCACTTGCAAATCGGCGCTTAATCACTATGTGTGAACTGTTTGAAGACACAATCTGAGAGACTTGCCGATGCATCACAGACACCCAAAAGATATCAAGCAGGCTAAATATCTGGACCTGTCAGGTGGGCGAGGGGTCGTAACACCTGCAACACGACAACATCAACAAGCGTGGCTACAAGAAAAGTTCCATGGTCTGTTTGGACCCAAGAAATGTAGGAAAATTTAGTTAACTTTGGCAAGGAGCACCAATGCCTTTTGAAAGAAAAAAATCCTGTCTCGCACATGGTATTGTGTCATTTTTTTGTGTCACTTCTCACATGTGTTTTCGTGACAAAATGTAGTTTGGAGACAATACAGACTCTTCGGGGATTCCTCCTGGTGAAAGATCTTGTAATGTTTGACCTCCTGTTGTTGATCAGTGATGTAGTGTGCAAACCACAACTTCAAGATTCCCGATTACTAGACAGAAAGTTATGTAGTGTGAACAATACAGTGATCTGACGACTTTGAAATTCATGTAGCGTGTGCTTGGCAAAAGATTTTGCCTGTGATGTGCAGTTTTTGTTGTTTGCCAAGTGAAAAGAGGACTACAAAGAAGAGATTTATCTGTTTTCCTGTGGGCAGAGGGCTCTACAAAACCAAACTGGAAACAATCGATTTAGCTCCCTGTTTGTACTTTAGAAGTGATGAAAAAATGGTGGAGCAGGGGTAGGGAACAACTGTTAAATTAAAAGCAATGACAGAATAAAATCAAGTTTTAATATGTGTTTAGGAGAATATTAAAGGGTAAGGCTGACAAAATATTTTCTATATTTTTCTTTTTGTCATTACAATCAGCACTGTTACTTACTATGAGTCAATCCTACACACATTGTCCTGGTGCTGTAAACTCTCTCTAGCACGTCAGATGTGTCCCCAACAAATGATCCATTTATTTCTTTTTGATTAACATTTTCAGAAAACTACAGTGCCCAGCTGATTTAAGAAATTACTTTGCCTTTTTTTAAAAAAACAAAAACCCAAAAACCACCTGCTTTTATGCGCATTTTCAATTGGCACATAAAAAATATCTGAGTGAAAACACTGGAAACAAAAAAGGCAAAATGACACAGGAGTGTTATCACCACCAGCTGTCTATCTTGATGAGCCCAAATCCTAATATTCGCATTAGTAGGTGGAAACACATATTCATTCACATTTTCTTTTGCCGATTATCTGGAAATGTGTTTAAAATTTGTGCTGCATTTGGATGGAATGTTACTTGGAAAGTACTGAGAGACCCATCACTGGTTTTGGTATTTTCTCGGTATTTGTTGACAGTAAGAAAATTATACAGTAGAGTAATGCCTGCTGTATCCTTTAAATCTCATCTATAAGCAAGAGGACACTTTTTTTGCTGTTTAACAGCCCGTCAACTGCCACCATTATAACCTCCATGTCCTAATCTGGTATGGATCATTTGAGCTCAGTCATGTTGCTGGCATTACCGACTGAGGGAGATTAGAATTCCTGTCTGATTGATTTACCTGGGTATTGACTGGCAGATGACTGATATGCTCCATACAGTTTGTGCGTGTGCATGTGTGCACTTGTGCTATTTGACCTGTGAGAAAATAGAAGAGACACTTAAGGTCCTCACTGCAGGCTTCCTACTGTCATTCACAAGATCTTCAAGTATGGAGGATCCAGAGACAGAATATGGAAATGAGTTGCTGTTAAAGCTGTCAGTCAGAGAAGGATTCCCCCCACTGCCTCCTGCTGTATCAACTGCCTTATGAGATCGCTCGGTTCTAGCCCCAGATTCATCTCTGTATTGTTTATTAGAGTGATTCATGAGAAAAATTGTCCCACTGTGAGTGGAGAAGTGCAGTAATCACTGTCTCTTTCAAGATGACAGATCAGACAAAACTATGTCCTATTATTCTTGCTTGTAGGTGATAATCTGTAATGGCAACATGATCAGAATATGATATTTTAAATCTTTTTTTATCTGTTTATTTAAATGGGTTTTTTTGTTGTTTCATGGAACCCCTACTTGTCATTCACACTCCACTCTCCCTACCACCTCCAATCATAGCCCGGTCATTTCAGCTGTCTGCCATCTACTTGTTGATCCGTCCAGGAGAAAGTAATCATTGATGTGATTTTAATGTAAACACACACTAATCTTTCCTCTCAATTTCTCTCATCCTCTCTCTTCTCTTGGCACACCCTCCACCCCTGCCTCAGGTGTTTCAGAGGCTACGTCTGTCCAACGGGGATGAGGGCACCGCACTGGGGGAGCTTCTGCGATGGCGGCAAGCACAGTGTGAGGGGCGGAGTGACTGGAAGCACCGTCCCCCTCAGTCTCCACCCCTGACCCCCACGTTGCTCTGGACCAACAGGAAGGCCTCTCCATGACGGATGTGTGGTGCAGGCACATGTATTGGCTATGAGGTTCCTCCCTCTCTTTCTCCTCAGGCGCACATGCTCTTTTTCTTTTTTTTTTTCTTTTTTGTTAATGTGGACCAAGTAACCTCAAAGCCCAGGGGCTAGGCCGAAGCTCTAAGCCCCAAAGCATGAGCCTAGTCCCTGGGCTGATGGTACTGCCTCTCCGCCTTTGAACTTGACTTGTGGAGGACGCCCCAACCCAACCTGTAAAATAGAAGCTCAGCACTATGTGATGCTAACACGTGTCAGCCATGAAAAATTAATGTAGACACAGTGGAGATTCCTGGGAAGCTTTTTTTGATCAAATATTTTATGAACAGAAAGAGACAGAAAAATTACGAAAATTACATTATTATTATTATTATTATTATTTATTTTCAGTTCTTCTGAGATTTAAAATATATAATGGAATTGCTGGATTAAAAAAGGAAGCAAAGGAGCTCCACCCCAAAACATGGTGCTGATTAAACTTGATGTGCTGTCCTGTGATGTTCCCATTCATGAGTGCTTGTGTGAGAACACCCCCGCCCCCCCCTCTCTCTGAAGTTTACAAGTCAATGCCTTGGACGCCTCCAGTTTTTGGCATCGGTGAACTGGCTTAGACATGGGTCCTTTTCAGGTATACAGCTCTTCACTTAGCCCCTCACGTCTGGGCTCTTAAGTGCTACTGCAGCCCTGGCAACAAGCGACCAGGAGTCAGGGTAACCTCAGTAATATCCGAAGGTGCACTTCTCTTCCCCATTGTTACCACCAGCCTTGAGGAAAAAAACCTCTGGCCAAATGCAAACTACTGCACTTACCTTTATTATGAAAAGGGGGTCCAACGAACAACCTACATTGGTTGAAGGTATAAAGGTAAAGCTACAAAAAAAAAAACATAGCTTTAGCTGACAGGTATATAGTTCATGTTGTGAACATGAAACTCTGTGCCAAAGTAACACAACTTGTGACAGATATGTGTAAACGAACAAATATAATTATACAAACATGTTGATAGTCATATACAGTATGTACAGACTGCGCAAATGACATACATGACCACATGTTAGCTTTGGTTCAGCGATGACTCCACGGACTGTTTCTAAATAAATCAAAAGAACATGTTGAAAAGATGGGAAAAAAACAACAACAGTGTGCACTCAAAGTTGCGACTTAACTCTCATTGTGTCTCATCAACAGCTGAACAGTTGCATACATGTTCAGTGTTGTTCAGGAGACTGTGCAGAGCTCAGGAACTCGCGCACAGATGAACTCGATGTTTGTACAGATTCCTTCACCTTGGGTGTGTCCACTCATACGCCCATTACCTTCCATGTCAGCCCTCTCCTTCCTTCATCTCCTCTGCCTACTTGACCCCAACAAACAGACCCTCTTTGACCCTCCCCCTAACTTCCTAATGGATCAAACCGGCTCTACGGGTGTTTCCATAGTAACCGCTCTGTAAATAGTGACCAGTGTCATATGTTCTAGCTTTTACTATAGCAGGAAAGCACAGAGATTGAATTGAAAGACAAGAAAAGAGATGAGATAATACTGTCTATGATGGTGAAACTGAGATTTAAGAATGTCTTGGGTCAGATGCAATGACTGAGGTAAAGAGAAGAGGTTTATTTTAAAATGTGAATATCTTTTTTTCAGAATGATTGTCTATCGCTATGAAATTCTTTATACTCTATTTAATATTATTTGTTTTCCCCCTCTCGACCCTGTTGTTCTGTTCCTATGATGCAAGGCAGATGTTTTCATTGTATCTGGATGTTTTATTGCACAATGTTTATGTGGTGTTGTGTTGACTTCTGTAATGGGCTGGGTGTGTCTCGACAAGCTGTTTGATCTTCGAGGATCGGTCTGAATTGTTAGAGCTGCAAAGTATCAATAGCTGTAATTGATTTCTCATTCCCACTGATCACCCACAATGTTTCCAATTGATTCAGCCTTACGAATTAGCAGCACCATCACAGTATCGATCTCAGCTGCTGTCGGCGCATGAAGGCACACAAATATTCAAGAGGAATTAGAAGAGACCACCGATATTCACAACATATGGCAAATCAGCTGAGCTGCATTTTCGACTGACTGGCTGAATGTATAAACGCAAATTTTATTTGACTGCCTGTGTACATGGAAGGAAACCCTGTGTATCTTATTACTGGAACATGCACCTGTATCTAAAGAGTGTACGTAACTGCTTAATGTGATTATTGTCTTCAGAATTTATGTATGCAGTTTTTTTCAAAGCAAGTTAATAACGATGCAGCATTCCTGATAAGGTATTGATTTGCTCCATGATTCACACCTTGTTTGTTGTGATTGGGGTTGCATGAGTAGCGCTTCTGCGCAATGCATTACTATGTGAAACATTTTCATCATGGTGCAATTCAGCTCACTTACACAAGGATTTAAACCAATCTGTGATCAAACAAAGTAGACAGGAACAAAGATCAAGCTAGTCAACCTTGCCAATGCCAATGAAAGAGAATTTATAACCTCTATATTGGTCCTTTGTTATAAAAATGTTATGTGCATCGCTATGGTTTTGTGTATAACCATGTTTACTGAGATCATGAAATGAGGACATTGTTTTTTATTGTCTTTTAAAGCGTGTCAGTGCTTTTTACCTTGCATGACCACATGTTGGGCCTGGTCCCTTATGACGTGTTCATGCTGGAAAGATTAAAAAAAGGCTATCAAATGTGAAGGACTGCTTCCCACTGCACTGTGAATCACTGCACTGTCCCCTGTCTCCCATCTAGACGTTCGTCATCCATCCATATCCACCCTTAAACTGGACCGGCCCGCACACATGTCAGCGGCCTCATATCCAATCCCTGATGACCTAGCTCAGTCTGTCTAAGCATACCAAACTGTGGCGGCCAGATTACTGCCAGTATCGTTGTTAATCAGGAATCTATAAATCCTCTGCTCTGAGATCAGCTCTCTGGTGCTACAGCCAGTGCAGAATGGCCATTTTATTGTCCCCAGTCCATGTATAGTTGTCCTAAGAGACACAATATTTTAGCACCTAAACAGGGGTATCTCACTGCCTTTCATAGTGTTGTCGGTTTTTTTATTCTATTCTTTCTTTTGTACATGACATACAGTATATTTGAACCTGCATACATACGTGTTTGTGGAAAGAAAAAAGATCGTATGTGATATTTCATAATTATTATGTTCCCAATGTTTTATAAGTACTGTACCTGTACAGCAATAAAGCACAATTGTGGCAATGCTTGTCTTTATCCGTGTGTGTCTGCATGTACTACTATCCTTGTGAGGACCACTTTTAGTTTGAAACCATCATAGTGAGGACATTTCTGCATTGTTGGGACATTGTGGCCGGTCCTCACTACTTGAAAGGGCTGTTTGAGTTAAGAGTTTGTGGTTAGAAGCAGGTTAGGTTAAGGGTTGGGGTTAGGTATTTAATTGTGATGGTTATAAGAGTAGGGCTAGGGAACACATTGTGTTAATGAGGTTACTCACAAGTACAGAAAGACAATCGTGTATCTGTGTGTGTGCTGCATGTTAGTTTTAGAACTCAGATGTAATGATGGTGTGAGTCTATATGCTTGGTGCTGTGGTAGGAGAGGGAAAATCAAGGTAAACTATTTCATTATTGTTAGGTATTTTAATCTATAATAAATTTTAATCTGAACAGTAACTAGAAACTAAAGTTCTATTTGTAAATGTAGTGGAGTAAAATCTATAGTATCTTCCTCTTAAATTTAGTGGAATAGAAGTATAAAGTAGTAATAAAATGGAGATACAATTCAAATCAAGTATAGTACTTGAGTTCATGTACTCAGTTACATACCACCATTGGCATGCTGTGTATGTGTATGTGTGTGTCACTGTAAATATCTCTGTATTTGCATGAAGCACACAATATTACAAGTGAAGATTGGCCTATGCAAAGCTAAATGAGCAACAGTTAGTTGTGGACATTAATGTTTTGCAGCAAACAGCAGTGAAAGCAAGATTGTAACGGTAGAACACAGCTATATAAGTGTTACATGTAAATTCTCACTTACCTCACTGTTATCGAGCCATGCAGGTAGTTTGGGTTTCATTTACACAGGTTTTGGGACACCTGTCTCTATGAGATTTGTGCTACAATCCCAGAACAATATAGATGAATGGAATTTCAAATGTGGTGCTCACAGCATTGCAAAAGTGCATTTATAGTTGTAAACCTTAAGATTTCAGTCCTGATTTGCCAAGGACTGTGGGAATTGAGCAACTGCATTTTTAGAAATACAACATAGGAACAACTGGTGCATCTGTTTACAGCACAACCAAACAAACTCACGTTGTTTTAATAAAGAAGTCAGTCAGTCAATAGTAATTGCAACCGTGATCCAATTTCATGCTTCACAAGATGGGAGTAGTTTTTTACACAACAGCTGGGCACAGTATAAGGGGTTGATTACCTTGCTGAAGGGTTGGAGGTGTGCAGTCTATCATCTGCAGCAGAACCAGCTGCAGTAGGAATTATTAGGTTTGGATTAGCAGCAACTCAATACAGCTCTGATACCACGTCATGATAGTGAAACAGTAAACAGTGAAGCTGTTATCAATTAGATAAAATCGTAAAATCAGTAATGCTGGATGACATGCATGTGAATCCCTTGTGAATGCTTATGAAAGCAATTTGAATCCAATGCAGGAATGGCAGACTCCACAACTAACAGTGAAAACTATCTAGAAGTGTAGACCTCCAGACATGTTTTAATACATAATTAAAGGAAAAAATACTCTCCTTTTAGTAATAATTTGTGTCTGATATGTTTTTTCCACAAAAAAAATATTTTTTAAAAATTACATCTACTCATGTTTCAGTGGGAAGGAGTTTTTCTACTAAGTTTAACTTCTAAAGACATGATCTCTGCTATGCCACTGTAACGTCCATTCTCAATATATGTGCACTGGAGGTTTCACACACTTGTCTAATTTAAATGATGACTGGCTAACAAACTAGTTGTCTTGTCACAACATCATGCTTGCATGTACATGCCTAAAACTCAGGTTAAGGGTGAGCACAGAGAAACCTTCTCCCTCCAGCAGATGAAAGTGAAAACAATCTTGAGTATCAAACTCTTAACATAAATCATTTTACATAGCGAAACTCAAACATCCATGTGAAGCAACAATAAGAAAAACACATTTTTTAGAAGAGGGAGACTTTTAAAAATTCAATGACCACATTTGCTTCCAGAACCTGTGTCCCCATTACTCTGGTGAATGCACCGACTTCACATTGAGGTTTTAAAGCTATTATTTCTTTGGGTAGAAAGTAGTTTTAATGAAAACTGTTGACAGTGAGGTCTGTATTATCTAGAGTAATGAGGAAAATGTATCTGAAGAGAGATGTTATTGTTGTTTCTTAAATGTAAATTTTCAATGCTGTGCATTTGCTCCCAATGTATTTGGAAGTGGAACCTCAGAAGTTTGCATAAACAAATATAATGCTAGCGTTATGTGACATTTCCCAGAAGGCTGCCCCATCCAGGTATTTACTAACCTGCGGTGGTTTCTGTTGAGAATCAGGTCAAGACAAGCACAAGCCACAACTGAATAACTGAACAGTGTCTTCCCACATTAATAATCTGCTATAGTAACTTAAAGGAATGTTTCTGAAAGGCGTCACCTCAGAGTGTGGGAGCATGTGTTTGAAGTTTATGTGTCACAGTAAACAGCTCCTACCAGGAGTTGCTGATTCATACGCATCCTGGTGTGTGTACAGTATGATTACACACTTCATAGATGAGAAGCTGGAAAGACAGTTGAGTGAAGTCATCAGTTTAACAGGATTGATGGACATTTTTATATTGTCTCAAAATAAAAAAAAAAAGATGTCCCCAAATAAAAAACATTCTTTCAATACATTCAATATGCAATCGGATATTAATTCAGATTGGTTTTACTTTCTGTGTAAAATCGGATATATAAACAGCATTAGACATCAAACTCAACTCAACATGTGAGTGCCAGGATGATTGGTTGAAGGACAAACAACATACCCAGCAGAAATTAAGTGCAACAGACATAGAACATTCCCCAAGAAGACCCCTAATTTACAATTTTCATAACTTGTGGATTATCTGATGATAATACAATTAATGTAAACATAGATGGATCATCTATGATACTTTGCCAAATCCTTTTTTTTACTATACTTGCATTCTTATGATGACACAGGATAATTGGTATGGCTATGCCTGTTAAAAAGATCAGATCTAATAATTTAATATGTACTGTTAAATCAAATGTTCTACATTTGCCGATAAGAGGAAGTAGATAATACTGTAGCTCTAGGTGCCTGCGAGTTCATCTCTTCAATGGTAATCTTATGCATTATGACTTAAAAATTTAAAATGGTGAACAATCTGTTGAGCAAACTTTACCAGTGTCAGCTGATTGATCTGCACAAGTATAGGCACAAAACAGCCAACTTATGCTCTTGCAATTTCAATCAAGACTTGTTCGGAAGACTTTGTTTCAGGCTCCAAGAGTGAAAGCTAGTTGGTTTATTGAAACATCATTAGGTGCAATTTGTTCTGTGCAGTCTCGAGAACTTAATGAACAGAATAAATATTAAGAGTAGCTTTAGTGCTACAGACAGAAAAACTGTGGTTACACTCATTAACACCTGCATGTGGTAATGTGTGCATACAGCATTGCACCACAGCAAGTGAATCCCAAATGAACCACGTTTTACACAACTCTAGCAGACACTTGACACGTGATTGTGGGTATATATGGATGCTTGAGAGCAATGAAGAATTATGGAGAGTAAACAATTTCATTCAATCTAATTACCATAATATGTAAGGTTACGTTTTCACTCCCTTTTGTGTGTTTCTTCATGTGTTACTTGTTCTCTTCCTTGTTTTCTTTTCTCCTGGTTTGTTTGGCCCACCTTCTTTATATCAGTTTGTATCAAACCATTTTTGCTTACAGAAATTCTCCACCATTTAGAAGTTTTCGGAAATCCACACATCAGATTTTATTCAGACACATTCATTTCCCTTTTGCTGTTGGCATGCCCTATTTCATATAAAGATATAAACTGACAAACTGGTTGTTGCAACCAAATTTTAATGATTTAAGTAGCTTCCTTGAGGACTGTGATTGATCACCTTCACTGGTACGTAAGAGCACATGTTGGATATGATGATGGACTATGGTGGAACTGTATGGTCTAGGCTTTGCTGTTTGCATGCATGCATGGAGTATTGGGGCCTTACATCCCTCACTCTCCACCTGAGCTGTCTCACTGGTTGTCTCTTTCAGAAGTGCAGCCAGAGCTGGGGGTTGTTAGTCTTGTGTGCTAGCTTCTGCAAAACCACTCCTTACTTAAGTCAGCACTACTGTCAGTCTCTCCTTGACTGCACATCCTCTGGTTTGGTTTGGTTTGATTTTGAATATTTGCAGTATATAACATTTGAACATTTCCAACCATGTACTACTTGCACTACTGATACAGCTACCTGCAAATAAAAATGCATATATTGGTGTTTGAATTTGATATGTTTTCCTTTTCTTGTCTGATTTTTGCTGATCATGACTGTGACTCGCAATTTACCTCTGGACAAGGCCCTAATATTCTCTGAATGTCAGTGTTCTCCAAAAAATTAGCACAATAGCCTTAAATAGCCTTGAAGCATTAAAACTTTTAAAACCTCAAAACATTTCTTTGATTAAAATATCATGAAATCTTGGTGGAGATATGCAACTATTTTTGCCCTTTCACTACTCATCTGCACTGTCCTGCACAGTACTCAACAATACTGCCATTCAACATAACTGCATGACATTCTGGGTTACCTGGACAACTCAGATAAAAAAAGCAAAAAAATACAGTAATCCATTTTATTCTGTTTGCAAAACACTAAGCCCTTGTCCCAGTAAGTCATTACAGTGTGACAGTGAGCTAGCATGCACAATATCAGGACCCTGAAACTGAGGCAGCTAAATCAAATTGAGCCATCATTCATTTTATTATTTACACCTGTGCTTTCCATACTGTGACATGTCAAAATGTCTTCTGTGAAAAAGGCCTATTTGTTACAAAAATCCCTTTTCTTAAGGTTAATACAAGGACAGTGACCAACACTGTAGGGGGGCTGTTTCCTAATTTATCCCCACCACGAGAAGTGGTAGTAAGACCATTCAGTCATTTATTCTGGGTTGAAAAGGAAGGAGGGGTAAATGGCCAGGAGGTAACCAATAAACCCTGACTCACACCCACAGCCCCTTTCTCTCAGTCTTCCATTAAGGGCACTGAATGGTCACCTTTACCATTCTCCATTTGTCCTGACTCTCTTTGGTCTCCATCACTCCCTCAGGACTACTTTAGGGAGCAGTTTGTACCCAGGTGTGAACTGTGTCTGCTGTATAGTATTTGTATGGGTTTTAAGGTTGGATGGTCCAGCAGAAAGCTATAAACAAAGCTGAGGAAGATGATGGAGATTGTGGTTGGGCTGACAACCTCTCACCTTTCTTGGTGGAGTGTGATCGCTGGACCGTTTGTGTGTATTAGCCTCAAACAGCTAAAATACCAATTGTACATTAGCTTAACTGTAATTAAGCTGAAACAGACCGTGCTTGCAAGGGTGTAGGTTTGATTTGGAAAGTGGTGGTTACATAAATTTGGCAGGGGGTCTGGGGATCCTCCCCCAGAAAATTAAGGATTTTTTCATTGCATTTCCTGCAAATCTGCACAATATACTATAACTATATAGTACTTTCTTGAACACAATGAAAGGTGAGAAATTATCAGTCAGTTGGAATGTCTGCCTCTATCTCTCGCTGATACCTGTATGGACAACCACTATGTAATACACTGACAATAAAAACTCTATTTCTCATTCAGTGGGACCATGAGGGGATAAACTCTTTTTAGAGCCGATGGAAATTATATTTTATTTAAATGCATATGTAATTCATATCAAATTAGTGGTAGGGACATACGTATCCCCACCACGCTGTATCACACTTTACATGCCAAAATGTTCAAGAGCAACTTGCAGGTTGGCAACCCCAGTGAACTAATACATTAGCATGAAAAACACTGATAATAAGGTAACTCTGTCTACAAAGTACTTAAGCCATCAATCAATCAAGCTAGCAAAATTGTCGACAAGTATGCTAAATAACACAATGTAACAGAATGAGGTAGAATATGTAAGAAAGAGGGTCTATTCAGGTAGAATTATTCACCACAAAAGTGTCACAGTTTATATGTATGTCCTTCACACACACATCAGGGGGTTATGGACAATCCCTATTATTGTTTCTTGACAGGTTTTCACCTTTGCAACAGCAGGAAAAAACTCTACTCATTAACTACTGCAGAGTCGGGCTGTGTGTCGGAGGGATGAGAGAGGGATGGCGTGAGTCTGTATGTGTGACGTCACCTTATTAAGAGGTATAACTGTTAGGCTTTTGTTCAATGAGTATGAATTGTAAAATCAAGTGTGTTAAGCTAAAATTATACCTTCTGCATCCGCGAGCATGCAAGGGTCTGCTAGAGTCTGCGTGACGTAAATTTCGTCATCAGAGGGTGTACGCGTAGGACTCTGTGCGGACATCGGCATACCGCCAATTTCCCTGTTGGTTCCTGTTGACTCTGATCTACTGTGCATGTGTGGAACGCGTCCTCCAAGCAGTCTCCAGAAAGTAGTATAAACAGAGCCACTATGTATCCATGGTGTCCGCAGCTGTCCATGTACATGTCTGCTCGGGAGTATATCTGTGGCTTTAAACTGTCAAGGCTTGTGCAAGTTAGAGGCCAACTGCTTCATGGTCAATGATTTGCTGGTAGGTTCTGTAAAGGGACCCCAGTGCAGTGGAGGACACGGCAGCACTGCTGTCTTGTAGAGTCTTTGGTAGTCTTCCCTCAGAGACTTCATCAGGGCTGATGTATAATGTATATATGTTTCAGCTGCTCCTTTGTTCGGTGCTTCTCCCTGCAGAGGTGGATGTGCGCAGCAGGGAAATGCAGGCATGTTGAGTTCATGGATGTCCTAAATATGATTCACCTTGCTTTGCCACTTGGCCTCCATCGCATCCGGATCACCTTTAGGAGTGGAAGCAGTAATCCAGTACAGGTGGTTGATGATGGCTGGCTGATGATGTCCCCCACTCCCTTTCCTTCATGCCTGCATCCAAAGCCTCTCTGGATTTGTTTCAGGACAGATATATGTACAATATGTTAAAAAGAAAATGTTAGATATAAAAAACAGCCAAGTTAAACTAAACTACAAACTTCAGGAAACAATTTTTACCAACATGCCATTCTTTAAAGAAATGATTTGTTCTGAGTCTAAGGAATTGAAGGTGCTTACATGATGTTGAGACTTCATCAGATGTTGCTGAGCATCAGCTGGCAGACCTGGTATTTATTAACTATCCTCTACCTGCTCCTGATGATGGTTTCAAAGTAACATGGAAAGCTTGAAACTGCAAATATGTGTCTGTCCTTTTTGAGAGTAACTCTTATTTTACATAACCGGAGCTGCACTGTCACTGAACCTGTTCGCTGCCAGAGCTGCGGGCCGCTGCTGCTCCACAGCACAGCGATTTAACATTTTAACACAAGATTTTACCAGCTGATAACTGCAGGAACAGACAGCCAGTGAGTTAAAGAGCTACCGGATGAAATGCAAAGAATATTTTTGTTGTTTTTGTGGCTACCAGCAGAGTTTCCTCTCATGGACAGTCACAGACGGAGTGTGTGTCAGATTTAGTGACATCTAGTGGTGAGGTTGCACTAGAGAGAACCTACAGTGGCCGCGAAACTCACGAAAAACGCAAAGTCCCTCTCTAGAGCCAGTATTGGCTTGTCCGCTCTGGGCTACTGTAGAAACATGACGGTGCGACATGCCAGGCTCTGTGGAAGGGAACCCACTCTCTATGTAGATACAAAGGGCTCATTCCAAGGTAACAAAAACACAACAATTCTTATTTTCATGGAATTATACACAAACTAAAACATACTTATATATATTTAATATTATATTCCAATATTATATTCCACTAAATCCTATAAACTAGACCTTTAAATGTCATTGCACTGTTTCGGTGGCATTACACTTGGTGCTTGGTGCTTCCACATTGGCTTCAGCCTCAAGTCGTAGTAGTTGCTGCTTGGTAAAAATTCAGTAGCTACTTGTTAGTTTTATAGGATGATGCTTTACTTTAGGAAGAGGCAAGGTATTGATCATATGCTTCTTTTGGTCTATAAATCACCTTTACGAACTCACTAGAGACAGACAGTACAGTACTGTTTGTCTTCATGTCTACATGTTTGTGTTACTGTGTGTGCTTGAAAGAGAAAAGCAAGACAGAAGGCAGATGAAAGCTGTATGAGTCCAAACATCTGAAACATTTCAAAGGCCATGAAACACAGGGGTAAACATGATTCCCACCTCTATTGATTACTTGAGCACTGGTTGGAGGGTTTGTGGGTTTATGTTGACTTATAAACAGCCTGGGGACTGGTTTGCTCCAGTCTGATTGATTCGGCAAAGAAAAGGCACAGGTTAGAGGGGCTGTTTCCTTAGTGCTGAGCCTTCACTGGCTTTACGATGATACTGAAGGTTTAATGTTATGCTTGTAATGTACATGAAGCTGCGAAGGATGGTTACTATTTTCCAAGGCCACAAGATGTCCATCTTTCAACTCCACTTTACTGCCTACCCTCACCATAGGATCCCCGTTTCCCCCAATCTTACCCTCTCTGCTCTTCATCCTCCCCCATCACATTTTCCCTATCCTCCTCTGACCTCAGAGTTGTTCCCTTTTCACCTCCTCACCCTTTTTTTCGCAATGGCACAGATTTCTGTGTACATCTCATGGAGTGTGAAAATCAATAACATCATCTCAACACCATCTCAATTTTCAATTAATGACTTTGAGGTCTGTCTCGCCAGACACATCTATCACATCAGATCAGCCTTCGAAAAATCAGATTAGACACAAACTCACACAAGCAGTGATTCTTGCACTTACACAGCCAACACCACCCAGCCCACAACACCACTAAGGTGGAAGAAAACACTCAAATTATTTCCTTAAAGCTGCACTGATCAATATTTTATATAAACAATGAATCAAGACTGCATGCAATGTGAAAAGCGTCACTTGCGGTGACAAACCCACAGAATTACCATCCAAAACTCACAGTTCAGAAGCCGAAGCTGCTAATGCTGCTCTGCTAACGTGCTGCTTTCACTGCACAGGCTGTGTAGACATTGTTTTAGTGTACTTTCACCTCATTTTTTGGGTTTAACGGACGACAACTCTGCTCTTACCGCCTATCTTTTTTCCAGCCACAGTGGGCAGCTGTGGCTGCAAAAAAACTTAGCAACTAAGAACCAGATTCTCAGGAGCTGGTGGAGACCAAAACAGAGATAAAAGGAGTGTATATTGGACTTACATTTGTCAAATAGCTCTGCCCTCTGCTCAAGTTGAAGGTGGAGTTATACTGGAATTACATGACCAGACTCAGTGCTCTAATAAGAACAATAAAGCACCTATAGCTGTATTTTTGATATGATTATACCAAAGAAGAAGAATTAGAATCTTTCAAAGGATTCTAACACCAGAAGGTATTGTTATTAGAAAAATTTGCCAAACCTGGAGAAAATTGGTCTGAGTAGGGGCTTAAACTACTTTTTCAATGTTAAACCTTAATCTGCAACATAACAAACCAAAGGTAATTGTAGAGGTGCAAAAAATACATTTCTCTTTGCAGTGTAGTAGGTATGAGTGCAATGAGCCTCATGAAAGAACATTTTTGTATTGTTATCCTAAATCTCTTACTTTTTTCTGTGAGGTTCACCCATGTGACTGTTCAAATGTTACCTGTTCAGGAGCAGGTATGCGTTTGATAATTTGCATAAAATTGCCATGTAAAGAAACCTGTTGTGCTCTTTGCATGGGCAGGTTTCATTCACAAAAAAATGTTACCAAAGAGTAAAAAAAGTCTTGCTGTCATTCAAATGTAGCAGTTGTCAGTAGTGTTCTTAAAGGACCAGTTAAACAATTAGAATATGTTAATGACGCTGTGTGAGCAGCGCTGTACTGCGACAGAAAAATAAATAGGGGATATACAGTCTGACTTGAAGTAAGATGCTAAAAAATGTTTTTCTAAAGCGAAGCAGTCCATGACTAAAATGAGAGGTGGTCAACGTACGTGACAGTGACAAAGATATCAGATGAGGGAATATTATAGATGTCAGAGTGAGAGAAGTTTCCTACAACCACTGAAATGTGGAAGTTGTTGTGTCTTAGTTATATTCAGTATCATATTTAAACTCCAGAGGTATAATGATTTCATTCATTTTTTGGGGGGGGTCTGTTCAGAACAAATCTGTCATACGGGTGGTTCTTGCATGAGGCCCAAGGTCTCCCAGAATGGTACATGTAATTCAGTTTCAGAGTACTAGCTCTTTGCATAATTATGGCATTTGAGTAAATGCACTTTTTTTACTTTCAACTCTGACCACCCCTGAAACCATCAAATGCTGTTCACACAAGGCCCCATGCGGAGATAAGTATTGTGTCAATATGCACTCCCAACATACCATAGAAATTCTTCCCCCATATGAACTCGATAAACATCCAGCAAACTCTCCAGCTATCTGTGTCTTGATGTAGAACCACAATGATCCCATGCTCATATGCTTCTAGACAAGAAAAACAAAGTGATAAATCATTGCCAGTAGATCAGTAACAGAAGATGAATCCTGTCTGCTCCACCCTCCCTGAATCCAGACGGCAGCCGCCGTAATCATCCTCCTTCCATTCCCCCTTTACACAGCAGTCAGCAGATCGACAGACACAGAGGCTGTCTTTGATGTTAAAGCTAATTAACATGGCAATTAACAAGGCTCTATATTGCTGACGAGGTCAGACGGACTAAGTACACTTTTCCACTCATAGACAGAAGATGCACATGTACACATAAATGTCTGTCAGGTAAGGTACTCAGAGGGGCTCATGGGGAAACACTAATCAGCTCTAATTGTGTCTGCAATATGGCTACAGAGGCATACAGAAATCACAAATCTATTAAACAAATGTATTAGGAATAACTGAAAAAGGAATAAAGAGAAAACTAACATTTTCTCCAAATCTAACAATTCACATTTGTTCTCATGCTGTTATGCTGCATGTCAGAATATAATATTAAAAGGGTATAAATACAGTATCCAGAGGTTTTTGCCTCCATAAAGGCATCAAAGAAACTGACAAAATTATGCAAAGATAGGACTCCTGGAAAATCTCTGAAATTATGTCAATAACCTCTGTATTGTTTCCTTGGCAACGAGAGGCCTTGTCAGTGCAGCATTACTATTGTACTGCAATGCTGCTTTTCTCCCTCGGGCCGCCTCTCCAAGGACCTCTCTTTGCTGTATGTCATGTTTACATTAACAACCCACGCTGCTCCCACTAGCAAACATATGGCACTCTATAGCGTCGGTCTATAAGCCTGTGAAGAGCGGCGTAGGAGAAAAATTCCACATGCCATTCCAGCTTGCATGTGTTGTCAGAGGGGGTTCGTAAAAATATCGAGTGATTCCAAAGTATCTGTATGTTTGGATGTAAGATAAATCATCCATTCCATGAATTCAGAGGAGAGACATTTTATGCAGTAAAATCTTCGGAATATGCATATGCTCAGTCAGCAACACAGCCTGGTCAAGAGGGAAAATGTCAGATGTTTCTCAGCTTCATCCCGTGGGCCTCGCCTTTGTGTGGTGGCCAAGCGTTCTTCCTTCATTTGTCTCTGCTGTCACCAGTAAAATGAAAGATTAGAGAAAACCACAGACCATTTATACTCTTAACATCTGCAGGAGACACAGTGACAAATGCGGAGAGGAAAACGCCCTACCATTTTCTTTTGATCCTAAATGTACATAGACCTGTGTTTATTTTCAAACATCTGATTTTGCCTAGTGCCAACTCACCCCCAACTTTGAATGACAATCAGCACCACATAGTGCTGTAGCACTTTTTTAATCAAGCATTGGTTAACCATCTAATCAACCATTCGCCAACTAATTAAATCTTATAATTGCCCTACTTCAGAGGTATAAGTAATTTAATTAGCTGGATGGGCTCCTCTTTATTGGTCAAAGAGGAGCTGCTGAATGTTACTGCAACGAGCTGTCTGGTCTTTTCTAATTTACCTTTGAGCTACCCACAAGCCATCCACATTCATTGTCTGTCAAAAAACGGAAGGGTTAATCCCTCACAAGCACAGAAATACACACATGTGCACACACACATACAAGTCAGTATTGTGGTTTTTGTGGTTATCGTATTAATTTGTGGATGTATATGATTTATATTTATGCTGCACCTGTATCTGCAGTATATCTTTGTTTTTTAATATGATTACTTTGTCCCAAAATGATTTTGAATTTGCAGTCAAATTGAGATGCAGTGTTCCAACCCTGCCTTGTGCGCCCGTGTGGGCAGTCAGTAGTCAATGCTGATACCTCACCAGGAAATTTAATAGACTTTTTTCTTCCTGAAACATGAGGTTGTTAATCCTCCCGACATTCTTATTGAGCTCTTAACAAGCTCCATAAATAAGGATCATTTTGGGTGACATGTTTACGTTTAAATAATTGGTTGAATTTTGTTAATTGGTGGAGCTGCTTGGAGGGAAATTAACAGCCTGAGAGTACTACTTTGGCAATAAGAGTGATATTGATTTGTTTTTATTGTATCTAAATTTGTAATTGTGGCTGGCACAGTTAGATATATGACATTATTCTTACAGGACTACAGCTTAATAATGGAGAGTGACAGAAAAAAGGTGAGGAGAGAACGACAGACAAATCTGAGACATGCAATACCTCAGCTGAATTTGAATTAAGAACATTGCAGTTACCAGCAGAGCATCTCTACCTGAGAGTTTTGCACATGTCAATCTTTTAATGTGTTCATACAGCCTGAAAACACATATGGCCATCCACATTTACACACCGCAATACACGTTCACAACTCTTTTAACACGTTTGAAGTATTGGTACAATATTTGCATACAATATTTGCATATAATATACAGCATAGCAGGCATGGAAATAATAGTGTGATATTTTTGTTCATTTACTCAACGAGTTTTCCATCATTCATTGTCTTGCGTGTGAGAGTGAGAGTGCTAGCACCACTCCAGTACAAGTCCTCTCAGTTGATGGTTCTCATCCAGTTCCTCATCCGATCAGAGAGGTCTGATCCTAATCAGCACATCCCTGCTAGATCTGTATATTAGTATACAGCAGGCGCACAAAGCTATTCTGTTAAAAATGGGCAGGTGTCACACACAAAGACACACACACACACAAGCTCTACACAAGCCTCTGTCATCTGATTTATGTCACATTGTGATGCCTGCTCTTTAGGGTATTGGTATGTATCGGGTTTGCTGTATTATCTACATATTACAGTTACTATAAAACATGCAACAAAGTTAGAGAGATGCACCGGTGTTGAGCGGTTATGAGTGTGCTTAATTAAACTGTCGCACTCTACAGCGCTGGCTCTCCACATGGAGGTTGCAACCCATCTGGTAGGAACACAAGTTTGGGGGTTGGGAGAGAAATGAAAATGGGAAACACACATTTCAGATTTACAGTCAATGTGCAAACATTTTAGAACTGAGATGATTGCTTCCTGTTATTTTGAAATGCTTATGTAGTATTTGCACCCCTGAGGCTTCCTCTTATGTGTGAAATAGCTTGGGAGGAGACCAAAAGGGCCTGGGAGGCGTAGGAATGACTGTTTTCAGCCGCCTTTCATCAGGACAACATAGTTTGTCAGCACCTCCTAAAACAAATGATTGATATAAAAATAATTCATATGTCTGTTTTTTGATCTGCCACCTCTATGGTTAGGCTTTTGTGTTAAGTTTAGACACCATAATTACTTGGTTAAGGTTAGATAAGTGTTGCGGTCAGTGTTAAAAGAAACATGTATATTAGAATTCCTGTTGTTTGCATTGCTAGGCAACATGTAGCTAAACACGCCACCAGTTGACAGCAGAAAAAGGTTAAACAAGTAGTACGTCTGGTTACAGTGGAACATAACACAATAGGTGTATATACAGAACATAAAAAGAAAAAACAGCAAATTATAGAACAAACAAGGAGTTTCATGAGTTTGCACATAAATATTTTGCAGCCAAGAGTGCTATTTTATCTAAAATGTAAAGAAGTTTACCCACTGGCTTCTTGTAAGAATTCTTACCTTAAGGCTGGACCTTCACTGAGGAATTGAGGCTTTGCTTGGAGAGTACAGTGAGGACACAGACCATCTTCTTCAGAGAGAAAAGAGCACACTCATTGATTTGCAGTCTTTGCAGCAAATGCAAAAGCATTTTGACCCTGATGACGACACAGTGGTCGAAAGTTAATTTGCAAATGTCCCTGATCTGAGAGGTACCTGATTCAGCTGCACTTTGCTGGAGGATGCATGGAGAACCCCTTTTTACTGCTTGTCTTCTCTTGGTAGCCAAGTTTGCCTTTGTCTACCTGTTTCAATAGCCAGGCTGTGTTAACTGAGTCTGTTCATTGCCATGGTTTTCATTGACATTATACAGTCAAGGTTTTTTTATTATTACTTATTGTTACTTATTATTACCTCCATCTTTTTATTGGCTATAGAGGTGAGATAGAGTGTTACTGTATAGGTGTGTGCATTAGGACTAAAAAACACATTGGATTTAGTTTTGGTAATTACTGTCCAATTTGGTCAGGAAAATTCTTTTTCATTTGCTTGGGTCTGATTTTTGGGAGGTAATCTGATGTCCTGATGCTCCTTGGCATTTGTACATTTACAATTACATTTATTCATTTAGCAGATGCTTTTGTCCAAAGCGACATACAAATGTGTACAATCCGCGCCACAGTACATCAAGGAAAAGTCTATGAGAAGTGTCTCGGCTTTCAGTTCCATGTTACACCTGACACAAGTGTCACAAGGCTTGCAGGTGCATGAATATCTGCCTCACAGATTTATTTTTTTGTTTTTTTGAGAGAGAGAGAGCTAGAGAAGGATCGAGAGATAGAGAAAGAGCATATTACGTGAGTTGGAAGAGGCAGGCAAGTGATTTTTGAAGACAGAAAAGGATTCTACCGACCAAATCAAATTTGGCAACTCGTTCCACACTGCTAGAGGGTGTTACATCACTGTTCCTCTCACACTTGCCTTCACAACTCTTTGGCCACATTTCCATTCATCATTCCACTACAACTGTCCAACTACTTCCAACCGGCAGGATCCACCAGACTCGCCATTACAATTTCAAAAATCCTTTTTGTCCATGATTTGGATGTCCAAATTCCTTGCAAATATACAACAGATTTGAGGTAATTTTGGTTAATAATTGGTGTACAGTTATGCTGTCTGGTTACCAAAAATTAATGGACAACTGCCAGCCAATCAGTGGCCATGTTATTATGAGTAAATAAATCACATCCTGCTTGGAGGGGTAGGAGGTGACTACTGCATTTCCTCAAATAAAAGACAGTAGTCCGTTCAGAGCTGGGTCTCCCATAATGGCTGAGGGCGTGGTCGACACAAACAAATAAAGGCCGGCCCCAAAAACAGGCCGGGGAAAAAACAAGGGTAGATAAACTTCTGGTGCCTGTTATAAAATGTTCATGCCAGTTAAGCATAAATAGTAGTTACATGCGTAGCCCTCTAGCCGACCGTCACAGAGAGGGGAGGGGGATGGAGGAGATGCAATATCGCTTAAATACAGGGATAACTGCGCATAGTTTAATAATAATTACGGCAATGACACTACATGAGCATAGGTAATCAGGGTAACCTGGGTAAGCGAGCATACATCCCCGAGCATGCTACCCACATGCTACAGCTAAGTGGTGCACTGCCAAAACATTCCGGGTGGAACTCCAGCGCTAGAATTATTATTCCGCACATCGGAGTAAGTGGATTACTGGTAATGCAGTAACAAAGATTAAACAGAGCAAACTGAAGCAGATCAGAAAACAAGGAGTCTTTGTACTAAAATATTAGCAAATATATGGTACTTATCAAACAGAGGGAATTAGAAATGAAGGCCTCTCTCTAATATAAGCCTGCTTCCAGTAAAGGCCTGGTACCCTCTGCAGTTGAGGTAAATAAAGACCCCGGCCACTATTTGAGGAAATACGGTATGAAGGAAGGGTAACAGACAAAAGGCGTGGTGTGGAGATTAGTATTTCCTGACTCCAGTGACCCTACTACTCAAACAGCAGCTCCTTTACTTACAACTGCACAATTAGTGTAACAATGTTAGGCTCAACTCCCATGTGTTCTGAAAACATTGTGGATAGTTTCTGGGCCCATAGCCACATTCCTAAAAGCATTAAAATGTTTGCTGTGTTTGCATGCCGTACTCCCTGGACCAGATTTACTACAGCTTTTGCACCTGTTTTTCAGCCACAGATCTGCCACATTCTGCTCATATACATACGTGTACCGGGCTGGAGCTGCAGATCTAATGCCATTTTAGCTATCAGGTTTTTGAAAGATGTCTCTCCCTTCTTATTAAGGGAGGATGATGCAAATAATACAAGGAGGCATGTTAACAGGGGTTGATTATATAGTTATTACAGGAACACAATTTGCGACGGTCTGTTTCGCCTCTGAAAAGCAGGAGTAAATATAATACAGATGGGATTTACAGGAGCCACAAGGAAGGTTGTGATGGGAAAGAAACATGACTTTACCTTTATTCTACAGAAATCTCAATGACATCAGATATGAAGGGCGGACTGGGCCATTGGGAGTAATGGGAGGTTTCCCGGTGGGCCACTACATAAATTGGGGTGATGCCGCAATTAAAAAAAAAGAAAGAAAATACCACAGAGAGAAGGAGAAAGAGAGAGATATAAAGAGAGAAGCCTGTGATGTGCTGTTCTAGGTGGTTGTCATCACATCTGTCTCCCTCCCCCAGCCAATCATATTTGGTTTATGTGGATGGATCTCCGTCCCTCCTTTAAGATTGCTTTGGAAGTACTGTTTCAACATTCATGCAGCCAGAAGTGGACTGTTGCTGACTTGCTTTACATCAACAACAAAGCTAAAAAGACAAAGGTTGGGCTGAAAATCTCAGAGAGAAGAAGTTAAAAACCTGAAAAGTAGAAGCATCCAAAGGCTTCAAAAATAACTGCATTTAGCAGCAGTGGCTCTACAAACAGCCAGAGAAGAGGGCAGAAGACGGTAGAGAGGATCCAGGACCGCAGTCCAGTGAAAACACCAGTCAAGGTTTTAAAGCAGAAGCTGTAGGCAGAGAACAACAGGGATGAGAAAATCTAGGTTTAGTTATTGGGATTAAGTTATTTAATAAGTGTGTTTGGTAAGTGTGACATGAGCCGTATGAGTGGTGGTGTATCTCCAGGTTTGTTTTGGTGTGTCAATCTGAATCAAATGTCCCGCACTAATTTTTATTCTCAGTCTGCTCCTGTCAGATACAGATAGGTTGCACCACAAAAATATGTTATAATATATTACTAATTTGGGTGGCTGTGACTCAGGTTTTGGTTCATTTACACTGCTAAACAAAACAATACAACAGCACTTACTAATCTATCTTCTTGTGCTTTTTAATTGTGGAATTGTGTCCACAATTTAAAAAACACAAGAAGATAGATTAGTGAGTGCTGTTGTATTGTTTTGTTTATTTAGTCTTTATCACCACTGTGCACCCGATACAATCTTAAGATTTGGAGTTGTGCGCACCGCTGCTTAGTACCAGTTCTTCATTTCCACTGCTCTCATAGCTGTTTTAGCAAAAATACACTACCAAGCAACTAGCAACTAGTTGGTGAACATAGTTGAGCATATAGCTGCTTAAGAGCCAGATATTTCTCCTAGGAGCTGGTGGAAACTAAAAGAGAGTGAATATTGGACTTACATTCATCAGGTGAACAGAAACATGTCTGATAATGTTGCTCTGTAACTGTTTGCTAACAAGTTCACCATGTCAACTTAAAAGGTGATGATGACATGTCAATGTCATGTTCACAAGTGGTTTCCACTGCCCACATGTGGCCAAAAAAATCTGTTATTGCAGGTTTAAGAACACACACACAAATTTGTCACAAATTAATGTGCTTTCATTCATTTGTTTTCTCTCTGGTGTGGCAGAAAAAACCGCCATAGGGGAACCATTTTCCCTTGCGCTCATAGTGGTCATTAATCAAGCCTTGAGATAAACAGTCACTCAACTGCAAGAAATGGCTTTAATATCCATCACAGATGCAACCTGTGAGAGATCTGTAAATGCTCTTCAATTCAATTCAAGGATTCAAAGATTTTATCTGTCACATACAAGCAGTGATACAGTGATGTATGGTTTTGCAGTGAAATGACATTTTGGTAGTTTCAAGACTGTGCAATATTAGATAATATAAGAAGAGAAAAGAAGAATTAGAAGGGAGGGGGCTTAGGGGTTTATAAAGAAATATAAAAAGGAAAGACTTAAAGACACATTAAACATATGAAAAAGCACATAAATAAGCATTAAAATATAGATGAATAAATGACATATGTACACTTAATGTATAGTATATACAGTGCATTACCAAAATCAACATGCCCCTACCAGAGATGGTGTAAATGTGGTAGTTAAGAATTTGAAAAATAATTAGATTTTTCAGAAACATGATTTTATTTCTTTTCAGAGTTATGCAATTATATGTCTTATATATTCTATTTCCTTAATACATAATTTTATTGTTATGTTGGTTATGTCGCTAAGGTTATTACTGTGGAGAATATACAGCCAGAGTGTAAACCGTACAAATAGGTAATGTGTATTCTTTTTCTGGGTTGATTGTGCGTTGATCTATTGGTAATGCCTCATGACTCCAGTAGGGGGAATCGCGCTCTCTGCCTTACTCGCTACAAACAAGTGAAAACTAGAGAAGTGTGCGGGTTTCTTCATCCCTCTTCCCTCAGTATTTTCCCTGTTTTAAGGTAAATACTGTACTTAAAGCACTATAAACGACACACATTGTTGATACTTATTTCTCATATTTCTTATCTCATTGTTGTTCATTGCAAGGGAAAGAGGTGAACTTTGTACTTTTATATTGTTAAAGAGTTTCTGGCTAACTCCTTCACCGTGTAAGCTAGCTACTGCTATTGTCCCGATGTAGCATCCGACTGTTGTTCCGCCATTTTCTGCATTTAAGTTTGTCTGTAAGGTGTTTAAAAACATTATTTTATCATGGTAAAAGGTCAGTTCATGTGTTATATGAAAGTTAAAAAGGTAAATGTATTTCATTTAAGTTACAGTTTAAGTTGGTTAAAAATATAATTTACATTATTTAGAAAACACAGAGGATAACTTCGTTGTAAACTGTGGTCCTGAGACTGAGTGTATTCCGACTGAGAAGATATGTGAATTTGATTGTACTGTACATAATTAAGACTCAATACAAACAAATGAAAACGAGAGAAGTGTGCGGGTTTCTTCATCCCTCTTCCCTCACTATTTTCCCTGTTTTAAGGGCGCAACATAAACAAGGCCATTGATGATATCAATATGATATTTCATAAGGCAGCTTTTAAAGCGACCTTATAAAACAAAAATTGAAGCCTGTTAAAAGGCAAAACATTGACAATGGTTTGATCAAGAATGCATGTCCATCAGAAAAGACTTGAGAAAAATAGCAAATGAAAAACATCGCCAACCAAACACCCCAATCTTACGCATTAGATACAAGGAAATTTTAAGCAAATATAAATGTACAATTAGGGAAAAAAACCAAAATGATACCCACATGAAACTTGAAGATATTGAGAACTCCATTAATCAAAATCAATTCCGGCATATGTGGAACAACAAAGAATTACCCATCTAAGATTGTGACATCTGGAGAGCACATTTTGAAAATCTGTAGAAATACCAATAAATCTAATTAATTCAGATCAATGTATTATAAAAGAAAAACATTAGACTAAACAATTAAAGACAGCCAAACCCCCCTTGATTTCCCAATTACTTGGGAAGATTTAACCACACAGAAAAAATCTCTCCGGCAAAGGAAAGCCTGTGGTCCAGACAGCATTAAAAATGAAATGCTCAAATGCAGCATCCCAGAGATTCAGGGTGCAGTGTTGAAGTTGTTCAATATTGTATTACAGTCAGGATTTTTTCCTGACATCTGGTGCAAAGGGCTCATTTCCCCCGTTCATAAGAGTGGGGACAAATCAGGCCCTAGTAACTATCGTGGCATCTGTGTCAGCAGTTGTCTAGGTAAATTATTCTGTAATATCCTAAATAAAAGAATACTAAATTTCCTTGATGAACACTCCATCCCCCCAAAACACTGCACCACCAACCATTTATATAACCTTCACACTTTTAATTAACAAACATGTACACCAAACAAAAAATGGAACGATATTCACTTATTGACTTCAAGAAAGTTTTCAACAAAATGTATGATCTGGTTAAATCAATGTATTTGGAAAAAATCAGTTGGATCAATGTGCTGCTCCTGGCCTCTCCCTCCTAGATAAAGACATGAAGTCTCTGTTTTATGCTGATGACCTTATTCTACTGTCTCCTACTGAACAAGGATTACAGCAACAGCTGGACATAGTAGAAGTACTGTCAGAAATGGGCCCTGGCAGTAAATATGAAGAAAACTAATGTCACTATTTTTCAAAAATGCCCCAGATGTCAGGAGAACAAATACCATAAATAATCATATTATTGAACATAGTATGAGTTATACTTACCTTGGTGTAACCATAACAACATCAGGGAGTTTCAACATGACAGTGAATGCACTAAAAGAAAAAGCTTGAAGAGCTCTAAATGCAATTAAGAGAAAATTGTATAATTTCCAAATTCCATTTAACATCTGTCTTAAAATATTTGATACTGTCATCCAGCCCATTGCACTGTATGGTAGTGAAGTATGGGGTCGTATCGTTTGGACAAACATCCAACAGAATCTTTACATGCAGAATTCTGCAGATACATTTTACACATAGCCTACACTGAAAAACACCAACAAATACATGTAGAGCAGAATTGGGCAGATACTTGCTTATAATTAACATTCAAAAGAGAGCACTCAATTTTTTAATCATTGTAAATCCAGCCCCCTTAACACCCTCCATTCTAAAGCCCTCCAAACCGAAGAGCTGAGCCCAGGAAAGTGCCCTAGTGGTGCTGAGACTAACTGCCCCCTCTCAGACACACTCTGACCAGTCACACACCAACACTGCTTTCCAAACACCAATCAGAGTAAATCAAATTATAACGCAATGTAAGGAAACCTACATATTTGGAGCACAAAGTAGATCAGAGTGTTATCTGGCCCTAAAAAGAGATTATGAATAAGCAGAATATCTCTGTACCGTCAGAGAGAGAAAGCAGAGACAAATCCTAACCAAGTACAGGCTCAGTGAACACAAACTGGCGAAAAAGGACAACACAAAAAATCATGGCAACCAAAAGAAAACAGAGTATGTTGTCACTGTTCGACAGGTAAGGCTGAGACAGAGATGCACTTCCTCCTATAATGTAAAACATTCAGTGAAATAAGGAACATTTACTTTAACAAGATTCAGAATTAAAAGAGCTTAATGTTCTCTCAAAATTAAAAATCCTCCTATTGCTGCCCAATATGTATCAACATGCCACAACCTGAGAGACAGTGAATGACTTAGACACACACACACACACACACACACACACACACACACACACACACACAGATATATATATAATCCTATGCATGTATTTGTGTGTGTGTGTGTGTGTGTGTGTGTGTGTGTGTGTATAAATAAAGAGAGAGAGAAAGAGAGAGAGAGATAAATATAGATACATAGATATACTATATATAATTAACATATGTCAATCTTAATGTTGTGTTAATGTTATTTTGTTTCATTGACTCTTGATGCTTTGGCAATATTGTTGTTGTGACATTTATATCAATACAATAAATTTGAATTTGAATTTTAGTAGCAGGTGAGCAAGTGAATGTGCAAAGAAGAAGTAGAATGCACAAAAGTAGAGACAACAGTATATTTGCTACATTTACACTATACACTATATACGCTATAAACTATTAACCACATTTTCTACATTTCCTTATTTATACCTCTACCAGCTTGAGGATAAAAACTTCTCAGCCTCTCTGTCCGAGCTTTAAGGCTGCTGAAGTGTTTGCCAGACTTCAGCGGTGTAAACAGTCCGTTACTGGGATGAGAGGAGTCCTTGGCAATCTTGTGAGCACTAGTCTTGTTCCATAATATTATTATTTTACAACTCGCCAACCTCTACAGCTGTGCCACCGCCTCCTCTCACCTACCAGGTGCCAAATATTGCATGAGCATTGTGGGTCTTTCTTGATGGTCTTGTCATGTTTGAATAAAGCCATTACAGACCTCTGTTTGAAAGCCCAAAAGCCATTACTTTTACAGATATATGAAGCCAGCAGCGTTGCGCATTTCACGTCTGACAAGGAATTACTTACTGTACATATGTTTGTTTCTACATTTAACTCTGCAAGTCTGTCTCTCATGGGTGGTAACACACACCCATATGCAGTGAAGTACTCTCAACTCTTCTTGTTGCCGAAATAGCTGACATGACACTGGTAGGTCACCTTGCTCGCTAGGACAGGGAGCTGAGAAGAACTCAAACTTATGTTTGCCCTGGTGCCAGGGGCCACATGTTTCCCAGGTTGGGAACAGAACGTTACGCAGCTGAAGGCAAGTTTAATTTGCTGAGCACCCAGCGTTCCCCAGTTGTCAAAGCAGCACGGAAACACCCCCTCTTCTAGTCAGCTCAAGTACACGGAGTGAGGCATTTGCCATGTGCACACATACACGCACAGAAAGATTAAACTTAGAGCAAGACGGGCTGTTCCTCCCTAAGAGCAAATACCACACATGCCCTCCATCTCTGACAGGAAAGTTTTTGCTGTTAAGTGAAGAGATCTTTTTAAATACACACTGACTGATTATTTTAGACCTCAGTCACAAGTTCAGTAAGTAAATGAATATCCTTTTTCCTCTTCATGCAGCCAGTGACGCCACCACTGTGTATACACACACGTTGTATGAGTACCAATAATCACACATACACATGCCCAAATACATATACCGATTGTACTACAATTCATGGTCATGTGCTTTCCATAGCTGAAGAGAGTGATAACACACAGCCTTATCTGTAACCATGACAACACACTGGATCCATTGGGGCCCTCTGACGCCTGTTCTGAATCAGGAAAAGTGTCTTGAATGGTATTTAGATAGGAACAGAAGCCTGCGTCTGTGGGAAAACTATGAGATAGCAGGAACTCTTGATAATTTGGGAGATTACATGTTAAAATCCAAAGAGACTTTGGCGGCACTTTATGTTTCAATGACCTTGGATTGTATTGTTCATAGTGTGTGTTCACCTCAATACACTCTACAGCAAAAATAATGGTTGCCCTGGACAACTGATGTTGAGATGAGAAGCTTTAGGAAATTCAGAGTGACATGCAGGTGATTTAATTTGATGACGCTGATGTCCAGGCTGAGGAAGAATGTGATGTATCTAGTGTGGCTGACTGCTGTTAATAGTTGTCTTTATCCAACATGTTTGGACCCAAAACAGGGTGTTCTTCATTGAGTTAGCCACAACAAAAGGCCAGCACCCAACCCCCAGCCGCCTGCTGTCCTCCACAGACATAAAGGTCAGCTGGAGAGCACCATAAAGAGGAGTAAAGTGTGGTCATTGAGTTCCTCTAAAGTTCAATCAGATTCAACAGAAGCTCCACCTCTCGCCCTTTGTCTCCCCTACTCTGTTTGTGGCTGTATGTGTGTGTGTGTGTCCATAATATGTGAATGTGTGTACGTGTGTGTATGTGTATGTATGTGTGTGTGAGAGAGACAGAGAGAGAGAGAGACAGAGAAAAGACAGAGATTTTCAGATTGTGTTTAATAAGCAAGGGGGGTATACACTGACCCTGGGGCAGACTGACCCTAGGGTCAAATCAACAGGAAGGAAGTCACATGACCCATTCAAACTCACAGTGAGTGAAAGGGGTGGGGGGGGGTTGGTTGTGGTTGGATAGAGAAACAGAGAGTGAGACAGAGCGGGAGAAAAACGATGAAGGGGTGGGATCTGTTCGTTTCTCTCTTGTTTTTCTCAGTCGGTCTGACGCAGGTGTCCGCAGACAGGCTTGGCGCCTGTCCAGGTGTGGATTACAACATCAAGACCACTACGAGGAAAACAAGAGTTAGAGCAGGCTGAGACAGAAGGGGAGCGAGAGAAAGTGACAGAGTCACAAAGAGACACAAACTGCAAGAATATAGGTGACATAAAACAGAACATGGAAAAAAACACATTTTACTCACTATTCTCTTGTTGTCACCATGAAATCAAATTGTTTGTTACCAAAGAAACCACCATTAAACTGCCTGGCAATATTTAGTCTTACCTAATGTGCATATATATTTATGTGTGTGGTGTGGCAAGGAAAAAATGAGTAAGGCTGACTTTTTTTCTCCTTCCTCTTTTATGAAAGATGTACAGGTCAAGAGGCGGGATAAGCAGCAGTCAATAATGACACAAGTTATTGGTCCCCTAAGTCCTAACAGACTGTTAGTGTGATATTGGGTCATATAAACGCAGGTTGTAAGAACTGCTGCTTTATAGGTGGGTTGTTAAACTTTGGCCTTCCGATGTTTGCTGCGGTGGGATATCGCCGTGAGATCATGTTAGAATCGGACGGGGATAGTGTTCCTACTTTTGAGTGCGCAGCTGATTTCAGCAAGATAAAGGATTAATGCTGGTGTTATTTTATATTTCTCTTATTATCGACAAATCTCATGAAAAAACCAACAAAGCGTTTCCTACTGAATCTTTAAAAATGGATTACAAATTTATATTTGCTGGGATCGAATGCATAAATCATGCATATAAATGATGCATGCAACAGAATGTGTGGTTAAATTGTGCACACCTTACACACACCTCATACCAGGTGTACATGCGGTTTTCTAGAACAAGCTGAGTAAGTAATAACACATTGTTGGATCATGAATCTGGCCTGTAGGCGCTGTAGTTTTTATCAGACATTACCCAAACAGTGCATTTGTCGGGGGCTATTCTCAGCTGTGGACTATTAAATTTTGGTGTGCTAGTGAGCATTTACAACAGCAGGACTCAAAATAAACTACATACATCCTCTCCTCACCTTTCCTACTGACATGTTACTGATCCTCAGCCAGGTCAGCCATGATAATGTTCTCCTGCCAAAGAGATGGTAACTCCAATAATGCACACTTGGATATATTTCAACAAAGCATATGATGCTGTCATGACTGTTAATCATGTTGTGTTTTGTTTTTATATCAGTGTGGCATCACTGTCGCTTTTAAACGACACTGACTGACATTTAGTGACATTTAGAAGTAATGTGAGTGGTATGTGGAATCTCCCAGACTCTCGGTCAGCAGCTTTGTTTGGGTGTCAGTGCAGCTCTGGTCTAGTGTTGCGTTTACACCCTGTGGCTGTATTATCTCTCCACCCGCTCTGTCTACACTGATAGTGATCAGCGGAAGTCTTTATGACTTCCGTTATGGCTGAATAATCATTGTGCACGGGGCTCGCGCATACACGTACTGTCATGCACATGCGTACACGGATTCACCCCCTTCATGGATGGGCTCTGCTGGCTGCCACGTCCTGTGTCATATACAGGAAGGAGATTATTAGCTTCCTGAGGAGCTCTGGTGGTGGGGGAGCAGCAGACATAGAAGAGGACAGGATGAGGTCAGCGGTGCTATGGATTGGCCAGTCGGAAGCTCTCAGTATCAGTTACCGCACAATCTCGAGACATTTGGAAATTGAGAGTTTGGGGGGTAGTGGATAGATTAAAAAATAGGATGAATGATGGGAAATGTCAACACGGAGGCTTTTGCACCAAAATCGGTCACAGTCATGCTTAGAGAGTGATGGCTGGTTTAGAGGAGTGAAAGTGATATTGTTCTAGGCAGGATGTAAAGGTCAAGAGGCTGTCTGACCAAGGATACACTACGGGCGAAGCACTTCATTAAAACTGCCCTGACCTTCAACCTGCCACCACTGTCAGAGAGACTGTTGTTTGCATGGATAATTATCAAGGTTTCAGTGTGTGCGCACACACACACATATTAAAGGCCGTCTCCACAACAAACACAACAAAGGGCCGACTTGGACAGCGCCAAATGTCCAGTGCTGCTCTTATCAGCTGTCCAATGATAATTATTGTGTGTACAGCCAAATATGTGCCTGTGTCTTTCCGTCTTTGTATGCCGTTGTCCACTGCATATGTTTGAATAGCAGATACCTGGTCGCCTAAAGAAGGTCACAGTGTACCTGGGGATTTTCCTGTGACCTGGCGTGCACAGAAGAAATTAGACAAGCTGGACAAAAGGCCAAAAACGAAAGGCAGAGGAGAGGGATGGTACAAATGAAAACATGTACTGCTGCTGATATGTGTGTCTGCCATGCTTGTTTTTTTCCTCCACACATTTGTATTTCAATTCGTATGGCTGGGCGGAGGCCATGCGGTATATTGTTGGTAACAGAGGGGTAAAGCTCATCATGCTCTCATTACCACAGAGAAAAACAGAAAACACACATGCACAGAGATTCGTGTAAACACAAACACATCCCTCTCACTGTCTCTTTCTCTCATGCACAAACACATTTGCCCATTCCTGCCCTCAGCACAGCTTTGTTCCAGCGAGCAAGTGGGTTTAAAAACAAATGACGTGCTTGGCCTTTTATTATGTTCCGGACACTGTTTTTCCTGAGGCTGGAATGCGGACAGGAATGTGTTGTTGCTCTGCTAGCGCTCAGAGAGAGAAAAACCTATCATGCTATCATGCTGGAGGAAAAAGAGAGAGAGGAGTATGAAAAGACAGGAGAGAGAAAAAGAGCGAAGCAGGCACTTGAGGAGCAGTAGGAAAATTATATAAAAAAGGAAAGTGGCTCAGGCCAAAAGTATTTGCAAAAAAAAGCCCGTTGCTGTTAAGAGTAGTGTGAATTCTCCTCAGTGCGGTTGGAGTTGTGATAGGTGGTTTGCTGCTTTTCACTGGCCCACTCTCTCTGTGTCTGTCTCTGGTTTTCATTACAGCTGTTATGATGCTCTGTGCTCAAGCCAGACCTTGCATAACACCCTGCCTGTTATTGGCCCACTAGTCAAAACCATGCCCCCGCCAGTCTCGCCCCACTTTAATGTACTACTGTACAGTTCTAATATACTTCACCAGGCCTGCATGGAAGTCAGCTGACGTGGACAGCTGTGATCCACATGTTTTTTGTTTTGTTTTTTTAAATGAAAGTATGCATTCATCATGAGCTGTTTTAAACATTTACGTCTTCAGTAGGAGCAAATGGGATTGGGGCTGGGTGCCACAGACAGGCTGGGGGAGGCAATAACATTAAAAAAGAGGCTGACACATTGTTAGTTTTAGTGTTTTCATGAGATTTCTTGAGAATAAGAACATTTTGAATAGTGTTACAGAATTCATGAGGTATGGTATGTTAGGGCCCTCAACATGTTAGTACTGAGCTACAGCTACAATCCTGGTGCTGCGCTCAGAGTAAAATGTATCTGTTTAGACACAGTGCAGGGTGTTCTGCCCGCTGCGACGAAGATGCTATGAATACAAATTGAAACAGTTGTAATTTCATTCCAGATTACATACACAACATGTTTCTCCCGAGATTGTGATGTGCTTTCAGTTTGGTGTAATTTGTGACACTCAGAAACACACAGGAACATCCCTGTCTTACATATAGACCTACTGCTTTGTAAAGTAAACACCAAATAGGTTCATGGTAGAAATAATTTGAATTTGTGCTGTGCTGTGGTATTGTGGTAAACGTGAATGGTGGTCTTTTTCTCCCCCTGGATAAAGGGTGTTGTATTGTTTACAGATTATAAAACCCTTTGAGGCAAAGTGTGATTTGTGATATTGGGCTCTATAAATAAAATTGACTTGACTTCTGTTTTCGCAGGAAAACATTACTTCCCGTGAGATACCTTTTGTGGGTGAGATGGATTATGTAAAGTATTTACTTTAAATGTAACAGGAAGGGAGGACATCTCACTACATTTCTAACAAATCACTTAGTAATTGAGCCTATTCACGCATCCCTTTTGATGTATGGAAAATGGGGAGGTGAGTTTGATGTATCTGAACGTGAGAGTGCATGCATGAGAGCACAAGACACAAGAATTAGTTAAAAAAAAAAAAGAGGTTGTATATGTAACAAGCTCATCCTTCACCAGGGGCACTCTGGGACCTATTTGTCCCAGTAGGGAGAGGCGGGTGAGGGATGAGGTCTAGAGCCCCATGGCCTGTCTGGAGCTCCGAGCAGGGCAGGAACACCCAAGATGGATGAGCGGGGGGCTAAACGAGAAAAGGTGGATCAAAGAGTGGGAGAGAAGAGGGTAGCTGGGAGGATGGCGGAAGAGAAGATGAGCAATGGGGGGACGGTCTTTCTTTTGATCCATCATTGAGTGATGCTCCATTCAATGTGTTGACTGAGACCACCTGGGGGACTCCGGGGGAGACTGTGTGTTTGTTTATTAGCGCTAGGAGGGGGAGGGATATCACTCTGCTATAGATGGCTGTCAGCCTCACAGCCCTCCACATTAGGGTGATTGAAGGAAACTGATGGCCCACTTCCAGACAGTGTCAATGTCTGTGGAGCGCTTTGTGAACCTGCTGTGTGATCCCAGTGATGGAAAACAGCTTTCGTTACACTGATACAGGAGAAGCCAAACAAGGAATTATTTGATATCGCGAGTCCAATTTTGTTATTGTTGTCGAGGAATGAATAGTCGAGTGGGGACATCAATCCATGCCTCTGATTTATGAATGTTTTTGCTCTTTTTTTCCTCTTCCTTGATTTTCTTACTTTGCCTTGAAAAGAAGAGGCTTTGTGTTGTTCAACCATGTGTTTCCCCTAATTATTTATTTATCTTCCCTTCACCACTACCAGCCTCCGCCATTCATATAATAATGTGGTAATTCCCAAATGAGACTCCCATCCCCCCTCACTTCTCCTCTCACTCACCACAACCTCTGTTTTCTGCACCCATCCACCTATCCTGTTTATCACATGTGTATTTATTTTATGAGACCCACACACACAGACACACATACACAAATGACCTCGTGTTGGGGTCAATGCACAGGCTGAATATACCTTTTGTGACCAGAGGTGTTACTCAAAACTCAAAATGTGAATGTAAACAATGGCGCCATTGTCCTTCAGCTCTCATTCACTTTCTACATCTCTTTCTATCCATCATTTTCAAATATAAAAACATTCAAAAAGAGTATGGAATTGTTCAGAGATTTGCGATTCGAGGTCATTGTCTCAGTGTAGCATAGAAACTGCATGTCCTTGCTCTGTGGCTCCGTGCGTCATAAGGAGAGCAGCCGAGATAATACATGAGTCCTGAGAATTCAGAACATTATCAGTGATAAAGAAAAATGGAGATAGAGGCGACACAAAGATTAGAGGAAGTGAAACATTTGTGGTCATCAGTTAAGATGACAAATGTATTTTAAGATCAGGTTAACATTCAAGTCATGTTTGAAGGTCTGGTGGTCTAAAATAAGTCTTTCTGTGGAATATGTAAAAGATAACAAGCAGCAAAATGTTCCAGAGAGCTACGTAACATTCATTGGAATTGCCTTAGTGTGTGCTTCCCAAAAGGTTGTCACTGATAACTAAATGTTACCAGGTGCAAAGATGTGATATTGATGAGTATAGATTTTCTGCCTCAAGCTGAACTAAACGCAACACAACAAAGACACAACTGTACTCTCAGCTCGTGCTGCGTGGTTGGCCATACAGCTGTCAAACTATAGAAGACAATGGAAATTACTCTGCTATTACTTCCTCAACTGTTTGACATTGCCCAACTGTTAACAGTAATTTGAAGAAAACACTGAACATCTGCACAGTAGTGTGTCGTTGATGTTCTATACAGAGTTTCAATATCACATGTTTTACAGTGGTTCATTGATACTTAAAAAAGTAAAAGACATAAAAAAAAAGTCTTCTTCTTACAAATAAAATGTTGAATTCATAAGCGATAAAACACCCTTGTTCAGTTAAACACAGTTACAGATGCTGCCACCACAACCATGGTCTGGTATGACCAATTAGCTAGTTAGCTAATGTTAGCAAACTTTAGATAGATATTGCTGTGTCATTACTGCAGTCATATTGCTGAGTTTAGGTCTCTTATCTGTTTGAGCTACTGTTATGCTATGATTTACAGATAAACATTTCAGTGGTTTTATCACATATGTAAAACAAGAAGTAAATGGCTACAGTGAATTGTTGACCAAATTTAGTGATTTGGGGCCCTATAGGCAAACTGAGGCACGGGGCCTCCATCACTCCTTATTTTCCCCTTCTCTCTAACTGAGAATGCTGGTATTGGCAGTGGTAGAAGAAGTACTCAAAACTTTTTTTTAAGTAAAGCTGAAAATACCACACTGTAAAAAATACTTCTGCATTCAAAAATTTTCTTATATAAAAAATGATAAAATATAATAATAATGTTTCTAAATTGCGGTATTAATAATTTAGGGATCTGAAATACTCACTGGGATCAGCATGTTGTTGCGCACACTCTTCCTTTCTCCTGAAAGTAGTTTTTTCCCTATATTATCATCATATCATCATTATCTTTGTCTGTTTTCATGAGGGTTTGGGGGAAAATGAAGTTGATGCTCCCATCATCCAAGAAATGAGTCAATGTGGCAGGAAAACATTAGTGGCCCAATTCTGACCCTTGCTAGTTGTTTCAGGGGGAGCAACAAAAAAGTGAAAATATATCCTTCTTGGTTTTTTTTTTCTTTGTGTTGAAAGTGCTCACAGACATAACAATTTTTAATTGAATTAATCATGAATTGCATGTTACCTTGGCGCTTAAACACTGGAAATTTAGCATCCTTAGCAACAAGCGAGTGGTGTGCAGTGCCTCTAATTATGAAATAGTCATTTGTAATCTTTGTAAGTTACTGCAGGGTATCAGTTAGAATAGTAACATAATTTTATGTTTTACATCCAAACATCATAATAGGCCTACATCTATAGCCCTTGGGGCCCTAGTTGGAGGCCCTAGGCAGTTGCCTACCATGCCTAAAGGTAAAGTGTAAATGAAAAACTTCAGTGGCTTGTAAACAGCTGGAATTACCACAATGTCAGTCAACAGAAATTTCATCAAGGTTGACCTTTTTCTGAAAGAGTGAACTGTTGGAAAGTTGGGGTGACCATGACAGAGTGTACTTTTTTCCTATTTATAAGCAAGTTGACTTGCTTATGTCAACACTCATGGATTTTTCTTTTCAAAGCAGAGAGTCATCAAGAGTGAGAACAGAGGTGAGGTATCTGAGCTGTGAGTTTTTCCATAGCAACTACTCGTTTTCTAAAATACAAATCTGGAGGATAAAGTGTCATTATTATTAATACACAAACATGATTCATCCACGCTCACCACCTTGAACACATACACACAGGATAACAAAATAAAGTACACACTCGTGGCTCATTGAAACTCAAGCAGAGTAAGCAGATGGTGTTTCCTTCTAAGGAGCTGGTGGCTGTATGCTGTCTGCAGGTCGTGTGCTGTCTCCACCAACAACATTCATCACTTTCAGGCAAAAGCAGGGAGGGGAAAAGCAGACTTGTAGGGGGGCCAACTCCTAAAAAAATCTCCCTCGTACTGTCCTCTCAGGGGGGTTGTGGTTATTTTCAGAGGATTACATACTCAAGAGTTTCCAAATGTGTAATCCTTACACCATGGCTACTGTTTTCTTAATTTATGTTCCAGAAATTCTGTTTTGAAAAGCCTTTCTTTCTGCTACACATTTCTCACTGTTGCTTTGATTAGACCATGCAGTGTGGTGATACACAACTGAAGCCGTTGAAACACTAGTGTGATGAATAGCTCTACCTGTGCTTGAGGAAACATGTTCCCCAGCAGTTTAATGAGGACACACCCTGAGCTGACCTGCAGCTGTAAACACACACCTGCCAAGTATGAGTCACGCACGGTGGGCAGGGCCAGGAGAGAGCCATGAGCTCATCCTGTTGGTTCCTGCACATTCCCACATCTCATCTCCAACCCCCACTCCCCTCTGTCTTTGTCTTTCCGTCTCTCTTACCTGCCTCTTCCTGCTTCTCCCTCTTCATCTCCTACTTTTTTTTTTTTTGTTCCCAGTGTGTATGTGTGTGTGTGTTGTTTGTGAGTGTGCTTATTTTCCCCCTGCCGTGTCTGTTGTGGCTGCCTCTCTATCATCAGAGAGAGGAAGGGGTGTGTATGTGTGAGTGTGTGTGGTGGGTTTTTGTTCACCTGGTGGAAGGTGGGAGAGGCAGTGCAGTGTGTGTGTGTGTGTGCGTGTGTTTGTGCGTGTGTGTTGGTAGGGATTACAGTCAAAGCAGCCAGCATGAGAAACAGGAGATGCGCAAGAAGCGTGAGAACACTACCTGGAAAACAGCTGGGAATGTCTCTTGAACAGGCTGACCAAACACACATGCGTATACTTAGAAACGCACACTAATACATGCAAGTGAGCAACAGGCACTCCCCCCACACACACATTGCTGGGTCAGACCCAACTGGGACTTACGTCTTGACTCATTTCTCAAGAATCATAGTTTCAGGGTCTGGGAACTCGTAGACAACAGAGGAATGAGCTCTTCTGAAAGCCAGGAAACTTTCAACCTATAATCAAAACACAAATGTAAATCAACACAACTTTGCAGAACATCCTCGCCCCCACTAGCACTTCCCTTTCTCGCAACCCATAGTCCTTTCTCTCTCTTGCAAAATGTGTGAAAGTGGATGAGAAGAAACAACTTCTCCATTCTCAGATTTTACTGAAAAGAGGAAGTTAATCATTGTTTACTGCACTTTTGTGCGCAGATTATGTAACACTGGAAAGATGACACATATGATGGAGAGAGAGAGAGAGATAAGCTGTTGATAGTCACTGACCATGGTGAAAACTCAGACAAATAGTAGTAGTAGTAGTAGTAGTAGTAGTAGTAGTAGTAGTAGTAGTAGTAGTAGTAGTAGAACTTTATTTGTTCCCAGAGGGGCTATTGGTTGTGCAGCAGTAAAAAAAAAATAGTAAGAACACAAGATCAAATACACCCAAAGCAATGAAATATAAAATATAAAAACATAGAGTCCATAATATTGACGGAGTGTGGTTGATTGGTTAGTTGGTCAAGCTGATATTACCTTTTTCGGTTGGAGTTCAGCAGTGACATGGCTGAAGGTATGAAGGAGTGTTTGTATCTATTGGTTTTTGTTGGTAGCGGGTATTTGAAGTGGAAACCCGAAAGCAAGATCTGAAACTCTAGGTGCAGCAGGTGGGTGCTGTTAGACAGGATGGATTCTGTTTTTTTCAACAACTGTTTGTTATATAAATCAGACAGACTTTCCTGTTGAGTACCTGTGATACTGCTACAGGCCTTTTTACATATTGTTGTTACGATCAAAGCTCAGCTTATTATCAATTATAATGCCCAAGTACTTGTACGACTCAACGATTTCTACATCCTGACCATTAATTTTTGTGTTGACAGGATTGGAGTGATGTCATCTAAATTTAATGCACATATCCTTGGTCTTTGTCTCATTTGATTCCAAAAAACATTAAAAAATAATCTGTGACGGGACCCTGGGACATTTCCTATAGGTAGGAAGTGCTATTTGAATATGCAGCCCACAGTTAGAGAAGGATCTGTTACAAACACACAAGAGTAAAATGGGTGTGCCTCAGGGTATTTGCTCTCTCTCTCTCTCGCTCTCTCTCTCTCTCTCTCGTGAACCTGTCATCCACTCCCTCCCATGCAGTATACAGTATATACAAATATGGTGAAAAAATTCCTGAATGCAGAAGTGTTTGCATTCCTCCCTGTTGGATCTGTGGGAAATATCTGAGAACCTGAATATTTATGAATCCATGCAGTAGTAGAGCACATCTGCAGGTAGATTTCACCATGCTTGACTAAGTCCTATAAAACCTGTTGTACTGTCACCTTCATGGATATCAGCCAATTCCAACTCCTGCAAACCAAGATCACCAACTTTGTCATCAAGAGTGACTTTTCTTTAAAAGGGTAAGAACATAAACCACAGAGAACTTTAAAGGACAGTTCACAGTTTTTCAACCATGTCTTAAAACAATAGTGAAGTGCCCAAATGAATATTGAAACAGGTTTTCCTTGCCACAATCATTCCTCCTGTTCATAAAGTCCCTCTTTTTGTCACTATACTTCCACCGCAGCTCAACAAGGGGGATCTTTTAATAGCCAGTATGAACAGGAGGAATGATTGCAGGGAGGAAAACCTCTTCCAGTGTTCATATGGGCACCTGACTGTTGTTTTAAGACAGACTTGAAAAATTGTGAACCTGTTAACATCCACAGCTGTGGTCCTTTGGAAAAGGCTGATCTAAAAGTTGTTGGAAACATCAATGAGGAGCTCAGAAACATCATCTTCAGGCTACCAACCCATCCCCCGATCAATTACACCACTAGCAGTCAACCAGAGCAAAAGGCTTCTATACATCATGATTTTAGGCAAGATAAAAGTTGACAATTGTCAAGAGAAACACATTGACATGTTTGGTGGACAATCAAAACAGTGCCTAATCTAAAGCTTTGGTGACCAAAAATAGAACCACATGTGTGTGTGAGTTAAGTTTAAAAAAACAGAGCTTGTTTTTTTATTTTTTTATTTTGCTATGGTTGTTTTCATTTAAATGAATGTCACAGATGGAAGACCCAAGTTGATGATGTGTCTCTGCCTCATAGATCTATGATTCACTAGGCATTCATTGCATTATATGACATGCCTTGCAATTGATACTGTACAGTTTGACGTACAGTAGATCGCAAACATGAGATTATTGAACCCATCTTTCAGCGGTGAACCTTACAGACTGCACACAATGTGTAAGAGCCTGAAGTCTCATGAAGATTACAGTGTCATTTTTTTCCTTTCAGTCCTCTTCCACAAGAAAGAACACAGGTAGGTGTGTCTATGTTAACAGTATTGTATATGTTTTTGTGTTTTTGTATTCTGTCTCTCTATTGCACTCAATAGCCTCACATGTGCACACAACAATGCAGAAAAAGATGTAGCACGTTGGCTACAAACCCACGGAAGACTGATTGTTGTTGTAGGGGACATCCACAAATGGCCACAGAGCATACTAGCTTTTAAAAGCACACGCACACACATGGCCACTTATGTAGCGGCGGTGTCCCAGACAGCTCTCCGGAAGCAAGCCATTTCCTGTGGAGCTCCTGCAGGTCGCTGTCCATAAGGCTGATGACTCCCTGGGGCTACAGGCTACTTTACGCTGCTCATATGGACCTATCTACTGTTGCACAACCAACCCCCCCCCCGCCCCCCCTCCCCCCTTCACACACAAGACACACACACACAAATTTTCACTCACATGCACATATGAGCACATGCATCCACACACATGGTGACACGTAGGCAGCATTTACTGGCAAGCTAGTTCATTCAGTTCGCATGGTTTTATCTCACATGCATGTGTGAGTTTCCTCCTTTGGCTCTGTGCTCAAGTTTTATCTTCTTTCTTTAACACTTTCAGTGCTCAGCAACTTAAGTGTCACAGTTTTCCTCTTCACCTGATCAGTCATGATGAGACTCTTTTGTCAGTGGGAAGGAAAGAAAAGAGGATATAAGACATAGAGGCGTAATGGCTTGAGCCTTACTCTCTATCCTTTCTTTACAATTTAATGAGATAAATTAGAGTCTTTAATTAAACTTGCAGTGAGCAGTGAGGAGAGCAGTGATGAATGAGATCTAGTTTACAGGGAATATGTCATGCTTTGCTCTCTTTCATTAGCCTTCTAGCTTCTATGCTACTGGGAAAATTCTACCTAATGGAAGAGATCTACCTTCAGATTATCATTCTTCCATAAACCAGTGAGTCAACCTTCATATTTCTCTGCAAACTGCCTTTTCTTTCCCAGCTGTTCTGATCCACCCTTCACTTTTGACTTGCTGTGTTTATGACTCACATACATAAAATTTAAGTACCAACATGCACACAAACCTAAAAGCCCACCCCTCCTCCCATCCAAACATATACCGCTAGTAGACAATTAGACCTATTTCTCAGCATTAATTACCATTTTAATTAGCAAGGCTGTGAGAATGAATAATCTGACAGCATATGGCTAAGGGTGCAAAATCATAATCCTATCACAGTGTTATTTATTCCCTCCCAGTTCCAGGGGCTGTTTCAACATGCTGGTCTAATTACTATTGTTGGGGGTGGGGACTGGGAGGCAAGCTCAGAAAAACAATAACAATGCTAATGCTGGAGGCAACACTAGGTTAGGCCTACACCCAATTCTTGATGCGTTCTTTCTCAATAGGGAAAAGGACTTTTAAAAAAACACTCACAGAAAAGGAGGGACGTGGGAAATGAAAGAGAATCAAGACATGTCCTCTTTCCTTCCATCTTTCCTAATGAGGGTTTTCTTAATGAAAGAGCCAGGAAACAGAATTGAAACATCTGCTCTGGCGAGTGCCTATTCAAATGAGAGATGAAAAGCCAGTGTTTGTTTGTGATGTGACGGGGGAGGAGAGAGGGAGGAGAACGGAAACAGAAAGCAGACATCTTTTCTTAAATAATATCATTATTTATTGCATGTGTCTATAAAGAATCAATACAATCTAAAGCAATGAACTAAGTTTAAATTATCATCTCTTAGTAGCATCACAATATGCAAGATATGAAATATTTACAATGAAAGACACAGCAAGATAAGCCAGGGCCCCTATAGCAACCTTTAGATGCTGAATAGAAACATTATCCAAATGCAAAACACTGCTCAAAACACCAATAGGCTCGATTAGCAAAAACAAACAGAAGAAAAGTTTCCATTTCAAATTTGAAGAAAAAAAAGTACAAACAGCAAAAATCTGATTTTAAGGTTTAACAAACATTATTAACAGTATTTATACATTTGGTATGTCTTTGTAAACTAATTTTCAAAAGTGTAAATATTGCATATATGCCATTTGTGTTGTACCTAACTAACAAGAATTAATTATGTCAAGTATTAATGATTTCTCTTAAAATCTTTTTTTTTTTTTTCAGAATTACAGCATTAGAAAATGTCCTCATAGTGGCATCCGTTTCACAAGACTATCCCAAGACAGTTTTAAAAAAAAGAAAATCAAAGCCAAACCATACTGGTTAGCATATAACTTAATTAGTGCTTTTGTTGTATCAGAAAGTTCACTCAAACACATAGTATGTACAGTACAAACAGCATAAGTTATTTAACTTAACATCTCTCAAAGTTTCTCATCATTTGCTTAGATGTAATTCTCTGTAAAGTTGCACTATTTACAGTATATAGGCAAAGGTTAAAGTACCAGTGAGTTCAGATAAATAAAGAGATACTTCCCCTGGTTTGTTTCTTATATTCGGCTCGTGTCTGTGTCCTAGTTTTCCACTCAGTACCTCTGCATGTTTCACTGTTGTTGTGGCGTTGTTTGGGTCGTGTGTTCCTCAGAACACAGCATGTACTACATTCAACGTGTCTTGTGTTACAATCTAGAAAGTTTGTAAGTGCAAGACCATGCATTAGCTCTGGCATGTCCTGTCTGGCTCTCTCTCAGCTCAAAGCGGCAGCGGAAGCCAGGTGGATTCAAGCTATCGAGCGGCTCATTGAACAGCCAATCAGACTGTGTCCTGCATTCGCCACATTGCTCGGCGCTGCCCGCACCTGCCAGCCAACCTTCTGGTGTGACAGAGCTCCGCAATGAGGCATCAGGTGAGAAAATGTAAGATTCTGGGCTGTCCAGTTACTCTATATAAATAACTTCAAACATTCATGTTCCCGTACCTTGTCCTGACAGGTCATAACTTCCTGCAGGTTGTGTGGGTGTGCAGGGTATTACAGGTGAACAGTGGATAAGTTGGGTCCAAATGTAAAATGTATAAAGGTGCTGAGCCTTGTGCTCAGACAGGCCACAGATATTGGTGGTCAGGTCGGGTTGGACCTGGTTAATGCTGTATTCCTCTAAGGTCCTCTGTATATGAATCATACTCCTCCATCTCAGGCATATCAATAAATATATTACTCTGGATCTTTAAAACATTATCTTGTCATAAATGTAAAATGGGGAGAGAAGGAACTTAATCTCAGAGAGTTTGTCTCTCATTCGGCTCTGATGAACATTCAGTCTCTTAAATCAGTTAAATCTTTGATATACTGCGTGTTTATAGGTCCAAACTAAAAAGGTCCATCAGACTGGGGACTGATGGTTAGAGTAAGGCTTTGGATTGGTGATTTTTAAAAAACATTCACCTCTGAAAATAAATATTTTATATATATTTCAACTGTGTGAATTGGTACCAACCTGGTTTTTGCTGAGGTAGGGTTTTTTTTTAAGCAAATGATTTTTGATTTTTTTTTAAATATGTTCATAAATGCCACCTCTTTTTGCATGTATACAAATCCACACACACACACATTTCACCAAATGCATACATACATGATAAATAAATAAATATATGTATTCTGTATGCATGAAAGGTTTTTTGCATGTGTGTGTGTGTCTGTGTGTGCGCACGTGTTCTCCAGGTTTGGTTCACAGGTTTTTCAGGTGAGAGTATCTGGCAACTATTGGCTGAAACCAAAAGAAAACCAGCTGAAAGTGTATGAATGGAACAACAATAATAATTAACATAATATACTGCAGAATCATTTTGCAGGCCTACATACAGAGATAAATAGTTACCTGTCTATAGTTAGAGTTAATAGTCCATTTTAAAGAATCTTTTAAGTAATCTAGTACAGCAGCAGCAATGGCGCCTGAATGTTTTGGTGCCGAGAAAAGCAGAGGGAAGATTTGGGGCAAGGGTCAAGTGTCCGTGTTGCCATGGTGATGGCCGTCCCTGTGACCCTCAAAGACGACAAGGAGGTCAAAGGACATCGGCTGCAGCGCATGGTCCAGCTGTCGCTGTGGCGACCTCGTCACTAGGCTGCAGCGAAATCCTACGTTCACAGGAAAAGGAGAGTAGCGGAGGGCGGCGGGGGGTGGGAGGACCCGTCAGCCATCATTCTGAAAGAAAAGAAGAAGAAAAAACATGAGTGAATTTTATTATTGTGTGATTTACAGACATGAAGCTGAATGTCTGTGGAATGTAACTGAGTAAGATTTCTCAGTCAATACTCCCTTTAGGAACTTAATTTAAGTGTGTGTACATACAGTATATGTGATTTATTACGCAGGACAGAGCAATAGAGGGGAGGGGGAGGTCAAACAGATACCCCCACTCTGTTACCAAGTAAGGAATAAGTGCTCTTCAAGGGGCCTGACTTTGTGTGTGTGTGTGTGTGTGTGTGTGTGTGTGTGTGTGTGTGTATTCCATTGGTGGACACTGGAGTGGCAGGTGCTTTCACGGCAGGGGAAAAACAGAGTGTCATTTAGCACTGGGCAGCTGACACAGGGAAGTCTCTATTGACGGCAAAAGAGACAGCAACAACACTCCTCCACACCAGCAAACACAAACATACACACACACAGGTATCTTGATTGCATACCTTCTGAAGACAGATAAACAAATATGCCAAGTTCACTCCCACATACACCACAGCAGTGTATTCTCATGCGCTATAAATCCAGAGTCTTCAGAGTGTCGCTTTTCTCCCAGTGGAAAGCTGTGCTGACCCTTGCCCCTGTGTACTTGTTTGTGAGGTTTCATTTGCATGCAGCTATCAAACGGGAGCGGAAGTCTTGGCTGACACACACACACACACACACACACACACACACACACACACACAAACACGGCTGCGTTTCTTCCCTCGTTCGCTGTCTCCTCTCCCTCTTCCCCAGCCGTGAACAAGAGCTGTTTTCACAAAGCTGGATGTGATCGTCATTCTCTAAAACAAACCTTTCATTCAGACTCCTCACTGTTACCCCCTCCTCAACTACACCCACCATAAACACACACACACACACACACACACACACACACACACACACGCACACACACACTCTTTCTCTTTGTCTTACTCATACTCACATCAAATAAAAATCAGAGGATAATGTGAGATCAAAAACCTTACAGACACTTGGCACAACCCTTATTGACTGACTGGCGCATGTCCTCAAAGGCTCAGGGATGTCTAAGATGCAAAAGTTCATGTGAGTTCATTTGACAAAAATTAATTAAATAATTGATTTCACTCCTGAGGCCACCTGGGCTGGCTGGGCTCTGTCTGTTCTTTGTTTGGGGTGTCAGACAGAGGAAAATAGAAACACTGGGGAGGGAAGTGGTGGAAAAACCACAGTAACAGAATCAACCTGACAGAGAGGAACGGGAATGCAGTGAGGTCATGGGACCAACGGTCCATAACAATCTGAGGGAGTGTGTGTGTGTGGGTGTGTGTGTGTGTTTCTCTCAGGGCTGGTCCAGTCATTGGCCTGTAGAGGCAGACACTTGGGTGAGAATGGCTGCCGGGAAGGAGGCTTGAATCACAGACAGCTTAGATTAGTATGCAGGTGTGGACATGATAACATAAAAAACACACACTGAAAATGATTATCATCATTATTGTATTTGTTATAATGTGGTGTATTGGGGGTCTGATGAGACCCTCACCACACACACACACACATACACACACTGCTATTTAAACACATGCTGATCGGAGAAAAGTGTGGGTGGGTAGGGAGATTTGGGGAGGGGGGAGTGTTATTGAGAGAAGGGGACAGAGGTCCAGCGGGGAATGAACCCAATGGCCTCTACCCCTCCTCTTTGTGGAACACACACACATACATCCCTCAGCCCCTCCTAACAGCCCACGTCTGTGCCCCCGGTCCCTATCCCCACACACACACACACACACACACACACACACACACACACACACACACACACACACACACATATACACACACACACATACACACACAGGGTCTGTTCATTATTTATTTAGTTCTCACAGGCTAAATTTAGCCCCGCTTCATTCAGGGATAGTGCTCTAGTGCTTCAGAAGCAGAGTAAACATGTCTACTGATGCCATCGCCTGCTCGAGTACTTCTGTGTTGCTGCAGAGTGGACTGAATGAGCCCTTTAGGGGAACTGCTCCAACTGTATTTCTGAACAGCAACAACAAGAAAGGAAGAAGATAATGAACAGGTTTTTTTTTTTTTTTTTTTAATTACAAGCTGGAAATGGAACTTCCGCAAACAACAAAAGTGATGTTGGGAGTTTTTGTCAGTCGGCTAATTGATTTATCGTTAACTGTTTCAGCTCTAAAACAAATACTTTATTGCAGGTTACCAAACATGCTCAACAAGACAGCTTTTATCATTAAAAAAATCCAGATGAATTCAATCCATTACTACACATTATAGCCCTCCCTTCTTCATATCCACAACCTAATCCTAAACACCTCTCTGGAGAAGCATTAATACAGCACTGTGGGCAAAAGAAATAAGAGAAGAGTTTATGATAAGCTGGACAGTTTATGAATGGAAACTCCGGCAGTAGCTGACTGAGCTTGCCTAGTGTGTGTGTGTGTGTGTGTGTGTGTGTGTGTGCGCGTGTGTGTGTGTTTGTGTTTGTACTATATAACATGTGCATTCATGTCACACACAAGTTCTGGCTCTTCTTCTACTTCTAGACAAAACAAGCTACTCAACAATGTCTAATCCTGAAGTGAATGTAATCCTTCTTACCTCCAAGCTAAATTGAGGATACAGTAGGTTGACTTTGTTTTTATCTAGCACTGGAACATCCCGCCCTACTTTGCTCAAAGAGTTATGTATCAGACAGTCAGGAGCACTCTGTGTGTGTGTGTGTGTGTGTGTGTGTGTGTGTGTGTGTGTGTGTGTGTGTGTGTGTGTGTGTGTGAGGGAGGGAGGGGTGCGCAGTACAGGTGAGCACGGAGACAATGTGCTCCTTCAAATATCGTATGTAATCAAATAATCAAGTAAAGGTACTGTTTGCGTAGATAAATGTTCCGGGATAAGAAAAAAAATACTGCAATAGTCAATGTGTAAAATATCGTGAATGATGATGTGAATTTGCTTGCTTCTTGCATTAAAAAGGTTACTGCTCGGCTGTCAGCTATTGATTCTTAGATATCAGACTTTCCCATCAGCTCATGAACACACCATACCAAAAGTCATTTCGAATCAATCCTTGCAGGGTGAGATAACACAAACAGCAGGAGGACTGAGAGTCTTGTTAGCGGCTCTAATCATATATGATTAGCTAATTGTTTAATGCATCGTTAGACAACCCTCTATGGCCTCTGGTGCGAAAAGCCAATCAGAAACAGTCCACTGAGGTCAGATAACAACAGAAAAAACACACTGGCGCCCAAATACACTGGTGTGGAGAAGGTGTGTGCGGTGGTGGTGGGGGTGAATCACATGATTTCAGAAAAACAGAAACCGATGCCTGGAGAGAAGAGGAGGAGGAACGAGGGGAGGAGGATACAGAGGAGGGGTGGGGTTGAGTTGGTGTACGGCTTCTTGAAAACTGCCTGGCCACACCCCCACCTTCTCCCTGTTGTTGTTGTGGCAGATGGTGGCCAGTCATTAGCGTATTGTCACTCTCCTCTGAAGGGCCAGATAACCAGTGAGCACTGCTTGGCGGGGCAGGTGCAAAAACCCCTGACCCCCCACCACTCACCCCCACCCCCCTCCCCTCCTCCACCATCTGCTGATGGCTGTGTATATGTACGTACACGGGACAGGAAGGCAGACAGACAACGTGGAATTGTGTGTGTGTGTGTGTGTGTATGTGTGTGTGTGTTTGGGCGGTTTGGGGGGGGTGCAGCAGTCTGGGCACACAAATGAAAGGCATGGAGAATGTGAGTCAGTCTTCTCCCCTGTCTGCACCCATGCAAGACTGTTGTTTATCCAGAGGGAGAAACACTAGATAAATGAGTGGAAAGGAGGGAAAACACGATGACAGGAGGATGATAGTAACAGTGGTTGTAGAGATTTCCTCGGAAAGTTGATGTAAAATGAAAAAAAAAAAAAAAAAAAGTTGGAAAATAAGTACACACACCTCCCTGTTTCTTTTCCAACACAGCTACTGAGGTGTGTTAAGGTTTTCTGGAAATGCCCTGATTGCAATATCTCTCCCCCCCTCTCTCTCTAACACACAGCGCTAGTTCAAAGGTCAAGAAACTGACATTGTCGGCGGGGCCAGAAGGCGTGCACTGAAAGCTAAACAGCCCCCTCCTCTTCCCCTCTCCCTGCACCTCATGTGAGGCCAAAACCCAAACAACAACAGTGTAACCTATCAACTAAAAGACTTCCTCAAAAAGCATTCCTCTCTGAGCCACGCAAGAAACTCCATTTACACAGAGACAGAGGCATGTGTGTGGAGTTGTGAAGCAGCGTCTCCCTCACACGGTGACAACTTCAGACGCCAAATGAGGACAGGTGATTTGAATTCCTAATGGACCAGTTTCAAATTGATGTACTGACGGGAATGCAAACTATGGTTCACTCAGTGATAACAAGAGAATGTGGTAAAGCCTGTAGTCTTGTAATAAAAACATGTGCCCTTGCTTTGCCTCACGCACACAAAAGAAGTGCAGTTTACTATCATGTACAGACATATTTCAATCCCTCAGATTTTTTGTTCATCAGGAAGACCTTATATAACCAAGATCCAGTAGCTAAAGCCACCTCTTACAAGAACAACACTGATCTGTCTTTTTCTGTGTTTCTTTTCTTCCTTTCCTCCCCCTCACTCACTCACTCCCTCCCTCCCTTCAGTCAACAGCTCAATTGTCTATTTTGTTGTAGATGAAAAACAAAAGTCCTCCATCCTTCACCATTGTTCCGCCACCTCCTCCCCTGCTCTTGTACCCTTGAACAAACATCTCCACTGAGCTTCAAAATTCAAAATTTAGGTCCTGAAACACAAAACTACCAGAAAACAATGAAGTGATGGGACAATAAGTGGGAGGTTTACAATAGGTGTACGGGGGTGTACGTGTATGTGCGAGTGCTTCGTCAAAGTCATATGTGTTCATAAAAAACACAAGTGAGTACCTCCTGTGTAAAACCATTTCATTAGCATGTTTGTGAAGTTGCTCACAGTGAAAAAAAAAAAAAAATACTCCCATCCCCCCTCTGAGTCCATCCCGGCAGGTTAGGAAAACAAGTGAGCATTCACCTCTCTCAGCAACCTTTGCACACTGCCCGCATTCCAGCCCTGAAACCCAGTACCTGACAATTGATAAACAACTGACTCACTTGTTTTTCTGGGGAACCCGATGACTTGCACCAAGCCCCACACTGGCTGTGCTCACAGCATGAGAGCCAGCAGAGACAGAGACAAAGAGAGACAACTTGGTTGTGAAACCACAAACAGCAATTAAACTCTAGTATTTCACCATTAGGAACACTGACTCCTGACTCACAATGATCCCGACAGTGTGTTTTCTTTTCAAACAACAGCAACTTCTGACATGCCCCTGTTAGGTATCTATCTAACCCCGTAAATAATCCCTGCCATTTAGAAGATGCATGAAAAAAAAACACTGATGCAACAGCACACGAATGAGGTGAAAGGTAATATTTTGATGGCAACTGTTTTTTCCTCAGAAAGACAACTAGTCACAATGATTTCACAGCTTATTCACAAACATATCAGCGTCATAAAATCTGCAGAACATTGTGTTATGAAATGAACAATTAAACACATATTTTTGCCTGTTCTGAGCCATTCATCATGTGCAGTGATGCATGCGTCACTGGATCAGATTAGATGTTTTTTGAAATACTGACGTGGTATAAAACTGCGTCACTAAGGGGAGACCAGAGCAGACCATTCTCACAAACGCACAACAGTAGCTTCAAGCCAGCCAGGATAGGATAGAACAACAGTTTTCAAAATAAAACTGTTTCAAAATATGATGGTTGCAAAATCAGCAAACAAAATCTATAAAAACCAGATGAATCCTGAACTGAAATGCATGTGTTGTTTCCTTTTAAGGACATCTACAGCCAAGGGGTTCAAATAAAGCAGCATCCCCTGGAGAATATGGATTCATTGTTTTACTTCACACTTGTGCTTTCCCCTCAGCTTTCTAATTCCAAGCTTTTATTTGGAAAGAAACATACTTGTTTTCCGGTACGACTGCTCAAATGTCTCTACACACGCTTCAGTTTGAAGCAGATCAAAGACCGAGCAAACAGCTCTCCTCAGCATCGCACCGCCTTGAGATTTGTCGATGTGTCATGGGTGTGACGAGTAGGTGACTAATCCTATCTAAACACCACAGTCTACTACACCTTACAGCAATGTTAATAACTTTACATCCCTCTGCTTCTGTAGCCTGCCTTTACAGATAGAAAACTGCAAAATATCACATTTGTCAGTATGTGACCACTGTTAGCATAAAGCTCTGTTTCCCCTCATTTCACTACATAACATTGTAGCCTGTATTTGCTACATGTATGGTCAGTCAGATTGTGGCTTGATCTCTGATATGATAAGCAGTGAGTTAAACAAGGTTATGAACGACAAGTTCATAACACAGCTGTCCAGAAAAATAAACTTTGTGTATCAGCTTTTAACTTGCAGTCAGTGGGTTGAATCCACAGTCACAGTGTTAAACACACAGGCTCTGCTGCAGACACACAAATGAAGCAGTTTGGTTTCAACATGTTCTCTGAAAGATCATTATTCTCATATTTGGAATGAAAATGAGCTCAGAAGTGCTGCTTAGATACAAGCGGCCTATCTCTGCAGAGTACACAGTAACCCTGAGATAGATTCTATTCGAGCTCTGACACCACTCCCTTCATGAATGAAAACCTACTGAATGAATGAGTGCTTGTGACATGTATGCAAACTCTCACCTTTCACAGCAGCAGCAGTCTCCTTGAATCCCAGGCTGGCATAGGGGCTAGTGTTGAAACCATTCATGCCACCCTTGCATCCACAGGCTGTCTTGAATCTCAGGAGTCCATCACAGCCCCCTAACCTGCATCCTCCTAGGTTTCCCTCCATCAAGTTTAAGGCAATGTAGTTGAGTCCATTCTGATAACCAGCTGACGTCTCCCTGCACATGGGGCTGCTGCTGCCGTAGTCCTCATCGGGTCCATCAGAGCTGCGCACAGTGCGGGATACGTTCTCCACAGAGGCAGAGCTGTGTCGTTTGGTGTCATGAGCAAAGGATGGGCACACGGGTGTGACAGTGGTGGTGGAGGAGAAGGTCTCAGAACTGTGGCGCCGGCGTCCCTGAGGGTCAGCCCGGATCACTTTGGCCCCTCTGTGTGGGTCCACGAGGGTGACAGACAATGAAGGAGCCCCCAGGAGAAAAGAGTCCACCGGCACATGGGGAACCCCATCCACGATGCTGTTCTCAAGGCTGAGTCTCTGGACGCAGGCAGTGGGGCTGGTGGGGAGGGGTGCAGTATCGGTGGTGCAGAGAGCAGGTAGAGGGGCGGGAGGACTGAAAGTCATCTCAGTGTAGTCATCCTTGACTGGAGCAGGCTGACACACCAGGCTCACCTGCTGTTGGAGAGGATATTCCTCTACCATCCCCCTCACCTCTGCCTGTCCCTCTATACTTTTTCCCTCTTTTTCGCCCTCATCTCCCTGTATGTCCTGGGCATTCAGCAGACTAGGACAAGTCAAGACTTCAGGTGTGTAGTTTAGGCACACTGCAGGGGGAGATTCCCCGGCTTGGTGTGTACCCAGGTGACTCGGGGAGCTGACATCAACATTAACATAGTCTGATAGTGGCAGGGATCCCCTCTCTGCACACGATGAACTCACAGAGGACTCAGAGCTCTCTGACACTGTGGATGCCAGAGGGTTGCGGTTAGTACTACTAAAGTCTATGTTGATATACTCTCCCGGGCTGCGTGGCTCTGAGGGAAGTGGGTGTTCACTCATACATGGTAGGGTTCTGAGGGATTCCAGAGCCAGGCGGGTGGGCCGACACACCCTACTTCGGTGTACCAGACCTCCGTCTACCCGAGCTAGTCTGAGAGGAGATGGAGCAGAGGAAGGGGTGCCTGGTGTCCCTGGAGAGCTGCTGGCCACAGAGTCTCCTGGAGAGACAGGACAATAGTTGGACTCCTCTTCTATCCGTTGTCTCTGTAAACTCATCACCACATACTGGTCTGTGTCTGTGGACCCATTGCGCTGCAACTGGCTTTTAAGTGAGCGTGGCAGAGAGCTGTAAGAATAAGGCTGTCTGTGATGTTGCTGGGGGTGGGGATCTCCTCCTGGAGAACTAAGGATGTAGTCTGGGGGCGTGAGTGACACCAGAGGGTCAACAGGAGACATGTTCAGGTACTCTCCATTAGTGAGCTTTCCATCAGTGCTCTCCACTGACATCTTGGTTCCACACCACATGCGCATGTAGCCACTGTCCTCCAGAGAAACACTCCCAGGGGAGTCTGTGCGTGGGGCCAGCCCTGCTGAAGAGGAGTGTGTACGGGGGTTGATGATCTGCTTTGGAGCAGAAACACACATGGGGCTCATGGGCATGTAGGGGTCACCCTTGGACCCTGTTGTCTGAGGTGCCACTCCTGGCATCATAGGCATATAGCCACTGTCACCTTGGAGACTGCTAGAGCCAATCTGGACATCCCTGTAATCCTCGGGATAGGTCCCTTTAGGAGACGCAGTGTGACACCTGCGAGAAGACTGGCTTCCACTGGTGTATGTGGCCCTCATAAGAGTATACTCATCCAGGGAGGCGGAAGATACTTGTGGGGGACCCCTCTGCTGGCGGGGGGTAGTGAGGGAGTATGTGCGCTTTCGATAAGCCTTATCCAGCTCTGATAACCGACGGTAACCACTCTGATTCTGCCGCTCCATCACCATGTATCCATCAAGCTCGCTGCCTTCCCGGGAGGGGGGAGTGTCAGCTTTGAGAGACTCAGGAGTGTTGCTACCAAAGGTAAGCGGTAGCCTGAGGTCCCGTGCGTCTGCGGGGCTGGAGCCATATTCCTCACATGATATAAAACCAGCATCACTGGGGGAGCCCGAGAAGGAGGCACTGCAGCTGGAGGGGCGAGGAGCACTGCTGTCTGGGCAGGAGGACAGGCTCACTAGGCTAGGGGTTGCCATGGGCGGGGAATGAGACAGAGGCATAGACATCGACTTACTGTGCTGGAGGGAAGAAGATTCAAATGTCCGATAAGGGCGCGTTGTAATGGTATGAGATCTGCTCAGGAGGGTCCTGTGGACCCCTGGGCTGAGGGGGCTTCCAGTCACTGACATGGGGCGTGTCATAGTACCATCGCCCTCGCTGGCCGTGCGTATTCGACAGGAGGAAAATTTGCTCACAGGAGAGGTCGCAGCCATGCTGTCAGTGCGTGACCGCCGGGGAAGCCCGGTCTGGCTGGGGGGTAGATTGTTCAGGTGCCGCCGTGTGGGCACAGAGATGGGGTTTGTACCAGATGACTGACTTTTGCTGCGCGGACGAAATTCCGACAGCTCCTTCATGGCTTTCATCGCCTCCAAGATAGTTTCATGGATGTTTTGCGCCACCACTGAGTCATCAGCCTGCATCCACAACTCACCGGGTCCCGTGGCTGCGGATCGACCAACCTCAATGAAGAAAAAGCTGTCAGAGTGGCCGCACCTCCGGATATTCATCAGCTGTAAGATGACGGAGGCAACCTCCGTGTTCAGCTTGACAAAGCTGATAGTCCGACTGGAGAGACAGAGTCTGTACACCCCGGTCAAATTTCTGCTCTGCCCAAGGCCTTTAGATTTCAAATTTACTTGCCAAACCTCCTTGTAGACGGCGGTGACCGGCGTTATTACACCGTAGCTCGCCTCGTCGAAGCCAACCAGCGAGGACGCAGAGTTGGACGCTGAGCCGTCGTATACTTTCCCCTCTGCCATTAATTCCGTCAGCACCCGATACCAGCTCTCCTGTTCTTGCTCGTTTTCAGACGCCACGGCAAAATACTCGTCCTTGGTATAAAGCGCAATAAGATATTTGTGTTTTGCGTCCGCTCTCTTGTTGATATTAAGGCAGCAGTCCAGAGGAATAACTCTCTTCGCGGCCGATTTGTTTTTCCATTTCTTCTCGCTCTCGTAGTACTCCAGCCGGGCAGGGAAACCTTCGCTCGGCTCTTTCAGCACGAAAAAGCGCTTGTGTCCGTGTTTCTGCTTCTTTAGATATCCACATTTCTTGATATTGTTGTTCACGTTCGTATTACTTGGTGATAACGGCTGATCTCCCGTGTTTGGCGGACTCGCCATTCTCGCGTCCTTCACTATCAGACACAATGCTTCCTTTCCTCGAGTTGCAGAAGAAACGACGCGCTTTATTTTAATCCTCTATTTCCAGAGCCGGTTGCGCGTTCGTTCGTCTTCTCCCACAGCTGAGCAATAAATAACACATGTCTGCTGGTGTCCGGACTGAGGAGGGGAAACAACATGTGACGATCTACACATCCAGCTCTGGTTAAAAAAAAAAAAAAGGAAGGGAGAGGAGAAGAAAAAAAAAATACACACACCGACAGTGGGCGGTGCGCACTCAGCTCATTGGGCTTATTGGTGGAAACGGGATGAATGCTGGAGTGAGATGGATGGCCCTGTTCAAAGGAGAGAGAGAGAAGGAAAAAGCCCTCCTACTATTACTCTGCCCTCTTCCGACTCATTTGAGCGCAGTTGGTCAGGACTGTAGCTTTATTTATAGCAGCTCCGGTTCTGTGATCCAACGTTTGGCTGATGATTTTTTAATCAATCTATATATACTTGGATTTGTTCATAACCTATAAAACCCACATTTGCGTCATTTAAGGAGTTGAGGTGGATTGTAGGGAATAAAAAAGTGACCTATAATGCAGAATGCGGGAGCCAAGAATAAATAATTAATTGTGAAAATGTATTTCCCCAGAAGTCTTATTATTACTGTTATTGTTTTATTCTAATCGCCTATTCTTATTCCCCATGTTTTTCACAACCCCTTCGACTATATTTTAAGGTGACTGTAGAGGGAGTCCTTACAGTCCTCTTCTCTAACCGGTAAACAAGCATCATGCAGCTCTGTCACAGTAATTTAATATTCCTGCTGCGTCGCCCATCCAGAGTACATGCGCGCTTTAACCGGGATATTCAACCCCACTTTCATATGCATCGAAGTGTTTACGATAAACAACAAGATCTGGGGAGGAGCAGTTCTAGTGCAGCGTAGGTTATTGCGTAACGCTTTATTCATGTTTTCCCGGATCTCTCAGGATAGCCGATCTGCTCAGCTATGGTCGGTTTCCCACCGCTTTATCTGTAGCCTACATTTGTCTTTCCATTCATAAACAGAACAGGCTGTGGCCGCGATAAAGATAGAGATATAATTCAGAATGACAACAAATGTTAAGGTTACAGTAGGTCAAAGCTTAACCAACGGAAAAAAAAACCTCCCTCTGTCAGCGAAACAGAGGGATGATCCATATATGGTTATATTAAAAAAATCAGTGCTCATGATGACGCAAAAAATTCTCGATGATCTCGATGCGTCACTGGCTGGCAATATGCGTAATAATGAAATGCGGGAGGCAGCTGGGTACCACGGTGTGGTGGTGCTGTGACTGTGCTGCTGGCAGCCTGACTTTTACTTCCTGAAGGAATGAGGTTTACCTCTTCCTGCCCCACAAAGGGATGATGCTTTCAGGATGTCCTGACAGTTCAACAGTTATGTATTCAGAACTCATATTTAGACTCATCCATGTAGATCCTGAACTGTAATGAACTGGTGATTGTCTACATTCATGTGTAGTGCCACTTTTTAATAGTAGCACGCCCCATTATGATAACATGCTGAAATCTACCCCCACCTTATTCACACACACACACACACACACACACACACCACTTCCTCCACTTTATATTCCCATTTTCCTTCACACCCCACAGTGCTGGCTCAGCAACAAACCACCCTGTCCTCAGAGGCAAGGTCAATTACCTTAACCTGTGCAGGTCAATTATGCCACCAGAAGCAATGATTTGACTACTGCTAGTATGGAAAAGGAATCAGATCAAGCAACAACCTTGTATGGTCTGTCCCTGAAATAACCTTTAAGTTATAGATTTAGTTCAGTGGTAGTGATGGGTATATTTTGTGTTTTGTCCAGTCGTTTTCTTCATTTGAGCTATACTGTGTTTACTTCAGCTTTGCTTAAAGTGCCATGAAGGCATATTGATATAAATAGATATAGCAGAGCTGGCAGTATAAACCTCCCGGGCTCAGATATCTCCCTGTAGGATAAGGAGGGTTCCCTGTCTGTTGATATTAGGTTTCCTACATGACAGACATGGGCTCACATCTGAACTTTCACACTCTCTTATTAAGAAAACAACAACAAACAACTGCTGCAGAATTGTGAATGTGTTGCTTTGTGTAAAATTTACCATATTAAACCTCTGATAAATTATTATTAAAACAGATTGGTCCCTCCTACTCTGACTTTATTTCCATGCCCACTAGTCCAAGTGATGTTAATGTTACCAAACAAGCAAACAATCAAACAAGGTTAACTAAACAGAGTATAACAGATTGCCTAAATTCACTCCAGTAGCCTGTAGCTTTGAAGGCCTAATCTCATTTAGTCTCTTTAAGCTAGACTTCAAATACAGACAACCTCACTTGCCCCATTTGCTAAGTCACAATCACATAATGTCTCAGTCATCCACTGCACTGTCACTGTATGCAACGATTACTTTCATAAGCTTTCATAAAGCAGATTAGAATAGCCAATCTGATGAGATAAGATTAAGGACGGGCAGGGAGGGGGTAAAGATTAGGCTCAGTCGCACTCTGCTCACTGCCACATAAGGCTACATCGAATGAACAGCATAACATGTATTGTTGGCATCCAAACATAACTCTTTACCCAACCTCTGCCTCATCTCATTAGTCACAAACAAAACAGATTATAGCCACAGCTTGGAGTGTCTGACTTGTATTGTTCTTGCAGTGTTGTTTTGATGGTTTGAAGCTGAACATCCACTTATTTATTGTTCTGAGCAGGTGTTTTGTTAGGGTTGTTGTGTCAGAGGCTAAATTGGATAGATTAACCTTTGTTCTAATGGTTACTTAATCGGTTAACCCTAATGTTCTGTTGGTAGTCCTGCAGAAGTACATCACAGAAAATGGCAGAGACAGAGATGACAGAGACCCAAGCTGTTAAAAATGGTTGAATACGATGGATTTTCATATTTTCATACATCTCTATATCTATGATAGATGATGATCTATGACTCTGAACAGTAACATCACTACGTAGGGTAGCATACTGACTTTTTGCCAAACAAAATGAATCCGTTCATGTATAGATCATATAATACAGAATATAAACCATTAGATATTTTCTCATTTGGTGTAATAACAACCCTTTCATTTTGTTATCTTCAGTAAATGAGCAAGTGCAGTTTGTGGCAAATGGAAGAGTTAATTTAATACTTTTCTACTTGTTGTGTTTAATGAGGTCAGAAGAAAAGAAAAAAAATTGCAATTATTGTTATTATTTTACTATCTGCGTGACCCCCAACAACAAGGAAGTGAAGCCAGTGTCAACAAATTAAACCCAATATTGTAACCAGGTAATGATAATGAAAGCGGTTCTCTCTGCTCTTGAGCACATACAATATAGATTGCGCCATTCCATCTTATGTTGTCACCCATAATTGACTCGATTTTCTAATCGATACAGCAAACGCGAAATTGAAATTTCTCTTCTGGTTAATTTTTGCGCTCATTGATCTCAGTCGGGCTGACCTGGAGGCAAGACGACATGTGCTGATGGAGATTTTTGTGTTATTGGACATGACTGCATGCTTGTATTGAGCCAGAGCACAAGTGATTACAGTTTTGATTACTTCAGTTAACTAAATCATTAGATTGGACATAATCTATTTTTGATTAATCTGCAAATTGGACACAGGGTAGGCATTGGGTGTGTAGGACACAGTTTTCACTCTCTACTATGATCTTCTGCCTGATCTCCTCATAATGTTTTCACCTCTTTTTAAATAATTTGTTGCACAGACTCTCTGAATGACTTAGGTTTTCTCATTTCACAGGTCACTGAGACAGTTATTTATTTATTGTGCTCATTAGAAGGGACAAGAGATGTATCAGGCAGATGCAGTCGCTGCATGCTTATTTGACCAGAAGAGAAAGCAATGATAATATGTTTATGTAGGCTGAAGACATACACAGATAACATATTTATTCATGAGCACGTCTTCCCCCAATGAATTACTGGCTTGGCCATACAGAGAGATACAACAGCAGCCTGCCATCTAAAATCTTAGCTCTCTGTAGTTTTGATTAAACAGATATGAATGCATATGATATTCAGGCGCCATAATACCATCATCAGTCATTTGTCATAATTATGCATTATCTGGAGCCATGTGGTTTCAGATAAATGACAATGATACATGAGCCCCCCTCTCTGCTTCAGTCAGAGCAGAGGGAATCTTATTGACTGTGACTCTGACAGAAAGACTGTATTAAATATGAATCTTAAGTGATTTTGTTTTCAACTTTTCTTTTTTTTTTTTTAAAGCAACAGTTTACAATTGAACATGTGAGACTAGAACAGGGTTTCTTGACAGAACTGAGACTTATGATAAACGTCATCTTATTGCTTGTCGAGGAAATGGTAGGCAGTGTTGGGATCATGAGGATAATATTTGTAGCATAGTGACAAACAGATATCTATTTATTAATGCTGTTCCCTAAGAGTTAATCACACAGTTCACACATACAGCAGCAGAAGGAAGATGGAGGGATAGTGGGTGGCATCAACAGTATTAAAATTGGAACTGATCTCATAGGAATATGTAGGTAGCTACCCATTCCTGCTTGTGTTTGTGTGTGTCTGTGTGTGTGTGTGTGTGTGTCTGTATAGTTTAAGCGAGCATTGATTTTTGCTGTTACTTATCCTGAACTGACCTGCTGATCTAATCTCCTCTCCAAAGCATACACATCCTCTCTTTTCTCTGTTCGCTCTCTGCCTCTCAAACAAAACACACACACTCATCACTGTGTTGTGCTTTGGAATAAACCACATCTTCTCCTATACAATACACTGTGTAACATGTCTGGCTTAGATTGCAATTTTAAGGGTACGAGTATATGAAAATGTGTTGCAGTATAAAGATACTGCAGAACAATAAATTAACCCATAAAACTGCATAATGAATAATTAATGGGACCCAGATACACAGATATCACTCAATTAAAACAAGTTCAGTCTGAAACATGATATTTAAATCTGAGATATTCTAGGAAATATGACTAAGACCTTCACAGTTAACAATAAAATGTATCATAGGTTACAAGAGGACAGGTTTGAATACAGCTGTGATTGAACCTCAGAGAAATCAGCTATGTGTTCAGGGGTGCGTCTACAAACTTAATTTGGAAACATGTCTTTCATAACAGGAATTCAAATGCATTTGAAATATGTTTTATGAAAAATCTGACTGCTTTATTTTACATTATAGCTTTCATATATTATTGTGCTATATGTGAATGTTTTATATTACCTTTCTATGTACAGTATGAACTACTCTAGGCTGTACATTACATTATTGTGATACATTATCTCAGTATTGTAAAATCATTTATTTTATCTTGTCTAACTAATCTGATAAGAGAAAATAAATGAAAAAGCAAAGAAAGCAAATGACTCAAGGAGTGCTTTGTCTACTTTGTGATGTGTTAAAACCTGCATCCTGACAAATCTCCCATGATATAGTTGACACTGTCTATGCCAAACAACTCAGAGCTGTTTTTCCATAACCAAGACAAAGAACCAACCTCTTCTCCAGCTAAATAGCTCAGAGCAAAGGTATTTTTTCTCTTTAGCAGTGGTTCCAGTTTCCCACAGATATCTCTTATTTTAGGAGATAATGTATCTCAAGAGACTTCCAGGATAACTAAAAGGTTAAATAAATAACAAAGTCAAGTTTGAGTTTTCCTTTCAAACTTTCTATATTAATTTGAAGTCTCAGTGTGAAATTTTATGAAATGTTGTAATTTTCACTTTGTTGCCTGTTAGCTTATCTTGGTTGGGTTGTCGTCGTGGCCTAGGGGTAAGAGCCAACCGTGAAAGGCAACGTCCCTCCTTGTTTCCAGTCATCTTTCCACCACTGATAAAAAGAAAAAAAGCTTATCTTGATTGAAAGGAGCTCCCTTCTCTGTTACTTTCACAAACTAGTGTGACAAGATAAAATAAATGAAAAAGCAAATGAGTCAAAGGAGTGCTTTGTTTACTTTGTGATGTGTTAAAACCTGCATCCTGACAAATCTCCCATGATATAGTTGACACTGTCAATGCCAAACAACTAAAGCTAAATGGCTCAGAGCAAAGGTATTTTTTTCTTTTTAGCAGTGGTCCCAGTTTCCCACAGATAAAATCAAATGGGAGCAGTGAAGCAAAATCCAAGTACTGATATTACTTGAGACACATTTGATATGCATTACCAGAACTGAACTATAATCCACTGTAACTGGTTATAGAAAAGATCTGAATAGATACATGCATACAAGTCCTATATATATGTATGTAAGGATTCACAGAGGAAACTAGGATCCAAGTGTAGGGACATAATAGAACATCACATCTTCCCACTACTTTTCAGCCATATGCCAGTTTCCCTAAATCAAACAGACAGAGACTTTGCTCCTCATTCCTTAAATGAGGAACAATTAAAAGGCTATCACATTGTCCCGCACAGATTACATCCTTGAGAATATACTTTGTGTGACAGCTACAAGTTACAAATATCACATTTCTGACCCCACAAGACCACGACAGCTTGCCTGAAAAAAAGACATAATGGCAACCTGATTAGATAAACAAAACACTGGTTAAGGATGATCTCAGCTGTTAGGATCACATGATGTTAAAAGTCAAGGTTTATTACCTCAGTACAAGATGCTTCACACTGTTTTCTCCTGATATCACAACTACCTCTCTTTAAAGGTTAATTGACTGATGAGGAAAACGAATAAAGAAGATTGCACAAGCAGACAAAGGAAATAGAGAATTGTGCCACCACAGAATTATTGTAGTCCTCACCTCAGGACCCCTTCAAACTGGATTTAATCATGGCAATGACAACAAAATATTACAGATTTGAAAGATTAAACTCTGTAAAATTTGTAACACCTTCTCATGTCTCATGGTTTTATTGATATTGGTCCCAACCAGAAAAAGGCATCACTATGTCTATGGTCTTTGTTTGATAGTAAATGTTTTGCATAAGAGCACATTGTAAAGCACCTACAATCCCCAAACCTCTTAGTGGACATGAGAGCCAAAAGAACCACAGCTTTTGTTAAGAGGATATTCAGTTCCATCTAAATGATGGGCCACACAGACCATCCAAAAGTGTTTGCAGGTCCCACATAGGAACAAAGTTGAAATTACCCCTGTAGGACCTGTTTCACCAATGCAAACAGCACCGCTATAACAAATGTTTTCCCAAAACTGAACTTTACACTACACTCAAACTGATACACAGTGATGTGGGTCAAACCCACAGTCTATTGGCATAGGTCAATGTGTGTCAACCCTTTGCAGTTCCCGGCCCCATTTCACCTCATTTGCAACATTCAAGCTGCAACTTGTAACATGAGATAATTTTCACTTGCGTTAATATTGGCACATTAAACTAATCAGAAGAAACACTACACTTCCAACCTATGCATGAGCGTGCAAGAAGACTATAGGACTTGCAAATATATCTGCAATTTGTAAGCGACAATCATTTGTGAAACAAGGCACTGCACATGGGCCAATTACTGTCTGGTTTTGGAGAACAAGTGTCTCTACTGGAGATGGAAAGGTGCACATGTAGGCGAAAGAGAGAGAGAGAGCGCATATGGATTGAGGGAGAGAAAAGAATCAGTAACTTGGGGGTACGCCTCAAACACACACTGCTACCAGATTAGCTGTGGTAAGGGCTCATAAGAAGTAGTTTATGGTGAAACTCTATGAGCAGTATGGCTGAGGGTAAAGTATTAGGGGAAATTTAACTATAGTCTGTAAATAAGCAATAAGTATACATAATTCCTTTAATGGTCCTACTGTACCAGTAAGTGAAGAGATGGTGTTAGCCTTGCAGGTATGTGTGTGCATGTGTGTTCGTGTGCATGCCTGTGTGTGTGTGTGGTCATTTTAATGAAGACAGAGAAGTCACAAAGTTAAATTATGCATGTAGTGTAATTAGCCAATCAAGAGTTTAAATTAGATGTTGATGACTCTTTGGCACAAATGAGAAGATGGAATTCCCTTAGGTCAAAGAGGGCTTTCCCCAACGAAAAGAAAATCGTTCTGACAAGAAGCACAATTATGTGAGCTTTGTGCCTCAAACATGTTCACATCCTCTGACAAAAACTCTCAGTTTATCGTGAAAATAATTAAATATGGTTGTATTTATCTAATTATCTTATTTGTGTTCAAATTATGCCATTAGTAGGTTGTAACCTTATCGGATATATGGCTTTAATTACATCCTCATCAGATAGTGCAATTGCACTGTATAAAGTATGTAGTAGCTTGTATCTTATCTCACAGAAAAAAAACAACACATGTGGCATCCACATGGCCTGTAGTGGTTAAAGACACATACCATGTAATTGCAACTTCCCCGGTTTGAATCTCAGATCAAAATCAATTAATTTCAATGGCATTGCTTTGATTAGTGGATTAGTAAAATCACTTATTATGACCACACATTAAATGTCATTTAGAATCTCCCTTCTAAATGACATTTAATGTGTGGTCATAGTAAGCACTGTTTTGCTCATTTTTTAGAAACACCAGATCAGCAGTTTGTCACATTTTTCACAGCTCTCAGTTGGATTGAGAATCCGTCACAAACACAATTTCTTATTCCTTAATTGCAATTTAGGTGTAAAGCAAAATGTGATCAAAATGTATTATTTCTTCTCTTTCATTATCATCTACAGTACCAGCCAAAAGTTTGGACACACGTCCACATTCTGTGGAACGTGTTACTGTATGATTTACTGTATCTCATTTGTCAGCACTGTGTGGATGACGGCAACATTCTGAATGAAGGTGGAAAGCTACTCGCTGGTGGTTTTTTGTTTTAAATGAATCCTTCATGTTTTATAATGGTTTTAAATTGTTATTAGTCAAGGTACATAAACTTGAAAGAACATAAATAATTTGTTGAATGCCCCGTACATACACACACACAACACCACCATAATCCCATTTATTTGAGGTGCAACATGCTACGTGTAGAGACATGATATCTAATAAATTGGACGTTGATAGAGGTTGTAATGAAAATCTATATGGAGAAAGCGGGACACGCACGAGCATGCACACAGTCACATACACACAAATACACGTCCATGCATGCACATAGGCTCTCCTAATGAAAGAATCAGTCATAATGTCCCAGACAAACTCACATATATAAATACATTCATCCAACACTCCAGAGAGTGGGTTCAAGCAAATCATTTGAAAAACGAGAACATTTGCTTTTATGTATTATTAGGAATATTTATATGAGCCCACCCTGTCTTGGCTGTGTGCAATTAAAGTGGAAGTGATAGGTAATATGTATGATCACTGGCTGCTCTGGTTTTGCACGCGCACACACACACACACACACAGACACACACACACACGTAATGGCTGTACCATCACATGAATATGTAATGAAGTCTACACTGAAATTAGAAAGATGGAGTTTTATATCGTTCTACCCTCTCCTTCTTCATTTTTCTCACTTTCAGTCCCCCTCCCCCATCCGCCGTCCTCTGCTCCCTCCCTGTATTGCGAGGCCTACAGCTGTTAAATATTTAACATTTCAGAATGATTTGCGTCCATCTTCCTCTTTTCCAGGGAATAAGACAGACTTTGTTTGAACCCAGACTCTCCCCACTGAGAATTAAGCTTTTCTTGTATCTTATCTTCATATAGTGTCTGTAAGATTCATTCTTTCAACATGTTTAAGCTGCTGGCAGGTGGAGAGGAAATCACATGTGTATTATATACTGTCATAGGGTAAAATACTCTGCATGCTTGCACATATATCAGTCAGAGGCTGGCTGTGTGGGTTGGAGTTGTGGCGTAGTTTTGGTAACCACAGGGGTGGGAGGATGTGAGGAGGTGTAGTGACTGCCAGAAAACACAGGAAACGTTCTCCTCAGGCACTGGACCCATCCAGTGGGACAGGCTATGATTGTCTGCATCCTGAATCAACAATATGGGTACAAAGCATCTTCACACACTGAGCCACCATCAGCCGTAGCAAAAAAGGTCTGGTTAGAAATCTTATCACCTTTCATTCCATAAAATCTGCAAGGAAGGCCAGAATTACTGCATCAAGGCAATAAGATTAGATTAGATAAATGCAATTCTTTCCAGTAAAGCAGAAGTTTGTTTTGTTAAGCTTTAGTTAAAGGCATCAAAGTCTGAATGAATCCACCTACAGACACTGCTAAACTGACATTAAAGGATAAATCTGGTGATATTCAATATTTTTCTTATTGTCAACAAATCACAATGAAAAGACCAAAACCAACAATTAATGCATCCCTTACAGGTATTGTGGTGCCATACAGCTCTAATTTTGTCCAAACATTTAAGGACATTTTCAGAACACAGTAATCATACTCAAGTGCGGACCAGAACAACTGATCCCACCCAACTATAAGGCGTACTCTGCAAGTTGGGCTAAATGGCTCCTGTAACCAGGTGTGCTTTGCTTACTGGGATGCAGATGAGAGAAATCAACACTTACTAGCAACAAGCCGGAGAATGAATTGAGGTCCAACCTAGACTAGCACAACGAAGAACGTGGCATTTGGCCAGCGGATCCTCTTCAGGACCTTCTTCCTGTGTTTATATTCTTGCTCCTGCCCCAGACACATCTGACCAATAAGCGGCGCGAATGTTCTTATGTAGCTTTTAGTGATGCATTTTGTTTTTTTGTCAGTGTGAAAAGAATCTGAAACACAGGGAAAAAGCATCAGGTTTACCATCTCATTCATGGATTTGAACCAGAGCAAACAAACTGTAGATTTGAAAACCCCTAAGAACATATAAATGAGCCACACTGTTGAACTGGGTGATTGTTGTTTATTTTGGGTCAATCGCAAATATACTGTTCTGGTGTTGTGGATGACCATCAGCACATCAAATGTATATTAATCTGCAGCTGAAAATAGTCCCGAACAAATGTACCATTTACTCCTGTTTGAGCAAGGTGAGTTTGCTAAAAAAAAAATAAAGTGCCCAGTTGTTTTATTCAGCCTTTTAAAAAAATCTAACTATATATTTAAGACCTGTTTTACTTTTTTGATAGGAACAAATGGGCAGAAAGTCAGAAAGTATTGAGAGACAGACTAATACATTTGTGGTTTTGATGTTTTATGGGATTTGTTAGCAATAACAAAAATATAGCATATTGCTTTATCCTTAAAAGACACTCTTCAAGACACCATTGTATTCCCAGTCCAAATAAAACATGTGTACAAGATGACTGGGCAATAGGTGCCCTACGGTTTTAAATATTTTTTTATTCTTGTTCAGCACATTATACATCCAGCAGTCAAGCAAATGGAAAGAGGCTGTAGAGAAGCATTAAGATCTTGATCATTTACTCAATAATGAAACCCTGGTTTAATTTAGAGGATCATAATTGATTAAGACAAGGCCTAATTGTACATACATTAAGCCAAATTCAAAAATTCTAATGATTTTACGAGTGAATTAAGAGACAAATGCACTGAATAATGAAACCCTGTCTGAGGGTTTGACTCGAGGGGGCAGGGAGCCTGTGGGTCATAGTGCTGAGGTTTTCTTCCTATAGCTACCGCAATACTGCAAATGTCTGTCACCATTCAGTGGGACTTCATTTACATACATTTACATACCAACATTTCACTCATTCCATTGTCTCTTCTATGGGGTTTCAACAAGATGGTAAGAGTGAGGACCAGTTAATTAATACCTCATAGGTACAAACAATATGTTACTGTGCATGCATAGGTGTATAATGGTATGTGTCCATATGTATGTGGGTGATGGAATGTATATTTGCACATACAGTTTACAGTGCATGCATGTGAAAAATATTGAAAGTGAGTTCAATCTGCATGAATTTACTAAAGCTAAGACATAACATATATTGCATTAAATTCCAGCTGAGAACAATCAAAAGCTGTGGATATGGTAATAACTGTGTGTGAAAGGTTGAAACCTCCACCAGCATGGTATAGAGAAGAGGCATATTCCCAATGCATGGCTGCCCTTGTGTACAGAATAAATTATATATTGAAAGAATATATATGGGGAGAGTCGTTAGGTATACATTTGCATTTGGAGGCCTTTGGGATCTGAGAAATTGTGGTGTTGCAGGTTGTGGCCTCACGAGATAGGTCTTGACAGTGATAGTGTGTGGGTGGAGCTTTGATATGCAAGAAATTGGGTGGTTGACGATCAGAGCTTTCATGTGTGACGGTACTGAAATAGGAGGTTTTACTGCCACCTTCCGCGGTTTCACTTGTCTTCATCAGTAGCAATGCCTTTTCTTTAGCTACACACTGTCAACCTTTAATAAATACAGACTAGACACAGCATGGGCCTGTCAGCATCAATTCAGATCATTTGGAAACTTTCAGTCACGAAAGGCTTACAGCTAATCATCAGGCGTTACATGCACCAGCAACAACAATACCGAGTCTTGCTTCATAAAATAATGTGATCCTTTAATTAAGGTTAAAGGGTCATACATCACTTCCACACCTCCATTTAAAACAGAGAAAAAGTGGGAGATGATGACGACATGCCAGATGTCTTTATTTCTCCACAATGGGTGCTGCAGAAAGTAAAATACTTACCCCTCCTAGGTTACAGATACTGTGCCAAGCGACAGAAACACAGACAAGGGGAGACAGACTGATGGACAGAAATGAACAAACATTGGCCAGAAGGAGGAGACAAAAAATCTTGCGAAGTACCATGCGAAGTACCATAAAGTGCAATGCCACCAAAGGCCACTAGATTCTGACCCACATTCAAAAAGCGTCAATTTCTCTCTAAAAAAAGTCAATCATTTTTTTCAACAACTCATTGTGGTCTCCATCGCTAAATTCGGCCTTCTAATAAGTGTGCTGGTGGTCATTTTGGAAATTACTGCTCCATTAATAAGATTTGTAGCAGCTTTGATGTCTGCCGTGTGGGTGTTGATCCACAGCTGTGATTGACAGTTCGCTCAGCTGCTGCTCTCCGGCTCCAGGGCTTGTACTGAGTCAGACTATTCTTGTGATATTTCGTTAAGTTTAATGTCGCTTGACTATAATACCTGCCCTGTTAGCACACCTCTCAGTGTTTCCAGTAAGCTAGAGTTCGCTTCGGTCCTGGCTCATCACACCTTGCTATGTCCTTCTGTATATATAGTCTATGTTTAGTACTCATCCTCAAATCTTGTAAAGGTGAAACATACTTTTGAAAATATAACCAATAAAGCATAAAACCTCTGTGTTGTGTGACCAGGTAAGTTTTTATATAGTAAGCCTCCGAACAGGTTTATGTTAGAACGAATAACATTTTTATGACATTTTTACTCATAATACTGTTCTATAATACTTGGGCTAATCAGCTCTACCCTCCAATACAAGAACAATCCTGCTCTTGGTTGTTGTGTCTTCTTCATGAATTAACTGAGGATGCTAACTTTTAGCCCAGGACATGTAGCTTTAGCCTCAGTCTTGTAGAATTATATCATGTTTCTATGTAACAGCACTTAAAGGGTGTGGGATGCAGCAATGGGCCAGTTTAATTAATGTTGAAGTTGCTTTTTAGTGAATTTTAGTTCAGAAGTGGTGTGTATATTGTGCATATTGAAAGATGAAAAAAAGTCAACACAACCCACACAAACTTGCTGCAGGTAGCAAGGGTACAGATTGTGTCTTTTTTAGGAGCAAGAGTGTGTATGTGTGTGTGTGTGTATGAAGGTAAATGATACGGGTGACTGGGTCAGCCAGCGAATCAAATACTGGCAAACCATGTTGTTGCCACTATGTTGCCTTACGTAACTGTTTGTGTGCTGATAGAGGAGTCAGTGGTGGAGACTGTAAATATGAAAGTTTCCAGAGCGCAGTGAAAGGTCAAAGGCGTCCCTTATCTCCCTGGAGGGGATCACGACCTCTTTATAGCTTTCTCCTCATAGCCCATGACGATGGAAAAGACTTGTGACACACAAATATAAAAGGTCAGAAACACGCACAGTGTGCATACACAAACAGAAGGTTGCCAAGAAAGGCAAAGTCTTTATAGCTCTGTTACATCCTTCACACACGCTGTTGCCATCAGCCTCGTGTATGTGATTGCGTGTTTAATCTGGAATCTCCCGAGACATTGAAGGACAGCCTTGCTCCGTAATAGTGTTGAGCCAGCATGTGTCGCTATGGTGTAAGCACATTTTCTGACGTGCTCAGACCACTGTTGAAAAACAGCTAACTCCCATGAGGGTCCCCCCCCCAAACAACAACTGTGTGACAGCGTTTGTGTCTGCGAGCGTGTGTGAGCATGTGCGTGTGTTTTTGTTGATGCAGGTGTTACTCTGGCCTTCACAAGGGCTAATGGAAGGACCCATTAACACCACAACAACCCTAATAGTACTGTAAATACTTGGTCTGCTGGTGTGATGATAGCTTTGTTCAATAATTCAGCAGCTGCTAAGAAAATCAACAATTCAGCCTTCTAAAAGAGCAAACAACATTGCAGACAATGTCATCAGATAACCAGGGGCACAACTCATACATGTATGCATAGCTCCACTGAAAAGTTCAGTGCAGCCTGTGATGCAGTGTACAATATATATGAGTGAAAGAAAAAAATAATGTTTTTATTTAACCCACATTTATTGGTGTTTTTTTTCTTTGAAGACCTGACTATCCAGTCAGTTGTTGAGGATGCTTAGCGTTGGTAGATGTAGCTGGTTAGCCTCAGCATTCACGGCCCTTTCATCTGCTGTAATTGGGCTTCTTTTTGAGGGAGCACAATTGTTAATGGTGCTTGAGGTTGGTGATGACTTCACTCAGCATGTAAATGAAGCCGCCAAGTCAGCGAGAGATTCCCCTATCCGGCTCATAATATTAACTGAGGTAATTTAGCATGAAACACGGTAAAAGGTTATTTACTAAGGATGATACGCTGATATATATTTGTCTGTTGTGTAAATTAGATTGTAAATTATGGTGTAGTCTTTTAAATACAACCAATTTATACTGTGCAGTGAGCCAAAACCTCTCCCCACCCCCAACCTTTTATACAAGAAAGTGACATGAAGACAAATGACAGTGTCATGCCTAATCAATTGTGCATTTCTTCTCAAGATATAGTTTAATAATCATTAGTTGGTAATTTACATTATGATGTGACAAAACCATAAAAGCTGAGGAAAGTGTTGCCATCAGTTTGGTTCATCATGATGGAAATACTGGTCAGTCATGGATGAGATGTTCCAGTCCTGTGTGCTCGCACTACCGTACAGATCATCTGCAACTAATCATATTCTTTATTGACATATCTAGCTAATTACAAGAAGTTGTGTTCAACTGAATATGTAATTTTAAGTATTAGTCTTCACACCCTTAGCTGCTAATGTTCACACAACACCCACAATCATCTTCTCGCAGTCAGAAAGAACAGTATCTAATCAATATTCCTCATTGGTGTGAAGACTGGGCTGCACAGAATGTACCTTTTTTCTCTCTGGTTTACAAACATGAGGTGCACAAAAAAAGAATCCTCCTGTGCTTCCTCCACATATTAATTAGCCGTTTGATTTCTGCACGTGTAATTACGACAGGCAAGATGTCAAAGCCCAGGTTACAACGTTGGCTGTGAGATGTTGTCTCACACAGTCTATTTCATGACCTTTTCGCCCTCTCTCTTCCGTCTGGCCTTCTATGGATGGTTTCTATGGTTCCCTTTTTGTCTGACTTCCACATACTCATCCTTGGTTTCTAGTACCAGACAAGGACGGCCCATGAATGCCAACCATCTGATGGTACTAACGGTCCAGAAGGGCCAAACAGACCCTCCTGTGCTGACTGCCAGTCATTTTACCACCAAAGTTGTCCTAAATGCTCCACTTTTTCCTGCAGCTCATATTTCTAGATGCCTTTCTCTGCTATGTTTCAGTAGCTCATTCGGTATTTAAGAAACATTATGACTATTTAATCAAGTGCGGTTGTTTGCTATGAGTTTCTCTTTTCTTTTATTATTTCTTCATAAGATAAATCATTTTTAATGGGATCCTCTTCCCTGTTGAGGTGTCATCAACAGATGACAAGTCGTGGCAAAAAGAGATGCCACATAGGAGAAAGTATGTATTGATTGGTGGGGTGTTAATTGCAAAGTGCCATTTAATGTATAAATAACAGTGCTGGAGTACAGGACCATACAGTACAGGGGACAAAAACATGTGATTTACCTATAAATCAAACGGAAGGAAGTGAGAGAAGTATGAAGAGTTGTTCAAAAGAAAAAGAGTGATAGAATTGAGACAAATAAACAGAAAAGACAGATTGAGAGTTATACTGGAATGCCTCCCACAAACTCACTCCTACTCTTCCTCTCATGCCCACGCACTCTCTGTTACTGTGACGTCCACTCTTCCTTTTTACTCCTCCGCTCTGCTGTGGAGGCGTTCTGCTCTCCTCTCATTCATACACTGCCACACTGCCACGCTATTTCAATATTCCTGAGTGGACACTGTGCATTGAGTTGAAATTTCAGCGGAGGAAGAAGAGGTGGCGGAGGAGGAGGAGGAAGCACCATGTTTGGCTTCATCTGAGCACATCAGATTTCCGATCATGCTGAGATCGTGATCAGACCTCACATGAGAGCCAAGCTCCACAGATGGAATTATGTCATCTTCTCGCATAGGAAATTGAAGCAAAATCATGATAGTCATATTCTCAAATTCTCTAGTCTTTCAAAAATAGTTGCATTTTATTATTGTAACTTAAAATGACAAACATTACGCTTTTTAACATTAGCCCTGTGATAGATAGCCATACATAGATAGACCTCTAACACACACACAAGAACAAAGCCCCCCCCCCTCTTAGGTCCCTTGTATGCAAACACCAGCCTATGTAGACACCTGACCCACCAACATACAGGATCCATGCCAACCCAGAGTGACCTGTAGCCGCCACATTCCACTAATCATGCTGAGAAACAAATGCTGTGCAGCACAACTCTGCTGATCTCACAACACTGTGTGATCCGGTACATCTGTCAGTACCGGCCTTTTCAAAGAGAATGACATCACACAGCTTCTAGTTTGATCTGGCATCGTCCAAAGAGAGACATAAAACACAGGACAGTGAACTCTGAAACCAAGGCCGTGATTTTCAATTTCAAGTTCAGAGAGGACGTGTTCTGGGAACTGCTCAAGCTACTACAATTATAATCTTCACCAACGAGAGCAGCATGTTCCTAATGTTATGCTATTTTTTTTGTGTGTAATACACTGCATGGTCTACATGTAACTTTTTGGCACTTGATGTGACATCCTGAGCTGGATAGTGTATTAAGAAAGGGGCATAAACACAGTAGCAGTAGTTATCTATTTGAAAAAAGAAATGCTATTTAGTCACTGGTGACTGATGTGTATGATCTAAATTCAAGTGATGTAAATATTTCTTGTGTTTTGTGGATGTGTGAATGTGCTGCACAATCAAAACAATATGCAGTTGGGAGTATACTACTCTTTATTTTTATCGTATTCTTCTGTTCCTCTTTTAGATCATTGACACACTTTACAGAACAAGAAAAATAATGTTTGTTTCAAAAAAGCAAATGTATATATTTCAATTTGAAAAGTACAATTTTTGAAATGGTGGAGAAGGACGGCAACAACAAATAAGTAGCAAAGATAAGAGGTGACATTTTTCAGTTGGATTCTCCCTCCAAGCTCAAGTAACAAAGCAAAATAACAAAAAGAGGAAACTGTTATACTAAACATGATAATCAGCAATATATCAAAGTCAAATATCAAATAATTAGTGGTGTGATAAACTTACATCATGTCGAACGGGATGTAAAAGCAGCAGTGTGTCTTCACATGCTGAGACTTTAAATGCATTTTTAAAAACAAGTGGAGCATTGTTTTCAAGGCTAACAGAAAACAGACTTAATTTTTGTAAGTTGTGGTACCAGACAATAAGATGCAATCCATTGATGAAGGTGTCAGAGAATCATGAGTGCTCAGGCACCAATAAAGGCCCCATTATTATTATTATTATTATTATTATTATTATTATTATTATTATTATTATTATTATTATTATTATTATTATTATTATCATTATAGAAGTATCTTTTATAACCATTTGCTTAATACCTTGAATTTGTCACAATGTGTCATCTGTGAGCCTATAATGCAAGGTCACAACAAAAACAAATCTAAGCTAGTCAGTATCTGAGGAAACAGGGCATGTTTACACCGTTATATACGCTGTAAGTTTGGTCACACTTTCTCATTGAAGTGAATGGGAGGATGTGTCCAAACTTTTGACCGGTACTGTATAGTTTAGATGTTTAATATTGTAACGTAGTGACTGTGGTCAGGGAGGGGAGCTGCTGCAGATGCTAATTAGAATAAGTGGCTGTGCCTGTGCCTGATGAGGACTGTGGGGGCAGGTTAGGAAGTGTTGAAAGGGAAAGAGTTGAGCGCAGGCACTCATGTGGACTCATGGGGAGCGTTGCTCGGTGCTGACAGCCAAGTCTAACAGTGCACTCATTGCTGGGGGTGGGTGCCGTTAACATGCCGGTCAGGGCTGCTAACGGTGAAGATAGGTAGCTGGGCTGTAGTAGGGCGAGGTTCCTGAGTGGGGCTAAGGCTAGATTAGTTAAGGCGGGGTTATTAGGAGTGCAACAGCCGCTTCTCAACATGGTAAGAGGCTCTCCTGGTGCACATGGAGGCCTTCCAGTGCTGGACTGACACATTTCCCCCACTTCTGACAAGGGCCAGACCACCCCGGGGGAGGGTCTGGAACCTTGGGAGTGTTAAGTATTCTAAATGACTATTTTTATTGTTTTGTTTGTGTTAGTGTTAATTATTGTGCCTCGTTTGTTTTGTCAAATTTAATATAGTAAGTTTAGCCACAGTGTTTCTGGGGAGTGGGATTGTTTAAGGCAGTGGTTCTCAAACTTTTTCACATCAAGGACCCCCATCTGATAAGATTTTTGCTTTTAAATGTTTTATTACAGAAAGTGTATGAAACCCATGAACAAAATAGTCATATATTCTGTCATTGCGTTACTTATGGATGGAATTACAGTGAAAATAAATTATAGACCCCCTGGAACCCCCTCATCAACCCCTGGGGTTTCCCACTTTGAGAGTCACTGGTTTAAGGGACTGTTTATTCTTTATATGCTGCCTGTATACGCCCTTAAAATACTGGTTATGTTGCGGTGAAGTTGGATGAGTATCTGCAATGCATTTTCCTGAGTGCAGTGCCCTAAGGGGATGTAGTGGCCTTGGGAGTCAGCTGTGGTCTGATACATATTGGCTTGATGCCCACACAGTCGTTATCGGCTTTCAAGGGCGGCATCTGAGAAGTAAGATAGGACTTAGACTTGTTCTAGTTGTCCTGTGTGTAGGCTACCTGGTTGGCAGCTGCATGAATTTGTTATAATAAAGGTCTATCTGTTTTAACAAGTCCTGGTATTACCTCTTCATTTTTGCTGTTTAATTACAGAAACATTCTAGGCTATACTTACATACAAATCTAGGTTTATTATAATACATCTGCTGTTTTGCTAAGGTTATCTATGTAAGTTTTACAGTTGAAAACGTGCATGTTCAAGTGACAAACTGCAAATTACTGCAAGATTTTCACTTCTTGCAGTTGATTAACTCTTCACTCTCTAACATACATGTTTGCCTCTTGTTTAAGTCCGCAGCAAAGCTTGCAGGACAACTTGAGAGCCTTAATGCTCTCCTCTACTGTATCTTATGTTTAGGGAACAGATATTTGGCTCATCAGGGCCCATCAACAGTACATGTATACACCCTGACAAATAGAAACATTTTTCAAGATGCATATTGTCAACTTGTTTGAGAACTTACTAAAATGTTTAAAATATCCCTTGATTTAATATATAAACTAATATATTTTAAATATGCCTCCATTCATGAATTGAGTCTCGTCCGATTGACATTGACAAACCTGTGAGGCTCTCCAACATTCAGCCAGTTTGAGAGACGGAGCGAGACTGACCTCTAATTCAAAATATTAATTATTCATATTCTTGTTTATAACTACATGATGACACAACAAACAACAAAAGGGATAGTCAGGACAATGATGTTAATGACGATACAGTGTCTGATAAGAAGCTGTATAATTTACAACTTGCAGAGTGATCTTGTTAGCCGGCTAGTCACGCTAGCTCCTGCAGTTTCTGTTAACCATGCTATTTCGTGTGCGTGTTACGAGTTTGTTGCACCTGTTATCACAGAACAACTCGCACCATTATCATTCTTATTGGTAGTAGATTTTTCGCAACATCACATAATTCCCAGCATATATCTGCCCACCTAGAGTTGCAATCAGTGAGGTTAAAAGTAAACAGCTGTGGGTGTGCAGGACCTTTAACAAAGTCCAAATATAACCAAGATTTTGAAACATGATTTTGAAAAGTCCAGTGCCTGCTTTTCATAAGATTGTTGTTGGGGTCCAGGCAATCTAAAGTCATTTACAGCACCTGCAGTAAAAAGTACACATAAAAAATACCCAAATTAAACTCAATTAAAATCAAAATTGACTACCAACATATCTTTCAGTGGCAACTGTCATCTTACCAACAACTGATGTGATTGGCTGAGAGCTACTCAGCTCTTTCCACTAACAAGCTTAAGTGTTTGCAGGTGAAGTTCTGCAGAGACGACAGTCACATTGAGATCAGAAATATTTCTTTATGAAGCTTTTAAATGCTCATTGTAGAGAAATAACAATAATTGGGAATTATGATCCACTGTTGCATAGATCCTCACAGAATCTTGCTAGCTTAATTAGGAGGGAGAATGAAGCAATTTGATCAGTTTCCCTCAGACTAGAAATGCTGCATGGATCTAGCTGCTGATATCAAGATGTTTAAAATCATCTGGAGATCATTCATTTTATTGTTAAAACGAAAATTAAAATCAATTCTCTTCCCTTCTTTTTAGGAAATGAACAGCCACTGGTACCTTCCTATTGTAACTGTTTCCGGACCGACCCGAAAAGCACTGTTACGCTAAATCTCCCTCCTTTACGGCTGTGTCTGCATATATTTGTGATTGTTTGTTCTGTATGTCCTCTGTTACGTTTTGTATTGCTGGCTATGTTACAAGCTAATCTTCATTTGGCAGGGCTCAGGTCAAGGGGGTGTGGTGGAGGTTGTGGCCTCTGTGCTTGATCCACTTACGAGAAAGGTCTGGGTCATATTAACCTCCTGATGCATTCCTGCACTGTATTGTAAACACATTCTGAAAAACATGACAGATTAAGTTACATTATCAGTTTGACATAAATCGGTGTACGGTAATAGTATATATTCATTTTAAAATCAATTTTCTGTCAGTCAGTCAGCTTGATCTCCTCATAAGCAACGTCATGGACACATTATTGCAATAATGTTTTACCAGCATAAAACCTTGCGCTGTGAGGGTAATCGTAACTCTTAAGTCGGGTCTCAACTTAGCAGTGTTAGCAAACAACCAAGAGGATTAAAACGTTTAAAGAGGTTAAAGTTTTGAACTCTAAAGCCCCTGAGCAAGGCTGAGTGCTGACCCTAACCACATGGCAGTGATGTTGTGCGTTTGCATGTGAATTCCAGTGTTTTATTCATTTTTTAATCAACTTGTCTTGTGTGAAAATGGTATCCACATGCACAGAGTTACACCTAGGATTTAAAATCATATATTTTCCGTGACTTTTTCTTAAAATGATGTTTGCTTTTCAAACTCTTTCCAGTACAGTTATGACTGCTTGAGAGAAGCAGCAAAAAACAATCTCACAATTTTTAACTTTTATTTTGGATGGTATAGCCACAGCAGGGTGTTTATTGAGTGAAGAGAGTGTCTCCTCCTAAAGAGCAACCTCCTGGTCACAAGCCTGTTTCTCTCATATAAATGATACAGCTACAGGTTGTTGTGTATATGTGGTGTTGTGATGTCACTTATTTAATGTTCATCCTGTCCTCAGATGTCATGGCAATGCAAACAATGAACATGACAAACTTCACCGGGAGGGTTTGGTCACTTTCAATAAGATGTCAGTCAACTTTTGAGTGATGATCAGTTTGTGTTGTCTACAGATACTACTGACAACAATGATCACCATGATAAGATTATTTAAATAAGAATAGTGTTGCTGATAATTTTATTACTTTGTTATATACTACAGTTTGAATGGCACTTATTTTAATTTTTAGTGTAAGAATGAAATGTGACCTACTTTTCCACCATTGCATGGTTGAATACATCAGTAGTACAGCAGTAATTGTCTTTAAATGTATTACATCATACAAATGGATTGTATTAATATGAAGTTATAGATATAAATTTATAGTTTAACTTTCATACTTATTTCCAAGTAACTCCTCTGTATATTCCATTAACTTATTGCCTTATATATTCTGTTTGATTGAAGCATTTCCCTCCTAAGTATTAGAAAATTGACAAGAAAACAAGTACTCATCTCAGAAACTCATAAACAACTACTTTGTTATAAGACATAACCTATTGTAGTGTTACTATCCAATTGATTGACACATGTAAGCAAACTAACTCTAAATCTCAATTATTATTTTCTGATGTAAAGTTTTGCATCAGTAATGTTTGTAAAAGCAGCCGTATTATGGGCTTACATTTACAATTATCATCACTTTTAAACTTAATCTTTTAGTCATATTATTTGATTATCTATATATGTATAAACATACCTGTAATGTACTTAAAATACAGATTGGGCCTTTTAAAGTACGGTACATGTCTGAAAATGTAGCCTTTGCCCCAACTGCAGACATCTCAGCCATGTAGCAAATGATCTTGATTGTGGTCAGTAGGCCATCATGTTCAGTTGTACCCATCATTTGATCATTTGCCTTTAGTGTTGTATGACCCTCCACTGTGACTCCCACCTGAGTGACCTTGCACTCACCAAGCGGTCAGAGGCCAAAGCCTTGTTAGACTTGTTTATGAAGATAGCCGGGGGTCAAGGCCTCTCTGTTTGTCCGTCTGGTGACGAGAGGAAACAAGGGATAGGATTCCGGTAATAGATGAAAGACGAGAGTGGAGATAAAAGGAGGGGTTATCTGGTTCTCTGCGGAGCGTATCGATCTGTGTGTGTTTTCATGGGGTGAACGGGTTTGTTGGCCACCATCCCAGCAGAAGTGCTGAGGTAGTGGCTGCATCGCGCTGTGGAAAAGTTGGTGCAGAGGATGCACTTAAATTAGGGTTCGAGATAGATTTGAGGTCAGCTTTTGCTGGAATAATAGCCAATGGAAGTAAAAGCAAAAGGCCCTCTGTGAACTTGTGAATCATCCAGTTGGTGAGCTCTGACATCATGAATCATCAGCAACTTACTTTCAAATTGTGCTGATGCTGCCCTCTTGTGGCCCATATGGAGTACTGTAATAGAAATCTTCATGTCACATTTACAGAAACAGACAAATGGAAAAATAACACCTATGATAAATTAATAATAATATTCTAAAAAATTTTATTGCAGGAATTACACAGTATTGGATCTGGGAAATAAGAAATGTCTGTTCTGTTAATCAGTCAAGATTATTCCCACTGTACTCAAGTTTGTGTGAATACTGCTAATACTTCATGTACTTCATGGAGCACTTAATCAAAACCAAGCACAACATACTAACAAGAAAAAACAGGTTACGGTCAGTGTCAAGTAATTACTATAACTTTAACAGCAGAAAACTTTGTATCTTTCAATTGCTCTGCAAAGGACATAGAAACTATGTTTTGGGTTTCTCATATTGACACAACTGAAGTTCTCTAAATACTGTATATTGAGGAATAAACATAACATAGGCCTATATCCAGACCTCTTAAAGCATCTCAACCTGCATAGACACTTATAAATATAGCCCTCCTCATCTGTCTATGTTTGACTTGGATGCACAACCATGACATGATGAACCTTTACAAAAGTAATCCACTACGGGGAACAATCAAGTACATGAGCAGAATAGCAAGTACATGTTATATGTAAGTATATACACATGTGCATTTCTTTGGGATCAAAGATTAGAAACATTTGATTCACTTAACGTGACAAGAGTAAATCCTTTAACACACAGCCGTTATACACAATACTGAGAGTAATGGTATAAGAAAGGTGATTTTTTTTTTTTGGTCTATTTCTTTTTGTGCATTTGTCATTTGTTTTGGATTATATTTGCAGACATCACAACACACACACACCACTTCCTAACAGCTCAAATCCATTCATATATGTACACTCACACAAACACACACACACACACACACACCTGCCAATGTTGTTTCAGTGCTGTTTTGCATGTTAATAAGGCGCTGATTGTCAGAAGTTGAAACACTGTTTCTGGATTTATGGAATCTCAGATACACTCAAGTCCAACATATTCTCATAACTCTTATAAATAAAAATGGACTTAATAACACACAATGTAAATTCAATAATAACCTGAGGAGAGTATGTTGAACTAGGTTAGAGAGGAATGCATTATATTTACAACAGTGTGGTTGTTATATTTTGGTGATGGTGACATTATAGTGATTTTAAGTTTGTGTAAGCAGTGGTAAGTCCCATCCTTTACATTAGTATGTCTAAACAAGTTAAAAGGTGAAAATCTATAATACTACTATGTAGCTATATCTTTGAATGATGTGGCACTGGTAGGGAAGGGAAATAAAAAAATGGAATAAGGCAGATAAGTAAGATTCAATAGCACCTGTCTTACACAAACAACCCTTTCAAAATGAACACTAGTTTACCAGTTTAGGGGGCATGTACTCAGTGCAGTGGTAAACTGGGTGCCATTCCTTAGAGACATGTTGTGATCATGTTAGTAAAGTGTTCTGCATGGAGCAAAAGGCTGCTTGGTCTCTGCATTGTGGTTTGTAAAGTTCGATCTCCGGTTTGTTCTGCAACCCACGCCTCAGTCCCTCTCCTCTCACACATACAGGGAATTAGCACCATCCTCTGAAAACAGGAAGTAAAGCCAAGTCACGGACGTCGGCGCAGGTCAGGAAGTAGGACTCAGAGGTTGGGGTTTATGTCCTCTTCATGCACACCTGACAGCGGCTTATGTGTGTTCGGAGATTTCCCGCTTTTAGTGTTGTTGGGACAGGTTTCCTGGAGATACGTAGAGAGAAAAACATCAGAAGTCGGTTCTATAATGCCAAGATTATCATGTAGATGTGGTGAGGGAAAAAACAATCAAGAAACATAAGGAAAATCAAGAAATACAATGTCTGAATGTGAGTATGTCTGTCTTACGTAAACATCTCGCTGTCTTCGATAGTTGCGAGCCAGAAGCTGTAAGAGTTGGCGTAGTAGTTGCAGGTTCCACGACCATGACACTCGATGAACGGAGCACTGCGGAACTCCTCCAAGCAGGAACCAGGTGAGGCCAGAGCCTGGCCTGAGCCCTCAGCACCAGCACTGGTGTGCTACACAAACACACACACATACATATCCAAATGAAGCCTAAAATGTGCATGTGCAAAAAGGGTTGCTATGTGGATTTTCTTTAGCAGACAATATAAATCTATAGATGTATGTATATGTGTTTGTTTACATGTGTATGATTACAATGGGTTCATAGGTGCATGCACGTCTTCATTTATATATTTAGATAGGTTTGTTTGTAGATAAAAACCTGTAGATGCTGAGTAGATAAACACATCTGTATATTATGCAGTGGTGGAAGAAGTATTCAGATCCTTTGCTTAAGTAAAAGTACCAATACAGCAATGTAAAAAAATAGTCCATTACAAGGAAAAGTCCCACAGGAAAGTAAGAAGTAAGTAAGAAGTAGAAGTATTAGCAGCAAAATGTATTTGAAGTATTAAAGTAGAAGTACTGGTTTCATCCCTCTGACTGATATATTATCATATATGACATCATTAAATTAATAATACTGAAGCATCAATGTTTAGCAACATTTAACTGTTGTAGCTGCTGGAGGTGGAGCTAGTTTGAGCTACTTTATACACAGTCTGGCTTTATGATCACGGCCTGGCTGAGCAGCCTATCTGTGAAACTTAACACTAAACTATATAATCAAATCCAGATTTGTGTGAAGATTATTGGCCAACCTGAGACACACATCTTTCAAGCAGCTTCCAACAAGAGCATGCTTAGACTTGCTAACAGTATCTCTTCTGTTTTAAATGGAGAGTACCAACTTCTGCCCTCTAACAGGTGATTTAGAGTCCCTATATGGTTTACAGTTTTGGGGAGGGGGTAGGGTAGGAGGAATATATTATAATATGTATTTGTATTTACAGCATGATTTAATTAAATCTTTCAACAAATGCTTAAAGCACATGGTATATTCAAGTTAACTGTTATCTTTTTATCTGTGTATTAACACAAAAAATTGTAGTAGTTGTATTGTTATCATATTTCTCTGTTTTTGTTGGCTGCTCAGGATGTGAGCTGTTTTTATGGATGAATAAACTGAACCTTGATAATGTTTGTGAAAATAAAATCTGAGAAATTCTGCAAGAAAAGTCTCCCCATATTTTAGTGAATCATCACAACATGAGGCTTGGCTGATAACATCTCTGGTGTAATGAAGATTGAAATCTATTCTCTACAGAGGAGACTCTGTTCACTTGCACTGAGACCCGACCCTGCTTGTCTTACCATGACAAAGGAGTAGCCAATCCACAGAGAGTCCCAGCCATGAGGGCATGGTGGGATCATGATAGTCTGACTGTGAACTGCAATCACCATGGCTGGGGCTTCACACACAGCACACCTGTACGCACATACATATGAGAAGGGTACAGCATGTGAGTGTCATAAATAAGCTGCAACAGAACAGTATATATTGTATAGAAATGCTGACATACCTGCTGATGAAGGGTTTGATGCTTTCACCAGTGATTGGTGCCATGCTCATGGGCATGGGCTCAGGGGAGGTGAGCCAGTAGGAGTAATCATTACGGGAGGCAAAGTTGCACACGTTGTTGATGTTACAGAACAGGAAGGGCATGGGGCTGAACTTCCTCAGACAGCTCCCTGCCGTACCTAAAACACAGAACCATAACACTTGTAATTCATCCTGCAAACTTCTCCTTTCATCCCTCTTCTTTTTCTTAATCTCACTTCTTTCTTTCTTTCTTTCTTTCAGTCTTTCTTCCAAATATTGTTTTTCTCACCTAGATCCTGTCCGTGAGAGCGTTCATTTCCTTGAACGTATAGCAGGGAGTAGCCATCATATATGAGCGAGGTCCCCTCAGGACAATATGGAACCTCCACTGTTTGACTGTGACGGGTTACCAGGAAACCGTGTTCCATTGAGGAGGGGCCAGGGGGACCCACTTGACCTGGAACACCATCAGGTCCCGGGGGTCCAGGGTGTCCTCTGGGTCCTAGAGGCATGGAGTTATTAATCATTTATGAAAGCAACAGAACAACTGGGGACATGTCTTATCCACTGTTCCTTAGAACCTCTCACCTTGAGGCCCAGGCAGGCCAGGCTCTCCTTTAGATCCAGGTTGACCGTGATGTCCAGGGACGCCGTCTTCACCTTTTGGTCCTGTAATACCTGTCACACCTGAGAAACATAAATGAAATAAATGATGTAACAGTTATTAAAATGGATGTGAGCAGGAGGAAACTGATTATACATTTTTAAGCAAAACGTCACCTTGTTGTCCTTTCTGTCCAGGGAGCCCAGATGGACCCTGGGGTCCCGGTAAGCCTTGAATCCCTGGGAACCCAATGTCTCCTTTAATGAAGGTGTGGGGGCCAGGGGGACCAGGGGGGCCGTCAATACCTGAAATAAAGAGTATCATTTTCCAGATTACCCAGATTTTTAGCAGTTTGTGGAAATCAAGTGATAAGATTATCAGACAAGAGAAAGTACTGACTGAATTATATACATTATTTATTGATATAATGATTATATATAGTGTGTAATGATTCTAATATGGCAAATTATTGATCTCCGTTTTACCCTTTTCTCCCGGGAATCCTCTGTCTCCAAGTTCTCCTTTGACTCCTCTGTCCCCGAAATTACCCTTTGTACCTAGATATAATGTTCACAATAAGCTTTTTTGCTTTTGAAAAAACATAGTATTTTTTCTCACAATTGCTTAAACACATGCTGTCTTTCATACATGGTAAATGGCTGCTTTTATCCAAAGCGCTTTACAATGTTTCTGCTGCTTACTCCTCCATTCACACACACACACCAATGGTAGCAAGCTACCATGGAGGGCACTGGCACAGCCATCAGGAGCAATTTGGGGTTCAAGTATCTTGCCCCAGGACATTCCACCATTTGGACAGGAGGAGTAGGGGATCGAACCGCCGACCTTCTGATTAGTGGCCAGCCCACTCTACCTCCTGAGCCACACACCCCACATGAATGCACACACACACTCACAGACACACTGTATATTACACACCGTTATTTCACACTGTATTTACTTACCTGGGAAGCCAGGGACACCCTGCAGTCCCCTCTCTCCCTTCTGTCCATCAATACCTGGAAGACCAGATTGTCCCTGGAAGACACACACACACAAATAAAATCGCTGAACAAGCTTGAACTAAAAACACAGATCAGTGTTTCTCTAAAAACTTGCTCAGTTTACAGTGAGACAAAAGTTCTTCTTCAGTGGTGGGAAGAACAGCATTTACATGTATCAGCTATCTCTCATGCACATTAACTATTGTATGACATGACAGAAAACAGCTTTGTGACATACAGGAAGTCCAGGAACTCCAGGGTCACCCTTATGTCCTGTCTCTCCCTGGAAACCAGGGTGACCTGGATCTCCTTTGTCTCCCTTTAGGCCCTCTCTGCCTGGCACACCAGAGGGTCCAGGTGCTCCTGTGACTCCTGTTTGATAAAGACAAGAAGAAGTTGAAGAGATTTTTTTGACTACAGCATAAAATGTACACAGTATTTCTATTCAGAAACTTGTGACAGCTGCTCCATCTATGGAAACAAGTCCTTGCACATGTAATGCATTGCTGGCATGTCATGTATGTGGCATACCTGTTTCCCCAGGTTGTCCTGTTTCTCCCCGTTCTCCTTTAGGGCCCTGTAGAGAGGAACCTGGGGGCCCCCTCTCTCCTGGCTCACCCTGGCGACCCTGTAGGCCTTGAAGTCCCTTGTCGCCTTTGATACCAGGGATACCTGGATGACCAGGAGTGCCAGGGAAGCCAGTACTACCTTTGTCACCTGGAGAGTGAAAGACAAGTCCACATGATGAAACTCTGTTTGTCACCAGAGATTAAGGGATTATATAAATCAACAACGGAGGGGGCTCTCACCTTTATCACCAAGCACTCCAGGTGGCCCAGGGAAACCTTGGCCAGGTATACCTGCAGTGAAGGACAATTAAGAGGTACATTCCTAAAACATTTCTACAGGTGTGGAATGAGAATGTTTACTACAGGAATAGGACCAGCAAAATAATAATACAAAATAATATTATCATCTTAAAATATGTCTGATATGCTCTCTGACATTCACACTGAATTGATGCCATTATATTTAATTTGTCACTCCATCCTCTGAATTTGTTCACTGATTAATGAATGTCAATCAAATCCTTTCAAATAATTCATTTACATGGTTTCAGGTGTGGAATTGTTTCCAGTTATAATTACAATATGAAAATATTCAATTAAAAATATTTAATTAAAAAATTACATTTAAATTAAACAAGGTCTCAAGTCACAGTTTGAACAAGGATATGTGCATATTCTGAATGGCTTCTTTTTGTATTAACTGCTTCATATAGCAAGAAATGACAAACTTGTTGACATGTTTATTGTTTATTTGGACATATAGGACATACAGTAATGTTATATGCAATAGTAACTGTGATCTGTTTTTCAAATTTTGCAGCTAATGATGAGTTGTGGCAATCTTTTGAAGGTGCATCTCACTAAGGTTAAAAAGCATCATCCTCTGCTGTCTCACAGCTTTGTTACCATTGGTTACCATCTGATTGCTTGTGTTTCTTTTTGGTAGTTTTTGTGATGTCCAGATTGGTAGTGAGGGTTCTGAAAATGTTAGGGCTGCTTAAATCAAGATACTGCCATGTGTCTGCACTAATTAGTTGTCACCATATTTGGAGAAGTTACACTGTTACCTGAACTCCTGATTGACACTGAGCTTGTGTCTTCCCGTACTTATTTTTGAAAAAATAATATGTGGACGTACATAAAAGTATTAAAAAGTGCATGTGGTTGTTGTGGTGGAGAGTTCTCAAGATAGGGAATATCAGGCTGAGAGGCTCATTATACTGTAACGTCCAGTTGATAGACAGGTAAATTTTAGCACTAACCTGGGTCTCCTCTCTCTCCTGAGGATCCAGGGATGCCATCCACTCCAGGCTCTCCCTTCTCTCCAGTAGAACCAGGAGGTCCCTGCAAGCCAGCTTCACCTGGGAGAGAAGAGGTTTACACAGTATTTGTTATTGTGTTTATAGGGACAGCTTTAACTTATTTCATCATTGTCCAGCAAGACTAAATAGGCATTTGCATGGGACAGGTGTCATTTCAAGTATGGTGCACAACAGATGAATGATAAGTACATGAGTCCTTTTTGTATCTGTTTGGATAAGTACATGACTCACTGAGCTGTCACTGATCTGGAGATTTTCCCACAAAAACGGGTTTCTGAATAAAATTGGTATAAAAGAAATTGCCAGTCTGCTGTAGAGTGATGCTTTATTTTATACTCACAATAGCTAATTTAAAAAGTTACCAAAGTTTGGGAGAGGTGGCAAGGTGCATAATTGTCCAAACTGCCCCTATAATTCACTGATTAGTTTGGATTTTTTTACAGACTAAACTGTTATAACAAACCTTGATCCCACAGGATTATAGCTGATTAATGATGTATCAAAACTTGAGCAATTAATGCAGCATTAATGAAGTGTTTGCCATGTAGTAATTAATTGTGGGCACTGGTCTGACTAACATATCTAAGAAGCCTGTTACTTACCAGGCCGACCATCAAGACCAGTTTCTCCTGCAGACCCAGGCAGCCCAGGGGTACCCTTCTCACCTGGCAAACCTGGCTGACCTGTACAAAACACATGCAGACACACCACAATAAGAACGCACATGGAATAACAACGCTTATAATACCTATATATACCTAGTGTTCAGCTTGTGGACAAATAGGATGAATGCGACAACACAGACAGAAATCTGACCTGGATAGCCGATGCTTCCTTTGTCTCCTTTAGTTCCTTGCAGTCCTGGCTTGCCGGGCATACCTACATGACCCTTCTGACCCTTGTCTCCTGGTGTTCCTGGGAATCCAGGCTGGCCTGTCTGACCCTATGAGAGCAGAGGAATGGAGAGATGCTGAGTACAAAGAGGCATGAATGTGAGGAACAAGGCAGAATATGTTGAGGGAAGGACAAAGACAGTATGTCTCTGATAACCTGCTGGTCACACGTTTATAGGCATGATCACTCATGCTTACAGATACTTCTTTTATTCAGCGACAAATTTGACAACATTGAATAGCCAACTATAGAGTGGCGACTTTCATAGCCTGAGTCAGCTTCCATCTCCCTTGTATCAAGGGCGCTAATTTACAGTCTTTAAATCCCAACATTCTCCACACAGTCTATCCATGTTTTCTTAAATTAGGCAATTGTGGCTATCTGTGGTTTCAACTCACATTTGTAACAATGCAAATTATTAAAGATACAGACCTACAGCATTAGGCAGCTGAATTTTAAATCCCTTATTGCAAGCTTCTTGGAAATCACATTTGACTTCTTTCCCAAAGTTACCATGTACAAACTCTTGTACTGTTGCCTTTTTCATGAAAGAACCCGTTTTTTTCAAGACAGTGTTTTATTTTTTTTACTGATAATTTAACTGGGAGTTTCATGGCCATCCATGCCTTGCAAGCGCTCCAGCTACAAATTTTTAATGCACAGAAGATGACTTATGGAGGTCACTCCCTGCAGTACGTTCACTAAACTAGTGTTATAAATTATAACTGTTGTTATAGCTAGTGTATTACCTTTTCTCCTGGATGTCCTGGGAGACCGATACCTGGCTCACCAGGTAATCCTGTTTCACCTTTTTGTCCATCCGTGCCTCTGAAGCCAGGATGTCCCGGTGTACCAATGTCTCCTTTAGTACCCTTTGGACCAGACGGACCTGCACAAACAGGCACACAAGTACACACAAACAAACAAAACGCAGATATTTGTCAGCGTTGCATTGAACTTCCATTGAACACAGTGTTTCACACAAATTAAATGTCAACTTTAGTTATTCCCTTACTTGAAATAGTTACAAAACAGCTGTTAACAGTTCTGTGTTTAAAAGACAGAATTTCATGTTTGTAATACACACAATAAATGCCTGCACAAATGCACACGCTTCCATACTGTTTCACATTTTCAGGACATATATGACACATTTTTCTCTGCTTCTGAGTGAGTGTTTGCTATTTGTGTGTTCTCACCCGGTATTCCCATCTCTCCTACACTGCCCTTCTGTCCAGGTTGTCCGATATTGCCAGGACTTCCAGGAAAACCAGGGTCTCCTTTCTCACCTGAGAAACATCAATGAGAAAGAACAATTACAGAAATAATTTTTATTTTCCCTCCATTTTCATTGGGTACCAAGCAAGTGCAGAGAATTACCAAAATAGGAGTTACATTAAATGGGTAAACTGAAATGGTTACCACATGAAGTCTTTGTGATTTAACTATCCTATACAAATATTTAACAAATTTTAGAATGGTGGTCAGGTAGGTCACCTGGTTGTCCAGGTAACCCAGGCTCTCCATCTTTGCCAGGCATTCCAGGGTCTCCAGGCATTCCACGGAAGCCCTTCTCTCCAGTGATTCCAGGGTCACCTAAGGGGAAAATGGAATTAAAAAAGAGAAGACATATGGGCACTGAGATATGTCTGAAACTATAGGTCAATATACAGAATCATCAATTGGCCTGTTTGTAGTTAATCTAATGAAGGTAATCAAGCGTTTCAATGAGTCAAAGACCAGCCTGTTATTTCATACCAGTGTCTCCGATGTCTCCCTTCTCCCCCTTCATGTGCTCCATGTCAACTTCAGTCATGTTGCCAGGAGGTCCCTGAAGACCTGTGTCTCCCCTTTCTCCTTTGGATCCAGTCTCACCAACAGTCCCTCTTGATCCAGGGAAACCGGGGTCACCTGAGAGAGATGGTGGGAAAGGGAAATTGTAATTTCTGCTGATAAATAGGTAAGACCAGTAACAGACAGGCTGAAGAAAAGTACCCCTAACTCTTTAAATTGTTTTAACTATTTGGTGTTCCTCACCTCTCAAACCGGGAGATCCAGGATTACCAGGAGGTCCGGGAAATCCTGGTACTCCCGGTGTCCCCATGACGCCCATATCACCTTTAGGACCTGGCAAACAAACACAAACAGACATTGTGAATTTCTGTAATTGAAAAAGAGATTAAAAAGCTAGAGGAGTAAATTGCTGCCTATTTCCTATTTCAAATTGAATTGTAGGTTGAGTTCCTTATAGATGACTGTTACTTAGTGGTCAGAGTGATGCGTTTTGGAAAGACTATAACAACAAAGACATAACAACATACAGTCACTTCTCAAATAGTACCTCAACTGCAGAGAGGATGAACCTGTTTTTAAAAACAGGCTTATATATTGTTATTAATTCAAGATAATGTACATTTCCACTAAATTATTATACAAATCATGTCATAGTCACAACTCTGCTGCTGCAAATTTCTCTTTTTAACAGAGATACTATTCTTATTCACTTCCAAATATGTCTATTTTTCAGTTCTTTTGTTTGGCATTAAGCTACTACCAATGAAACGCAACACTTCCTGCACAAATGTTTCACATTAAAAGTCTTCCAGCAGCTCAAAGGCATAACCCCGCCCTTACCTGAAAAACTTTTAATGTGAAACATGTATAGGAAGTGTTAAGCTTCATTTATAATAGCTTAAAAATGAGCAAAACGGCAAAGTAAATTTTATTAATTAAATGTATGAATAATAACAGTATTTCTGATATAAAAAGTAAACTTGTCAGTTTGAGTGTTTTTTCTTGTGTTTTTGTGGTTTTGCACTCTCACCTTGGTTTCCAATCAGTCCGTCCCTGCCTGGTAAGCCTGGTGGCCCTGGCAGTCCTTTAGAACCTGGGGTTCCTGGGAACCCGGAGATTCCCTTCTCTCCCTGAGGCCCCGGCATGTCCAGACCAGGAGGACCCGGGTAGCCCTTTTCTCCCTTTACACCTTCCCTACCTGTACAACATACACAAATATAAATATATTGTGTTTGATATTCAAGTGAAGGAAATTAAGAGTATGCACAATCTTCTTAAACAGCAGACATTTTGACTTGTCAGTCAAAGTAGGGAAAGCACAGGTGTCACTCATAACATTAATGATGCCCCAGTAAGTCATGACAGTATGACAGTAAGCAACAATACCAAGACCCTGAAACTGAAGCCACTTAATGGTATTCTGCCATTATTAATGTTAGTATTTACACCTGTGATTTTCCTGCTGTGACATGTGTGTTCTGCAAAAAAAAGGCCTCTATAATAGAATGCTGAGGTTGTGCTCACCATGTGGTCCTTGCTCTCCAGGTACTCCTTGTGGTCCAGGAGCGCCAGGTGAGCCTTTTCCTGGAACACCTGGTAATCCAACCACGCCGGGAGATCCTGGGGGTCCCATTTCACCTAAGACCAAAGAAAATCAATTTTGTGCTTGGTACAAGCAGGTCTTTTAACTCATGGACTAAACTGAAGCAGGCTTCACACCAGAGTTTTTGTAAATGTCCTGCAGTACCTTTGATTCCCTGAGGTCCTGGTGGCCCAGTCTGGCCTTCCTGTCCAGGAATACCAGGTAGTCCAATGCCACCCTTCTCTCCCTGGAAGCCCGTAATTCCTGGGAGTCCCTGCAAACCTTTTGGGCCTGGCAGCCCTCGTCCTGGTTCACCCTATAAGGTTTAGAAATGATTTACACGTCAACTCTGATGCTAGTGATTTTACATGACATTCATATCCCCCAGTTTATCATGGCTATATAATAAATGATATTGTAGTTGCGGTTGTTGGATTTGAATTTTATTGTATGTAGGACTTGTATGTAACTGTAGGACTAATGCATTTGTTTGGTTTTATACCTATTCCCACCAAAACCATATTTAAATGCAACAAAAAGAAAGACGCATAATCCATACAACAACTCTGGGAAGTTGCACAAAACACTAATGTTCAACGGTCAAAAGTCCCTTGTTGAGTCACTTCCACAGTGTGTGCCAGCATATGTCTGTAGTATACATGTAATTAATCATTATTAAGTTATATATACATGTAGAACAATACATACTTTCTGTCCAGGTGAACCAGGTTGTCCAGTAAAGCCATCCTGTCCTGGTCTTCCTGGCTCTCCTGGTAATCCTGGAGCTCCTGGAATCCCACTGATTCCTGGAAACATGGACGAAACATTTCCTGAGTTATGTTTTGTTCTCTTCATTTACATGTTTCTTTAATAATCTGTAAGTATCTGCTGAATGTCTGTGATATATACATGGACAGAGGGACTGGGGTCAACATGGAATAATTTACCTTTAGCACCAGTTGGGCCTGGCAATCCAATTCCAGGGGGGCCGGTTTCACCTTTCTGTCCTGGGAAACCTGGCAACCCAGCATCTCCTGGATTGCCTCTGTCACCTACAGCCAACAACATGCTGTGTGGTAAACAAGACCACTTTCCAATAATCTTCATATATACATAATTACATGATCATCGCACTCTACAACCCCAAATCAATGACATTCCATTGATCAAAGTTTCATTGTCAATGATTTTCTTTTTTTGGAGTGGAGTATAGACTATGACAGCTGAAGAAGGTGTTGCGTACCTTGAAGTCCAGGTCTGCCGCTTTCTCCTCGTGGTCCAGGTGCACCTTGAGGTCCAGGAGTGCTCAAACTTATGCCTGGCTCACCTTTTACACCTGATGGATGTAAGGTATATGTTCTAAATTAATGAATATACGATTTGTGTGTGTGCTGTCGAGATACAGTTCGATATGACTTCACTTTGAATATATGAGTCCCTTTGTGTATAGTGTATTTGTGTAGATCTCAGGCGTACCAGGTACTCCAGGTGATCCAGGAATGCCTGGTCTCCCCTGACTCCCCTTCTCTCCAGGCTCTCCTGGTTGACCGAAGCCTGGCAGACCAGGAGGACCCCTCTCTCCCGGGGTCCCAGTAAAACCAGTGTCCCCGTTTGGTCCACGCTCACCCTTGATGCCTGCTTTGGCCTGAAAAATGTCCAGTCTACTTAGTTTTTAAAATGTTAATAATAAATTCAAAAGACTTAATAAATATAGTAATATCCCTATAGACTGCCTAAGCATACAAACTACACACACACACACACACTTACAGGTTCTCCTTTGAGGCCAGGTAAACCCGGGATGCCATCTCTCCCTGGCTTTCCTTCCAGCCCTGGCTGCCCGGGTGAACCAGGAACACCAGGCAGTCCTTTGTCCCCCTTCAGACCAGGAGCTACGAAAATGTCCCCTGGCTCACCAACAGCACCAGGGGCTCCCATCAACCCTTGACTTCCGTCAATACCCTGCGCACAGGTTAAGAAAGATGGTTCATACAGGTGAAAAAAATGTCAATGACATATTCTCTTATTTTCCTCCTGCTCCATTTCCCTTAATAAAATGGGGAATTCATCTCAGATCTTGTTGTCATAATCTCAGACATTATTCTACTTACAGGTCTTCCAGGATTTCCAGCTAGTCCAGGCTGACCCTTTTCTCCTTTGCCACCCACTCTCCCAGGAGGTCCTGCCAGGGGGAATGGACAATTGTACATAATTAGCTCCTTTAATACTCACCACAGCGGGTGTCAATACATGCAGGAAAAAAATGGTGGAATAAGACAACAGTAATGGTTACGTTTGGACAACAATAACAAAAAGTATTTAGAAAGGCCAAAGAAATATTTGAATGCTCAAATATTGAGAGCAGATAGGTCTCCAGCAAAAAATACCTTTAGCTCACAGCCCCAATTGGTTTTGACTATTGTCATTTGAATGCGACTACGTTCACTTACCCCGCTCTCCTTTAGTGCCCTGTGGGCCAGGTAATCCAGGGGGGCCAAAACCTTCACACTGAACACAGGTATCTCCTTTGTCACCTGATAGGTGGCACAAAAATATTCATTTAAAAATATGTAAATTTCCTGATTGTTTAGTCCAGCAGCAGTGAACATAAAACATTGAAACGTGGAGTTTTAATTAATCAATTATTCATACTTATCAGCATTAATTGTAGATGCTCTTACCTTTCTGTCCCAATTCCCCTTGTAACCCAGGGGGTCCAGGTGGGCCAGGAGCTCCTTTCTCGATGTTACATTCATTAGGGTCAACTGCATGGCCATGTCACAACACATACACGCACACAACACACATATTAGGTTATTCAAATATCTGTAGGTACACACTCTTTGTAGGTGTCCCTTGTTTTCATTGATTGAAATTATTGTCTTCACAGGTGAGGCATACCCGGCTGTCCCGGTGGTCCAGGAGGTCCAATAGGCCCGGGTTGTCCTGGAGGTCCAACTAGAGATTCTCCTTCAACCCCCCTGTCTCCTTTCTCACCCACGTCTCCCTTCTGACCACTCTCTCCACGAGGCCCTTCAATAAAACGGCCTGAAGCACAAGAAAGCCAACGTTAGTGTGTTATTTAGGTTAGCACCTAAACACCTCAAAGCAGTGTTGTTGTGTCAAAAAATTTGATTATTTTACCTGGAGGACCTGCCTCTCCCTGGGGGCCAGGAAAACCTATAGGTTAAGAACAAACCAAAAATGAAACAAAAACATGGATATCATTGCAACTTATCCACTGATGGCATTTATGAGTGAACGTATAAGCATTTGTGATTGTATCATGGCATCCTTACCTTTTTGTCCTTGTAATCCTGGGAGACCTCTGGGGCCAGGAGGACCAGGGGCACCACTACCCTATAATTACAATAAGTACCACAATTACAAAGATGAAAAATACATGACCATTTTTTAAAATGTATGTCAAGTTTTATTGTACCTGAATTCTATTCTGTACTTGCTGCCAGTCTGCTCTCTTACAAATAACTATTACTGCAATACTGGTGTTAATTATTTGTATTTAAATGACTATGAATAAAATGGTTACCCTTTGATAACAGTACATCCTGCTGTGTCCAACTCACTACAACAGATTTTTGCATTATCTCAAATACAATTTAGTATTATACTTCCATAAAGTCTGTGGTCTTTGCCACAGACAGATAGACTTTTAGTCCCTACTGTGGACCAAGCTCCAAAAATTCAGAAAAGGCCAAACATATCAGCTTTTTAAATGTTCAATTTAATCTCTTTCATTTAATAATTATTCTGTTCTAATTCTAATTTAAGCCTCATTTTCAATCAGGTTTGCTTCAGAAATGAACGGGTTACTGTCCTTAAACCATGAAAATAGAGTCATCCAATCAGATTTTTTTGTTGTTATCTCTTGGCAGAGAAAAGATTAGCTGGCTCAGTCATTGATTAGGACTTCATAACTGGGACAGAAGGCCATAGCCCCCATAGCTGCGTGTGTTTGTTCAGAAAGTGCCCAAAAATCATGCTTGTGGCTTAGCTCACCACACATGCTGTAGTTATGTTCGTCATGTCTTAATTCAAGGCTCCCTTGTCATGTTGTATGTTTGGTAATGCTCCTGTTACATCTTAAATGTTATTATGGGTTCATAAAGACAGTATTGTGTACACAACTAGTAATTGTTTAAAGTTAAATAGTGTAATACTAACTCTACTAGCTTTGCCTTGGGATTTCCCATTGTATTAAAGTTGCAGTGCATAGGATTTAGTGACATCTAGCGGTGAGGTTGCAGATTGCAATCAACTGAATCCCCCTCACTCTCCCCTTCCAAGTGTGTAGGAGAACCTATGGTGGCTGCGAAACTAGCAAAAATGCAAAAGGCCCTCTCCAGAGCCAGCGTTTGGTTTGTCCATTCTGGGCTACTGTAGACACATGGCAGTGCAACATTGGAGGCTCTGTGGAAGAAAACCTGCTCCCTACATAGATATAAAGGGCTCATTCTAAGGTGACAAAAACGCAATTATTCTTATTTTCTGGTGATTATACACTAATAAAAAAATACATACAATAAAAATCATACATTTCTGCCGAGTCTGTTCTGCTAGATGCCACTAAATTCTACACACTGCACCTTTAATATGTTGTTAGCATAATGCTAAGCAAGGATTACTGCCCTGTCAGTCAGCCCACCTGGAAACCTATTTGCAAATAGTAGTGTATTTATTAAAGCTCTAAGCAGGGGACCAAATAAGTTTGGAGACACATTTTTTTCTTTCATTTGTACATGAAGAATAACAGTGCACATGTCTGTTTGTAGTTTTGTTTCTTTGAGAGAGAGAGAGAACTGCTGTTTCTACATGCCTCCCCCTGCTGATTTTGAGTGATTGTTGTCATTGCTTTGATTACTAAATGAATATTTATCAATTATGGATTTTTCAATTACGCAGAAGGAGTAGATGTCATTTTAAGGATTTTAACAAGGTAACTGAACAATTTTTGTGTGAATAAACCATATGAGACACAAATTATTATTCAAAGCAGAGTATGTCTTAAAACATGTCTGGAGGGAATCTTTACAAATCCATGCAACTGTTCAATTGTTGCAACTGTTTAATTATAGAGAGGTTGCAGCCACCCTCTCTATGTTTAAGAGTAGGCTTAAAACTTTCCTTTTTGATAAAGCTTATAGTTAGGGCCGACCAGGCTCACCTTGGATCAGCCCTTAGTTATGCTGCTGTAGGCCTAGACTGCTGGGGGACTTCCCATGATGCACTGAGCTCCTCTCTCCTCCTCCTCCTCTCCATCTGTATGCATTCATGTAACATCAACGCATGTCACTGACTTTGCTTCTTCCTCTGAGTTTTTTTTTTTTTGTGTGTGCTTTCTCAACCCAGGGTTCCGGGCCGAGCCTTCGCGGTCCTTCACATTCCTGTTGGCATCCTTCCCTAGCTGCTGCTGTTGTCGTTGTTGTTATGATTGTTGTTATTCTGTCCCCCCCCCCCCCCCCTTTCCCTCTTTCTTTCTCTCTCTCAACCCAACCGGTCAAAGCAGATGGCCACCCACCAAGAGCCGGGTTCTGCTTGAGGTTTCTACCCGTTAAAGGGGAGTTTTTCCTTACCGCTGTCGCCAAGTACTTGCTCATGGGGGAATTGTTGGGTCTCTGTAAATTAAAGAGTACGGTCTTGACCTGCTCTGTGTGAAAAGTGCCCTGAGATGACTTTTGTTGTGATTTGGCGCTATATAAATAAAAATTGATTGATTGATTGATAAATTGATTGATTGATTTTCTTTAACATCTATTTGCCTACGTGATGGTCTAAATACTTAATATTATACTGCCAGAATATAAAAAAAATCCCCACTATATGTTAATATAATTAATTATTATTTTACCTAAAAACTTGTAGATATTTAATTTAAACCAGAATTACCCTCTGGTCGGTAAAGCCTCTACCACATTTCCACTGGGGACATAATGTCAGTGTCTTCAAGCTACAGGCCTCACTCAAGTGATGTCATTTGATGTAATTTTTTTCAGACTTGACTTTATTATACAACTGTAAAATCAGCGGAGTGCCACTTTAAGAAAGAGAGAGTTTACTTACATAACCTGGTGGTCCTTTTTCTCCTTTTTCACCCTGAAACAAGACAAAAGAATTTAGCCTGTGTGATCATAACACCTCCATGAAAAAGTTTCATATTAAAAGCCTGATATTATGGTATGTGTCGAATAAATAAAAGGTGCATTATTTACCGGGGAACCATCGTATCCAGGACTGCCAGGAAAGCCCGTTTCTCCCTGTGTGAGAGTATGTATGTACTTTAGCGATAAATATTTCATGATATAAAAGCAAATATCAGTTGGATGGTAGAGTAGGTAAATAATACATTAAGTTATTGTTACCTTACTCCCACTCTCTCCATCCTTGCCAGGTTTGCCCTTAAATTACAGAAAACAAAAAGCATACTTCAATTGTTGCATGGATTGATGGTTAAGAGACTTGAATAAGCTTTAAATGGTTACATGAAAAAACTGAGGTAAAAAAAAAAGCTTGTTTTCCATGTTACATTTAACCTTCTTAAGTATGGGCATAAAATCTTACACTGACAGCAACTAATGTTGAAATTCTTTAAATTCTTCATTTATTTTACTATCCCATAGAGAGGTCATTTGGCCACCTACTCTTGGTCCAGGTGGGCCTGGATCACCTTTGACACCATCGAGATGAGGGATGCAAAAGCCCTGCAAATGACAACACATGATTTGAACCATGTTTCAAAAGGTGTAAAGTTGAAGTTGAAGAAAACATACAGCCTGTGTACACAGTGATGTAAAACATGCACAACAATATTTGAAGCACAATACTAACTTTCTCTCCTTTCTCTCCTTTATTTCCTGTCTCCCCCTTTAGAAATAAAAAACACAAACACATTCAAGAAAGAACACAGAATTTAAGTCATCTTTTACATCTAAATTGTGATTTATTGTATCTATACACAACAATTTGTAAAATTTCTGTTTAGATTTATGAGAACTAGGTGAGTACCCGTGGTCCAGGTATATACTCCGTGGGTGGTCTGTAGACTTCACCAGCTGGAGGTCCAGGAGGGCCGGGTGGGCCACGAAACCCTTGCTCACCCTGCAGGGACACGACGACACAAATGACTTTGTAAGATACTAAGAAAATGAATGAGATTATCCAAAAAGATATAACTCAGTCTCTGGAAATGAATCATCATATCCTCTCTTCGTAAGAACACCGTGTGAACAATTAATCACAAACTTGATTGGAAAAGTGACTTAATCCAGAGAAAATCTCTTGTCTCTTAAACTAAATAAACCATTTAAAAGCCCAGTGGATTTTCTGTGAACTGCATTGTCACAAAGCTTAAAACAGGGCTGTTATTCTTAGCGCATGAAAAGCTAGCATGTGGGAGATACATGGTTTTCACAAGGGAACAATGACATTCAAAATGTGTTCAGTCCATCAAAGCAAACCCTGCTTTGTTAGCAGTAGCACTTTACATTACAGCTCAGTATTAACATGGTAATGATATATAATTAATTTAATTACAATGGCAATATCTTGGTATTATTAGAGTTTCATGTTTGTTATAAGGTAAAGGGGAAAACAGCTCAAAGTTATAATGGAGCAGAATATATCAGTGATAACATGGGAATAATGGGGCTAACCTCAAAACAACTTTAAAAACCTTCACATCAAGTCTTACTACCTCAAGATAGTACCTAGTGTGTCCTTTTAATCATTTCTGATTTTATTATTTATTTTGTCTCTGATCTAAGTTTTTTTAGTTCAGTCCTTTTTGATATTATTACCCTGTAATGTGGGCCGAGCCACAACAGAAAGCATTTCACTGCCATTATTTACAGAATGTATTTGATGCATATGTGACAGATAAAAATCTTGAACTTGAGTTATTGATGAAAAGAGATTAATAGAAGGGTAATAATTGAGTAAAATGCTGAGAATAACAAGGTAATATCAGGGTAATGTTTTCACAGTATTGAAATTGTAATGTGTAATATAAACACAATGGACAATGCCAGCTGAATCTTTGGTAGGTCAAATGGTTTAAAAATGACCATCACAGTCATGTATTTAAAACTTTTTGACCTGACGAAGATCTGACAGGGATTGAAACATAGTCCATATAACTACATTTATGGTTCAGAGTCAGCATGCAAGTGTTACTTTTTTCGTTGATGCTGATTTCCAATAGCACCTACATGTGATGTGTGTAAACCTACGCTTTGTATCTTCGAAATTGTCATGCATAATTATCGGAAATTAATGCTGAAATTCCTATTCCCTTTCCATTTCCTTTCCTTTTTTTTTACTTTTTACCTGAAAACACATAAAGCAGATATTACCCCATTTTTACCATGTTACCACCATGCTGTAAAGAGCTCCCACTACCTCTACAGTGAAAGCAGAAATGTGTCTTTTTTTTGCAGATAATGCATAAAGAACAAAACCTCTCACCTTTTCTCCTTTCTCACCCAAAAAGGCCAGCTTGTCACCCTGCGGGGAAGTAAAATAAAAAGTTCCAATGTCATCTCAGCTGGGTGATCAAGTCCAAGAAGGTGGATTTTGTTTTATAACTATAAAACTTTATTCATGACTTGTTTTACCTTCTCTCCAGGAGGGCCTGGTGGACCAGCGTCACCCTGCCAAACACAGTTATTCAATTAGTCAAACAAACTGATAATACTAATACTGTATCTAACTGATGAACAGCATCTGCCAGGTTATGATGTCAAGTATCTACAGGGATTGTACTTTGTAATGTGTGCTCTTTCCGGTGTGGATTCATTGGCTAATAAAATGTGTCACTAACTCTATAGGCTGATAAACAGTCCATCTCTGTAAGAGTAACTCACTTTGGGTCCTGGATAGCCGTTAGGTCCTGGGGGGCCGGTAGGTCCAGGAGGTCCAACTGGTCCCTGCGAATGAAAGATGTGTGTGTGAAGAACTTGGAATTACATGAAAATTCAGATTACATTTTCTAATTTGTCTCTTTCTCTCTTTCTTTCGACACATATAACCACATACGTGCATTCACACAAACAAACGCATAAAACGTACAGGAAATCCAGGTGTGCCTTGCAACCCTTTTTCTCCTTTCAGGGGAACCAGCCCAATCAAACCACCAGGGTCACCCTGCAGGATACAAAACAACAAAAAAGAGGTTTTGTAGAACATTTACTGGTGGATGAATTATTTTTTTCTTGTTTTACAAACATATTTGCATATAAAATGTTAAATTTTCATAAAATTTCAACTGACCTTCATTCCAGGAATTCCTGGGATACCCTGAGAAGAGAGGACAGTAGAAACATACATCTATACATGTAACATATTCTGGCAGATATATATATCCTTTTACGAGATGATGCTCAGTTAACATATTGCTATGTCATGTGGAAATCTTGTATTTCAAATGTTATAACTGTAATGTTTTAACTTCGGTCTTGTCCAACTGGACAAATCCCCAAAACAGTTGGCAGTCAGTATAAAAACAAAGCAGCCTTTCTTGTAATTTTGATGTTTTTCGCGATGTTTTCACAGGAAAGGTGTAATAACTGAAATGTGTGCTGCTCAATGAGGTGTTGTTTGTCATGTGGATTGCGGTTGCTTACAGGTGGTCCTTGAAGACCAGGAAAACCAGGAGTGCCATCCCTGCCTCTTTCTCCCTGAAACATACACATAACACATTCAGAAGGCAAAAACAGTCTGCAGGTTATAAAACAACAGAAAATATTAGGTGTGGAGGCTGTTGATCAGTTTTAGAAGAGGCTTACTTTAGTCCCATTGCATCCTGGGATACCTGGTGCACCAGGTGGACCATCATTTCCGTTGATACCCTATAAGCAGGACAATTAGAGACAATTTGCAGTTACACAGTGACAAATAATTTACTGGATCTTGCAGGATGTGAGACATGAAGGCAGATCAAATGAACTTACTGGTAGTCCTGGGTTTCCTGGGAAACCTGCCAGACCAGGAGGGCCCTGCGAGATCACCACCATATCAACATTACTATCTCATGACAATACAGCAACTACAACATAAGCAATAATTTGTAGGATTTGTGTAAGTCTGTCTCATATCATACTACACTGCTTATATCAGACTGTATCATAATTTTGATGGTTAGCTACTTACTCGCACTCCTTTTATTCCAGGAGCCCCAGGCTCACCCAGATCCCCCTAAAAAGAAATAAATGACAGCATGGTCATCATGAGAGAGAGAAATAAATTCTGACAAGCTCTGTGTGTCTGTATGGCATGTATTCATTACATTTTGGGGATAAAACTTTGTTCACAATGTCACATGTGTGGACTGGGGAACAAAAATGAAGTAATCAGAAAGTTATTGAAGGTTATTTATTTTAATGTGTATATGTGAATTTGTACTGACCTTGGGCCCCATTGGCCCTGGAGGCCCCTCAGGTCCCTGCATCCCTGGGAATCCCATATTGCCTTGAAGACCTGGAAATCCACGCTCACCCTATGAAGCACAGGGGATCATATTAATGATACAAGGGCAAAAGAGCAGGAATAACTTAAACCTTAAATGCTCAACACAAGTAATTTTATAGTTTAATAAAAGTCAAATTTCACAGGAAACAGAATAAGTATTGAATGACATTGTGACAAAGCTCCTCTGTACGTGGCCAGTAGTGTTACACTGTGCCCAGCATTCAAGCTGTCTTTAATGGATTTTGGATAAACATTCCCAGAGGGAGGCATCCTGGTGGTCTAAGGCAGTGGTTCCCAACCTGGGGGTCGGGGCCCCTGAAAGGGATACCTACGAAATTTGAGGGTCTCCAAATAATTGAAGAGATAATGAAGAATAAGATATTTTTGTTACACAAAATTATGTTTTGTTTTTTAACTTTTCTGAAATGTTTTGCTTTTTTCTTGTGAAATACATATTTTTTTAGCTGTTTAGGACTCCTTCAAATAAAAAAAGTTACAGGAGAAAAAAATCAGTTTTCGGTGGAATTTCTCATGTCTTCTTGTCATCAAGGGTCACAAGGAGACACTTTTTCATTTTAAGTGTCCACAAGCTAAAAAGGTTGAGCTCCACTGGCCAAATGGGTTTAAGGGGATGACGATGATGAAACATTTCTATCCTGATGGGAGTGGTCTCTCCTAGGATGATAATGCCTCCATCCACAGGGCACAAGGAGTCACTGAATGGTTTGATGAGTATGAAAATGATGTGAATCATATGCTATGGCCTTCGCAGACACCGGATCTCAACCCAACACCTATGAGGGATTTTGGACCAACATGTTATACAGCACTCTCCACCAACATCATCAAAACACCAAATGAGGGAATATCTTTTGGAAGAACAGTCTTCATCCTTCCAGTAGAGTTCAGAGACTTGTAGAATCAATGCTAAGGTGCACTGAAGTTGTTCCAGCAACACATAGCGGCCCAACACCTTACTAAGACACTTTATGTTGGTTTTTCCTTTAATTTGTCACCTGTCTGTACTGTTCTTCTACACCATTGTCAAGTTTGTGATTTCAAGTTTCTATTCAGTACATGTAGGTTTAGTTGGTACTGCACACAAAAGAATGTTTTCCCTCATCAAAACAGCCCATCACAAACAAATTTCTTATTGAAATAATGAGTTCATTGCATTTTATCTCAAAATAATCAGACTGAATTACCATTTTGTTTCACATCCTTCATTCATTCATTCATTATATTTGAATCGCTGAACAAATCTGAGGTGCAGATTCAGAGGTCTTGAAGCAGGCTATCATGATTCATGGTGCAGACTCATATAAATTTAGTTATTGTTTTTGTGTAATCTTTTAATTGTAAGCAATAAAACAAATATTGGTCCCAATAAAGCCTCTTCAGTGTCAATCACAGTGACAAAAAATTAAGTAAAATATTCAGACATGTTGTTAGCGTTATCTGCCACTAGATGGCAGCATTGCTTCATGAGGGAGAGTCATGCCTCAGTAATCTTCACAACCTTGTGGGTGCATCCATGGATGAGACACTGATGTGTAAAACTCAGCAGTGAATAATAAAGTGCCATATTGAAATGATTATTTTTGGATTGATTCCTTCTCCCTGAACACAAGATCAGATCAGTCACATCAGTCCGGAGAAACACTGTTGGTCTGAACCATGGGAACAGTCATGGGGTTCCCATGGCAACACTTGTTGTGGAATGCCAGGAAGTGATATCATTGGAAATAAAGCTCAAAGGAGATTTTGTGAAGGCTGTTTGGAGCCTTTCAGCACTTTTCAAAACACAGAGGTGCTTTGAAACTGCAGTTGATTGGCCCGGCTCCACTGAACACAGTCGGTACATCTGTTGTTGTCGGCTGAGCTGAATGTTTGGCTACTGTGGCTGTAAGAATGAGCCATAAAAGGCCAGTCTGCTACACTAAGAGGACAGATAACACTCTGGAGCCGTGTGATGTAACTGAGCCAATAATACACATGAACATACAAACAGCAGGAGTTGCAATGAAAAATAAATCTATGTAGTTGCTTTACAGCAGTGGTTCCAAACATTTTTTGCTTGTGACAACATTAAACAAAGCAATGTTGACTTACCGACTACATATACTACTTTAACCAGTTTAACCAAAAAGGGATTTTTTTCCTTTGTTTTAATCTTAAAGTGCTAAAGCAGTACAATTTATTATAATTCACTTGCAAAAGATGCAATTATAGAAAGAAAGTCTGAAAAAATTAACATAATTTTGTGTAGGAGAAATCTTAGACCTTGCCACATGTTCTAAACATCTAGCATTGCCCTCTTGGAACTGTAGTTTCACTTTCTTCCTGTAATCCCTTTTTGCCTCTTTTACTACATTTTAGGCTGCTTATAATTGTCCATGTTTCCAGACTGCAGCCCTAATTTGTAGGCTGCAGTGTGTGTGTTTATGGCATCTCGGATGGTTCTGGTAATCCATGCTTGCCAGAGAAGATCCATGTGGCCGGGATCGCAGCTGGTGTTTAATCCCTCCACATTTACCTTGGTGTTTCCTCCGATGTTGAGATGGGTGCAGAAGTGGACGCAGAGATGCTCTTGCTTGTCTATGTGGTCGCTATCATAACTGGTGTTTATCCCCTTCACCTTTTCCTCAATGTTTACTCCAATGTTTACATTTGAAAACCTCGACCAGCCAGATAGCAGAGTCGGCAGGAGAAGAGTTTACAAAGTAGTGAGTTTGACCATTTCTCTATTCTGATGAGTGACTCATAGTCACATGTTATCATTGTCCAATATTATTAACAAAAAATACAACTAATATCGCAAAAACAAACCTAAAGAGCATGCATTTGCATAAATGTAGGCGACTGGATAGGTCCACACTTTCTAGAACTTCTTTATCTTGCAAACCCTTGTGGGGGTTCTGACCTCCATGTTGGGAGCCGCTGCTTACATTTTTGGGTGGGGGTGGGGTCGGGGGGGGGGGCTGAGAGATCAAACAATTAAATGCAGTTCATATAGAGAGCAGGTATTTATGTTTATACCGCAGTCACAAAAAATATGTGCTTGTTTCTGACACCTTCCACATATAATTGTTATGTTTAACAGTTTAAAGGCTGGTGATATTCAGTTTCTATATTTATTATTGTCAACAAATCACTTTAAAAGACCAAAACCAACAATGTCAAAGTCCATCTCTAAATAGCTTCCAACTTCCCAAAACTGTGTCACTCAGCCCCAAGCCCATTAATTCCTACTGAAGACATAAATCTTTTGAAACAGGTCAAAGCAATTTTTCAAAACAGCTGGGCACTGTAATATTAGTAAATGTTACTCAAACAGGAGTAGTAGGAGGTAAATCTGTTGGGAACTATTTTATCTGTGGATTTGGTTTAATGTGATTTGTTGACATCAAGAAAAATATCCCCAGACTTGTCCTTTAATGTCTATTTGTAATTTGTTTTGGGTTTTTTACCATTGAATACAATAAAATAGTTTAAGCAGTTGTTTTCAGTGGGAAAAATGTACTTGCTACATTGCCCTGGTCATTTAATAGCATTTTTCATGTTTCAGGTCAGTGATTAACTCTCATGCTAGATTGCTGAAAGCTCAAAAGCTCACAACCAATTCATGGCTGGTGTCCCTGCCGCTTGCACATCTGTATCTGAGAGTTTCACTCAGTTGGATGGGAATAAGGCCTTCAGCCCAGCTGTGCTCTAATTCAAACTGATCTTTGTTCCCTTCTTGGTCTCTGCTCCGTGACTAAGCCCCATCCACAGTATTTCCACCCAGGCCTGACTCCTGTCCGTCCCACTGAGCTGACTCCATTAGTCTGAACATAGGTAGCATTGATGGGGCAGCTGTGGCTCAGGAGGTAGAGTGGGTTGTCCACTAATCGGAATATCGGCGGTTCGATTCCCAGCTCCTCCAGTCCACATGCCGATGTGTCCTTGGGCAAGATACTTAACCCCAAATTGCTCCTGATGGCTGTGCCATTAGTGTATGAATGTGTGTGAATGGTTAGTGTCCTCTGATGGGCAGGTTGGGACCTTGCATGGTAGCCCCTGTACCCATTCAGCGTATGAATGGGTGAATGTGATTTGTAGTGTAAAAGCGCTTTGAGTGGTCGGAAGACTAGAAAGGCGCTATACAAGCACAGTCCATTTACCATTGCTATGAATTTACAAATCCTGCACTTTGCGTCAACAGCAAGGCCTCATATCAAATAAGCACAAATATACATGAAGATTGAATGTTAGTGAAACTGGCAAATGTTAAAACAGAAGTCTCACCTTTGCTCCTTTCACACCACTGCAGTCACATTTTCCACATGATGCCCCGCAACCCTGAGGAAGAAGAGAAACAAATAAATGGTCCATCAACTTAAATTGTAGGTTTGAGTTTGACAAAAGGAAAGAAAGCACATTGTATCATTGTAAAAATTAAGTTTTAAGCCAGCAGTACATCCACTGTCCTACAAAAGTGTTCGCCAGCTGTGTAACGGACACCTGCTGAGAGTCATTTAACATCGTCCAAGTAAAGGAAGTCCATAATGTGTGTTGCACAATCTCTTCTGTCTTTTATAGCACATAAGTGTTCTGCCCCTGTGAGATGGATTACAGGTAACCCACTGACACATTAAATCACCACAGTGAATGCCTCAACAGATTCCTACAGTGTTTTCATGCAAGCCTGCTGATTTATCCCACAGATAGGCATTTATAAATCAGAAATAGGGAACTCTGGATAATTCAAGAGGTCACTACTATTCTGCACTCTGTTGTATCTTAAACGTACATTGACTATTTTTTTGGCCAATTGGGAACAATGGAAAGAAGCCATAAACACAAAATTAATATATTATCAACTTTCAAGGTGAGATGGCGAAATGTGTTAGCAAACAGTTGCTTATTTACACATCCAGAATATATGGAGCAGTATTAGCATTTATGTGGCCACATGATTTATGTCAGTCCAATATTCACTCTGCTTTTAACTCTGTCTTGGTCTCTATCAACTCCTGAGGGAAATTTCTGTCTCTTCAGCTGCTAAATGCTCCACTATGTTCAAAAGTTAGTTGTTAACTTTGACACTGTTTGGTGCTGGGCAGGTAGTGTACAGTGGGTTCAACAGAGCTTTTTGTGCAGCTGGAAATGACACTATGAGAGCTGTCAAAGTGAACCAAAACAGTAAAGTTGCTGTAAAAAAATAAAAGACTGAGCTGAAAATGCTGAAAAGCTCTCTAGAGCTGATGGGAACTGCCAAGTTGGTTGATAATTATCTGATCATGACCCCTTGCGCATACATATAGCCATTTGATCAATTGTTAATATAAAAATATAGATTGTAGCAGCTTTACGTTTACTGATGATGCTGTTAATAAGGTATCAAAGGTTTTATTTCCCGTAGTCAGGTTATTTTTAAGCTACATCAAGCGGTCATTGATGAGCTTTGTAGAACTACATGCAGGCAGCAGGACATCAACGCAGCTGGCCTCAGCCCTCTCAGTCCCCCCCACCCCACCCCCCTGCTTCCTCTCCTCTGGGTTCTCCAGAGGCCAGAGCCTGGGAACTGGCCTTGCTCCCTTCCATTGCTCCTCTTCCCCTTTTCCCTCAATCATCCAGCTGTTGCTTGACTCACGTGCAAGGCGTCCAGCCAAAAGCCTGTCAGGGCTTTGGACATGCTCCGCAGGCTTGGGTAGAGAGTACACAGCTATAACCACAAGAATTTCTTTCTGTCTGTTTCTCATTCTCACACACACAAGAAATAAATGGCTCCATTAACATCCATTGTGATCCATTCCCAACTTTTTAACCATGACATCTCATACATAAGTCAGTGTCAATTATAGAATTTCTATAACTCAATTTCCTGTCCAAGTCTTACTTCTATTCCCTGTCTTCCCTCTTACATGCAATCCTCTCCAACATACCTGATAACTGAATCAATATGTGGCTCTGGAGCTTTAAGAAATCATGGGAAACAGACTTCACTCTACACTCTTCAAGCCCCAACTGCCCCCACCCTGTCCCAGTGCACTTGTTCTCCTCTATTTGCACATGTGTGGCCTTCTACAGCATGTCATTTCCCATTCCTGCTCTTTCAAACACCTCTGACTCACCCCATCACACCTCTCCACCTCTGGTTCCTTAATTGTTTTTTTTGTTTTTTTTAACAGATTAATTTCTGTCATGCCATAGGAAAACTTTAGGAACACCTGCTTCACATCAGATTACTGTCATAAGACAAATAAAGGGAAAGGAATATTTACTCTGAAAATGAAGCACATGTGTGCCTTATTATAAAAAAAAAAACAAAAAAACCTGCTGGCTCACAGCAATAAGAGCTCCTGGTGCTGGAAGTCACCAAGGGAGTTAAGGCACGCTAATGTGATGAGGGAACACGCTTGCATATTGTCAGCACCACTGAAGTAAATCACAGCTGTTCATGGTTGTGTTGCTTAATATTCCCTCATTCACCTGTAGCTCTCTGTCTGTCTCAGATTTGTCTTTTGTGTGCATTTTTCTGTGTCCTCTTTAAGACAAAACTTGGCTGAGCAGACATTCCTGCACGTTGGTGGGCATGACCAGGGAATCCAAACCTCAAACCGACACACACGATGAGGACGCTGTGTGTGTTTGTGTGTGTGATGAAAAGCACCACCCTGTCAAGTCTAATGCTGGATCTCCAAACACAGAACAGTAATCTGCAGGTAGATGAAAGCAGAGTTTACAGTCTTTGATTTCACCTGTATGTTTTCCTTCTATGTCCGTTATGCATTGCCATAAACCCAAACACCAGATGGGAGCGATGGCACAAAGAACAGACTGACATCTGCACCAAAAGAACGTCTTGCTAATGACTCTTCCAGTCATATAGTGGATGATTTTGTGGTCTGATCTATGTCTTGGAGGAAAAGGGATCTTAAGAGGACCTTATCAGACAGATCCTCGGGTATATAGGATGATGAGGGATGTGATTGTTCAGCTAAGCCACAAGAAGGGGATCTATTTCTAACATGAATATAAGTTTTTTACCTCATGGAGATGAGTAGTGGATGAAAGCCTTACCAGTTCATACATGAGCCAAAATTGAAATGAGCATACAGACAGTGGTGCAATTTAACAAAGTACATTTACTCAAGTACTGTGCATAAGTATAATTTTGAGATACTTGTACTTCTTCTGTCCTTTCATGTTGTACCACTTATACTTTTACGTCACTAAATTTCAGAGGGAGATATTGTATCTTTTACTCCACTACATTTATCTTTATCAATATTTTGCTATATTTGCTTTGAACTTTTAGCCATACTTTTACTCCAGTAGTATTTTAATTGCAGGATAAGACTATAACTGTAAAAAATTTGTTATTTTCCTGATAAATCAATTAATTTTTTTTTTTGGGGGGGGGGGGTGTTGTCAGAAAATAATTAAAAAGACTTGTTATACTCACAGAGTCCAATGTGATATCTTTAAATAGTATGTTTTGTCTGACCAACAGTCCAAAACCTAAAGATATTCAGTTTATCACGAATGAGAAAAGAATGGATGAGAAAAACAGCAAATCCTCACATTTAAGAGGCAGACACAAGATAACATCTGGCATTTCTGGTGGAAAATTGCTGGGGAAATGACTGAAACAATTAGTAAATTATCAAAATTGTTTCTGGTTAATTTCCTGTATTTTAACATTGTGTCATTGCTATTTTACTCATTCCACTTCTTCACACAGACTACCAGCACAGTAGAGGGTGTACACATGGTGAATAGTGTTGGAGCCACAGACTGTGAGAAAATCAGGAGATGAAGATGACGTTACTCTTCCCAAACAGCATGATCTTTCACAGAGCAAACAGACTGAGCAGAAGCCTGAGGCTCTGCAGTGTTGAGTGTCCACTGTGAATATACAGTGGCTGGTGAGTCACTGAGCACTTGTGGCTCTGTATCAGATCCAGTAAACCTGATGCAGACAGCCTCACGTGTCTCAGGACAAGTGTTTATGTCATTCCTAAGTCTGGATGTCTCTGAACTATGAAAAATGAATATGACATACTCTGGTGGGGTGTTTACGTTCACTGAGTGCTGCGCAAAACAGTGCCTTATCATAATTGCGTGCTTGTTTGTGATTGTTTACTGAGGCTGGAGCTGGTAGGGAAACACAAGCCTGAAAGTTTGCTTTGACAAAATCTGAGATAGATTCGTAAAATGCCAACAGAAGAGGAGGATGGGGTGGCTATAATACACAGAGGCACATGCATGCACAGAGTGCAGGCCTTCATAATGTAAAGGTGCTGGAGGTTACATCAGTTCAAGCCTCTTCCCAAAAAGGTTTACTGTTTCAACAGCATTTACTCAATATGTCTGACATCATCAGATATGGAAATCCAGGACTCAGATGAACCCAGGAGAGAGGAAGTAATGAGTAATGTTTACTTTCGAGATCACATGCCTTGGCTAGCAAGAGATGCTGGTCCAAAGACATTAACACGAAGACTCTCAATGTAAACATACGGTGAGTGTATAGAACTGTTGCATAACTGGGTCCCAGTCAGGAGATGCAGCACGATGGCAAGCACATGGACCGGGTTTTGTATATCTGAAATTCATTTTCACAGATTTCACCTTGTGGACAGGAATAAGGAAAATACAATACTCTGATTGACAAAACAATTTCACCAAAAGGTCCATTTAGTTGCTGTTCTGGAGCTTTCAGTTGTATCACACGATCTTCCTCAACAGACAGAGTTTGCCCAGTTGTCATGGAAATGTAGATATTCAAAATTCTATTTTGTCTAAGCACTTTAAAGATCTCTCATCCACATTGGCATAAAAGTTGAGTTGAGTTGAGATTAAAATTAAAAGTCCATTTTTGAACTTGGAAACAGCGGATGACTAAACAGTCTCACCACAAGGTCCAATCAGCAGCTGTTCTGGCCCTTTCGATCATATCACACAATCTTCATCAGCAGTTGGAGCTGGAAGGAAATTTAAACATCTACAATTACACGACAACTGGGCTCCTAAACTGCTAAATGGACCTTGTGCTGAGATTGTTTTATCAACTTTGGTTTCCAAGGTGAAGAATGAACTTTCAATCTCAATATTCAAACTGCTTGGCTGCTTGTGTTGCAGCATTCACAGTGTTTTCTGCAGTTGCTGCTTGGTTTCCATTTCCTCTGTAAGCAGTTTTTGTACTGTATTCATGTTGAAACTTTGACTTTATCTCTAAGGCCTTCAGGGAAAAGGATTTCTCAACTTTTCCACAACCCCACAACCTGTCAATAGCATACTGTCTCAATCAAACTGCATTTCTGTCTCATCAAACATCCTCTTACAGAGTAAAGGCATCTTAACTATTTATGTACAAAGTGTAAACAATAGAAGGAAATGGAAAATAATTTATAGTATTTGCACAATTATGAGCTTGTGTCATGGCAACCAGATTTTCCCATTTTCCCAAATCTACATAGAGGGTCGCTTTCTTTGCAGCCCTCAGGGTACAGTCATTCAGTTTGTCCTTCAGCTTTATGTGGCTCTATGACTCACTGCCTCTGTTCTTCTTGCCAAAGTGGGCAGATCCACCCCTCACACCGACCTCCAAATATGGGTGATAGACTTAAAAATGTGCCCTAAAATGTTAAAAACTTTCATTTTGTGTGACACAGTTATAATATTTTCATTCGTCTCAGCCTGCTGCTTAAATATTGTACAAAGGTGTTGTGAATATTTTTGCTGCAGAACTGATTTCTCCCACACAGGGGCAGAAATGTTCCCACCACCAGAGTGCTCCACATTGAACATCTTTCCTTGCATGTTAAAGGAAACTGAATGATCACATAAACATCTGGTCAATGTCATCTACAGACCTTTCTTTGAAAGACATCACATTCCCAGCATATTCCTGCCATAACCTCCCACTTATGCTAAAGTATCTCAGAAAACCCCGGGGGATCCTGGAGGGGTGCTGAAGTGTGGGACGACGGATGAGTCATTTCACATCCCCTCTTCTCCCTTACATGTACAGTCAGTATATGTGCGTATATAGCACACACACACACACACACACAAACAAATAAAGTGTAAGAGCCCAACATTAAGATCACCTTCAACAGTAATGACTATCACACAACCATCATGAGATCCAGTCAAGGTAATGGAAATACAGTATGTTACCACTTACTGTATGAATTTTAAATGTATTAAATGATATATATACACACATGGTAATTGAGATATAGCCAGCACCCAGTTTGTTCAAATGGCCAAAAGATATGAAGTTACATGCTCATCAAACAGGCATTTTTCCTTTGATTTGATCTGATACCATTCTCTGTTGGGGCTGACATCTTTAACCAAAGTCATGCACAAAACTTCCGGTTTCTCTTATCTGGACACAAGTGCTGCAGAAGTCTGTTGCTTTTTTTTTTCAGAAAACAAAACACACTTTTTCCTGGCTCCATGGTGTGAAAATCTAGGTATCCACAGAAAATGGTTTGACTGGAGGAATCACTGTTTGTTTATCTCCTCGGCTGAGGGGGAGCAGAGAAGAGGCTTCCTTCCACATTGATAGGGATTTTACTGAAGGGGAACTAGATAACTTTGCCCATTCAATTTCACATTTTTACTTTGTTTTCCAGAGTTTTGTCGAGCTTGCTCTTCTTCTCACATGGATATGCACCTGTAACCTTAGTTACTGTAACTACTCTGCAGCAGTATTTTACATTTACATGGTGTGGTTCATTAACAGGATGTTGGTACAATACTCACATGCCTATGTGTACAGTGAAACAGTAACTGATCCTTCCTCCTCTCTATACCAGCTGAGAGGAGATCCCTTCCTATTGTAACTTCAATACAAGAGATAGAAGGTCCACAGTCCTTGTTCGATGCAAAGATAAACTCTTAAGTTTAGCTGAATATGAAGCTCCAGTCTGTTTTAGCTAAATCTTAGGTATTTTAGGTATCTTAGGTATTGATCAATCTTTTAGTGAACTCTTTCAATGTACATATGGACATCCTTTGAAGTGTCCATTGATATGTAGCCTCAGTTAGTTTTAGTTCCTACCAGCTTCTTAACCAAAGTCAATTGTGAGTGTAACAAGAGTCTGGTATAAACTCTACAACAGTGACTGTTATTGATTAACGATGATTACTTCAAGATCATTTGTAGCCTATTTATTACTCACAGCCTGGAGAGACAAGACAAGATAAAGTTGCTTTCATCAATATTTTTTATATGAACAGTGGCTCATGACTTTGTGTAATGTGGAAGGTGTCATTTGTGGGTCACCCTGGTAACCTAGTAGTTAAGATGCATACCTGCAACATTGGTGGTTGGATTCAGGACCTGCATGTCACACCCCTTTAGCTATGGTTACTGTTTCTTTGCACTTTTAACTGTCAAGTAAAGGTGAAAAATGTAATGTCTTAATCTTAAAAAACCCACAGATAATTTTATCAATCTCTTCAGTTCCCCATAGCTCTATGGAGCATTTTAGCAACTTTCAGCTCATTGTTTTGGTTTTTCTTGCCCAACAATTACATTGTTTTGGTTCAGTCTTACTGCTCTCATGAATCTTCAGCAAAAAGCTCTGATGAGCCTACTCTATGCCGTTATGTTCGACACCAAACAGCAGACAGACAAAGTTAGCAGCTAGCAGGTGAACATACTGCAGCATCTGGCAACAATACATGAAACATGTGTGTAATGTTCAGCTTGTTGTAGACATCTAACACCAACACTACACTGTTATACTGTCAGCCACAATGCTGCTTCCCCTGAGATATCTAAAGGGCATGTCAGTGGTTTTGAGCTGCTTGGATTTCTCACATGGATTTGTAACAGCTCCTCTCTTCTTCACACGCCCCCAAATCTCTGAGTTTTAGACTGTCACAATCCCTCTGACTAAATTGTTTTGCTTCAGTATAAACTGGAAACTGCAGCAACTCATGGCCTCTGAACCATGAGTACACAAGTTAGCCATATTGTTGCATTACTTACTTTTTTATTTACATTTCATTCTATGTTTTGGGCATTTGGTGGTTTGGGTTGATTTCAAATTGGCTGATCTAATTGCTCTTAATGACCTCCGATGAAATTTCAGCTTTGTGTCCCACCAGTAAATATTGTGCAACATTGTTAAATTGGACGTATCCATGAACTTTCTCATAAACATCTGGGTCCTTTTGTGGACTGAAATAACAAGTAGAGTTATACAGCACATTTTTCTTTCAGTGTGTCAAAATGAGTGTTACAAACTTCTGTGTCCCTTTATGGTCAATCCCAATTCCTATACAGATAACAAGTGTTTCAAGGTCATTTATACAGCATCTTCATTAGGATCCTGCTCTGTTACAGTCAATTTACTACAGTGCCATAGTATTGGTCTAAGATGTTTAACTTGTGTAAGTCACCCCATAAAGACGTGCTCGTGGCCTTAAGCCATAGATCATGGCTTACATATGGAGACAATCAGGGTAGCTTTACTCCATAAACGTCAGAAGGATCTCACTTGGCAGCAGGGCTCATTAAGCAACACTAAATGAGACAATAAAACACCACAGTGAAATACAGGGTAGACAGTGCTTTGTAATAAATTTAGCAGCAACAACACATACACAAGCAGATGAGCAAAAGAACCTATACTAGTGCTTCTTATTAGCTGATTCTGAAGTCATGAAAACTGTATGAGATCAGGGTCTCTCTGCAGTTGACTCATTCTGGCTTTTCTGTGGTTCTGGGCATTGCTTTGTGATTTTTCTTCGCCACCAATAAAATCACAGGTGCTAGTGACTGTCCCACAACAGTCCACAGCTACACACACTGAGTCGAGAGAGAGAGTGGATTTAACAGAAAAAAACCCAAACAAAAAAATAAAAGATGTGTGGAGGAGGATAGACATGTTTTTTTCAGACTGTGCTGGGTTGAACTGGGCTGCTCTGACATTCCTGGCCTTCTCTGGTACTGAGAGGCTGGGATGAGCGAATAGAAGTGGAGGAGGGGAATTTTCTGTCTGACTGCCATACTTGGTAGACAAGGCTCCTGGTGCAACTTGCTCTGTAAACAGTATGAGTGTATGTCTGTGTGAGGGGTGAGCTGCGTGCGCACTAACTGGAATGGTACGACATGAAACAGCACTTTTTAATGCCAAGGGTTGATATTGAGTTGAGCCAAACTATTTTTCATATTAACTGCTCCTGCGAGCTAGATTCTTTGAACATATTTCATATCCACTTGTTGTCAGTGGTATGAGCACCATTTTACATTTGATTAATTTAGTGGAGAAATTCAAACCTTATTAGACTAAAAAACGCAAGTTTTTTTGTTTAATCAATTCAATAAGATTAGTAATACCTGCACTGAGCATTACAACAAAATAGGTGAGATATAGAATTTTCTGGATGTACCTACTTGAAATCTGGAAGCAATAGTTTGACATTTTGAGCTTTGCTTTCTTGTGAGTTTGATGAGAAGATTGATACCACTCTCTCCAGAGAGACCTAACCAGATACTAGCTCCATATTTAGCGTAAATGAAAGTATCAGTCTATCTCATCTATCAACTGTTCCTTCAACGAATGCCCACTTGACAGCTCCAAATGTCTAAAATATTTGGTCTTATCTCAGTTAGCATTACAAATGACAGACACACACAGTAGTACCACATCAATACTCCAGAGACACCAAAGGCCAAGCAGAGAGTCCTACCTACATACATATACATTCTGCAATAAAACAGGGCTATGTTTTCTGTTTCCTTTATTTAAGGAGTCCTGTAGCACTTGTTTGCTGAGATCAGTTTGATGTAAAACATGCCCTGTTCTGGCTGCAGGCAGCACCTGTATTCATCTATACCACTGAAATAATTCAGGGCTCCTGTAACCAAAAGCAGATGCATCTGCAGAGAGCTGTTCTCACACACACACACACACACACACACACACACACACACACACTCAAGTGCACATGTCTGCAAGAAGAAACAGACATAAATGTGCATGTGCAGAAACATATGCATGCAAGGGATGTAAACACAAAAAAACAATAAAATGAATACCAGACTTGGTGAAAATCCCTGAAATCGTAAAACTTCTGCAAGCTTCATGGGATCTGATCTTTAAGTTGCACTTACATTTCCCATGGTAAATCTAGCCTATATTTGTAAGACAATGCATGAAAGGACCGAATGCACACACACACACACACAAGTTAATGACCAGTCAATCATCAGCCTGTTCATGCACGACCAAGAGTGAGGTTAATGTTGCCTATCATTAAATTTGGGGTTAGGAGACCAGAACTGGGGTCTGAAAGTTAAGAAAACTGCATCTCTACCAAAAACACATCAAGTATATCACCCATTTATCACAGTCAAGCAGCTACACTTAACTTCAGTATCTCAACAAACACAGAGAGCTGACATGCCTACAGTAATGCTGCAGTCAAGCCAATCATGTCCAGCTGTGGATGGCACGGCAAACACAGCTCATCAGAAATTGTTGAACATGTCAGCGGACGTCTGACTTGAAGAAGGAACACTGTACAGTCCTCTTCAGCAGGACACCACCAGCCATGTCAACAATCCACCCAGGAATCCTCACATGCAAAATTAACTCTGCAAATGGGAAAATTGTTTTAGAGAATTTCTCAGGCCTTGAAAACCGTGGGTTGGCTGATCCTCAAGAGCTAGTGGGATAATTCCAGCAAATTATTGCTCACTGTACATGCTGAGAAAATGAGTGAAAGGGGGAAATAAACACAATATGGGTGGCAAAGAGGCTGAAAAAACTGCATTGGTCCAATAACACAACATCATTAGACATCATTACACTGATTTAGTTGAAATTAACAGCACCAAACACAATAGGTCATCTTTCACTCAACTGCATTTAGGCCAGCTCCACGCCACATTAATGCTTCTAACAGATCCAATATTTCTACTTCAGATTACAGAGGTCTCTGACCTCTCCTAATCAGCCAGTCCATCTGCATCCCATCTTGACCAGTCACATGACCCTCAGAGGCTCATCCTGTTGACCCTTAACCTCTGATGAGGCCATTAGGGGGATTTAGAGGTTCAAACAGAGTTTTCAATATACGGTTCATCTTGATAACTAGACTCTAGTGTTTGTGTGTGTGTAAGCAAGCGCATGTGGATGAAATGTTACTTTGTTAACCTACTTAAGCAAGACTCCTACTAATCTCTTGGCCTCAGAGGGGACTTTCCATCTTTAAACGCACTTACATACACTTGTACTCCACCCAACCGCTGATGGCACTCTTGCCCTGTGTTGAGGATATATGATGCAGTTAAGTCCAAAATGCAGATTTGGTGTCTATCTCTCATACAGAAATCTGGCAAGCTGTCATTGAAATGTATACTGCTGCACTTGTGTTTCTGTCATTGGGAGATATGAGCTTCTTGCTTTCTGTGCAGGGCTCTGTTCATGTGCCCACACATTACTGTTCTGGGCGGTTATTGTTCCAAATAGTAAAAAAAAAAACATTCCTCAACAATCCCACAGGAACAGGACTGGTCCAAGTCATACACACAAACATCAAATCATAAGCTCTCTACCTCTGCACTTCTTTTTGTTGTTTGCTTTCTTTCTCTTTGCAGCTGCATCAGTTTGAGATGCCTGTGCCATAGAAACAAAATCTGATGCATAATGTTTGCACTATTTCTCTGCTAACAAATCTGGTAGTGATAGAGAGATGGTCAGGCGGTGGCAGAAAGAGCGAGAATAGGGAGAGAAAGCAGCAATAACTTTGCTAAGAAGTTTGTTTTCTCTGAGAAAGAGCCAGTTCAGTTCATGTGAGCTGCTGCTGAGATCTGCCTGTGAATGTGCAGCACTGTGCCACAGGATGTGGGGTTTAGGAAGCCATTCTTTCTCTAAGGAGCAAGGCCTCTTCCTTGCCTTTTATGCTCACAAAGACAAGAAGGGGTTGGGTCAGCCTCGCGTCTCTCTCAAGAGTGCTCTGGTATCTGGGAATAGCGTCAGCACGTGAGGACAAGGAATGACCTCTGTGACTTATGACCAACCAAATACCTCCGACCTGGAATATTCTCACATAAACTCTTTTTTTCCCACTAGTGTTACACTTGTGTTTCTTTTTTCACAAACTTATATGAACACATCATTTAACCAAGCAACAAAATAATATGATAAGGCAGAGAAAGAATTCTTTCAACCACATTAGTTTTAAAGTTTAAAGTTTAAAAACTAAAAAAAAACTCAAACTAAAAAAGTGTCTCTGTCGCTTTTACAAAACACACACACACATTACATGGAAGCATCTGGGATGTGAGTTAGTAATTTATATAAAGGAAGCATTAACATCACTGTTATACAGGCAGACACAATGCATCCATCAGGGAGTGTAAATGTACAGGAAGTGTGTGCATATAAGCTCTATTACAAATCCTTTTTAACCAAGGTTCTTCCAGTTGTGCATTCTGCACATATTTTGATGTCCTCTTCTTAAAATATCCTCATCAGAAACACAGAAACTTTTATATGATACATAATTGAGGCAACACTAAATGATTAAAGATAACTGTGAGAAAGAGGAAATTCCAAGGACCAGTGAAAGAAAGCCTTCATCTCTGCCCTTTGCTTCCAAGTCTGCAACAAACTAATGGATAATGGAGCCTTTTAGTCCCATTATCATACCATACACTTCAGATGATAGCTATCTAATAGACAGAAGTACTCTCTATTGTTCTCCTGTTTCTTTATCAGGCCTTATCTCCCACATCACCATTACATCGGTGCCGTTCAACATATGGAGACTGTAACTTACAGATGATACCGCCTTGAGGCCTGAGCTTTGCTTGCAGAGAGATGGCGAACCCTGACAACAGATCTGCTCTTGTATCAGCTAAAAATGTCTTAATCTGCCTCTAGACTCAGCTATGCATTGAAAGATTAGCATATCTCCACTTCTCCTGATGTGAACCACGTCATGTGACCGGCTTAACTTATTTCCTACTCAAAATTATCTGATTAAGCCTTTCTGGGACAATTTAGTAGAATAACAGCTACATAAATGAACAATTCTCATTGTCCGGCAAGTCGACAGGGTGCGACCGCCAGCAGCAACTTAAAAGAGCAACACAGGAGGAGATGAATAAAGCATCTGTTCTTCCAGGAAAGAAGTTCAAGGCTCCAGGTGTGGATACATGAGCATTCTCGGCTCCTGTGAATTTACAGTCGGATCTGATTCACGTTCTGCTATTTCTATCAATCCTCCTCTGTAAATTTTGTGCCATAACAGTCCAGTACCATGTAGAGGAACTCTAGCTGTTAAGATGAAAAGAGTATGCAGGAATATGTGAGGTCCACAGTGAGAGAAGCAATTCACAGACAGAGTTATAAACCAGATTATACCACATCAGATATCACTGTCATGTTCATAAGAAGTGCCTCCATTCATGTAATGCTCCGACTTATTGAAGGGCACCACATACCACATATGCCACATTCAGAGCTTAATCAGTTAATTCAGAGCTTTAATCAATTCACTTTTAATGGGACAAATATGAAGCATGTGGCCTTCTCATCTGTAATATCAAAAGGTCATGTGTCTTCAGTGCCTTGTATTCATCCTGACTCTATATGCCAGCATCTCCTCCTCTTTTTTGCTTCTGTAACTTACAATATTTATTTATTTATTTAGCTTACTGAACTACTTTGATAATTCTAGGCAGAATCAAAGTGAAATCTTCCACAGATTACCTTCATAGATATAAATATTACTAATGGTAGACAAAGACCTAATAACTCCTTTTAACTCCTTGTAACATGATATAGGTTGTTAGAACATTTTACAACCCTTTGCGCTTATGAAAACTCTTCATGACATGTTGTATAAAGTAAAAGATGTGAGGCTATTGAGCTACAAACAAAGCTGTTTGTCCCGTTTCCTGAAGAGTTGGAGAGAAAAATGTAAAATGTTTGCTTTTTGGAAACAAGAGGTTTTAGCCTGGCAGTGAAAACGCCAACTTTTAAGCATAAATCAGAGATACATTCTACTGAATTTAAAACCAAAAGTGACTGAAAGTAATATTCTGTTAACTATCAGACTCAACATTCAGGCAATAAGAGAACAACATTTATGAACAATTGTGTTTGTCCTGGATATTTTTTGCCAAAATACTGCCAAAACCTAATTTGTTATATACAGTTTTTTTTAATCATAACCACCCTGTCTGATTAGTTGATATGCATAATGTCAGTTTAGAAACACTCAGTCCTGCAATGTAGTATGAAAGATCAGCAATCAGTTTGAGCCAGCTCTGATTGGATCTTTATTTGATCTGGATCAGTTTTCATAAGAACATACTGTCTCTTTCTTTTGAGTACTGAGTCATGTCTTGAGATGGAAAAAATATGACATGAAATACAAGAAGGAGAAAAAAGTCATTTCTTTTGCAAGTGAGGCAAATTAATGACGTCAAAAGGCAAATCTGGTGGTGTTTCCAAATATGAGATGTAGATAAGTCTTTCATCAACTTCAAGAGTCAGAGGGTGAATAGACACACTTTGTGATGTTTATCTGAAAAGATAAATCACTACATTATTAATAAATACTGAAGGAACAAGAGGAGCACTTTCATGGAAAAAATAGAAAGTGCATGACCAAGGTGCATTTTGATTGTAGCCATGGGGATGTTCTGTGTTTTCACACACACACACACACACACACACACACATACAAACACACACACACACACATCTTTCCTAAATTTTTCAGCAATGTCCCATGTTGGTGTAATACAGGAGCAAGAGACAGTTTGAACTTCTAAACGGAGCAACATTTCCAGGTAAACCATGAAAAATGACTTTGTATGAGTTTTACACAGAATGAACAACCCAGTCACTGAGAAAGTCTAGACTTTACAGTCAGCTATGTTGCATTCAAGAGCTACATTGTTGTCAGATGAGCAAGCACGGAAGAGTGTCAAATTAAAACATGGAGACTGTGAAAATGATAAACTAATTTAATAGCTTCTTGCATTATAAAGGCTTTAAAATTCTTCTGGTGGGGTTCCTGATGGCTGAGTCCTTCACTTAAGACAATGTAACCTCTATGTTTCCAGTTCAGTTTCCTTTGTCGGCTTTGCGTCAAACACAGGAAAAAATGCCATAAAAGCTTAGTCTGGCTTCTGAGGAGGGAAATTGTTTTTTCCCTTTATGATATCACATGAATTCAGCAGCTTTTCTCTCACATTGCAAGGTATCAAAACAATGCAGTGACAAAATTTAAACAAAGCATTCACATTGAACGCCTCCCAGTGGCATTATCTAGTCAGGTTATGTGTGAAAACACAACAAAGGCTTTTTATACAAGGCACTAGAGACGACTGAACCCCCTACCATCATCACATTGTGATTTAAAAGACCCCCCCAAACACATTTCTAGCTGAGTGGCTACTTTCCTTACTGCTTATTGCCTCCTGTTCTTGTTACCTGAAGGGGGACAGCAAACAGAAAGACTGCTAAACTTAATTAGAAAACCATTAACATCATCTACAGTGTGTGTGTCTGTGTCGGATCACTGCCATGGTTCTGCAAGGCCCAGAGGAGCTGGGGGAGCTGGTCGAAGAGCCGGAGGATCTAGACGACCAGGATGCTAGTAACATCTCCCCAGCCAAAGAGAGATGGGCCCCATTGGGCCCAGAGGCAATGAGGATCCCTGACATATGCAAGTAGAAAAAAAATGCTGGGAGAATCGCAAACCTGCTTGCAAAGGTCAAAATCGAATACTCATTTCAATCAATTTTCGATTTAGAATCATGACACCCCTATTTGGTAGACATCGCCAAACCCTCCAAGGCACCGATGTGTGGACAATGCAAACCAGTACTTTTATCCACATTGTTAAAACTAGCAATTTCTTAGGTTCACACACACACACACACACATATCTATATACAGACACACCCAGAACCAGAATTGCACTGTCCAGTAAAACACAAACATAGACACAAAGAGTAACCACACACCTAAATGCTTTCTATGTTGTCAAGAAAGGTTTCGATAAAGAAAAACTTGACTAAACATAATTTTTCTCAGTCTTGCACCTGTCAAGAAGGACACTGAGATGGAAGCTTTCCAGGCCAGAAACTGACACAGAGAACAGCTGAAGAAAGAAACAGCCAAAACTTCACTCTTCACTCTTCACTTCATACAACAATACAGACAGTCATAAATCTAATGATGCCATCATCACTGACTTCATTATCCTCCGTCAGTTGGTCAATTTGGCAGCCATGGGTGGAAGTGCAGGTCAGGGGCCAGAGAGTGAGACTAAAAGATTTGCTATGGGGTATCACCGCTGGCTCCAGCCCACATTCCTCCACTTCTGGGGCTCATAACCTCATCACCTCCATCTCTCCTCCTCCAGCAGCCCTTCCACTCTATCCTTCCATCACTCTCCACCTCTCTGTCAGACAGATGTATCCATTACACCATCTCCGTCCAAACCACAAATGACATTTATGACTCACGAATTTCACACTTAAATGACTAAATTGCACATTGGCCATAACAACACACCTCTGGGAAGTAACCGATCTCGAGGGTAAAAGTAAAGTTGATGTTGAGACAATTAATGTGCAGAAATTATAAGCGTGGGAGAAAAGGCATGTTTTATGTGGGAAAAGTGAAACGCAGCTGTGACGAGTGAAATTCTTAGACTCAAGGGAAATTTGAACAAGGCTTTACCATGCTTAACCACTATTTAATCCTATCCTCACTTGGCACAGAGCAGGAACACACACAGAGGTGTTTACACATACACACACACACACAAAGAGGCAGAAAGTGGGGCATACCTGCTACACTACTTGAGTATCAAGGTCAGAGAAGACTTATCTTTGCCACCCATGAACGCCTGTCAAAATACTGAGACACAAACACAATCGCAACTCTTCCAAATGTAGGCATTTTTACAACGCTGGGAACAGGGGTCAGACAGGTTGTGCCTTCCCAGGGTGCATTGCTTGGTTGGTGGCCAGTGGCAGTGACAGGGTCAGCTGTTGTCTCTGTGGGGGGTGCTGGTCTACAGGATCAGTTCCAGACCAAACTACAAGCACCCTTGTGGGCACTTTGGGCTAACGGATTCAAGATTCTTAGCTTTTAACAAACAATACACACATGTTCCTCAGGCTGTATGAGGATTAACAGTTGTCAGCGCTGCTTCCTCCAGTCAATTTGGAGTTGTGTTCATGCTCCCTGTGGTTTGCCCTGCCCTGGAACATCATGGCCAAGCCGGGAGTGGGAACCTGGCAGCCCAGAGGAGCTTGTCTTTCCCACCAGCTACCGCATTTCCCAAAACTTCCATCACACATCCCACACACAAACTGTTACTCCAGGAATCTGTTAATCTCCTCCTCCTCCTCCTCCTTCTCCTTTAGGAATTACAAATGACTCATTCTGATCAGATTAAATGACCGCTAAGGGAGAGAAACTCTGACAACAGAGAAATTCACTCAGGATCAGATGATGCAGAGAAAAAATATGGGAGCAAAGGTTTACGATATTAGCTTGTCGCTTCATCCTTAAATAGAGGAGAGAGGTTAAAGGCAAGGCAATCTTACATTATTGCTCCGTTATTGCCTTTCTAAAGTCATCATGATCCATTCTGGGTTCAGGGTTATCACACTTGTATGTGCCTGCACACATTATTGGTTGAGTATGACTTGTTTATACTGTCTGTTCACTCCTGGCCTCAGTTTATCCCTACTGATTGTGAAAGAGCCCAAACAGGAGGCTCTGATACTCAAAGTCATGTCCTGTTCGAGGACACAAAGAGATAAACTCACTGATGTGTGGACATCAGCCAAAGACACTTATTTCTTTCACCAGATTCAAATTTTGGCAAATGTGTGTACATGAAATTCTAATTTAAAACATGTGACTGCATCTCAGCCTTGTATCTATGTCATTGTTCTGGATATAACTGATGAGGAAACCCCCCCCTTTCTGTTCACCGTCCTGCTTTGGACAGATGAAAGCCCCTGAGAGGATCACAAACTTCCTGTCGCAGACCTCCCGTGCGTGGATGGCAAAAATATGCAACTCCCGCCAGTGAATCCAGAATGTTGAATTATTCCAGTTTCATTGGTGTCATCTGATCTGTGACAAGATGTTCAGCCAGACATACACCTCCTCTCCTCTCCTCTCGTTTCCTCTCCTCTCCTCTCCTCTCCTCTCGTTCTGTCCAGATATCTTAAGTCCAGCTTGTGTTTGTGCTTCTGAATCCATGCAGGCAGGGGATCAAAGATAAAACAATCTGGTCTGTTTTTCCTCACCTTTATACATACTTCTGTTTGAGAGATGTTTCTGCTGGAAACTTCACCCACGCTTTGAATAAAGCACCAAATCTGATCAACTGACTTTAGTTATATATGTTTCAACTAATTGGATTTCTCTGTTTGTCATTAAAGTAATAAATGGATTATCTACTTCAATGTGGAAGCTGGATCTGGAAATGCATTCATATATTGCCTTCTTCTTCTGGGATAACACCTTGTCTAGCTGTTCCCCAGATGTGCTCTATTTAAAATTTGGGATTCATTTTGTTAGACATTAAGGTCTAGTGACTGAAAGTTTGGCTTTATCATTAAATACTTGTATTGGACCTGAATTAGTATCTCCATTCTAGCTGTTCCCAATAAAACCTGACTGAAAGAGTGACCCACATTATCAAGCTTATTCGAAACACAGAACTTTTGTATTTATAATTTTTACACTGCAATGGTTCATTTTCATTCTCACAGCTGATTAAGTATATTTTGGTTATTCCACTTCCCTAAGCACACCAGTTATAGACAGTTTTCAAACCTTCATCCACTAATGAAGACTCTGTGACAAGGTTGAAAGCCCCTGAAAATGCAATTGAGTAATTGGACCATGAGTTGCTTTATCAAATTATTTCAAAGGTCAATTAACTTTCATGCTTATTTTTCTAAATGTTTTTAGGTTACTTGGTTAGTTTGTTCTGGAATAACAAATTAACTGAATGTATAATCTCTAACCATCTTCTATATGGCATTTTGTAAACTGAGAGAAACGACTTCATTAGTTTTATTCACATGAATGTCGAGAACAGCTCTAACTGTAATTTTCTACCTGATGATGCCTGATATGTCATCTTAATTGACTTGAAATGGGAATGTGCACCTTTACATTTGGGATAGGAGGGAAGTAAACTGGTTGAATGACATCCCTAAATCACCAAGAGCAGCACGTGCTGACAGAGATACAGGTGATGACTGGTGAAGACAAAGCAGTTGTATTTCTCTCTGGCTTTGTGGGAGCAGACAGCTGCCAATAAAGAGCAGAAGTATCTTTATGCTACTAAGAAACATGCCTGAAAAATGTATAAATGGTTATCTGTACCGTGTATACTATACAGTGCATATCTGTCTCCCTCATTACCTCTCTATACCTCTCTCTTTAACACACATACACACACACACATACACACACACACACACACACACACACACACACACACACACACACACACACATACATACTTGAGTTTCTAGTCTGCCCCACCCTCTCCTCCTCTCCCGCTGATCTTCTCCAGCAGAAGTGGAGGAGGCAGAAGTGGTAGTAGACTCAACAGAAAGAGTGCAGAGCAGCGTGACAGAGTCCGACCACAAATAAAAGAAGTGAATAACAAGACAAATTAAACAAATAAAATCGCCACAGACTTAAAAACATCTGGGAAACGAACGGGCGTCTCAGTTACACTGAAACAAATGTCATTTTAAACTACTGTGGTAGGCTACTAAAAGGGATTAACACACTTAATTAACCATGTGAGCACACTGAATTCATGAAAGAGAGGGCAGAGTTGCTTGCAGATAGAGAATACATGTGTGCATGTATAAATTACATGAAGAAAACTCCTCAGTCAAACTCTGCTTTAAAGTTGCACACATTAACTTAATCATATATCAAATATCACAGTTCAGGTGATATTTTTGCAAAAGTAAACCTGTAATCTCCCCCAAATGATATACTGTATATACATTGTCCACTTACCTCTGCTCTACTCTGGTCTACACTTGATGAGAGAACCGCCAGCAGTAACAGGGTACCTGTCTGTAGCAGCATCGTGGCGGCGCGCAATGGCAACTGTGTGCGCAACAGTGCAGAGTGCCCGCAAAAAACACCTGTTGACCACTTCTTGTCCTCTTTCTTAAAGTAATTCGCAGTTTAACGGCAGAGCACCGGCGGCACGTTTGGCTGCATCTTTGTCCGAGACGATGTGAGGTTCTGATCAATGCAAGTTGGTCTTGTTTCTTCTGCACCACACCCCCCTCCCAAAACGGCCACCCTCGCCCATGCAAACGGACACAACCCTGATCATACAAACACTTTGACTTTTCTCGGTAAGGAGAGGGACTACTCGGCACACTTTGGTGTTTTTTGTGACAATATTTGAGAAGGTTTTGGTGTAACAGGTACCTGTTCTGAAACTTTTTCAGCTAGGTAAGCCGCGCATCCCTTCGTGATACCTGTTATTTCCGTCATCCTACCACTGCACGCGATCCCGGGGTGACTGTAAGTAATGTACTTTATTAGAGTGATAGCAAGTTAATGACATACATTCGTGAAAAATTTAACATTGTAATTGTTTTCTGTGAGTGGTTTCATGAGGAACAGCCGGAGGACAGTAACCTATTTCTTTAACGCAAAAACAGTGAAAATGGGACTTTTGTGAATTAATTCAGACATGAGCCAGGCAGGTCAGATGTAAAGACTCATGAGTAAACGGTAATATTCACGTTGGGGGTCTTGGTCTGCCTCAGGTTTGTCAGTCATGTGTTAGAAGTGTCCACAAGTGAAACAGCGGCGTGGGACTTAAGTTTGCGATCTGCATGAGTGGGACCATGCAAGAACAACACAACAGAGGAGTAAACAATCTGAGGTGAGCATGAACATGAGCGCAATTCACTGCAAGTCTTTAATAATTATGTTTGCTGATTATTAACAGTTATTTTTATGAACTGCAGGCTGGTGCTTCTGTGCCTCTTCGTTGCCATTCTCGCCTCAGGAGTGCACGCGGTAAGTTTTCTTACCCACATGTTGTTTTTTGCTCGTAAGCTTTTTCTTTCAAACCGCAGCCTATTGACAACTAAAATGTATGAGAAGAAACCCGCTAAAGTCTCCAGGCTCGGTTTGTCAGTCACACACAGACCTCAGTGTGCTGACAGTGGGAGTGTCTGGTTCAGGGAGTTCCACCTATGAGGAGGGTTTTGGCTTTGTGCTGGTAAATAGCTAAACTGAAAACAGTTATTGTAGAAATGGCTCATGTTGCAACACACTGTTTTGTTTTTGCAAAGTGCATAAACAGAAACATAATTCAGGGTGTTATTTAGAGCTATATCATGTTTTACTTGACCATTGACCTGTCAGGGATTGAGGGGTGGGGTCATGACCTCTGCAGACAACCATGACATGTTGTGCTTTATGGATGCACTTATACTTTATGTTACAACTTTCAACCAATACTCTCCTTAATGAGAAAGATGTGTGCCATTACATTCCTCTATGTGTGTGTTTGTGTGTGTGTTTGTGTGTGTCAGTCATTCTGCCTGTCAGTCAGATCCCAATATTTCAAGAACCAAAGATACATTATTATGAGAGGTGGACACTTTCCAATCTGTACTTATCTGCTTTATCACTCAATGATGATAGCACTAAAATTAATGCAGAGTAGAACTGACTTGTCAGCAGAAATGTGCCTTATTCATGATTTGGAGTTGGAGGATAGGTTCAGATCTCTTGAAAGCTGTCTTAATGTAATACTCACATGCTCTTATGTACATGGATATAGTTATTGGTTACTGTAATCTCTTTGTACTGGCCCTGAAGTCATCCCTTCCTACCACGACTCCACTGTCAGAAATGGGGGTCAAAATCTGCAGACGTCATTCTTGAGTTCAGCAAAAGTTAGCTTCATCAGTGTCAGTTAGTCAAATCAAGTGAGTAACTTCCAAATTCGCTGTCTTTTTAGTATAAAATTCCCTTTCTGTGTTCATCTCTCTCTCTGTCTCAGCTCAGCAAGGAAACACTGTTCAGGTAAAAAGGAAGAGTGAATTTCATATTCAAAAGTTTTAAGGAGATAAAACTTGCAAAAACACATTAAACATTTAAACATTTAAGTAAACTATCTAAGTTATGCCATTGTTGTTATTCATTCATATGTGTTTTCAATGAATGAACTAATTAATTACATAATGTTATATAAAATGTCCCTCTAAGAACCTACAAGCTGGGACCTACAGGCTGCAGTGTCGTTGTGTCCCTAAACCCACATATTCTCTCATGATTTATGGACTACTGATATTCATGTCAGAAGCAGTTTTATGTCGTGTCAAAATGTCCTTGAGCATGACGCTGAATCTCTTTCTACTCACTTTTTTGAGTCAGTCCATAGCAGTGGATGCAGAGGAGCAGGTCAGAGAGTTTTTTAGAGCTTCTCTGGTAGCAGTGAATTGGAGAAAGTATGGTGGTATTAACCTAGTGACAGTCAGGAGGAGTCTGAATGAATGCATGGACCCATGGTCCTTCAGCTTTAAGACAATTAAAGACACAATACGAGAGTGGAGCAGCTCCATGTGTTTGCTGACATTACAGTCTACTGTTTCCATTTTGGAAAATACCTTCCTATTCACATAAATTTTGATTTTTTGTTTTTCTCACACACCTACATGTATAAACACCCTTGCTTGGATTCACCTTTATTTTACAAGCTATCATAAAAGTTGATGTTAAAGGGAGAATACAGATGTTTTATTAAATGATTATGTTTGACTGGGCCCAAAAAATAACACATAAAAATGGTGTGTAATGATTTTATTATTTTTTATCCCCTCTCTCTCTCTCCAGGCCTACTTACATTGCATGGCCTACTTTTTTTTCTCACAAGATTAAGCCCACCTTTGTGATGCTGTGTGTTTGTGTTTGTGAATGTGTGGCACATGAGTGTGTTTTGCTTTTCTGTATTTTGCAGCTTGTTCAGAATGTCAGATGTTCATTGGTTCTGTAAGGTATTTAATATCATACTCAGGCCTCTCAGATGAAGGGTTATTTTCACAGATTAGATGAAAAGGCTCCGTTGTCTCTTGCTTTTATCAGATTTGGTCAGGGCTCGATTAAAAGCGTGTGACACAGCTCAGGTCCTCTGTGTATTGTGCAGCTTTGCTCCAAGGCCGCAATACTGAGAGACATCAGGCTAATTTTAGCTTGGCACCGTCCATGTGCTCTTTTCAGGCATGTTAATCGTCAAATGAAGGAACAGCTCACATTGATTATACAAATAACCTAAGTAAAAACAAAATAGCTTTGGTTTCAGGGTGCAACGCACAATCAGCATCTGACTGCTTGGGAAAATATTTGTTTGTGCACATTACAGAAGTTGTTGGAAGGGTATTAAGGAGTCAGTTTCAGTAGTTACGAGTTGTTGGTAATGAGGCTGTTAAGAGTTGTTTTTATTAAAAAAGGGTAAAAAGGGTGACGAAAACAGCAATCTATCACACATCATACTTTCATGTTTCCCATTAGAAACAGAATTTCTCAAACTCAGTTGCGTATCAGAAAGTATGTTTCTATTTAATATCAAATCCAAATCTGACCCAAGGGACTGTTTTAGTTCTTTGAACCAGACCCCTGCCTCTGTGTTGTACTGTTTCCCACCATCCGTCTCCACGTGATGTTTTACATTTGGAATTCCCCTGCTTATCAAAAATATAAGTCTCAAGATGTGTTGCATGTAAGATTTGATTTGTGCATTTCACGATTTTCACATTCCTCTTACATGGTAAACAAACGGGAAAACATGATATGCATTGCAACTCAATGTTTTAACATACTGAGTTGCAAGAGCCTGTGAGATTAGGAGCTGAAACACGCTGGAAATACAACACTGACATATTATCACCTTATGAAATTGTAGGCAAAGAGTTGCCTATTTACATATCTAGCAGACACAGAGCAACCTTAGTATTTACTGTATTTGGAGTTGTGTTTGACCTGATAATATGCATGTCCAATAATCACTCTCCTTTTAGCTCTTTTTTGGTCCCCACCAAATCCTGAGGAAAATATCTGGGTTTTTATCCTCTAAATGTTCCTGTTAGTTCACCAAGTGCTAACTTTGTCACTTTAGTGCTGGAAAGGCTTTGATTCTCGGGTGTTTGAGAATATATTTCAAGCTGTGTTTGAGCACGATGGAATGAGGGGATGATGGTGGCAGCGGATGTGTGAGTTGTGGGAATTGGGTATGTGACCGAGGAAGAGAAGTTTTTTGGCCACAGATTCCTACAGTACCTGGAAGCCCATCGGCAACATCTGCTTTAGCAGTTATCTCTTTTTAGCTAAGTGGATGATTATGATAAATGTAGCTTCTGCATGTGCCTTTTTGGCACTGGTATTCTACTGCAACCACACAAACTAAATCAAACCTAGTACATTTTGAATATCCGTAAGAGAAAAAGAAAAAGATGCAAATGATGGAAACATTAGTTACACAGACGGGCAGTTCACTCGGGAAACGCTGCATTTAAGAGCATAACCCTGCTTCTGAATGTGTATGAGTGATGTGCGATGGGGTCAGCCAATAGAAAGCAGACACGTCTGACCTCTCAAATGTGATTGTTTTATGGGGGAGGAAGGCGTGTGTCCAGGGCGAGGGGAAGATGTCTGACTTTGATAAGAGTAGAAAAATGGCAAGCACATCCCCTGCCAAAATAGTGGTTGTGATATAGAGAGTGCTTGGCTGTAACAATCAGGGGAAGAACCCATTGTGCTGTGCTGCAGGAAGCCATAGCCTCGGATGAGAAGCCCATATGTTGGGCTTCCCTGTCACTGGTATGTGCAAGCATGAACGTGTGTGACTGAAGAGAGGCAGCGTGCAGTTTCCATCAAGGTGTTGCCCTCACCTCAGAGACAGACCCCTCTGACCTTTCTGCATTTGTACTGCAACATTTGCTAAGATGGATGGGCACGAGCATGTGCGCTCACGTGTGAGTGGGTGTACAGTATGTGTGTCTGTTGTTTGCTTAAGAATTGTTTCCTGAGCAAAAGCATTCTTTTGTAAAACGTGACTTTGTGGTGGCGATCATTTGATTAGTCTCTGCGGGTCAGCATTGTGATCGTGAGGAAAGACCTGGTGAGCTTGGCTTTTTGCCCCCATTGGTGTCCAGTTTGCCTCATTAAACAAGCATCTCTGCACAATTATGAATACAGCTGAAAGCAGAGTATTGGTAATAAAGGATAAAAAGGTCAGTAAAGTCAGTTGTACGTTAGATTAGTTTGTGGGATACTGAAAGATGATTAGTGAGCCAATTTTCACTCTTGCCAAATTTTGTTTTCTCACACGTGCAGAGAGTGTGGGCCGTGTTTATCTGTGGGCTTAGTGAAGTTCAGTTTTATGGGAAACATCCTGAGTCCAGAATTGTGTGAAGAGAAAATAGATTACCCAGAGAAGCTCTCTAAACAGGAAAAGGAAGCAGGGTGGAGTTAAATGTGTCAGAGTTTCTTTACAGCCCTACTGGACCCCACATAGTTTGGCTACTCTAGAGAGTGTTTACTGAGTATATTCACATTTTAAACTCAGTCCTGTTCAAATTGTACATGCAGGAACATGAGAAAGAGAAGGGACTGTATACATGTTTGTCTTGTTTTTTTTAATTTGAGTTATTTTCATGTAGTGTGAAGAAGATTAATTAAAAACAATTTGCTATATCTAAAACTTGTGAACTTATGTATCTGTTTTCAAGCTCCTCTGGTCTCGTTCCAGATACCTTTGAGGTTATAAACATGACCCATATTCTGGCAGCTCTATAGTTAGACACAGTCTATGGGATAAACCTGAGATTCAGTAAATGTAAATATAGTCTATATTTTAGCTCTAAGGTATCTTGGGTATCTGCCACTGGATGTTTGACGTCACCTGGGTGCTGTGTGGTCTGTCTGGCTTGATCCCATTTCTGAGTATATATCCATGTGTACCTTTGCAGTCATTCCAGAGACTCAAGAGCACTGAAGTGATCCTCTTCAAATGAAATCAAACGACCAATATCTTGTCATCGGTCATTTTCTTAGCAAAAAGCAAAAATGCAGAATAATGATATTAAAATATGTACAGTAATAGAAAAACATCCATGTGCAAAGCAACAGGGAGGTAGGAATACCAGCGGTTTGACTTCATGGATAATTACAATTCATGCTTCATTTTCATTCCCAGTCATGTGTGACAGCCCGCAGTCACACAACACACGCGTACCAGTTATCTGGTACAATATGTGTTTGGACATACACACACACACACACACTCTCTCTCTCTCTCTGTCTGTCTGTCTCACAGAAATAGGTGGTTTACTTCCATTTCAGAAGTTGCTCTTTACACATACCTAACCTAGTTACAAAGCCATACATATATATACCTACTATACTATACCTACCTAGAGCATTTACTTCTGTCTAGGAAGTACTTCCCTTTAGGAAGTAACTATCCATACATACCTCCTTATTTACTTCCATCTTGGGAGTACATGTATGTAACTTTATACTGTACTTCCGTCGTTCGTTGGAAGTAGACGTATGTAGCCTACTTCCACAGGAGAATGTACAATACTCTTTCATCCCAAACAAGATGCTGTCACCCCTAATTGAATTGAGTCATTATATAAATAGATGTGCAGTCTTGTTTGATATGAAGTTTTTTGGGGAAAAAAGCTTCTTTTCACTTCTCTGTAGTCTCCCCATAATAACAAGCCAGTGGTTACTGTTAATTTATTTTGCTGTAGTAAAATCCAGCAGCTTAAACTGACTTTTATTGGACTTGGAATGAAGTCAGAAGTAAATTAATTGTGGACATTGTCTCTGGAATATCCCTGTATACTATGTATACATATATATATATATATATATATATATATATATATATATATATCCACCCCTGTCCTCTGCCCTTCTCCATCTCACAGTGATTAATGGAGGGACACAGGGGTCCCATCAGGCTATGCTGAAAGAATTCCAAAGCCTCCATCCTCCCAGTCCTCCCAGGCTTCAGTCACTCACTACAGCTCCGTCCCTCACTTCCTTTTATAGCCTCATTCTGCCCCTGGCCTCTATCTCCCCTGTCTTCTGTCCCTTCGCCCTCTTTCCATTTATCTCGAAAAGGGACACTTGGCAGACGGTCTGTCCTCCCTCTCTCTCACTCTTCCTCTCTCTGTCTGTCTCCTTCAGTTTTGTGCTCTCTCCCCATTTATCCTCCCTCCCCCTCATGTCCTCCTCCTACACATGCGTCTCTGGTCATCTGTCTCTCCTCAGTAGAGGTGACTTTTCTCACTGAGCTCAGATGGAAGGATTGTTTCAACTGTGTTTAGACAAAGAACATACATACTCCTTTCTCACCAATTTACTCTTGGCTTTCTAGATTATGTACGGGTTGGTTCAACAGGTGCCCACATAATGATTTAATTTTTGGAGTGGTTTGTTTAAATTTGATTTAAAGGGGTTTCTGTGATGCACTGATCTGTAGACTGGAACTAGTCATATCCTGCAGGTGGTGTGAAGGCCCCACCACACTGTCCTAACAACGATATCTCATCAAGAGACCATTCACTGATCTCACTGTCGTGCCTTGTACAGTTCCTCCTCTAGACGAGACACGTACACCATTTATTTCCATTCCAGCTGTGGTCTAATTGATTAGACTGAATTATTTCGTGTCATGGGAAGAATGTTAACAAAGTTAAATGCGCACTTTGTGATAACATGACCATGTCCAATGTTTCCCTCTCTCTCTCTCGCTCTCTCTCTCTCTCTCTCTCTGTATCTCTCTATCTCTGTCTCTCTCTCTCTCATCCCGTCTGTTGCTCTTCTCCTTTTTTTTCCTGTCCAACTCTGCCATAAAGAACAAAATAAGTGGGTTCACATCAACCAGCACTCCTGACTGTCTCACCATCTTTGAACCCAGCTCACACTAAACTTAGTCATAATTATTTGAGGTCTACTACATGTCTGACTAAATCAAACCTGAATTTTAACCTCAACTTTAACCCTCCTCTATGCTCATTTTCAAAGAATGTCCTAATCTTTAGATGCCTTCTGAAGATTACTCATAAATAGGAATAAAACATCAAACTCGAGTATTCTCAGGCCTCTGGTGTTGTTACTGAACGGATCCTCCCATCTGGATGTCATTGATCATCTGATTAGAGGGGTGAGCAGCAGGGCTATCAACATAACACAGTCTGACATGCAGGGTCGGCCTGTGCACACCAAGGTCCAGAACAGAAATGGGTCTAATCCAACCTCCATTTAGCTCATGGCCGTAGCAGGAAGCACTGATTAGAAGTGTGGCCCACTGGGAAATGGAGTTGAATCTCTATGTGACCTGAGGCCAGTTAAGGAGAGGGAAGGTCCAGCTGTGTCAGGCCCAGGGCAGAAACCAGAGCTGTGTTTACACTGGAGCTTTGCCAGAGGAGCACAGTGGGAGTTTCTGGTCTGCCCTGTTTCTCTCAGGTCCCACTGCTCTAGTTCATGGTCTCCTTCAAAGTCATGCCCTGCTCTTTGCAGTGTGACCCTGTCCCTTTGACTCTAGGGTTTATACTTTATTTTAATTTTGCAACAAAAACATAAAATGCTTTTAAAGATGATCAATAAAGTGACTTTGAGAAGTTTCACTTGCTGTTAATGACGGGCTATAGAGCAAATGAAAGGTCTGTATGGTTCAACAGTTTTGGTGCAACAGCTGAAAATGCACATCCGGTGTGACCTTTTTCTTCGCAAATCCAGCACACAATATTTCAACTTCCTTCAGCCATTCAGTCTCATATCGAGCCTTGAAGACTTTATAAAACAGGAACATGTCTTTTGAGTTTAGTTTCCCGCGCTTCAGGAATGTTCTACAAGTGTGTGTCAGAAAGAAGAGAAGTTGATCATTGCAAAAACACTAAAAAAAGACTGACAGCTGGATTGAGAAAATTGTTGACACAAGTTTATTTCCATTGGGAATAAGTGAAACATGTTTTTAAAAGATAAGATTTTAAGGTTCAAAAATAAGTAACTTGGTGAGATTATTGTTTTTTAGGGCCATTTCAAATACACAACTCACTGGGATGTCATTTATCTTTCTGTCAAAATAACTGGTAATGGTAACTGTTGTCATAACCTCATATTTGTCGTAAACTATCAATTTAAACCATTTTGAAGCACAATGTAAGCAGTGCAGTCACTGAAATGTGGTTTCTGATAGGTGCGATACACATGATATCTGTTAGGCATCCATCTCTCCTATCTCTCATTCTTCTCCACAAATCTGTGGCCCATGCCAACTTAGTAACTCTTTCGTCACATACTTTTTGCCTATTTCCGTTTGATTTTCCGCTTTTGTAAATGTATTTGTCTGGGGGTGTTTTATAAGTGTACACAGAGACTACAGCACAGCACTCGAACTCTCTAACAGGAGGTCAATGGTGGTGTGGCAGGAAGTAGAATTAGATGTAAAGAAGCAATGGTGCAGACAAGTTGTTCTGTTTATCAAGGAAAAGAATTGGGAGATCCATTATGGCCGGCACGAGAGTTATCCTTATCACCATAATGGAGGCCTTTGGGACATGTAGTGTATATCAAGACATGCCTCAGTAAAGAAAAAACTACGCCAACATAAACATGGTAATGTTTGATGTTTTGGTTTTCTGGCTTCTATATGTGTGTGTTTCTGTTTTGTTTGAGTGTGTTTGTTTAACACTTGAAATCTGATTATTTGATTCAATTCTAAGTCAGACTATTGCCGGAAGGCGAAGCTGCACAGAAAGTATAAACTCTTACTTTTGACACGCTGCCCTACTTTTTAAGCCATTCTGGTTTGAGCATTTTTTAAAAGTTAGTATTATAGTAGTCTGAAAAATAAGTACCACCCTGAGGACAAAATAAGAGAGGAAACCCTTTATATAAGTGTATAAAAGTGTATAAATTAAATTAATAAATGAATTGATTGTTGAAAAAGTATTTCCAAGTATTCTGTCGTATCCGTCCTGTTTTATATCATGAGGAAAACATTTCCTACAGCCCACACATGAGTCACACAAGCAGACAGAAACAATAACAGCATGATTTGGTCATCAGCTCTGCTTTTCAACTCTTTGCAGTCTGTGTGTACGCTCACACACTCAGACATTTGTGGTTTTATGTTTATACCTTCCCACTCACAGTCACAGGGGGTATTTAATGGGGGACATGATTCTTTATTCTCTTTATTCAGCAAAACAAGAACGTCTTCACCCAAATTCCTGAGTCCTGTCCTGGACTCATTCAAGAATCCAACAAGCCTTCAACTACAGCATCAGGACCGGCCTAAGTGTCAGCCATATAGCATCAACTCCAACAATAAGTGTTTTAATCACTTTTTGGAGTTGGTCCTGTTTATGTACAAGCAAGGGCAAAGACTAGATGACATAAAAGGCCAAATGTGAGATTGCTCTTAATCAGACTTAAAAGCAGATAGGATGAAAGCAAGGACAAATATTTTTTTTATTTTTTGACCCGATTAACTCTCAAACCTGCACAGTTTAGTCCGGTTGAATCGGACTCTCGTTTGTTTTCCCTTTTTGTGCGATTCATTTGACCAAATCTGATCGCAACAATCATATTCCAGTTGCGGACCAAAACAACCATACTGAGACCCTTTACAGGGGGTGGTCTCGGTCTCATGAACTCTGGAGTGACTCATTTGTGGTGGGAATGTGATCCTACCTTGGTCTGACCCAACTACAAGGTCTCCTCTGCAAGTTTGAGCTAAGTGGCTCCCATACCCAGGTGTGCTTTGCATACTGGGATGCAGATGAGCGAAATCAGCAGTTACTAGAAGCTGGAGAATGAATCAAGATCCGACCTGTACTAACAAGGGAGTACATTGCATTTGGCCAGAGGACTTTTTTCCTGCATTTATGTTCTTGCTCCTACCCCAGACACAACAGACCAATAAGCATAGTTAACCTTCTCACATGGATTTTTTCTGTGTGAAAAGAAACCAAATCAAGGAAAACGCAACAAGTTTACCAACTCATCTGCTGATTCGGACCAAAGCAAATTAGCTATAGGTTTGAAAACGCACTTAGTCTCTTCAGGTGTCTTGGCCGCTTAGCTGTCAGACAGAAAGCTAAATATGCACATCCAAAAAACATTCAAGATGGACTGAAATCCAAATGCTAAAAAAACCTCAGGAGGTGGTTTGAAACGCATTCTAGCCAGATGTTGGAAAGTTGGAAATGCAAACACCTTTCAGAAGCCCCTTTCACACATGCACTGCAACCCTGAAGTACATTACCCGGAGGAGCTGTATATACATATGCTTAAGACGCATATGTGATCTTTACTCCTCCCACCTGTCTCCTGTGATAATGGCAATTATAGTAGCCCTGAAACACTGTTGTGGCCTTTATCTGATCCTTGAAGAGTTTGAAGACTAAATATGTCATATGTATGATATATGTGGTTAAGTGTGTTCAAGTCCCTATGACACACTTGAAATGAAAATTGTAAATGGGCCTTAGACACTTAAAAATAATACATTTACTGTGCTGCCCTCTTTTACATTTTTATTATTTTTTAAAAGTTTACCATGAACAAAACTTTCAAGTTAACCCTTGATTCAAATGTGTTTCCTTTAACTTCCTGCTTTCTTGCTGTGAGTCAAATGCAGAGATAATTCTCAGCTGGCAAAGGGAGTATCAAACACTTGCCGCACAGAATCTCTCCCATCCTGACATTGAGATATAGTGCAGATATGTATCAAGGCAAATCACGCAGCACATTTCCATCATAGATATGTCTCACACAAACAGTGACCTTCTCAGAGCTTTTTGCTGAAAGTGGCCAGGTGTTTCAAATTCAATGAATATGCCTTTTCTCTTTGACATCTACATCATTAGTGTGAAGAAGGGCAGCTGTTGCCTTGGTAAACCATTGAGAGATGGCCTGACATGCAGTATATAAATGTACACACACACACACACACACACACAATCAAAATGAAAGTGGTGGAAATACACATTAAATGCCATAAATGTGTCCCTTCCTTGATAATTTATTGCATCATAATTCATCTCAATTATGTGGTGGTTTGTGGTTAGTTTATTGAATTAAATTTAAAGTACCCTATGGAGTTTTTGACCACTAGTACTGCTATGCAGCAATGTTCCTAGTAGCAGATCTCCATTGTGTTTGGTATTATGGTATTTTCAGTGACCAAAACAATGTGATGCAGCAGCAAACGGAAGAAGACTGGTAGCTGCTTTAAACATGGATATAAAAAGTGCAGAGTTCAAAATACTCAAACACACAACTGCGCCACCGCAAACATACAACTTCCTTTCATCCTATATTGGCCCTTTATGCAGCCCCTCAGTTCAGCTTCTGTCTGAAACAGGCCGTTTTAGTTCCTGTCTCTTTAAGGCTCCCTTCCTGATGAGCCCACTCATCTGATGGGTTTGGTCTGGAGGCGACATAATCAAACAGTAGTAGTAGGATTTAGCTTCTTTTTCTTTATGTGAAATATAAACTTCTCAGATACATCCATACATGACCGAGCCCGAATCCGATGGAACTAATGAACAACGCAAACCTGTGGAACAACCTTAACAACAAAGGTTACGAAACTGTTGACTGTTTGTGGGCATTAACAAACAATCTGATGTCAGTTCAAAGGGGAAGTAGAGGTAAATTTGCAAATGGAGCGTTCAGAGCAGACTGAAGCCCTGGCTTTAGACTTGAAGTCGGCATTTTTACATACATTAACCTCAAGTTATATAACTTTGACCATGTTTAACAAAAACATTCAACATTATAACAGTATATAAATTACAGAAAATCACAAAAAGCATGATATGTCCCCTTTAAAGTGTAAAATGGGTTTAAAGCTGTGTTGAGCAGTTGGCACTGCTATTTCTTTTCAAGGACAGTCCACTTGCTTCCACATAAGGTCTCATTTATTCTCAATTGTTGAAAAAACCTGCAATAGTTAATTTAATCTGAGTTTTTAGGGGTTTTTTTTGTTTTTTTTGTCCAAACACCTCACCAGTTTGCAGTATCATGTTTGTTTTCTTGTCCCTGCTTCTTGAGTGTGATAATGTTTGATCACTCAATATAAAGTTTAGTGGCAATAGAAGCAGCCCTCTGAGGTCATCCACCAGATAGTGACATTCCTCTAGAAGAAGATCAAAGAGGAAAGGCCGCAGGTCAGATCTTTCATTAAGGATGAGCTCACAGATCAACTACTTACGGTCACAGGTTTCCTTGTAGTGGGATTTAGTTTCTGTTGACTCTAGTAGCCTTGAGATTCTTCATTATGATTATCACAGCGGCCATATTTTACATCTTTTTTCTCAATTTCCTTCATGTTGTCCTCCTCATTGGGTGAGTTAGGGAAGGGTACAAACCGTGTCATCACCAATCACAGATCAAACACTCATCCTCAGCTCTAGATACTCTGTGATCTCTGTTCATTTGATCCCACAAGCACAGTGGGGGGGTCTCATACAAACACTGTTTATGCTTCACTGTGTCGTTTCATGTGTGAAAACTGAGAAACCATCTCAAAGAGGCAGTTTGTCATTTCCAGCACCTGAGGTTCAGAGTGATTGCCGTTACAGGATCTGCCTGTGACATCAAGGTTGATTTGTGAATGCTTGGATGTTTAAACAACAGCAACAGAGACATAGTATCTTTAAAACAAAGAGAGCTTCACATTTTTTACTAGTTATGAGCTCTAAACAGAAACTTAAGTTTGAATTCTGTTATTGTCTCTCTCTCTTTCAGCCATGTAGGGATCATGTGTCCAATTTGTCTTATCGTGCATTTTTCTGATACACTCTGAAATATCATAAATTATCTCTGTTTTTGTCTCTTCACTGCTGATTTTCATTGGGGGGCATATATAGTTTCAGCTTCCTCTCAAAATCTGGCACTATTCCTCTGCATCTGTATTTATAATTTGGCCTCAGTATGTTTTGTCTGCTGTTTTGCTCCTGTCATCATCCTGTCCTCATGCCTGAGATTCTGTGTTGATTTTGGCTGTTTGACAATGACAGGAAGTGTCAGGAAGTGGTTATGTCTGTGGTAAACCTACAGTATGGAGCACATCGATAAACCAAAACCGTGGTGACTCACACTGACCACAGACAATCCACAGCCGCTAACCTCCATCAATTCTGAATATGCTGTGTGATGGTGGTACAGTAAGAAAGACTGGACACTAGAGGTGAAACAATAAATCAATTCACACAAAGTTATTCAACAACAATTTTGTCTGTCATTTATGAAGGCAAAACATTCACATGTTCCAGTTTCTCAAATGTGAGAATTTGCTGATAATCAATATAAATGAATGAATAAATTGATCAATTTAATATCTCTTCATCAACAAAACATCAAATTTCAAGATGTCTCTGGGAACTTGTGATACATTTCAGTGTCTCTTTACATTTTATAGACTTAACAATAAATTAATTCAGCAAAATTAAGAAAAAAAATTGAAAGTTAATTGTAGGCACTAGTTGCAGCCCTACAGGACACCCAAGACTGACGGAAATGTTCACTATTCATTCAGAAATGAGAAAAAGCAGTGTAATATTTGAATGATTTGGGAAACTACCTGTTATGGAATTTTCCATCTTTAGGGGTTACAAATTGGATTACATTGGGTCAAACCTGGGCCTTGAGGTCACAGAGTAAACAACATCAAGTCTTGCAGAGAGAGACACTGCCTCTCCTTGGATATACAACTGTCTATGATATTTGGGGAAACAGAAGCCTCTCTGATAAAGGGTAAATCAGCCATGGTTACCAAGGTCGGGGGGGGGCTTTCCTAGAGAACACAGATAGGTGAATGCGTAGATTCTATTGACATAATCAGACATTCAAACCAGAATGTGCTGATGGTGACCTGAAGTTCCATGCAACGTGACCTAAACTAACACGGGTAAAAGGCAGTTCCTTGTTTAGAAACTAGTGAACCAATTAGACTAATTTTTCATATTGTAGGCTGATCTGTTGAGGTTAAAGACTAAGAGTCAGACCTTCAGAGGGCAGAACGGAAAGAGACAGCATCAGAGTTGCGGAAGACTTCGATGTTTGCTATTTCAGTTTCTCCTTGATCAAGTGCTTCAATAAACATTTTCATCATTAAGACATCAAAGGCTCGTATGCACTTTCTCCACTTAGGTGCTGACCATCACTCAATAATTCCACAACGCTACCTATTTATTAAACAGACGTCAAGTCAGTATTTTAATAGTCAAATTTATTATTTTGCCAATTTCAACACCAAAAAGATTCAGGAAAACTTGGTTCACCTGTTAGGGCTGGGTATAAAGCAATATGGAAACAAGCTTTCTATCTCTGCTATATGTCTCTAGACACAAACTAGTATCAGCTTTACAACAACAACAAAAGCATATATCTATCTAATACAGTTACAGTCAACAGACTAAAAACTGTGAAGTGGAAGTGGCTATTTCAAGTGCTCAAGGTTACGGATTTCCCAATAATTTTCTCCCTAGACAATGTGAGGTGACGCACATTGAGAGCACTTCACTCCACAGCTCAGATTAGCATGAAACTCTCCCAGTTGAATCATCACTTCAAAAGATGAACAACTGCGTCAGAAAATCTCTCGCTCTTTCATGAAAAAACTCAAAGGAATCCTTTGTACATAAAAATGTAAGGTGAGAAATGAACTATGATTTTAAACCATTCAATTTTAGTAAGAAATATCCAATCTCAGTGCTTCAGATTCTGGTGCGTTGCCGCCAATAGCAGGTGGACATTAAAGTTTACACTGTTGAGAAAACTGACAGTAAATTTGGGGCTGAATTTTGTAACTGCAGTGCAGTGCTTTGTACACAACTGCAACAGAGAAGCTTTTAAAGTTGCCAACACTCTTGACTTTTGTTTGCTGCCTGGCTTCCTCTCCAATAGCAATAGTGTTGGAGGCTCATGGGTATTGTAGTACTTAGACCCGCCGTGTCAAAGTAAAACATGATTTCTCAAAAACAAAATTTAAATAATTAAAACCGGTGGCCATAACATAAACCTATATGATTGTAACATTATCCATTATAGTTTTGTTTCCCCCCTTCGCTGCTCTATTCTAAATAAGTGCGTACTGTAGGTAACCCTGGCAACCATACTGACTCTTAACCACACTGTAACACAGCTGCGTTTTTTTTGCCTTCTTAGGCTGCTATACTAGTATGATTGTGTGAAAAAATGAAATGAATGACCAGAGTTCACAGCAACACCTCTCTCTGTATTCACATAGCCACATAAACTCATACGAGGGAGAGAGAGCAAGAGAGAAGAACTGACCGTGAGAAAGAGTGCTGTTGACCCAGCTGGATTTATTTCATTTACTGTACAGAATATTGAAGTCTGTGGACGTTCGGAGTGAGGCACCAGTGCAGCCATAAAGAACAGGGAGGCAACAAAAACAACATTCCTCATTAAGTAAAACATTAATCAGACTACTGTGGCCTAAAGATCTAAGAACTCAAACTCTAGTTCTTCTGCACACAAATATCTTCACACTTGTTCAATTAGTTATTCAAAGAAGCATTTTCAAAGGCTGGTAGATGGAAAACATAAAAATATTACATGTGAAATGCCTCTCATATAGAGTAGATGCCCCCTACACACACATACTGTACTTACGCACAAGGCCACAGACACTCACATATCAGTAACAGACATATATTACACAAATGTGGCGTCACTGGCTCTGCTGTTACAGACTGATCCAAGATACATGTATTTACTTATTTTATCTCTTATTTATTGTTTACATTTCACAGCACTATTTATAGTAATAGACTTATACACCCACTTCAGACACATTCAGCTGAAAAGAGAGGTTTGAGAGATGTTTTGGCTCTTAGATGTTGGCTCAAAAAGGAAAACTGCTTGTGGTATTTGGACAAGCTGAGCCTATTTTTCTATTTTATCAGCTCTGGAACATTTTATGTCTCCTTTGGCGATGGCGATTTTATTTATTTAGCACATTTTGTTACAAGTAATCTCAATGTGCTTTACACTGAAAAACTAAATATAAAATATAGGCATAAACATGAGAACATAGGTAACATAAGCAATATAGATATAAGAAAATAAGTATGAAGCATACACCTGATGTACATTAAACATACCACACAGGAATTAAAAACCCCCCAAAAATCAATGCAACGCACAATCAAATAGAAACCCCTGTCCTATCACATAGCCGCACATGTAACCAACTGTACAAGAAACAAGTGCTACCATACAGGTACACACACATGCATTCACACACACAGTAATTAACCATAAGCCTGGGAGAATAGGAAAGTTTAGAGTTTGCTTCTGAATGTAGACACAGTTGTGATGGACCTCAGGTCAGCAGGCAGCTTGTTCCAGAGAGCAGGACTGAAGGCAACTGAAGGCACCCTCACCAGACCTGGATCTAATTCTGAGTACAGCTAGAAGACCTCTGCCTGATGACCTGAGAGGCCTGATAGGGTTATAATCAGAGTGAGCAAGTCAGAAATGTACTCAGGAGCATTTATATGTGCTTTATAGACAATTAGCAGGATTTTGAAGGTGATTCTGTATTGAGCCAAGGAATTTCAGTACCGGGGTGATATGTTCAAATTTTCAAGTACTTGTAAGGACTCTGACTGCTGCATTTTGAATGAGCTGGAGCCGTCCCACTGACTGTTTGGGTAATCCTGCAAATAGAGCCTTACAGTAGTCTGCTTGAGAATTTCTCTGAGTCAGTTTGAGATATGAATGCTCTGAGTTTGTCTTTGGCTTTGTCATGCGTGTGTGGGCTGAGCGGTGTACACAAATGTGCAAGTTAATTTATAAATGAAGAGGAGTGAATGGGTTTCTGGAAAGCATGTTTACATCTATGCACGTGATTGTAATTTTGAAGTTGAGCAGATGACTATAATGGATCCTCCAGACCGCTAAAGATAATTCACAAGACATAAAAGATGATCAACACTGAGGAGCCATATTGTAAACCACAGATCACCTGTTTTATAGTCATTGTTTCATATCATATACACTGTTGGCAGACATCTCTCATAACAAAGACATATGTTTTCATTCATACTCTTTAAACTTGTGGAATATATAGAGAAAATATTGATATTTCTTTATATAAAGACACTGCACAATGGCATCAATTCATCTGTACGTCTATGGTGGAAATCTCCTGCCTCTTTGCGTGTCTCTTTGGGCCACAGATGAAATATTGAGTCTGGTATAGCGTTCAGTTTTCCAGTGTTGAGACTGGGAGCAGATCCCCTTTCACTACAGCTTTACATAGGTGTCAGATTTATGGTAGACAGACCCAACGCTGTGATGTTAGGTGGTCTGGATTTATCTCTTTTGTCGCATGGTGCAGTATGTTGGCAACTATGGGGTAAAGTCCTTGATCTTGTTTGGTACACTGTTAAAAAAACCCTCTCTGACCTGTTTTCTTTTGTCTGATCATATATCCTTATGTTGCTTTCACATCTGTAGTTCGGTTTACTTGGACCTGGACCACGTGCATACCCACAACTCCCACAACCAGCAGATGGATTAAATAATAGTTTAGCTTTTGAATGTATGCTAGAATTACATATTTACTGTCACAAAATCCTGTTGGAGTCTGTTTTGTCCTCCTACCCCGAAAGATCTGCACCAGAGTTTTCTTGGAAGTGGACACAACTTTTCACATGGTCTTTTGTTAATTGGTCTGAAACCGAGTTCAATTGACAGCTTTACTGCCAGCCAACCAGTTCATTGAATTCTGGTGCATTTGGTTGGCCTATTCGGTACAAGCTTGTGTGCTACGACATGTATTTTGGTAGTTAAGTTAGTGAGTGAAACATAGCCGCCACAAGATGCCTATTTTTTCTCCCAATTCTACATGTTCATTAGTAGGGCTGAAAAAATATGTGTATCACCAATGCCAAAGGTAATGTCCTCAAATGTCTTCTTTTGTCCCAACCAACCCCAAAACCCAAAGATATTCAGTTTCTATCCTAGAAATTGGCCATAATCGATTAATCAACTAATTGTTGCAACTCTATTCGTCTATTAATGCTGTACAAGATCCAGTTGAAGTCTATAGTATTAATGCTCATAATCAATCATTTCTTCATAAACATATGTCAGTCACCAGAATTTGATTTCTCTTTGTGGTGAGGCTCTGTCCATATGACTCCAGTCTTACAGCTCTTGGATCGTGACAATAAGTCAGCGTGAACACAGAATTGACTGGAACTAAAAGGTAATAATGTATTGATTTTTCTCCTTGGTCTGGACCAAATGAACCAAATTACAAGTGTGAAAGCACCCTAAAAAAGACAGAAAATAGGAAATGATTCGAGTATTAGGAAGCAAGTTTTTGAAGTTCAACAATTTCATAAACATTTAAACTTTCTAGTAAAATTTCCCTCTTGATATGGTGGATTTTTGTTGTACCAGCTTTGTTGCATTGATACACTAACACACATAGTCATCCAATGTGTTTCCAAGGTGTGCCGTACTGCACCATGGGAAAGGTGATTTTGACAAAGACTGGGTAATTGTGATAGTGGGTGGAGAAAACAGGATACTGTAGCACAATCCTATTGTCCTCAGCTGAAGCAGCCATCAGCTATTTTGAGCCTGTAACTGTAAAGTTGGATTGATGGCGCATTGCTCCACGATGTGTAATTGCTTTTATGGGAGCGATTCCTTTGTGTGTCTGTAAGGAGATGACGCAGTCTATTGTCTGTGCTATTGACTTCCACCTCAATGTGGAGAAAGGTCATGCCGTGACTATGTTACATCCTTATTGGGATAATATGACCTTTTGTTTAAGTCTCCACTCTGGAAACTAAAAAACTTGTTCTCCCTGCAGAGAAGACTTTGTTCATGTCATGTTTGTTCACATGAGTTCAAAATTAATGATATAAGTAAAGAATGTTGCTTGTGTACATGTATTGAGTTATGATCTGAGTTAGTCTACCACCAAAGTGTGCAGTCAAAATTAAACCCATTACATGTTTCAGCTATATCAAGCAGCGGTTTCAAAGGAATCCCTCCGATCCACTGATAGTTAACACACAAATGCCTTGTGCATTCCATAAGAGAGGGGAAGAGGGTCTTTTTGTTGTGGGGATAGGGGATCATTAAAGGACAATGTCTCTATAGTAAAAGAAGGTCTTTGTGTGTGTGAGGAGGGTCTCAATGTGGCCTTTGTTAAGTCGGTGTACTGGGTTCTGCTCTCAAACTGAGGAGGGGGAATTATTCTAAATTCTTAATCTGCCGCTTTGTCACCACTGTGGGCATAAAGTGGCCGTTTTGGGTTTTTTAACAAGGGAGAGGGGAGGGTATTGAGGCATTTGCTGCCTAAGCAGGCTATGGTATGGCTGTGTAGGTGGAGGACGCAGGCAGGCACAAGACAGAGACGTCATGAGATGAACCAGTTACATGGAGCCTTTCTGCATATCTATACTCAAAGTTTCACTTGTACATGCTAAGTGAAATTACACTGAAAGGCCTTTTTCCAATACACAACTTCTCTCTTGCATTTGTGTGTCTCATCACTATTCACTCTCAGGCACTATGTGGAAAAGTTCAGTGGAACATTTTAAACTATCAAAAAGCTTTGTTTCCACTCATGCATTGAAATGGAAACCGGGTCTAAACAGTCAGTGATTAACCTGCAGATCTTTTAAAAGAACGTGTGGATCAGGGACATATTAATTCCAGCAATGACTTTGAGCAAATCTGTTTTGCAGCATTAAGGGTTAAATGTGTGTCTTTTGGCTCTTGATATATTATGTCTGCAGTTTAGTCAAGGCTTCAAATTATTTTGCTTCTGCTTCTGGTGAGCAAGAAAATGTGGTCATGGCACAGGATCCAAAGAAACTAGGTTCCACATGGATTTTGCATGTGAATTTCATTAACAAGACTCTGTTCAGTCTTAACTAATATCTCTACGGCATTCTCGGCTATCTTAGGGTCTTGACACCTCTGACCTGTCGGTTGCGACTGCTTTCTTTGATCATGTCTTGTTCAGAGTGACCCCACAGGCTGTGTTTGTGTTTGTGTTGTATCTAGTACAGACCAGCCTGTGATGGTGGGTGGTTTTCTTGGTATGCAGACATTCAAAGACAAATTGTCCCCATCAGTGGCTGGACCCAGCCTCTATGATGAATGGGATTTTCATGGACACATGGCTATCCATTATGTCTGGATGTTCGTCATGAGTCATTCAAGCCACATCCAAAACATCCTTTCTGCACACCAGACCAACATAGACAACATTGCAACAATCTTCAACACTCATGCAACAGAGCTGCAACCATAAACAACAAGTGTATTCACAAACCACAGAATACACAAACATAGCCAGTCACACCTACATTACACAAAATTACTACACACTGTGTCCCATTTAGTGCACAAAGATGGAGGCTGGAATCAACACATGGACACATATGGCTGCTGTGTTTATGCTAATGAAGTGGACAGCAGAATGTTTGTTTCCTGTATATTTGACTATAACGTGACTTCTAACAACCCATCCCTAACCTCCATGTTGTCTGTTTGTGTCTTACAGGGTGGGAAGAAACACAGTGGCCCCTGCGGAGGAAGAGACTGCAGCGGAGGCTGTAAATGTTTCCCAGAGAAGGGTGCCAGAGTAAGTCCAATACTCTAACTACTGTTCCAAATAGTGTTATAAATACCCCCCTCTCTTTCTCTCTCTCTCCTTCTCCTTCTCTCTCTTTCATTCTGAAATGCCAAATAAGGCCATAATCGTGTTGGATGCTTTCTGTAATTGTAATTTCAATAACTTGGTTGCTGAGAGTGCATACCCTCCTCCAAAGTAGCTCACATTTTGATGCTTCAGGCTTCTACATACCTCAATCTTTCTCACAATGTGGCAGTATCTAGAAAACATAATTTGCGGAGCCTGGAGGGAACTTAATAACTTCTTATAGATCCTCAATTCTATATCCTCCATTTTGAAAGTGACCCCACATCCTCTTCTTTAAAGGACAAGGCTGGTGTTATTCTATATTTTTCTCCCCAACCACCAATTAAAGGACCAGTGTGTAAGATTTAGTGGCATCTAGTGGAATGCACTTGGCAGAAATGGAATATAATATTCATAAGTATGTTTCAATTAGTGTATAATCACCTGAAAATAAGAATTGTTGTGTTTTTGTTAGCTTATAATGAGCCGTTTATATCTACTTAGGGAGTGGGTCCTCTTCCACGGAGGCCGCCATGTTGCACCACCATGTTTCAACAGTAGCCCAGAACAGACAAACCAAACACTGACTCTAGAGAGGGCCTGTTTTTTGTGAGTTTCGCTGCCACCATAGGTTCTCCTACACGCTTTGAAGGGGAGGGGTATTCAGCTGGTTGCAATCTGCAACCTCACCACTAGATGCCACTAAATCTTATACGCTGGTCCTTCAAAAGACCAAAACCAATGATGAATTAATCCTATGTACAAGTATTGTCTGTGCAGCTGTAAATACTCAATACTGCACCAATGGTTATAAATCCATGGTTAAAAATAGTCCCTGTCCAATTCACAGTTTATTCCTGTTTGGGTAATGTTTGCTAAAAATGATTAGGTGATTCAGGAAATTTCTTAGCCCTTTACTGAAAGCTATATATTTGTGACAGTCAGAAAGTATTGAGAAATTGGCTTGGTCTTTTATGGGATTTTTTCATAATAGAGAAAAAATAGAAAAATAGAAAAAATATAGAATAATGCCAGTCTTATAAATACAAGCAGAGCATCCATTCTGGTATTATTTATACCATATGTTCCGTCATGTTAGCTAGCTAACATCATGCTATCACGGTTTCTTGTGGGAAATTAAAGTATCACAACAATGCAATGATGTGAATGTATGAGCCTGACATGGGCATTCAGCTATATGGAAGACTGTGCTGCTGAAAGCCATTAGTTTGAAATACTTATCACACTTTCTTAACATTTTAAGTGATGAAATTCACACCATTAACCACAGTCAAAGAAGAGGTCAGCATGCAAGGAGTGTCTGGAGTGTGAGAGACCCATTAGGGAGAGAAATGAAAGATAAAAAGAAGAGCGAGTGACCTGATTAAGGGGTTTGAAATCAGAGACAGACATAGACTAAACATGTTTAGATAACAAGCTCAGAGTGAGTGACTGGGGTTCTGCATGACTAAAGACTGTTTTTTGCTTCAGACACGTGCTGTTCAGATCATCAGATAGTTTTCTGATGTTGGAGTGAGGTTTCCACATCCTTAAAGTTTTTTAACTTTCACAATCAGTCAGCAAACACCTACTTGCCGCTTTGTTTGGGAGAAGAAAAGGGTTTCATCTGTTCTGTGAATACTTTCTTTTCAAGGATGAAATGTATTTTGAATGGGGACATAAAGAAGTGGTTTCTCTTGGCTTACACAGTAGAGGAGCTGACACAAACACCTCTAAGATCTCTGCTACACACTGAGCCTACCTGCTGCATGGAACAAGTACCTGTTAGTTGAGCAGGAAAGTAGAGCTGCAACGATTAATTGATGAATTGATTAGTCAGTCGACAGAAAATGAATTGTCAACTATCCATTCGTTGTTTTGAGTAATTTTTTAAGAAAAAATGCTAAAATTCTCTGGTACCAGCTTCTTCAATGTGAATATTTTCTGGTTTCTTTAGTCCTCTATTCGTGGACTGTTGGCCAGGTCAAAACAAGACATTTTAGTTTGCATCTTGGGCTTTGGTAAATGGTTATCATCATTTTTCACCATTTTCTGACATTTTACAGACCCAATGACTAATCTTTTTATTGAGAAAATAATCGACAGATTGTTGATAATGAAAATAATTATTAGTTGCAGCCCTACAGGGAAGAATATCTGGACAAGCATTGGTGTTGGGTCAACTTCCAAAAGAGATCAAAAACAAACAAAAAAAGCAGTCAGATTGCCACAGCTTTTGTTGCTTTGGGTGCTTAAACCCCAGTTTACCTGCTACCATGTCTAGTTTATTTTCATGTTATTTATTAGATTTGTTTTTCAGAGATTTAAATGTTTTCATTCCCGCATTTTTAATTTCCTGTCCATTCTGGTTTGGTCAATGTAACATTGCCCCCTACTAAGCAACTTGTAATGTTATACATGAACATACATATACTACCAATTATATATTTGCAGAAAATGAATTTATGCAAACGTCTGCACTCAGTGCCTTCTCAAGCATCAAATGTAAGGCATTAAATATGATTTCAAAGTCATCATTAGTCAGGTAATGTGCTGTGAATAAAATCACCATGACAACCTGTTACAAAGCAGTTGTACAGAAAATAAGGGATCTATAGCGTTATATATATTGTAAGCTATTGTTTAAAGTTTTGCTTCCCTCTGTATTTCAAAGACCATATTTCCAAAGTGGCCAAACTGGCCAGTTTCCTTTGTTTCTCTTATCTTGTAAAGAGTGCTCACAGGAACTATAAATGTCTCAGTTCAGCTCTGTGATGTGGTAAACTCAAGAACTGAAATGGACTCCTATAAGACTCCCTGCCCACCAGTAGAACAGCTCTGTAGGGAGGCATTCTTAAAAAACACAGAAGTGAAGACAGAAATGGTCTAGCAACTGTACTTTGGTATGCACTGAGAATTTACCAGACCAACTTTACAGTAGGTCTGACCTGTGACCTGTGTGCTCGCTGGATACAGGAAACCCCATAAGTAAGCGTAGAGAGACAGAGGGAGGAAGTTCCACATTCCTCATCTGAAGGATGCAAAAGTGTGATGAGAGGGTCAGCAGACCACCTTTCGTTTCCTCCTCCCCTCTGTCACTCTTTCTCTGCGTCAGCTGGATGTGAAGGAAAGGATTTCGATCATTCAGTGAAGAAGTGATAATGAAAGTACGAAGAGAGTTAAGAGTTTTTACAAGCAAAGTCCTTTACTCATTTGTTCTGCTGAAGATGACTGTACAAACGTTTCTTTTACGCACTGACTTTGGCTCTGAAACCATTTGTCGAAAGATAAGATTCTACTGTCCAAGAAGCTAGGAATTATAAATGTTCCTTTATTTTTGTCTGTCAAGTGTTGTCTCTGACTCATTATGTGCGTATTTAAGCTGTTCATTTTTCAAGGCCTAAGGGTCTTGTACATAATATGCTTCCCCTTCCATGCATTACCCAACTCTTGTACTTGTTTGTGAACACAATGGAAACAAAGATGGTCCCTCACAGATGTGTTCACCCATCTAATTCTTTAGCTTTACGTCTATTATCTTTCCTTCCAAGTCTTTCCCTCGAGGAGATTCAACGGATCTTTCGCAGCTGTCTGGATTGGCTGAGACTTGTCACAGCTGTGGTGATTAGGTGATGGTTGTTAATGGCTAAATGGTGGCTGTAGACATATCAACACAATGCCATGGCTGCCATGTGCAGTGGTGGGATTCTGTTATTTGAGCAGAATCATCATCACCGTGTCCAAGCTTTTTACTGTTAATGTTACTGTTTTTTATCTGTTCTGCTCATGCACTATGCTCCAATGTCTGGATGACCATCTTCAAAAATGAGGTCACACTAGCAATATCTCTGTGAGCTATGAGTCATCAAGTAAGAGAGATGAGCTAAGAGCAGAAATATAAAAGTAATGTTAAAGATATAATCTTCAAATTTTTTAATGAAATGATGCGATTTATGGTCACCATTTTTAATATAGTCTTTCATATATTTATATTATATTATATTATATTCTTTCTATATTGTAGTTTTCATTGTCAGTGGCAGAGTCCACCATCTCCACTCAGGATTCAAATTTCCAACCTACACATGAGGGATTCATAGGAAATGATGCATGCATGTAATCCAGTGTAATTTCACCTAATAATTATCAGCCTTGCTGTTTACTTTTCACTCTCCCACAACCGTATCAGAGCTGTATTAAGTTACTGCTAATGCAAACCAAATATTTATTATAGTTATACTAGTTCACATTAAAAGCATTCAAAGGGGGCGTATGTAAATCAACAGGATTGAAGTCTTAAAGGATTATAACTTAAAGGAACAAAGTGATTTTTCCCATTCAACATAGAAATATATTACATGTGTAGTGCAGGAAGAAAAGGGAACTGGATTATGTTTCACTGGACAGAGAGTCATGTGAGGTTCTTCATAAATTAATGCAAGACAAATCTGGAGAGAGACAAGAGACAGGCAGCGAGAGCATGAGAGACTGAAATAGTGAAATGGATTGTTTGGTGGAGAGCAGAGATTCAGCAAGTAGACTCTCCAGCCTTACCACCCACTCCCCTGGCAGAGTGCACACTGAAGGCGTGCAAAAAAATATCAAGCTCCTCGCAACACACTTCCAAAAGTCCTCATTGTTCTTTTGTATCATTAATGGATTGCACTTCTGAGATTGGTAATAAAAAAGAACCTAAAATGGAGTAATGAGAAAATAAATTAGGCACACAATGCATCTGAAGTAGTTCACAAGACTGTACTTTATTATAGTTGAGTAAAATAGGCACAGCTGTAATCACACAGCAGAGTTGGCACCTCTACAAAGAAAGTAAAATGTAGCCAAATAAAGAAATTGAGAATCCCAGGAGCTATGAGCGAGGTGGTGTTGTGAAACAAAACAGTTTGTGGTCTTGAAAGCATGAAAAACCAGGGCAGCATTATAAACTGAACACAAGGCACCCTGCATCCCCACCAGAAAACATGTTCAGCAGATCAATGCTGTCTTTTGTGCTGGGAATCTTTCCATTTCAGTTCTCAGAAACAAGGAGCGGCGCCGGGTTTTATACAGAAAAAGAAACTTCGGCAGAAAGAACAGTAGTGTCCATCTGCATGAGCTCACTGTCTCCTATACAGTAAGAGAGAGAGAGAGAGAAGCTATGGGAGGGAGAGAAAGATAATGTGTGTGTGTGATAGGCACCATTATAGACACTACGCAGATGGAGAGATGCTGTCCTTTCCACCATGGGAAAAGCTGCCACAGCTAATGTACAACAGGAAATGACACATATTTCAGGAAGTTGAGCACAATGACAGTCCACTGATCTTTTCTTAATATGGACGGTCTCTGTTTTTGTGGGAACAGGATTGTCCATGTGTTCGGTCAACTGCATTTTTTGCCTGTAGCTATAAATGGCAGAGATTTCCTTGTTCCATGAAAACAAGTCCATACCTACAGTACATTCTGAATCCAGCACCCATCAATATCACGCACATAAAGGGGACCTATCATGCTTTTCCTCAATTTGAGTCAAATGTATAATATAATAATGGATGTTCATATTAAATGTGGCCAAAGAGTCAAATAATAAGGTAAACATATGTAGAAGTTATCCCTGTGAGCAAAAAGCACCAGCTTCAGACTGCTCTGAACCAACAGTTTCCAACAGTTTTTTCTATCTATCAATTCAGCCCTAGCCGATGTCACCTTGTGATGGATTTCTTTATATGGTCATATGCTCCACACACAGCGTATCAGTTCACTTCTCCACTCTGCTAATATTATGGTGTTTTCCATTGTTTGGGGGTAGTCACTCTGAGCCGTTACTCAAATCAAGCTGGCACGCTATGAGTGTTTTTCCATTACACAGCACAGCAAAGTAAAATAAGTAGTTTACCTGTTGGTCGTCTGCAGCTCTTCATCAAACATCATCATCGCTGGGGCTGTTTCTGCTTGTACTAATCCTCCCTGCATTATTTCTAACTAATCCACTCAGCAAAGAGCTTCAAATATCCCCATATCTTGTTGTATCAACCGGTTTTTAGGGCTGCTAACGAAGCTCCACTAATTGAGTGAGTAACACATTTAATTTCCTGTAAATTCTTCACACTAAAAGTCTCCCATTATTAGGTAATTTAAAAGCAGCGGTTTCCATTAGCAGCAACTTAACACAACTGTTACAGCTGCCCCTCAGCAGGCTTCCAGAAAGTTGGCCAATCAGAACAGAGTGGGCTCATCTGGAGGGGGCCTTAAAGAGACAGGAGACTAAGACTGCCTGTTAGAGACAGAGACTGAACTGAGGGGCTGCATAAAGGGCCAGAATAACATAAATAAGGAGTTTTTTGTACTGTGAATCATGCAAAGCTCCTCTAGTGGAGTTCTAGATTAAAGGTATAGAGCTGGAAATGAGCATAATAGGTCCCCTTTAACGTCTGCTCAGGGACAGGATAACGGTACACAGAGGAATGTTGTAGATTTAAAAAGGATCAAAGAACTTTTGAATATATTTTCACCAAAAGGATGGAAGCCCTGGTTTGGTGAGTTTCAGGTTTTGAGCTTGTTTTGATCATAACTTCTTAGCAATGAGGACATTTTACAATGCCTGGGTATATAAAACCGTTTCAAAGCAAGTCATAAAACTCACTAATGCATGGCATTCATGGTAAAGTAATAATGTTTTTCTTTGTCCCTGAAAATTGTTTCCACTCGAAGATGCACATTTTTCACCTGACAGTAGTGATATGAATTTGAAGCAGACATTTTGGCCTTATCTAACCATCTAAAAATTGTCTCAGTATAACTCTTGAACTTAAATCATGCTCAACTCCTCTGATTAGAGCTGCATACAGTACCATCAGTGGTCGGTAACTTCAATCAAATGTGCTTGATCTCTTTTGCTGGACACAAATTGTCTGACAGTAGAGGAGAAGAAATAAGTGAGTGAATTGATTTGCTGGGACTGACAGCATACCTTTTTAGATTAGGGGCCTGTTGCAGCCTCACGCATCAATACAAGAAATGATGTGTACAGGCAGTTTTGTGTTGGAAGCACTTCATTCCCAACCTGCAATCAGGAGCCTCATTTATTCCTGTAGTCCATCTTCCCTGACCCAGACCTTGACAGGGCCTGTCAGGGAAGAACTACCAACTGTGGAGCAATGATGAAAAAGTGGAGCATGTGACTGTGTGATTGGAAGGGAAGGGAGGTCAGTACAAACCTGCTGCTATCACTAAAACTCTTGGACAGGAGGAGTTTCTTTTCCTAAGATTATTGGAAACGGGAATTCAATGGGGATCACAGGCTGGCTTTTGTCCTGTGTGAAAATTAAATCTGTGGGGCGGTAAGAAATGTCTGGGGAGATGCTTAAACAAACAGACAGTAACCAGCTGTTTCTATGTGTTAATACAGCATGATGTACCAGGCAAAAGATGGAAAGAAATGTCATCACTAGCTTTTGCTACGGGTGGAGGATTTTAAAGATACCTCAGCCACTGTGCAAACCTGTAAAAATAATGGTGAGACATAGAAGTCATGCCTAGAAGAAACACAAAGTCTTAACAAGCCTGTTAAATCACCACACCTCACACATTCCTCATGTGGTTTGTTTGGTTTCACCATTTCCCCTAGACTCAAAAATATCTGTGTATGGAACACAGAGATCAATGAGAAAAGAATAATATGCATAAATAACAAAAATATTTTATGACAAGGTCACAAAGTATTCTTTCATATATATATATAAAGAATACTAGCAGCTGAGCAAGAGTTTATGCATTAGTTTAAGTTTAAGCAGATTTCAAAGGAGGTCTCATGAGTAAAATAGTTATAAAGTATCAGAAAGGGAATTTAAAAGGACAATTGACATTTGAGGCTCATTAAATATTGGTGATGTCAGACTAATACTATTCAAATGTTATTTTATGAGTTCTCGTGTAGTGATATTTAAATATGCATGAAATTTTTCTTTTTTTTTGGGCCACTTAGGGGCAGCGCAAGAACAACACTGACCAGATTATTACCATATAAAGTTGTTATGGTGAATTTGGCTACAAATCTAGCACATTCAGAGCAACATTAGCATTCATTTGGAGTCATGTTTCTGGCCAACAGGCAGATAGTGCTGGGCAGATAGTGTGCATTAGGTTTTTAGAGCTCTTTTGCTGAAAACAGCCTGCTGTGGCTAGAAATAAAGCTGATGGGAGCAGTGAGAGTGAACAAAACTAGTAAAGTTAAGGGCCATAAAACCAAATCATGAGCTGAAAGATATTAAAACACTCTATTGAGCTGAGGAGAACTGCATAGTTGGTCAGTGCATCACTATAAGCAACCACATTCACACTATACATAGTCACTTTGTCAATCAATATTGATTGAAAAAGCTTTAAATGTGTGTTTGTGTGTGTGAGTTTGCTTCCTTGATACTCTACAGAAAGACAAATCTCAATGTCACGGACAACAAACAAGAAGGCTGAGACATACAGTGCAGCTCTCATACACAAGTAGGCTCTATATAATTCAGAAAATTGATATCACAAGATCATATCATATTTCTTCAATGACATCATCTGCCTCTACAATCAAAAGAAATACTTTTCCCTATCTCTTGTTTTTTTCCAGTACTGTCAAAGCCAAGTTTGACCCGCCATTCTGCACCCAGTTATGGTTCAGCTTTAAGAGCCTATAAAAGTGGCTTACTCTCACACTTTAAGATGATGGGTGCTGTTTTGGAACAAGAGGACTATTGTTGGTGTGGACAAAGGAGCATCTCTTTTTAAAAGTCACAAACACAGGGTTAGGGTTTTCAGTTTTTGCTGAAGAATATTAACCGTTTGCTAAATAACTGTTACTAGGCCGGCCTGTCAAGCTTTGGATTAGCATGCATGGGAGTTTGGAGGGTCGTGCCTTTTTATTTAGTCTTTCCAAAACCAAAAGCACAAGAGCAAAAGTGTATGTAATGGTAGTACTGTAGTACAACAACAATGCTGTTTATATTCATCTCCTCTCGTGAGGAAGCTATTTCTTCTGTCTTTTTAAAAAATTCTGGAAACATTAAAAAGCCGAAGACAATGTTTTGAAACCATAGAGTTAATGTTAGCTTAATCAGCTAGCAACAGGTGATAAAATCTGCCAGTGAGTTGTCATTTCAAAATCAACATCCTACTTTTGTCCGAAATCAACTTTGAGTAATAAATTTGCCAGTTATCATTGTAAACTGCATATGCCACCTGGGAACAGAAAGTTTGTAGTTGCAGTAGCTAAGGGGTTGGCAAGTGGTCAATCGATTAGACAAATGTGACAAAATTTTGATTTTGTCGTATCATAGAATGTCGCTCCATGACATTAATGCTTTTATCATCTCTGTATCTCTCTTACAGCAGAAAGAGAGATTAGTTAGACCTCTCCACTGACAGTGCAGTCATTCAGTAGTCCAGTATTTGTGCAACCTTGTGTGTATTTAGGCAGCAGACACTGGTCTTGTGAAACCATCTGTAGCCTCACCGTGTTATCATCAGCCTGAACACATGGCGTGAGTATAACTGAGGACAAACAAGGTGGATCAAGATGACTAGAATAAGCCTGAGATATTCTGTTTCATGTTGTGGCTGGGTGATTGTTACCTCATGGGACTCTGAATGTAAGCATACTTCATCCCTAATCACTTAGAAATATGGCAAAAAGCTCCTTTTATGTCCTGTAACAAACCTCTCCCCCTTTCTCTAATTGTTTCCTCATTATTTTCATATGGACACCTCCTGTTACAAGTTCAATCCATCTCCCTCTCCATCGTATTGAAAAGCACATGCAGACACACCAATCAATCATCTGGTCAGTCTGTATTGTCATAACAGGAAAGTTGGGTAAATAAGGTGTTAACACTGTTCATCCTCTGGGACGTATGCATTTGATTTGCAAACAGCAGTCAGGAAATGTTATGGTCGGCGAAGAGGGTCTTCTGGGTTGTAGGAAAAATGTGACCAGAGTTGTGGGTCACCACGCCAACACCATGTGTTCCCCATCAGGCCTTGTTGTGAAACCTACATCGAGGGCCGGTTGCAGAGGAAACAATTAGATCCCATCTAAGTCCTCTCATATTTATTTCCCCCAGTATTCTAGTTTTCTGAAAAAGACAGTTTCCAGTTTCCAGTGCAGGCTTTTTTCTCAGGAGCAGAGATTGGGGATCCCATGCCATGTGTTCAACATCACTGTGTAATTTTGGAAATGTTAAGCAATATGTGACTACAGTGATCAGCAGTTTTTCTTCCTCATGGCACAAGGTCAAAGTCAAACATTGCCCCCACTCTTAACCATCCACATCTTAAAGAAATTTGGAAGATCTCCTCGATGTAATTTTACATCTATAACCACCTGATAAGCCATTCAGTTGGTAATCATATCCATGCATAGACCTATGTGTCTAGGAATGTGTATTGCAGCTGGAATGGCACTGGGCGTTGCATCCCCCTGTGGGAAAATTAAAAAATTTTCCAGGATGGCAAAATTGGACTGTGGACTGAGCCAGATGGATGGGTCTGAAGTTGCCAAAAGAGACCTTGAGGATTACATGGGTATCCTCGACACAAATGTGACTGGCTGAGGTCCATATCAATCAGGGCCAAATTCACAGCTGGGTATTCCACAATAAATCTAGTTTTCCAGACTTGGCTCTTCTGCTACATTGTTGTATTTCTCACACATTTGTAAAGCAGTTCATAAAAGTGCCCTATATACATAAAGCTATTTAGGACTCCAACTTGGTATTTTTGCTTGATAAATTAAGTATTATATTATTACCAGTAATAATTTGGAATAAATGTTTTTGCTGATAGATTCAATTAATCAACTAATCAAACTGGCACTAAAACTAGCATCATCATTTTTACCCATACCTACTAGTGATCATGTTGTTTTACTGTAAGATGTTTTTATCAGATCCTTATTAAAAATACAAAAAAAAAAAAACTCCAAAAAAACTAATTTTCTAATACTTCACCATAACTCCTGTGGCCTGTTAAACTCTTACACGCCATATATAATTCAATATACATACCTTTGTGCCCTTGGGTGCGATACACAACGTCAGAGTACATTTGTTGAGGAAATGGTTTTCCTTGGTGGACTTTTATAAACAGACATGCTGCGCAATGAGCGAACCACTGTATGGAAGTTGTAATTGCATTATAATCACAGTGATAAATGTAACAGTGTGATTATAGAGGCAACACACCCATGATGGATCTCATTACACACAGACACACACTTATACACACATACATGCAGACACACGATACAGGCACACAGGTGGTTGATCTCGGAGGTGAGGGCAACACCTCATTTGAGACTAGGCGCCACATCTCGCTCTTTCTCACACACATACACACACACACACACATATATACACAAAAATCGCAGCTGTGTCCTGTTTAGACACACATGTGCTTGGACCACAAACTTGAGACGTCTCATTCCTCTAACGTGAGGCAATAGCACAGGTGTCGGGCCCCAGAGACCCCTGGGATAACTAGAGGTCCAAGCTGTTCTGCTCTCAGCCTGGGATCCCCCCCCCCTCGAGTCTTGCTCTGCAACACACACCCTTAACAAAAACAGCACACATGCAGACTCTCTCTAACACACACACACACACACAGTCAGTTTCAGTCCAACCACTGGTCATTAGGAGTCCTCTCTCTCCGGTCTGGATGCTGTCAGATCTTTGGCAAATGCGTGTGCACGTGTTTGGGGAAAATAACACGTGCATGCAAAAATTAGCTCAGTCTAAACACATTAATTCTAATGTAAACTGGGCTCAGCCAAACCACTCTGTGCCGAATGGCTGCAGACGACTTCATGAGAAATGAATCAAATGACAACAAATGACTTTTGTTTGTCTGAATGTCATCTGTTGATTATCCCGCCACTTCATCTCCTTCTGTGTACATGAGAAACTTAAAGTGAGTCAGAGGAACTTGTTGTTGCACCAGCTGAGTTATGAAGGTTCAAGTGATGTTTTCACAACTCTGGCTGGAGGTTTGTCTCCATGACAACTAAGCATGTTAACTTCCTCATGGATAATTCTTCATCGGGTGCTGTTTTGATATTGTTGTTCCACCTGTAGCCTGTACAGCATGGCCTTGTTGCTTTTTCTTTGACTATTACTGTATCATTTTTTATATGCTCTGATCCAACATGGTCATCAAGGATTTTCAGAAGTAAGACTTTTTTTTTCCAGCAGGGGGGAATTGGAAAGCTGACCTTCCTGACTGCAGCCAGGAGATCTAAACATACTCTCACAGATATCTAAACATCATCTACAGATGTTTATTTACTCTGCCTGAGTCCTCCTCAGGGCATCCAGTGGAGGGCCCTCCTCGTCCTCCTAAGCAAGCCCCTCAAGCCTTCCCCTAACCCTTAATTCCTGAGCCTTGTTTCCCCCCGGGCATCATGTGGAAGGGATGCGGATCTTTAGGAAATGAGTCCAAAAAAATTGTGTCCAAGAAAAACATGTATGTGAGCTGGGTCACAGAGCAGTGGGACCAAATTCACTGAAGTGTCTGAGCCCCATTTGTGGGAGTCAGAGAAAAAGGGCAGGAATTTAGTGTTTATGTGTGGTAATCTGTCTTCATGGCCACTTTCTTTCCTTTTCTTTCCTACTTTCTTCCTCTCCTCTCTTCCTTGATACATATTTATTTCCTTACATCCATTCATTCCTGCTTTATAATCTTTCCTTTTTTCTTTACTTCCCTCCTTTTTCTTTTGTGCGTTCTTTAATCTTTCATTCACATCTCCCCTCCCCTCTACTCCCTTTTCCCTTTTTCACACCAACTTTCCTGCCTTCATTTCTTCCATTCTACTTTGTTTCCTCCATTCCTTCCCTTCATTCTCCCCCCATTCTCTTAATTTAATTCTTCTAATTTCTATTCTCGGTTTCAACCACCTTCCTCACCATCACATACTGTTAATATTCTTCAGGGTATTGTCAACCCTCAGCAGGCAGCTCACAGAGACACTCACCAGAGTTTACATGAGTATGAGTGTTGTGTGAATATAAGTGCACTCACTCTCATCTGTTAGATGTTTGTTTGGAGGTAGGGAGCTGTCAGTGCCCTGTCCCACACCGATGACATCAGAGGGCACTGATCACACTGCATAGGTCAGTCATTCTGTTTAGATTCTAGTATTATTTCTGAGGAAATAAAGTATATACAACCACCAGAATGGCAAGTTATGGCATTAACACTGTTTTCAACAAAGTAAATATAGAGAGGAATAAATATCCCGTATCCATGAAAAAGAAGTGTTTAATCTCAATTTATATGTGAGTGGAAGTTTTGAAGATTGCAAATATCTGCAAGCATGTGTGTCTGCATGTCCTTAGGACAGAAGCTATTTCTTGTAAAAATCAGTCATGGACTGAATGTTCCTCTCCCTAAGCAAATATCTTCCACATGCTGCAGCTTCAACACAACAAGAAAACAAATAGAAGACAGAAAATGTTTAATCCAAGCTGGTACATTTTAAGGAATATTAAAGATAGGTTCACATTTTTTCAAGTCTGTCTTTAAACAATAGTCAGGCACCAAAATGAACATTAAAACAGGTTTTGCTTGCTGTAATCATTCCTCATCTTCAAACTACCCATGACAAGATCCCTTCCTAATGTGATATTCATTGTATGTGATGGAGAACAAAATCTACAGTCCCCCTTCTGTGTGAAAAAAGGCTTCAACAGGTATGTTTTTATCAGTGAAACATAATAAGGGTCAACATAACAGATCCTGAAGAAAAATACAAAAAAAACCCCAACTGTGGCCTCTTAAACTGTTACACTCCATATATAATTCAATATACATATCTTTGTGCCCTTGACTCTGATATACATTTCCACTCAAACGTTTTGACACACCTTCCCACAAGTGTCTCCAAACTTTTGACTGGTACTTTACAATGTGGGAATTTCATACTAAAAAGACAGTAACTCACTTGATTTGAGGGACTCAGATTGCTGCAGCCTCATATTCTGGACTCTGGATTTTGTCTCCCATCTCTTCCGTTGAAAGCACATTTGGAAGGATTTTCTTCAGGGCTGGTACAAACAAGAGGAATGATTACAGCAAGCATAAACAGTTTCATAGTTCATATGGGCACCTGGATATTGTTTTGAGATAGACTTGAAATCCTGTTCTTTGCTACTGCCATTATTTTCACGCTTACCTCTAAGACATGATAAATGTTTTGATTTTCCTGCCATTTATCATAACTGCTTATCTCTGTTGACCCTTTACCTACCAGTAACTCTGCCCATTTCTTGTCTAAAAATACAAAATGTCCTGAATGTAGCTCCCATTTTTTCCGAACAGACAGATGAATCAACAGAGGGAGCTTCCGGCCAGTTGTTTATTCATTTATTTTATTCAACTCTGAGGTCAGAGGTTTGTGCACTGGTCTGTTTGTTCCCATCCTGCTCTTAGCGGGTCATTCCCAAACCGTCCACCCCGTGGGACAGTCTGGGCCCAGATGAAATTTATGGTGTCAGACAGGGGAACTTTTAATATATCTGTGATTTAAGAATGAGAAATGCAAACACACCCACATACGGACAGGGGTGGGTTGCTGTATTTTAAACAGTGTGAAGAGGAATTTTCTCAGAGTTTTTCCAATATGGGTCAGATGTTCTGAAGGCACTAGCACGGTTAAGTACTGCAGTATAGATGACATGTAAATATGTCAGTTAGAAATCCAATCACACTTAGAAAAGTAGGAAATGTACACACTTCTAGACATAAGCATATGTTTGGACATGACTGTGGGAAAAACAGGTTGCGTCAGAGGAGAAACAAGCGAAATATATCCAGCATAATCGTAGATTTACTAACTTTTAAAAAGCAGCTTAACCCAGGCTGAAAACCCATGTTTCACTGCCCTCTGTGGTTGAGACTGTCAAGTCTGTCACATCATTTATGGTTGTGGTCAGAGAGGAGAACCACATCCAACAGTGACATCACAGTGTACTGACACACCCTGGAGTACATATCTGCATCACTGCAGCAAGATGAGGAGTTCAACCACTGGAGGTCAGCAAAAAGAAAATCTTAAACTGCTGTTAAATAGCTCTTTGTATAGGGTGGGTTCCAATTTTCAGAAAAAACATATTTTCGGACTTAGCTGTAATGCTGTCTGTCAGTGCATATAACTTTTGTATCATTTATATATTTTATATATATTTTTAACCCACAGATATCGCTGTGAGCAGTTTTCACTGAAATTATTCTCCACTGAATAAATACTCATCTTGAGTAACATGCACGTTGTTTCAAGAGAGATGTAGTTGTTGAACCTTTCAAATCTTTATTTTCATTGCTGTTAACACCACAGATTAAATTTCATTCACCTCTGTACTGGAGTGGTGGCAGAAATCTCAGTAGGGCTCTCCTCGTCCTCCTAACCAAATATATTTCAAAACCTGAGCAAAACAATAGAGATAGATAGCAATAGATATGTGAAATTACCCTTTAATAATCTGGCATGTCTCTGAAAGAGACAGAGAAACAGGAACCTCACCAGCAATCACTGGCTAACACCTTCTTTTCTGGATCTTTAATAACAACACAAGGATCCACACAGCCATGGTTAGTTCAGAGGTTTGGTTCAAATCACATGTAAACCTCTGCTGTCCCGTGGGCACCAGTTTTCTCCTCATCTGAATGCTCACATGTCAGATTTAACTGAAGGAGGCTGTCTAAAATCCTCCTCACACATTCCTACAGCTGTAAAACATAGAACTGGGACATCTTGTTGTCATTGAAATATATGATATATGAAAGAGGGGGTTAATCTGAGACAAAAATATTGCTGTGATAGGAATAGCTAAGAAAGAAAGTATTCAAAATAATTGATATCTTGTGTTTATCTGATGTGTCTGTGTCTTTCTGTCTGCCTTGTTGCAGAAAGAAAGATTTTTTTTACCCTATCAGTATCCCATCATCACACACCTCAGCCTCAGTCACTTTGTTCACCCGGCCGGGGTGTGTTTTTATGTGTGTGTTTGTATATGCGTGGTAGTTTTATGCCCCTCAAATGAGGTGAGAAGTGATCAGATAAAAAGCAGACACCAGTTGCCAGACCGTGTGGGAAGGGCTGGTGTTTTATTGCTCTTTCACAATCGTCTGCCTCTTAAAATTCGCAATTTCTTGCATGCATGAAGTGTCACTCTTTGTTTTATTGCCATTTATTTCTTTTTTTACCCTTAATCTTTTTATTTAAACTCTCCTCCTCCTGCCTGTCTGTCTGTCTTTCAGTTCCTCTTATTTAGTCGAAATGACTAACATAATTTGAACCATGAAATACATCCATACAAGCTGTTCAAATTGAATTACTGTATAATTTTGAAAAACTCATTGTTATCATTGTGAAGAAAGCTCTCTTCTAAAAGAATGTGACTTCCTAATCACACCTCACCTAACCTTCATCTCACACAGACTCACAGATCAGGAGTCTTGTTTTGATCTGTTCAAATGTTGTTGCAGTCTTATGCTGTATTACATTAAATAATTAGAAAATTAACACGGTTATCATTGTTATTAGTTTTTAAAGTTAGGTGAAATCACACAAGTCTCAGCATGGTTATTGAAAACACCTGTGTGGATGTGAGGGGCCTTATAGTATTGACTTAGTGTTGTAATTGTGTTTCTCCATATTGCAAATCTGTTTCTGCTACTTTTACTTACTCTGTACCTGTTGCATGTCTGTTCGTCCATGTCTATTGTTGTACCCTGTACAAGTTTTACCTTGTACAGATTGACAGTCAAAGAATACATTCACCGTCAATAATGCCTTGATGGCTGCAAGGAGAAGTTAAACTTTGGTAGATTATTGGTCACCTATGATCTACTGTCTGCCTCATCCCCTCCTTGACCTCAGTAAAGTCGAGTGCTGATTGATGACTGGTCGTATCTTATTATGGAACTCACGAGACAAGAGGCTGAAAGTATGACGTGAGCCATTTGTGACGGGAAAAAAAATAAGGGAGCACAGACAGCTACAGTTAAAGAAAAAGCCATAGGGCAGCACATGTTTCCTGAGCTTCATAATCTGGTATAGTCATGACCAGCCTTCAAAGACAGAAGCTCAGACTTGAACAGACACATGTATGTCTGTCCTTTTAGAAATCCAAGACATGTCTTTTTTAAGAGCACTCAACTCGGGATCAGAATTTTACTGCACAAACTGTAACAGGATGTTTTCTCTTTCTTATCTACTGTCATTCGGCATTTCTTCTTTCCATCCGCCTGCTGCTTCATCACAACTCAGACTTTTTTTTATCTTTCAGCTGTTTAGTGATACGTAAACAATTGTAATGTGTCTTTCCCCATGCCTTTTGGTTATCTTGTTAATCGTAGCTGGCTAATTTGTGGCCTTATATGTTGGTCCCTCTTGCCCTGGCAGAGACTGGAAGGGAAGTGAAGGCTGGCATGCAAAGGCGGGTAAAAAGAAAAGGGATGTGAGAATGCTCAAGAGTTTTGGGAGAGGAAGGGAGGAAATGTTGGGTGGAAGTAGTGTGAGCAGATAAGAATGGGAATGTAAAAGTATGGAGGAAGTGAAGCTGTGGAAGACTGGTGAAAAGACAGTGGGGGGGACTGGAGAGACACTTAGCTCAGGAGAGGATGGAGGTGAAAGGGAATGTTGAGTGTCTTGAGTGCTAATGGAACAATACAGTATGCTGTATGGAACAGGTCTGGTCAGTTTGATTCACTGTAAACGTACTGAAGTGTTAAGTGTGCTTAAAATAACCTTGTTCGTGCCACAACAGTCTGAAAGCAAAAGTGCTCATACCAATTCCAAATGGCCTCACTAAAAGCCAGTGTAAAGCTTGCCTTCATAGCCTTATTCAGGCTGCATCGCACTACCTCCCCAACCTCTCTTCAAGAGTTCTTAACTTTTTGCATGCCCTTTTATTTGCAAGGCAAAAAATCATACAAATGTAGATAAGGATGCACACTTTCGGACAGTCTCTCCAGGAACATGGAGTTGCACTCAGTTGTGCTACCACAAATTGAAAAGTTCCTGTTTGAAGAATGAAAAAAGAAAGCTTGACAGAGAAATTAAAACCCTGTATACTTTCTCACATCTGCACACCTGGCATATTACTGCATGAAGTAGGTGTGTATGTTGGGGAAAGCTATAAAAATTGTGAGGCATGCCCCCCCCCCCCCAATTCTGACACTGGAAAGGTGCGTAGGGAGATGTTTAGGATGCTGTTAGATGATCTTAGTTCTTAGAAGAACTTGGTTTAAAGCATACAGAGGTAGAGCAGACTCGTACCTTTCGGCATATAAAAGCTTGCCACTGGGAGTACCTTACATGGGTACAGTAAGGTACCATTTATTGCAGGTCAGTTTTTGTATCCCCACCATTTGTACCTGAGAAGAACAATTAGAACAATTAAGCAATATTTAAAGAACCAGTTCACTACTTTTATTTTCCCCTTCAATGTGAAATGGCCAGAACCTGATCCCTCACTGACTTCCCACTCAGTAACACGCTACTGTACTTGCTGGGCCCCCACATTATGGTGCCTTAACTGACTATCGTAACTGTGCATTTATGCCAAATACTGTAGGTACAATGGTGTACCTAAGGTTACAAGAAACTAGTTTGTACCTTAATGTAGGAATCAAGGTTACGTTTCTGGGGCCCTTTAAGTGTCTGTGAAAAAATGTTTTCCTGCTGTACCTTTATTTTTGAGTCCAGCATTGTAGCAGTCCACACAAATATGCACTTTGAAACATCTCTGGTTATCACCTATGAAAGGAGACTGGTATTTATCAGCTCTGTGTTTACGGCATGCAGAAAGATACAGAACAGTGCACATAGTGTACCATGCAAGTGCTCTAGACAAGGATCTCTTATGCACTTACACACTTACATGCACACATACACACACATGCAGTCTATTTGAGACATAAGCCACTTTTGAATTACGAGACTCTATTCCAGCTCACCCCACTCCTCCCTTCTGTCACTGTATATTTTGCTTCTCCCTCCGTTTGAATTATAGCAAAATTATTACTTTGACAGAACCATTTGTCTTCAGTACATTAGTCAGCTTGATTAATCTGCTTTCTATGAGGATGATGATTTACAACTGTAACTGTATGAGTGGAGTTCACCTTACTTCATGCACGAGGGTCTTTTTTTCACAGTAACAATAGGGAACATGGGGTTTAATAGCAAAGGAAACAGGTGTCAGTTTCTTTCTGCATCTAAACTTGCCAAATTACATCTATAATCTTGACAAGAAGGTGCAAATTATGACTGTGTTGATTCCACATTTAAACCTGCATTAACTGATTTTTTGGCCACTTGGGGGCAGCGGAAACAAGTTGTGAACACAACATGACATTTCATCACCTTTTAAATTGATATGTTCATCTTGTTAGCAAACAGTTGCTTATTTACATGTCCAACAGTGCAGAGCAACATAATCATTCATTTGGAGTCGTGTTTCTGTCCACCTGATTAATGTAAATATTCACTCTAATTTAGCTCTGTTTTTGAGCTCTGAGGGAACAACTCCTGAGGGAAATATCTGGCTCTTTAGCTGCTAAATGCTCCACTATGTTCACAAGCTAATCACCAACTGTGTCTGTTTGCTGTTTGGTGCTGAGCATGTAGTATACAGTGAGTTTTAGAGCTTTTTCTCTGAAAACAGCTGCCTGCTGTAGCTGAAAGGACACTGAGAGCAGTGAGAGTGAACCAAAACAGTTCAGTTGCAGCTGCTAAACAATGCGCTGAAACTCACTATAAATCTCCATAAAGCCAAGGAGAGGTGCAGAGTGGGGTGATAATACCCTGTAGGTTCATCACTATGAGCCTTTGGCATTACACATTGTCATTTGATACATTGTTATTATCGATTATAGCAGCTGTAATGATGAAGAGGATTGGGAACCACTGATGTGTTACAAATAATAGTAGAGTCAGAGATATTTACATGTTGCTTTTTTGGAGACATTTGAACTCTGCACTGCTCTGCTCTCTGGCTGTTCAGGGCTCTGCCAGTTGATGACTGTTTCGACACGATTGCACATTTACAGCAACACTAGCTGCGCGACTTCAGGAATAACAGTTTCAGTCTGTTGGTCAGTTGGTCTAACACTTAAGTCCAGATTGAAATATTTCAACAGCTATTTAAAGGATTGTCATGAAATTTTGTACAGACATTCATCATCCTTCTGACATTGTTGACCTCCTGACTCCTTCTCTAGCTCCACCATGAGGTTTATGAAATGAAAATTTTATTTGGGTCAGACGTTCATGTGCTCTGACTTCTCTGACTCCTCTAGCGCCATGTTTATGACCTCGGCTGTACTTTTTCTTTAGTGCCTGCTTTTTGAGAACATTTTCTGTCCATTTTATGGTGTGTTTTCTTCCTTCTGTTATGTACCATGGTTGGACACCGTAATTTATAATAAATGACCATTACACAGAATAACCAGGACAGTGATACCATCACCTTAGTGGACAAGATATACTGATGGTGTCATATCGTGATTGAGCCTCTGAATGCCTAATTAGTGCAGTCCTACAGCTGTTTCCATTTGTAAGTGTAAAAAAATCACAGTATACTGCCCATTATTTGTGTATGGTTTGACTTGTTTTGACAGGACTGCGTTCTGTCTTCTCTGTAGGCAACAGCTGAAGGGTCAAGATTGAAGACAAAATACACATCTCCTGTTCCAAAAAGCCACCCATAGACAAAGTTCTTGTTACTACACACGCACACATACACACAGGCTGCATTTACAAGTGCACACACATCTAGCGATCAGTCATACAAGTTCAACAGAGGCCTTATCTCACACTATCTGCATCTGATGTGTCTGTGAGCTTGTTTGAATTGTTGTCTGACAATGTTTAGGCTCCCTGCAGTTTTATTAACTCTTTTGAGACCCTTGGCTCCAGCTTCATGTGGCAAGGCTCAGAGTATTTCTGTCTAGGGAAAGCATCACTGTGTTTGTTGGCTCTCACAGGAACACTGTCACGCCCCCAAACGTTGGAGGTCATCAGTTGCTGAACCCCTGACCTCCCAGACCATACAAACACACACAGTTCTCATGGTATCGCCGACCTCACGTGTTTCTCGACCCTTTGCAAAGTGCTGTCGTCATATTAATATGTTTCCATCCCACCAATCCTTGTTTCCTCTCTGTCCAGTCCCTCTCAGACATGTGAATGTACTGTTAATCACTCTTCTTGCACTCTTATTTTAAAAACAAGGTGATGTATAAAACTGTAGCAGAGATATAGTTTTGAAACCAGACACATAACGTCTGCCACTGCCAGACTCACAGTTTCCTTCCTTCCTATCAGCCTGCCTGCCTTCTCTCTTTCACCACACTGAGTATCATAATCAAATTGCTTATTGATTGCTTTAGCTTGAAGATTAGGGGGTCAGCTGCGATTTCAAATAGTCAGCAATCAAAATCCTTTTTAAACAGCCCTTTACTTTGCCTTATCTACCTTAAGTTAATCTACTCAGTGCTCTATCTGGCATGTCTTGAAATAACATCATATGTGTGTGTTGGGGGGTTGGAGGGTCTCTCAGTTGCGTGTGAGATAAAGAGGCTCTTACCGGTTATTACATGGTTTAAACTGTTTCCACGCAGATTTCTAAGACAAGAATATATTAAGTAATTTGTTTTTGAGCGTAACTATTGTTTATGCATGTTCTCTCCTTAAATATTGAAAAGAAGAGGAATCTAGAGATGTTGAAAAGTATTATGTTATGTTCCTATGTTTGCATTTTGTTTATGTGCTTCTCTGGCTTTTAAGTTTCTGAGTCTAGCAGTTATGTTTTCATTTACTTGCAGTTCTTTTCTAATAGTGGACTTGTGTAAGAATACTGTTCAACCACTGGATGGGTGTAGAGAGCTTGGAGTGCTGGAGGAGAGGTTTTCACTAGTAAAAGAAAAGTAAATGACTCCCCCTTGTGATGAAAAGAGAAAATATATGCACACATATCAAATCCAAATGTAGTAAATGTGGTTCAGTGTGTCAAGCAGTCAGTAAATAAAGTAAAATATTGTTTGTATTGTCTTGTCATGCATTGTGCTGTGTTGTTGTGATGCTTTGATTATTATACCCACACTGTCCTATTTTCAAATCTCTCCTCTAATTCCTCTATTCCAAACAGGTGAGTTAACATTTTCTACAATATTACCCATCCAGTTACCCCAGATATCATGTTCATGTCATATATGTTAGTCTAGCTTTTGTTAAACTCAAACACTCTAAACAATCATTTTGATAAAGAGAAAATAATTATTCTTTGATATGTGCTTCTTTTTCATATTCATCTTCTTCTGCACTCTTGACTGAATGTTGATCAGCTCTTGTTTTTCTTTCTACCTTCCCAATCTCAGGGTCACCCTGGGCCTCTTGGTCCCGTGGGCCCCCTTGGGCCTCCAGGGAGACCAGGTGATCCAGGCATCCAAGGACAAAAGGGGCAGAAAGGTGACCGTGGCCATGGTGGCATCATAGGTCCTAAAGGAAGTATGGTAAAGTATCCCTCTTTTTTAATGTCTACTTGTTAAAAATCCTCACAGTGACAGTTTCTCGTGTTTAATGTGGAATTCTTGTTGCTGCACAGGGAATGACAGGAGTACCTGGGTTTTCTGGAAATGATGGCATTCCTGTAAGTCCTGCAGGAGCTCACCGTACTGTATGTTCACTCAATATTGATTTTGCTTGCAGTGCATTCTGACTGTTTTGCTCTGCAGGGCCACCCAGGACAAGCTGGACCCAGGGGGAAGCCAGGTGCAGATGGCTGTAATGGGACTCATGGAGAACCTGGGTCACCGGGACAAATCGGTTATAATGGCTCACCTGGTTTTCCTGTAAGTGCAACTCTTAACCTGTCTTGATAGTGATTTGTCAAATACAGAGTTTGCTTTCCTGTAAATGACTTGTTTGTTTGTGTTCCTTCTCTCAGGGACAACATGGCAGGAAGGGAGAGAAGGGAGACTCCCTGGAAGTGACAGTGTTCATGGAGCGTTTCAGGGTGAGGATTGGGAATAGTTCACATCAAACACGGTTTTAATTCTGAACTAAATTTAAAACTTAATATTGCTGCAACAAAGTCATATTGATCTCATTAACTTTATGAATCTTTGAACGTCTCTCCACAGGGAGATCCAGGCACACCAGGGATCAATGGAATATTTGTAAGACACATTATTTAAAATATTTGATACTGCATGCTGATCATAGTTTATCAGATCATGGTTATTACATATAATATTGTCATATGAAATACTAACTTCTACATTTACTTCTTTCCAACGGCTTATCTGAACCTTACTTTTCCTCATTTGCAATCTCTCTGTACCATTGTTCATTTGATTTTTGTCAGGGGCCTCCAGGAAGCCGAGGGTTTGTAGGTAGGGGGGGCTTCCCAGGACCAAAGGTAAGTGTGTGAATGTGTACTTGAGTGCATTAGTTCATGTGTCATTTTAAATTTGTGAAGCCTAACCATTATGATGCACAGTGCTTATTAGGATCCTGTTTGTGTCTTCTGCTAGGGTCCCCCAGGGCCTCCAGGCCCCCCAGGACCAAAGGTATCTTAACAGCAATATGTATTTGATACAATATAAAATAATTGTGGTGTATGACTGTATAAATACTGCATGAGATGTTATCTTACACTGTGTCCAGCATGTGACCCGTGGCAAATGTTAGCTTGAATTTATGAATGCAGCTTTAAGTGTTGTGTTTTTCTGGACAGGGCACTATGACCAAAGTGTTTAAGGGAGTCAAAGGAGACCAAGTAAGTGACCGTGTTTGTCAGATGCATTGCTAATATATATTAGTCAGGTCTATTTGCTGGTTTTGGATGAAGAATCCTGATTTTATTTAGGTCACAAATCATCTGCCTCATTTCCATTTGAGGTCTATATCTGTACTTTCCCACGCTATGATTTGTTTCTCTCTGGGCTGGCTGACTTTTGTTGCACTTCCTACTTTCACCACAGGGGGACATTGGACTACCAGGGCCTCAAGGAAACTCTACTCAACCCTACACTGGGCCCACTTCCGCACTCCCGGTCTGTACATCAGCAAAAATGTGTTCATCTTTATTCATTAAACCTGCTGTAATGACATGAATGTTACCAATACTGACACATGTACCCCAAAAATCCTCATTATTTTAGGGACCTCTAGGATTGAAGGGTCCGAAAGGAGACAGAGGAGATTCGGTATGTGGTCACTCATTGACGATCATACACATTTCCTCACACATATATGTTCACATAAATGCACACATACACCACTGCATGCCATTTCTTCTGCTGATCTTTCTTTCTTTTTTCTTTTTTTTTTGTTGATCTATTTCAGGCTGACAACAAAGGAGAAACCGGTGTAATGGGATTCCCTGGACAGCGAGTGAGCACATGCACATATCTACATATTTCAGCCAAACGCAGTCCTCTATCTGTGTGTTAAGTTAATTTTATGTTCTGTATTGGATGCTGTTCTAGGGTGTATCTGGTGCAGATGGGAATCCTGGATCAAGGGTATGTTTGTGTGAAAGATGACAGATGTGGCACCATCACTGTATTATCAAATTAAATGAAGTGCTATTTTAAAACGTAATCATCACAACTCGCTTTCAGGGGGATCCCGGTGAACGAGGACTAGTAGGCGGACATGGTCCTAAGGTGAGAATGCAGCTGATCATGACCAATAATCATGAATTATGTATGCAAACTTTTCCTAACTGACTGACAAAAATGTGTGCACTCAAGTTCACAGTCTGCAGCTTTAAAGATGGACTAAGCATCGTATAAATTATCATAAGTATATGTTTAAATCAATCATCTTGTTTGAACAAATCACTTTTGAGTTTCATGTCATCGTTCTTACAAAACACCATAAATCCATCACATTTATGTGATGAAATTTTAGTATGATGTTCGTTCAGCCAAAGGGACAATGATAAAAAAAAACGGATGTTAAACCCTGGTGTACCAATCTATCATCATGACAAACTCATGTTGTTTGTTCATTTTAGCATTTTTAAAACCTACAGAAGTTTATTTTAAATGCTAGTGTAGATCCCCAAATTTTCAAAAATACCAAATGTATCAGGTTAAATTTGGGGAAAATGTGTGTAAAATGACACAGGAGACATACAGAATATTTCCATTTGATTTAAAGGTTGCAAGAGTCATATGGAGTTTGTATATTTCTCTCAGTGTAAACATCATATACTATCAATTGAGTGTTGGAACATGCAGTTACAGAATATATGTGTGATTCTGTCAAACTGTGAAGTTGCATTTGGATTTTTTTGTCTAAATTGAAAGAAATTTAAGGAGATGAAGAGGTTAAGAGTTAAGAGTAAAACACCACAGTGGGTGATCTAAGTTTCAAATTTTTCCCACCAGTTGACCAGTCATTACAAACTCATGCTGTGCAATCAAACATCATTCAAAACCACAAAACTTTATTTCAAATTCTAGTTTCCAAAAATACCATCATGTCCAGTTGAATTTTGAGTAAATGTGTATGAAATGATCCACAGGACATCTATAATATTTTCATTTGATGTAGTGATAAAAACATGGAAGTGTACACATCATACAGCTTTAACAGTGTTTCATATAGTCAGTCATTCTGAGGAAGTGTTTCAGTTAACATGATATCATGCTTTTTCTCTCCTCAAAAATGAGCAACATTATTATCAGATTTTCAAAATCTTTTTTTGTGTGAAACTGGTCAGTGTGAGTAAGAAACATAAAGAACAGAAGATCAAAGATTAAAAGAAAAACAGATTTCCTTACTGATAACAGGATACGTGGCATCCTCAAGCAATGTGTCTACATTCAGCATGTGATCTCATCCAGTCACATCTGATCTTTATACTCAAAACTCTTATTAAAGTGAACCTGTCACCACCGAAGACTGACATCTAGTTTGTGTTTCAGGGAGTCAGAGGTGACGCAGGAGATCTGATTTTATCACCATCCCCTTGGCCTTCAGAAGGTAAGTAGATGAAAAGCAGGGAAGCAGTCCAATAATCAGCCAACAGAAAAGAGAAAACAAGTTTAATTCTAAGATGTAACATGTACAAAGTAGTAATGACTTGAAGTGAAACTCTGTGGGGAAATTAGTGACATTACTGAAGTTCAAAATTAATTTGTATTACATTTGGTAGTTATCGGTTTTTATTAAACAGTCAGAATAAAATAAAAATAAAGCATCATTATATATTATATATATTAGAATATATATATTAGAATAAATATTATTATTATATTAAAATTAGGGTATAGCAGTTTAAAAGCCTTTATAATCCTTCATATGTAATCTATTACAGAGGTACATGAGGATGAATTAAAGCAGCCAAAGAAAATGTCAATGACGTCCTAGCAAAAGCTCTCTGGAACAGCTTAAAGTTATGTGTTGCACAGATGCTAATAATTGTTTCTTCTAACTGTACTTTGACTCAATAAGCCGGCCTTCCTGGTCTCCCTGGTGAGCAGGGTCCACAAGGAGAGAGGGGCCCGGTAGGAGACCAAGGCTTCCCTGGACCCCCAGGAGGCTACGACTTTCACTCACAGCAACAAGGTCTGTAGACAGAAGCAAAACAGATTCATCCACACATTTCAAAAGAGTGCAGTGAAAAGTGTATGGAGTAAAGACAGTGGACAGTTTTTAAAATTTAGGCTATAGTGAATCAAAATTAAACATGTCACAAATCTAATCTCTAATATACAATGTTGATTTCTGAAACTTTTTCAACTACCTTGCCTTCATAAAGGTGATGTGGTTCTTTCTGGTCTCTTTATACACAAACCACCAATAAGTCTCAATATTTTGTGTCTATTCAAAGGGAAATATAAATTGCAATAAATATAAAACATACAAGGCAACATTACAACATCTCTTCAAACCCTTCAAATCTCTTCTTACAAAATGATTTTTAACAAAACATTTAGGCTACTTAAGCGTTACACAATTATACCATGGTGACAACTCAGTTACTTCAGCAGGTGTGAACAAAGGAAACGTGGTGGTGTTGTAGTCTTCTGATAAACTGAACAGTGATGCACTTGTTCTAAATCTGTCATGATCACGAGTTTTAGCTAAATGCCAAAAATGTAAATTTCCTTTTGTGTCTGTCAGTATTTGATTTCACAGGGCCGTTTGGTTTGAAGGGGGAGCGAGGGGAGAAGGGTCAACAAGGAGAACCAGGACTCCCTGCTGTCAGTGCAGGACGTCCAGGCAGCGATGGGCGCCCAGGGTTCAGGGGCCTTCCAGGTCCCAAAGGAACATGTGAGTGAGGGAGTGAGACAATGACTGTGCATTTGTTTTGATACTTTTAAACTCCTGTTTTTAATATTTGATCTCTTTTTTTTTCTTAAATGTCTCTTTAATATGTTGTATTTCTATCTATGTGTCTCTAGGGGAAGAGTTCTTCAAGGGGGCTCCAGGTGGGAGAGGAAGACCAGGCAATGCAGGCTCCAAAGGAGTGAGAGGTGCATACTGTTTATGCTAAAGAATGGTGGATTATTGCTTAAAACATATAATGTTTTCTGAAGTATTCTCTCCTCATGAGATGAACTCATGATACACTTGCACTATGTGGCTGATCTGTGCTTGGTGTGTGCATTTAGGTGATCATGGGGAATGTGAGTGCACTGTTGTGAACTCTCCACCTGGGCCACCTGGCCCTTCCGGTGAACATGGCGATGCTGGGATGACTGGAGAGTTTGGTATGGAGGGTGATTTAGGAGAGCCAGGTCCCCAAGGAGATGATGGATTCCCAGTAAGAAAAATAAAGTCACATCACATCAATTACCTTTTTTCATTCTTTTTATTTTAAGCCCTTCTTAAACTCTCTATAATGTCTTGCAGGGATCTCCCGGACTTAGAGGTGTGCCAGGTCCAAAAGGCCAGAAAGGTCTCTTAGCTGTGGCTAAAGAGAAAGGTGCCGTTTACCTGTGTTTTTATCTCATTTCAGATCAGCACTAGGAGTACAGGTGGGCTGGGAAACAGACAATAACCTCTGCCGTGTTTGTGTGTGCTGTATGTACCTGTGTGGTTGTATGTGTGTGTTGTGTGTGTGTGCACTTGTGATCTCCACAGGATATGCTGGAGACCAAGGGGTTCCTGGGCAAGTTGGTGAGCCAGGAGTGTCGGGTGCCCAAGGCCAAGATGGTCAACCCGGTGTCCCTGGCAACCGAGGTCTTACAGTGAGTCCACCAATCCTCTCCCTAATGGCAGTTTGATGTTGTACATACTTGTCATGTTTTTGTTCATTTCAATTACTAAGTAATGACTAAAGAAACTAAGAAATTAACAAAAACAATGTTTAAATGTCTTTTCTTTTTCCTGCAAAAATAAAATTCATTCTATTCAGACCCTGTTTTGCATTAGGAGTTAGGAGCACAGTTTTGTTTTGTTTTGTTTTTTTGCTTGAATATATTTATTAGTTTTCACATTTTTACACATAAAATAAAAACAGAAAAAGTAAAACAAAACAGAGAAAATGAAAAAACAGAAAAAGAAAAGTTATTATATAGTTCATTAGTTCTGCATACTGTCATAGATAAAACAAGTATAAAACAAATGCTTCAGTTTAATGATTGTGCTGGTTCATATCAACAGGGGGACAGTCCCAGGGGAGAACGTGGAGACAAAGGTTATCCAGGTCGACCTGGTCGACCCGGTGCAGCCGGGCTGAGAGGAGAACCGGGTTTGGTCCTTGGGGGTTTCAAAGGCCAGCCTGGTCTACCCGGTGATGATGGCCTTGCAGGCTATCATGGAGTCCCAGGAACACCTGGCAGCCCAGGTGAGGTGCAGTTGACTACTGCCTTCCCCACTTCTATCTCATCAGTCTCAATATGGTGTTGCATATTTCCCCTTCAAGGCTTAATCTCTTAACAGGGATTTTATCTATTTTCACTCTACTAAGTGTTTCATTTTGTCTCACCTTTCATAATATCCGCTCTTTTATAATTTATTGCAGAGCAGCTACATGGGAATGACCATTAATGGCCTGTGATTACAAAAGGAGAAAGCATGACAAACATATCTTGCCATTTTATTACTTTTCTTTCTTCACCTCCTGTTGTCACCTGGATGCAGGGGCTGCATCCCTCAAACCAGCTACAGCCAAGTTTGTTTGAGATAATGCTTGTGCTTTTGAATAACTCTTGTTCCGAATGCCTCTCTCTTTCATTCTCTCTCATTTGCAACTGAAAGGCGGCTGTAGTCGGACAGGAGATGGAGGACAGGTGGATGTAACAGGTAGCTGGTATAATAACGTTTTCACCTTATAGCTCCCTTTGTAACAACTCTGTTGTGCTTTGCCTCTGGATTATTTAAGTTGTGAGCATGATGATTTTTGAATTGTTTGAGACTCGAGTACTACTAAGATACCAGCTAATTTAAAGATAATGCCATGTTCTGAACAACAATCCACGCTGGGCAGCAGACAAAATCACCACAATAGTCATTTCTACACAAAAAAAACAGTTCTACATACAACCCTGATACTCTCCTAAGGATTTCCTGTTTTCTTCTCAGGTCCTTGCGAGGCTCTTCCAGGACCTCCTGGGCTGCCTGGACTTCCAGGACCAAGTGGATCAACTGGTTTATCAGGTAACACAACAAGAAACAAGCACTGAACATTGCCTCATGGTAATTGCTTTGACTATTTTTGATGCCCTGTCTTTCATGAACCAACAGGTCTTCAAGGCCAAAAAGGATCACAGGGTCCATATGGAGCACAGGGAGAGAAAGGAGAAACAGGAGAGCAAGGTCGAGGTGGCCGTCCGGGACCACCAGGCAAGAAGTGGCATGAAAACACAGACACTATCATTCACAGACACTTGTTGGGCAATATAATCAATCACAATATATTGAATATTGTCTTTTGTTTCTTTTATTAACCACTATGGTTCTCCAATACAGGTTTTGCCGGACCCCGTGGAGACTTGGGAGTTCCTGGCAGCAAAGGTTCAGTGGGAAACCCTGGTTTGCCTGGTGTGCCCGGACGGAACGGGGCAGAGGGTGAGAAAGGTTTTCATGGAGAAATCATGGGAGCATCACCCGGACCCCCTGGTGACCCAGGACTGCCTGGGCTTCAGGGGAATAAAGGCCCGATTGGAGTTCAAGGAGAGCCAGGCTATCCAGGTGAGCCATGTTTTCGCACTGTCACGCATAACTCAACAAGTTCTTTTACTTACCTGTCACATAGTCTTGTTTTGCCTTGTTGTCTTGAATAAAGGATTTGAGAGTTTTAATCTAATTTTCTTATTGATTCGTTCCTCAAGGAATGATCGGTATGCCTGGTATGATCGGTTTAAAGGGTGAGACTGGCCCTTCTGGCCTGCAAGGGGAGCAAGGGAGGCCTGGGCCAGCGGGCAAGTATGGCTTCCCTGGTGATCCTGGCACAGCAGGTCCACCTGGGCCTATTGGCGTCACTGGACAACCAGGTTAGACAAACAAACACACTGACACACTGTTTGTGAGAGCACATACACATGCACACTTGTTTCCTTTAAGAGGTGTCCTTTTTCATGTCTGTTCCGTGTTGAACGTGATTCCTGCTCATCAGGATTCACTGGAGAGAGGGGAAGTGAAGGAGACCCGGGCCCTCCAGGTCCAATAGGGCTAAAAGGGGTCCCAGGGCCATATGGAAATGATGGTGCTGTTGGTGAGGACGGCTTCCCAGGTGACCAAGGACAGATTGGTCAACATGGACGCACAGGACTTCAAGGAATAAAAGGTTTGTTTTGACTTTGCTTTGATAATTTACTGTTTACAAAATGTTGAGTACAATGAAATGTATGTAATTGTTTTAGTCAAAATGTTTGTTTCTGTGAGTTCTAATGGTCCTGCTCTCTCCTAGGAATCACAGGGTCTCCCGGGATGTCGGGTTTTGAGGGGGTCAGGGGTGATATAGGGTTGAAGGGCTTTGGTGGGCTGAAAGGAGAACCTGGAGTGACAGGTCAATTTGGCCCTAAAGGACTGAAAGGTCAAACTGGAGAGAAAGGTGGGTCATTTTAGTAAAAATGTTTGGGATCCCTGTGAGTCATTCGTCTGCTGTGTTATGTTGAGACTACCACATAAACTTTTTAACTTTTTCCACTCTTTCCTCATCACTGTCTGCCAGGTGAGCGTGGTTTAATGGGGCCGCCTGGGGAGAAGCCTCATATCCCTCTCTATATGATTGTCGACATGAAGGGACTCAAGGGAGACCGTGGATATTTCGGAAACCAAGGTTTCACCGGGCCAAGAGGTGTGCAGCTGCAGTCTGATATTAAGCCATCACTCTTTCCTTCTCACCTCCTCTGTCCTCTCACTTCCTCACATCCCCTACTCTTTTTCACAGGTGCTAAGGGTTTACCTGGTGTACCGGGCCATGAGGGAACTCACGGCCTTCCTGGAGACCCCAGCAATGAGAAAGGTTACCAAGGGGATCCAGGTGCACAGGGGCTGCCGGGGATGAGAGGAATGCCAGGCATAACTGGAAATCGAGGAATTACTGGCTTTCACGGGATGACTGGTAATAAAGTGAGTGGAGCCATACTAGGAAAATTCAGTGATCCTCTATGCTAATTATCATGCCTGAAGTCTAATTTAGATTGCTGCACTCACTCTACCATCATTTGTATAATTTTCTTATTCTTTTGTAACTACATGTTCTTTTTTTCATTGGAACATCAAATACAGAAGAAGTTTAATATGTTGAATATTTGTGTTTACTTTTCAGGGAATTAAAGGAAGTCCTGGTGCCTATGGTGCATCAGGAGAAGGAGGAAGGAAGGGAGTCAAAGGTACAACCTCAAATTTAAACTACAGCCAGAAGTGGATCTAGATGCTAATTATAAAAGGATTGATATTGAAAATATTCTAAATGCTAGTAAATTTTGCATATTATTACAGGTGACAAAGGTGTCCGTATAGACGTTCCAGGATCTACTGGACTAAGAGGAGAGATTGGTGTCCCAGGAGAGCAAGGTACAAAGTTTAACTTATACCATTTTTGTTGCTTCTTCTCTGGTGTTGATCAGCACAAACTGACGAATAGAGGATCAAGCTTGGCTGATATGAAATGTTTGGTACCCCCCTTACAGGTGAGAAAGGATTATTTGGACAGACTGGGGAGAGGGGCCCCTCTGGTTTTGATGGTATCGAAGGGAAAAGGGGAGAGCCAGGTGATCCAGGCACATCAGGATACACGGGTAAGAAACTCCTATTCACTTCCTAATTATAGGCTTTCAAGTTGAAGTATATCATATTGTTTTACATATAATGTTATACATTGTAGCAGAAATACATTGCAGTTGCTCTGACTCTTGACTTGTACACAATGTTGTGTTTTTCTTGCAGGTTCAGATGGGCAGAAAGGAACTCCTGGTAACCAAGGTCAAAAGGGTTTTCCTGGAACGCCTGGACGAGAAGGGCACCCAGGCTTTCCTGGGTTCCCAGGAAACAAAGGTAACCGTATCATCAGACCAATGTCTTTCTTTCTCTTAAGATACATACAAATGTTATCCATCATATTCATCCATCTTTTGTATGCAAATGTGTGCAGGTTTCCCTGGCCCGAAGGGTCTTTATGGATTACATGGACTAAAGGGACAAAAGGGTATCTCTGGAACTCCAGGTATTTTACCACATTTCAAGTGTTCATAAAAACAAAAAAGATTTCTCTGTGCACCTATTACTACCAGAATATACCATAAATGTAGCAAGTAGTTAACAAAGGTTTGGTGTGCCATCAAATTCAGTTAGAGATAAATGTAAGGTGCACAACCAATAAAACAAACAGGAAACATTGCTTCCATTGTGTGTAATGTAAAATACAGTCAGATATTACTTCTATTTATACAAAGAATTTACGCAGCTCTTTAAGCTGAATGAGAGCTGAGTAAATTCTTTGTAGAACATGGGTGAAGTTTCTAAATTCATTACTACATCCAATGTTTGTAGAAACCATGTCTTGGTATGTCTGTTATGTAAAAACCTTAGGAGTTTAACATCTGGGTCTATTTTCACCAGGTGTGGATACCATTGGACCAGCTGGACAGCCAGGAACTAAAGGAGAGAGGGGAGACACCGGTGATCCCAACAACCAGCAGGGTGTTCCGGGTACATCGGGTTTGAAAGGCTTCCAGGGAGCTCAAGGTTACCTCACCGTTCTTCTGCATGAATAAGGCCCCCACCATCTAAGAAACCTACTGAGCTCTCAGTAAAAGAATAAAATTAAGACCATCCAATGTTTTATTTGTTCAGGTGATCAGGGTCAACCTGGACTAGCTGGATTACTCGGCCCTGAAGGACCAGATGGGACCCCAGACAGACCAGGAGCCACTGGGGAAATTGGATATGTAGGACCTAAAGGATACCAAGGTGAAAATGTGCAGTTTAAAAAAAGAAACCAGTGTCAAAAGTGCTATATTCCTTTCCCCCTATCTCACATTGCTACATTGATATGCATTCAATTCTTACATAGTTGGCTTATGTAGTTCCATTACACAGCAGGGCAAAGAAAAATAAGTTTTTTTTACCTGTTGGAGGTGTGCTGGTTATCTGCAGCTTTTCATCAAACATCATCATCGCTGTGGCTGTTTCTGCTTATACTATTCTTCCCTATATTATTTCTAACTGGTCCACTGAACAAATAGCTCCAAATATGTCCATATCTTGTTGTGCCGCTAACAAAGCCCTGCTAATTCAGTGAGGGACATGTTTCATTTCATGTAAATTCTTCACAATAACAGTGTCTCGTTATTTAGTCATTTAAAACCTTTAATATAAAGCAGTTGAGCGCAGGAAATGTTGGGTTTGCATCAGCAGTAACTAAACACGACTCTGATACAGCTGCCCCTCAGCAGGTTTCCAGAAAGCTGGCCAATCAGAACAGTTTGGGCTCATTGGAAGGGGGGCCTTAAAGAGACAGGAGCGAAGACTGCCTATTAGAGACAGATGCTGAACTGAGGGGCTGCATAAAGGGCCATTATAAGATAAATAAGGAGTTTTTTGAACTGTGAATAATGCAAAGCTAACCTAGTGGAGTCCAAAAATAAAAATATAGAGCTGGGAATGAGCGTAATAGGTCCGCTTTAAAGAAATGAACTGTCATTTAAGACTGGTGAGTAATTGTTCATCTTACATACTTAAGTGCATTAATTAATCTTAAATTGTTTTTTCCCAGGTTTCCCTGGAGCCAGAGGTCTTCCTGGTGAAGATGGTCCAACTGGAGAAAAGGGTATATCAGGATTCAATGGGTATCCCGGACTCCCTGGTAGGAAAGGATTCCAAGGAGACCAAGGTGCATTTGGATACAGAGGACCTAATGGTGTCTCTGGGAAGAAAGGTATGCATAAAATATAAAATCTTCACCAGCAAAAGTCTCTACCAGTTGTGTTCAAATTACCACTGTACCACAAATGCCATTATTGTAATAGCAGGTCTTAATGTAAATTCAACTCCCAAAGTTATGTCAGGTCATGGATATCAAACATCATGGTCAGCCATTTGAACAATACAAAATATGATGATTTATTGTATAGTTGGAACAAATAATACAAAAATATATTGTGATATAGTCTCTTGAGATACATTATCTGCCACAAGTATACCAATATCATTCTCTTATGACACTTTCGCAAGAATGTATCACTCATTCACTGGCATTTTTTTTCTGGCATTTTAACACTGCAACTGTACTAATTTCTGGCAGTTTAATCTTTTGCCATTTATGAGTGTTGAGATAGCTTTATTGCAACAAAACCTATTAGGAACTTGCCTTGGTGAGCTCAAAGTGCAGGACAAACAGGCCATGTTTACAATTCAAGAGTCAAATAACCTGTAGCATATCAGAAGACACACAATTCCACAAATAATTGCAAAGAAAACCATTAGATAAAAACAAAATGTACCTCAAAGTACAAAAAAATGACCCATCTTTACAATATGTTGCTATTTCTGTGTTAAAAGTCCAGGAAAGATAGCCAGTATGTTAATAACATCATATTGTGAGTTAATCCTTTGTTTCCCACTTCTACTGATTTTCTTCTACTGTAAAGCACTACAAAAGTTTTTTGCTGGCATTCAACTAACTATTATTTCTTGGCCTGTAAAATCTTATTAATGCACCTGTCTGCAAGCCTATACAGCCTGATAATATGATCAACAGCTACCATCTATGCACAGTCTTAATGTGCTTTTGTCTTACAGGAGTGAAAGGAGAGCAAGGATTGATGGGAGTTCCTGGTATGATTGGTGTGAAGGGAGAGAGAGGACCAGCTGGTCCAAAAGGAACCACTGGACCCCCTGGTAAATTATAAACTCGTAATGTACTGAATGCTCATTATTTATTATGTACAGTATATGTGTTCTATCTATGGTTATTACATGATCGATGTGTGTTGCAGGTTTCCGTGGGTTTCCAGGCAAACAGGGTCCTACTCCCCAGCCCATCAAAGTTCCAGGAGAGAGAGGCCCACTGGGACCACAGGGTATCCAAGGACCAAAGGGGGTTAAAGGGGAACCAGGGCCCAAGGGACCCCCTGGGGAATCAGGTTAGTTATTCTAACATATGTTGTTGAACATCCTGAAGTGAAATGTCCTCCTTAGCAACATATACACATATGCTGTTACTGTACAGGTTTCATGGGACCCATTGGGCAAAAGGGCATGCCTGGGATTGGTGGTACACCAGGAATACCTGGATTCCGTGGACAGAGTGGACAAACGGGTCACCCTGGTCTGCAAGGCATGGAAGGTGCGTCTGACACTGTGGGGCAGTTTAGGATTAGGTTAATAAACCTGGATTAAATGATTTTAAAGTAGGTGGAGATTCAGGCAGGGAACCAGTAACCAAGAGGTTTGTTATTGTTACTTTATGTGAAAGTTGGATAAGTGAATAAAACACGACTAAGCACTGAGAACTGAAAACTGAAAACTATTAGCAGAGAGCTGAGGACTAGAGAGCTCCTCAAGGTCTGTTTGTATTATTATTAATTATCTGAGCAGAGGTGGTTACTAGGTTTGAAACACAGATATGAAAGCTTTTGTGTTGCAATGAAACTAAAACACAGTTCTGAACTCATTTTTCAATAGGTCACCGTGGCAAACCTGGTATCAGTGGGTTACCTGGTATGCCTGGCCGCAGTGTCAGTGTGGGTTACTTGTTGGTTAAACACAGTCAATCAGAACAGACGCCCATGTGCCCTGTGGGCATGTCTAAACTGTGGGACGGATACAGTCTGCTGTACCTTGAGGGTCAGGAAAAGGCCCACAACCAGGATCTTGGTAAGTCAAGATGACTAATTAAGTTGTTCTATAATATGTCAATGTGCTCAAAATTCTGCAGGGTATAATTATGATTTTGTTACAGGGATTTTGCTAACACGTTAAACCCAGAAAATAATCAGTTATCAGTGCATTGTCTAGATATATGCCAGTGTGTTTTTGTTATACAGTCTTACCAGGATGCAGTGATTGGTCAGGCGAAGATTCCCAGATTGAATCTCAGATTCAGTGTCCAATCCAGTGTCCAACAGCATCCTATCTACAAAGCAGGAACTACTTTGTTATGCTACATGTAACTAGAACAGATTTTCACAAAAACATAACTCAACTTTGATCATCTTTTAAAGCAAAATTAAAAACTGTTATGTTCTCCATTGCATTTAACTAGATTTTAAGATCTGGGAACATAATCCACCCTGTACTTCTGTTCTAATCTTCTAACATTACTCTTTTATGCATTATGTAAAAGCATTTTGAATTGAGTTAGTGTATGAAATTTACTATATCAATAAATATGCCTTGCCTTTTGAAAAAGATTTTCATTTGGTTGTTTGTCTTTTTCAGGTTTGGCTGGTTCCTGCCTCCCACGGTTTAACACCATGCCCTTCCTGTACTGCAATCCTGGAGACATTTGTTACTATGCCAGCAGAAATGATAAGTCCTACTGGTTGTCAACAACAGCTCCGCTTCCTATGATGCCTGTAGAAGAGGGAGAGATCAAACCGTATATCAGCCGCTGCTCAGTATGTGAGGCTCCATCAGTTGCCATAGCAGTCCATAGCCAGGACGTCACTATCCCACAGTGCCCAGTGGGCTGGCGCAGCCTGTGGATTGGCTACTCTTTTGTCATGGTGAGTTCAGACAGAAAATGTTTGTGTAAAAAGATCAGAATGCAACTTGGTAAATGCCAGTGTCTCTCCACTGATTAGTTCATAACGCACTCTTTCTGTTGTAAAGCTCGAGTCTCCAAAAAGGGATTTTTTCAAATTACACAAAGCTCAAGAGCCACAGACGGAGTAGCACATAAAGAAACATGTCACACCATGCAACAGTGGTGCTCACTGATGTGTTTTTAATGGAGCCCCATGACATGGGACCCCATTGTTGTTCTCACCTACCTCATCACTCCCCACTCTCACCTTTGTCCCCACAGCATACAGCGGCAGGAAATGAAGGTGGGGGTCAATCCTTGTCATCGCCTGGCTCCTGCCTGGAGGACTTCCGAACAACACCATTCATCGAGTGTAACGGGGCCAAAGGCACATGCCACTATTTTGCTAACAAGCACAGCTTCTGGCTAACCTCCATAGATCAGTCGTTTCACACTCAGCCGGTATCAGAGACGCTCAAAGCAGGCCAGCTCCTGTCACGCATCAGCCGTTGCCAGGTCTGCATGAAGAACTTGTGAAAGACACTACAGTAACGCTGACAAAAAGAGGTTGTTCCATTGACAGTGGTCTAGTGTCATCTCTCTATCCATGTACTAAACCTATCAGCAAAGGGGATCTGAAACATCGACTTAGATCAATGTGAATGGGAAGCTTCCTCCCCAAGCCACAGAGCTCAGATATGCAATGACTGTTTGACGCCTTGAGCTTTGAGTGAAAAGAGTCCCGCTGTAGATAAGACAGAAGCCCTGTAATGAAGTCAGCAGCATTATGGGAAAACAAGTATTTTTATGTTAAATGTGGATTGGTGCTTACTGTTAACTTATTACCTCAGCTACTATGACACAGATCAGAGACCGTACTCTACAGCTGAACCAAAGATGCCAATGTATATGCACAGCTTCAGTTTATCTACATGTTTTCATCTTTTAGGACTTACAGCCCACCATAAAGCCACTAACACTGCTTCTCAAGGAGGTAAAAGAATGTGTCATGAGAGGTCTTGAACTGTTGTTGGTTGATACTATTGACAGTATTATCCTGCTTTTATGATATTGTGCCTACAACATTTTATAAAATGACATGTTTTTAAGTTGTTAATCTGTTTATGCATTTATCAACTATGGCAAATTTCTCTCTTCATTTTTTATAATTTTTCATACACCATACATTCACACAATGCACTGATTCTCTTTGTATTTATATCAACTGAATGAACTTGACCCCCTTCCCCTAAGAGTTTTAAATATATATATATATATCTTATCTAATACTACCCACGTCACACTCATTTTCCTAAGCTACTAATGATTGAACCGCCCCAAGCTGCCAACCAGACAGAAAGTAAACAGTCTGGATCAAAGGTCTGACTGCAGCAAATCCTCGCTCTGGTCAGTGATCCTGGCTTAGATTAGAATATTTCATACAAATTAGAAAGTAGGAAAAAAGCAAACACACTTGTTTGGACATAAAAAGACTGATTATAAAGATACTGACACCATTTGTTTTCATTGCAATGTAATTACTGTAATTCCCATAACATAATAATTTCATTGAATTGTAAAGATTAAATGTTGTTTGTAATACTTCCTGTGTCGTTTTATTCTCACAATAACTCTCAATCTTATCTTAATCTGACAGACCACACCGACTGCAAAATAAAAATCTTTATTATGACAGCGTACTTAAAAATTCAACAGGGGTGTTCACTATTTACACTCATTGAAAAGTCAAAAATGTGCCGATAGAGTATAAAAATCAGTATCAATGCTAGTAGCAGAGCATCAAAGTGGACAAAAGAAGTGTGATTTATGAAAAATTAAACTATAATAAACACAGTGCAGTGTGCCACTCGAGTAACAATTAGTGCTGTTAAATTAGTGACATTCCAAAACATTAACAAATAGCAGTGTTTGACTTCTGATGTGTATTATTCGCCTCCGGACAAATCTTTGGGACACAAGTGCAGTTTCAGTTGTTGGGATGAAAGCTTTTCAAAGCATAGAGTGATAGTCACAACACTTGTTCATTTCCCTTCCTTACATTGACACACTTAAAATGTCGCTGGACACTACACTTTTCAGTTTGACTGTCCTTACATTGAAATATTTGAAGTGTCGCTGGGCACTATGCCTTTCAGTTTGACCGTTTTCACAGCATCAAGACATGTCTGTTGTAAGTGTGTGTGTGTGCGTTACTGGGGGGTCATTGATGCTATTGGGTCTCAGTCAAGGCAAATAAGTAGTACCGTCACAGTATGTAATTTGGTGCTCAGAGCAACCCATTGATTGTCCTTTGTTAAAACAAGTCTCTGCTCGTAGCAGCTTCTCCACCCTCGCATCCTAGCAGCAGGCAGATCTAGACCTCTTGCTGGTGGCCCCCCTGCACTCCTCCAGATCCACTGTAGGAGACTCCTGGTTCTCATTTCTCTTCCTCAGGATGGAGGGCAGCACCAGATCAAACAGCGTCTCAAACAGAGTGTCCACATTATACCCCGTCTTTGCACTTGTCTCGAAGCACATCCTCTCTGCAGGCAGGCTGTTCTTTTCATCCAGGCCCTTGTAGCGCAGTATTCTCCCATAAAAAGCTGCTGCATCCTCATGGGTAACCTGTTTGTGAAGCATCGTGCCAGTGAGGGATGCGGGGGAGGCCGGGGGTGTGGGGCAAGCAGACAGCACCTGTGGCTCCGTCTGGTTCTCCTCACTCTCAGTTCGGTCCTCTGACACCACATCTGTCTCCTGAGGCAGCTGAGCTTTAAGGTCTGTGAGATCGGCCTTGTTGCCCACTACAGCGTAAATGCAGTCAAGGTTAGCAGTATCAGTCAGGGACAGGAAGCGCTCCTCCAGCTCAGCTAGGCTCTGCCAGTTGGTGACATCATAAGTCAGGATGACAGCGGCTGCACCACGACAGTACATGGAGCCCAACCCGTGAAACTGTTCACGGCCTGTGGAGACAAGAGAAAGGTCACTGAACCCCATTACCACGGACTTAAAAACAGCCACACTGTATGAACAGCAGAGCAAAAGGACACAAAACAGAGAAAATGTGCAAGACAGTCAGCAGTTTGAAAAGAGAAACAACCTTTGTTGTTGAAATATGCAGGATTCTTGAAAGGGCACATTGTCCAGTATGTGAATATTTTTCCCTCAGTGGCGTTTCTTGGTTAATATAAACAGTAGCCAATTTATTACGTACTATACATCTAGCTAATGTGGTGTAACGCAATAGTCCTGTAATAAATCATACTGTTTTAAAAGGTGTTGATTCAACTTCATGGTAATTTTGGAGGCTGCTCTAACATTTTGTCCGCCCCGTTTATACCAGTGAGGAAAGACTAAATATTAGAAACTCCTCCCAATGCTTCACAACCAACTACAGCCTCCAAAACTACCCTCAAGTTGAATCAACACCTCTCTAAAACAGTAAAAACTGAACTTCTTACCTTCATGAAGGTAGGATTTTCAGGGCTGTTGTATCAGGCTGCATTAGTTTACGTAGCTGTATCAAATAAACAGCTAACAGTTCAGTTATTCTGTTGATTATTTTCTGGATTACTTGAACAATCTTTTAGTCTGTAAAATGTCAGAAAATTGTGAAAAAGGCCTATTATAATTTCCTAGAGCCCAAAGTGGTGTCTTCTTATTCCTCGTTTCATCCAAACATCAGTCCAAAACCCAAAAATATTCAATTTACCTTCATATACGACAAAGAACCACAGCAAATCCTCACATTTAAGAAACAGGAACCAGTGAATGTTACGCACTTTGGCTTGAAATATGACTCAAAGGCTTGTTTGATTATCAGAAGTTGCTGATGCTGTCAAATAATCCATTTTTGGCTAATTATTTCAGCTCTAATGGTACCTAAGAATATAATAATCACATGTATAGATCCAGGAATACACAGATAGGAATGTATTGAGGATCTGAGATGGAGGGTTTTTCTTTTCACAAGGTAGAAGTTTAAATGTCAGAAAAGAGAACCCTTAACTTACTCAGCCCTCCTTGTGCTCCTGGAAAGTACTACATCATGTAAGTTTAGAAACGACAGGATAAAGCAAGGGGAGTCAAGTCTTCCTGTCATAGCCGTGTCATATGACTATTAAGAGGAACAGGGTAGGCAGCTTAAAGAGCCTGCATGGGGCTTTGAAAGTAAACTGTCCAACTGAAAAACACTAAATCAGTAGGGAAAATGAGCAGCTGACAGCCTTTTTTCACTTTGCTGAGCCAAACATCTGACCGATTGAAGGACAACCTTTCTAACAGCCACTTTTCCGTCACTTTACGGTCTATGCTGACAGGACCACAACGGTTGCCTTGAAATGAGTCAGCGCTGATCCGGCATTTCTTCAGCACAGTGACTAAATAAAATGGACACGTTTTATGTCAGAGGTCATAGAGTGAGGGAACACACACAGGAAATGGTTTACTGGTGACATAGTAGGCCATTCCTTATCTCTGTGGCCCACTGACTGTGAATTGTGTATTTACCCAATACTGGAATGTATCGGTGTTATGAGCTTATTCATCAGCAGTAACCAGACGAAACACCTAATCATTCCTGTCACAGCCAACTTTAAGACTCTTAAGCAGCTTTGGGGTTAGGGGCAGAAGAAAAAAGCACAAGTTTGTATGTGTATAATTTTACCATGAAACAAAACAGACTGGTTCTGTGTATAACAGGCTAACAATATTCTCTGTTTCAGACTGCTGAGGTGTGACTGACCACTGCAACATGGAACATGCTTAAACAAGCAAGAATTCAAATGCTGACTTAGGATCTACCACAGAGTACAACTAACTACATGTATTAGATGATGATGACCATGCTGTTGTTCACCACTGACCATTTCATTCTCACACTATCAGTCTGTACTTTCAATCCATTCAACATGTAAAAAGTCCTAAACCTCATTTTTCTATAATGAAGGTGTTTCTAGGTACAAAGTAGAAAGACTGCTATCCATGTAACTGTGCCAATAACACTTTAACATACTGCTGATTGGCGAATTATCAGTTTAGTTGGTCAACAGTAGAGCTGCAACAATTAATCGATTCATTGATTAGTTGCCAACTATTACATTAATCGCCAACCATTTTGATAATCAATTAATCGTTTTGAGTTATTTTAAGAAGATATTTCTAAATTCTCTATTTTCTGGTTTCTTTAGTCATCTATGATAGTAAACTAAATATCTTTGGGTTGTGGACTGTTGGTCGGGACAAAGCAAGACATTTGATGACATTTTATGGACCAAACAACTAATTGATTATTCGAGAAAATATTCAACAGATTAATCGATAATGAAAATAATTAATTAATTGGTTGCAGAGTCAACATAACTACTCCAATTATAATCATTCAACTTGCCAAAAAGCTTGACATGGAGGTGCTTTCTCTCTCTGTTGAAGATCATTATTTCAGTGCATTTTGTTTTATGGCTGTTTATTCAAACTAACTGAGCAGTTTCTAGACATCAATGGTCACTTGAGCGGCACATTCATCATTGTTTTCTTGACATTTCAGGCCTGCAGATTCAACAATTAACGGAGTAACTGAAACTACATCTTGTGTTGATGGTGTTTCAAGATCAAATTACCTTCTCTGGTCAAATGTGGGGTTTTGTGACTTATAGCCTATGTTATCATTTAGGCTACAGCACATGTACATGCACATATGAGCTTACCTACTCATATCTTTTGGGACTGACTAAGCAGTTTTAGAGGCTCTCCACTGAGAGACGAGTAGTGAAATCAATTTGCAATCATCCATTCTCTTTTCACTTTAAGCATTGGTTATCATTTCTTAAGCCTCTATGTCAGACAGCTATTAACAGATTAAGAAATTAGGCTAATAGTACTGAGTGTGTGTGTGTGTGTGTGTGTGTGTGTGTGTGCGTGTGTGAACTTGTAAACTGCAGAAGAACAATAGCAATGATTAGGTCAGATTAGTCCAATATTGAGCAATAGATCACAAGGCCAAGCACACAGTGATTTTTGTAAGATCTGTGTCATTCAGCAAACAGGAAATATAGGGAAAGTGACCTATTATTATTTGTAGCAAAATATATATTTTAGTAAAACAGTATTAAGGTCGGTGTGTGAACAATAACTCGCAGGAGCTTTAAGTGTTTGTTAAGAAAGCAGGAGCCTGCATGATGGGTGCTTGCCTGTCATCACACGAACAAATCCAAACCTAAAGGACTTACAGGGCTTCCAACGCATCTCATCATAACCAACTGGAATAAACTGTTACTTTCATTGTTAATAAATCTATCAGTTGTTCCCCAATTAAGGCTCTAATAAATTACTCGAGAAAATGTAAAAATAAGTGACACATTTTCAACATAAGTCACCAAAGCTCGAGACAGTTTGGCCAGAAACAGAAACTCAATTATTAAATTTATACTGATACGAAACTGAAAATGATAAATGAGCAACTGATTATGAAAACAAGACCTGATACATTTTCTTGCAAGTCACTGTTCAATTTATTGACCAGCCTTTCTCTCTCTTTGGTTACTTGTATGAAAATGTCTTTGAATGTTATGTTTTTGAATATTCAGAGTTGTTTAGTATTTTATTACCTTGTATTATCTATGAAATCATATGTTTACCATCACATTTAACTTTTAAATCTCCTTAAATAGTTATTTTAAGACGATTTTAAAGGTTCAATACTGTAGTAAACAATTATAAAGGGAAATATAACTAAATTTGATGTTTAATTTCAGATATTTTTTTGGACTATCGTTTTTTGTCCTGTTTTCACCTGAGAAGGTCTGACTAACACTTTGTTTCAGTACTATATACTACATCAGTGTTATATGTGAGAATAACACAGAACTGGAGGTATGTTGCTTGAGTGCCAGTGTTGCCAACAGTTCCCATGAGACAGGCTGCCTACAGACTGAGCAGTCACATGCCAGTGATTGCCTCAGGTGGTGGGATCACGCGTTATCAGGTAAACACAGTTAGTAAGTCACAGCAAGGACACTTGATAAGGATTTAAAATACATTATGGAAGAAGTCTGTTGAAGGAGGTATTACCAGCAGTGTCCCATATTGAGATATTGTAAGGTCCCCACTGTTTGAGGAAAAACGCCCCTCCGACGGTGCTGATCGTGTCTTTGAACTTCCTCTCCGTGTACCTGTGGAGCAGCGACGTCTTCCCCACGTTCATGTCTCCCAGCAGAACAACCTTGACGTCGGGCTTCTTCATCTTCGACTGCTCGGGCATGATGTTGGGTCTTGTCCCACCAACGGGGGAGCTCTTTTCTCTCTCTTTTTATCCTAGAAAATAAACGCGGTCTAGCTGGTAAAACTGCTCGTGAATTCCTTTTGGATACGTCATTTTATGCACCAAAGTTCATTGGTGACACCGTGGCTATCCAGCGTTTGTTCAGTCTCAAATCTGATCCCAACTTTAAAAAGTAACAGAGGTGAAACAGGAAGTAGGTGAGGAACTTAAGAGGAGTGGAGCCTCTTTACCCTGAGTCCCACCTCTCAGGTTCGTCCAGTTACAGGCTCTGCACGGCCGCCGACGCCATTTTTTTCTAGGATGATGAAGTCATGACCCGCCCTACTCTGACTCTGATTGGCTGACTCTGATATTTTCACCCTCACACTAACCAATCGCACTCCTCAGGCCGAAAACTAAACCAACTCAACCAACCAATCAGAGGTAGAGCAGGGCGGGTCGTGACTTCGCCATCCTAGGAAAAACATTTTTTTTTTTTTTTTTTTTTTTTTAGTAAGTGACACATTTTCAGGCACAAGATATGAGCATATAGAGAGAAAAAGAAGTGATATTTTAATTTATTTTGAAGACAACTCAATGGACAAAAATGTTAGCTTTTTAATCCAACTGTTTATAATTTTTGGCAAATTCCATATTCAACATAAAATGAAATGGACCAATAAAAAACGAATTTTCATCTTAATTCTAATTGATATTAACTTTTATTACAGTTCTCTAGTCAAGCTGCAAAATAGAAAATCAACAAAGACCCTAACAATATTTCAAAAATATAAAATGATCAACTAATGTTCTTTAATTATTCATCTGTACCCCTTTATTCATTCATTCATTTTTTCCTCCTCCTTTGTATTATTTTGCTTTTACCAAATGTAAAAATTCCTTCACAGAATGTAAAAATTCCTTCACAGTCCCTCTAATGATTTTTATTTTTATTTTTATGTTTTATTTTATTTTTGTTATAACCGATCCCCTGATATTTTGTTTCCTATTTTTGTTCTTTAAACATCCATGGTTTATATGTTACTATTGGTTGAGTTTGACTGTTGTCAATAAAGTTGGAGAAAAATAGAGAAAAAAGCTACAAAGGAGAAAGACAATAATAAATCAGATTACTATCAGAAGAATAATTGTTTTAGAAAGGGTGTGGCAAATAAAGTTTGTTTTTAGTTTGTCTATTCATCTTCAATATAAATTTGTAAAGAACTCTGTAAAAATCTGGCAGGCAAAAAATTTTGTCCCCTTTAAAGAATAAATAAATTAAATGCTAGAAACGTTCTGGTAGCATCTGAAAGGCATCTTTTACCAAAAAGGGTATTATGTTCCAAATTCGTTATAAATAACTTTCCTGGCAAACCCAACAATTTGCTGTAAATTCACTTGCACATTCTATATCTATATTAGTATTTGGGTTTGCTAAGTTTAATGAAAACGGCTCTTTTCAACCTACGAGGCTAGACTCAGGGCAAAAAACAGACTCTATTTGTGTACACACGATTTTTCTTTTTGGACCGCCTCTATCCGCTTGACCAAACAGGTTATATGAGACACAGATTCTCTTTTCTTTGTCGAATAAAAACTTGATAGTGAGCGAATGTGAAGTCTCGACAATGGGGGCTCCTCAAACTGTGGAAATCTTTAAAGCAAACCAACTGTGCCCTCCGCTTGAAATTCATTCAGGTCATTATCAGAATAAAACAGAATTCAGGCAATAAAGTTTTAGTCTGTGGTTACTGAATGATTAAAATACTTTTTTATTCCTTGCAACTGCCATTTGTGTTCAGCTTTGTAGGTGTTAAATCGGCCCTTAAGGATTTTAAACCAATTCTAGTTGGATCAACTCCAGTGCTGCCTTCAATTACCGTCGTAAATGTGCAACATCAGTTTAAAAGGGGACATATTCCTGCCAATCGGGAGGTCAAGACAGGACACTTGCTGCTGACAGTGTGCAGGGCTTCACCCATCTCTGCTGAGCAGAGGACAACAAATACAAAAGCAATACATTTAACAGTAGGCTAATTTGGCAATCATTTACATTATATGTTTTATTATAAATAGTTATTATTGTATGAAGTCATTTTACGGGAAATATAAAAGATATTTGCACAGGTGTCCGTCATCATTTAACATAAGAATAGGATAAGCTTTGCTCACTCGCATCAGTGTCATAAGCAGAATAATATATCAGAACAGCAGAATAATCTGCTTACAAACAGAATTTTATGGATGATATGATTGTCAATATATTCAATTATTCTCATACCTTTACATCCACAAAGGGACAGTGTCACATTTACCAAAGTAATGTAGGCCCACAGAAGAAAGAAATCTTTAACATACACTGAAAAATAAACCAAAGAAAACGTCTATGTGCTTACATTATTATTATTGTGTGTATATAATTATCATAGGGACATTGATGGGGGACATCCCTGCTTTAATGTTGTTACAACCATGGATGTATTAGATTGCAACCCAGCATATAGCAGCCATAAGAAGAAATGCAGCTTTAAGGTACTTCCACTCAGCAGCTGTGACAGATTTCAATTCCGTTCAATTCAAAGGGGCTTTCTTGACATTAGAACATACATTTACATTGCCAAGATAAGATAATTTAAAACAAAATAGAAAAATGTAGACATTGCAGTTAAAAAATACAAATAGCTAAAAGTAAGTAAGAACTGTATAAACACATTTTTTTTAAAAGAAATATATTTAAAGATATCCGTTCTATATGTATATATAGTTAGTATGTCTATATACAGAGCTCATCACAATGCAAATGGTCAGTGCCGGAACACGCAGCTGATTGACAGTCTTCACGGTAGTTGTAGTCCATTGGCGAGATTTCAACCTACTCGGATATAGGAGTGTCCGAGGGGCCTACAAAGGCATCACATGCTGTTTTCTTCCTGCATTGCTGTCGGTCAGAGCGCCTCATGATCAGGATCATTTGTGCACAGTTCACAGCGTTGAAACGCAGCTCCAGTTTAGGTAAGAAGAACCAAGAACAACACAACACTGCTGGAAAAGCTTCATGTGTCGTTGGCTACAGTAAAGCATGAGTGACAACAACATGCTGCAACAGATACAGACGCTCGCCTTTTGCTTTATCACAGTTGCACTGTCGATTGTCGTCACATTGGTCTGTTTGAACGAGAGAGGTAAAGTGGAAGCAGCATTATAACAGTTGTTTTCATTACAACGCCCTGGTAGCTAAAGCTAAGCTAATGTCTCTGTAGTGTATGAAGTGAGAGCAGATGCGCAGGTTAAAGTGCCGGTGTGTGTAATGCTGGGTCTCTAGGACCCCGCAGACACCCAGCATGGGCGGTGGAGCAGGCGGAGAAAGGTGAAGTTGCCCTCAAATGACTGATCAGAGGTCAGTTTTATCCCCCCTGTAAAATGTAAAGGTTGGGAAAAGGGCTGGGAAAGCCGATCTGCAGTCAGTTAATGTCTAAGTGCTAAGCTACGCATTTCGCCAACGACGTAAAGGATAAACATAGTCGGGCTAGGATACAAAGAGTTGATCTGCACAAGCTACTGTAATGGTTCCTACATTTAAAACTGTACATATTGGCCCCAAAGTCCGAAACGGCCAGTTGACGTTGTTTGGGATAGCGGCGCCGCTAGGAGCAAAGATCCAGACCAGACGTCCGTCATAATCCGCAGTGTCAACATCTCCCTTCAACTCCCTGTCGTGGCGTTTACTGTGTAAGGAAGCCTGCTTGGATCAGCTATGCAAGCAAACACAACGCGGGGCTTCCTGTGGTCGGACGTAGAGACGAGGACCTTGCTGAACATCTGGGGGGAGCAGGACATCCAGGTAGCGCTGGATGGAAACTTCCGAAACAGCTTCGTGTACCGCGACGTCTCCCGGAGGCTGGGGGCGATGGGGTTTGAACGGACCCCGGAACAATGCAGGGTGCGGATCAAAAGCCTCAAGAGACAGTACTTGTTAGCGAAGGAAGGTAATCTGCGGAACAACGGGCAGTATCACAAGATCTGCAAGTTTTATGACACCATGGAGAGGATTTTGAGCAACCGGCCCGCTCTTGACCCCCTGGAGTTAATGGACGGCGGCGCGGGAGGAGAGGAGGCCGGGGATGGCTTGGAAGAGGATGGAGAGGATGCTCAGGATGCATACTCTGAGAGCACAGGGGAATGTCCTTTTCCTGCAGAGACCGAGGTGAAGCTGGAGTACCCAACTGTTCCCATCCCTATTCCGGTTAAAGTGACAGTGGGCAACAACAGTAAGTGCTCCCTACTTGTCCACATGCATTCATTCGTCTGTGTTGGGTGGATACAGTATGTTTACTTGATTGCATTTGGTCAAAGATGCATCACATAATGTCTCACCCCTGTCCACTCCAGGCACACCAGTAAGACCAAATAACAGCAGCCAGTCGGCCAGTAGCTTGTCAGCCACGAGACCCAAACGGCCCAGGAAGCGGCGTGCCAACTTCCCCATGGAGAAGCTAATGGAGCAGTTCCTGGAGCAGAGCGCCCAGGCTGAGGACAGCTTCTACCGGATGGAGGAGCAGCGCTTGCAGGCGGAAGACCGCCGCAGAGAGGCTGAACACACCAGGGAGCTGCACATGCTTCAGATGCTCGGCCAGATGTTCTCCAGCATCTCTTCCGCCAGACCCAGCTCTGCATCCACCCCATCCAAGACCGTTCCCCCTGCCCGCGCTCCTGTGTTCTCCAGCGCCTCCCCGTCATGCACACGCGGCCAATCCAGTCATCTGAGACGGTCTTCACCCCAGACAAACTGTTTCACCCAACAGAGTCAGCTATTGAACCCAGATCCCCAGGCATTAGGTATTAGTTTCGGTGTCATGTGTGCAGCCACGAGGTGGAATGTGTGAAGAGAAAACGGAAAGTAGAGATGTATCAGCTGTGATATCAGAGCTCAGTGATGGAGCTGTCACTCAATTACGCTATTTCTGGGGTTAGGTGGTTCGTTACTTTATCTTTACTCAGATTAGATCATTGTCTCTGTTTTGGTTGTGTATTTGTTGTTTTGTTGCCAAACTTTTCTTCGTGTGTGTGTGTGTGTGTGTGTGTGTGAGAAAGGTAAAAAAAAAAAAAGATGTTAGACCCCGATTGAGGCCAAATAAGTATTACTCACTTTAAAACCTCACTTTTGTTTATTTCCTCAGTGTTTGAACGCTACCACAGCTTGGGGTCCACATCACACAGAGGCATGGACGATGACCTGCTCTCACTGGTAAAGAGCACAGTCCCTCCACTGACATCCAAAAAGCACAAGGGACAAGATGGACGCATTGGGATCATTGGAGGATGCCAAGAGTACGTTTCTGGTTTGGTTTTTCAGTATGAACCGTATTCGCCAAACAAGAGTTTGATTTCTCCTGTGATTTGTTTCTCCATGGAATGTTAGCCCCTAATTCTTTTCATCTTCACTCTTTTAAAGCTATACTGGAGCTCCATACTTTGCTGCCATCTCTGCACTGAAAGTGGTAAACACTCATTCTGACAGATTTATCATTAATTTTCCTTCTTTTTTTTTTGGTTTCAGTTTTGGTACAGTGCCTTTTTTTCTTTTCCTGTCTCCAGGGAGCTGACTTGTCTCATGTGTTCTGCACCAAAGATGCTGCAACTGTAATCAAATCTTACAGCCCTGAGCTCATAGTTCATCCTGTTCTGTAAGTACAGATCCACTGGCAACATAATTAGCTGAATATCATTCTGCTGTAGGATTTTCATCACTGACAACAATTCAAGTATAAATAGAGGAATAATATGTATTTAGATCAAAAATATGTATTGCTATGCTCTCACAAATGCTATTATTTAGGAAATTAAGTGAAAAAAAGACTGCAAACAATTTCTGTCTAACTCCTATTTATGATGTATTATAGATTCCTTCATAACACATTCAGAATTCATTTTAAGAGTTCATATAAACCTTCACAATGCATTATGAAGTGTTATAACCACAGTCATAAGGCATTATAATGAGGATTACAATACTGTATAAGGTCAGATTGCCTGTAACTGGTCTACTCATTGTGCTTTATGTAGCCATAATGGATGGAGAGGGAGCTTATGGCTTGCTATGAAGCCTTTAAGATAGCTAGTCTGTTTCAGGTAAAGTAGGTTTGTGTCATTATGAGATATGTGTTTATTGTTTTGATCAGGTAAGATGAAAAGGAAGTAATCCTTCTGCTATTTTTAAAAAAAAAATTTTTTTACAATAACAAAGGTCAAGACGTTAAAATTGGCTGTAGCATCTGTGATACAGTGTCAGTGAAAGGCAGAGCCAACCCGACGCATAAGCAAACTAAGTATCTGCTCAGGGCCCCCACCATGAGGGGGCCCCTGCGGGCTGAATCACTCTGTCTCAAAACGTGAGAAATCATGCTTGTAGGTACGCCCTTTAATCTCAGGTTTTTGTTCAGCACAAAGAAAACTCTCCACTTTCAGTAGCCGAATTAAAACAGCCTTCCAGTGTCATTCCGCATGGTGAAGGTCAAACCTTTACGTGAAGTAACGATGAGCGAAACACATTTTTGAGTGGAGGGGGACTTAAAGGCTATAAATGAGGGTGTCAGAATTGTCTTAAGAAAGTGACTGCATAGTTATAATTCCCTATGACTGTTGTTATGCATTATAAAGACTTAGAGTAACTTCATAGAAACATACCAAAACTGTATATTTTATAAGTAGCAGAGTGCAAATGCCAAAAATAACTCAGGTGGTATGTACTTACTCTGTTATGTACTTGATAACATACCATACAGTGATACACAGGCATATATACATCTTTGAACTACTTGTGTATGTGTGTGTGTGCACAGTTGCCATGGCAGCATTCAGAGGACTTTTTTATCGATGAAAACTGGTATTATTTATGCATAATGCATGAAGAAATATAGAAAGAGCTTTTAGGAATAAGAGTATAACTAGGATAGGACTTATAATAATTTGTGCATTCGAACACATCTAACACGTGTGTCTGTGTGTGTGTGTGTGTGCGTGCGTGTGTGCACACGTGTTTTAAGGGACAGTCCTAATGCAGTGGAAGAGATAGAAAAATGGCTCCCAAGACTGCACGGCCTTGTGGTGGGACCAGGTCTAGGGAGAGAAGACGTCTTACTAAAAACAGCCAAGGCATGTGGAATACATTTATACTCCCTTGCACCCAAAACAGCCTCTTAGGCCAGCTGCTTGTGCATAACCACATCATGGAAATAAATACATATATTAACAGTTATTAGATAGAGAACAGTGCTGAATTTTTAAGCTGCACAAGGTAATTCCACATGTTGGCAGCTCCTTATGACTGGTAAAAAATTCAACTTGAATTCCCAGAAAACTTGAGTAAATGTGCCAAAAAAACTGAAGCAGATCTCATCCTGGTGATTCTCTGAAAGAGGCAAATGCACACTGATGCATGGGTAACACTCTTGAGTTTTGAATGATCAGCCCTATGTTTAGACACATAGGGACACTAGAATATATTTTGGGCAAATAGGGTTGGAAGTGTAGCCCAACTTTTATTAGGCTGATGAAACAGGTATATGTGTACATAAAGATTTTGTTGAGTGCGGCCTAAAAAGAACATTACAGTGTGCTTGCATTATACTTCACATTATGTCTAGATAACACTTTTTCTCTCTCTGATAGGAGGTGATAGAGAAGTCTAAAACAAGAGATATCCCTATAGTCATTGATGCGGTGAGTACTTGTCCTGATTAAATCAAGTTTCAGCTGTCAAACAGATAGGGTTTTATTTGCAAAGCCATGCAGAATCACTGAGAGAGAGAGTGTGTGTGTGTGGTTTGTTTGTTTTCAACAGGACGGATTATGGCTAGTTACGCAGCAACCATCTGTTATTCAAGGGTACCAAAAGGGCATCCTTACACCCAACTTCATGGAGTTCACCCGACTGTATGAGGCGCTCGTGAGTCTCTCAGCACTGTTCACTTAGTCACCGATTGATAAAGAGCATGCTGCGTATACTTCTGTGTGGTTGTTAATGCATGTTTCATCCTGCCTGTGTGTTGCTGTCTCAGCACCATGAGCCAATGGACAGCAGTGATCAGCAACGCAGCGTCATGCAGCTCAGTGTAGCTATGGGCAACCTCACTGTGGTGCTAAAAGGAGAACAGGATCTCATTACAGATGGCAGTAAAGGTCTGTATTAAGCCCATATACTGTATAAACAACTTATAACTCATGCTTTTTCAGTTTGTCATTCTGCCTTTTCCATTGGTGTAATTCACAACTCATATTTATTGAGGTAGCTTTGAGATTGTTGTAACTGTGCACAGATCTCATGCCTTGTCCTCTTGTTTTCAGTGATCTCGTGCAGTATTGAGGGCAGTGGGAGAAGATGTGGAGGACAGGGTGATCTTCTATCTGGATCTCTGGGAGTGCTGGCACACTGGGCCTATGCTGCCTCTGCAGCTGGACTGATCAGAAGGTGGAGACATTATTGGCTGTTTGTGCATAGTGTATTGCACCTTTGTAAAGGACCACATTAGTGGTTTTAGATGTTTAAGCACATCACCTATAAAATGCACCAAACATTACATTATGTGAACCATTTTTCAAAACATTATGTAAGTGTTAAGATTGATTTCTTACCTTTGAGCACCCACTGGTTTGCATTCACTTCAGCATGTTATAAAAATCAACTTTATTATATGTGATTGTATGTTTCCTAATCCATCGCTTGTGTCCTTTTCCAGTATGAATCCATCAATGGTCGCAGGATTTGGGGCCTGTTCTCTCACCAGACAGTGCAACAATCAAGCCTTCCAGCAGCATGGCAGGTCCACCACCACCTCGGACATGATCCAGGAGATCGGCTCAGCCTTCAAGAAGCTATTTGAAAGCTGAAAAACTGCCACATGAAATCAAAAATCCTGTTTATGAACTTATACATAGTCAATTTTGCATTCTTACAAAAAACAGAAGACAGAGAAGATGAAAACACAGAGGAAGCTTGATGAACTTCTGTCATTTGCCAGCCTCTGGGTGGGCTAGTGGCAAATGCTCTCATCAAGCTTGATTTGAATATAGGTCTAAGTGGTGTGGACCAATCTGGTGCAAAAAACACATACTGACATGTTGTTTGAAGTGTACAAAATGAACCCTCTAAAAAAAACAACAGACAGTCTTCCACGTCTTTAGTAGTATTATGAATGCATCTGTCAAACATGTTGAGGTGTCTAAATTCTTTCCAGCTCACCAAAGAGACAGAGATTGTAAGATAAAGATAAAGTGATGTTTGAATTTTTGAAATAAATAATGAATCAGATTTTGTTTGAGTTACTTTTTCTTGCAAGCCATCTATGTGGCATCGTAGCACTTGTGTGTTGCCTCAGGGTGGCAATATTGATCTGCAACATGGAAACACATCTGGGGTCAAATCTATTGCTACCACAGTCAATGGTCCAGAATCAGGATCATCTTTATTGGCCAAGTCTGTTTTCATATACAAGGAAGTTGACCCCAGTTTAGTGGCCCTCAGTGTACTTAAACAGAATAACAACACAACAATCTTCAGACATATACACAACCGTTTCTGTGAACTGTAAACAGGATTCAAATAGTGCAAATAAGTGACGAGTGTGCAGAGTGTTAAGATAAACATTACATAGCAAGAAAAAAATGACCTTACTTTATAATCCGTGCTGAGATTTGAAAAATATACTCTTATGTGCCACATTAATGGGAATCCCGGTGTTAGTTGAGTATCACGGAGTGGCAATACATAGTTGATATTCACAAAAAAGTGCAAAAAAGCAGAGAATGGCGTTACTATATTAGTTCACCATTTAACTGTTAGTGGTTGCTATAGCGCTTCATACTGCAACACATGCGCACAACAGCAATCGTTTATTCAAGCACTTTAGCTACCAGTTAGCATTAGCTGCTGCTGCTAGGTACCGACTCCTTACACATGATCTAGCGTTAGCAACAAGAACAAATAAATACTACATAGTGAAAAAACAACTAATATCAACACAGGTAAGTTATTATGGCAACCAGTTAGCTACCAACTAGATCCGTTTGCTGTAATGTTTGTTTTTTGCGGTGATGAACATGACGTTTCGCACAGTATTGTTATAGCTGCGTTAACGGCTAACATGAGCTAATTGAGCTAACTGTTACAGACCCGTTTAAAGTGTCAAAATTAGTGCGAACAGTGTTTCTGATGATTCAGACTGTTGTGTTTGTGTAACGTTAGTTAAGTTTCGGATTAAAGTGTTCTGTGTGTGTTTAACGTAAAGTTGTAGGTGAAATAAGTGGCTGCTCAATGTTTCCCTTTTGCGTCAATCTTGGTGTTTGTCACATCGTGATGTCGTTTGATAAAACTTTTAACTTGTCGTCAGAAAACTATTAAAGCCAGCTGACGTTACAAGTTAAACTAAAGTGTCATGTTATTATTATTTTAGCTAACCTAAAACTTGCGGAGTTGACGTTAACTCACCAGAGAGTTAGCTGTAGCGTAGTTTACGCGCTAATCAGGACTAGCTAGATGTTGGAGCTCAACTGCTTTTTTACAGAAATACTCAGTTTCAGCACTAAATTTGTTTGTGGTTGATTTGACGTCAGCGTGTTGGTTTATCACTTTGCCACACATCCTCTCAGTGACCCAGTCCAGCTAACGTTAGCCATCATTACTGCTTTACGTTATCTTTGTTGTTGCAGGACACACAGATGTGCGCTCAATAATAATGCCGAGTACTCCATCTGCAGTCAGCTGGCTCTTATTTACATCGGCCATGAACTGAGTTATTTCTGTCCGGTGCCAAACCACCTTCATATCTGCTGGCAGCTTTATAGTACACGTACCAGTTTTCAGAATGGCTGACTGTAGTTCAGATGCCCCCTCCCCCCTCTCACGTTTTTGACCATCATAGTTTAGATTTCCGGACAGATTTCAGGCAACCCATACTGTAAAACACGACAAACTCTTTTAAATACATAAGATGATATGCACAGTAACATAAAGCGGAGACGTCTGATGCAGTATGGCTTTATAGCAACAATAGACGTTTTCATAATGATTTGTTGTTAACAGGTGCAGGTGTCGGAGTGTCCTGTGATAAAGACGGATCCGCAATGTTGAACCCGACCAATGGCGACCCAGGCCACGTTGTCGTGAATTATGTGGAGGAGTATTTGGACCTGGTGGAATCCCTGCCTTTTGATTTGCAGAGGAGTGTGTCTCTCATGAAGGAAATTGATGCCAAGTATCAAGGTAAAGACACACTTCTGTCTTTCAAATCTTCCTACTTCAATCAAATATATATATTTACATATAACTTTATTTCCTAGTTACATTTTAGTTTGCTTAGTTTATTTCTTGTTCTTGAGAGAAACTGACAAGTAGATGTTATTTCTTAGGAAGTTACTGAATATCACAACACACTTGCAAAAGGCAGAGTGTCAACACTAAGAACATTTTGCAAATACATTTAAGTGTGTTCTAGAGAGTGTTTTATAGTGATCAACAGGCAAGGTCAGCGATGTAATGTTGGTCTTCCTGTGTGGTTGTGCATCACATGTGAGCTTACAGTTAAGGAGATATGGATACTGCACCTTCATATACATGAATATTTAAACAACAACAGGTTTTAAATTCCAAAAAGCAGCACTCTTGTAGCTACTAATTACTTAAGCAAGTGCTTAACAACTGAACACTTAACAAATGATATAGTACTCTGTATACATGCAGCTACTATGAGCCATTACAGAGAGTAATATCTGAGCCCACTGTTAGGCTCTTAACCTCTCTCTGTAGATCTAGTATGACAGTTACCACGTTGGTCTCATAACAGACTTATTACCAGCCAGTAGTCACAGTAGTCCCATCTCCTGCAATAACTACCAACCACAAGACTTGCTTGATCTATATACAGGCTGCACCTTTGATGAGACGAAAGACACATTTATCTGCAGGTCCATGTTGGCAGGTTTTACTAAACCTCAACTAAATTTAACCTTAACTAAGTGCATATAAATTGACATCTCTTAATCCAACAAAAGCTAACTTATATCAGTAAGATTGCAATTGACATTCTGTGTTGTCATCCTGCGCCTCCTAGTGCAATTTGTTCACTCTACTAAAGTTTCAGAATATTTTCACATTATAGACACATCATACAGTCAAGACATTATCCATTATGACATGTAGTAAGATTAAAATGTACATTTATTCACCTGTGTGTACCTTTTTTGAGAATATTTCTGATTACCTTCTTTCTTCTTGGGCAGATGTTTTGAAGGAGCTTGATGACGCTTATGAACGGTATCGCAAGGAATCCGATTCACTTCAGAGGCGCAAGCTTCAGTTATCCATCCAGAGGGCACTGATCCGCAGTCAAGAGCTTGGAGATGAGAAGATCCAGATTGCAGGTCAAATGGTAAGTAAAGAACATCCTGCAGCTGCTCAGTGGCAAAATTCCAGGTCTGAATGTGTTTAGCTGTTGGTGTAGAGAGCGGTGATTTCCTGGAACATATTTGCTCACCAAATCTAAACTGGAGTAGTTTAAAAAAAAAAAAAAAGAAAAGAAAAGTTTATAGGCATGCTAAAAGGCCTTTTTGTACTGGGGTTTATTAGGCTTTCCATTTTGCATTTTCCATTTGAATATCACTGAAACCTTTACCAGGAAAAACCCATTTGAACATTTGCAGGCCCCCAGCAGTAAACACTGAATCAGCCTACTATAGCTACACACTAGAGGGTCACTAGGAACATAACAGCATATTTAACCTTCCCCTTTGACATATATTTGGTTTGTCAAAGTCTAGTGATTGTTACTGCACCCCTCAGCTCGTTGCATAATGTGAAATGTTACAACACACAACTGGTTTAACAAGTAGCATGCCTCAAGTAATTGAAGCCCTACGGCCACACTAAATAAGTTTCAAGTATTTAGTCATCCACATATACTCAAACAGCAGACGGACCTTTTTATAACAAAATATGAACGTTCTTTGTTTCAGGTGGAGTTGGTTGAGAACCGAACGCGTCAGATAGATTGGCATTCAGAACTTCTCCTTTCCTCTCAAGAACTCCCAGAGAGCCATGTTCCCATAGCAACATCTATGGCAACCACCGCAGCATCCATGATGTCGTCATCATCATCATCGGCCACCATAACTCCAGGCAAAACTGGCCACCATGACAAGAAGCGCGATGAGGTCACCCCAGGCTCAGGCGGTGGAGACAAGGGTGGAGGGAAACGCTCGAGACGACAGAAAAACGGGGAAAACAGAGAAAGTTACGGGGGTCTGGATCCAGCCGACGATGTCGGAGTGGGGGCCTCTCGGGAAAAGAGGGCCAAAACGTCTTCTAAGAAGAAGAAAAGGTCAAAAGGAAAGTCTGAGAGAGAAGTGTCACCGCCAGACCTGCCCATTGACCCAGATGAGCCAACGTACTGTCTGTGCGAGCAGGTGTCCTATGGCGAGATGATTGGCTGTGATAATGATGAATGTCCTATTGAGTGGTTTCATTTCTCCTGTGTCGGGCTTCATCATAAGCCCAAGGGAAAGTGGTTTTGCCCCAAGTGTAGGGGAGAGAATGAGAAGACCATGGACAAGGCCTTGGAGAGGGCTAAGAAGGAGAGGGCATACAACAGGTAGCTCGTTCCGCCTGGCCCAATGAACACTATTGCTCAAAATTTGTATTTTGTGTCTCGTCTTTGTTTCCATTTACTGTTATGGCTGTTTAAAAAGAGTGATGAATTGATCAGAGTGACCTTGTAAATAGTTATTTTTGTAACTGCTACATAGCTGACAGTCAGAAGAATTTGTAAAGAACGGACATGTAACTGTACAACCTGCATGTTTGTAAGCAGCTGTCCTGCACTTACATCCCCTTTGTTTTTGTCATGCACGCAACATCATCCACTCCAATTATACATGCCCAATTAACTAATAAAACATGTCTTAACAAGAATTTTATGGTTTTAATGACCTCATACAAGATTCTGACAGGCACATTTACTCACTAAATAACAGACACTCAGTAGTTTACTCTATAGTGAGCAGTAAATCATCACTGACAGGTGTGGTATCACACTACAATTTTTACATCTATAAAATGCATTATGGGCTTGTTAGCAGAGAGTAGTGTAGATGCTGTGTACACTATTTTTTTTGTTACATTGCAGGAATGTTTGAGTGCACATTATGGTGCAGAAATTTCACTCAAAATTTGTCCACCAAAAAAAATGTTGGACAGTAAATATAGTGCACTATATAGTTATGTAGATGAGTCCAGAGTATTTAATGAAATCATAATGAATTGTCCATAAAAGATTTCATTGTAAGAGTGAAAGTAATCTGAGAGCTGTATATTGAATTTAGTTGCTATAACTTTTAAATTATACAACCTTATTGGTGACATTTCAGCCTGTTTTAATATTGACACTGTGGCGAGATGTTGCAGGAAATAACTGCAGTCCTGGACAGCATGCAGTTACCTGTCTTATCTTTCCCCTCCAAGACTGTTTTCATGTATGATCAATTTGCCCTGTGTATCACTGTTGATATAGCAAAGATTTACCTCCAATGTTACACAACGTTAAATGTTTTTTTAGTGGATAGATGCTCACATTTGTATACAAAACCAGTTTACTTAATGAGCAGTGCCATAATTTGTGGGTCTTCTTGGAATATCAGCTCTACATTAACTAAACAAAGCAGCCTAAGTATTTACTTCTATCAAAGCAAGAAAAGTATGTTTAGGTCAAATATTACATTTGCAGTTACAATAAAGAACTTCCCAAATAAGACTGATTTAGCCTTTTTTTTTATTTACAAGTGCTGAAAAAATGACATGGGGGACAACCAGTGCAAAATCTGTACATATATTCAGTTGCAGGTAGTTTATATACATGAGTACTGAACAGGAACATGAATACACTCTTTCTGTCATGCATGTAACAGAGTTCACAGCACAGCAAAGACACGGTGTAAAGATCTCTGATTTAGTTATAGTCCATGATGCTCAGACTGCTCATTCTCCCAGGGAAAAGTAGGATGATCCCACTGGAGCTCAGACAGCCTTGTGAAAACAAACTGACACAACAGATCAAGGGCACAACAGAAAAGGACCCATGACTTCATTTAGAAACCCTCCAAGACATTTAACATAATTAGTCATGGGGAGTTATTATAGAAAGTTAGAGCACACCAAAGATTTGGGGTAATGGCCCACAAGTCCAGACTGACAAAACATAAAGGCAAGATTCAGCACAAATCCCCCGATGGGCTGGAAAAGGGGGGTAGAATATAAAAAATAAATCCCTCTCGGCGGGCAAGAAAAAAAAAAACATTCTATGAAGGGAAGTTGAAGGTAAAGTGCATAAAAGCTTAAAATCAAAAAAGGTGAGGGGGCCAAAAATTAAGAGGTTCTCCACTAAAACTTGCAGCACACACAGCTTAACAATGGAGAGAGCAGCTATCAGGATTGCCAGGTCAACTGTCTCTCCAGCTTTGTTCTACGATGGCAGACACACGCTTCTCGTACTCCCGCTTGTTCTCCTGGTAGAGCTGAGCTGCCTGACTGTTGGCTGGACTGTTGGGATTTGGTTCATCAAGCAAGGACTGAGGAAAAAAAAAGATAAATACTGAAGGTAAGGTTGTTTTAGTGGAAAATAACCAACTTGCATCGATCCATTCATCTACACAGTCACATGCCTTCAAAATGTTCCAACTGTCACCTGATTTCAAGTGCATTCACTCTAACCAGAGTTTAAGATTCATTAGACATTTTGTCACCAAATGTCTGACTTTGTGAATATAATTTAAAAAAATTAGCAGCAAACACTTTTCTTTAAAAATATAAATATGACCCACAGAATAATCTCTTTTCAACAGTCCAATTCAACAAATGTTTTAATTTCAAAATCTTAATTTACAATTTACATATTTGCAAATCTTGGCATAAGCATACTGTATTTTTCCAAATATTTGTCTTTTTAACCTTACAATTTAAACATTTCTCTTCCCCAGATAAACAGACTAACAATGATTTTGTACAATTTTCTATTGTGTTACACTGCAGAGGGTCAATTAGTAGTCTAACATAAAAATAATTTCAATTTACTGCTTTACAGTTTCAGCTTCTCAATGTTGAGGATATAATTTGCCTTTTAAAGTTTGATATTGTGAACCTAAATGTGTTTTTGCCACTTGTGGTATAAAGAAAACAAAAATGTAAAATAAGGCATAGCCACACTTTTATAATCTCTATTCATTGTCATTTCCTACCTGGATGGATGTAAGAATAGAGGACACATCGTAAGTGGGACTCCAACGATTCTGTAAGATGTCCAAACATATACTTCCATCTGCATAGACTGTGGATAAAAACACAATTATATCTTGCTCACAAATAACAACTCTATAACGTGCCAGAGAATAAGACAATATTCCTACCATTTGGATGAAACATCTTTGACACAAATCGTACTGTGGGGGGTTTGTTGGGGTATTCTTCTGTGAACTCTACAATGAGTTTAAAAGTACCTGGAACAAAGACAAGACACAAAGATATTTATTTATGTGCCATTAAATGTGACTGTATGTTTGTGGTGTAGCATGTTTCAAGGCAGAAATAGTGTACTAGAGCAGTGACTTGTCCTAACCTGAACACACACAACTATAAGCAGAGAAAGTTGTTGTTACACACCTTTTTTTATTATTATTATTTTTTAATTTTAACTATCGAGGGATACTCTTTAAAAGAAAAGAGAAAAAACAGCTTTGCTTTATACAGGATATTAGTTATTAAAAACATGAGGTTAGGGTGTGATAAAGTTACTTTATTAGACATGTTTCACATGCAATATAGTAACATTATTCCTTACTAAGTCGTGAACAAGGTGAAATACTCACCATCTTCAAAGGGAGTTCCTTCAGGGCTGTGATGTTGGAGGGAAAAAAAAGATATTTTGTTATTCATTTCACACTCCAACTCTCAAGATTGTGTATTTGGGGAGGAAAAATATATCCATCAATCTATCAAAGTCTTACCCAAAAATGACAGCATTCCACACCATGATGTTGTTTTCAGATGGGGCACCACTGACACCAGCTGGAGGATCCTCTTGTAGCCTTCATAACCAAATAACAAAGACGGTTTAATGGAAACTCAATAATGCACATGTTAAGACAGGAAACTAGATTTCTTCTGCCAGTGCTGAGTCAGATAATCCACTTTCCTCTTCCAACATTTAGCCACAGCCAAATTTAATATTTCAAATACACACAGCTAGTCGCCAAAGTGATTGGTGGCAGGTACTTCAGGCTAGAGTAAACAGACTCCACTGCCACACTAAAAAATAAAAGACTAATTTCCTACCTTGGTTATGCCATTTACACTTTTAACCATTGTTAAGAGTAGTATTTTCACAAAAGAAAATCAGCCTTCTGCTTCAAACATAGCAACTGTCTCTGTAAATCAAATCAAGTCAGTGCCATGAACCATGTAAATACTGCCGTTGTGATTTACTATTATCTGCTGTGCAACATCTTAAAAGTTTTATCAGCTGAGATGTACAGTACATTGCCATTACCAACTACAGGTAGCCTCAACATGTGGCAGCTGTAAGTGCTAACTAACTTTGAATTGAGGAGGAGCAATGGGAAAAGATATAGTAGTACATTTTTTAAGTTTATAGAAGCTGCTATATAATTTGGGTATTTGTCTTGTAATTAAGGTTAACATTACCCCAGAATCAGCATCCAAAAGGTAATAAAGTTAGAGAAATTAAGCCTCTCAGCATGGTAGTTGGTTGCACAATACTTCTCCTCTTTCATAGTGACCCCCGCTGACTAAATAGGAACACTGCTGTTACAAGGTCAAGACTAAAATGTTAATCTCGTACACCGTCTGCAGCAAGCAGGACACACATCTAGCCACTTCTGACACTGTCTGTTTCACAATCACTACTGGCCTTACTCTCTATAAAGACTCGTGAATTATAGAAGCTTGTGCAAGGTTTCAGTGGTTTACATTGAGAAACACATATCATGACTTCAAAACTCAGTTCTAGATTGCATACATTTCCCACACTGGCCTAAATCAGCCGTCCATCTGGAAAGACTTGCCCAAAACCCATGACATGCAAGACAAAAGCTAATGACCAGCAGCAATTAAGAGATCTGAAGCTCTTGACCATTAACTGCGGGATGAAAACATGTTTGAGGACCCTGAAGTAACCAAATTCAATTAGATGGGATACTGGCATTGAAAAAAAAAAAAGAAAAACTAAAGATCATATTTGGACAAAGTGTTCTGCAGCTGTTAAAAACAGGACAGGACAGTTTGATGCTGACTTCAGAAACTACAGCCCGAGTAATTGAGCTACATTGAGGCTTCTGCCATGAAATTATGTTGTTTTCGTCTGAGATTACAGTATAACACACTGTGATGTTGCATCTCATTAAATATGCTGATAATTCCTAACCTTACACCTAACGTTACCAAAGTCGATTTACTTTAGTACTTACCGTAGTCAATTCAAATTACTATGTTGGTTAACAACGTACAGTATCTTACGTTCATGTTACAGAAACTATAAGCTTAAACTTACTTATGTTCGCTACGTTGCATTAACTGTGTTTTGGCAAAGGATAAATTTGCCAACTGGTCACTTTTCATGGACATTTAAATGTTAGCTTGTAAGCTAGAAGCCTTATAGCGTTAAAGTAAACCAGCCGGCTAACCTGCTAACAGGTATCGGTTAGCACTGTTAGCCTCTTAACTACAGGTGAGTAACGCCATTTCACTAACATGTTCCAGGTTTTTGAAAACACAAGAGGAACTGCACGACGTTTAAATTAATGTAAGTTTTTACTGTGGAAATTACCAAAAAACAGCTCTATGTTAATAAACTACTGGTTAGCTATACGAAGCTAATGTTAGCTGTTTTTGACAAATCATAGCGAACGTTATCGGCGTCGACCATTAACTCACCGTTTAAAATCTCTCATAAGTCTCCTTCTAGCCGGGGTTGACATGGCTCAACTTATGAAACGCGTATTGGCAACACTGAGATTTTAGCAGGAGCTTGTTTTCTATCAAAACGTCGGGGTATTTAATGGTTATCGGACACCATCCCACAGTTAACCCGTTCACGGCCACCTCTCTCCGTCGTTCGCTGATAATCCGGCCTCCCTCTGGCAAACCCAGTGAGGTTTAAAGGACGATACCACATCGTGAATAGGGGGGGCGTTACAAATGCTAAATTACACACACTTGTCTGGCGTCGAATATCAGTACAAGTTTACGTTTCTGTGACATTATTTATATTTGTACATACATTTATGATGTTCACCTGCAAAATACACATAACCATTGTTATTTTATTTAACAGCATTTTTTTTGTACTCCCCCTCTCGCCATTTTTTGCGGCGGAGACGTCGTCTGTTACGGGGCGTGGCCAAAATGACGCGATGTTTGTGCAGCGCTGCGCAGCCACGACGATGATGACGATAATGATGATGAAGGTCGGGCCTTTCAATTTACTGTCAATTTTACTGGGAACATTAATCCAACTTCTCGAGGTCTCGCCCACCGTTTGAATTTTTTTCCATGATTGAATTCAGAAAGTATTTTGAGTCTATCCAACTTATAAACAATAAAATTTAATTTGTACCGCATTTTTCATTGATAGTGAAACTCAAAGTGCTACAGTATTAAATTAAATAAAACACAAAACATAAAGAAAATAATAATGATAAGAGTTAAGATGAAATAGCCTTCCTGAATATAAAGGTTTTTAGGCCTGTTTTAAGAGTCTGGGTCTCTGCTCCCCTCAGATTAGGAAGGCTGCAGCAGAGCAGAAGGTAGAGTTTGCTCCAAGGATTTTTTTTTAAAGAAATCTGATTTTACTGCCTACCTTTTCTGTTGAGTTATTTTTCTATTTATTTGTTGTTTTTACCCTTTGTCCTGTCACCATGTTGACTGTATCAACATCAACAATTCAGAGTGAAGTCATGTCCTGTATGTTGTCTTTATGTCATCTTCTCTTCTCTTCATGATTCCTAAAGTGTTTTCTGTTATTGTATTATTGTCACACGTTATAAGTAATGCTTTATGTGAATAAAATGATGGGTGTCGGGCATGGGGAAAGTTTAACATGTAGAGTTCAAAGTATCCTGATAAGATTTTCTATCCAGCTAACAAACTAAAAACTGATAATTAATTATTGGCTTAAATTACACCTTTGCCAGGTTATTAAAAAAATGAAATGAAGAATAATCAGAGTTTAAGTTTCTCAGAACATCATTCATGAGTAACTTGGTTCTGCGTTTTTTTTATTAATATCAAGAGGAGGGATCAGCCCACTTCCAATTGTGACAGACAAAATCTTAGTATTGGCAGTGGTTCAATACAGATGCTTACTTTCTTAATCAAACTTATATCACAAGCTAAATAAACACTTTCTTTTTAACAACACAAACAAAAATCCACCTCTTAATCAACATTGACAGCTACAAATATCAGATCCATCCACAACAATGAACAATGAATGAATTTCAATGAATAACTGGACCACTCAATGGCTTTAAGGCAAATGAATGCTCATTTAGGCTAACAGCCCGTTAACTGGGTCCTTTGTAGTTTAGGATCCATGGTAAAGGAGCATGGTGCTAAACAGAGCGTGGTCATAAAACTGTTCTGCTTTCACAGACTTCTGGTGCTCCACCTGGCTGCCTGCAGTGTTGTTCTCAGGTGAATCACTGTAGATGTGGGGGTCGTGGAGAATTTCAGCTGCTGGGTTACATCCAAATGGAAGTTGTGGTTGATTGTGACCATTTAAGGAAAAATCCTCACAGTGTGTTTCACCTGCCACTGGAAATAAGACATAGTTAAAGGGCATATAAATAAATAATTTGTGACCATATACCTGCTTCTATAAATAGAAGAGAGAGGCAGGCAGGGAAAGCAGACCAAGTGGATTGATTTTGTTTTGCACAACTATTAAAAAGGGGGTCATTATGAGCAGCTAGCTAGAAAAGTTTATAAGAAATTTTATAACCGCATTTCAGAGAAAACCTTCTATAACCTTTTGGGTTAAACAAAAAAAAAGTTGATCAATAAATTGCAAAATACACTTTAGAGTCTTATGCAATTCCACTAGCTATGACCCCAGATCTTGTTTTAAATAGGTCACATCCTGATCTACGGTTGCTTTGACTTGCAGTTAGAGCTGAATGACACAGTGGCCTAGTTCTCTTCCCACAGAGGTATTTAAGCTGTCACGTCAAGAAAACCATAAGTCTTGGAGACGTGTTGGTATGGCCAAACCCAACATGTCTAGTAGGGATGATTAAAGTTAGAGTTTAGTCTAGTGAAATTATTTTTATGTTTATAACCCTTCCTTTGCATTAATCTGAAAATTACTGCATTTTTTACATATTTTTTGCAAGCCAATAAAAATACCATAAACACGGGACTTAACAGATACATAAAAATACATCAAGAAAACAGACACAGTCCACCACAATGACATTTATAAAATTTAACATTTAATGATTTTACATAATCAAGTACAAAGCTACACCTGCTCAGTACTAATCACTCAACGCTCCATCTTGAATGACTGTACACTCAATCTTTCTGGCATGTAAAACAAAATAAACAGACACCACCTGCAACATGAAATACTACTACAAAAACAGGAAGAAAGAATTTCCCTTACTGATGTCAGTAAAAGTTGAAAATATTGTCATTAGGTTATTGTTGAACTATTAAATACAGCTCAAAAAATAAGGCTTTTTGCAAAGTATAGAAACCCATGCAAAGTTGCTTGAGCTTATTTACAACTACAGATTTAAGTAAAATGGCCGATTACCAATTTCGGAATAAGAAGGGGTTTTATTATATAACATATAGATGTGCAAGCCCTGCTAGTTGCTTAAAAACATTTAGTCCTCTGCTAACACACACACAGTAAACTTTCACCATACTTGAAAATCCGTAAAGCACACAACCACAATGAACGCAAAGGAAATAACAGGAGTAACCGAATGCCTAGCCAATGGACCACTATGTCTTACATGACATCTACAATCTACAGAAAAGCTGCACAGTGAATTATTTATACTTTAAAAGCTACATTCAAGTTGGGATTTGCTTTGGCATAAGGTCATTCTTAAATATAAAAACTGCATCAGCTAATGCGCGGTAGCAGTTTAACATTAGGAGACATTTCCTCAGTGTGTATCAGTGCTGAGGCCCCGGCACACATCATTTTGAAATACATGTCCTCATCAATCGAGCATTGTTTAAAATGAATACCTGAGGAATTTAAATGTAATTAAGTCAGCGGGGGAAAAACATTCCTAAAGAGAACTGCCAATTAACCATTTAGACTTTTTTTTTTTTTATTACATGTCACTTGTATACTAATGCTGCTCTTTTTTGCCATTTCCCTTAATAGATTGTAAAGAAACATTGCACTTTTCCTAAACTGATTAGTATGAGCGTACAACAGCTTTAGCCATTCCAACACAAAGTAAATAAGTAAAATATCTGTGAATTACTCAAAGAAATGTTACTGAAATGCAAGTACGTTCGAATGTTGACATCTTCAGGTGATGAATTAAGTTTCTCCTTTCTTATTCTCATATTGTGCAACAATGCACAATAATTAAGACTTATTAATAACATGATAACATTTTTTTTTTCCATAAAGCCAATATAATCTCTATTTGCACTAGTGAGCCAACCGAGTTAATGCCAATCATTTTGTTATCTAGAACTTTTCTGTAAAATTGTGCAAAACAAAAATCATCCTTTTATCATAAAGCTAAAAAATAAGGATTACACAACAATTATCTGTATAACTGGACGGATGCATTAAATATACTTGTATGACAAAGAAATCTTTCTACTTTTATGCATCCGAGTGTAATCAGGTACACGGAAAAGTAGAAAACACAGCTTACACACACTGCTATACATCGTTCAAATGTCGCTTACCACCAAATCAGAGCAAGAATATGCCTTTATGCATATAATATGCAAAAAACATAGCTGGATACAAAAAAGATATACTACACAAATGAGAATATTAGAGTATGCCACTACACACACGCGCACACACACACACACTCTCACTCACACACGCAAGCTCTCTACAGATAGGCATAAGAGTTGGTGCAGCGACAGGGGGTCTGCATTGATGCCACAGTGATGACCTCCAGCTCTTTAGATGCGGGGTTGGACCTGTTCTGCCCCCCCTGGTCCTCACACTGATCCATGGGACCTGGCCCTTGTGGTGGTGCAAACCCATTCAGCCCAAATGCAAAGGGTCCTGGCCCACCTGAGGTTACAGTCGCTGCCAACTCCATGGTCATGCTTTCCATCTGGGCCTCTCCAGCACCACCCAGTGGCCCATTCCCATTCAGCAATTCTGGTGGCATGCCCAAACCTAAGAGCCGAGAGATGCAGATAAACAAAGCAATGAATTATATCTTAAAAATAACATCCTCAAACAGACCAGTAAAGCAGTCTAAAGCTACTGACAGAAAAGTTATGCCAGGATAGCAGGCTTCAGCTGAATCTCTTGCTGTTACAGCATCCATTTTTATTTTCTTTCTGCCCCCAGAAATTAAACTATGCTGGATTTATTATGAAAATATATCATATTTGCATGTTCTCCCCGTGTCTGTGTGGGTTCCCTCCGGGTGTCCCGGCTTCCTCCCACAGACCAAAAACATGCAGGTTAGGTCATTGGTGACTCTAAATTTCCCGCAGGTGTGAATGTGAGTGTGAATAGTTGTCAGTCTCTGTGTGTCAGTCCTGTGAATGACTGGCAACCTGTCCAGGGTGTATCCCTACTCTTGACCCTGCAACTCTCTAGAGGATAAACAGTATAGAAAATGGAAGGATCATATTTGTTTCCACTGGCTCAAATTAAAATCCCCCCTGATGAAAAGATATTTTTAGTGTCAAAGAACCTTAATTACTCAAAACCTTCTCTCTCTCTCTCTTTCTCCTTTCAGTTGTAAATGTCAGACTCACGATTGTAAGTTGTAACCATTATTCAGCTCCTTCTTCCTTTTACACATGGCCTTACAACATGGCTAAATTAAATGAATTGTTGGTTTTATATTTTTTTATAATATATATAAGTCATTTGATGCCTGATACTAAAATAAAATAAGTTGTGTGAGGTAGGGATGTATGACAAGTATAGACTGGATTTTTTAAATCAATATACTGGATGCACTATACATTATGTACATTATATTCCAGCCTAGCCTTTTTATTTGAAGTCATACATACACAGAGCCCCCATGGTGCAGTGCTGTCTGTGTATTTGTCTTTAACGACAATGACACATGTGCAGCAATCTTAGCTAACGGTAAATGTTAAAGCTTGTCCCTTAAGAAACATTAAAATCCAAAACTAACAAAACAAACAAAAAAAAAATTTGTTCAGTGCCTTACCGTTAGGTCTAGCCTTCTTCACTGGGTTTGCCTCCATGCCATCAAATGACCTCTTTCTGTTGGGCACGCAATTTAAGAAGCTGCGGCCCTGGATAGTGGGGTGAGCGTGGCCCCCTTTTTGGGTCATGCCATTCAGAAAAGCTCCGTTATGGGACTGAGCCATGTTTTGTTGGAAGTTCTGGGCATTGGAGAGAATCTCAGCGCACTCCTGGAATCCCTGGGCGTGGGCCAGGTCAGCAGCAGTCAGCCCACTGGCATTCCTCATACTGCACAACGGGAAGAGGGAGTGTCAGAAGCACTCACTGCATGTTTGATTTACACAAATTAAAAAAAACAAAACAAAAACAAAATAAGACAGTCCCAAGCACACGCACACACACACACAGGCACACACACATACAGACTCATTTAGCAAATATTCACACACACACACACACACACGCACAGAGAGACACACGCACAAAGATGTATAGAAATAGCCTGTGCTGCTCTACCCTCTCACATCCTCTTCGTCATCTTCATGAGAGATGACGACTGATCCCTTTTGGATCATTTGCATCTTCCAAAGAACTTGAAACAGTTTCCAAATAATTAGGGAAACGTGTCTGCTGCAAAAGGGACATGATTAAGACAACTGAAGGTATGCACCAATGTATTTTAATGAGTACCTGAAACGATCTGACAGACTGAATTGGATGATGAAGTTATGCGATCCACTGAACCCAAAGGAGATGCATTACGTAGAGCTCTCAGAGATTTGTCTTGCAGAAAGATGTGACATCAAGAAGGACTTTGTGAAGGGTGAAAGGCCGCCATCGTCTCACATTTCCACTGGTGATGATGCTCAAGGATTTCTACAGTGCTGCATCAAAATGCCAGGTAATGGTGTTGATCTTCCAAATACATGCGGCAACAAGAGCACTTTGTGAATGTATGATATATAAAAAGGGGTTGAGTGGAAGGTTGAAGGGGGGGAAAAAAAGCTGTATTCCTAAAAAACAAAAGATGTAACCGAGCCAGGCAAGATTGTAGAATTCCTCTGAGACAAGTTCAAGATTCAGAGGATTATTATTCTTCAGGGAAAACTCCGACAAATAAATGGTTCAGAAAGGGGAATGAAAAAGGACAAACTGCAGACTTCAAGCGTCAGAATTGTAGTCAAGTTTTCTCTTGAAAAAGTGGAGCTCTCCAGATGTGATCTTCATCTTGTTTGAAGGAGAAAGAACAAGAGAATGACAAGAGAAAAAGCTGCACTACCCTAAGAGGCGTTTGTACAACTGTTCCCATTTCAAATTAGAGTCTGTGCATTACGTACAGTTGTGTTAATTATACCCAGTTGCAGCAGGAATATAGTGATTTTCTCAGTGCAGTAATGAATGATCAAACAGTGCTGTGACTGGTTCATAGGTGTGAGCTGTCACTTACATTATTGTATGGAAGCAAATTCACTCAACAGTAAATAAAAGATAACGAGTCTCATCAATCAGTTTAATACTATATGAATGAAACTCTTGTATCTGTATGTTGTTGCTGCAGTTATTTAGTAAATAAATTCCCAATACAAAATAGTGAATTATCTCCTGCTGCTTTTCTGGAGGTCAACATTTAAGAAGGACATAGAAAATATCATACTAACCAACAGATGCCTTTCAGCTTAATGATGAGAACTTCTATATTCTCCATTGGCCAATTATGAAACAATACTGCACTTGTTCTGCGTCTAAATGTCATCACACTGCTAAATGAGCTCTCTAAGCAAACAGCAAAGTCTTTGTCAAAGAATTGGGACTTTTGGCCCACATCCAAGCTCGTACTCGCTGTTAGAGATGTGAAAGAAAACATTAAAACTTCTCATTGTATCAAAGCACTAGATAATAGATGATGTCCGTACTTGGCGGGTGCTTTAAGAACTACATGATTAAAAAGACTGTCTTATTATATTCTATTTTATTTAACTGTTGAGTTGCTAAAACCAAGTGACATTGACTTCCACACAATAAGACACAATTTGACGTACACTGACACAGTAACTGTTTGGTCATTCATTGTGTTTAGGAATTGTTCTTTCTCTGCGTTCAGTCAAAACAGTTGTGCAATAAAACATTTCAAGAACTAGTGCACATGAAGAATTTAAGATTGAAAACAAAAAAATAAAAAATCACACAATAACTTGTTGCACATTACCCGTCCCCTTCAAATTAACGCTTCCAAAGGATTATTCTAAGAAATTGCATTTATGTTGAAAACCATTTTGTGTTGCGGTAGATGGATTGGTCTCACTCTAAGGAATAGAAATCCTACTATTTAAATTACATTCGCTGTTTTTTTTTTCTTCAATTCTTTTCAATAATTTATATTATTATTATTTAGTATTCTAAAAACCCAAATTTCTCTCTTTTAACAGGAATAGTTCCCTGAGCAAAGCATTATGGAATTAATAGGCACTTATTAATGATAACAACATATAGGCACATAAATATTAAGGAATTAACTGTAATAATTTATCATTTAAGCAATAATCTGATACGAGTATTGTGTCCCTTTTTCCCATGCTAAATGCTACCCGAGTACTTGTACTTGTCCAGTGGTTAAGTCAGCAGTCTCTGGAGTCACACATGTGCGCTGACCTCAGATTAAATCTCACCAAAACCTTTCTATCTCCCAAACTCAGGCTTCCCCTCCATTTTCTTCAGAAATTCAAGGAGAGTGACTTTAAAGTCCATCTGTCCTTTTAGGGAGTAAAGTTCTTAAGTTTATGGACACATTAATTGTTACAGAAACTCCCACAGATTCATGCTTATCCAAGCTTTGTTTAAGGATTGTTTTTTTCAGGTGTAGGGTAGTTTTGGACAAAAATAAGGAGGGTTCAAAGTACTGTATCATAACAAAAGCAGATGTTTTGGGACATTTTTTTAATTTTGACATACAAAAAGATCAGCTAGATGATCTGAAACAGGACACAAAATGTGAAATGTTTGAGCCATTTCAAATAGCTGACTAGTACACTCAGACTCAGTTTAAATCAGATGCAAATTTGGAAAATAAACTATTAAAATATTTTTTCCAGATTACCTCACTGTTCAAATTTCCCTTTAGTCTCACAGCACTTCTTTAGTAAATCCCCAACTCTCTCCATGAGCTTTATTCTATTCTGCAGTTTGACATTAATTTGTTTTTGAAACCTTCTTCCAACTTAAATTATTAGATGACTCTCTCATGACTGAAAGGCAGTAATCCCTTTATAGTTTCCTAAATACAGTATTCCTTTAGTGAGACCTGACATCTACAATATGCACTGACCCAACAAAATGGACAGCTGAGTAAAACGATTACCCCTGGTTTGGTATGTGGATTTAAAAAAGGAAGCGTTAATTCTTTGTAAATGCCTGGTATGCTTTGCTTTTCCGTCCTAAGCACATATGTATCTTCTCTAACTATCGTCTAACCTTCCAGAGGCAGCCTATTATCATGCTAATGGTTGACATGGGACTCACGTGATTAAACCTGTCCATATAAAGGGCTCCTATGGTTAGTTCACAAAATCAAAAACAAAAATCATAAAATAAAAACAAAAACTAGATACAAGAACAATCATGGATAATAAGCAAAGCATGCAGGTCTAAAACTTTAGTTTTGATTCATTAAAACCTAGCATTAAAACCAATCACCGCAAGAAATACCTCAACAGTTTGCCAGTGTGTAGATAGGAAGCGATAGTGAGAACACTCAATGCCACAACAGTGCGGCTATCCCAGGGAACGGGGCAGACTCAGCAGTGTCTATTCTCCCCCTTTCTAGGATTACTTGAAAAAACCAAGTCATTTCCAATTCAATGGCTGCAAAACATTAAGACGTATGGTTCTGTTTTTGTTAACAGTATAGAAAACTTTTTTTTTGTAACTTATTGTCACTTTCATAAAGGAAAAGGTGACAAAGATTAGATGTCAAAACAGACTATGATATTGTATAGGGTTAATACTGTGACATACAAAATAAAACATTTCTTTGTATGAAGTAAAATATTGGGTACAGTGAAATGACAGTGAATAACCATTGCAACAGGATGATTGTTAGCATTATACAGTTAATAGTTCAGTACATGGTGCAAATCTAACCCATCTCACTCAGCTGCTTCAAGCCTCGGTCTCTGCACTACTCTCACCACCGGCAGCCTAGAAGCACTGTCCTGCCTTCTGCTAGCTCGCTAATGGACCAGCTTACACCTTTGAGGCTCATGACAAATTAAAAAAAAATCTAAACTATAACATTTGATTTGACAGAAATTAGATGTGGGAGGAGTTAGATTTAAAAAAAAAAAAAAAAAAGAAATAACTTATTTAATGTTTTTAATATTTAAGTTTGTTTTAACTCAACTAGATTACATTAGAGGTGGAAACTATGAAAATCTGAGATTTTTATTAAAATTATGCAAAGTAAAGTTAAGATCATTTTTGTTTCATTTATTAAAATGGATTTTAAAGGAAACCCACCTTAACTTTAAGTATGTACGGTTTGATGCTGTAACAATAAAATGTGACCTATTTAGACATGAGGACCATGGGCAATGATTTTAATATGAACAAGTTGTTATATTAGGATTAAACAGAGAGACCACTTTGTGAGAGTAAAGGTGGGAGTACGACCACGTCAGAAGGCAAAAGTGTTTATAGCTGTTGCAAACAGCAACATTCAAAGGCGGAGAAAAAGCCAGCCTGAATGTCTGATTGTCGGTTTCGGAAATAAAAGAAATTCAGTTCTGATGTCAGAGAAGTGTGGGATGTGAGGGGGTTTCACACGATGTTGACCATCCATCTGATAAGCACTTCCACTGAAGCATGTTGACACCCTAAATGCTGAGTCAGACCACAAGACTGTTCCAGTCATATCCAGCAAAGACAACTTGCTGTTCCAATGGAAAGCTCATCTCACTATGTAATTAGACAAAAATAAGTATTACATGAGGATGTGGACGCTTCCATCTTCTGTCATTCAGGGAACAAGGACACGTAGTTCAGTACAAGACTCCAAGTAAAGTAAATCAAGTTACAGTTGAGCCAACTTTTGGTTAAAATGTAAAATACATGAACATGTTTTTATTCATAGAAAATAGACAGAAATTCTATGAAATGCTTCTGGACTATGAAATATTTCAAACAACAGATCAGAGCTGTTTGGGCCTTGATTTGAGAAACCCACAGTCAACTATCAGGTGCTGTTGAGCCATTACTGGTCATCTGTGGCTGACTATGGTCTGTAGTTTTTGTGGTGTGTCTGGCAACACAGTCAGCCGTTATCAGCAGGTGTTAGGCCAACTGAGTGTGCTGAATCAGTGGTGGAGGCAGATGGTGAGAGAGTGCGCTCCGACTTGCTGTTTCACCAAACAAATAAAAGATTTATCCATTTAGTGCAGTTTTCCCTTACTGTTCACCTCTGACTCTTCTTTTTCTCTTCCACAAGCAAAAGGATGACTACGTCAATGCAAGTTGAAAAGCAGGAAATGCAAAACGCTTCAGTCCCTGCGGCAAAGTGTTCTCAAATGATATTTCAAGCATAAAATGGGGCAATTTATGAATACAAAGTCTTGACTGACAAGTTATTTCCTCTCATGCAGGCACAAGTTGTCTTGCCGTCAGCTGGAGTCTTTGAGGTGTGTCCAAGAGCTAACTATACGAAGAAAATATGAGTTGGCAGGTGATGAGGCAAATCCAGTTTCTATCAAGTGATAAATATAGAAGCATTTAGAGGTCGACTGAGAAATGGCCAGACTGATATATCAGCCAATATTAAGTTATTACTGATGTACTGGCATTGGTGTGAATGCTGGCCAGTAAGTAACAAGAAACTGAAGTACAGAAATACCAAACTAGGTAAGAGGTCATTTAGAAACCAGCAGAGTCCTCCAGAGTAAAACAACGTGATTTGATTTGAACGACTGTTAATGTTCTGCACAGTATGTATCTTACAATTATTTTTTTAAAAATATATCAGAGGGAAGCATATTTTGTTTATATTTTTAAAAATTATTATGTCCAATATATTGTTACCAGATTTTTGAAACTCTCAAATTGAGATCATTATCTGCCTCAAAAATCCAGCATCCATCAGGCTACAGTAGCATCAGTGTTAAAGGTTATTTATCCTGAAGCAATGATTCCAATTTGAAAACATGACTATTAATGTTGACATGAGTGTCTTATATACGGCTCTGCAAGTTTACTCCAGTTAATACACTGGAATGTACCTTCTCAGTGCTGGGAAAAACAGACATCCAGTGAAAGTGTGTCTGTCATTGAGCCTTAGCACCTCTGTAACTTAGTTAGGTACTATTAGTTAACTTAGTTGTTACAGTGCAGTGAGTGAGTTTCACTGTAGACAGCAGGCAGATGAACATCTTAGATGTGTAACAGTTGGGAGCTTAAAGCCGTCTTCAAAGATCAAGTGAAAGAAACCAGCACACAGGTCCAGATCCAGTCAGACAACAAAAATCTTGAAGGACAGATTGAAAGAAAGCGGGAAGCAGTAACATGTTCCAGGAACAAGGAAACTCATTAAATCCGATACAGGTTTGAACCTGGAATCAAGAAAGACTCCTCCTGGTATGACGGAGAAGGAAAAAATATATAAACGCGAAATATTCATGTAGCTTAATTAAATATTCTCAGGAAATGCATAACAACCTTTTCTTGAAAATATTATAATCATCAAAGATGAAGATATACGACCAATATACGACCCAATCAACAGAAAGGGTAAGAGCTCGCATTCCTTATGACGTTCATTGAGAACAACTATATTTCTAACTAAATGAGAGAAAAAGGTGTGAGGGTTTAAATTTTTTAAAATTTTGCCTGTAATATTTGCATGTCAGGTGAATTGTTATTGCCATGGTAATGGGTTATTAACATTTACACAACTGCAATTTATATTAGTAAATTTTTGATTTGTCGGAAGCAATTATGATAATGATGTCATGATGATTTGAAAGCAATTTGTAAACTGATACTACTTTTTTTTTTTTTTTAAAGCGTGTAAGCAAAATTATGTACATACAATTTTCATGAAATTATGTTTCATAGAATTTTTTTTTGATATATAAAAGCCAAAGAAGCCACACAACATATTGTGTCATGTCATGCTAGCAATAAAATATGACCAATCTAAAAAGCAGATTGAGTCACTGGATATTTTTAGGGCTGCCCCCTAACAGTTGACCAACCGTTATTTGATGAGAAGAGTCTTGGTCGACCAACTTTTCATTGGTTGGTTAGTGGAAGGAAAAAAAATAATTCCTCAAACTCCATTCAGTAGCTGCACCTTGTCAAAATTAGGTTAAAACCCGGTTTATGGCCGGACCGTGTATGAAACTAGAGGGCTTTTAATTTGAAACAACGGATACAGGAAGTGGCAACAAGTGGCGACTAATGATGTCACGACCAATGGTGTGACTTCATTAGTGACCCAGTCCACTGTGATAACAGAAACACTGATTCCTCTGGAAGTATCGGTCAGCTTCGGCACTTTCCTGCTGGGAAACTGCCTAAAATGAGAGATTTAACTGAACTAACTGACCCACAGGACTGAAAAAGGTAACTCAGTCTTCTTGCTGGTTGTTCCGACACATTCACTGTTGTTAACAGGTGGCTCGCTATATGCGTCCGCTTGTAAAATTTACAGTTTATTACAGTTTTGTATTTCTCTGTAATGTAGTACAGTGTTAACAATGAAACTCAAACCTTTTTCTGATGCCCCAAATATATATATATTTAAATAATTAAATTAATGTCATAAATGTGCAACGAGTAGTCCACAAATGGCTTGAACTAACGACTACTAGTCGACTAGGAAAGTCTTTTGGTTGGGGGCAGCCCTAAATATTTTCTTTAGAGTATCAGTTCATTTCATATTCAAAACAATATATAGAGATTTTCTTTGCATATCAAAACATATGAGTTCTATTTGATGTCTTATGTGTGTGGTTTATTTATAGACTCCTAAATATGCTTTGGGGCATCTCAAGTAGATATTTTATTTATCCTATTTATAAGAACACATTAGTGAAAAAACTTTTTTTTGATATCAGACACTAGACACCAACTTAATTGTGAAATTAGTTTAAAGTTATTTTGTCATGAGCCTCATTCCCACCTTGTGTGCCTTAGTTTCCCTCCCAGTTGTGTCCCACTACATTTCTGGGTCATGAGTTAAAAGAAATACTTAATATATTAACTAAACTAAACACAATATCTGTGATCTGCAGGAGGGAAAAAAATCACATATCATTTTCATCACTTATTCATATTACTCATCAGCTGATGACCAAATGCACATTAGATGACCTCAACAAGAAATGAAGCATTGTTTAAACATGTCTGCACAAAGGCATTGAATTTAATTTCCTGAAACAACCAAAGCAACCAGGGGTTTTATATGCCGCCGAAAACAACAAAGGTTCCACTTAGTAAAAATCACCTTGGTTACAGTCTGACAATTAAAAATCAATAAGGCTCATCTTTCAGAATCATTAAAAGATACACATTTTCATTCTTTTATTCTTTTTGTCACTAGTGGATATGTAGTCTAATAAAAAAAACTACAAGATATTATACATTTGCTTTTTTACAACCCTTTAAATGGTAATGCTAGTACTGTTTGCATTCCTTGTTGAAACCAGAAGAAACTGGTGGTTTAGTCAACATTGCCTATTAGAGTTAAGTGAACAAATCTAATGGTGTCAGTACGAGTGCTTTTCCTCCTCATTCTATCAAGTGCCTAAGAAAAGAGAACTCACAGCTGATATTTTTAGTATGGTATGTCCGAGTAATTTTGGTCAATGACATCATTTGGTGAGCTCAAATTTGCTAGATCACACGATAGATAAATATAGACGCTACTGTACATCTATAAACTCCCCGGTTGTTTTAGGTCTCTGGACATCAATGGTGTCAGAACAATAAAGCATACAGCTTGTTGCAAAGTATGAAACTGTGAGTAAAATATTAGTGTTTAGATAAGAAAGGAAAATTAGTTAATCCATCGTAAAAAAAAATATGTCACTTATAATATCTTAATATCTCTGCTTTAAAACACTTGTTACTTTAGCCAAACCAAACATGAAACTGATTTTTGAAACTACGCTTAATTATGGTTATGATAAGTTAAGTTTGCACACTTGTATAAAACATGATCCTGGCAGCAGGTAAATTAAGTGCAGAGATCTTTGAGTTGACTGAATTACATGACCTTTGGGACATAACAACTATGAAAAAGGAAATAATAACATAGTTACTTGTAAATATTTTGATCTCCCTTCAGTTCTTGGATGTATATTTAAGAAACAGGAAAGATAGGTTTGTTTATGCCTCAACTGCACCAACAGCAACAGAAAGTACAGAAAGCACAAAGGCATCTGCTGACTATGAAGGTGTGGTTGAGCATTTATTTATCAACTTCTAAAAATATCCCCAGGAAATAGGGTGACCTGGGCTAAATTTGTAATGTAACATTTATTATCCTGCAATAAATTATTTTTTGATCTTATACCAAGACCATTCTTTGTATTCTTCGGGTCAAATGACACCAGTTCTAAAAAAAGGTGCTAATGACAGCAGCCAAAATTGTCTGATCAAAAGTAGGAACACTGATCTTGAAGGTCTTGTACTGTCTCCTACAGCTTCAAGAAAGCATGCAACTAATTAAGTATGATCTATGCAGTTTCATTCTATGCAAAAGAGCTGTAGCCTTTCTATACTTACAGTAAAATGGCTTCGGAAAAAAAGTCAATGTGCATTTAGTCATCCAGTCAAACTGTGTATGTAAAACATTAACAAAAACAAATGTTAAAGAAAACCACACTCTAGATTTAACAAAGATCATGCAATATGGCTTACTAGGCTAAGAACAGTTTATCAACCTTTACATTAAGTTGTCCTTGTGTCTGTGTAATAATTGTGCTGGATTTACTGAGCTGCTATTCAAGATCAAAGGCATTGTGCTGAGTTAATTATCTACTTTTATTAATGTGCAGCTCGTCCTCAGATCACTCAGGTGATATAAGTGTTAGCTGAATGTATATGAAAGGTACTTATAAAATCATTCTCTATGAACCCAATGTGTTTTAGCCAGCATTATTACACACAGAGGACTACTTAATGAAAATTGTTGCAATGATAAACAACAATTTCAAGGATTAACAAAATGTGTCACATTTTCAAAGGAGCGCCACCAAATCTATTAATATTTAACATCTCATGATCAAACTGTTATGACAGCATGTTGGAGAGGTTTAAGAATCAACTTCATATTGTATATTGTAACAATACTTTTAACATTCTGCAACAGAAACTGTTGCAATCTAGCTGAAAAACAAATCTCATTAAAACCTCCTTGCTATTAAATTACTGCATCTCCATCATTACTTAAAAGATGCTGGGAAGTAAAAATGTTTTATACAGTTCTTGGCCATACAGTCGTAACACCAGAGTGAACACATAAAAGCAGATCCAAGGTGATGTTTTATTTATTGTATGGATCTTTAAAAGACTAATTCTCCATTTAGTTTGATCTTCTGTTAAAATGCACATATGCTCAAATTTTAACAATACAACCAGCACTGATTACAGTGGTATTACGTATACAGCCTTAAGTGCTTATGTATAAAGTTACCAGCTAGTAGAGCAGCTTCCTTATGGCTGTGTATGTGTAGGACAGCCATGGTATCAAAAAATATAATGTTACATACAAATTCTTACATTTGCATGTTTCACAAATTAATGTTTGCCGCATCTAAACGTTCAAACTTTTACTTCATTTGCAGATCTTCTGACTTATTTGTCTGCATCTTTGTGTAAAAAATCTTGCATTTAAATTTCCTCACTGCTCTGATTTGAGTTTGGCGGTGATCCCTTGTAAAGGTGTAACTGAAATGTTGGATAGAACAGGAGAAAAGAAATGAGGACACGGGAGTGATCACAGGACTTACTCAGCTTTTGCTCCCTGAATCAAGAGAGCGTTGATACACTCCAGACTGCCCGCACGAGCAGCCTTGTGGATGGGCGTCTCGCCCACATAGTCCTGAGAGATAACAAAAGACTGCAGTTACACACAGAAAAGCGTGACTGTATTGTGTACAAAAGCAGCTGCATGAACCTAAACACTCATCAGCTTCAGATACCAAGTATGAATGATGTTGTACCCTCCCTATCTACCTCTTTTTACATTTCCAAGGTTAGACAATAGACTTCAGGAATGAGAATAGGGCATAACTCTGCCGGGCCTGAACTTTTCACCCAGACTTCACCCCTGCCTGCACACATTTACAGTCACACATTAGTGAGAATGCAGATGGAAGAGAGAGAGAGAAACCACCTGCGCTGTTCTACTGTACAACAACAGCCAGGTCAAATTATTATGAATCCAAGAGAGGGAAGGTCATAAATCACAAATCTGAAAATTTCCCTTGCTATCATGTTTTATTTGCTGAGTAAATTCAATGCCATTATTAGAAATAATGTGTTTCATGATGACGACAACATGTTATGTCATCATGACCTACTAATCTGATTTCTCTAAGCAGTGCAGCGGAGCATACAATATAGCCTCAGTGCCTGAGTCTGTTCATGAAAATACATGAACACAGAAAACACAGAACAGTCTGAGAGCAAATCCACTCTAAGAAAACATAAGATATACATAATCTGATTATAGGTCAAGTAAGTAGCAATAGTACACTACGAGGATCGTGACCTCAAGTTGGAGATCCTCCTTGATGAGATCAGTCTGAGCTCAACCTCTCACACGGCTCTGCTCTTTTTACTCACGCATTTGTACACCTGTCTGTTCAAATTTGAGATTTTTTTTACGCAAGAGTGATTTTTGTGATATGTTGTACCTGTAGTCTATTACACACTGTGTATATATATACACACTGTCCCTTTCTCAAGATCTACTTTCCTTGTGCTATTGTCTGTATGTACTTTGTGAAAGATCCCTGTTTACAAGTGGTTCTGCATGAAATGTCAACAAAGCAAATTCCTTTAAAACTTACTTGACAAGTTGGGCAATTTTCCAAAGTGTTTAAGTGAACTGTTTCATTCTCTGGTGTACAGTGTGCATGCATGTGCTGAGTGTGCATCTGATTTCACACCTGTCTGTTAATATCTGCACCAGCTTGGAGTAGCCATAACAAGCACTCAGGGTGGCCTCCAAATGCAGCAATGTGAGTGGGCGTCTGTGCAAACCTGGAGGTTACAGTGTTCACACCGCAGCCCACCTGAACCAGACGCATCACACACTCCAGCTGTGAAGAGACAAGGGCAATGTGTAGAAAGATTAGAGCATGCGCAGTGAATCATTCGTTACTTTCCTAGACGACACTGGGCAGGTATGGACAAGTGTCAAACAGTAGCACTTTTTGTTCCAGTGTCCATTATAGCGCAATCTTCAACATAAGCCTTTTCTTAAAATGTCTGCAGAACATCCTGATTTGTTTTCTTTATCTGATGAATGTAGACTTCAGTACTTGTTTACAGAGCTAGCTCAGTTTGTGTTAAATGCTTACCAACAGCGTATGAGAGCGCTTTATGTTTGATGTGTTAAAAGCTCAGTCTTTTTTATGGCTGTAATGTCTAAGGAGCAGGACTGTGTTCATATTTGGTTTGACACTGATTGACATGCATGCATTATATTTGTTCTTTCAATTTCATTATGTTATTGCTCTTGTTTGTTATGTTTTGTAGTGCCTTGTAAGCCCATGAGGGCTGGAAATAAACAAATTGCAATTACAATTTACAGCAGCAGTTTAGAGGCAAACATGCAACACTCTTGTGTGGACTGGTTCAGTCTGACTCTTTATAGCTCTTGCTTTGGGCATGCATCCAATTTCTGTGGAAACTGTAGGCCTGCCCTTCCCAAAGTGCAGATACTGGGAAACAAATCTTAGCCAAGTATATGGGTGTGTGTATTTATAAGAGGTGGTTACACAGCCATTAACGTTACAAGTTGACTTGAAAGTTGGTTTGATTGAAACCACACGTTTTCAGTATATTGCCTGAAGAAGTAAGTTACACGAAAAAAATATGGGTAGATTTTCTGTGCTCAGATATTATTCGATTTTACAGATTTATATACAGGTTAGTAAGTTAATACCGATTTTTTTTTTTAACCGACGTTTCAACGTCTCGAAAATGTCTGTCAGCTTTCGTCGATGGGCCGTTAATGTTGTTCCCGCTCACCGACATTTATTTACAAACAAAACTCACTCTTAACATTTAACCCACCTAAAATATTGTTATAATATACACAAGAAAGAATTAAGAAAACCCCCGTTAGCTAGTGAACAGTGAACGCTAATGGTCCATTGTCCGCCATGGCTGCTCTTTTATTCCCATCAGCTTGCTACCAAACATCAGGAAATGGCCGAGACGAGGTTCATGTCGGAAAGCTTCATTCTTATCAGTGTTTAAGGAAAAAAAAATATTAACAAAGAGAAACCTTTTCCATCAAATATTCAGCTTAGAGAGCTACCTTTCCAAAATGAGCGGCCCAATGTATGGGCGTCCAGCCGTAGAAGGTGTCCTCCACCGTGAGGTCAGCCGGGTTTGAGGTGCACTGAAGGAGGGAGCACAAGGCACCGACATCGCCATCCCTGCACGCCCGGTGCAGAGGGAAGCGGGAGTTCAACACCTCCTCACTCGAGAATCCAGACTCGATTCCCACAGACATTGTAGCAAGATTGATTAAAAAAAAGATTAATATCTAACTAACTACTGTAGAACAGGCAGTACATCAACGAGCTTTTGTCTATGTGTGAGGACACACGCTGCTCTGGCTGCTGTTTCTTTCTGCCTGACAACACAAACGCGCCGGACTGAAACTTGAGAAACGCCGAGTGAGCCGTAAACTGCGGACTGGATATCACGGTAGCGTCTATATGGGTAACCCCAGAGCTGCGAAACTCTCGCACATGCGCACTTAAATCAGCACAGCAGCATATTAATCAATGGCAGATATACCGGGAGCCGCTTCAAAATATTCTTCTAAAAATATTCAAAATATTCTGCATTCGTACGAAGAGAATGATATAACAGTTGAGGTCTGGTTAGGTTATAGGTAATGGCCACTTTTGGTGTGGGTTAAAGATACTACTTCCTTAAAGTTAACCTTTGTCGTCATGGCAACAGTAAACATCACACACAGCTAATCAATTTTTTGCAAATCAGTTACAAATCTCGCGAGAGTTTCGCATATTTAGGGTTACCATCTAGACTGGATCTCATGCTCCTGATTTATACACAGTATGCTCCTGACTCATGACCACTCTTCTTGCTGTTGCAGCCTCACAAGTATTACCGCCACCCTCTGGTCCTTTCTACATAAATACACACAGAATTAACACATATAACTATAGATACCCCTTTTTTACTTTTTATTTTTACAATCCACAAGGTTATGTATATAGCCTAAGTATTAATACCCCCTCCCTCCCCCCGGATTCTGCACTTCAATGACTCTTTTTCCATTACTGCCATATGTTTACAATGCCATTTGCACAGAGCTCTACTACAAAAACTGTGCCCCTTTTTTATGCTTAGTACTTAGTTACTTTCCACCACTGCTTACTATCTCATAATTATGAAAAAAAGAAAATCTCATAAGTTACAAGGTAGATTCTGTACATGTTACACCTTGTTGTACCCATCAGATTGTGTTAACCTGATAGGAATTTCATCCACTTTATTGCATACTTTATTTTGATATATACGAATATACATACTATGGTTTTGCTTACTGTATTTTCAATCTTATGTCATTGTCATGAAACCATGAGCATATTTGCTTTTCTTGCTGTCACTCCCAACTATTTTGGAAACAAATGGAGGAATGGTTCAAATAAAGGAATGTATGTTGAACTCAGATCACATGTAGATGTGTGGACTGGTTAAGAAAGAGAAACTAGAAAATCTGCTGATTAACACAATTCTCATAATGGCAAAATATTATATACACAAAGCCAACGTTATGAAAACCCCACCCACTTTTAATGCTTTTTTATAATGAATGTCAGTTATATTATAAATCCCAGAAGTATATGAATTTATAATCTGCAAAATAACTGCTGAAATGTGTAAAACTGTACAAATGAATAGACCCTAAATGTACTAACCTTTAATTTAAATTAAAGACAGATTTATATTAATTTATCTTTTTTGTTTATTGTATTGTTCATTGTGTATTATTTACAACTTGCATATTTTAATTTAATTCTTCTTTTTAATAGTTTGATTTTATGTTTGATCTTTGTTTTCTCTTTCTACTCAGACACATGCCCAGGACTTTTAATACCATGGTTGACTTGCCTTGTTGTTTGTAAATGTATTGTTCAATAAGGCATAAATAAATAAACAATATCATCAACTACTCAGTGACATTAATGTCTCACAGTGTCCCAAACCAAGGAGTAAATAAAAATGAAATAAATCAGGTATCAAGCATCTGTCTTCTACAATAGCGATGACTGATGACTGACCTTTTGTCATGATAATCAGATCAGGATCTCATTACAAGGAAACTAGATCCTGGTCTGGTAATTATGGGATAGTTTTTTCATAATAATGAGAAAGTCATAAAATAAATAGATAATAATAAAAGTCATAATTGCGTTGGTGAATGCAATGTGCTCTCATTATTTTCTGCCACCAGGGTGCAGAAGAACTTCAAAAACAAGCTGGTAGACGCAGCACTGACGTCACTAACCAGCCAAAATCCCCACTGATACTCCTGCCTCTCTTTACAGAAATCCAAAGTCTTCTGCATTATTTAAGCCATATGAAGAACCACAAATGTGCATCTATTTGTTTATTTACTTTTCTATCTTCAATTCTCTCTTATTTTTATAGTTTGTTTTTTTCAAATATATGATTATATTCTTTTACCTATTGTCCCTTTTATTTTTTGATTCTTTTATGCTCTTAAATGGAATTGTTGGACTGTTTCTTTTTGTGATGTTTTTTTCTGTATTTGTGTGATACTTTCTTTTTGTTTTCTTTGTACATTATTATTTCCCAATAAAGTTAAAAAAACAACAACAACAACAACAACAAAACAAACAAACAAACAAAACAAAAAAAACAGGGCCCCAGCTGTCCAAGGGGCCTAGAAAGCTACACATTGTAAACTTGTTTGAGCTTATTTAATTGAAAATTTGTTTAGGAATTTGCACCACTGAAACATTATATCAGCTGACATAATAAGGGCCTTCTAAAGGATTGATTTAAAAAAATTTTAAGTCAGTCTTAAAACAATACTGATGCTCATATGTGCTGTACATTGAAAGCACTGTTGGTGGCCACAAAGAGATCCCTTCTTATATGAATAAGATATGGGAGGACAAAATCCACAATCCTATTTTTGTACAAAAATTAATGTCAAAGATCAGCTAAAGCTAATCTGAAAAGTCTGACATGTGGAGGCCACTTATCCACAATATATATTTAATATTTATTGTCATTAATAATGTTACTATTTTGCTTACTAATCCTGTTGCCAGGTGGTCTGCTCTATATTCTAGCATCACATTAATGAAGCAGTAATATTTTCACAGTTGTGTCTTACAGCTGCCTGGCTTATGTGTTTAGTGTGTGATATTTTCATTTTACTAACTTTGATGAACTATTTCTAAACATTTTATGAAGAGTGATAGTATGAATGTTAACATTGTAGTACTACTTTATTGTTGTGTAACACTGCTCTGCATGGCCACTGTACGCAAATGTGATGATTATCAGCATTGCTCATTTGTGTTTTGTTGTTTCATGTTGTTTTGCATGGCTGCACATAATGAATTTTGGATAGCATATATTGCTATATTATTGCATCAATGTTTTTCACTTTTCAAAATTTTACTTAGGTAAAAATACAAAAGTATTATCAGCAAAATCTACTTAAAAGAACTCATTATGCAGAATGGCACCTTTCAGTTATATTACAGTATATTATATTATTATTACTGATGCATTAACATATTTGTTAGGATTTTCGTCTTTTTTGAGTAAACTGTCAGCAGTCTAAAAGAAAGTTCAATTCATATTCTGGTCACAATGATAATTTCTGCCCTTTGCATGCTTCTTCATTAAAAGTGGTAATGTCAAACATGTCCATCTCAGTCTAATTATAAAATCGTTTTCTCTCCTGTCTTAATTAAGTCTACAGCTCTGTTTTAACCTTAATCCTACTGACTGAGGTCCCTGCAGACCCCAGAGGTTTACTTTTCATCATATTTCTCAGGTGCTTTATTCTATCATTCCAATTTTTCATGACTTTGTCAATCAATTTGTTCCTAATGACTTCATAGCATTGTTTTCTGTTTCTGTTTTAATTAGTGCTTTTTAAAAATAACAATATATTGGGGTCCTGGGGGACCACAGTCAAAAGCCAATTCTGCTTGTGCAGTTTTAACAGATGGAACTATTTATTGATTTCATGTTTGCAATGGGTCCTAATTTAAAGTGTCATCCACTACCGGGGGGGTTAGGAGCACTCTGTCAGTCATTTTGAAGGCTTTGTGGAAAAACTGTACTTGGGATAAAAACTGAAATTTGTATTAAAGAAAAGTGTATATTTTCATTTTTACACAACAAGCAAATTTGTAACTTTCCTAAAATAATAATAATCTTTTTTTCCACATGACATTAATTACATAACTAATAATGTTTTGAGAAGAAATGAGTTAACATTTTGCTATGATGGTTGTTTCTTACAGTAGTTTATTCTTGAGATCCCCAGGGGGCCCAGCCAGTAGTCCTTGTATGTTAAATATGTTGGAAGTATGAGGGTTAATACCATCCCCACAAAACTTAAAATACAAAGTTAGGACTGATCAAATTGAATTTCTCATGGTCCCATAACTATGACATAGTACTCTTTCATAATTACGAGATAGTATCTCAAAATTTCTATTAATTAAGTCAAAATTTGAGCTTTAGTATCTCACATTAGTATCTAGAATTTCAATATCTGAGCTGGTGTCATCTGGAGGCCATCATCCATTTAGAGTGAAACACAGATCAATCAAACTGAAAGACAATATTTACGATTGGCTAATGCCTCACAGTGGAAATATGTAAAACAGGCCACTGAGATGATGACATTTTAAGCAAACAATCTGCTCTGTCTTTTTTTTACCACAAGATGGGAGTATACAACCAAAACTGGACACAAGTGAGCTATTCACCAGTTAGAACAGGGAAGAGATGACACACATGAGGTAATAGAAAAATATTTGGTTTTCTTTCTTTTTTTATTTATATGTTTTCGTTACATAAGGTTTTTTTGTATATAAAGCCATAACACTAGACATACAGTAAGCTATATATAACAAACCCTTTTATCAGCCATAACTGTTTCTGTGGTGAAGTACTCTGTACACTGGGGGGAGAGTTTCACCTCAGTCAGTCACCATTACTGCATGATATAGTGTGGCTGTCCCTCTTGGATGTGAGCCATAATAAGCCAATTATGATTCAATATCAATCCATATCAATTCAAATCAGACCAGGAGCAGTCTTAGATTGTATTCCTGGTTTCATTTAGCATCCACAAGTTGAATTCTTAATCTACAAAGTTGAAGAAAAAAAGACAGAAAACAAATGAGGATTAGTAGCAGTAATATCTCAATTATGTAGAGACAGTTTCACTCTTCTTAACAAAAGCTTGGAAAGCTCTTGTTGTCCCACTTATTTAACTCTAGAGCTCCGCTCATCCATCCATTTTGCTCATCCTGTGGAGGGTCACACACTGTCCAGTTTTCTATAAAGAGAAAAGCTTTGGAATGAAAAGCATCTTAATGAACCTCTGTGAAGTGCGTCATCCTGATATCGCTGTGATGATTCAATCCGTTGGCCAACCGTTTGCTCTGGGAACCACCTCATTACCCAATTTTCCCAACTCACCTCCTTCACCTGTTTTCAACAAGAGGCAACAAGGTCAAGATGTATGGATGTGGGCACTAATGAATTCAAGACAACACAACAATAAGCAGAAATGTTTTGAGGAGCAGGTATGTGACACACAAACATGCGCTTTAAGGAGCATTTGAAGACCTTACAAGTGTAAAGCAGCATGTTTTTCTCGTCTCTACACATAAAAACATTGTCTACTTACATTGTGTTAAAAAAAACCCTGTATATGCTATATTTAATTGAATATTAGTATTGTAATCCATACAAACATGCTTGAGTCCAGCTTCAACAAAAGATGCAGAGACAAAGATACTTACTGTTATACATATATAACATTTTCAGGAAGTTTCAAATCTTCCTGTGGCGTCTAAGATGTTAGAGAGGGTTAAACTCAGCAGTTTCAGTCTTGGATCAGGGAATCATGTTCTCTTCAGTCAGCCCTTGTTGACCTGAATGAATCATACTCAGTGTGGACAATCAGTTATGGAATTTGGTACAGTAAATAACTTCATTATGTGTGATAAATCAGAAGCTTTTGGGTGCAGTAACCTAGATTGCTTTTTTAAATTAAATGATTTGTTAAGTTAATATTTAAATTGCTGTATTTATGTATATAGAGCGCTAGTAACTAAAAGTTTTATATCACAACTTTTCCAACCTTTATTTGAGTCTGTTATGTAGTAAAGGTACAGCAGCCGGTGTTGCTATCATGGACGGGGTCAAGGAAGGACTTCTATGCAAATACATTGTGGTAACTTGTGTTTTCATCCTGTGTCACATTTCAGTTCCACAAAACTATTTGTTCATTTTGCATTTTGCTACAAAATGAGAATTTGTGTTCTTATGTTTGGTGTTTATTTTTGCAAGTATTTTATTTATAACACCTTTGATAGGCAGTGCATGCTGTGATAGTCTCCAGCTGCGTGCAACATTGCACATAATAGTTTAGAGAATAGATGAATGGATGGTTGCTATGTGTATTATATTTCATGACAGAATAAAACCAAACTGAATCTATGTTGTATGCTGATGCAGCTGTCAGCTGGCTGCTCTTTTGCAACCAGCCCTTTTATGTTTATGAGCTCCTGTATGTAGGCTTAAGCTGTCTACATCAGCTGTCTGGCTCTGGGCACTTTAAAACAATGTGGGAAAACACCCAATATGAGGCTTCATTTATAAAGCTACTGCAAACAGCTGAAACTGTCGTCACTGAAGTTACAAAATGCAGCAACAACAAATCATATAAATTATTTCATATAAAAAAATGAATTTACATTAATGTCATGTTTTAGTGTAACAAATTTAGAGAATACTGGGGTCAGGGATTCATATTACAACCTAATTTTGCCTGAATTTGACCATTTCTCTATTGTCACAAAAGCACTAAGGAAGTAGTAATAATATTGTGTAATGAAATTGTTTGAAAAGTTATTAAATTTTTAAGAAATTATTTCATCACTTGTAAAACAAATGTGTGTGTAACATAATAGCTAAAAGTAATGAGTGCCACATGTGCTTTATTGAAGGAAAGTAAAATTTGTGAGATCTATACGAGCCCTACATAAAAAATATGTATTTATGTAGTAAAGTTTCATGTTTAAAGAACCTCAGTGACAAGAATCCCTCAGGGCTGTACAGTAAGGAGAAGACTGTGTCTATTGTGCATTGCCATACACTCATTATGTAATGTCAGCCAGAGAATAGTTAGAAGTTTAGAAGCACAGTAAACAAGTTGCTAAAAAGAGCTTTGATCAGTGCTCTCTTCATTCATTATCCCAAAGGACAACAGACTTGGAGCATATTCAGAGTGAAACTGAGGGCAGTCAAAACACAACATGCATAATAAAGTTTCCTGACTGTGTATTTTGTGCTGACAGTTTCTCTTTATTATTAAAGCAGGGTGATACCACCCGGACTAAACAAGCAACTATATCAGTTTTTTGGCAGGCTGAGTCAAATACCAAAGAAGCACGTTTGATCTCTGAGTACAAAAGATCAGGTCACATCAAAAAACTTTTTCTGCAGGGCTTTCATTACCTTTAGATCATCATGGCTGCTTCAGAGTTGCGACTACTGCATACTGGTCTAGACAATAGACAAGAGAGGTGGTGTTAGGTCAGCGCAGTAAAAAAATAAAAGAGTTGTTGTTATATAGATGAAAGAGGACTTTACAGCTGAATCACTGGAGCTTTTTTTCCTTTTTGTGGGTGAATCATATTCAGTTCTGTTAAGCCTCAAGTCATGCTAATGAGCTATCGTTCTGTCTCCTCATGCGTCACTCTGATGTGAATTTAAGAACCTGCTGCCAGCTCCTGTCTTGATCCCTGACACTGACCTTGACTACACATCTACACAGAAATGTCTGCTGATAGCTTATCAGCCTGGATCGATACCCCACCTGACTACTGTCTGTTTGCTCAGATCAGACAGACCGACACACTTCGGTCCACTTTGTCCTGCCTCCACATCGATATTGACCACCCTGCTGAGGTGCGGGAAGCTCTGCCTCTGCTGAGTCAAAACCTTGTCAGATGAGTGCTGGAGCATATCCCATTTGTCATGCATATAGAAATGGTCTTTCTGGTCTTCTCTTTACAAATTTCTTCACCATTGTTACAGGAATAGCTTACAAAAGATTGTTTGCTGACGTCTGACAATACGCCTCTGAGTCAACTCCACACAGATGAAAGAGGAATGACGCAAAGGTGTTAGGTATCACTTTGTAAACAGAGGAGCACCAGTAGGATATGGATGTTGGGCTTGCATGGAAATAAGTGAGCTCATTTGGCTGAAGCATCTGCACACACAAAGACACACCCCACACATACACCTCTTTCTCAAGCTCAAAGTAATGTACTCTTAATGTAGCTCATCATCTGTTGTGCATTTATACATTTGTCACCATGCTGTCATTGTGTAAACACAATTAGTCTTTACACTTTTTTAAGAACCTGGAATTCCAGACCTACACTCTCTATTTCAGAATATTAAATGTTTTAAGCTACAAAAAGAGGAAGTAATGGGATTCAATTTTTAAATAAATTTTACATTTTTTATTAAAAAACATAAAAAAGAACATAATAATGTAATATAATAAAATATAATAAAAGTCTTTCAGGGCATTACACCTGTGAATTTTTTAGACTCTTTTTTTTTTTTTGGCAAAAATGGTGGAAATTGTTATAAAATACCCTATTAATCCTAACAGGGTTTGTTTGACTGATAATTTTCTAGATTTTTGAATATTTTGACTTCTGCTCATACTAGATTGGACAGAATATGGCCTTGACTTAAGATGTCAAGTCAAGTCAGTTTTATTTATAGAGTGACATTGGTGGGCAGCCATCTGCCTTGACCAGTTGGGTCAAAAGAGAGGGAGTGGGGGGAGAGGGAGAGCAAGAAAGAGACAAAGAGATGCACAGCAACAACTATAATAACAATATCAACTGTAATAATAATATTAAACTACTGACTAATAATAATAATAATAATAGTAGGTTTGGGTGTAAAGCAGGACCATGGCAGTAGGCAGTCCACAATCATGATCCATGGAAGCCAGCAGGATGAGATAGCACAAAAACTCCGGGGAGGAAGCCAAGTTAGTAACATAACCAGATTAATGGTACATGAGTGCATACCCATGGAGAGGAGGAGGAGGAGAGAGGAGCTCAGTGCATCACAGGAATTCCCCCAGCAGTCTAGGCCTATAGCAGCATAACTAAGGACTGGTCCAAGGCAAGCCTGAACTGGCCTTAACTATAAGCTTTATCAAAAAGGAAAGTTTTAAGCCTACTAGAAGATAGAGAGGGTGTCTGCCCCCGGACCAAATCTGGAAGATGTTTCCACAGGAGAGGAGCCTGATAGCTGACGGCTCTGCCTCTCATTCTACTTTTGGAGATTCTAAGAACCACAAATAAGCCTTCATTCTGGGAGCACAGTGTCCTAGTGGGGTAATAGGGTACTATGAGCCCTTTAAGAAACAATGGTGCCTGACCATTAAGGACTTTGTAGGTGAGGAGAAGGATTTTAAATTCTATTCTGGATTTTACAGGGAGCCAGTGTAGAGAGGATAATATGGGAGAAATATATATCTCTTTTTCTAGTTTTTGTCAGTACACCTACAGCTGCATTCTGGATCAGCTGGAGAGTCTTTAGAAATGTGTTGGGGCAGCCTGATAATAAGGAATTGCAATAATCAAGCCTTGAAGTAACAAATGCATGGAGTAGTTTTTCTGCATCATTTAAGACAGGAGGTGCCTGATTTTTGCAATGTTATGTAGGTGAAAAAAGGCAGTCCTTGAAATTTGTTTTATGTGGGAGTTAAAGAATATATCCTGATCAAAGATAACTCCCAGATTCCTTACAGTGGTGCTAGAGGCCAGGATAATGCCATCTAGAATAGCTATATCATTAGATAATGTGTTTAAGGTGTTTAGGGCCAAGCACAATAACTTCAGTTTTGTCTGAGTTCAGAAAATTGCAGGTTATCCAGGTCTTTATGTCTTGTTAACTGTTTAGTTAACTGATTGGTTTCATCTGGCTTCATTGATAAATATAATTGGGTATCATCTGCATAGCAATGAAAATTTATGGAGTGTTTCCTCATAATATTACCTAAAGGAAGCATATATAAAATGAATAGTGTTGGTTCAAGCACAGAACCTTGTGGAACTCTGTGTCTAACTTTTGTGTGCATGAAGGATTCATCATTAACGTGTACAAACTGAAATCGATCTGATTAATAGGACTTAAACCAGCTTAATGCAGTACCTTTAATGCCAATTAAGTGTTCCAGTCTCTGTAATAGGACATGATGGTCAATGGTGTCAAATGCAGCACTAAGATCTAACCTTCACAAACGCATTCTCTGTGCTATGATGCACTCTAAATCCTGACTGAAAATCCTCAAATAAACTATTGTTATGTAGAAAGTCACACAACTGATTGGTGACTGCTTTCTCAAGGATTTTAGAGAGAAAGGGAAGGTAAGATATAGGCCTATAGTTGGCTTAAATACCTGAATCAAGAATAGGTTTTTTAAGAAGAGGTTTAAAGGACTGTGGTACATAGCCTGTTACTTAAGACAGATTGATCATATCTAGTAAAGAAGTACAGGTTGTTGGTTTAGGTGAAGAAATTGAAGTTAGTTCAGGGAGGTCGATTGGAGAAAAACAGTCTAAATATATATCAGGTTTTACAGTTGTCTAAGGTTCCTGTGTTTGGGGATAAATCAGTGCCTGTTGAGGATAAGAGGTGATGAATTTTGTCTCTAATAGTTTGAATTTTATCATTAAAGAAGCTCATGAAGTTGTTAGTACTGAGAGTTATAGGACTACATCGATCAATAGAGTTATGACTCTTCAAGAGCTGTTTTTATTCTTCTCTATTATTGTTGAGTTCTGGCAATACAGAGGGCCTTCTTATATGTTTTAAGACTATCTTGCCAGACTAAACGAGATAGTGATGTTTGCTTTAATTTGTGGGTTTGGGAGTTATACCATGGAGATGACCTCTTGTTTTTTAATCTTCTTTTTAAAGGGGCGATAGAGTCAAGTGTCATTCACAGTGAGCACTACAGCACTATCAAAAAGATTATCAGTTTGGGAGGGACTAAAGTTGGCAGAGAGTCGACCGTTGTAGTGAGATATAGTGTTGAATCAAATGCTGATGGAATCACTTCTGTAAATTCAACTACAGCACTGTCAGATAGACATCTAGTGAAGACATTTGAATATGAATATTAATATTAAACATGAATATTAAAGTCACCGACAATAATTACTTTATTGATACTAATGACTAAATCTGATAAAAGCTCTGAGAATTCAGATAAAAGTACAGGCCAGGAGGGCGGTGCACTAGAACAAACACAACTGGCTGTAAAGTCTTCCAAGTCAGGTGTGAAAGAACAAGGCTTTCATATGAGTTATGATTAAGTTTAGGTCGAGGGTCGATTAATAGGCTTGAGTTGAAAATGGCTGCAACTCCACTTCCTCGGCCACACAAATGCATGAATGCACGAATGTACATACTTTTTCCAAACACTTTACATACACATTGGCCAATTTTTTAATGGGTGCAAATTACTTAATTAATTAATTACTTAATTAATCATGAAAGAGTCAGAATTAATTTTTCACAACCTTTTAGTATTAATGGAGAAGTTCCTCAAGGTTGCCTTTTAAGTGGTCTTTTTCTGTGATTAGTATCAAACTTGCTGTACAAATAATAATAATAATTTTAATGACATAAAAACCAACAAGAACATTTTTGTATGTGGACAATGTTTTATTGTATCCTTCTGATGGAATATCTATGGGACATAATTAATAGATATTTCCCCACTACAGACAGGGGCATGCTGAAAAAAACTACTTGCATGTTTTCTGGCCATGACCCAAGTTGATTAACTCTTTTTTTTCACAGATAATGTCTTATTTTAAGAGGACTATAGATATTTGTTGAATATCCTTTTTGTCAAGGAAATGTATAACTGCACACTACTGGCATAATCCACAAATACCTTCCACAAGAGATAAGCTTAAAGGATGCATATGAAATGAAAAAAAAATGATACATAGACTGGAAATACAGAAAAAAACATTTGACAAAGAGACCTATTTATTTTAAACATTTCTTAGGCCTTGGTAAATTGATTTGCAAATGAAAATTAAATATGTAAGTTTAAAAAGTGGTTGTGTTGCTCATGGTTCTCTGCAAATATCATTTATATCATGTTTGTGCCTAACAGCCATGTGGCCACAGTTAAAGCTGTCCTCTTGTCTTCTCAGTTGCTGTCAACATTAATAAAGCCTCCGGAAGAGCAAAGTAATGTGTTTTACATGTGCTGCAAAAAGCTCTTGCATTTCCCAATTATTTCTCTTCCTGCCTTTCTTTATCTGGGTCAAAGGTAAAAATCCTTCCCCTAAGACTACAGCTTCCTGTTAGTGTAAATCTTTTTGCAGTCTCAGGCTCACCAGTGAAGTTTGTGCCAGCATTATAAACTCCTGCCAGCTCACAAGTTAAACCTGTCATACCATGAGTGGATGGGACATTGAGTTAAATAATTTATATTTAGTATATGATCCACACATTACTTACACTGGTGCTGTCAGAGCAAGTTTGAACTATGTCAGCAGCCACTATTTCTGTATTTTGGTTTGGTGGACTATTTCCTCTTGGGGTGAAAGGTCACCCAAACCAAGGACTCTGTAATGTGAGAAGAACTTTTTGCAACAAATCAAAACCATGTCTAAACTGGTTACACTATTATAAGCCACGATTATCAAAACTAATACTTATAGCACACCAACTATTAACATATCAGTGTCAAACAAGACAAATGCACAAAATTCTGCGTTATATTAACATGAATTTTACATTTTTGCAATGTTATTTGTAATTGATGAGTTTTAGCCTAAAATGGAGAAAGAATATGACTGTTGTGCTGGCTGGAGTGAGAGGGTCTTTATACTGTTTGTAAATCTGGAAGATGAATAGTTGGGGCAGCATGAGGCAATGGACAAAACAGCTCTGGAAAAAAGAAAGCCATGAGGCCAGCAGTGATGTAACGCAGATGATGGTCTGGCCTTGTATGTAGGGCTGGACATGACTGGCTGACAGATTTACAGCATGAAGATTTTTCTGGTTCACTCCTCATCCAAAGCTGCTAAACCTTACTAGAAAACATTCTGTCCACAGTTTAAGTGCTTCATAGTGTTGATTAAATGTACCAGAACAGTATGTGAATTATTACAGACTTGACTGGTGTACAGATTCTGTAGGGTTTTGTTCCATTTTTTTCCACGAAAAATGTTTAGTTACCACTTTAAAACCCTTAAAATAACAACTGCTCTTTCTCCCTCATTGAAAATTAAGGATCTATGAATATGCAAATATTTTTCATTTTAAATGTGTAACTGAACTTCACCGTAAAGTCCATTCTCAGTGTTTGTGCTCTGGAGGCTTCAAGTTTCCATATCACATTTGTTGTTGTTTACTGGTCCTTGATTGGCTCAAAACTAGTTTTGATGTCACAAATCACGCTTATAGATATACACTTTTAATTCAGATATAAGGTCAGCACAGAGAAACTTTCCCCCTTCTAGTCTCAAACTCTGCACATACGTCATTCTGCTCAGTGAAACTCAAACATCCAAGTGAAGGAACAAGAAGAAAAACACATTTGTGACTGGAGGGGGACTTTAAGTTTTAATGACTTTTTAAAAAGCAGTTGGAGTGTTACTTGCGTGAATACACATAAATACGATGAACAAACAGATGTTTGGGACCCGTAGTTACAAAGTTTGTTTGACTTCAGAATACTTGTTGTCTACTTGATATAGACGATACAGTGCAACTGGGAAATCTAAAACTTGCCAGCTACATCAATACTTTTGGCAAAGAATATTTGATTTGGGGTCAAAATTACTCCAGTTCTGGTCTTGATATATTTCTTATGGTATTCATGTCAGTATGGCATGTGGTTTGCAAACTGGCAGTCGCCTGACATCAATCCAGTGATCATGTGTTTACTGAAGACCAGACTATAGGGAAAAAGCTCTCAAAACAAGCCAAAAGTGTAGATGGCATTAGTACAGACCAGGCAGAGCATCACTAGAGAAGTGTCTGACATGGGTGGTTTGCAAAAGTTGCAAAATCGGACGCCCTTTTCATTTTAACAATTTTTCAAGTAACACCCCCCCCCTTATTCATTTTACCCATTTTTTGACTAACACCCAATCCTACTAATTCGACCTATTTCTCGATTAATACGCACCCCAAGTTCATTCCATCAAGTTTTTGGCAAAATTGGACGCCCTATTCATTTTAATAATTTTTCGAGTAACACTTTTACCCATTTTACCCATTTTTTGACTTACAACCAGTCCTACTAATTTTGCCCATTTCACGATTAACATCCACCCCATATTCATTTTATCAATTTTTTGGCAAAATCGTACACCCTTTTCACTTTAGCCAATATTCGAGTAACACCCCACCCTTACTCACTTAACCCATTTCTTGAGTAGCACCCAATCTTGCTAATTTTACCCATTTCTCGATTAATACCCACCCCATGTTCAATTTATCAAGTCTCTGGGAAAATCACACGTCCTTTTCATTTTAGTCATTTTTCAACTAACACCCAATCCTACTAATTTGACCTATTTCTCGATTTACACTCACCCCATATTCATTTTATCAAGTTTTCGGCAAAATCGGACACCCTTTTCATTTTTCGAATAACACACCGCCCTTAGTCATTTTGCCAACTTTTTTGACTAACACCCAATCCTACTAATTTTACTCATTCTCGATTAACACCCACCCCCTTACTCATTTTACCCATTTTCTGAGTAACACCCAATCTTGATAATTTTACCCATTTCTCGATTAATACCCACCCCATATTCATTTTTATCAAGTCTCTGGGAAAATCGCACGTCCTTTTCATTTTAGTCATTGTTCAACTAACACCCAATCCTACTAATTTGACCTATTTCTCGATTTACACTCACCTCATATTCATTTTATCAAGCTTTCACAAAAATTGGATGACCTTTTCATCTTTCCCATTTTCGAGTAAACCCCCCCCCCCACTCACTTCATCCATTTTTCAAGTCACACCCCCCATTACTCATTTTACCCATTTTTCGACTAACACCCAATCTTACCAATTTTACCCATGTCTCGATTAACACCAATCCCATATCAATGGTCAAAGAGCAAAACCTCTTATCTGAAAAATGCACTTTCTGAGAAAACTGAAAAAACTTTTCCTCCAGAATGCTATTTGTTAAGGATACTCGATACATAATATATTATGTGTTAACAACACCGACTAGGTATTATTGACTCACAAAGTGCAGATAGGTTTTTCCCCACTTTTTCTAGATCGTTTTGCAGATAGGAGCTTTTGCATTTGGTGCAAGTTGGAAGAGGTTCTACAAAATGATGTTCTAAATTTAGTTATTAATATTAAATTAAAAATAAAATTAAGTTTGTTTTCAGGTAAAAAGATGGGCCAGTGTAGTAAATGTAATATTTACTACATTGTAGTATACTAGGGTCAAAATTCAGCTCGGTCTGATGCTGATGCAGATAAGAGGTTTTGTGCCTCAACATCTAAGCTGATAGGAGGTTTTTGCCAGGTGACTTTTCTGTCACAACCAAGGGCGGGATTATCTTGCAGACAGACTGAATATGAGCAGCCTTCCTTGTTCTCATCATCCAAAGTGAAATCAGAAAATTCTGAAGATAGGAGGTTTTGCACTTTGGCCATCGATATGGTACCTCTAATGGTTCTTTGTAGTACCATTTGACAAAGGTGCTATATTGCACCAAAAAATGCTCCCCTGTGATTACGAGACATAGAACCACTTTTGGGTACTATTTAGCACCATTTTTGTTGAAGCAATATAGCGCTATATGGCACCGCTAATGATTCTATGTAGCACCATTTGGCAAAAGTGCTTTATAGCACCTTTAAAGACAGGAGCTCCATACTACCAAAAACAGTTCCCCTATGATTACGAGCTAAAGAACCACTTTTAGTGCTATTCAGCACCATTTTCTTTAGTGTGTGGTAATGAGACTTTATCCTCCATCGCTCTGTAGCAAGGCTGTGGTTGGTCATCTGCGCCTGTTGGATATCTTCCGTCCTCTTCCTCTTCCTTGCTGTGCTTATCTCAGAGCTGCACATGGAGAAAAATGGACCACAGAGCATTAGAGGGACTCGTCTTCTCTCTGACACTTATTATACCCCCCCCACTCACTCACGCAGAGGTGTATTGGATTGAGGTATATGTACTGTGCCATTTGTGATTCATTGTGTCACTGCAGAGAGGAAGTATGCTATATTACCGCAGACACACACACACACACACACATTGTTATACCATCTGTTGTTCAAAGTATTCATCATGTTTAGTATGCTGCTTTGTCTCCTGTTTTCCTGCGAATTGAGCTTTCTCAGTGCATTGTTCTTGAATCTCATTGTTAATTTCTCTGCACGACGCAAGTCTTTGTCCACAATACACTGCTGAGCACTTTGGGACTGCAGCATATGTTCATGAGATTATAATACATCAGGCAGTGCACCTGTTTACTGTCTATCTAAAAAAACACAAGACTTGCTGAGAGATACCTGTAACAAGACGTCATTAGTCATTTACGCACTCGATGAGGTGCCCTCCAGGGAGAAGCAAGGCGATCATCGGGCCCAGCAGTGATGCAGATTTTCTGGGCACGTTGGAGAAGGAGGGGCTGGGTGCAGCTTTGGAGGTGACATCAGTTGCTTCTGACGCCAGCACACACAGCACCAGCGTTTACACAGAGAGATTATGATTAACAGCTCCCCAACCTTTCTGTCCTTTTTTATCTAAAGTCTGTATGTGCGTTGTTTTCTCTTTCAGTTTTAATTTAATGAACTTTAATTCAATTGAACCAACTACTCTATTTCTCTGTCTCACTACCTGTTTTTCTATAATGTAATGCCATTTCTAGATCTACAGTTTCCAAGAGATATTTAAATACACATTTGAGAGACATTTAAATGCTACTTTTTCAAAACATCATCTCATCTCATTAAATTCATGTTGAGCATGGCATGAAAATGATATAAAACCATCAGTCAAGACAGGAAATTGTGCTCAACAAAACAGTTCTTTATTATTAATCAGGTTGCAGTTGTGCCAAAATAATGTTTTTATATAGGCTACTGTTTTTATACAGTAGTGAGAGGTGTCTACATCTGTCTTATGTACTGTTTAATGTGAACTGATGTTTCAAATGACACACTTGTATGACAAGTGATGGACTCAAATGACAGAAGTGATGAACAGCCAGAAATGTCAAAGAGTGTCAGCAAACAGAAATGACAGGTGTGGTGAATGTTAGCACAGTAGTGCCATTAAGGGTCAAATGACAAACAGCCAGACAATGCACAACTGCAAGAAACAAACAGAACTTCACCATTTCCCCAGATGACCCCTCGAGCTAAATCTTTCACAGCCGTGTACGTATCACTGCTGATGTTTCTATTAACTGCTGCTGTGACTTTTATTGTGCCATTTGAGTATTGTCAAGGCAAACTCCCTCTCTTTAGGCCTACACCATTACATGTTCAATGTGGACAGAGACAATAGATACAAATATGGAAGTGGCTACAGTGAATCCCACAATGAACGTAGGTCAGTGAATTGGGAACTAATCCCTCTAACCAGTATTGTCCTTTTAGCCACAGCCTGATGTAACTTATTCCTATGCGCCATGGAGACGGACTGCGACCTGCAGAGCAGAAGTCATGTGACTGGCGGAGACAGCTGAAGGCATCACAAGGTTAGTTTTTGGTAACCTTGGTAGCTTGGGTAGTTGTACTTTAAAAGGAGGCTAACAGTGGAGAAGAACAAAAAAGAAGTTCAGTTTATCTGATATTGAAAACCACATTTAAGGTTCCCTTCAGCATTAAAGTAGCTACTTCACAATTTCTCTAGGTCTGTTAACAGAATTTTCCTTCAAATTCTCCAATGTGTGGGTCTGTCGCCCAGTAAAACCAACTCTGATCAGAATGTCTTATCACGTCATCATCAATGAACACAGCTCACACAGTGATCAGTCAATAGTAAACACATTAGTGGAATGGCTTGCTAGCAGTTGGTCACATCATCTCTATGTGCTATAGACCTCCCCTTTTGTCCAAAAATTTTTTTAAAAAGAACACTGAGTTTGCAGCTACGCAAGCGACTGTGAGGCTGCACCTAGACAAAGGGGTGCTTTGAGCTAAATGCTAATATCAACATGCTAACGATGCTAACATGCTGATACTAAGCAGGTAAAATGTTTAGCAATTTCACCATCTTAGTCTATGACGGTAGCGGTTAAATTTGCTGATTAGCACTAAAAAGCAGAGCTGAGGTTGATTGGAATTGATGGGAATGTCATTATTTTGGGGGTTATTTGCTTATTTAGACCAAAGTTTTGGACAAATTTAAAATTTGATCCAATGATGGTGCTATAGAGAACAAGTCAAGGGATCACAAAAGTTATCAAAATTCATCCTGAGGGGGACATTTCATGAAAAATTCATGACAATTCATACAATTGTTAAGATATTTCTTTCAAAACCACAATTTTGAACCACATGGTGGTGCTATAGGAGAAGTCAGGTGATCAGTAAAGTCATTAGGGTACATCGTCTGGATACCATATATGTCAGTGCAAAATTTCATTTCAATTCATCAAATAGTTGAGATATTTCAGTCTGGACCAAAGTAGTGGACTGACTGACCTATTTGACTTAAGTTTGCTAAAAACTACAATGCCCAGCTGTTTGAGGAAATGACTGAGTTTAAAAAAAAAATGTAAGTATATATTTGTGATGTAAACGGGCTTGGGGAGTGCCATGTGGTAAGGAAGTCACAAAGTATTAAGAGACAGACTAATGCATTGTTGGTTTTGGTCTTTTTGTGGGATTTGTTTAAAATAAATAAAATTGCTCGCCTTACAAGACCCCATGTCAGTCTGCAGCTGATGTGATCTAACCTTTGTGTGACTATACAGTGTCTTATAAACCCCATGTTATGCTGAAAGAGAAAAAGGACTCATTTACAGAGCTAACTGTGCATAAGTGTTTATGCTGTAACAGGCTACAGGCATGCTGCATCCAGAGAGTTTGACCTAGTTAGTAAACAGCTTTTGCTTTGCCTTTTGAGGACACACACACACACACATACACACACACAAATGCCTACACAAACGTCAATGACTCTGACAACCAACACAATGTGCTGTGTCTCTCTTCTTACATTATTCTAGATTGGCATCAGAGAGCTGACAGGGAGACAGTTATAAGGGGTGAAATATGACGTACAACTGACTACTCTCTATTTGTTTTACCCTGAACGGCTCCAGTGAATTTGGTTTTATTCTTTTTTTTTGTGTTTTTCTTCTCAAATTCCCAGCCCTTATCAAGTTCCCACAGAATTAAGAGTGGGAGGTTAAAATCCCAAACAGTAGACGTCACTCCACACGCTTCCTAATTAAAACAATAAACACCATTTATGAGTCTGCAACCCAGTGATTTCACACCCTCACGCACACTTATGTTTCCTGCTAGACACATGCAGGCTAAAGCCACCATAATCCTGTCTTAAACATGACATGACACCTGTTATAATCACTCAGCCGTGTGCACTAAATGCCAAGGAGGATTATAGCAGATGTCATGTCATGGATTATAGAAGCTTTATGTATGTACGTCTATGGATGTTTCCCTGTCACCTCTGTGGAAATGCCGTGGGTAACCACTTTAATCTCTTATGTGTGTCTGTGTGTTGCATGTGCACATTGTGGAACGTATCAGCGTGTCCGCAAAAGCAAACATACAGCTCCTTACAGTGTTTTTCTTTCCCAGTCTGGCTGACTCTCATAGTATTGCAGGGGGGAGGGAAGAACCACAGCTGCTGTCTGACGTAAATGCAGCACAAACGCTCTGTTTGTGTGGTCACAGCCCCTCCGACAGCTCTAACCAGTTAATGGGTTACCTCACACTCCCTTCCTCTCCCCTCTAACTCACTTCTGCAGTGTTGCTAAGCCTTGTGATGGATAGTACAGACAAGCCCAAGCTGTTGCTGAGGGCCCTTTGGTGATCAGAGTCAAAAACAGTAACACTGTCATCTATCTTGAATGATGCCAGTTAAGTCTATCGAGCGCATGAACCTGAAATTCACATGAAAAATGAATATGCATGATGCTGAGCCAAGACACAGCATGAGCTCATTTAAAGGAACTCCACTGACTAAATAAACTTTAGTTACTCATCATAACAAGCACTACACAGCCTGTGAAAACAGTTGAATATCTTTTTTTTTTCTTTGGTGGAGCTTTCTAAAGTCTGAAAGAATAACCCTGATGATTATGTTGGATTGGACTTGGAGTTTCCAACAATTTGTAGCCACACTAATGTCATGGCTCTGTATGACAATGTCAGTTGGTCAGACAATCATTTTGGTGCAAATGGAAATATCTCCTCAACTATTTGATGGATTTTGGTACAGACGTTCAGTTCAGAGACAAGGTATCAAAATTTTAATTTGTCTAATACTTTGGTTTATGACCAAATACATTGACTGCCAAACATTAGCATTGTCATTGTGAGTATGTTAGCATGCTGATATTGGACTTTGAAAGATTTGGGCATTTTACATGGAGGGACTGTCAAATGATACATACAGAGTTGCATTATGGGAAGTGTAGGATCCAGCATTTTTGGAGCTTGACCAAACTAGGGCCTAAAAGTCAGGGTATCTCAGCCTCTGCTGATTCAATTTTGACTGTCTTTTTATTTGTCTCTCACAAGTCTCCAAATTAATGGAAGTTTAATAATAAAATTGCTACTGTACTACTTTAAGTCAATAACAGGGAGATTTATGGGATATGAGGAGATATAGATAAGTACTAAGCAACTTGAAGGAAAGCTACGCTGAAATATCCCTACAATATTTTGGCTTTCAAACACAAGGCTGAAACAGATTTCCATGTTGGTTCCATCCCATTTGAACTGTTGCTCTTTTCATGTCTACTGTGCATGAAAAGAGTCAGTCAACATGTTGCTCATTCTTGCTGTAACGTCATTTTCTATTCTATGTACTGTAGCTATTTAGCTAGCAAAAATAACCAATGAGGATGGAGACAAAATGATGGTTTGAGAGTTCAGTAGTTTGGGTGCAAAGTGAATCAATCCTGCCTTTTCAGTACCATTGATTGTGATTTATAAAAAGCAAATCTAATTTGATAATAAATCTACCATAAAGTCACCTCTGATTTACCTGAGTTGTTGATGTATTCCAGCCCACCCTTTGTCTCTACCAACTTTGACACCAAACATGCACCCTTGCACTGAGGTCAGTGTTTATGCCACTTTATGATGCAGTCAAGCATAAATGCAAACCACAAGCCAGCTGACTCATTTCACTGGACGCCCAACACATCCTGCAGCACAGTGCAACATTATCTGTGCCCATGAACACTGCAAATCCTGTGAAGCATTATAACTGTACTCTCCTGCAGAAAATTGTAATGGGGAGATTTTTTTTTTCTTTCTCACTAAAAGCCACTATCCACAGGGAGAGAGCTACGACGGATTGATGCACCTCAGAGAGGATTCAGTCACCTCCATTGAACAACCAGAAAAATAACTAATGAGCCACTTCAAGGTTACACATTGTTTTTCCAGAGGAGTGTAGGAGAGAGAATGTGAATGTGTGTGTCTGTCCTTCTGTTTACACACATGTCCTGAGCATTTGTCTGCCTCTATCCATTTAACTCAAGGGGCTACACATTTGCAGAGTACCTGTGCTTTTCCTGCTTCTCTATGAAATGACAGAAGGAGCTCGAGGAGAAAATTGACATGCGTGCACAAAGACACACCGCTGGCAGTGCAGATTTGATTAGTGCGCAATGATCTCGATGGAAGGCTCAGTTAGGCTAAGGGGATTGTAAACGTGCCCCTGAGACTTTGACGTAGGCTGCTGACATCATTGCCCACACCTTCTTTTGACCAAGCAGTCTGCTCACTGCTCACTGCCATGGAGGAGGAGGAGGAGGAGGGAGAGAAAGGGAGGGAAAACTGTGACAGTGAGTCTTATATCTATGAAAGAGGAGGTTTGGTGTGATGGAAAGGAAATTAAATGAATTTTATCATAGCAGTAGAATATAAAAAAATATGATGTGGCCTAACTAAAATGCCACAGGGACATATTATTCAGAGGAAGAACTCTGTACTGGGGGGTAATTTAAAAAAATGACTGGCGGTATGTGGCATTCAGTCACCCACCTGACCCCTTTCACCAGGATATTTATAGGAAATAATTCCACTGCCTTCTTCTTCATATCCTCAGAACATCATTAAGGCTGCTGAAATGTCACCATCCACCTGATGCTAATTATATACAGAAAGTATCACACTGAGATAATGATATTTGACTCATAGTGTGGGAGGCATGGATATTTATACAAGAGAAGGAAACTTTCCTAGAGAGCTGCATACGGTGCATATTATCAGTCTGACATCATACATGCTACAGCTGGAGTTTGCCAAAAGAGAAAGTGAGCAAAAGTTTAAATATGCCTTTTGTTAATAATAACTTTGTCATAAGGACAAACTTAAGACACAATTGTGCTGATTTGGAGTCTAGCAGCTTTCTTATCTCTGCTACTAAAATGGCATAAGGTCTGACCGTGGATTGTGCGCTTTAAGCTGGATGAGCAGATGCTGCTGCGCAGTGTGGCAGGTGACTCCTCTGGCTGCTTCGCTCTCTGGTGTATTTATTTTCCTGCCCTAAGTGGCTGACATTTATTGGCTGCCGAGAAGGTAGTGGAAGGAGATAAACCGAGGAAAGAAAAAAAGGGGGTGTGGGAGAGAGTGAGAGGAGATGGAAACAAGAAAGGTCTTTGTGCTGTAGTTAATCTGAGGTTAATCATTAAAGTGAGTAGTGGGTGGTCCGGTGTTGGATGAAGAGAGCAGGTCAAGTTGGACGAGGAACAGAGGAGAAGCTGTGTCAAACTATCTGCTCCCTGTCTTTATCTGACAAAAGCCCTAGCAACAAAATCAAACACAATGCAAAACACTCTGCGGCTCAAACATGCAACAGGAGTCTGCTCTCTTTGAAGGACTAAAGCCTCCTATCATTGAATGGTTGAAAAATGTGATTTATCAGTGCTCTCTCTGCGGCAAATTAAACGCTCTGCTGTTAAATTGAATTAAAGTACTAACTGGACCAGAGTTTTTCTGACATATTTAAATGTGATGAGGCTGCACATCAACACAAACACACATGCACCACTGCTGGTGATTTTAGTACATTGTGTTCCTTCCAGTTTGTTCTCTGTGTTGTGGGCAGTTTAATACTATAAATCAGGGGAATCAAAATTAAATTAAAAAAAAAACTGTATCAGAGACTGAATCATCTCATAGTCATTCAGCTCTTCAGGAAGCCGGAACACATTTTCTGGATTTATTGTACTGGCACATAAGAATCACTGGCATACAAGGGCAGAGAAACAAACAATATGTACTGCACTCAGTGCGTGTGTGTGTGTGTGTTTGCAATAACTGCATAAGTGTTTTTGTGTGAAGATTAGTAAGAAGCTGAGGATGCATGATGAATTTAATATATTACTATATCACTTTCTTTTGAACTCATTTATTTATGACCATCAAATTATTATTGTAAGTTTAAACACACAAAAATATTTGATTCCTAAAATACAATCTAAAGACAAATAAGTTTGTTGTTTAATTTCTTCCACCTTATCTCCATGAAAATTATGCGATTGTGCACATACTTTTTTTTTTTTTAAACCTGTAAGCTTTTAACAGGACTAAAAGTGAAGTTAGAAGAATTTACACTTTGAGGACCAGACCACATTACAACTCATCCTACAAATCATGAGGACCAACCTCTTGACCCCAGCTCTTGCTTTCCTTTTTTGGCCTTGGCGTAGAAGAAGATTCCCCCATCCCCCTCCTCCTGCTCCTCTTCCTCCTCCTCCTCACATGGCTAGAGCAGGCGAACACACAGATGTCCTGAATGTCATTTCTGCCTCTCAGACACCCTCCTTCACCCAGCTTAGATCTCTTAATCCTCGCTTAGCTGTTCTTTTCTCTGACAGACTTCTCTCAAACTCTCTACCAGCAAATCAAAAACACATTATGTTTCACTCAATCTGTTGCCAATCTGTTGACAGCTGCACAGGGAGATGGCAGAGGTCAGGTGGAAGAAGTTAAGCAAAGAAAATGTGGAAATGAGTAAACTGAGTTAAGACGCAACAAGTTTGGGACAAACAAAGGAAAGATAAGTCAATATAGATGAGTGAAGATGAGCCAGAACAATATGTGCAAGGACAAGTAATTGATAATACTTTGCATTCCAACTCTTATCACCAATTATATATAAACATGTGTGCTGGTATGCAGCCTGTTCTGTCTCTTACAAATCAGCACTGGATGGTTCAACCACTAACTTTGACCCCAAAAGCCTCTGTGCATATACTTTATTTACCTCTAGCTCTCTCTACACTTCCTTCCTTTCCCTCCTCTGGTGAGTTAAGGACTGTTATCCGGCTTTAGGGGGCCAGCTGAGAGACCATATGGACATTGAGCAGCAAGATCAGGAGCACAAGACGCAACAACACCTGGAGGGATACAACTTGCAACTTTCTTTCCATCTGGACTCTTGCAATGTCACTGTCAGATCACTCTTGTTATTCATCTCCTCAGAAATGTATATATTATATGTATATATTTTTTGTACAGATTGAGTTGTTTTCTATCCCCATGCTTTCATAATTTCATCCTCCTTCTTGATATCCTGCAGGCTGGTGGAGCTTTGATGGGTTTATTTGTTTTAAACATGATTTTAATCAAGTCCGGCCTCTCTACTGATTTTCCACTGTCCTATATATCAAATCCATGTCATCATGAGCAGCTCAATTCTGTAAATCCCCTGTTAGTTCAGATTGTGTGTGTGTGTATGTGTGTGTGTGTGTGTGTGTGTGTGTGTGTGTGTGTGTGTGTGTGTGTGTGACTGTGCATGTCAGCAGGCCGGTAGTGGAGGGTGAACACACACATTTTGAAATAACATTTACACATACTTTACACTTGTTAAAATTGGCTGCTCACAGTTCCTTCTATTGTTGTCTGCTGTGACATTATATCTTCATATCAGCACCATTGTATCCTGTTAACACAGAGCAACCAGCAATCACTACCCATTCATGCAATGTGGGAGTAAGGTTAACCAAACTCTTCCACTTTCACAGAGCGGAGTTTAGAGATTGGACATGTGACATTAGACCATGTAGTAGACCAAGAAGCTAGGTATGACCGCTTATAGGGAACATATTATGCATATTTTCAGTTCTATATTTATATTCTGGGGCTCTACTAGAATATCTTTGCATGATTCACAGTTCAAAAAACTCCTTATTTATCTTATACTGGTCCTTTATGCAGCCCCTCAGTTCAGCCTCTGTCTGAAACAGGCTGTTTTAGCTCCTGTCTCTTTAAGGCCCCCCTCCCAGAAAATCACAAAAAGCATATTATGACCCCTTTAAGTGAAGCTCAAGGTTTTATATTGTCATTAGTGTTGTTTGAACTGCCCAGTTAACCAACTTGCTGCTTTACTGAAGCTTGACAGTTCGCCCCAGTTTGTGCCTCTCATGTCCATTAGTATTACATTTGAGTCTAATCCAAGTTAGTTTGAATGTAAACTCTATAGTTTATAAACTATTTAAAGCTTTAATAACTTAAATTATGTGTAAATACTGGTTCATGCATCTGATTTCAGAAGGAACTTTTTACATTTGCACAGAGAAAGAAGGCATAAGGAGAGGAGACAGAAAACAAAAATTGAAACTTGGTGTATTTCAAAGTTTCAATTTTTGTTTTCTGTCTCCTCTCCTTATGCCTTCTTTCTCTGTGCAAATGTAAAAAGTTCCTTCTGAAATTACAAAATACAAAACATATTTTTTAATTACTGAAATAATGAATGTTTGCAAATTGAAACTACAGCAGTAAAATCGTCAGATAGTTTATTTTATGATCAGTTGAGAAACACAATTTTTCATCTGTGAGTCAAGCTGTCCACTTATGAATATGATGCAGCTTTGAATTCAAACAAATGAATTCCACATCAGTCACTTTTTTTATTGAGTTATACTGTACTTCAAACAATGATCTATAATAAAGATTATAGAGACTGTATTTGATTAGAGATTGTTTTTTGAGATACAGACTGATAGGTTCCTCTTTCCATCCATTACAGCCCTCACCCTCAGAGTAACTGAGGCAAGGAAGGGTTTACCCACCTTTTTTTTTTCCATAATATGGCCCTGCACATCACTGCTTATCCTGCATTTAAAAGCTGTGTGTGTGTGTGTGTGTGTGTGTGTGTGTGTGTGTGTGTGTGTGTGTGTGTGTGTGTGTGTGTGTGTCTGGACAAATAAAAGTGACCTAGACTTTTTGAACATTCATTCACTCTCCTTGATTTTGAAGCGGTCGAATAAGAGCATTACATCACTAAATCACTACGAGAGGTGCATCATCCTGCTCCACTCTGATGATGACCTCTTTCTAATCTTCCTCCTCACTGCTCTCTCTGTTTTTGTGCTCTCTCTTCTCCATGCCACCTTTATTTCCCTATGTATTGCTCTTTTTTGCCTCCTGTCTGTATTCTTTTGAATTGTATCCACTCATTTACTCCTACCTATAGCTGTGTTTGATCTATTTTTCATTTCATTCCCCTTGTCAAGCTTACAATCACCTTTTTGGATACCCAACGTCCCCTTCCCCTACCACCCTCAGCCCTGGATAATAGGCTGATCCGTGGTATGACGCACATGGCTCTGTCTCCAGAGGGGCTTTTGCGCACACAAGCATTCATAGAGGCTCTGTGAAGCCTGGTGTGCAGATACAGGCGGTGGCCAGGTATTTACATCTTGAGATAACGGACACCACAGGATTACTGTATGGCCAGCTCTGCTGATTGTACAATACAGCACATTCTTTAGCAGAAAAGGCTTTTGTTACTGTTATGAATAGTGTTCATAAAAACAGATACTGTATAGCCACCAGGTATCAGGGGTATTGAATGGTGTTGCATGTCAAAATCATTTTACTTTTCCCCTTTTCTCGAGTTAACAGGACTGTTTACTTTTGAGCCTATGAGCCAAAAAAAGTCCACAGATATCCTTAAAGTGGCTATAATCAATATTTTTCGTAATAACAATGTATCAAATGTCAATATGAAATGTGAGAGGTGTGATCTACAGAGAATTATCACCCGACTCTGCAGCTCCTCTCAGCTTTACAGAGCTTTATAGTGAGTTTCAGCTCATTGTTTAGCTGTCCGGCTGCCACTTTACTGTTATGGTTCACTCTCACAGCTCTCATAGTGCTGTTTTCATAGAAAAAGCCCTAAAAACCCACCGTGCACTACCTGCTCAGCACAAAACGGCAAATAGACACAGTTAGCAACTAGCTGGTGAACACAGTGGAGCATTGAGCAACTAAAGAGTCAGATATTTCCCTCAGGAGTTGATAGAGACCAAAATAGAAATAAAAGAGAGTGAACAGTGGACTTACATTCACCAGGTGGATGGAAACACAATTCTGAATGAATGATAATGTTGCTCCGTAACTGCTGGATGTGTAAATAAGCAGCTGTTTGCTGACAAGTTAGCCAAATCAACTTAAAACATGATGATATGTCAGTGTTGTGTTCACAACTTGTTTCTGCTGTCCCCAAGTGGCAAAAAAAACAGTTAATGCATGCACATTTAAGCTTCTTCCACTTGGTGAAAAGAACTACGTCAACATCTGGTTGACTACAAAACCAACGTCACTGGTTATGAAATATAATCCATTATTAACGCTAATACAATTGATTCGGCTAAGATAAATGGAGCCATACTTTGTTTGTATCTGGTTTCACTCTCTTACGTAGAGACTGTCCTCCCAAGAAAAACAACAGCATCAGTCATTTCAGTCATTTCTAAAATGTGTTTACGTACAAGTGCCCTCAAGTTCAAAGCCCTCTAGCGGCTGTAGGAATTATGACTCTTGTCTGTTCAGAGCAAAGAAGGAAGTAGAGTGACATTATTATAGAGCCACAATGTCCACAGAGGGAGAAGGTCGGGGTAGACAGACGGGTCAACACCGGAAATCACTGTCCGTTTCCTGATTCCTTCCGACAGTCAATGTTGGTTTCCTTTAACGATGACCTCAACTCTCTTATTGTAACCATCTCTTATTTATCTTATCTCTATTGCTACCACCTCTAATTATAACCTTAATAAAGTTGTAATTTTAACCCAAATCACAATGTTTCTCTAAACATTTTCTAAAAGTCATTTTTGTGCCTAAACTAAATCTTAACCATAGCATTGTCACATCATGAAATATATTTTTTAACAGTGATTTGTAACAGTTTTGGAAGGCTCAGACAAATGATGTTGTTTAATTTGGAGGACTTGCTTCTACTTTAGACCGCTTATATTATATGTCCACAAAGCTAGCAGTGGAGGTAACCATGTGGGAATAATGCATGAACCCCAAAGTGTGCATAACAGGAGGTTTTTCCTGTTCTTCCCATTCTGCCAGTATTGTGTGAATGCAGCATAAATCTTCACCTCATGTGGCCCGAGAGTCATCACTACTCATGGTGGCAAAAATGTTCTTCTAAGTGACCTGGCAAGCAGCAGATGTTGGCTTTCATCACAAATATTGATTCCTGTCCACCTCATAGTAATGGAAACAGAGACACTTGACAGCTAAATGAATGGTACAGTAGCTGCAGCACGACTGTGCACTTCAGTAACAGAGGGTTTTAATACAGTATGACTGAATGAAAGGATGATTTGTGTTTACTGCTAGATTCTTATGTGTGATATTATTAAATATGCACACTCGAATGTGAAAATTAGATTTCACAGCACCCTTAGGCAGTCCATACGGTGCACCACATAGAATTTGCACCCACTTTGGGAATGACAAGGCTCAAAGATAAACCAGAAGAAACAACCAAGTGTTTTTGTAACATCACGATTGCACACAACCAGCAATGTAAGAATATATCATGCTTTTTTAAAAACTGTAGCCAGTTAGCAGATAAATGTGATTTATTTGTTGGTTTGAGTGTATCTTAAAGAAAATCAGTAAAATATTCCTTTAAGTGCTATCCATTTGCAAGTTGAGCTTACTACTATGAATGGAAAACCTATGACAATCATTCGCATTTTCCACTAAACTGCTGCTGTGAAAAAGCATTCAGATGATGAGTTGGTTACCATAATCTATTTTCTACATAATAAATTGCTGTTTTACCTATTTCCTGTCAAAAATTGCTCATTTTCCGCTTCAGACTAAAGGATATGGATGCAGAATCATCTTAAATGTATGACTTATTGTCTGATAAACATAATTTACATGGTGGAATTCAAACCAAACACCCTTTTGGCCTTAAAATCAGTGAGAAACATGTCTGCATGTGTGAGTAAGCGATCTGTAAGGCCCTCATCACTGAAATTGTTTGTTTGAAGAGGGTTGGTGCTGGACGTCCTGGATGATATCTTGACGCACAAGCTCACGAGGACAGACGCCGCCTGCCAAAGTCAACAAGCGTACACAGACCCACGTTAATTACCACAGAAGAATGGTACCCCTGTCCTCCCCAAGACACAATGACACCAAATGATCAGACAAAGGAGCTTTTCACAGACTGCTGCAAAAGCAAGGAGCAAAATAAATGGATAAATGGAGTGAGGTCAGTGAGTATCAAACCCAGGTAGTCTGTCAATGGTGTGTTTGTTTGTATACTAAGACATATGTGTCATAGAAATAAGCCGATAAAGATGGAGCTGCCTTTTTTCCATAAAGAATCTCTTTCACACACATGAACACATGCATTATGCTTTCAAAACAAGAAGTAGAGCATCTTTGCCTCACAGCAAACCTGAACTAAACTGCTTTTGTTCTGGGTTTGTGACGTAGTGTTTACATTGTGTTTACTTGGTTTCATGTGTAGAATATATGCTCAAAAGTGTCTCTGCTGTGATTATGAAAGACAGTTGCAGTACAAGCTGTCAAAGATTTGGCATGAATGCAAGAGGCAGCTGTTGAGATCCAGTGGAGGGAACAGAGGGGGGCAGGCAACCTGGGACAAACTGCAAACTATCAGGGCAGCAACATTCATAACAAATTCATAACATAATTTGTGCATGTATATCGTATATATGTAATGTTTTATTTGTTTGCTTTTTACCTTTGTTAAGAAATGTGTATATGAAATATGGTAGTGGTATGTTACACCAGGACATTTTGACAATAATATGTTGACATGAGACATGCATGTATTTACACACATTGATGACTGTATCTGATGATGATTGTATTCTATATATGTGTTGGTGTGCACATTTAAATGGGACATATCCTGCTCTTTGTGATTTTCAGTCATATATACTGTTACAATGTCAGATGTATTTGCTCAACATGGTTCAGTTCCAAAACTTGAGGTGAACGTATGTAAAAATGTTCACTGATAGCCAAAAGCCCAGGTTCCAGTCTGCTCTGAATGCTCCATTTGCAAAGTTACCTCTACTTCCTCTTCGTGATGACATCAGATTGGTCATGCATGATCATCCGTTCCGTAGCCTTTGTTGCTCAGGTTGTTCTGTGGGTTGTTCTCACTGTCCACTTGTATATTGTACATGTACGGATGTATTTGAGAAGTTTCCATTATGACTAAATAGTGAGAAAAAGAAGTGAAGTCCTACCACTATAGTTTGTCACGTAGCCTCCGCGGTGCCAGAAGTCTGCCGAGGGGCAGCTTCTGGAAGCTAACCAATTGGAACGAAGTGGGCTCCTCGGTAGGGGTGCCTTAAAGAGACAAGAGCTAAAACTAATGAATGTGAATTCATTCATTCTTGCCCTTTTCCTTAAATCAATCAATCAATCAATCAAGTTTATTTGTCACATATAATCATGTAAGGCACAATCACAGTGAAATGTAGTCCTACCAGCCTGAGGGTAGAAGCTCTTCCTGAGCCTCTCAGTGCTGTCCTGGTGTGTCTGGTACCTTCTTCCTGACCGCAGCAGGGAGAAAGGGCCGTTATCTGGGTGGTTGGGATCCTTAATGATTCTCTTAGCCTTATTCTTGCAGCGCCTGGTGTAAATATCCATTAGCCAGGGTAGAGCACTGCCTATTGCATGATCGGCCGAATGAACCACTCTTTGCAGAGCCTTTTGGTCCTGTTCAGTCCTGTTTTATTTATTGTATTTATTTATCGAGACAGTGTACAGTTTTTAACATAAATGATGCACTGTACCAGATTTAGTTTCAAGCTAATTTTCATCTGCAGTTCCTTACAATTAAAACATATAACAGCACAATAACAAACAGTACAAAGCAAAAAACACACAGGGCACATTATACAAAATACAGAATACAAAGCTACACACAACAGCACATCACATACACCCACAATGTCAACCAGAAATCAAAAATGCAAGCATGTCAAACCAAAAGCAAGATTATTTGAGAAGACCATGAGATCAAATCCAGACTCAGTGGCCACAGAGCTGAGCAAGGTAGTGATGTTCCCCATTGGACGCTCTCGATGATGCAAGAGCAGAAATTCCTCAGTATTTGAGGGGATACCCAGAATTTCCTCAAGCGTCTGAGGTGAAACAGTCTCTGCCTTGCCTTTCTTACCTCTGAGTCAGTATGCAGTGCCCAGGTCAGGCCCTTCGTGATGTAGACACTAAAGTACTTGAAGCTGTCCACCCTCTCCACTGAAGACCCAACGGTATTAAGGGGGGTGTAGTTCGTTCCCTGCTTCTTCCCAAAGTCCACTATCAGCTCCTTAGTCTTGCTGCTATTCAGGAGTAGGTTGTTGTCCTGACACCAGCAGGTCAGGTCCTCTTCTTCCTTCAGTTAGGCCTTTTCATTGTTATCTGTGTTCAGGCCCACAACAGCTGTGTCGTCAGCAAATTTGATGATGGTGTTGGAGTTGAAAGTGGCTACACAGTCGTGTGTGTACAGGAAGTACAGCGGGGGGCTAAAAACGCAGCCCTGTTCACTGTACTCAATGAACAGTAGTCTCACATAGCTTCCTTTCTTGTCCAGGTCTGATAGGTAGTGTGGAGGATGTATGCTACGGTGTCTTCTGTTGATCGGTTGGGACGGTAAGCAAACTGTAGGGTCCAGTGTGCTGGGTCGGGAGGAGCAGATGTAATCCTTGACCAGCTATTCAAAGCACTTCATCACTACAGAAGTGAGTGCAATTGAGCCTTAGTCATTCAGGCAGGCTGGTCTTGTTTTCTTGGGCACAGGAATGATGTAGGACTTCCTGAAGCACGTGGGTATGACAGACTGAGCCAAGGACAGGTTGAATATAATTGTGATCACCAGCACTAGTTGGTAGGTACATAGTTTGAAGACCTGCCAACTGATACCGTCTGGTCCTGCTGCTTTCTTGTTGTTCACTCGCTTGAAAGCCCTCCTGACGTCATGCTCATAAAGGGTGATAGGTTTGAAAGGTGCACCCACCCATCCATTAACCTCTGCTTCAGCTGTTTTAGCTTGTTGGCTGCCGATGACCTTCCTGTCTCCTTCTCTTTTTCTCTTCTTTTTTTCTTTCTCTTATCTTCTTTGTCATCTTCTATTTATCGTTATCTTTCATTATTTTGGTTCACATCCTCCCATTACTTTACCTTTTACTGTCTCTGTGTGTTTGTCCTTGCTGTGGCACACAGTTGCTTTTCGGCTAAAAGAAATTCCACAAAATTACGATGTAATAACACAAAATGTAGTAAGTTATGTGCTCAGTATAGGTTATCAGTTTAGTAATTACATTATCCACAGTTATATAATGTAACTGCATTATGCACGGTTATTAAATCAGTTCCAGGTCAGTAAGACAAGGTCAGGTACAACAGATGTTTTAGAGAACATCCAGTCCAGTATCACACTTGGATTTGCAATGTGTGACAGAGGTCACGGCAGTCAGTGGTGAGAGGTCTTTGTGAGGACAGCTAATATGGAATGCTTGTATGAAAAGTAAAGTCATATATAAGAAACTGTAAGAACGGGAAATAAGTGCAAGGTAATATATTCAGTCATAGCTGGGTGTATGTATTGTCTGTTTGTCTAACAGTGTGGGATTTGTTTTTGCCCACAGTGTCAAGTTTAATCTTGTTTTACAGACGCACATTTCACCATCAAAGGATCTTGTGATCCTGACCTTGACGTCCAGATGGACCCGGATATGTATTGTTTGAAAAGAGCAGCCAGAGGACATTGAATTGAATTTTATTAGAGCTGATAGATAGACATAATTGCATGACACCAGATTAACAGTAGTGAATGTTTAATCTCCACTTTGAATGAATCACTTCTTTTGTTCTCTCTGAAGCCTGCATTCCTGCCATTATTGACAATTTCAACAATGTCGACAGCAATTAGTGTGAGTACTAGTGAAAAGATGAACCTAAATGCCTCAGCTTGCTTACTGGCACAAACAGCAACTCCATGGGTAAAAAGCGTGACTCATTACTAGGGATGTGCAGAAAGCCCAGTATTTGTGTTTGTATCTGTATTTGTTGAGGCAGCAAAATTATTTGTATTTGTATTTGAAAGTGGAGAGAGGCTTAAAAATCCTGTTTTTGTTTTTATTACGCTTTTAATTTTAGAAAATTAAAGCGTTACAATAAGTGTTCATAAATAATTTACCTCATGAAGGAGGTCCCCACACTGGGTCTTGAACTGGAGTCTCCCAGATCATAGATGACTGCGCTGACTACTGAGCTAAAACTTTACTCATTGCCTCATTGCAGACAGACCTCTAACTAACAAATATTTTCAAAAATATTTGTATGAAACAAATACTCGTTAAAAAAAACCCCATTATTTGTGCTTTGCCGAATAATGTATTTGTATTCGGGCACACCCCTACTCATTACATCCTGTCATACACCCCCTGTTAACTGTCAGTCCGCACAGCAAGTCTTATTTCTCAAAATTTAAATAAGTACTAAGGGAGTTTGAAATACCCTTTTAGTTGACCTTTGTACACCCACATGTGATAAAAGGGTACCGGAAGCACACAAAACACAGACCAAAGACACTTGTAGCTCCCTTATCTGTGGTAGTGCAGTGCATGTGCAGTGCAACGTGCCCGATAAATTACCTGTTTTTAGTAAACACTGATAAGTCCTGAAGACAAAACAATGACTGTTCAGCCATTGATATTTGTATTTCTCTGCAGATACCACATGACTGATACTAGGAATTACAATCTTTTCTTTTCTGCACAAACTCCTTTTCAGCATTAAGTCTGAATGTTGTCAGCAGTTCATTTTGATGAACATGCCGCATGTAGAAAACCACACAAGCATCTACAGATAAAAAGAATTATTTATGGACTGTGCACAGTGAGTCAGACAAACAGTTTGTATCATACAAAGCCAGACAGAAAGTGAGAGTGAGCCGATACTCATGACATTTCCAGGAATGAGAAGTTGTGCAGGTGAGACCGATTTGTGTTGAATGTGGTTTGGCAGACATTCAACTTATTCAACTATCCTGAACACATGCTATCTTGCAATGGTTGTTCAGTTTTTGGGAAAATATGTTGTGGTTTAGCATCACAAAGTGCCATCACCACTTGACCCCACACATGGGTCTGTATTTACCAAACCTCTCAGGATCACACTCACAGTGAAGTGTGCAGCATTCAACAGCTAAGCGATCACATGATTAATCACATTTACTCTAAGAGCAGGAATCAAGGATTGCCCATACTGTTCATTCTTTTCAGAAGTCCTCACATTTTATCAATTATATGTTATTCCGCAAAAACATACATGACTTTTAAGTATCTTGCCAGTAGCAATTAACACGTGACATTAGTAACAATATCATATATTTATAGAACAGAAATACATGAATAGAGAGGGCATAATAGGACACTGGAAATGATGATGAGAAAAGGGGAACCAAACTGAAGTAGGAAGGAGTTAATTATACATACAATAAGGGGAATTTAGTACCACAATGGCAAGTGCAGACAATGAAGATATGCTGCCTATCTGCAGAGAAAATCAACACTGCCAAGAAAATCAATGCCAAATTGTATTCTTTGTTGTTGAAACCCCTGAGGAATGAAATGAGAATAAGTGGTTAAACATCCTATCAAATGTGCATTTTGCAGCAGTTGCAACTAGCAGAGTAGAACTACCCTACTCTAAATTATACATTTCACTTCAGATAACATATTATTCATCATGACCACTGATTATTTTGTACAATCATTCCAAATTATGTCTCAGCGGGTGTGTGCTCGCCTCTGTTGCTGTGCTGCAGTCATCTAAGATCTGCTCAATATAACAAGAAATGTCTCTTAAATTTAAGAGCATTTTTAGGTTGTAAGAACTTTGAAGTTAAATAGCTTTTATTCTTCAGTTTGCAAGTTGGGCTTTCTTCCACTTAAGTCCAAAAGTTCGCTTCATGGTTTGACAAATATGGGTCCAGGATACTCTCAGATAAGTGAGCCTGTGCTCTCTTATCACACTTAAACAATCTGACTCAGGTAAATACAGTTTATATAACTAGATGTGCTTTGCCCACTCAGGAAATGAAACAACCATATCATACAAGTGAGGCACATATTCAAATGACACCAGGTAGACACATTTGGTTAAGAAAACATGCAGATGAGACGCTGAGTGGGCTGTGTGGTTTTATTGTAAGTGTGCTTCAAAATATAGCGTGACCTTTCAGTGGAGACTTTTTGCATGCAGTTTGCATTCCTTTAACATTTCAGACTGTGCGAGGGAAGAATCTGTCTCAGTACTGAGGTTGATGTTTGGTATTTGCACTCCCCCACACTCACTTTTATTCTATGTACGCTATGAAACATTATGTCCAGCATCCTCAACATGTTATAGTTGTCTTTATGGTCTCTGCCACTTTGTTTTATTCAGCCTCTTCTTGCAGGCCAGACATCTTTGTGTAACTTTGTCACCAGAGTCCATGTTTTCAGCTTCACTGCTTGATAATTAGGTGCAGCTTACTTTGCCCTTTCACACTCCAGTTCTATTGAATTAATCTTGTTTTTAGCTGGATTACCACCAAATCCAGTAGTATCACACACAAACACAAATCCCTCCTACCTCCACTCCCACAGCAGTGAATTTAACCTATGTTCTCTGATATTGTACTAATGACCTGGACTGTGTTTTCCCCTCGTCTTGATTGGCAGAATGGCTCCACCACAGGAAAATCCCCAGTAAACTTTTATCTGCTGCTCAGTCTCGGAGAAGAAAAAGCGAAAGGAAGTCACACACAGCACCTCTGCCATTACATATTGAAACCAAGCTGACTATATGAGAGAACTAGGTTCTTTCCCATAATAATCACAAGTTTGGATGCACAAATCACAAGGACAGAGTGTGACAGGTGTTCAAATGTCATCATAGCTTTGCTGTTCACTCAAATAACTTTGTAATGTGAGGATTAATATGAATCTTTGCATGTGCGCATGTGCATGTTATGCCCTTGTCTCCTAGTTCTCATTCAACTTGTTTCCTTGTTCTTTGGAAACACTCACTCCTCCTGTTTTCCCCCACCTTTCCTTTCTTTTCTTTTCTGCCTCACACTGCTGTCCTCCCTCTATGTTGAGGTGCTGTCAGCCTCTTTTCTTTCCCATCTGCACTTTGCAGAGGGGGGAAAGATATTCTTGGCCTCTCTGTACTTTATCTGCAATACGAGATGGGCCAGACAATTGCAACAAATAAACTTCACACTTAGGCCCAGTCTGTGATTACTTGAGTTTTATTCACATTGAGAATTTCAGTTTGGCACAACATTACTCTAATATTTCTTTTCTCATTTGATCATAATTTAAAATATATAATAATATAGAATAAGCTTTATAATAAATAAACATGTTTTACTTTTGTGATTAGATAGATAGATAGATATCTAATTACAAGATTATGATACATTGAATTTACCTTCATTTCCCAGTATCCTCTTAGCTAGTTGAAAGACACGATCTTGTTTATCTATGACATGTGAAAATGTAGTGTAACAGGAGTCAACAAACATACATTATTAGAATCAGTTAGACAGTATTGATCAAAAGTTTTCTAACTTCAGACATCATACATTACTGGTCATACCAGACCAAATAAGGCTGTAGTGGCAAAAATCTTGAGTGTAATGAAATAAACCAGGGTGTGTTTTATTGCTTATGAGTATCACTTTTCATTTGTAAGAGGAAGAATGTGTTATTTTGTCTTTCAAACAAAGGTCACACAGGGAGGCATTATAATAAGCTATAAAGTTTTACAGGGAATCAGTGTAGGCTATAAGGTAGAAACCTTATAGAATTTGAAGAATAGAATAGAATAACAAAACCAAAAATAATTGAAATAGAATACAATAAAACACAATGTACGACAGAATAGAAGACAAATATGTAACCTGTATTAATATGAATCAAACAATTTAATTATTCTGTTACAGAAGAATAGAATAGAATAGAATAGAATAGAATAGAATAGAATAGAATAGAATAGAATATTTGCTTTAATAAGTGAACGATAAAAACTAACTGACGATCACCAGTTGCTTTCTGTTTCTGCTTCGCGCGCGCAGCCGTGGTGTCGAGTGAGGAGTTAGGCAGCCCGCGAGCAACAGCCCGGCAAAAAGGAAACATCACGTGGTGACACATCTCTACGACTGACGTCACCGTCTCCATCTCTAAGCAACCCCTCCATCAGCACTCACGTCACCGGGCGCCCGAGCCGCGCTGTTGCCCGGCAACCCGTGCCTTGCGCTCGGGTCCGGCCTTGCCTTGCACCCAGCTCGGAGCTCTGACGCGTGTGTGACGTTAGTAAGGTGGGTATCAATTTGTTATGGTGGCGGAGGGAGGAGGAGGAGAAGAAGGAGGAGGAGGAGGAGGAGGAGGAGGAGTTCCCCCTCTGAGCACAGAAGCCCTCTGCTCGGCATTCCGGCGGAGCGCATAGGCACACACCGGCCGCAACCCAGTCCCGGGCCGAGAGATACTTGTTGTGGAAAAAGTCCAAGTAAAGACGGAAGAAAAAAGTTGCTCCCCGCTCGTTTTCTACAATTTTTCCCTTTTTATTGTGTTATTGATACGTCGCTCTGGTTGTGGAATGGTTTACGTTTCCTCTGAGAGCTGTTTGAACTGTGAGAGAAGGTGGTTTATGTCCGCTTTTTAAGGTAAGACCGGACTCTTCTCAATCCATTAGACTCACATTTACACATTTCCCCCTAACGACACATTTGTGGTTTCCTAGCGCAGCATAAAACTATCTCACGACTTGTTATTAGACTTTCACCGGCTCAAAAAAAGTACATTTCGATAATTAAATTAGGACTTTTGTGATTTAATTGTACGACATCACTGTGAACAAAATTGTGATAGCACCTTGATCACACAGGTTTATCTACTTATATTGGATCTATGTTATAAAATGTAAACATGTAATGTGTATCTATCTATCTATCTATCTATCTATCTATCTATCTTTATATATATATATGTGTGTGTGTGAAATAAAAAAATAAAAAGCAATGACATATACAACTGTGTCTCTGCCTCAGCAGGTGCCAGCCTTAAACTATCCCCGCGCTGTAACACCAGACATGGTGATAATGTCAGAGAACAGTCGGGCGGCTCAGTCCAGCCCTGCCCAGGGGAGGCCACTTCAGGTCGGCTTCTACGAGATCATCCGCACCCTGGGGAAAGGAAACTTTGCAGTGGTGAAACTGGCCAAACATAAAGTCACTAAAACACAGGTCAGCAGCTCCTCTCTTGTATATTTATTGTGCATAGGTGTGTGTGTGTGTCTCTGCAGGTTAGTATGCAAAAAAAAAATTATCTGTATATTAATTTGATTTTTTCTTGTGTGTGATTTTTGCAGGTGGCCATAAAGATCATTGACAAAACCAGACTGAACCCTTCCAATCTGGAGAAAATTTACAGAGAGGTGCAGATAATGAAGCTGCTAAACCACCCCCATATCATCAAACTTTACCAGGTGTGTATTATCGTTCATCTCTCTGCACCATTGCTGTTTGCCGTGCATGTGTTTATTTGTGTGCAGGACTCTGTGTGCGTGAGACTGTGTGTTATTCAACCTGTTATAAATGCTCACTGAACACAGTGCAGCCTGGTCTAATAGGGCTCCATGTGCAGGGAAGCTGGTTGCAACACATGTATGAATCTGGGAGTAAAATGCTGTGGTGTGGAAACTGGGGGATGCATTTTGTGTTGCAGAGTATTGTGCCTCATTATTGTAGATATTTGGATGTAGTGGCTCCATTATGTTCGACAAAAATAAGGGGCATTCGTTATCTAAGTGGTTTGTACAGTCTTCTGGTGAGCTGCTGACTCTGAGAGCACATTGAATCATAAGTACAGCACAACAGCATTAGTGCAATCCCCTCTGACCTCCCTTTGTGTGTGTGTGTGTGTGTGTGTGTGTGAGGTGTGTGTGTGTGTGTGTGTGTGTGTGTGTGTTGGGGAGAGAGAGGAACAGAGTTAGACAGTGAAAATAATCATGGGTACCAGTCAGTGCTGGGAACAATGGATTTCTAAGATGTTTTGAGTTATATAATGGCAGAGCTGATTGTAGCGATATGGGAAGCAGAGAGCGCTGGTTTGCAGTCTCACCTCTGTGCAGTATTGACCATTGATTGAATATGCAACCTTTTTGTGCCTTGATTCTTTCTTTTTATATACATATATATTTTTAAATGCATATATATTACAGAAATACATATATTTATATATTTTATATTGCTTTTCATATTTTGTTATTATATTTTATATGTATTTTTATATATATTTAATGGAGCCTCCCAGCCCAAATATTTCACAGTTGTATTTCTATAACCGGAGTGACAGTAAACATCTTGAATCTTGAAACAGCGTACACAGGTCTGAATGTTAAGTCCAATTAGCAACTGTTAAAGCCAAGTGCAATGTGTCTGCGTGTCACGTGAAGGCCTCCCCGTAAAGCACTGCTTTACTCCTAATCAAATTGAAGACTTAGTGGAAAGAATCCGCTTTTTGCCTCTCAGCTGGCCTTGCGAGTGCCATGGCACACGTCTGGCAACAAACACACACCCACACAAACAAACACACAATGCCCTTCTCTCTCTTTTTTTTTACTCTGGACTTTTCTGCCCTTTGTTGAGCCCTGCACTGTTTTGCTACATTGGAGGATTACCTCAGGTCCGGTTTTAAGCAGCTGAGCAGCACTTGCTGTGAAATCATGTCTCAACTGTGTTGATGCATTTCCCATTGTCAGTATCACCATCCCATGGGTGGTACTGACAGAATCAAACGTCAGTATCATGTAGAGTTTAAAAAAATTAGATGATTAAACAATTAACTGAAAATGAATTGGCAACTATTTTAGTAATTGATTAATCATTTATATAATTTTTCAAGTAAAAATGTAAAATATTCCAGAGATCCAGCTTCTCAATTGTGAGTAATTGCTGCTTTTCTTTGACTTATGTGATAGTAAACTAAATATCTTTGTGTTTTGGACTGTTGGTTGGACAAAACAAGCATTTTAAATTGTGATGGATGTTTTTCACTATTTTCTGATTTTACTGACCAAATGGTCAACTGATAATGAAAATAATCATTGACTGCAGCCCTAATTTCATGCTCAATATCTCGATATTGATAATACAACAGTATTATGGGTATGTGTGATGTGGCTTTCATGCTATATTTACCTAAAAGTGTATTAGCAAGTATTAGTAATTATGGTCAAATATGTCAAATGATCTAGTAATCCATAATCTAGACCAGGCATAATTTAAGATATATTATTACAGTGTTACAATAACTAAACATAAGTACAATGCAGCTGTAGTCCACATGGATCCTTGAGGCAGTTTGAGGCAACCTTGTTTCATGCATTCTTCACTAATCAGCATTTCCAATCAGGACTAACAGCCTTGTAAGAACTAACAGCTGTGCTAATTCTGTTATAGTACAGAAACTGTTACGATTAGGGGTTTGTGACATGGAAAAAATGAATTAAATGTAATTAAATTAATTAAATTAAATTAATGTTAAAGTGGAATAAACATTTTTTTCTTTTTTAAGTAGCCCTGGGGTTGTCTGATGTGAAGCTAGTCAGATGATTGGTGCTTGATGATAGTATGCCTTCCTCTTCCCCATAAGACTGTTGTGATCTAAAGGTTACATCCTCTCCGTGTCAGTGTAGTTTTTGGGGGAGCGTTCTGAGACCTCCGGCCTGATTATCAGCTGCTGCTTCTATTCTCTCTCTGTTCTCATGAGAGCAACATTTTCCTCTCTAGTCAAAGGTCAGCAAAGCCACTGTTTTGTTTCACCCTCCCTTTCCCTTTGTCTTAGCCTCTCTCTTTGACCTTGTATCAATCATATACTTTCCACTTATTCTTTCTTCTTTTGGGGTTTGAGGGCCCTTGACATGCCGTGCCAGTTCTTCAGTGCTATGACGTCAGCTGCACCTCAAGGTGACAGAGCCCCGGAGAGCTGCCCTATCTCACAGATAAAGACTACTCCCTGCTCGCAGGCGTCTGTGTATTGAATCATTGTTTGCTTGGTTTTCTGAAGGGGCTGGTGGCTGAAAAGAATTAAGCGGTATTCAGTGGAATTTAGTGACATTTAATTCAAAGTTGGCCAGCAGCACAACTCAGACAGGGCATTGTCATCTGACGAAAATCGCTTTGTTGTGCAACCTTTTAGCTCAACCGCTCTGCCCCTGAGGGCTCTCCTGAGACGTGGAAGCTTTTTATGAGCAACAGGAAAGGATTGCGTCTTTCCGGCCTGCATCGTCTGCCGGGGTGTTGAGTGATTGGACGTATGGTGTTTTTGATACACTAGACGGGGCCCATGTGAACAGCCCGTGTGAATCTGTCCTTCTGTTTCCTAGAAATAAAGAGATAGGGGTAGCTTGAAATTCAACACTAGTATCCCTTGCCAACTAGTGTGAGCCTCAGGGAAAACATTTCTGAGTATGAATGTTTTGCATTCATGTGTTCCCCTTTATGTATAAATGGATTTTAAAACATCATATACAGTAAATTCATGAAAGTCACTGCAACAGAGCATATCATGGAAAGCCAGGGTACTGGTATTTGCAAATGTGTGTGCACAGTATGTGGAACAAGCATATGGAGAAGTGTGAGAGGGGGATTTTTGTGGTTAGAAAATGTCCCATGCCTAGAAATGCCTGGAGCAGGCCACTTTGAAGCTTGGAAAAAGTTTCACTCTGAAAATTCATTCTTCATAAATAACCAGCTGCCTGCGAGTCGGTTGGTTTAATTTTTTTTTCACTCTTTCTGTCTTGTAGGTCATGGAGACCAAAGACATGTTGTACATCGTAACAGAGTATGCAAAGAACGGAGAGATGTTTGGTGAGTTCAGCTTTTAAATGTGGTTTATTGTACAACAAATATGAATGTAGGCTAAAACCGTTGACCCATATACTCTGACAGATAGAATATCACTACATTTCTGTCTGAATTAAACTAAAAAAATCCTCTCTCCCTCCAGACCACCTGACCTCAAATGGCCGTATGAGTGAAGATGAGGCACGAAAGAAGTTTTGGCAGATTCTTACAGCAGTGGACTACTGCCATCGACACCACATCGTACACCGTGACCTAAAAACCGAAAACCTGTTGCTGGATGCCAACATGAACATCAAGCTGGCTGGTAAGTGTGTTGTTGTGTGTGCTGTTTACCGTAACCATGTTTACTGGTTTCCTGCCCAGAGGCTGTTGTGTGATGTGAAACAGGAAATCAGTGCTGTTTATTTATTCACTTCAGTTTCACCTTAAGAAAGTGTTTGAGGCTTTGAGACTCTCAAGCCGTTCTAATTAAATGACTGTTGTACTTTCTCTGTGCTAATTAAGTGTGAATAATTCACCCATTTTACCAAGACTAATATAAACAATGGTAAGTTACTTAAGCACACAAACCAACAGACTCTCAAGCATAAAGAAATATGATTTCCTAAGAGCAGAGCAGAGCAATATAATCTGGTCTATGAATGTCTCTTAACATCATGATGTCAAATTACATAACACCTGGTGGTTAAAGACACAGAAAGGCAACACATCTGCGTCCCAGTGCCCTGAGCTACTTGTGCTGGAATGCAGAGAAAACAGAGTTTTAATAACAAAAGTGTTATTTATCTCTGTCTGTGTCTTATAGACTTTGGATTTGGAAACTTCTACAATGCAGGGGAGCCTCTGTCGACATGGTGTGGCAGCCCGCCTTACGCTGCCCCTGAAGTATTTGAAGGGAAAGAGTATGAGGGGCCTCAGCTAGACATTTGGGTAAGCTCATACAAGGAAAATATACTGGCTGACAGTCTTTCTTCATAGAGTAAGCATTAACATTGTTAAAATATTGCTAATATTCATGTAATGCTCTTTTCTTTGCAGAGCCTTGGTGTGGTGCTTTATGTTCTTGTCTGTGGCTCTCTTCCATTCGACGGGCCCAGCCTTCCTGCGCTCAGACAAAGAGTCACCGAGGGACGCTTCAGAATTCCCTTTTTCATGTCCCAAGGTATCTATTATCCTGATACAAATCGCAACAGTTACTGCTAATTACCATTTCTGTTTAAATCCTAAATCGCTCACAAACCAACACAAAAGACTAATTCTTTGTCTACGTCGTCCAGACTGTGAAAACCTGATCCGCAAGATGCTGGTGGTGGATCCGGCCAAGAGGATCAGCGTGGCCCAGATCAAGCAGCACCGCTGGATGCTGGCAGACCCGACAGCTGCCCACCAGACCCTCAGCCATTCCCTGACAGAGTACAACTCCAACCTGGGGGACTACAGCGAACCTGTGCTGGGTATTATGAACACCCTGGGCATTGACCGCCAGAGGACTATCGAGGTGAGTGAACAAGAAAAAAAAAAGCTGTCAGTTGTTAGCAGTAGAGGGTAGTCATGGTAAAAACACAGCATACAGTTACAGGAGACTTGTGTCTTGAGGTGGAGCAGTGAGTAGGTGGGGCTATAAGACAGTTAGTCATGTCTGGCATTAAATTAAGAGGTTTGCTGTCTCCCCTGCCTATAGTTAAACTCACCATGAATCACATGCCGCAATGTTTACTGTCGTCTCTAAAGAGATTATACTTAACAAAGAGCTAAAAGAAATGATGGGTGTAGGCTGGCATTAGGAGTAACAGAAGTTAAACAAACCACTAATCTACTGGCTTTCAATCATATTTCCTCAGTCTCTGCAGAGCAGCAGCTACAATCACTTCTCTGCTATCTACTACCTACTGCTGGAAAGAGTGAAAGAGCATCGTACCCAGCAGCTGAGCCGCCAGTGTGGAACCTGGAGCCAGAGACCCAGGAGCACCTCCGACTCCAACGGCCCAGAGGTGAATGCTCCTGCTTAAACATGTACTTCATCCTGATCTAATCTGCATTCTCTACTTGAAGACTAAAAATGCGGTGTGCTTTCTGCTACCTTATAGGTGATCATGGAGTCCACCGACAGCTTTAGAACTGCAGCATTTTCAATTCCACCCAAAAACCCTCCTCCAGTGTACCCAGAGATGGAGTGTGATCAAGGTGGATTGTTCCAGGTAAACACATTTTAATAAAACCTGACATTATTCAGCAGCTCAGGGGTTACAGGGCTTCACCTTCCACCGTGATGCTTGTCTACTAATAGACCAAAAGCAAACACTGCAGCACACGTGTCTTCTGTCAATCAGTGGCTAATAGTCTTAACTCTTTCTCTCTCCAGCGTGTGGTGTTTCCAGTGGAGGCCAGCCTGAACAGACTGCTCTGGAACCGCTCAATTTCACCCAACAGCCTGCTGGAGACGAGTATCAGCGAGGAGGTGCGACCCAGGGACCTGGAGGAGGAGGAGGCAACACAAACTCTCGGACCCCTGCTCCCCTCCACCACCACCTCCCGCAGACACACTCTGGCAGAGGTGTCTGCCCGTTTCCACCAGTGCAACCCTCCATGTGAGTGTGCAACCCGTAGGTCAGGGGTCACATACTAATCCACAGTCTGTCAGCTATGTAGAGTCTAATATCTTCTGTATCCTGTTTCTGTAGGTATTGTGGTCAGTCCCTCAGATGGCGCCTCCTCTGACAGCTGTCTGAAGTCCTCATCCAGTCCTACGCCCACTTTGCAGGCTGCTATGGGCGACATGTCAACACTTCTGGCCTCTGGGGCAGAAGGTGGAGCCCTGGTGCCTGCTGGAGCTCCCCTCGCCCTCTCCTCCCACCTCCTGCCCCAAGCACAGGGCAGCCTTCCTGCTGCTAGTTTCCAGGAGGGTCGTAGAGCCTCTGACACTTCCCTTACACAAGGTAATGGAGCAGGGACATGAAATCAAGTGTCATTTATTTCCACCCGATCATTATTTTTCTTATGTCTACTGTGTCACATTATAAGATCAAAGGAGTATTGTGTAACACATTCCCATGCATTTCCACAGGCCTCAAAGCTTTCCGCCAGCAGCTGAGGAAAAACACACGCACTAAAGGACTTCTGGGATTAAACAAGATCAAGGGTCTGACGAGGCAGGTTGTCCCTCCACCCTCTTGTAACCGTGGCAGCCGTGGGTCACTGGGTCCAGCCCTCTCTGAGCACCGCAGCATGTTGGAGGAGGTGCTGCACCAACAGCGGTAAGACACACTTTTGAAAGCACTTTGTCATTAAATCCCACAAATTACATCTCGCAGATGCAGTCTAATCTTCTGTCTTTGTTTTCCAGGATGCTACAGATCCAGCACCAGCCCCAGCCTCAGGTCCAAGCTGCTCAGACAGGACCTGCCCAGAATCCCTTGCTCTTCCTGTCCCAGCAGCAGTCATCCTCTCCTCCACCTACTTCAGTATTTGCTTCCTCCTCCTTGTTTGACACACCCACCCCCTCCGTCCTAAAGAGCAAGCCTCAGAACCCCCTTCCTCCTCAGCAAGCTTCAGTGGGTCTACAGCACGGCCCCTGGCAACAACCCCTCGAGACTTCCTCATCCTGCTACTCCTCTACTCTGTCCCCCGTGGCCTCCGCTGCTTACCTTCTTGAGGCTCGTCTGCACATCAGCCAGCAACCTCACCCTCACCTCAACACCGGCATCCAACAGCAGCCGCAGACAGCGACACAAGGCGCCTTCATGTCCAAACCAGTGATGTGGAGCATTGGCTCAGCCTCCAGCACAGATCCTGACGTGCTGGATTTGGGTCTGGCTGGACAGCAGCAGCTGAGCAGCTGTGTGATGGTGAAATAAAACGTTAACCATCAAGACCAATGATTGTTCTCACTGTGGGAGAAGCTCAGAGCAAAATGACTGTTGAGCCGAGAAGAATAGAGAGCAGAAGCGATGAGAACGAACAAAAAGCAGATGCAAAGACAAATTGACATGTAATTTAACAACATGGGGTACACATGTGCTTTTTATATCATATAAGCTAAAGACTAAGCAATAACCAAACTCTGCACAAGGCGTTTAACTCGTATCAAACAGCCAGAGAAGCAATAATAGACTGAAAAACTCTCATCCAGCGCCCTGACGGGATGTGCTCCCAGGGAAGTCATGGACTCACTTGAATGAAATGAGAGCTGACGTTAGCCGATACAGTTACGTCTCACGTGTTTTGATGCTGACTAAGTTATCATTTCGATTTTTTTTTTCAATTGTTTTGAGAACAGGAAGACACCATCTTCCTCATTCTTTTTTAGTCACTTTTTGATTTCCTGTTCTCAATGTTGCTCACTTGACTGGAGAGAAGACCAAAATCCTTTCTTTTTTTTTTCTTCATTTTTCCCACTTTGTTCGCCTTTCTCAAGAGACGTTACTCGGTAGCAGTGCAATGAACATGCAGTATAGTGCCCTAAGCTTAGAAACATTCACTGAAGGTGTTGATTTTCATTTGTATTGAAACTGTGACTTTTCTTTTTTTTTTTTTTTGCTGTGCAAGATTATAGATACGCAAATGCTGCTTTTAATCTTTTAAAAAGATTGAGACATCCTCATCAGCCAAAACTGAAGGAAAATAGTGTCTAGCTGATTGAGTAAAGCACAACAGGTACATCAGTCAGCTTGGTAGCACCTTATGTATGTGGATACATCAATCCACATTCCCTTCGTTTAATAAGCACCTTCTTTTTAGATGCTTCTACTACCTCCTCAGGCAACAAGAATTTGGAAACCTAAGCAAAACCTGTAAAAATCCTCAAAAAAAACACATGTGCAGTCCCAGATTATTAGAGGAATGTTTTCATACGGATCATGCAAAGACTGTGGGGACAGTGCAATATTTGTCACAGAAATACAGAGGAAAGATGATGCTAAGAATCGACATAGGAGAGTCAAAACGTACATGCGTAATTGTCCTGAGGCTTTTTTGTTATCACCTTTGATTTGTCTGTTTGACCTTGCTGTGCTAGCTAGCTGACTAGGAAAGGTACTAGTTATGTAACATAATAACATGGTACAGTAGAAATTGAGAAGAAAGACTGACAGCATTTCAAAATGCTGTTATTTCACACAGCAAGTGTGTAGTCTTCTAACTGAAAGGAAGAATATGGGTTTTACCAAAGAGCGAACCGCACAAGAGAAGGGTGATCTATCACAGATACACTACTGAACTTTCATTTGTATGCAGCCTCAAAATGTAGCATGGTGGTTAGCTTGAATTTTCACATGATCTCCTTAGCTTTCGCTGTGAAAAAAACTCCCGCTGCCACCAAATCCTAATGCTACACGTGTTGTAATATCTCTAGCTGTTACTGTCAGGACCATGTTGGTATTCATTTTTGTACTTTTCTAGAAAAGAAGAAAAATGTCAAAAAAAAAAAAAAAAAATCAGAACATAGCAATACCATGTTGTGCTGGAAGTTGAACTTTCTTCAGTTGTCCATAAGTGAGTAGAAATAGATAGACATTACCTGCAACAAGCTGATTTATCTGTTCAGTCACTTCAGACAATGAGTTAGAAATCTGCAAGAAAATGTGTAATATTGTAAGCGTAGTTAGTTCTGTCATATCTGTGAAACGTCCAGTGGATATGAAAGTGTTTTTCCAAACCCAGTTCCACATTGGAAACATGCAGTGTTGATATTTCTGGTTGATTGCACTCACTACCAACACTTGTGCCTTTATCTGAACAAACCCGCGATCAGAGGTCTGCGCCTCGAAGCTCTACACTGAAGAAGGAAAGATGAATGGCCATCCACTCAGAAGCCCCTTTTGATATCTTCTTTGACCTTTGAACTTGCTGTGTAAACAAAAGCAAGAATTGCACTTTATTCATATTTCTTAATACTGAAATTGTTTTTGTTTCTCATGTTGAAAAACATTTCACAAAACTATTGAAACACTAAGGCTCTTGATGCAAATCTGTAAGACCCTTTTTGATAAACTTTGGATAATAAGTATTTCATGTTTTTTTTTCTGATTTGTTACTTGACTGTGTGATCATGTCTGTATGTGAGTGTGTGTGTTTGTGTATGCTCATGTGTGAATGTGTGTTGAGGGGAACATGAAGAGGTTAAGAGCAAGAATGTTAGTTCAAGAAAGATTGTTTATTTATGTGGCTATTTATTTGAATAAAGTTCACTTCCTAAACTGTCTGTTGTTTGGATTTCACTGAAATCTTATCTGTAGACTTTAAGAACCCTTTTACATTTTACATGCATTCACATTCATATTTACAGTTTATAATAATAAAAAGAGATTATGAAGGATCCTCCTCACCATAGCAACTGACTCCAGCTTCTGTGCAAACACTACGTAGCCACGAGTTCAACACAGGAGCTCAGGATAGCAAACTCTATATCCTCAATATTTTATATATATTTGCACTCAGAATTTAATCGTATAGATTGCTTCACAACTGTGGAGTACAATGGACATATATATTCACACCAGGCCAATAAACACTTGCATATATTTATAATAATATTAACTTTGAATGTTTATCTTTTATACATTTTTTTCTAATTCTTATTTTTATTTTCATTATTATTCTTCATTCCACTCCAGAGTTTTAGCGCAGCCTTAAGAGAATGTAAACCTGCATTTTATTGCACATTTTGAATGAGTATGTGACAAATAAAACCTTTGAAACTTTGAATCTAATGGATTCAGAGGGAGTCAACAGTGACATTGTCCCTTAAATGGGCATTAATATTTGTCAGAACAACTGAAAAACATCAGTAACATAAGAGTAGTTATCTTATTATGTGATGGCCTCAGGTCACAGTTGAATGAACATTTATTGACGAGAATAAAAACTGAAGTCTTAATACAGATAATATATGATCACAAAACACTGGCACTAATAGGAAGTATTTTGCTGGACAAAAAACTTGATAATGTCTCATCCTCTTCCTCTAACTGAAAGCGAAGCACAGTGATGATGCACCAGCACCTTATGACGATGATGCTGTGATGCAGAGTGATGATGCAGTGCACCCTGACGACCCTCCTGGTGACCAGTTATTCATGAAACTGAGAGCGGACCGGTGTCCGACATCTGACAGGGAAGGCTGTGTGGGAGTGAAGTGACGCAACAGCAAAATAAAAAGCCATACCATCCAAGAGCTAAGTGAACTCTGCTGCACTCCTCACCTCTCACTGCTTGCTCATTATCTCAAGACAAGAGAGTAAGAAAGTGGTGAAACTCCAATTTAAATTTCTGCAGGATGAACGGAGCACTGCGTGTTCCAAAGGTGATTTGCTGCTTGCTACATGTACAGATTTATACTGTGAGGGGCTGCTTTGGTGCCTCACACACACACTTGCACACATTACATGTGTGACATATGGCTTGACATTTGACATACGACCCTCAGGGAGTTGCTATCGAGCACTCAGTGCGAAAGGAACGCTGTACATTTGACGTCCAGCCACCACAAACATATCATTCATCGGCTGCAGTCTGCTGCGGACATGACCTCATATTAACTAACAAGCATTGTGTAACATGCTCTCAACAACACTGTGTGACCATTTGATTTATAACTATGTTTATATGTGGTACGACAACAAGACAGTACTATGTAAGATAAGTAATATATACCTTTATATACTCCAGCTTACGTCATGTATGAAACTTAATTTGCTTGACATAAGGATAAAGACGAGACTAAACATTTCTATGGATGTCAGTTTTTGAGCCACGACAAAAGCCAAAATGTGGCCCGCAACAGAGACCAGCCGATTGCTGGAAATACCTTTTGCTATGTTGTGACGCATATCGTACAATGGCGAGGACTGCTGAAAAGACGAAAGTCTAAGCTTTGTGATAGGTTCATAAGGAATTTTATCAATATTTATTTGAATTCACAACACAACCCGCTCTCAGGGTACCGAAATTTGGCACCGATTGATCTAATGTGGCAACAAGGCATGATTGGTTGTCCCTAGTAGAAACAAGATTCCAAACTGAAGCAGTTGTTGATCACTTGCGACCCCTACCAGCCAGTTATGAGGAGCGGGGAGACAGAGCTGAAGTGAACAGAGCTGTCAATAGCGTTATAAAATAGTTTTTTGAAAATTGTGAATCACTGCAACCATGAGAGGTCCTTGAGCATACAGTCATAAATGTGCACAAAAAATATTAGGCTGATGAGTCCATTAGTATGTGAGATTAGACAAAGAGAATACAAGTATTCAGATCCTTTACTTAAGTAAAAGTACCACACTGTAAAAATACTCCATTACAAGTAAATATCCTGCACTCATACAGTAATTGTTTTTAAGTAAAAGTGCAAAAGTAGTAGAAGAAAAAGTACTTTAAGTATCAAAAGTAAAAGTACTCATTATCCGGAAAAAAATCACTATATACACATTATATCATTGGGTTTCCTGGTTATTAGCACTACGTTGGTCTAGTTGGCAGAAGTTTCAATAATTTTACTACAGCCGGGTAGTGTATAACAAATATTTTATAAAATGACCACGTTTTGTATGTCAAAAGTACAACATTTTGTTCTGAAATGCAGTGACATAAAAATATAAAGTAGCATAAAATTCCATCCATCCATTTTCTGCTGCTTATCCAGGACCAGGTCACGGTGGCATCAGACTGTGTAAAGAAACCCAGACATCCTTCACCCCAGCAACGCCCTCCAGCTCCTCCTGGCGTTCTCAGGCCAGAGGAGATACGCAGTCCCTCCAGCATGTTCTAGGTCTGCCCTGGGGTCTCCTACCAGTTGGATGTGCCTGGAACACGTCCAGAGGGAGGTACCAATGAGGCATCCTAACCAGGTACCCAAACCACCTTAGCTGGCTCCTTTCGGATCAGCAGCTCTACTCCAAGCTTCCCCTGGATGTTGGAGCTCCTCACCCTATCTCTCAGACTGAGCCCAGACACCCTTGATGGAATTGCAGTTTCAGTTTGATTTATTATACAGCAGGAGAATTAAATCAGATGATAATAACACTATTATAATGTCTCTCTTTGCTCTCTTGAACCAATAATTACCTTTGTTATATTGTGATATACCTGCAATAGAACAGAATTTAGGTCAACCATATAAATGTGTAAAGAGACCCAGTTTTTTCAATGACTATAAATGGTTGGGTGTCATCCATATTACAATAAAGATAAAGAGGACAGGACCTAGATGTGAGCCTTGTGGCACTCCGCAAAAACTTTTACTCTCACAAGGAATTCTGGACAGAGTAAAAAAATTTCAGTCTGAGAGAAAGCAACAAAAAAATAGAGTTGTGACTGATCAGTGGTCAGTAACTGTGATGTGACTGATTGTCGATGCTGTACTCAAATCTAAACATATGCTGAAATTATTGCACTATTTATCTACTGTTTCCTGTGTACTCACATTGTAAGGATGATTCTTCTCATGCCCTTTCACGTGGGTTTAAGTCCTGCTGAATTGCCCTTGGACAGGTCAGAGTCTGTCTGTTGAGTATTTAGTATCATCTCAGCGACAGATATATAGAGGTGATTCTGTTTATAACTCGGTTCGTTGTAAACTGAGCTTGAGGGTTGGGATAGTTCTGTCCGGGTCACATAGTACACAGAAACACAGGACTCACTGTGACCAGTACAGATTGTCTCTGAAGTCACAGGGCTACACGACTCTGTGCATGCATAAACATGTGGAGAACAGGCACAGCAGAGAAAAGGTAGATAAGGCTTGGAGATGTAAGAGCAGTAGTGGAGTACTACTAGTAGAGTAGTACTCAGATCATTTACATAAGGATCAGTACAAAAAACCCCCACTCATTAGGCAGAAAACATGGCACCTTTGAGTGTTGCACCATAATACATATATATATATATATATACACACAGAGGATTGTTATCACTGAAGTGTAAGTAATATTTTAATATTGCAGCTGGTCGAGCAGTGAATCATATTTTATAAGCTGATCATATGTTTTGTTTAACAAACCCTGAATCTGCATGTTGAATCTTTATATCTTATGAAAAGACCAAAGCCAACAACGTGTTTGTAGCTTCTTACTTCCTTACTGGTGTCTGTGGTTTGCCCCAAGCTCATTGGTTCTTCCTGAGAACATAACTCTTTAAAAATGGGTCACAAATGTATGGTTTCATTTTTGACAAAGGCAGAGTAACTTCCTAAAACAGTTGGGCACTGTAGTCTTTAACAAATGTCACTCAAACAGGAGTAAATAGTACATTTGTTGAGGACTATTTTCAGTGGCGGATTAATACTCTTTTGGTGCACATTGAGTGTTTATGGCATCAGGACAGTGTATGTAGAAAGGACTCATAATAAACTAAAGGTTCCCATGTTCATGGTAATGAAGGAACATGTCACCCAGTGCAAAAATGTGGCTCATTAATGTGTTTTTAATAGTTAGCAACACAGACAATATTTGTTTGTAGGATCAGTTTATTATTGGTTTTAGTCTTTTCATGGGATTTGTTGACAGTATGGAAAATATAACATATCACCAGCCTTATCTTTTAAGTGCAGTTATCGGATTATTCTACTCTCACCACTTGAAAGAAACATTCCTGGCTAGGACTCAGAGTAAAATCAGACTTGCAAAGCATTTTGGAATTTGGCCAGGACTATTAGGCACTTGGATGGGCCTTTCCTATCTCACCTTCTGCTCTCTTCAAAACACACACACACACACACACACACACACACACACACACACACACACACACACACAGGAAGTGAATCAGACTCCCAAGTTTCCACACACAGACAGCTTGTCATAAAACATTCAGCGTGTTTTGAATAAGTCAGTTATCAAAGTGAAAGTGCACTGAGCAGAGAGGTTTCCCAGAATTTCTTTATGAGGAAGAAAGCAGAATGATGTCTGAGAGAAAAATGTAGCTGTGGAAATGTAAAAAAATAACTTAGACTTGCAAAATAACCCCAGTGATTAGCTGTAGATGAGAGAGGAACTTTATGTCTGCTGACAAAAGGGAAATTCAGGCTCATAAGGTCAGTAGTATATCAGTCACAAGAACTGTTCCATAAGAAACACTTAAATGCCACAGTTATTGTACACAAAAGGCCTACTGGTCTGAATGTCATATAAAGCACATAAAAACACCCAAACACACTCAGAAATGTTCTTAGGAAGCCACTGAAGTGGCTGTTGGATCTTTCCCCTTGCTGTGAGATTAGCATTCTCCTAATTGTGTGTACGTGAGTGAGAAACGGTACACTTGCGTCACTGCCAATAATCGAGCCCTCTGGCAGGACGAGTGAATACCAGAGGATTTGTGGAGCTCATGGAGGTCCGGAGCAAAGTAAATAAACAACTTTCGGAAGTACACGACAGGGCTCTGCAAAACAGAGTTTACTGCTACACCAATCAGTTCACACATCCATCTGGGAACAGCAGCAGAAACCGGAAATGTTTCATCTAAAAATAATACTAATAATAAACAGACAAACAGAATCTGCCACTCTTATCTACTGTATAGAAAATCTTTGAGTAAGAAGACATTACAAAGTGATCTGGAAATGTGGTGTAGCCTCATTGCTTCATATGACTTTTCCCAGCTGCTACACCCCACTTCAGTCAATTAAAAGGCACATTTAGGTGTTCTTCTTTAAATCATAAAGTCTGGAAATATCATGTAACTTTGTCGTATTTGCTCATTCACAGGTAAATATCTTACTTGAACTGACTTTTTCCTTAACCAAACTGAGGGTGTGAGAATAGAAGCTGTCATGTTGTTTATACTGTAATGTCATCTGAGACAAATGCGTGATTCTGGGTTGTATAAAACAACCACAACAACTGGAGGAAGTAAAGACTGAAGCCAGGAATAAACTCCAGTTTGTTTGTGTTAGCAGCCTGGACATGTTGTTAATCACATGGCATAACATAATAGATGACCTTGTATACTATTTGTCAGTTATTAATTGTGTGTTATAAGTAAACTCACCCATGTGTCATGGAACCAGCCAGAGGTTATTTATCACTTCATCTGCTTTCTGAGTGAAATTTCCAGGTAATGAACTTGAACCTGAAAGTATTTCTTACACACATAACATTAAAGCTGCACTAGCCAATAATTCTTTGTAAATAACTGATCACATGACAATGTCTAATGTGGCAGATGTTGCCTTTAGATATGAACCCACGGAGAATTGTCACCCAACTCTGCAGTTCAGTTTTGGTTTTACGACCCACAATGTTAGTGCTGTGGTTCAGTCTCACTGCTCTCAACAACATCTAGCAGCTGCTTTCGACAAAAGCTCTAATAAACCCCCAGTACACTGTCTGGTCAACACCAGACATGTGCTGAACATAGTGAAGCAGATATTGCCCTCGGGAGTTGGTGGAGACCAAAACAGAGCTTAATGGAGAGTGAGTAATGGACTTACATTCATCAGATGGCCAGAAATATATGGGATTACATTTGTGTCATAATAACTGAACAAAATCTCATATAAAAAAACATTATTTTGAAACATTTGATTGAAAGTGAATAAATAGATTATTGAAACCAAAAAAATGACCTCAAAGGCAAAACTTAGGATAAAACTACAAGATTGCTACATTTGATTACAATATTCTCTGCTTTTCTTTCACTAATCGGGATTTCTCTTTTGTGGTCACTTTTTTCAGTTTCAGTTCTGACACAGAGCTCTAATGTGGGTGTGTGTCACCAGGCTGCGTCCCCATTGGCCAATTACTTGTGGGATACTTTTGGATTACTTTTGTTTCTTGCAACCTATCAATCATGATAGGTTGTTGATAAGGTCTTCTTAATTTTTCCAAGGTTACTATCAGTAATTATCAATAACCATTACTATAGATACTACGAGTGTGCCTGAATACAAATACGTTATTCAGCAAAGCACAAATAGTGGGGTTTTTTCTTTTACGAATATTTGTTTCATACAAATATTTTAAAAATTATTTGTTTTCAGGAAGAAAAAAAACATGTTAAATACCCGCGCACAGGTCAGTTACATCACTATCTCAGTGTCTCTCCTCTGCTCCGCTGTTACGTCTATCAACAGGTCTCAACGGGTCACATCCACTTGCTACATGATGCACATTTCCTAATTTGGACATCACTCCCAGAGTTGGGGGTGTTCCCAAGAAGTAAAGCTGAACTACTGACACAAATGAAGTGCTCCCAAGGGAACACTTCATGAACACTTCTTGTAACACTTTAATTTTCTAAAATTAAAAGCGTAATAAAAATAAAAACAGGATTTTTAAACCTCTTTTCACTTTTATTCGAATACAAATACAAATAATTTTGTATACAAATACAGATACAAATACAAATACTGGGCCCTCTGCACATCCCTAATAGATTCTGAAGAGAACTGAATTAGAAATATTAGGCAGTGAAACTGAAAAACAAAATCTATTTAAATGCTACTTTAAGGCAGGTCCTGCATTATTACCTTTGTCAAAATTCACATGGTGAATGTGCTGAAGCAGTTACTGTATGTGCAGTAGTGTCCCACATGCATATCCTTTAGAATGTATATATAAGTTTTCTAAATTGATTGTTTATTGTCATCATCATCTTAATCATAACTAGGACGCAAATCACCACAATTAACTGCCTTCACTGTCACACACTCCATTCATAGCTCTAATTTTTCACATAGATAGCACGTCATGTACCCTACATGGTTGGTTAATGCAGCGCTGCCATTGTTTTTTCATGGTAGCGACACCACCCAGGACTTTGATTTGGAGGCTCATACATCAGCACATGACTAGTTTTGCACTACAGTGGAGAGAGATTAAAGGGAAGCACATAACACAAGTATACACACTTGGTCACATACACACACACACACACACACACACACACACACACACACAGTCAGCTGTGAGAGCTATGACGCACTTTGGGCTCTGTTAATATTGTACAGCAGGCTTTGGCGTGTGTGTGAGCATTCCATTACATTCCATTACACTCTCATACTGAGTTCACTCAGCAGCTGTGTGCTCAATTAGTCTCTCTGTGTCACAAACTCAGAGTCTGTAACGCTCTTCCTTGTTCACTGTCACCTCACCTTTCAAGTTGTTGGGAAATTAAATGCTTATCTATTCTGTGTCTTTCTTTTTTTTCCACATTCTCAACAAACGAAAAGACCAAAAACAACAATGATTTGGGTAAATTGATCCTACTAACAAGTACTGCCCATGTAGCCAAAGTCTATCTGTGATTAATGTTGTTGTCCAACAACACTAACGGCCATTCTAGCAGCTCTGTGCGGCTGCATTTACAGGCGGTTAAGACAGAAGGATTCAAAAACTAGGACAGCAATAGGCTGCTATTCTTTGTGAATGGGATCTGGCACTGCAGCCCAGCGCCACCTGCTGAGTTACAGAGACTCAAAAGGCGCCCAGCTATGCTTCAGGGGAAAGTAGAGAGAAGCTCAAATGGCTCTTAAAATGTCCTCTAATGCTCATTTTGATTACTTCCAGCATAGATACAGGACCAAACATCGCCAATCAGTCTTGCCAGCTCAAACATCATTGTTGCATTAAAACAGTTACATCAACACATACCCGAAGGTAAAAAAGAAAAACAAAGCAATTCTATACTCTACAAACTGTAACAGGAAATTAACTACCGTATTTCCTCAAATAAAAGATGGTAGTCAATTAAAAGCCAGGTCTCTGATAATGGCTGAGGGCGTGGTCAACAGAAACAAATAAAGGCCAGCCCCAAAAACAGGCCGAGGAAAAAACAAGGGTGGATAAAGTCCTGGTGCCTGTTATAAAATGTTCACACCAGTTAAGCATAAATAGTAGTTACCTAGATGTAACTCCAGTTCTATGAGTATATGCATAGCCCTCTAGCCGACTGTCACAGAGAGGGGAGGGGGACGGAGGAGACATGATATTGTTTAAACACGGGGCTAACGGCGCATATTTCAATAATAATAATGGCAGCGATACTACATGAGCATGGGTAACCAGGGTATCCTGGGTAACCAGGGTAACTTAGCTGAGCCAGCAAGCGTACATCCATGAGCAGACTACCCGCATGCTACAGCTTAGTGGTGCACTGCCAAAACGTTCCGGGTGGAACTCAAGCGCTAAAATTATTGTTCTGCATGTCGGAGTAAGTGGATTACTGGTAATGCAGTCACAAAAATTAAACACAGCAAACTGAGGCAGATCAGAAAACAACTTTGCACTAAAATATGAGCAAACATACGGTACTTATCAAACTGAGGGAATTAGAAATAAAGGCCTCTCTCTAATATAAGTATGCATTAAAGGCCTGGTAGCCTCTGCAGTTGAGGTAAATAAAGGCCCCAGCCACTATTTGAGGAAATATGGTACTTTCTCATGTGTAGTACAGAGGCTACATCTGAAAACAACTGTGCTCTCGGAGCAGAGTATCTAAGTATCGTGCTCAACACAACACCCACAGATGTACAGATTCATGAGAGGCAAGATATTTTCTACTAGTTTGTGTCTGTATATTGAATGCAGAGTTAGGGTTGGTTTATGTTCAATCAGAAGTAGTTCATAGGACGTATTGTCTGTCCACATTGGAAATCATAAGTGTTGATTGTTGTTTTCCGAACAGCGTCACTCGAAGGTGGAGTGAAAAGTTGGCCATCATAGAGTGGGAGGATACGTGATATTGTTTAAATACAGGGATACTGGAGCAAATTTTCAGACACTACCTTCTTCATTCATAGTGTTGCACTTAGTTGTTCACGTGAAGTGACAGAAATTGTGAAAATGTTGCGTCAAGAATGAAAAAGGAGAGCTAAAGGGAGTAGTTAAAACCCTCTCTCTTTTCTCACCTCCACACAGCTGACCAATCATGGTGGGAAGTAGGTGTGGATATTGGATCGTCGGTTAGGAAAGTTACAGAAAAGGCCATATACAGTAGCGTGAAGTATGCTTATAAGTACAGCTGAGGCTAGTTTTGCAAATAGTTACAAATCAAAGTATTGGACTATACCAACTTTTATAGTCATCCATCCAATAGTTAGTTGTCAAGATGTTTAACCCAAAACTGAACATGATGGCACTAAGGTCAGGGCATCGGTAGTCAGTAGGATTCATCCTCTGGGGATCATGAATGTATGTACAATATATCAAGGAAATCCATCCAATTGTTGTTGAGATATTTCAGTCTGAACCAAAGTGGTGGACTAATTAACTGACATTACTATCCCTGGAGCCACATAACGATAAAAACAACACATATAGCCACAGCACTGTAGCCTCGTTCAAGACCTCCAAATGATCGCCCACATACCAGATTTTTTCAGCAGTTCAAAAAGCTCTAATTGTACCTGCTGATGGTTGTTTCCACTGGTTAGAGAAACCAACACTCAATCAGAGTGTACTAGGCAGGGTTAAGAATGGGGATCACGTCAGCTAGCTACATTCATGAAAAAAATGTTGACAAGCATGGATGGGGTCAATGCAATTGTACAAATCAACTTACAGAAATAAATCAGTATATTTGTTGGATTATTATGAAACATGTTAACTTGTCCTAGCAATCACTACTAGTAATTGTTTGTAAACTGAAAAGGATGTTGGTGGGATGAACACTTCACTCACTAGTGATTAGTTAGGGCAAAACAAAACAAAACAATCCCTCCTCCCAAAGATTTACATTCTCATTACAAATGAATGGGCTTGGGACAGAGAAAATATTGACAGATGGACCAACAGTTATTAGTTTTGGTCTTTGCATGGGATTAGTTAATAATAATAAAAGTATAGAATATTGCCAACCTTATCCTTTAAATCCATGTTCTCCTAGACTAAATGCACAATCTTCTCTTCTGCATCATGTAACTCACAGCATTTTTCTAACTTTCTCTGCTGTTCAGTAAAGTCCCCCTTGTGTAATCTCTCACTTCAACGTTTCATTTCTCTCTGCAGGGTCTTTATACAATATGTGTGAGAGAAATGATGGCGTATAAGAGGAACAATCACCAGAGAGAGAGTCAGAGAGTCTCATTGCACCACATGGTCGTGTCATGACACGGGAGTGTCAGAAGTTGTGCCTGTGTGGAAACTTGGAGTGCTTAAAGTCAGATGGTGGGTGCGTCACTCAGCCTGACTCCTAGGCCTCTCGCTCCTGTTACACTTGGCTTGTGACAGCAGAGATAATGCTACTAATTCTTTGTTGCGTGACCACATGTTGCAGGTGGGTATCATGGATATCACCAACCCTCCTGAGCCACAAAGACAGGCCACAGCTTAGTCACTGACATATTTCCAATAGGAAACCCTCTGATATCACTTTTCCCATTGATGAGGTCTATTTCTTTTTTACTTCCTCAGAATAACATTTAAGTTTTTTCCAATTGAGATCATTGAATAACACTCTTAAACTCTTAATTTCAGTTCACTTCATTTCTTAAAGATCACTTAGTCAGTCGCTCAACCACTTTAATCCACACTGAACTATTTCATAACTATTGGATGGAGTACAATTAAATTTTGTACAGACATTGATGATGCCCAGATGATGTTTTCTTATGACTTTGATGATCACCTGACTTTCTTCTAGCACCACCATGAGGGTCAAATTTTTGGTTTGGAGGAGAATGTCTCCTGGATGGATTGCTGTGAACGTTGGTACAGATATTCATGTTCTTCATGAAACTCCCATCAGCCTCAGCTGTACTTTGTGTTTAGTGCTAAACATGCTAAACTGAAATGGTGAACATGGTAAAAATTATACCTGCTAAACATTACAGTGTCAATAAAAAAAACTGAAGAAATCAGTTTGCTGAACGTTGATCTTCATTTGTTGAAGTGGATTTATCGGAGTTATGAGTGTGTTGAGCTGTTAGAGCTGCTCTTCTGATGACTTGTTTCAAATATGCTGGATTTATTCTGCTTGATCTAACAGCCAATTGCAGGTGATGCATTCATTTCATCAGTTTTGAAACCCCGACATTTGCTGGTGACTGCGCTATTATCAAATGGAAAAATATTTGTCTTGTGCAACTCTGTATAAACATTTCCCGCAAATTCTACCTCATGCATTTGTGTTTATTTGATAAATTTGGGATCATCTGAAGTTCTTTGATTTCATCAATGCTTGGCTACTTAAAGTTTTTGAAGTGGTTAATAGATCTCTTTCATCTTAATACAAACATACATCAGAGCGCACACATAACTACAGTCATCCTCGTCCCTCACATGGCTGTGTGTGTGTGACAAAAATGCTGCAACTAAACTGTGATGCCATCTTGCATTTTAGAACTTTACAACATTAATAACACAACAATGAGCATTTGCCCTCTCCAACATAAACTGCTATTTTTTTCTGTAGGTTACAGGTCAGAATCGTATATCGTATATAAATATGGATGACGTGTCTCCACTTCCTACCGCTACACAAAAGTGAAGCCAAAATATCTCCTTTCCGGGGGCTGCCATCTTGTTTGTGTGACATAATTTGGAGCCAGAGTCTGCGCAGTAGAGTTGGGCGGCAGGATGACAGCCTGCAGGACACGCTCCCTCAGCCATCCGGCCACCTGATGGAGGTATGAGAGCAGCTGTCACAGCTGTCAATCATGACGTCACACCCCCTTTTTATATCGTCATATAACTAAATGAAAACAAACTTATAAGAAAAATGAGCACTTAGACAAGCATCAGCTTGATAAGAACTACCTAAAATGACAGAAACCATCTTTGGGAAAAATTTATTTGATGTGTACTTTGATATTTTAGTTTGGCTCATGTCCCATCCACTAACATGGAGGGGGCAGGACTTATGACCTACTTTTGCGGAGCTGTCATGATATCCATATTTATATACAGTCAATGATCAGAACCATAGACTGTATATAAAGATCCTGCACCCTCCCGTGGATGTGGCCACCGTGACCAAAATGTTACAGTTAACTTTCATGAACTGAAAACACACTACAATAGAGGTGGCTACAGCTATGCCTATTCTCTGAACCTGGGATTATGCCATGTTTACGGTAACTAACCAACCCCCCCCCCCTACTTGCTTATGTGACATCATTGCAAATGATGTCACATAAGCAAGATGTCAGCCCCGAAAATGCAAATTTTTGGCATCACTTTAGCATAGTGGCAGGAAGTTGAGACATGTCATCCATCTTTATATACAGCCTGTGGTCAGAACAGCTGCTTCACAAACTCTTCTCAGTGATTGACTCCTCTCTGCTCTGTATGGATGCAATTTGTGTTTGTCTGTCACCTGTTTGTCTGTATGTCACCTCTGCCGGCTGCAGTGGACACATTAAGTCAGCTTTCACTGATGTAAGCTATTCCAGCTGCACAATACAGTTACAGACTGCAAGATGTTTACACATCTTCCTTTCGTTTCTAAGAACTGTTGGTTATACAAGATTGCAAAGAGTATGTGTGTGTGTTGGTGTGTGTATGAGAGAGAGGGAGAGAGAGAGAGAGAGCTTCTCTAAGTGGGTCATGTGTGTTTGTACAATGGGAAGGAGGGCAGAGAAATGGGTCGAGTATGGGGCAAGTGTTGGCATTAGTAGAGCTGATTGTTTGAGACAAGAAGCAATATTTTGTTCCAGCTCAGCAGTCATGAGGCTCTGTTGAATTTGTCGAGGTAATTAACAGTCTTGTCTATGAGATTTGCGCCTCCTGTTCCTCTTTTTTTTGTAATCCATTTGTCCACTACTGTATGTTCAGTGTCACGTACTCAGATCCTTTCTGGCTGTTTGTCTGTCACTTTGTAAATCCTCTGCTTGGCTGTGTCTCTGTTCATTTACCAACAACCCACACTTTAAAGCTGCTCAGTTATATCAGCTATTTCCCGTCTCTGTTGCACAAAGTTATTGCATGACCTCGAGTCAAATGACAGGAACAAGCACTCTGTTCAAAGGAAGTGAGCGCACATCCTGTTAACGTCATGGTCTTGTGATCATTGTGCCATTTCACTGAAGGAAAAAAAAAAACAATTAGTGTGCTATTTCACTGGACACAAACACCTGTTTAAAAATTGCCACGGCCTAACAAAAGAGACAAGGAAGTTGGAGGATTACCCAGGAAGCTTATTCACTATTTCCACTGAAGTTTTCTCTCCAGTCTGTACTGAAACCCATCTGCCTGTAAAAGTGCCTACAATAATGAAGCAGACCTGGCAGAAGCTCTCAAGGGGCTTTGAGCGGGAAAACCCTTTCACTAACAGTCTGGAGGCATTGACGTAAGAGATGAAAAAAACTGATGGGCGGACGGGGGCTCCCAAAATGGAAAAGCTTCTGAGTCAGAACAACAATGTACACTCTTCCCATCATCTGGCACAAACACAAGTACACACACACATATAAACACATGCGCAAATGCCCTAAAAATGCGACGCTTGCACGCACAGGTAAGTATGAATTCCTCGGAGAGCCATTTGTCTTATATTGTATTACTGAGGTTTTAAATTTGCTGCATTAAATCAAACACACCACACAATATGCCACCTAGCTGCTAGAAATATGATAGAAACTTGTGTTTCATAGCAGTTGTGTGAGAGGCAATACATGCTGCAGAGTGATCTCACTCACACACTGTGCAGTACTCATAGACATACGTGTCGGAGCTCACGTTACACCTCTGTGACAACAGAGACCGTCACAGTTACATAAGCTTGTAGTTTGCAAGGTCACTGATAGCAGAGACTTAGCTGTTTTTGAATGCTAACAAATTTTGTTGAAATGATGCTGTTTTCTGCCAGAAAACTAATTGTTGTCAGTTGATTATCTACATTCATATAGGAAACACTTCTCCAAAACAACTTACATTTCTTTCCCCCACATAAGCACTGTGAGAGCAATTTATTGTTGTCTTGCTAGGGACACTTGTGGACATGAGGGGCTGGTTATTGAGGCTACGATTAATGAGCAACCCACTCTATTATCGGAGCCACAGCCACCCCTTACATTAGCATTACTTGTACTAGTACTCCACTTTAATCCTGCTTTAATTGATGGCCATTTGTGAGCAGCACAAACACAACATTGACATATTTTTACCTTAAACAGTTGACACAGTGTTTGTCATAGCAAGTAGTTGCTCATTTAAACATCCAGCAGACACAGAGCAAAGTGAAAAGTGAAACTAGAACATCTGGGGTTTCATAACTAAGCCAAAAATGCAGCTTTGGAACATAAATAGCCTTTCTCAACAGTTGTTGTTTACTATATGTTTTGAAACGATATAATCTTATGTTAATATCATGTTTATTTCTGTTTTTTTACAGCCTTTAACAAACAGCATTTCCCATAAGCCCACCAAACACCATCACAGGTTTAATGTTCAGTAGACATGCCAAGATCATGGTCGAGTCGAGGGGTTGCTGTTAGTTTTGACATGTCTCTAATAACATAAGGACAGAAAGGCCCGAACATTATATGGACGTTTTTAGACAGCAGAGATTACAACTAGAAAGTTGACAATGACATAAGAGGAGAGTGTTAATGAATATTATGGATATGGAAAAAAAACAAGTTACTATGACATGAGTATCTGCGCTGCTGTGCTGGTAAATTTTTATTTAAAAAATTACATTTTCAGGTTAACTGTCGTTTTTTGTTTGCATAAAGTAATTGTTGTTTAACTCTGTCATGACATCATGATGGTTTCAACTTCTGATAGCAACTGCTGTAGTGGATGCCGATTTCTCTGGAAAGAAGAGCTCATGAACACGCTTCATTTTTTCAGAAAGACAGATGAAAGAAATGCTGAATGAGAAAGTGCACTGAGTTACAGAAGCTAACGAAACAGCGACTAGACCAGATGTGACATCATGACTCATTATCAACTTTCCTTTTATAGTCCCAATCAACTCCTGAGAAAAATATTAGACTCTTTAGCCAATAAATGCTTGATATGCTCACCAGCTAGTCGTTAACTTTGTCTATCTGATGGTTGGTGCTGTGCAGATATCGTGTCTAGCGGGTTCATGAGAGCTATTTGGATGAAAATAGTTGGCTGCTGCAGCCGCAACAAACCAAAGCCAGTCTTGCAATACCAGACATCGGAGATCTCCGCCTACCGAAGTCTGGGGATTTCTAAATGCACGGTAGTTGCTTGAACAGCAGCGAGAACAGACACTAACAAACCTACGCACCTTATATTTTGTCAAGGACGCGCCTTACTGGAAATGATGCTTTCCCCCGATTCTCCTCCGTAGCACCAATATGAAAGGCGGCATAAAGACTTTGGATTGGTTCTGCAATGCAGGGTTTTTTAAAACTCTCTAATTGAAACCTGGGAGATCGTCCTCAGTCTCTATGAGCGTAGCGTTTAAATACTGAACTGTGAGTCTAAACCAAAACAGTAAAGTTGTAGGCCGTAAAACCAAAATAACAAGCTAAAGGACACTAAACGCTCTGTAGAGCGGATAGGAAGTCAGATGCAGAGTCAGATACTTCTCTTTCTATAGGTTTATCACTATGACCAACACCTTCCACATAATATATAGTCATCTGGTCCAATATTAACATAAAAAGATTGATAAGAGCAACTAATCTTAGGACCACACAGTTCCCCATTCAAAAATTTAACAAAGTAATTCTCTTTACTCAATGAAATATTGGATTGTGCAGAATTTTGAATTTTAAAGGTGGAAAAGAAGGTTGATTACATGGACTAAAATGCCTTTTAGATCATGCAATAAGCCATTCACAAAGGCCCAGAGTTAATCTGTTAATGGATGTCTGATTTAAAAAACATTTTATACTAAAGCACCGTGACCCTCATATGAAGTGCTGAAATGTGTTGCCAGGCAGGCAACAGTGAAAAGCTGCAGCGGCTACTGCTCTGAACTCGGGGTTTCATAACAGAAAAGCCTGACTGTCCCTTGAGAGACACCTACACACAGCCTGGAGAGCAGTGTCTGTCTGGACGAGCTGACACGGCAGCACAGTCTGACTCACAGCAGCTCTACAATCCATCTAATGCACCACCTCTGTCTTTCACTGCACATCAGCATCAAACCCTTCTCAGAGGCACGGCTGGGTTTGTGCATTAGTGTACGCGTGGGTCTGTGTGCCAGTGATCTTTTGCACTGGTGGTTCTCTGCCCCAGTAATCTCTTTCTTTAGATTCTCTGTGTACTCCTCACGCTGTTAGATCCACCCATGATTTTCACATTTTCAGACTCTCTTGTCTGTCTGGCAGCTGCTGGGTGTGTTTAACCACTAACAACATGACAGTACAGGTCTGTATGTGCTTGGCTGCTTCCTCTCTCTGGCTCACAAAGCTATTGTTAATACTGTTCACCTTCAGGGTCAAAGCAGGTTAAAGACTGTGTTGTATTTATTGGGACCATGTACAGTGTTAAACATAAATGTTAACATTTGATGTACTGTACCAGAGTTAGCTTAAAGCTCATTTTCATCTGCAGCCCCTACGATTAAAACATGTAACAGCACAATAACAAACAGTACAAAGCAAAAAACACACAAGACACATTATACAAAATACAAAGCTACACACAATAGCACATCACATACACCCACAATGTCAATTTAAGTTGAACTGAAATTCAAATTAAATTTTACCACAAAATGAGCATAAATTTCCTCAGTGTACATATTTGGTCAAAATTATGATTATGTAATTAAGAAAAATTTAGAAATGTAGTTTTATTTACTACATTGCTGTGACAGCGCTCCTACATTGGTGTTCTTCAGGGAATATCAGTGCTGGAACTGTTTTGGGTGAAATATTCATTTGGGCAGGCACTAAAAATAGTTCAGTTCAAACAAACACAAAGGCAGAAAGTTACAAAGCAATTGTTTAACTAACTCTAAACAAAACCCAGGGGATTTCTGAGTGTAGGCTTGTTACCAGTGGTTAGTGCTAGCAAGTCAGCTATGAACACACGGCATTTAATGAGACAGCTTCTGAACAGGAAGAGTATTTGGTTTGGTTTTTTTTTTCAAGTAGGGGCTCCCCTCACCTCAAGTGGGAGTCTCTCTACAAGATCACATAGGGAAATTTTGTCTGTACAACCATGATACAGAAACTGTAGAGTAACTCATACTTGAGGATTCTTAAATGTGGTTTTCAAAATCAGATAAATTAGATGTCATGTTTGCATATGAATATTCAAAGAGTTTTTTGGAGGGAGGTTGGCTGCTACAAGTGTTCTCTCATCATTTTAACATTGGTACATGTTTAGCATTGTTCAAATTATAATTTGTTAAAACTAAACAAGTGAAATAATTAAGAAATAAGGCAAGTTGATTAACAAGCTTCACTGTGTTTTTCTCTTTTCTGTAGAAAGTTTTACTTATTGACTGTTGTGTTCTGTTCTTCACGGTTAAAATTATGTTATAGTACAACTAGACAAGCAAGCAAGGCTAATGAAAACTAGCCTAGTAATGCCTTCAACTCTCTCCGTTGGTAAAGTGAACCTCTCCTGCGCCAAGCTAACGGACCACATCTCTGTCCACTCAACACAGAGAAAACTGGTAAGAACAAGCAAGCCGACCTCCAAATTATCAATGTAACGGAGCGTAACTGACATATTGAATATATTGTAATAACTGGATTTCAAATTGTAATGCCTTACTGTTCTTGTTAATAAAAAAAGTAATCACATTACTGTGACGTGTTGCTACGTTAGGCTTTACTGCAATACTGTGTGCTGAGATTACAGGACTACCTGTCACTGAGTTTTTACGGTCTGGGTCATATACTGTCACCACAACTGACCCATAAAAAAACAGGCAGCTAATGACAGCTACACTCCCTTCTTTCAGTAATGTGGGACGAACACTGAGTGTACACGAGCTGCCGCTGAAATAACAGTCACAAAAATTAACATCTGGCGGGGATCAGTGCTTATGTTTCTTTCTAGCCTTAAATGTGACTAGACCTATCATGATAACTACTTCTGTTGGACAATATGTGATAAATGATATTATTGTAATTTTAAGTCCATTTTATGCCACTGATGTAATGATAACATAATAGCATAATAATTCAAGTACACCCTTTCAAAGAGCAGTGAACTTTGAATCCTGAAGAATATCCAGACATTGGAATTAACGTGGAAAAATATTTCCCTGAGTCACAAGGTTAGTTGGGATTGCCTGCACACGGCTCCCACCCCTGACATCACATGTGAACATGGAAGTGGGGGAGGGGGGTGTTTATTTGGAAAGATGTAGGAGTCTTGGCAACTTGCCTCGATGTTCATCGTTCGTGTGCGATAAACGTGTTTTTGTGAATCCCCTGAATCTCTATAACAGATGTAGAGAGCAAAATTTGCCTAACACATAGAGCCATGGTGGTCACATTTATGAGAAATACATGAGGTTGAAATAAACCGGAATTTTCCTTCAACAACAAAGATTTCATTGGAAGTTCTTTAAAAGGGCCAAAACTACCCAGCGTGTCCTTCACACTGAAATGTTTTTAAATTTGGCTGACATCTGGAGCAGAAACAGAGACGTGAGTATTCAGCATTCAGTCTCTCCAAAGGGACACTTAGAAAATGGGAATTAATAAACACTTCTTGGCAAATGACACAACTGTATCCCCCTGCTCGCCCCCCATCCCCCCCCCAATAAAGTGCAGAGGTTAGTTTCAAACCGCTGAGCTCCCCCGAGGGACCTGTGTGTGACGCAAGAGAGAAATCAGAGCAAGCAGCTGCTTTGCCCTCCATTCGTTTGACTTATTTTCTCTCTTATTCAATAATTCAATCACATATTCTCTTTGCATGCCTGTCTATCAATCTGTATTCATTCCAGCTATCAATGCCTGCCACCGACAAGATTTACTTTTATCTATTTTCTTCTGTAACTGCGCAGAATGATAAAAGTGAGCCAGGACATGAAGCAGAGAGGAGATAAGAGAAGGCAGGGGCAGGGGTCTCTATCGTTTCAGGAGATGACACGTGTTTGATTTATGCGTTTTGACGGAGGAATGACGCAGAATGAGAAAATTAAAACCAGGACGTGTTCTTTTCCTCTCCACTGAATCCTGCTCCCACCTCACAGCCTAATAAAAAACCCTGTGATTCCTCACAATGTTCTCCATTGTGCTGTGTTCCTGTTAGCTAAAGAGGCATTTCCTATCATGGATCAAACCCTGGATCCCCTGCACTCCTTTCCTGAAAGTAATATGTTATTAAGGAGAAAGTCATCTGAGCAGGAGTCGCAGTTGATTTGAGATAAGTCCGACCTTCACCAGGTGCACTTATGCAGAAAAATGATTTACTGTGTTTGAAAGAACAAAACTCAACTACAAACACATAAACAGCTGTTTGTTAATGTAATGCTCGCCTTTGGTGCAAGCATTGGAACAGAGGTATGAAGGCGCCAGGTGTGGAGTTGTTTCACTTTCACTCTGAGCTAAGATCATTTTAAATATGTTACTCACATACAGCTGTGATCACACAGGAGCCCAGCAAGAGGAGAGAGACAAGAAATGTTGAATTAGTCCAAAAAGAAGGAGGATGCTGCATTGCCTGCTTTATATTTACATTATAATTACATACAGTATATGTGAAAGCTTGGATTTGAATCCTGAATTAGATTTATATAAAGTGTATAGACATTTTAAGTGTTCATTAATTTATTTGTCAACTATAATTCCTTGTGAGATATCTGTAACTGTTGTATAAACAGATAACGAATGATTGACAATGGAAATATATGAAAACATATCCTTATAATTTTTAGTAATATTAAATCTGATATTTTGTATTAATTATATCTAATTCTTATATTTATTAAGGATCTGGTATTATGGCCTTTTTTGACTCATTTTTACAAATATCGAGTCTATTTTAAATATATCTGGCATTTTATTCACCAAATGTTATTTAGATTTCTATAATATATTATCTTTATAATATTGTCTTTATAACATTTTCTTTACTGTATAATATCTTTCCTGTGTTATGTAATCTGTGTTATCAGTCATTCATGAAGTGATTTTACACCAGTTACAGATGCTTTGTAGAAGTATTTATAATTTTTGACAAATATGATAATACTTTAAATTGTCCTTATACATATTTCTGCTTACTACTACATTATTAAATGTTTATACACTGCTTATAAATGGGTTAAAGGGATTTTAAGTACAAATTAAATACTCATAAACTACATTCAAGTTGATCAAAATAAATTGGTTGTTTTGGGATCTAAAGTCCAATAAAAAAAATAATCAAGTTGCACAAATTGGATTGGTGAAAGAATTCAAAGCGAAAAATTCCTGTGACATTCAGGTTACCAATGAGAAGCAATGAAGCATGGAAGTATTTGATCAGATATGTCAGATAGATATCTGTCCTATCAGGTTATATTTCAAATGATAAAGAAAAGTTCAGATGAGGGGGAATTCAAACCACATCAGCTCTGCTTTCAGATAGAGCATTAAGGAAAAATTTTTAATGCTATAAATACAGTGACATTTAAAATTCAACATTAAAACTGCTAGAATCAAAATATTTATATAAACAATGGATCAAATGACTACATGTAATGTCAAAGGAGTTGCTAATAGTGACAAACCAACCTTGCAGTTCCTCAGAGCTGTGTAGCGTCTGTCAGTTTGTTGTTTGGCTTTACGGCCAACTTAACCATTTTCATTCACTCTCACTGCATCATCATTATCAGCAGGCAGCTCTAAATATCCACTGTACGCTACCTGATCAGCACCAAACGCAAGACAAACAAAGTTAGCGACTAGCTGGTGAACATAGTGAACAGATATTTCCCTCAGAACAGAACAGAATCAAATACATTAATGTATTCACCAACACTTTACTAAAAGTCCTCCCATTTAGCATGTATAAGCAGTATATAAACATTTAATATATGGTTTATAAGACAATATAATGTAGTCATAGGCAGATAGAAAGACATTTTATATCACATCATAAGACATGATAAGACATAATTTATATTATTATTATTTACTGTTATTATTCATTACCAGTCTCTCCTCGTTGTTGACAAATGCATTCATAAACACTTAGTGTGTTATAAACCATGTATTAACTGTTTATATAGTGCTTATGAATGCTAGATAGGGGGACTTATAATAAAGTGTTAGCATATGGGTTAGTGCTTAGATTTCATTTGCTTAGATTTGTGTGTGTGTGTGTGTGTTGAAACATTTTTCATTGATTGTTTATACAAAAACAGAAAAGGTTTCTGGGTTTGAGTTTTGAATTGGGTAATTCTTCAAAAAGATAAGAGTGTAAACACAGGCTAATAGTTCCCCCGAGAATCTTTCAGAAAAGCTCCTTTCAACTGTTAATGGTTTCTTAAAAGGCCTCTTTTGAAACAGTTCTCTTTAAATATTTTAATTACTCCTTCAGGCATAGCCATTAACCACTATGGTTCATTGAAAGACCGATAAATTTACAGCACATCTCTGGTGACAGCTGGAAACACGTCAAAAGCTCCACCTGGAACATATTTATTCTTTAAGATTTTCATCTTTCAGACTTTATTTACTCTGTGCAGCTGTGAAGTCCTTGTTGAATTTTGCTCGCAGCTTTTAAATCTTTTTTTTTTATACAACAGAGCAAACCAGCGGAGACTTCAGTACAGCACACACAGTTCTATGTTCAGGCTATACAGATACTATACTATACAGATCTGTGCTATTTTCATCCCTATTGATTGATCCCAAAGAGGAACGGCCATGACCATGATAACAGCTCAGAGCCTGAGGCATTTGGAGCGCTGACGCAAGTGTAACTTTTGAAGCGAAGGGTCGTGATCGCAGGTGCCATGACCCAGTGACTCCACTCCAGTGAGTTAGATAATGGTGGCCGGGAGGTGTGATGGGCCGTACCAGCAGGGCTGTTACTGACACTGGCAGTGGCACCGAGGGACAAGAGGCCGTAGGCAACAGCCCAGTGACGTCCTTCGTCACTGCCTGTAGCTGTGCACTGGCTCAGAAAATGATGGGGTTAAATTTGTGCCACATGTCATCCACACCACAGTCTGTGTGTGTGTGTGTGTGTGTGTGTGTGTGTCATTGTCAAGCGAGTGCTGACAGGCACTTGTGGCTCTCTGCATCTCTCATCTGATTTTAAACACAACAAACAGAAACTAGGACACAGTGTACTAACATTGTCTGTCAATGATTTAAGACTTTTTGTCGTGACGTATTTGAACTGACATGTTTTGTGAAATTTGGGACGCAAAAGCCACATCCTGTATAAAGAATTAAATGTAACCGTGCACATGTAAGCAGCTCAGTATGCTGCTGTAACAAGACTCATGCTAGCAGCTCTGTGAGGCCCGTACAATGAAGCTTTAAGCTACATGCTAACACATCTTAGCTTAGCACGTTAGCATGATAACACAAACTACAGCTGAGAATGATGGGAACATGATTAGTTTTGAAGATATTTGGTCATAAACCAATCTATTTGGACAAATTATAATTTAACCTGATGATGGCGCTTGAGGAAAGTTTAAGGCATCGCCAAAGTTTCTACAATTCTTCCTGAGTGGGACATGAACGTAATAAATTTTATGGCAATATATCCAACAGTTTAGAGACATTCCACTCCAAACTGGAAATGTGAACCAGCACTGTGAACATGCATGTGTACCTGTTTCACATACACCGTTAGATATAGACAGTGCAAGTTGTAGTATAGCTACATAATTATTAGCACGGCTTAATATAACTTTCAACTGGTACTGTGTGTATATACATGGAGGTATGTGTGCATATGAGTATCTTCAAATGTTTTACAGTTTAATTTTTTTTTGGTAAATATGAAAGTGATTTCCCATAAATTATATGGTTAGAATTTTGTATGTGTGGATGTCAAGTCATATCAAGTTTTTTTTTCTTTTATTTATATAGCCCAATATCACCAATCACAGATTTTCCTCAGGTGGCTCTACAATCTGTACAACAATACAACATCATCTATCTTTAGACCCTCAATTTGGAAAGGAAAAACTCCCCCAAAAAGCCTTTAACAGGGAAAAAATGGAAGAAACCTCAGGAGGAACAACAGAGGAGGGATCCCTCTTCCAAGACGGACAGACATGCAATAGACCAAGAAAGCAAAATTACAGTACGTAAAAACAGGATTTTCCACATTTGTCTCCACTATGTGTGGTAGATACGTAAACTGTAACACATTTTCCAACCCCCTTCCTTTGTTAGTTATTTTTCTCTCTTTTATGTCTTTACTTACTATTTACAGTACAAATGTATGGATGTATACAGTTTAAGGGTATTTTAAATGCTGTATGCTGTTTAAATTTAAGTGCTAGTATATATGTGCAGTTTTTTTTTCCTTTCTTTCCCTCCGTCCCTATTATTCAAAAAAATATTTTTGGAAACAATCTCAGAGCATGTGTTTACATTCTGGGAAATGTCAAGCACACAGTCTATGGTTCAAACAGGGTTGTGCGTTCTCTCATGTAGCCTCAGTTTAAGTGCTGTTTGAACAGTGGCTACGTGTGCTTGTCAAGTGGTCAGTGAGCATAAGGGTCAGGCTCAGTGGTTTCCCATAGTATGAGGGCTGATGACCAAATCAGGGAGAGGGAGGAGTAAGAAAGACCAGGATGGAAAATACAGAAGAGATAAAAAGTGCTGCTGACATGCTGGGGGAAAACTGAATGCGCTGTTTTCCACATCAGAGAGGCTGGTGTAAAGGTCAGGGGCTGATTTGGTTGTTTAAAAGAACTATTCTGTTCCTTCTTCAGAAAATACCAAGATATTTTTGCTCTCTTGTTGTAATCTTGCTCCATAAGTGTTTCTCTGTGATATTTTCCTTTTCGGCACAAAACACAAATAGAAACTCACAGAAGTTTCATATACAGTATGACTGTGATACAAAGACAACCAAAGGACACGTACCTGACTGGAAGACTGTGTGTAATGAGTTTGTCATTATCTGAGTTATTTGTGTGGTGACAAATAAAGCTTTATCAGTGGTTCGTTAGTGTCTAGTGAGCCTATTGTATCCTCCTTATCAACTAAATGAATCGAATGTTCTTGGTATTTCTATATTATTTTTGTGTCCTACTGACTTCATGATTACGTAAGACAACCATCATGTAATAAGAATGTTCTGCCACATATGGATGTGATTAAGTGATTAGGATGTCACTGGTCATTTTGTTCATATGAGTATCCTGTGTTGGGTCCAAATATTTCTAATAAAAGCTTAAAGTCACTGTGTCAGGGTGCAAGTGCTTTTTTTAAAATTGTATTCTTGTTGATTTGTTGGCATTCAGCACTCATCCTACTGAGGTTTTGTGGATGTGCTCATGGTTATTTTAGCCTAAAGCTTCAACATAAATCATTAACTCTATGGCTAATTAGCCATAACACAGATTCTCAGCTAGTGATGCTGAAACAACCTTTGAGGCATTTCAAACAGTGGAATCATTGCTCATAGCTTTAGTATATGTGGGCGACATTTAACGCAGTCAAATGGGGTAGGGGTGAAACTGGGATTTGTCCTGCCTTCACTTTTCTGACTTTCCTACACTTATTTACTTTCTTCTATATCTTGTTATATCATATCTGTCCGTTAAATATAACCACCAGCAGCCAGTTAGCTTAGCTTAGCACACAGACTGGAAACAGGGAGAAACATCTGGCCTGCAGGAGGTAATAAAGTCTGCCTACCACCCCCAAAGCTCACTAATTAACATGTATATGGATTGTTTAATCCTTGTAAAAACTACAAATCACACAGGGTTATTTGTAGGACTATTTCTTGTCTAGGACCAGTGACTTTCTGGAGTCTCCACTGGTGCGAGTGCGTAACAAACCCTGGAAGAGACTGTGTTAATTAAAGTTTTAGAGATGCTGGTAGATGGACTTACCATTTAAACAGAGCCAGGCTATAGTAGCTGCTGGCTGTAGCTTCCAGATATAAGAGTGGTACCCATCTTGTCATCCAACTCTTGGCAAGGAAGCCAATACGTGTATTTTCAGAAATGTCAAACTATTCCTTTAATGTAATGAAAAAGAGACACTCCTTAGGAATAAAGTATGTTTTACAAAGAGTCCCTTCAGACATGTAGTTCAGAGACTACTGAATCATGCAGACAGCTCTGTATAATGAAAGATACCAGATATACATGATGAAGAGTTTGAGCATATATATATATATATATATATATATATATATATATATATATATATATATATATATACATACATACACACAGTAATAAACCAGTGGTTCCCAATGTTCCTCCTTCTGTATTTTGTTTCCATTGTCCAGTCTTGTTAATAGTCTTGTGACCCTTTGGTTTCATCTCATGATGCTCTGTAGTAAACCGGTGTTCTTTGGTAAGTAAAATAGGTCATTAGGTTCATTAACAAAACAGGCTTTGTTCCAGGAGGTCATTTAATGGGCCATGAGCCCCCCTCTGCCTGAGACGTGAAATTAAATAATTATCTGGTTTTAAAGGTCTTTTTTGGCGACTTAGAATTCACCCTCCTTGATTTGTGTGTTCAAGGCCCTGAGTCTGAAGCAAAGAATTTACCTCCAATTTGGTAATTATTGTCAATAGGCAAAGGAAGCACTGAAAGGGCTGAGAGGGAACTGGACGTGCGTCATTCTTAATTTCCCAATGCACCCACTGTTTTTAATCACCAGTCACATAGTAGCAGCGATGTGTGGTGCGTCAAATGATCGCATTTGCTGAAAATGGTTTCATTTTCTGATTGCGTCAAGGAGCAGTCAGATCTGAGCAGCTGTCCGTCCAAACTAAATGAGCCAGATCAAGAGGAAATGAGAAAAAAAAGTATATATATTTATCTATTCAGGAAAAAGAAATGCATTGAAGTATATGACGGGCACGGAAAACTCAACAGCCCACTCCAGATTTAGTGACCTTGAGACAGAGAGAGAGAGAGAGAGAGAGAGAGAGAGAGAGAGAGAGAGAGAGAGAGAGAGAGAGAGAGAGAGAGAGAGAGAGCTGAGTGTTCAGCAGATTTCTAAACCTTGAAGTTATTGCTTTTAAATCATATACTTGACCTTTTATGTTTGACTTTACCTATTTGAAACTTGAAGACAGTGAACCATGTGCAGTTCTCCAGGTGAGAACACTCATTTCCTTACTGTAAGTGCAATACAAACTTTGTGAGTAAAAAGGTATTAACAATAATTTTATTAATGTAACCCCCACCCCGTCACTGTGGACATCGTCATATGCCAATTCTGTATACATCGTTTTGCGTTGTCCGATTTTTATCAATGAAGTTTGGGCTGCTGTGTTACACTGTATTAGTTTTAGCCATACTCATTCTTTGATCATCACATATTTACCTGCTGTACATCCCAAGGAAGGAGAACCCAGTGTGCTTTGGCGCAAAGTGCAGGATGAGGGAGTGATAACTGCCGAACATCCTTCACCAGTGCTGTTCTAGTAGCTACACTCTCCAGTTTAACTGCTACAGCTGATCCTGTATAAACACATATTTTGTTCTGATGATAAGGCATGATTGTATGATCACAATCAGGTGTGATTTGTATAACACCTTGTTCGTGATTTTTTACTCCTTATCTTGAAAAAAATCTGTTGGGCTGAAAAACCAGATATTCTCTTTTATGAAATAACAACACAAGCAATTCTTAGCACACTATGTGTTATATATTGATGTGTTATATGTTATACTCGGTTCCAGCCACTCCTTGTTCCTTGCTTCTCCCTCCAGAGGTGGATGAGCACAGCAGGGAAACGCAGGATAAGAAAATGTAGTTTTAGCTGTAAATATTGTCAGTGCCAAGATTTTGTGGGTGTACATATCTGTTGTTGCGTGTCTTTACCTGCCGATTTCTGTCTGTGATGAGGGCTGACAGTTGCATCTGTTGCTCCTTAAGAAATTCTATGCTGCGCTTCAGACCTTCTACCTCACACCAGGTGCTATTTGGGACCTCTGAGCTCTGTAAAAAAACATTCGGTCATATCACTAACTGTGTTATCACACAACTGATTTGCGTGTCTGATAACATCAAATTACCTGGACAAAGTGAAGATCCCAAACCTTGTTAATTCTGTCCTTGATCAAAGAGTAGGTGCCATATTGGCCAGGAGAGTCTGACCTATGAATGTCAAAAACATTTTAATTAGTTTATTTAACAGGGGCCAAGCACAACACAAATGTTGAGCCAGAGTTAGCTATATAGCTAATTTACATCTGTGGTCAGACATTAAAGTACAAAAAGTGATACATTAAAAAATATCATATTGTTTTGACCTGTTTTCTATATCAATGATACAAGCCGAAGTGTACTACCTGCAGTCAACAGAGAGGATCAGCCCACCCCCCATCTCATTCAGATCTCTGACAATCCCTGCCTGTTCATTCTGTCAGGCCTGTACGATGGTAGGAATTGTGTAAAGTCGTTGATGGTGGAAGAAAGTGCTGGCACTGATGCACTGAAGCCCAAACAGCTTCAGCATTCTTATGATCTGGGTAGCCATGCAACCCGAAAAGTGGATGGCACCACTCAATAAGAGGTTGCAGGCAGGTATTTTTTCGGTGCAGCACTAGCTGGTTCTGCTAATAACGCCCATGCCCACATGTTGTACAGACCTAAGAGATGTATAAGACAGGCAAAAAATTACCTGTCTATATCATAAAAATAATAAAGTATATAAATAGATCAATACAAAAACAAAACAAAAAAAAATAAACAAACCCTAACCCAGGTTATGAACTTCCTTTTTCAGAATTCACAAATACCCTCTTACTTGCTTTATTTTTTACATAAGTTCCCTCCTGCTGCTCTCTGTTTCCCTGGGTTTCTCCACAACAGGCAGGGCAAATGTTAAACAAGGACATCAGCTGGCTTTGGCACACAATGAACTTTTCAGCAGCACTGAAAAAAGAAAAAGTTATTATTTCTGACTATGACACAATTTGGTGACACATAATCTATCTAATCTAAATTAAAAGAAGAAGTCATACTAGAGGCCAGGGGGAGATTCCTGAAATGGCTCTTTTTACAGTTCCTTGTCAGATGACTCACTCATTTCTTCCTCTGGGATCCATGACATATCACCAGCTTCGTCAATGAAAACAGAGGAGGATTCATCATCGCTGTGTACAGCACTGGCCAGTGGATTTGATGTTCGTTTCTCACACCTTTCTGTCTGAGTCCCCGCACTCACCATCGTGGGCTGTACCTGGACAGCTAGGATAAAAAAAAAGAAATCTACCCTATATAATTGTGCAACATTATACATTCAGTGGCCACTTTAATAGGAACACTTGTACAATCTAATGCCATCTAATACAACAGCTCTGTCACAAAATCTGCATTTATGAAGCTTATAATGTTCAATGTTTGTTGACATTCGGTCTGAATGTGTTAGTTCAATCATATGTTAATCATGGAGGTCATAGTTAGTGTTGGAGTTGTACCAGCCTGCATCATACTGAGAGGTTTTTCTAATATTTTGCCCTCCTACATTATGTAAATGGATGTGTGGCATGTACAGCTAATTCTAGATGTAAGAGTAGTGTTACACTACCTGATGAATGATGTAAAGGCTTGAGGTTACACTGTGAGCCAGAGTGAAGCACAGATGGTTGAGGAGCCAGTGGAGAGAATGCCTCTTCATCTGGGTCTACATGCACTGCAGCACCGGCTATAGGTACATCTGTAGTATCTCCCAAATCCTTTTAACACACCAACATTACACCACATGAAAATAAATTACAAATATATTAGCTGTGCAAACAAAGTCACCAAGCTGTAACTAATATGTAAACAGTACAGTATATTAACAAAATGCATTGCTAATGCTAGCTAACATTAGCCATTATACCTAATTAGCTGGGGGGGGTTACAAGTTAGCTAAGTTGCCTTACAACAATCAACACGTATCACACGTTGCGTCTCATTATTTAAAAACATTATTTTGACTAATTTGGAAGCTGGCAAACGTTAGAAAACAATACTCACGGTGCACAGTTCACGTTTTCGTCGAGCTGAATCTCTGACGGATCCGTGACCATTAGGCCCGCCGGCGGCAAAACCAGAAGCTGCTGCTGATGGCGGACCTGATAAAACCGCTGTGTGCACTGAAAGAACCGCGCCAGCATTGAGTCTCACCCGCTCCTGGCATTGGCATCCCATCCTGAACTCCATCATATGGCTAGGCTGATAATCCTCTGGTCTAAAATGAGCGCCATATAGGACTGCGTTTATAGTATCAGATGCCGAAGTGAAGTCCCGCCTCTTCACTTGCATAAAAGGCACCCAGGTACCAAAGATAGCACCGTTCCTTTACCTGTTAGGAAAACGGTGGCCCCGATGTCCTGACAGGCTGGAGTTAGTGCAACCAGCACAAACACAATAATTTACCATAATGATGATAAATAAATGCCATAGCAAACTACCGAAAACAGACCAACTCACTTTACCACAACTGCTCAGACCGTAGACTATGAAAAAAAATATGGACGTAGTCACCGCTAGCGAAAAACAGGCCTAAAACCGTTAAAACAAAATGTACTCACCGGAAAAACTGATCATCCGACTCATTGATGGGTCTTTTATTACTATCAAACGCTAGACTGTTTTTAGGCGACCACAATGTTACAATTAACTTCAGAGAACTGAAATCATGCTGTGAAATAGCAGCAGCTACGTCTATTCGCAATGTTATCGCCGTGGTAGCGACTTGTCAATCAAAACGTAGCCACGCCCTAAAGCATACGCTGCTTAATCGTCAAATTTAAATTAAATGGGACCATAATTTACGAAGTGAACATCATGCTGTATTGGAGAAGACTTGAAACTACCAATCGAGAACATAAACTCATTAGGAAACAGTTTACTGAGGTAATAAATCAAGAGAGAAGTAAGGTCATTTTCTCATAGACTTCCATACAATCAGACTTCTTTTTGCAGCCAGTGGAGTCGCCCCCTGCTGGCCATTAGATAGAATGCAGGTTTTTGGCACTCGCCTTTGCCTCACCTATCTATGTGTCTCTCAGTCACTTCAGCCTACAGAAAGTTTTAGAACTTAACAATAAGTGATGTTTTTAAAAAAACGTGTAAAGCATCAGGAAATATTAATCAGTCAGATTTAGTTTTTGTTGTGTATTAAAGAACATTGATCTGTTTAGTAGAACTGGACTTTTATTTTAGAGGTTGGGACCCCACCAGGGGTCAGTAAGAAACATCTGAAAGGTCACAAGATGATTAACAAGATTAGAAACATGAAAAAAATCTGTTTATTTTTTCTGACTTTTCTTTACATTGTTGTCATTGTGAAATCCTGGATAACTGTACTTCTTCGGGCCTCTAAAATATTCCAATTAAACAATCTGAAAAGGCAATATCACTTTTTTTATGCAACCTGTGGCAAGAAAGGTTGGGAACTACTTAAACATCTTGAAAGTAATTCATAACTTATGCTGTATATTTACCTGAATCAGTAACAGTTGAAAAGACGGGCATCTTGAGATTTTTTTTATGTCAATTATACTAAAATCAACCCATGAGTAATGTATTGTTTCAGGACTCTAAATAGGAAACACAAGTTTCAAAAGCTGTATCTTTTGAATGACTGAATCACTGACAGAGGGAAGAAGTGTTTGACTCAAACAAACATCACCATTTATGTGATTGTTTCCACAACAGTTGTTTCCAACTCAGTTTGATGTACTGTTTGCCTCAAGTGTCAGACTGAGACATATCATTATTACTGTGAGTTAGTAAGTAATGAAGCGCTATCTTTAGGCTTTTATGTGTTATGTGGGGTCAAGAAATGCAAGTATGAGATGAGGCTAATGTTTCTGAGATATACTGAAAATGCTAGGGTATTCCCAGAGGTGGAAAGTAAGTTAAGATTTAGTTTGAAATTCTTTTCAAACTAGAGGTGGAAATAAAAAAATTACCGAAACTAATCTCATTCGGTTCTTTTTAGATTAGTTGTCACTGACATATTTATGTAGTTTTTTCATTTTTTTCTAAGCTCTTCTAAGTGAACGCATCACGGCTCAAATGCACATCAGTACATACATCAGTAAGTGAATAAATCACTTTGTACAGAACTCTGTATAATCTGTTTGATTGATAACTCAGCAGACTCTGTCATCAGTGAGGAGCTCCACAGCTACAAGCCACTGATTCAGTAACAACGGTGGCTCACTACAGTCAGCTCAGTTTGGGGATCCTGTCTAAAAGATTTTTTTATACTGAACACCTCTATTTCAAACTTTAACTGTGACAGTTCTGGTCGTAGATGTTGGGGCTTGGATTAAGCAGGACTCAGGGACACAGCAGGTATAATGAGCTTTACAGACTCAATACAGAGCGCAGCAACAGGCAGACTACCAGAAGAAGCACATAAATCCAGAAAGAGTGCAGACAAGGGAAAGCGAGGCTGGGAGGCCAATGGCTGCAGGGGCACAATAGGCCTTTTTCACAGAAGACATTTTGACATGTCACAGCGGGAGAAGGATGTAGATAATGAAATTACACTAGTAATGGCTGAATTTCATTGCTACTTGCTTCAGATTCAGGATCCTGGTCTTGTGCATGCTGGCCTATGCTGAGTGGCTGATTAGGGCAAGTGAGGAGCAGGTTGCTGACAGGTGAGGATCAGGTGTCTGGGAAATGGTGGGAACCGACTACAGCTGGACAGGCAGGGAGTGACAGGGACAAAATAGAGAAATGATAATAAAGCTGTTGCTGTGACATCCAGAGGAGCATTTAGTCTTTCAACTGATCTGAAAGCTTTATTTCAATATTTCTGCAGGTCCAATAACTGGGGATATTTATTTTATTTTGTGTCTCTAATATTAGGATTTACAGTATTTCTGACAGGGTGTCTTCACAATGAGTTAACCTTACTGCTAAATGACCTGCTTCCTTTTACTTAAACCTGCATTAACTGATTTGTTTGGCCACTTAAAGTTAACATGGCGAGCCTGTTCGCAAACAGCTGCCCACTGTAATTACACATCCAGCCGATACAGAGCACCATTCATTTGGAGCATTATGTTTCCTTCAAATGGGGTCGTGTTTACTGTGTTCACAGAAGGAGTCCAAATGAACGTCCCCCTCTTTTGGTATTCACTATTTCAGAGGAGGACATTTTCTGAAATCTCCGAGTTCATGAGTTGTGACGTGTTGCTGGTGTTCTCAGAAATGGTGAAGACCATGGAAGTTCATTTTTCAGTGGATGGTAAGTTAATATATTGTATTTTTATTCGTATACAGTTTTTCTACATTGAGTAACAGTTAAATTACATATATATAAAAATTTGTCACCTTTGTCGTAATTTTTTGTCCTCCGCATGGCGTTAAAATACAAAGTATGTCAACATATCTTGGAAAGAAGCAAAGAATGACAAGAGAACAATGAGGAGTCTTTTAGCGTCCACGTTGCCTAGCCGTGGTTTTCTCATGACTTAACCACTTGAACGCCAAGCATATTGTGTACACAACTTCCCATGTCATAACCACAAGCTCAGAAGTTCCATTTGAAGGCAGCAATAGTTTGTTAAAATATAGTCACCGTGACGTCACCCACTGTATTGTGGACTCCTGTCTTAAAGTCACGAGTTCCACATTTTGACCGTCGCCATCTTGGATTTTTGGAGCCAGAAGTGGCCATATTTGGACAAGAGGGTGGAGCTGACCCTAACGCTAACTGCTAGCTTAATTAGCATGGTGTATTTACAGTCTATGGTGAACTGTGATAATGCTAATGCTAATTTTCGCTAGCGAAAAACAGGCTTAAAACCATTAAAACAAATATACTTACTGGAAAAACTGAACAGCCAACTCTTTAGAGGGTCTTTTAGTAAATCAGTCAAATGCTGAACAAGACTTTTTTAGGTGACCAAAATGTTATAAATGTTATAACTTTCATGAACTAAAAACACACTTTCATGAACTAAAAACACACTAAAATGACAACAGCTACAACTATGCTCCTATTCTAATCTGGGGTTGTGATATGTAACCAACATTGTCCCCCTGGTAGCAACTTGCCAAGTACAATGTAGCTACACCCTTAAGCATACAATGCTTTGTTGTCAAATTTAAATTAAATGGGACCATAATTTACAAAATGAATATCATGCTGTACTGAAGAAGACTTAAAACTAGCGATTGAGACCATAAACTCATTAGGAAAGTGTTTACTAAGGTAAAGGTAAATTCATCTTCTCATAGACTTCTATACAAACAGACTTCTTTTTGGAGCCAGTGGAGTCGCCCCCTGCTGGCCATTAGAAAGAATGCAGGTTTAAGGCACTTCCACATTGGCTTCACTTTTCAGACCTGGAGCTTGCTGATTGATTTGGATCCATGTTTCTGTCAATCTGATTAATGTACAGTAAGTCCAATGTTATAAACTTATTTTAGCCCTGTTTTGGTCACAAACTCCAGAGGAAATATCAGTCTATCTAATCAGCTTGTCACTAACTAAACCAAAACAATGAGCTGAAAGACACTATAAAGCTCTGTAGAGCTGAGGGGAACGGCAGAGTTGGGTGATTATTTTCTGTGTGTTTATCACTATGAGCAACACCTTTCATACAACTAGTCATGTTGCTTTAAATAAAAGACTTGAAGGCTTTTTCCACCAGTGTTTTTTGTACTCAGGAGGATACTTAATAACATATAAAAATAGCCAATGAGATTGTTTCTTAAAATATATATTTAAACGTAATCCTGTGCTGATGATTGGTGTATGACTGGTAGTGTCATCCTGTTGATGATGAGAGACCAGATGACCTCGTGCAAAGGACAGTCAAGGGCAGAATGATGTGTCATCTGCTGATATATTGGTTGTGCTGTGACTAGTTTGCCCCTTTGGAGTGGCCCTGTTTAATAATGGAGTTGATGGTTACAGTTTCCATATCAGCACACTGAGTGTCACCTCTGTGAAGTCAATATTCAGTGACATTGGAGCTGTTAAGTCATTTGAAACGGTTTCCCTTTTTCCTTATCGGAAATGATGGTGCGATGAAAAGACTAATAACTTGGAAAGAGTCACAGTTTGTGAGCAGGCAAAAGGTTTTCATTTCCTCATCTTACGTCAGTAATGTGATGTATTCCTTTTTGAGATGGGATGTTATGAAAGGAAATAATGCAGGAAGGAATCGCTCAACATTGTGACCAACTCAATATCCATTATGGGTTTTTGTTGTTGTTGTCGTTTTTGTGCACTTAACATGTACATTATGAAATCATTTCATTTAAAGTTTTATATAATATCAACTTTTAATATCAACTCAACAAAGACTTCTCTAAAAGTGTGAAAACACAGGTGTTAGTGTTCATGTCACTATAAACAATATTTCTCAGTGTTGTGGTAATTCTTAGGACATTAAGATTTTAGAAGACTTCATATGGAAACAGAATAATTAACAGAAATTAAAGGCTTATTAAAGATATTTCCATTGCCCATAAGGAGTAAAGGAAACCAAATAACAAAAACAGCTAATTAAGCTAATTTCAGATGTTTAGAAAGAGAAATAAATTAATTTGACAAAGTCTCCAAAAATCTGTTTGGCCCAAGAGAAAAAAAATCTTGATTGAAAATAAATTTGATGAAATCAGTTAAATGTGGTTCAGCTAATCACCTGATGACAGTAAGTCATAATAAAATGTAATGCATTTCAGTGGAGCATAGGAACGCTGTGAAGGCATTAAATTGAGCTTGAATGAAATAACGCTTTACAAACTGAACGCAGCATGGCCCTTTAAATTCTACTGAACCCAATGTCCTTATGAGGAACTGAATATATCGTACATGTTTAAGAGAACAGTTGTACTGTTTGTGTACACAGTGTAACACACACACACACACACACACACACACACACACACACACACACACACCCACACACACACACACACACACACACACACACACACACACACACTGCATGTGTCTCTGCAGCGTGTGTTAGTACTGCCTCCCTCTGGTTTCTTTGTTGTGTTACTACACATAGTGACAACAGACCAGGGGTCGTGTTCACAAACATACTGAGGATATTCTCACAGAGCTCCTAACTTAGTCTACATCTAGCAAGGAGTCCGAGCTGAGGAGTGATTTAGTAAATTTCTCAGACAACTCTGAGCAAGGAAGGAACAGAAACTTTTACCTTAGTGAGGAGGTGTGGTTGACATCAGTGCTAGGTATGACTCATTTATTTTAAATGTGTGATTGGTTGATAAAAAAAGCACTCTTAGTGATAATTTGCATAAGATGAACTGTGAAATTGATCGGCCTAATCATAGAGTTGAGTCTCTAAGACAACATCTCTGATGAATAAATTGTAAGTCATACTTCAAAAGTAGCATATGAAATGTTGAACACAGGTCTACTTGTGTAGTAGCCTATTCACATGCTGATAGTTGTTATATTTGTTTTCTTATGTGTATTTACCATAGTGGTCATTTTAGTAATTAATCTATTTGATATTAACAGAGGGGAGGAAAATGGTTCAGCTTTCATACATTTCTTTGATTGCTGGCCAGTCTATATAAGTAGCTGTGTTGGTTGGCATGTATATATTTTTTTCCAGTTAGCAGCAGATTCAAAATTTTTCCAGTTCCCAAATATCTTAGTGTTGTGATCACTTTCAGTTCTGGCATTATAGCATTAGTGCATTGGGTGGGAGATGTGAGCGCATCTCTAATGAGATCAACCACAAACATTATCCCTGCACCATCTAATCTGTAGCGTTTCATTAACTCACTGTCATTCAGCATTTGGCGAATATTTCTCCTTCCTCTTTGTCTTTCCGCCATTTTCTCCTCTGCTTAAGAAACTCTTAAGCCTCTTAAAAGTCCTTCTCCCTACTCCTAACAGCTTTTCACCTTAGGAGTTCTCTTAAGGGCTAAGATGCTTTGTAAATAATTTACCTTTACCAGGATCTAGTCTTAACTGTGAGGGGAAATTCTTAGAAAACATCATGATTATAAGAAGTTTCTTACAATTTCGTCACCTGGAGAAACCCTTTGTATGAGGAAGCTTTATGAATACGGCCCCTGATGAGGATCAGGTGATTCATGGTTTACAAATTATTAATGTTTTCTGCAACAACTTTAGAGGATTGTGGTATCTAAACTATGGTTTGCAAGACTGTCAAAAAGGAACTTCTGCACAGTGTCAGCACCGAGTTTGTTAGAGATACAACCTTTTGAACACGGACCTTCGTCAAATATATTCATGGCCAGGTGTGCATTATACACACTATCAGTTAGACTTAGAGTGGTTTGAAATTTAAGCCACTAGGTGGAGGCATTTATCCACCTGTCTGTGCTGACCTGAAGAAAAGCTGCAACCTGCTAAAATGTGGCAACATCTCTGCTTCCTCACATAATATTTTGGTTTGGGGCTCTGCTGCAAACTTTCCAGGTAATCCATAAAAAGATAAGAATGGCAGCTCTCTAAAAATATCTACAGAAAACAAGGAGAAGCCGAGAACTGTAATGCACAATACTTTATATTAATAGATGTTTCAGTTTATTTTATTTACCAATCTATTGTTTTAAAGCAAATTATTATAAATACTCAACTTGCACCATCCTTCCTTCAGCATGAACATTCACTGTTAACCTTGGAAAAAATATATCCAGTTTTCCTAGCATTTTCAACTGCATCTCATGGTCTTCCTCTGTGGATCGATGTTCAGAAGTCAACTGCCATCACTTAACCTAAGTATGGAAAATTGGTCTTGTGATAACAGGTGGTTGTATATGTGGGGGACGTTACATGAATCCGTATGCAAACACCAGACCAACCCCAGTCAAAGTCATCGATCAGGAGTCAGCACATGACTGGAAAAAGATCAAGGATGCCGTTCACTTCTGACACCAAACTCCACCTGGAAAAAGCTAGTAAGTGGACTTAATGTTATGACTTTTTTTGTCAGATCCTTCTTGGCTTCACTATAGCCATTAGAGCTACAAGTACACAGCATTTAAAACAATAACATTTAACCTAACTTAACCAGCATTATTAATGATTAATGCCATTAAAATAATTAGAATTAAATTACATTCAGTAGGTGCAAATCAAGACTCATTAAGTATGAGGCAGCCCTTTTCTATGTTTTTCTTATTGTCAACAAATTCTATGAAAAGACCAAAACTAACAATGCATTAGTCCATCTTTCAATACAATCCAACTAACCCTTCTCTGTCTGCCCCAAGATGTACAGAATATCATAAATATATTCTTTCATTTTTATAAAAGGCTCTGTAATTTCCTAAAATAGCTGGGCACTGTAGTTTTTTGCAAATGTTACTCAAACAGGAGTAAATAGTGCATTTAACGGGGACTAATTTCAGCTGCAGATTAATACAAATTTAGGGCTCCAGTGAGTTTTTACAGTAGACTCAAAATAATATATATAATATATTAATACTACATAATATTGCTTATGTGGAAACAAAGTCAAAGAATCACCTCCACAGATGGGACAACAACATATGTAGCCCCAAAACCACTGAAAACAAACATGACTTAGACTAAATCGCAGGTGCTCATGTGCTGCCTCAACAGGCGGTATCGTCCACGTCTTAAACAGGAAATGAAGTCACAGGAAATCACAGAGACGCGTCATCCGACAGTGAGCATTCAGATGACGAGTGATCCTCCCTCTCGTGTGTGGTGATGTAGTTGAGGAGGTCGATCGCTGTCACAACAGCAAACACCATCTGCCTCTGGCAAGCTGACCCATCAGCCTTATCTAGAGAGAGACAGTAGACTGCAGTTATACTGACATTACGGACTATAGCAGAAAACTGAAGAGAGATGAGCAGGATAAAAATTGACTAAAGAAGATTTCAAACACTGTTGTGGTTCTTTTTACTTTACTGAAGAACACCAGTATGTAGGTCACTGATAAGGTGCAGTGAAATATTGGCAGTCTCTTGCGTATATAAAATAAAGTATGTTTGCTAGAAAGATGCACAACTCAACATTGAACTCGTCATTTTAAATAGATGTTAAAGAGAGAAAGGATGCAAGCGAGTTATAGAGAGACAATGGAGTTCCTGTTCAAAACAGAGGACTTTAATTGAGTTACAATGACAAAAATGAAAAATCTGTCAGTGCACTTTCAAGTAGGAAGTTGGTCATAATTGTCCCAAAATTCTTCATGAAGTGTGTAGTAAATCTAGTGCTTCCTAATCTAAATCTAAATCTAAATTTTATCAACTTTTTTAAACTGAAAAAAACAATCTCATCTCCTCTGGGAGTTTGTTTTTGGACTGTAACTAAACAGTAGGAAATTATTACAACTTAAGATTTTTAGCAACATGGATATGCAGCTACAACAGCAATGATTTGTGTCTCTTACAACCTAAAATGCATTTATTGCATCTCCAGTGTCTTCCACTAGAAATATGATTATATTATTATTGAAATATTTGTGTTTTTAAGCGCCAATAAGGACACATCATGGAGGAGAGCATGGAAGGTAGGGCTGAAACTATTTTCATTCGATTAATAATCGTTTGTCATTTTCTTAAGCAACACTGTCAAATGTGATTGTTACTTTTCTTGTCTTTTCTTATGCAATAGTAAATTGAACATCGTTGGGTTTTAGTTAGTCGGATAAAAGAGGCAAATGAAGATGTCATCTTGGGCTCCTGGAAACTGTGACTTTTCTGGCACTTTTCACTATTTTATAGCCCAAACTACTCTCATTTCCACTCAACCCTCTGTTATCTAATATCAAATAAAGGCAAAAATGCCACAGAAAATGATATAAAGAATAATACAAAAAATTAGGTATCTTACACCAGGTATGATCATAAACCACAAGGGCAAAGTGGTCCGTTTCAAGGATATGGGACAGCTTCCCCAGGTGGTCTGTCAGGAGCACCTGAGGGCACAAGTGTAAGGGGATTAGTGCACAAATATGTTAACTTTATATGCATATCATGTCCAGTATGCATGCCTGTCATCCATGTGACCACACACTCATGTTTGTGCTCACAAACTGACCTGTTTGAAATGCTTGCAGAGCACCTTGCTGACAGCATCTGAGAGTTTGACCTTCCCAGACAACACAGAGGACAAAATGTTCCCCAGCGTCACCATTCCCTGGATCCCACTGTGCAAACACACACATACACACACAGAGGTGACAAATACAAGGGGAAATTACAAGTCAGAACTGGACTTGGTCATATTGCATGATTTTTCTCAATAAATTGAAGGTTGTGTGTATAATGGGAAAAAAACAGATTAAAATAAAGTTGGTCTGAAGTGTCTATGTGAAGAAAACACTGAAATCCTCACTTGGCTATTTGGTATGCACTTTTGAGACGGTTCCTAACTTCAGTTTTTGTTTACTGTCACGGCATGCACACAATATCAGATAATGTGGTAAAAATAACACCTGTGGAACATCAGTCAAACTCTATCCTGCACTGCCCAACATTTCACACACACACACAGAGGGAGAGTGAGGTAAGATGAGCCAGTGGGTAAGTTGACCCACCTCCTGTATGTAGGCATGTGTGCATGTTTTGTCATGTGGCCATAAATTCAGGAAGCACCGATCATGTCTATCTCGCTGTGATGGAGAGAAGCACATGAGAGAAGTAGTAAAACCATGTGAATCACTTAGCTAAAAATTAGCCTGAATTGCTAAGCTATGCCATTTTTCCCAAAATGGTGTTATGGGGCAAAGTGAGCCACAGGTTATGGGGTAAATTAAACTGTGGTTCAACAGTTCAATGCAAAAGCTATCATGCCAAGAACCTACAAGAGAAAATCCAACTGACATTCAACACCCTTTGAAGAGATGGAGAGAGCAGCAGATCCATCATATCAGTGGCAAAAGACAGAAATATTGACATGTCTTAAAAAGAAAGAGGTAAAGGAAGTAAAAACAGTAGGGTACAGTGGAACAGCAGAAGCAAAGAGGGTCCTCACAGAGGAGGTAGAGAAGGAGCTTTCAGATCATATCAAGAAGCTGGCTGATCAGTTCCATCGCCGTACTCCAATAAATACTGTGAACTGAGAGAAAGAAACAACATTCCTGACCCCAACAACTGGACAGTAGGTTGGCAAAGGCTAACTTGTGTTGTGTAGTTATAGCCGACTTTTTTAGGTCAAGGTTGGCACAAGAATTTTATGGCACACCACCGTCTCTCCACCACTGGCTATCGTATGCCTGAAGCGACATCTTTGGGAAGGGCTTCTGCCTTCAAAGTGGTTGGCACAACCTTTGTATTCAAGGAAAATGATTTTTCCCACTTAGTGATGAGTTGAAGAAACTACCTCAACCTCTAAAGGCTGGAGGATCTGCAAGGAAGGAGCAATCGTTCATTTGTCCCTGCAACCTTTATGAACGCATTGTTGAATAGTTGTTGTTGGTTGTTAAAAGGTCTTAAAAAGTCAGATAGTCAGTTCACCCCCAATATGGCTCAACTGACCCCTAACCTGGGGCAAGTTGATTTTCAGGCTCCTTTGTCATAGATGTATTCTTACAATTCCATTTGATAGGAGACACCTTTCTTCATCTTCTTCTCTCATTTTGCCTTACCTTGAGGGCTGCATACATAAAAACTAGCTCATCCCACTCATATACATACACATATGAAAACTGATGAAAAACTTTTGAGGATTTGAACGCTGAATGTCTAAATATCTAAGTACACCATTTTGGCAAATATGTATCATGAAAAGTCATTTGCTTTTGCTTTCCTGCTTTGGATACCAGCAGTTCATATTTGCACTGTACACACAATCACTTGGACGAGTCCAATATTGAAGAGAAAATATGAATATTACTGCCAAAGTTTAGATGCTATTTACATCTGTTCATATCCAAAAAATGTATTGATTTACATCCCTAAAGTACAAATATTTCTGAAGACATGTACCCTGACTCATCAACGACTGGGGCCTGGTCAACTGCTTTCTCCTTCAGGATCTCAATGGTTTTCTGACAGGACACAGACGGTAAGATGGTGAGGGGGGCCGACAGATGTAGACACTGGACAGTCAGGTTGTACCACCTTACAGAGAGAGAGTGAGACAAATGTGTTATTTAACATCTGTGGTTTGGATTAGCTGCCTGATTATGTAGAGTAGCTGACCCTCTTACCAGGGTTTGAAATCCATGGGAGGCTCCGGGCTGAGGAAGCCCTTCTCATACATCCACTGGTCACTCAGGAACTTTGACCTTAAGGCAAGATGACCAGCAATGAGTGTGAACAGATAACAAAGCAAAGTCAGCCTGGTTTCAGACACATTTCACCATCCTGAGGGTTCTGATAAGGCTTGAACCTGAAATTCATCAGGTTTGTGTTATTTGTGGATTTAGCTGCAAAATTTGGAGAAAGTTTTGAGCATTGTGTTCTCACACAAAGGTAAAGTGGTGTGTCTGTTGATTTGTTAAGCAGTTGCTTGCTGCTTTTTGTTCTGATTATTTTAGGATTTGCTTTATCAGTTGAGGAGAGCTTTTACAACTTTGTGCATGTCGTGTCCTGGTGGGCAAGGGGTTTAAGATGCTGACGGTGAAATTGCAACATCCATAGCTCGATGGGGATGTTTGGTGCTTGTCATCTGCTTGTCACTTCTACACTGAATGTTATCAAAAGAAAGGAGTTTTTCTGTTTGTGGGTGTCTGTGTGTCATGAATAACATTAGCATTGCCTCTTGTTTTGATATTTAATCTCACTTCATCATGGTGGATAGTCAGATTATAGCAGTAAACTACCCTGTGAGCAGATGAGACTCTCATTGCACTGTATCAATGAGAGTATCCGTCATCGTGACCTCTATCTCTTACATGTAGTTGCGGACAGAGTCGGCCAGGATGACCACACAGCGCTGGCCCTCCTCAAGCTGCTGAGCCATCTTCACTGCTGCTGCCATGACTGAGCCGGAGCTGCCACCTGCAGTAAAAAAAGGCAAATAATGAAATACATAGTTAGAGGGAACTAACAAAAAAGGATGTTCAAAACCTCCACACAACAATGCAGTAAAATTTTCCTGGGAAACCAATACTATCAAGGGTATCAGTGACATGAACTTACCACACAGGAGACCCTCCTCTCTGATGAGTTTGCGTGACATGATAAACGCCTCCTTATCAGTTGATTTATACCACATGTCAATAAGCTGCATGGAATTGTAAGAGAGAGGGAAACAGGAGTAAGTAAGTTATAAGAGTAAGTAGGCGACATTTGCATGCACAGATGTACACGTGCACAAACACACTCACAGATCTGTCCAGCACTGTGGGGATAAAGTCATATCCGATGCCCTCCACTTCATACGAAATCTTGTTTTCATTCTGATCTGAGTTGTCTGATCCAATCAAAACGGAGCCCTCAGGGTCCACAGCAACTATCTAAAACAAACAAGACAACAGTGTTAAGACTACCAGGCTCAGTAGTGTTTGTATAAGCAGGAAATACGTGCATGGGTCCACTGGTTTAATCGTAAAAGTCCAGCATATGATGTTAAGACTTTGCAGCATTACCAGGCTCAGTAGTGTTTGTATAAGCAGGAAATACGTGCATGGGTGCACTGGTTTAATCGTAAAAGTCCAGCATATGTAGTCTGGGTAGTTAAGAGGAAGCACTAGTACTATATGAGTTGTTGTTGAATTAAAAACCTTTCTACCTTATGTCAAAAAGACTGTACCCAAACAACAGTAACCTCATCTGCACATCACGTCATCCACACAAAGCTCTCAAATCATGGCCATAGATTTAGTGAAATAAAATTCATTCAAAGAGGTTCTTAATCACAACAGATTGTGTTCCTTGCCTTGATATTGGGGCACTTCTCCTTCAACTTTCGAGCAACACCAGTGAGTGTACCACCTGTGCCAGCTCCAGTCACCAACATGTCCAGTTTACCTGAAAGAAAAGGCACATTTTCCTTTCTGATCTGCAAAAAGGCATTTGTTATTGGGTAACAGCAAACAGTCATGCAGAGTATGTTTGCTGAATTCTTTTCACAGAGCAAGTGTGAAAACTTTTGAATATTATTAAAGTAATATTTTTGTGGTGCACAGACATTCATGTCTCCCTCTGGATGAATTGTGATAACTTTGATGGTTCTCTTACTTTTCATCTAGTGCCATCATCAGATCAAAATTTTAATTTGTTGTCAATGACCAGATACCTGCAAGACTAATGATAGTTCAATCAGCCTCAGCTGTACTTGTACTTGTGTTAAGTGCTAATTAGCGAATGTGAGTATCACGGGGTGAACATGGTAAACATTATACCTGCTAAACATCAGCACGTTAGCATTGTCATTGTGGCCATGTTAGCATTTATTCACAAATTTAGCATTTAGCTCAAAGCACTACTGTGCCTAAGCATAACATTACTGTAGATAGCTCAGTCTTAAGTTTTTACGATTATGCAACTATATTATATGACTTTCATCAAATTATCCAACTAATAAATAAGTTCAAAGTTCAAGTATTTTTGTCACTCAACCGCACATGAATTAATAAAAGTGATATAAACATCGTCTACAGGGTCCAGTGCAATTCAAACATACATATGAGCAAAAAAACAACACACAATGAATATATATCTAAAAAAACAAATACAGAACTCTGTGTCCCTGAGTAGTAAACTAAATTAAAACATAGTAGATAAAAAAACTTAGAAGGCAGGTCCCTATTGCACATTCTGTATATAATATATTTATATAAATAAGCATTCAAGTTGCAAACATGTTGGTTATGGCTGATTACAATATAAACCGATCAGTTTTAACTTTGGTCATCTGTTCTACATTTACAAAGAAGACACAAAATATTAAAGCTTCCTTACATTTTACCTGACGCACATATTCAGCCAGACTGTCAACTTTGATTACAAACAGAAATAATATCTATCAATCTATAGACATGCCGTTCCATTAACTAAAGGCATCACATTAAACAAGAAAAATACACCCTCATCCATGGGTGGGGTGCATGGTTAGAAATAAAAAAAGCCTTTAATGAATATGGGCTAGTACACTTTAACAATGCACCAATTTGTATCAGCATGTGCTGGTTTTGAAAAGATTGTTTCCTCTTTAAAATAATTTATTTTTCCCTCCAAGAAAATGTAAACTGCCAGCCTTGTTAAAACTCCCCAATGAAATCTTAAAACGATATCCAATATGCTGGACTAAAGAGCCAGAACAACAAAAGGACATCACTAAGGTACAACATACTGTATGGATTGCACTGTGTATCAAAGAATATACTTAAAATTGATTTTTATCTTTCAGTTCTTCCAAAAGCAACAACAACAAAACAGAATCTTAAGCACAAACCGTCACACTGCTCCAATATCTCCTCAGCTGTAGTGTCATAGTGAGCCAGGGGGTTGCTGGCGTTACGATATTGGTCGAGGATGTGCGAGTTGGGGATCTCATTCTTTAGACGCCACGCCACACCCACATGGGATTCTGGTGAATCAAAAGCTGCAGAAGTAGGAGTACGCACTATTTCTGCTCCGAGAGCTCTCAACACATTCACCTGGAACATCAGAGTTGAATTAGCCAAATGCATCAGATAGAACTGATAAAGTCGTGATCATGAAAAGAGCTGCTTACCTTCTCCAAGCTCATCTTCTCAGGTATGGTGATAATGCAGCGGTAGCCTTTCACTGCAGCAGTCAAAGCAAGGCCAATACCTGCAGGCAGCCAGAGGAGGTTTTGCCTGTTGTTTGCTTCTACAACTTTCTTAATGTGAAATTAATGTTTTCTTCACATCTTGAATGTTTGTCTTCTGTACAATAAAGGTACCTGTGTTGCCAGAGGTGGGCTCAATGATAGTGTCTCCTGGTTTGAGGATCCCAGCTCTCTCAGCGTCTTCCACCATCCGCAGGGCGATCCTGTCCTTCACGCTGCCTCCTGCATTGAAGAACTCACACTTGGCCACTAAACACAATCACATGTAAGAAAATATTATGTCACTGAGTGTGTTGAAGTTTGACTCAGAGTCTCAAAAGATCATGTGATGGATGTGAAATAAATTCATTACTTTATTTTATTTTCAAATATTGGGACTTAACCACTCTGCAAGATAAAAATCCATTGAATTAACATTGTGTGAAAAGGTTGCTTCCAACTATTTTGACTCGACTCCATTTCCCAATATTAACATTTTTTTGTTAATTAAATAATTAATTTCAGTGAATCTGGTTATAATCAGGCTACACAAATAACAGAGCAGAAGATTTTTTACTTTGTGTAGTTTAATTTCTGTTAAAATGTCAGAAAATGGTGAAAAATGTTGATCACCGTTTCCCAAAACCTGAGATGACATCCTAAAATGTTCGTGTTTTGTCCCGACCAACAGTCCACAACCCAAAGGTATCCAGTTTGTTATCATAGAGAACTAAAGAAACCAGAAAATATTCACATTCAAGAAACTGGAACCAGAGAATTTGGGCTTTTTTATTTTAAGAAAACATTTTTTTCTTTAAAAAAAATGACTCAAAATGATTAATAGATTACCAAAATAGCTGGCGATTAGTTTTCAGACAATAATCTGGTCCTGAATACCACAAAAACCAAGAAGACTTTGTGGACTTTAGGAGATCTAGGAAGACCACACACCCACCTCTCCACATAAATGGTGAGGAGGTGGAGAGTGTCAACGACATCAAATTCCTGGGAATCCATATAACAAAAGATCTTTGATAGTCCCATAACACCTCCCACCTGGTGAAGAAATCTCAACAGAGGCTTTTCTTCCTAAGAAAACTCAAACTGGCCAAACTTCCCCCTCAGCTCCTTATAAACTTTTACAGAAACACCACAGAGAGTATCCTCTGCTACTGTGCTATGGTGGGTGTGGTATGCCAGCTGTACCGCCGAGAACTGGAAGGACTTGGTCTGGGTGGTAAAAACGACACAGAAGATTGTGGGAACTGTGCTCCCAAACTTGGGCACAGTGTATGCTAGCTGTCCACACAAGACGGCTAGCAACATCGGTAAGAATCCAACCCACCCAGGTCTGTTTGTCCCCTTGTCATCAGGGAAGAGATACAGAGTCATCAAAGCCTGAACAAACAGACTGAAGAACAGCTTTTTCCTCAGAGCTGTAGCCTCCATCACCCCCCATCCTCCTATATCTAAATATTACCCCACCACCACTGCTGCTAATGCACTCCAACACTTTATTACATACATCTAACTTGTTGTGCAACACCTTTTTATTATTAATTATCTATTATCTTGTTCTCTTGTTTTTATCTTGTTCTCTACTGCTACTGGTCACTGAGTTACCAAACGTAATTTCGTTGTGTGCCTACAATGACAATAAAGTGTCTTATGTCTTTCTGTTGATTGACTAATCAATTAATCGCCTAATTGTTTCAGCTCTAATTGAGTCATCTAAGCAGCACGTGGCTGGTTTCGTTGTGGAGGGAAGGGTAAAACTGTTCTGCAGTAAATGACATTCTGTTAAAGTTGGTGCACTCATGGCTGTGCCCGCACATAAATCATTATCAGCAGTAACAGAGAATCTTATATTAATGTATCAGTCCAGCTCAGCCTATAGTAACCTGAACAGATGTAGGATACAGTTAGGCAGAGCTGAGAAGGTAAAAGAATAGAGTCTCTTGTTGTTTTTAACTGCTCAGGATTTGTGTTTTGTTTCATTAAAGTCCTCCTCCACTCCAAAATTTGTTTTGGGACAGGCATGTACAACCATGATTTTGTTAAGTCACTAGTTTAGAAGCCAATCATGGTCCAAAATGCAAATTACAGGAATATGATGTGGGGACCTGAATCCACCACTTTTGAAATGAAAAATATTTGCATATTTGTTGATTCTGGATTTTTTAACGAGTATTTGTATATGTCTTAAAACATGTCTGGAGGGGGTCAATAATATTTTTGTTGATAGACAACACCTTTTTTGTACATACTGTACTCTGGTCTGTTTACAGATCTGCTTCTTTAACATTTCACACACATCCACTGCACTTTATATGGGATGGCAGCACTGAACACTAAAGTTTATCTAATCAGCATGCTACATTTATATAATCCTTTTTCACAGAAGACATTTTGAGGTCAAATGAATGATATCTGAATTCAGGTTGGCTCACAATCACAATGTCATGGTTAATTAGGATTATTAGTAACACTAACTGTGTTTCCTACAATGACAAATCAAAATGACTGCTGTGAAAAAGGCCTTTAAACTGTCTACACTGGACTTCGCTTTACAACACCAGTCAACCAGACCAGTGCAAATCAGATTATGGAGGATGACTGAACTGAACTAATGTTGGACATCATATTTGTGGAGTGTGGGGTTGTCCAAAGGTCCTCTCACCCACACCTGCCAACTACTACTCATCTGGGACGGCTACAATTAAATCTGGAGTGAACTACAGAGTAATCCCTGTCACGTGAAAACCATTTACGTATCGAAACAAGATCCTTTGTCTAATTAAGCCATGAGAACAAACCAGAGCTTCACTTTCATCAGTTCACAGGAGTGTAAAATGACATTTCTTAGGAGGCTTAAACTGATGGTTTTGGCAGGTTTCATCCTCAGTGAACCCAAAAACCTCACCAGGCTGCCAATACAAAACAGTGCAGCTGAGGAAGTATGCTGTACTGCATTAAAAATAAATGCTTTTCATTCTTTTCAAACTCAAAGACAAACGACTTTTTCTCTTAATGATTTCCAGATTCTGAACAGTTCACCAGGTGTCACCCTATAGTCACAACTCTCTTCCTCATTTCAGTTTTAATTGTGGCTGTGTTTTACTCTATTGGCTATAAGAACAACAGGTCTTTCTTTTTCACCTCAACACCCATGGGAAACCAATACCTCAGACAAAACCCCAACAGTCACACGGTGGGGAACATAAGGCCACAAGCTACATGATACCTGAATGTTCCCTTCTTAACAGGTAAGCAGGGAGCCAATAGGGACACTGTGGTATCAACAGTCCTTAAGAAAAGCAGTGGCGGCTCTTCCGCTTGCACGTATCAAATTAATGTGTTTGTCTGCATGCCTTATTCCCTGAAAGAAGCCTTGTTTTTCTGGTGGTATGCCAGCTAAGACTACCAATCAAATCAAGCCGGCACTTTTTCCCCCACTCTCAAATTTCTTGCTGTTCCAAGAAGGAGAACAATAAGGCTGTTTTTCAGAGACAGGAAAACAACATTTTACTGTCCCGTCCTGTTCATCTTCTCTAGCTATGTGCGTAATAAGTATGCAGACAAATTTACATGACTGAGGCAACCAGTCACACCTCCGAACAACCTGTAATAACTCTTACAGGTTGTTCAGAAGTGTGACTGGTTGCCTCAGTCATGTAAATTTGTCTGCATACTTATTACGCACAATCTGTATTACTATTACGCACAACTTGTAAGACTTATTACAGGTTGTTCCAGGTAACAAACATGAATACAGGGTGGACAAAATATAGATACATAGATAGTGGTTTTAAAATTAAGGTGTTTTGTAAAAAGATTTTGTATAACTATAAGCAAAAACATTCCTCTTGCAACTGATTAATAAGTACAGCATCAACTTCTCATATCTTTTTTGGATGTTTTTGACCTTTTCACAACTTATAAGTGTATTATCACTACAGCATTGCACTTGCATTGATTGGTTATTACTATACCATAAATGGAAAACTGTCTACAGGTGTCAGACCAAAATAATTGTACACCATTTTATGTTAAAATAATTTTGTGTAAAGAGTTAGTTGTGCAAATATTTGCATTTTTCTGTTATTGATACACAAGCACATGTGGGTGAGTCCACATGAAAGTTTTTACTCACAAATCTCACACTTGAGTCCAAACTCCTGAGGGATTTTGTTCAGACGAACCAGAGGTGTGTCCCCAATTTTCCCGAGGATGTTGGGGAGGATTCTGGGGGTCTTGATGCTGAGATGGACAGAAGAGAAAATACCCATGAAAAAGTCACCAGCTGTGGCGTGTAAATGCAGCATTCTTCACATGCTCACCTTTACCTGATCACAGTTTTAAAAGAGTGTGAACCTATCCTTTAATAATGATATTTGAGTGAGCTGTGAGAGCACCAAGGTCTTATAGGTCTTTTTCGAGTGATACGTTTTGATTTGTCATAGCACAAAAAACATGGCTGTAATTAATAACACCAAGGTGTATTTCATTTTGGTGAGTCAGCTCCAGGGTCCCGGACTATGGATGCTGGTTCACTGAAACACTTAATGGAACTAGTTACAGCTGTGCTTTTCCTCCAATGACAGGTCAAAATATCAACTATGAAAAAGGTCTTTAGTACATACTGGCACAGGAATGACTCGCTATCACACCTTAATTAAGACATAGCTAATTTTGCCTCTCCACCTATGACATGCAAGAAATTTTAGCATCCTAAATACACTGATCATGGGCAATAAAATACACTGCTTATGTAAACTGATGTGTGCATATACCATATGCTATAAGGTACCAGCAAAGTGAACCTATCCCAACAGAGCAGTATGAAGAAGATGTAGCACGACCATGCATGTAGCATGAACAGCACAGTTGTTACTGAAAAGAGTTTTGTTACATGCTTTTCTTACACTTTAGTCCTGCTTCCAGCGTTAATTAATGCCAACAAAGACTGATTTAGTTTGAGAGTTTTCATTATTATGAGTCTTACCTTGCTGGGTGGCTGTGAGGTGACTCTGAAACAGGTGCTCCCAGGCTCCAGGTACATCTGCTGGGCAAATCAGGTCGGATCCAGTTCCTCTCATCATCAGCCTCTTCTCTGTTCTCCAGCTCACTCTCACTGTTTTCCCCACTCTCACAGCGTGATTCATCCTGAACCTTGGGACAGTCCTGTTCTCTATTTACAGATAACTTGTGACCATGGGTGATAGTTATGGCGTCTCCATCAACATGAGTCTCACTGGAAGACTTTTGACCCAGAGTGACATCTGCATTTATCAGGTTAGCTGCATGTGGGTAAAGAGTAGGAACACCTTCCGAAGCTGCATTACCAGAAACAGAAGGCATGGCTCACCTAAAGGGAGATGGGACAGATATTACAATCACACATGCACATAAACACAGCCTTCAGATTTTAATGAATAAATAGCAATCTGCTTGAATCTGGCTAAAGATTACACGCATTTAAGTGTTTTTGGTCTGGTCAAGAAGTGAATGAAATTTCCACAGATTTCAGGAAAATAATATAGACAGCATCAAAATGGCCTTTTACACTTAACTGGTTGTATATAACTTTTCCTGTTGGTTAAAATCCGACTGAAATTACATTTAGTCATCCAGTTTTGTATTCAAATAATAATTATTTTAAATTTAGTGACAATAGTTTTTTATCATTAAAATGAAGAAATAAAGGTATTTGGGGAAATATCAGAAATACGCATTTTCTGTCTTGGCAGCTGGAGTGTGTCTGGCAGGCTGCCAGAGTGCTGATGTTACACTGTACGAAACAAGAGACAAAGGAAACAAACTTGTGCTGTGGCCTACATGACATGGGCAGATAGCAGGCTATTAGCAGTGGTATTGAAGAGGAGGAACCACACCAGCATCTGACCAGACCGAAGTGACATTTGCAGCAAATTAGCTAACTAGCCTGTTAACTGATGTTAGTGGTGCACTTTCCCCCAATGAATGTTTGTTTGGTGGCTCGTTCAACAAGATAAGGTGCAGGACAAGACGTGTATTCATGTTTGTAAGTTAGATAAGAAGGAGACTTTAGCAGGAAAGCTAATGTGAGTTGTTGTTCAGAGTCTGTGTTGTGTAGCAGGATGCTATCAGGCTCAGTGTGACCGTCTGCTCTGCCTATGATGGCAGCTATGATACACTTTCTGCAAATATGGTTCAAATTAATCAATTGAAAGATAGAGGGCGTCATCATGAACCAAAAAAATATAAATTTCTCCTTTTTACATTTTTTTCTCAAAGGAGAACACATGACAATTATCAGATCAGATATGTATGCTGAAGCAGACAAAAAGCATGCAGTTTCAGTTGGACTTAAAAAAGAGAAAAATGCAAAAGAAAGAGGAAAAAACATGTTGCAGTTAAAGCTGCATTGATTGAGGTTTTGGCCACTTTGGGGCAATGTAAACATTGACACATTATCACCCTATAAAGCAGTTATTGCAACAGTGTAATTAAACAATTATCTATTTACACATCCAACAGACAAGGAGCAACATTAGTATTAATTTGCAGTCATGTTTCGACCAAACTTGAGCACAAGAACTCTCCTTTTAGCTCAGTTTTGGTCTTCATTGATTCCTATTTAAAACATTGATGGTTCCTGGAGGATGAACCCTATAATGACTTTTCATCTAGCGCCACCATGATGATGATGTTTGTGGTTTTGAGCAAAATGTCTCAACAACTATTGGATGGATTGCCATGAAATTTGGTACAAACATCCATGTTCCTTTAGAATTAATTGCAATATCTTTGGTGATCCCTTGACTTTTTATCTAACACCATCATCAGGTAAAAACTTTCAGTTGGTCCAATAATTTGGTTTATGACCAGATACCTGCAAAATACCATTCCCATCAGTCTCACATGTATGGTAGTTTGTGTTTAGTGCTAATATGCAAATGCTAACATGCTAAAAAGTTCAACTAAATTGCTGATAAACATCAGGATGTTAACATTGTCATTTTGAGCATGTTAGCATGCTGACATTAGCATTTAGCTCAAAATATCATTAAGTACAGCCTCACTGAGCCGCTAGCATGGCTGCAGACTCTTGTTGACTCTGCAGAGTTTTGGACATGAATGGAAGGCCAGCAGGCTTGTTTAAACAGGTTTTTCCTGGTGAACTGTATGATGAGTGTCAAGGTACCAGGCCTTCAAGACATGACTTTTACCGCACAGCACAGTGTTCATAAACTGTAGCAGTTGTCCCATATCTGGTGGGAAATGATGTCGCCATACATGCAAACATACTGCAGCTCTGTTTGATGAGTCAAGTAATAATGAAGAAACACCAAAAAACTAAAAGAGCAACAAAGTGGTTGGTATTAACACAAACTTTTGTTGGATTACAGCAATTACAAGCAGACACCTTGCCAACCAAATAGTCCTAACAGATGTCACAGAGGGATGTGTCCTCCAACAGATACCCTGTACCTAGCAGATCCCTCAGATCCTCTGCAGCTGGACTCCTTGTTGTCCCAAGGATTTCAACAAAAACACATGGGGAGACAGCTTTTAGTCTCTGGAACAATCTGGCTGAGGATCTGAAGGACTCCACCTCTATGGACATTTTTAAGAGAAACTTCTTAGTTTCTTTTTAGCCTGGCTTTTACTGAATTTGTTGTGCCTTTGCTCACCTCTGTTTGTTTGCTTTTGTCGCATTGTCTTTCGGTCATGTGAAGCACATTTGGCTACAACCACTGTATTAAATGTGCTATAAACATAAAGATTGATTGATTGATTACAGCTCATTAGTGTTGATTAAAAAAACTTTGTTTTCATGGGAGAATCATTCAAATGCTCAAATGTCACTGGAGCACTCAGACAGACAACATAACAAGGACTCATTAATGTCATGAAGGTTGGTTCTGATTGGTTGACATAAAATACATTAAATTAACTGTATGTACTATTATCCCTGACATGGTGATTTTTTAAATCATCTTGCTTATTGATAGTGTCGTGGAGCTCTACAGGAGATATAAGCCACATGCCAATAAAGGCCAAATCATTATTCAATAATCAATTAATGATCATTTATGCCAAACAAAAAGTCATCTGGTGAAATTCACGCACACTTTTTATTTCTCTGATGTTTTCACATCACAAACGATAAACAACAGCATTAAACAAACTGGTAACAAACTGTGGCCAGTAACAAACTGGCCAGAGTTTCACACATTGACCATACACAGTCCAGCCGTATGCTAGGTTTTGACCTAGTCTTCTTATTTGTCTTGTGTCCCGCAGACTAACTTTAATAAAAATAAGTATCTGCTCGACATGTCAAGAGACTATTATGATAATGCTGTCAGGATCATAAGTAGACCTACTGCTAAAGATACATTAAACACATTGATTCAAGTACAGTGGTTTTAAATGCAAGACTACAGCTGTTTTGTTTTTGCACTGGATTTGTTATCATAAGTTATATTCAAGACGAAGTGAAACAAAGTGATCATTCATAAAAGTATGGATAAAATAATACATTTAAAAAATAATAATAATCCGTCATTAACATATTTCGATAATTACGGTAACTTATCCGGTAATTAGTTTTAGTTTCGTTTTAGTTTTGGTGATTTCATTTAGGTTATGCATTTATTATAACATCAGGCGAACATCTTCTGTGTCAATTATCAGTTTAATGATATTTTTTTATTTTACATTAATTCGCAAATTGAATGCAACTGCGACATTAATGAAGAAAAAAATCCGGATGTTTCGTCACAGTAACCTGATAACAGTGATGAAATAAAAAATGATGCAATAACTGCGGAACATAACACATATCCATCTGAGGATGCTGTGGCATTTAATCCTGACTGGTAAGTCAAACGGTTACTTTAAAAAAAAATATATGCTACATGTAGATCAAGAACAACAGTGTCTGTGCAGCCCAGTGATGCAGGTGCTGAATCACTATTAATAAACATGCTAAATGCTTTTCATTGTCGTGCACTCACCTGTACGTCAGCCAGCGTCTAGTCAACAGCAGCTGCTAAGGTCAAAGACTGACTGAGCCTCCTACCAGCAGACACAGACCGGAACAATCCACATCCACAAACCCTCCCTGCACTGATGGACGTGGGGCAGTTTCTACTCTTTATTTTCATACCTTCACTCTCCAATCAGCACTCACTGACTCACACAACCACTAACCAGTTAAACACCAGTGTGGGAAGAATATTTCAGCTTCTTTACTGAAGTGAAAAATAGCAACACCACTGTGTATAAATAGTCATTTACATGTAAAAATCCTGCATTCATAATTTAATTAAACACAAAATATTATCAGCAAAGTGTGATTAAAGTATAAAAAGTACTGGATTATTATTACTGATGCATTTTTATGTAGCCGGTGGAGGTGCAGCTAATGTAAGAACAATTTATTTGATTCATTCTTGGCACTTTCTTACATTATGTTTTCTATTGCTGGTTCCTTGTTTTATAGTGGGAGAAATGGGCAGCACCTCTGATAGGACCACAGAGCAGCAGAGCAAAAGAGGAAACAGGATGCATGATTTCTGTTTGCTTGAGTGTGAGGAAAAAATAAACCACAAGAAAAATGGAAGACAGACATCAGACTTGCATCAGTGGCTTATTGATTTCAAATTTGTTAGATTTAGATTATGGACAAATAGCCACTGCAGGTAGTTTAATCTATTACATCATATTTTAAACTGATCGTATGTTTTAAATGTAAATTCTTAATCTGTATAGTAACTATAGTTGTTAGATAAATGCAGTGGAGTGTGAAGTACAATGTTTCCGGCTGAAATTCAGTGTGGTGGAAGTATTAAGTAACTCAAAATCATGCAGTACTTGTGTGAATGTGTTTCATAACTGTAAATCGCAAGTCACCATCTCTTAACAGCACAAAACATCCAAGTTTTAAATGTTAACTTCTGTAGATATTCTCCTGCACACAATAACATCTGGGAACATTTTTATCTTACAGTTTCTCAGTTAGTAGCTTTTTCCTATAAAAATCCTCCATTAAAAACACAAATACAGTTATTGTACAGTTTGTCATAGGATTAGTGTAGTTCCTCAAGTAGCAATTGTACGGCAACTTCCTGAACACAAACTATATGGAACCAAATCATGGCCGACCTTCCTCTTTACAGTTTTCTGGCCTTTGATACGTGGTGGAAACCTCCCAAAACGTCTGTCTCAGAGAGAAATGTTCTGGATAGATAAGGTAAATGCAATGCTCCCACATGGTCTAAATGACTTCTTTACCTTTAAACCTTTTATTTAATGTCTAGTGTTGAATTGTCTTTTAAAAAGCTCCTAACTTGGCCTCGCTGGTTTCAGATATTACTATCAATGCAGAACTAGTAGCTGAGTGTTGTTTTGTTTGTGGGTGGGTGTGGATGTGGAGGGCCTCCTCTCAGGTGTAACTGTTGATTAGTGATAATGTGTCATTTTTAGTGAGGTCACTGCTGTCACACACACACAATGTTTTAGACTACGATTCATCTAAAACACCTATACATGAGGTGATTTGATGCTCTTTCACTATGGAGTGTCACCGCCTTTCCTCTCTTGTTCTAGAGAACATGACATTAGTGCATATTTTATATAGTGGACAAGGAAGAACAAAGAAATTCAGTTAGAAATAATCAAATAATCTGCAAATTTGCAACGTCAGAGCAGGCCAACACTAATAATAGAGCTGTGGTTAAAATGCAATAAGGAGGAAACTGTCCGTTATCAGCTGTGTGTCAAACGGAAGGCTGGTAATTATAGAGACTATTAGGCCAGAAGAACAACTGTATGATACTGAAAACCACTTTACTTATGAGAATTAGACAAAATTTACAGACTCATGTAGCTACAATCTTCAAACACACAATGAATGTCCTGCAGGCAAAGGGAATATTTCATTAGCCACATGCACTAATTAGGCTGTTACAATCAATAAGCTCTTTATCACAGTTTATTGGAGATTTATTGTAACTTAATTGGTTTTATGAACCCTTCAGACTTTCTAAATAATAGCTAAATGGTCTCTCAGTTACTTCAGAGTCATTTAGGGCTGTTAATAATAATTTGACATATTTATATTCATGTATTTGAATGACATGCATTTTAATGCTTTATTTACTGCATTATTTTTTTGTTTTTAGATTTATTATATTGTATATTAATGTGTATTTAATCATCATGTCAAAGGGAGAATTGTTCCATTTCTCTTGTTCATCTCTATGAGAGATGAAATCTTGTATCACGGGAGGCATTATGAAAAAAAGTCCCTTCAGGAAAAACTGTGGCTGCAGAGATAATCCATGCTTGTTCACTGGAGGTAAACAAGAAAATAACGCAGTTTTGTGATATAACTACATGGCCAGTCGGATTTTCAAAAGTGCTAAGACCAACAGAAATGTATCTTTGCACTGTTTTCTGTTTTAAGTAACTATGAGGTTGAAGACCAGCAATGTCATCAGTTTAGTTTGATTTATTAGCACAAAGGAAGTGATAAAAACAAAAGTATATAAAAACAAACATAGCAAGGATTGTGCAGGAGAGATAAGAAACCCCAAAGGGCTTATAGTAAACCTCCCCTCTAGGACTTACAATTTATTCTAACACCATGGATATTTCTTTCCTTAACAACCATTGTTATCTGTATCAGGCAATATTATCAGACTGTTCATTTGAAAAAGTTACCTCAGCGCACTCAAAGGAGTTGGAAAAATAACAGATTACATGTTAGGTGTAACAATCACTGTGTCCATTTACCTCTTGCTGTTCTCCATGTGACTGAACAGGAGAAAGTAGCTCTAATATCAGAAAGCATTGACATCCTAACTTTGAGATTTATGCCGTGTAATGATGAGCGAGATTCACAAATCAGTCGTGTTAAGTAAAAATTTTAAATTTAATGAGGTGAAAGTCATTTCAGAAATCAAGAAAATACATGTTCATCAATGCTGTCACAGCTTCAAAATCAGGTACCTGTCAATTCGCCCTAGAATAGATCGGGAAAGGTACAAACTTAAAAAAAGAGTGGGGATGGATACAGGGATACAGGAATGGAAGGACAAGTAGTCATGGCTTGTGGTTTAGAACCGTCCTGAACGTTCTCTGTCTCTGGAGCGACGTCTCTCGTGGTCACGGCCGCCTCCTCGACCTCTGTCCCTTGAGCGAGATCGTCTCTCTCTCGATCGTGATCGAGACCTATGACGGCTACAGAAGTGAAGAAGGAGTGATTATGATTTGTTAAAAATTAATACCTCCAAACCTCGCCTGAGAAAGATGTTATAATCTGCAAAAACAAGTATTCATGTAGGTTTATTTAATTCTCTCTGAATGTAAAGGTGATGAATATGTTTGTACCTCTTCCTCCGGCGCCCGTAGAGCTCTCTTCTCAGTTCACGCGAGATGGGCTTCAGATGCATGAAGTTACAGAAGCCACCACGAGTACATTCCCTGTGGAGAGAGGGAAACTTCAATCAGTTAGAGCAGAGAAGAAAAGGACATGACAGAGGAGTCACACGCAAGTTTCACACAGCAGCTGCAACAGATGAATCTTTGGTGTGCTGATGTGGAGATTGAGCCATTTAAAACCAAAGACTTGCTACAAACTTACTTATAAACAGACTTTGAACAAAAGCTTTATGTTGGAATCTGTAAAACACTGAAAATATGACAACGATCAGTCACAAGAATTGATTTATTTTTAAGAAATTATTAAATCAAATGGATGAAAATAGAATTATAAAATACCCTCCTTTCATCAGGACTTAACTTTGGATAAAAGGCACCATTGTGTGACCCTATTTATCAATCTGTTGAGAACTTTTGATACTGTGGATCTGTGTCCTCAGTACTGGTCTCTCAGTTGAAGCTGTACAGTAGTTTATGAAATATTTAACTAGGCAGGACACTATGAGCCTCATGCAAGAACATTTTAAGATTCTTATCATATGTTGCTCTTACTTTTTTCTGTGAGGTTTGCGCGTGTTGTTGTTAAAAAAATCATATTTGCCAAATTGCAAAACTTGTGGCTCATTTCAGCCTGATGAATATCACCTGTTTGTGAGATTTAATCATTAGTATAATCAACGTCCTTTAAATTGCCTTAAAATTGCCTGTTCCACTCCGTTTGTGTTTGGTAATTTACAATCTGCTTTTAATATTGTTCAAGAAGGACAACATGAGCTAAAATTAGATCTAAATGCTGAAAAAGTAAAGTTGACAAATTCTAAGAAACAATGCACCTATTAGATGTCAATGCCATTCAGGGTGCTGAAAATTGTTAACATCTGGGTTTGTAAATGATAACTGCCTTTCTATCAGGCCTCAAAAACTGAAGCCAAGAATTTGCCTCAAAGGAAAAACAAACATTTCTTTCTGTTGTGGACCATGGATATTTTATTTTTACAAGCATGACTCTTCTCTATGTTTTACATATACTGTGGGGTCCAAAAGTCTGAGACCACATTGAAAATATTTTCAAGTTAACCTTGAAATAATCAGAAAGTTTGAGGATTCAAAAGTTATTACATGTAAAATGAAGAAGAAATATTTAAGATTCTGTACAATTTCTAGGTCAGCAATGAATTTAAGCAAATTTAAAGCTTTGAACAACTTAACTCCTTTGTACAAAAGGTCAGATTTCCTTGAGTTGTATCCCTTCCATTGAAGCGTTCAGATGACACTGATCTGATCTTCTCATCAGAGGCTCGTTCAAGTAACTCAACTTGCAGCCGGTGTTCATTTGTTATAAATGTGGCTGAGTCTCAAGTTTCCAGCAGATCATTTCTTACTAAGTAGCATTGTGATAATGGGAAACATGGCATCAGGACTAAATGAAAGTATCAGAAGTCAAATTGTTATTCTAAACAAAGAGGGGCTTTCTCAGCAGTGCATGGAACTCTGAAACGCTGTGCAGAAACTTGATCAGTTGTATCCAAAGCACGATCAGGCAGACCAAAAGTGACCACACCATCAAAAGATCAATACATCAAACTTAGTTCCCTGAGAGACAGAAAAGCAATTTCATCACAGATGCAGAATTTGCTGAATAAAGAAAACAAGACTCCAATCAGCAAAAGTACTGTCAAAAGAAGGCTGTGTTGTAGTGGTCTCAGAGGACGAGTAGCAGTTTCTAAACCACTTCTCAGGAGGGGAAAAAGGCCAAACGCTTGGCGTGGGCTAAGAAATACCAGCATTTCACAGTGGATGACTGGAAAAAAATAGTATTACATTGGAAACAAATGCAAAGTAGAAGTATCTTAAGTGGTGGTCTCAGACTTTTGGACCCCACTGTAGTAAGTATATAAACTGTTCTATCATGTAGCACTCACCCCATTTCATACTGGCGACAGCAGGCTTCTCTAAAGTCTGTGACAGGAGAGAGTTCAGCATGGATGGGCTGCCCATTAAACCACCGATTATTCAGGTCTATCACAGCCTTCTCAGCGTCCTCTTCATAACGGAACTACAAAGAACCATCAAGAGACAGACAGAGTTTACTTGAAGAGAAAAAATCAGACTCTGCATGCAAATTAAAAACCAATGGCATTTCAGTAGCAGCAACATGAGGTTTTCAGGCCGACACCCACCTTCACATACACGTTTCCCACTAGGTGGTCCCCGAGGTTGTCACACACGTTCATTTCCTCCACCTCTCCGTACTTTTCTTCCATCTCTGTGAAAACCTCCTGAGAGGATGGCAGAGAAAAATGAAGTGTGACATCATGTAAATGAGCAACGCTGACTTATAGCCCATTATCTAGATGTTGACAACTTCAACTTTTGATCAGATTTTGTGCATAAACGTGTAAATAATGCAGTTTTCTCAGAGACGATTGTTTGAAAGTTAACTTACTGGAAATATGAACCTGGTGCTGATAAGCTAATATAATTTTTGCTTCATGTGTTTAGTGCAATGTGTGATACTGCAATTATAAAATCCAGGTCATATGGACTACACACCATTCAGTGCTCTTTACAACAATTCCTTGATATTTTAAAATAGAATATATTTAGAAGAATTCATCAACAGTTACATACTTTATATAGTTTTATCTGATCCTGTGGACATGCCGTTAACGTTAAAGAAAATGTAGCAGCTATAAACTGGTGTGGTTGTGGTTTGAGACCAGAACTACATGAGACAATCTTTCAAATGGCATGAATTACCTCAAAAAACTCGTCGTAGTGCTCCTGCATCTCCATGTCACTGATGGCACCTAGTGGTGATAAAAGAGAACGATAATAAGTGAAACAAACAAATAAACATGGATATAATTCATAAATTCTGCAACAAATTCTTGTTTGTTACACAAACTGAGACAAACTTTAATTCCAGACATGAAGTGCTGTTTCAATGATTAGCAACACATTTTGATTTAGTGAACTATTTTCTGATCAATGAAAACCTCTTAAGTGATAACAAATGACAAAACACGTTTAAAAATCTTCTGCTGCGTTCTTGTGGCAGTGAAAACATGAGCATGTAAACAGAGAAAATTACATTTTTGAGGACTTAAGATTCCTGTTAAGGGTTGAAACACTTACATGTCAGACCATCAGCAGACTGGGCACTGTTTTGAGGGTTCCTGTAAATGTTCAGGAGGGCAATTGTCTGAAACACAACATGTACATTTTTTTAGGATGATCTTGTTTTGATCAGGGCCGGGTATCAACATCAGTACTTTTTTGATATTGACTAAAATGTGACAAATAAAAACATAAGTCAATTCAATCACATTGAAAACTGTTTAATAACAATCATTAAAAGAAAATAAACTGTGAGGTACACAGTTACAGATTTCAAATACAACCTCAGACCAAGAGACGTCAGAATTTGAAAATACCCTTTCAAGGATGCAAATTCCTGTTCTGACTGATCAAAGGTCAACTGTAACAATTTATTGACTATTGATAAGCAAGTATTGTCTGGGAGCAGCCTTCTACCCCTGTTTTTATCACAATGGTTTCATCCGTGTCTTTGTCGTTGTAAACTGTCTATCAGTCCTATTGTTTGAATCTATGACTATCACATAGATATCACTACTTCATTTGCATTTTATTCACAGCTTTATGTATAAATTAGTTAAGGCGACAGTTCTTTCTTCAGATTGTCAAACAGGTTCCCAACATCTTTTCAATGCTGGGATTGGGGCAGCTGTGTGTGACAATTTCTGTACTTTTCCGAAACCGACACACCTACTTCCTGCAGTGATTGGCCAGGTGTGTGGATGTGAGAAAGTAGTCAGGGTTTGAACTTCTCTCTCTATCGCTCTTTTCATTCGTTACACAACTATTTCTGGCACCTTTCGTGTGAACAACCAAGTGCAGCACTGTGAATGTCTTCTAAGAGAGTCTGTCTGAAATGGTTATCCCCATGATCACCGTGTCTCGCCTGACACCCAAGTGTGGGTGTTCAAAGCAGCTATAAACACTTGCTTTTCAACGTGGTCGGACAACACGTCGTTGGAACTAGTTCTTTTCTAGCATAACCTGGCCCTGTTGCCACACCTCTTCCATACAACCTTAAACTGTATTAGCTGATATCTACTTAGTGGAAAACGAGATCACTCGACACACTCTCCTTCCACGCATCTTCTGAAATATCAACCCCTGGTTCTTCACTCCAATATTTCCTCAGATTAACAACTAAATATTCAATATGTTCATTAAAAGGATGTACCAACTTGGATATCAAATACCTGGAATTAGGTGACATTTTTAAAATATCAAGAGAGGATGCTGCTCTAAAATAATGTCAAACCTGTTAACAACAAAAAAATGTTGAAGATAATATTTTTCCTGTAAGGAATGATGCCACTTAAATCTTCAATTGTTTTAAGTCCCCTACCCTTCCACATAAAACACGTTGTATCAGAGTACGAAGATAAAAATGAAAGATTAAAGTAAGTATAAACTAAATCAGCTGGTTATCTGAGGGGCTTTTCTAATTTGGTTGAAGAGTTGTAAGGAATTTCTCACAGTGAAGCAAGGTCTTTGTGAAAGATTTACTTAGCTTTGAAACAAGCCCAGGTCAAAACCTAGTATATGGCTGAACCGTTTATGGTCAATGTGTGAAACTGTGGCCAGTTTATTACTGGAATAGTCAGTGTGAATTCCTGGATATTAAATGTTCATCTGCATTTTTCTGTAGTGGTCCCAGTGATATTTGCTGGTAAAGTGTATTTAAATAGCATATCACATGACATGGTTAAGCAACATTTGAGTCAAAAAATAAAAAAAAAAAGGTTATAAAAGCAGAGGAAGAACAATACTTTCCACTCATATCTTGGGATGTTTGATTTAGATGAGAACTTATTTTAATTCTAATTATAACTTTTCTAATTATCTGTTAACTCCCCCTGCTCTTTCATCTGTTTCACTCTGCGGATGGCTCTAGTTTTTCACTCTGCATTGAGTATTTTATCGGAGTGATGGTTATTTGTGGTGTTTTAACCAAGGTTCTCCCTGATATCTCTATGCACCTTTTTTCTGCCTCTTTTCCCATCGATCATGGAGGCTGCAGTTGAAATTGCAAATGAAAGTTTTGGGTGCAAATTCAGGTGGCTTATCTCCACCCAGTTACCATCAAATCAAGCTCACCCCCACACTAAACTGATATAACAGCCTACATGATTTGCATTTTTACCAGCAAGACTCGTGTTTTAATGCTGTTGTTCATCGTTTGTGATGTAAAAATGTCAGAGAAATAAAAAAACTTGCACCCTGGTATTAGCTTCATTTATAAAATCCAAACGCACTACGGAGTGTCTCTCCTGCTGGCTGCTGACAGCGCTGTCAGCCGGAGGGTCAATCACACTGGACAGTAGAGGTGGACGCAGAGACGCTGGTACACGTCTGTTTAAAAAGGAGTTTAGCCAATGTCGCTACAGTTAACATTGGAGCTGAGAGCGTCAGAGCAGGAAAAACAGTCACTCTGCGTCGCGCTGCTGTCCTCTGCTTCCATCATCTAATGCCGACTCATTTTGAAAGAACAACGGCCATGAGGAAATTCCAACACTCAGACGGCCGACCAATGGTGAAACTTCATCATTCAGTGAGTCATTCAGTAGGGCTGGCTTATAGAAACAAATCTCACCATAATTCCCATTAGACATTAGAAAAATATTGTTTTCTCTAATGTTTGGGTACTGATACTGAATAACTACCATAATCTAGAAATTAAATGTCGGGACATTCGAGGACAAAAAAATATGATCTTACCTGGCTGAATGTTGGCTTATTGTGTAATCTGGAGCAGCGGTCTCCATGTCGGCAGGCACCAATTTTGAAATAAAAAGAGCAGTTCACCCTGCGGAAAAAGAGACAATAATGAGATGAGGCAAACAGAAAAACATACATATTCTCTGGAAAATCTCTCTGAAAATCCACATCTGAAGTCAATTCTTTCTCCAAATAGATGCAATTATCTCAACATAACCAATACATTTTTTCTCAAAAATGTTATGACTGAAACAAACTGCAGAAAATGCTATTTCCACTGTCGGTTTGTTATGTGAGCCCGGAGCCTTGGTACGCCAGAGTCTGAACTCTGGTAGGCTTACAAACATCTCCTCTGACAATGTTTCCTATTTTGATGTAAACATCTAGATAAATATGCTGCCTGAAAGTAAACTGTAATGTTATTTCTCCATCATTTCAAGCTGTGCCATTTATGCAAGGCAATCGATAAATGTACCCACATTGTATCATTTATGCGTGACCATCATCTTGTCAGATGAAATAAGGATGAAAATATGATCTGACTTGAAGGAGGAGTCTAATTTTCCCTCCTACTGTAATTCATCCTACTGACCACTTTTCCTTGTTAGTTAACACTTAATCCAAACCTTATTTTTTTGGGTACCAACCGAGATATAAGCATTACATGTAGTATACTAGTATATGGTCAAGTATCAGATGCCTGGTCAGGTTCGTAATCTTGTTTACTAATCTTTGATCACTTTGTTCCTGAGGATTTTTCCAGGCTTTAGTTTTAGACCATTTTATTTCGACAAAGTTCTTTCATGGCTGCTTGTAGTAATATTGAATATCAGAAAATCCCAGTGCCCAGCCACGGCATAGTGCCCACTAATATTTATTATGTGATTTTGTAAAAAGTTAGGTGGGGCTAGTTAGAGCAAATTGTAAAAACAGAGAAATAATGTTTTCTTTGTGAAATATTCTTAACTCTTCTTCATCATTTAATCATCATCTAAAGGGAGAGGGGAGAAATACATATAATCATTATCACTATAAACGAGTGTAATATGGCAAGTACTCTGATAGCCTTATTAACTAAAGCTTTCAGTAAGTTTTAAGTTTATTTTTAGCTTTAATAGGGGCATGGCATGAACTGTTGCCTAGCAACAGAAAAGACTTTTGCTAGGAGAGAGAGACATTGGAATAAAATAGGTTTACAAAGTAGTAGGAGAATAACCACGTTACTGAATGAGTCAAGCACCTGTTCTCACTCACTGCTATGAACTTTAAGATTACCACCGTGAGATCACACGGTTGGGGGACTGAGGTTTAAATATTTCAGGATTTGGGAACCAATTTGCTTTCCTTAATAACGCACTGATAAGTTCATTTCGAGCCCATATCGTTACGAGTCTTTGTTTAAATATTTCCATTGTAACAAAGGGTTTAAGAAAGTCGCTCTCCAACTACAGGATGAAAATGTAGTGAGAATATCACTTTGACTCTAGTTTAATGAGTAAGGTAATTGTATTTTCATTCAGGAAAACTACCTGGACTGTTCCTTGTGACCACCCCAGCACTGTTCAGCACCCAGATGTTAACAGCAGCTAACGTGAGGTTAGCAACGGCGGCGCGGTATTTTACTGTTAGCTTGCTAGCATTAGGCGCTACAGCCACTGTATCACCTACAGGCTGTAAACAACACATATTTACATACACAGTGGCACTTGACAACGAGGGTTTTTGGAGAAAATGGTTAGCAACAATTGCTTAACAACAAATTTAATCAATATAAGCTACTTACTTATCTTTCTCTGTCCCAAAAATGGACGCCAGGTACTCCGCCATCTTGGCTGGTCTGTGTTCAACCACCGGCAGCTACGGCACACTTCCGTCCTGAATCCTTCACAATAAGAGCGTAATCTGTGCAGGCAGAACTGAATTTTTTCACACAACCTGCAAAAAATGTATATTACAAAAAGTTAATTAGCCACAGTGGTTTACTGAAGTAAAAGTAGCAATACTGCAATATAAAAAATACTTCTTTACAAGTAAAAGTCTTGAATTCAAAGTTAAAGATCCCCTCCAGACATGTTTTAGGACATATAAAAATCCTCTGTTGGAATAATAAATTATGTCTGACATGTTTTTCCATACAAAATGTTCAGTTACCTTGTTAAAAATCCTTAAAATGACATCTTCCCTTCTACCTCATTAAAATAAATCCAGAATCTATGAATATGCAAATATGTTTCATTTCAAAAAATTAAGCTGCTGGATACAAGATGTTTCCCACCTCACTGAAAGGTTCATTCTCAGTGTATGTGCACTGGAGGTTTCAAGTTTCCACATTACACTTGTGGAAATTATAAACTGGCCCTCGATGGCTCCAGACAAGTTGTGATGTCATAAATTATGCTTGTAGGCCCACCCCTTAAACTCAGATTTTAGGACAGGGATTAACAGGGAAACTTTCCTTCTTCAGCAGATGAATGTGAAAACAGCCTTCTAGTGTCAAACTCTGAGCATACATCATTCTGCACAGTGAAGCTCAAACATCCAACTGAGGGAACAAGAAGAAAAACACATTTTTGACTGGAGGGGGACTTTAAGTAACAGTACAGAAGTATTAGTTGCTAAATTTACTTGAAGTATCAAAAGTAAAAGTATTCATTATGCAAAATGGCCTCACTCAATGATATATTGTTTATACATATACAGAAATAGAGTGTCTCTTGGAAGTTTTGATGTTTTTTGACTAACAACATGTAATCAAATTAAATTTACTATGGCTTTTAAAAATAAAAAAATCTCTTATATGTAAAAGTGAAAACTAAGTTCTACAAAATGATCTAAATTAATCAGATGTAAAAAGTATAATCTCTTTTATTTGTAAATCTAGATCGGAAAATGAACTATTAACTATTGCCATGAAATAAATGTAGTGGAGTAAAAAGTACAATATTTCCCTCTGCCATGAAGTGGAGTGGTATGAAGTTGCATTCAAAGGAAATATTCAAGTAAAGTACAAGTACCTCAAAATTGTACTTAAGTACAGTACTTGAGTAAATGTACTGTACCACTGATTAGGCACACCTGGTCAAGCTAATGAAATGAAATGCAATATCACTGCAATGAATGTTATCTTTGTGAAGCTATAATACAACACTGCATTATACATTAATACAATGTTTTAGTTGGCACTGTCACCAGCATTTGTTGATTGAATGCTGTTAGATTTTGAGTCTGTAGTTCATGGTGCTGTACTGGTTTGTGGTGTGTGTGTGTTAAAATACTCATGTTAGCCTATTGCATCTTAATATTGTCATTTAAACTGTAATTAATAATTGACCTTCAAAGTCAACCATCTCTTGTACAGGGGTTAGATTTTGAGACATGTTCACTGTACGGGTTGTAGAGTATTTATTATACATCAAAATACACTCACTGGACCGTACTGTCCCCACACTGTCGTTTAAACTGTAATTAACTGTTATTCAAAAAAGAAAACTATATGATAAAAGTTAGCCTATACTGTACAATGGACTGCACTAGAATGAAAGCACTACTAACACTAAATTCTTTCTCATATTTAATAGCTGTACATCATAACAGCTGCAGGGTAGTGCATTGTAGTTTTGTGTGGATTATGTTTTGGATGTAGACACATTATAATTGTGACACTGATTGTGATTGTTTTTTCTTTCTTGTTTTTATTGTTTATATTAAATTGTGTGCCCACACTGTGAACCAGTTTCACTCTGGGGTAATAATACAGTTAATGTATCTAATGTACTTCAGGCTAATCTGATAAATGGGGACATTTTGAATTTTGGGTGAATCAGTTATCCTCAAGATATTAAAAACAAATAAAGAAAAGGCTTAAAAAATAAAACTTCTGACTGGCAAGTTGTCAGTATTTTATGTGCAGTTATGTGTGCAATTAAAGTGTACAAGTAGTTTCTTTTACATATTTTATTTAGCTGAGTTTTTACATTATTTTGAAGGCAAGACATCCAAACCGGAAATTTTGGACAATATCGGCCATTTCCGCCTCGAGCGTGACTTTCGAAACAAGAGTTCATTTCATACACCACAGTCATATAATAATGATAATGATGATGATGATGATGATGATAATGATAATAATAATAATAATAATAATACATGTACTCATAACTATAATTGTAAATAAAATATAAATACATCATAAATTTCAATGTTATAATAACTTGAAAATGGAAATGTAAGCCACATTCCAAGGGGACTTGTTTGTTCAGTATTGATGCTATAGATAGATAGATAGATAGATAGATAGATAGATAGATAGATAGATAGATAGATAGATAGATAGATAGATCTAGCGGGGGGATGGTGGGGATTTCCCCCTCTGGTCTACATATCCCTGCCTCTGCTGAGTTAAATTTATCCCGCTCATAGTGATTTATGCTGCTTCACCCAGAGACCTAATAAAATATCTAAAATAAAAATATGCTATTTAAAAAAGTAGAGCACTGCAACATGAGAACAGTTATTAGTGCAAACAATAAAATCAGAAATGGATTTTCACTGTCAGCGCTCTCGTGATAGTAGAGATGACACCGCGTCTAGGCTACGTGATGACGTAGTACATGGACAGTGAGCTACGTAAATGGACCAGGGGGTTGCCTCCTTCCCTGCTCGGAGAGAAGTCCGACATCAAAGCAGACTGTTTTCTTTGCCTATATTTTTTTTTACAATGACAGCACGTTGTACTGTTGCATGTTGTGATTATTTTTTTATTCAGTATTGAAGTTTAATGCACATAGAGCTGAATTAAACAGTGACTTGCAAGAATGACATGAAGTGTTTTGTGACGTCTGGCCGAGTATCCACAGTACTGAAAGGAGCACTGGGGGATTAAATTCTGGCATGTTAAAATAACATTTAACCTTTTGTTTGATGTATATGATCACATCTCCTATATATCTATACCTTGACTGTAGAGGTTAAGGTAAGGATTGGCATTAAAACAAGGTACTTTTGAACTGTTTACATTATCTTATGACCTTAATTTACCATTGTTATACTATAAAGACCACCAAGTGTGATTGTATATGAATGCAAATTTCTAAGAGCTAACTTTACCCTGTGTGGTTTGGGAAGCAGTGGAAGTTAATCTGCATTAACACTTTCCAATTAAAGCATGGATTATACACATGGTTTCATCAGATCCAAATAGTCTTACACAATATTGTGTATTTTACATAGTGATATAATTTTATCATGTTTAATAAAATAAAAAAGACTAATCCTGGTGATCCCCATGGAGTAATAATTTGACAAACAGGAAAAGAGAGCAGATGGATCTTATCCAGATAAAGTTTATTCCTTCCTTTTCCGTTGCATTTGAGAAATTCCTATCAGCGAGCAAGAATGTAAACAGAGAAACATGACAGCAGATCATTTACAAAATAACACTCATCACATCTTTAACCATTTGGTTTGTCCTTTGGATAATATTTCACAGCAGGTTAACAGAAATGCAACAGAACCTACGTATGATTCAAATAGTTTCATCTGTATCACTGAACAACACTTTGGCAGTTTTCACCTGTCTGTGAAAACAAACATGGTGCACCATAAATATAACCATCACATAGTTTTTACCAAACACATTTACACACAAAGTACTACAAATTGCAAAACAAGGCTAGATTAAGAACCAGGCAAATGGGCAACTGGCAAAGACCCCTGAAGGGTCCCTAAACGTACCACATTGCCTGTGTGGCAAATTACTGAAGTGGCAAGAGCCCTAAGGTGAGTCCTGTATTTTTACCCAATACTGAGGTTTTGTAGAGGGGCCTGTGTCAAAATGTAGCCTTAACACTGTTAAAATATTATGGTTACATGGTGCACATTCCTTAGCAAAGGAACACTGAACACAGACTTGTTTCAAAAATTAATGCTCAATAGTTTCTTTCAAACTATTGTCATCTGTAAACACATCATACTTACATTGAACTTCTCATTTCTGACTTCAATATCTTGGGACAAACACTAGGAGAATCAAAATCAAATCAAATCAAATCACTGATGAGGATGGAGGATATGCTACTCCGCATGTTAGTTACTTGGTGGGGAAACAAAAAAATGCAATTTTTTTGTTTAATTGACTAAGAAATGAAGAATGGGTGATCAGTTCCGTTTAACGCTGATGGGAAACCACGCATGCCTTCTTTATTATCACACCAAAGTTTAAACCGATGGACACGAGCACGTGTCCAAAAACAATTAATATAACAACACTCTAGTACACGATAAAAAATAAAGACAAGTGTAGCAAGTCATCTGTATTTCAATACAAGTTTTAGAGTAACTTCAGTCCTGCCGGTTAGTCTCCGCCCCTCCTCTCACTGAGTGTACTTCACCAAAAACTTGCATGAATCGACTCGACTGTGTGTGAATTTTGGCTGCTTATCTACCACAGTTGAACATTTTCCAAGATCTTCCGAGGCCTGACTTTTAAGAGGTATGGATATTTAGGAAAACACGTGTTTGTACTAAAGAAAAATGTACTAAAATGCGGTCATCTTCATGGGATATATATTTGTCGTGCTTTGGGACTCTTCCCGCTATTTTGTCGCTCACTAGCTTAGCTTAGCTTAGCTGTTGTTGATGATTCCTGGTTAGCATTAGTGGGAGGAGGCCGCCGACATTTACAAACACACAGAGCTCACTTCAACTAAAGCCAGGTAAACGCCAGCCTCTACGGTTTAGTTATTTACCCCTGATGTGATCTAGAAAATAGAAACAGGAGAAACTCTTGTACCAGTTGAGTGTTAGCTGCGATGCTAACGGTATAGCTGCCTGCTGCCCTGCGCCGCTTCACCGTCCGGCTACAAACACACAGTGCGTAATCATCCAGACACGATTAATACTGCTTTTTAGTCCTTACTTCTCCTTTTAGTTGCAGTCTGGTAAACCGAGAGTGTTGTTTCTGAGTATTAGCGCGGTCAGAGCTGCTCTGTAGTCTTATTTTTCTTCTAAAACTCGTGTCGTGTTACTATCACGGCTGCTCTCGGAAGTCTTAACAACGCAGTAAACCTTAGCCAGGATTTCCGGCTCCTTTCCATTTGCCCTATGCTGTTTTGTTTCCGTTTATTCTATTTCCGTTTTTAAAAGTTTCCTACGCGCAGAGTTAAAGTGCGATTTAACGTGAAATTGTTGAAGTTATGAAGCGCGACGCGTGTTTACGATAAATTTAAGGGTTGTTTAGCTCGTCGGTACCTCACGGTTGTGTAACGGGCTGCCTCGCCCCGACCCGTAACTGTTCACCAGTTTCAGTGCAGCGACACGTGTAGTCCGAGGCTTAAATCTGAGTTTTATGTGCTTTCCATAATGTGTAGTTATGTTTGGTCACTGTTTTTGGTGATTAATGGCCTAGCAGTTGGCCTTTAGACGCCAAAGCCTCGACTTCGAGTGGGCTAATGTTAGCAGCTGGAGCAGTCAGTGAACTGTCCCAGACGGCCAATGAGGAGTCGAGGCTGAGAGGCCTTTATCACTGCTGTCTCACATTCACACCAGTACACAGCTATTAAACACTGTACACACTGTTCAAAAGCTGAAGCTGCTAAATGCTCTCTGTGTTATAATTGAGTCATTAGTTATTAAAACTACTTGGGTTCCAGTTACGGAATAAATAATAAGTACAACAACTTTTCTTGCATGATAGCCAATGTGTCAGTGTTATTTAATAGTGACAATATAGTGTCGAAGTCTTATGTTTTTAATCTTTCTGGCATTATGAAAAGTAGAGCTGTACCAGTTAAGTCGACTAATGAATTAGCTGATCAACAGAAAATTAATGAGAAACTATTTTGATGATCAATTACTAATTTAAGCAATTTTTCAAGCCATAAATGCAGAACATTTGATGGCCCCAGTTTTTCAAATGTGAGAATTTGTTGCTTTTCTTGGTATATTTACATTACAATAAATTGAATATGTTGGGGTTTTGGAATACTATTTTTATTTTTTGTTTGTTTTATTTAGTTTTTTAAAGACATTTAAGGACGTCACCTTGGACTCTAGGTTATTGTGATGCACATTTCTCACAGTTTTCTGATGTTTTATAGACCATATGATTAATTAAGAAAATAATAGTCTGATTAATCAATAATTAAGATAATTGTTAGTTGTAGCCCTAATGAAAACAATATGATAAATCAAATTTAGAGTAAAACTATGGGCACCAATGACTCCTACATGTATGTAGTGTGTTAAATTTTAGGAATATCTAATGAAAAGGGCTGCTTAAAGTTGACAGAGTTTATGCATGGCTAGACACAATGTTATTAACACCTCTACAATTCTACTAAATTTTAATAATCATTTATTTTTATTGATTGCTTAGGCATTAAAATGTCTGAAAATGGTGAAAATCACAAATAAAACCCAGAGCCCAAGGTAGCCTCAGATCAGGTGTTTTTAAATGATCAATAGTCAAAACCCCAGAAAAATTGAATTTACAGTTACATACAACAGAGAAAAGTGGCAAATCCTCACAGGTGAGAACCTGAAATGAGAGAATGTTTGACGTTTTTGATTCATAAATGATTCTTCAATTGTCAAAATTGTTGTCCCTTTGCTGGTGATCATTTAATTTGAGCCATTGTATTAGATTATATAATGTTTTTAAAAAAGTGTAAATAACAGTGTAATTTTTCCTTTCTGATGTTTTGAGTCCCTTTTTAGTGATTTTTGATTAATAAGTTATGTTCAAATAAGTCACTGCAAAAACAGTTAAACACCTCTTTCATTACTTTCCTACAGCTTGGCTCTCTGTTGAAAAGACGATGTCTAAAAGTGAACCAGAGGAGATGATAGAGATCGAGATCGATGAACGGGAGAAACAGGGATGCCTGGAGGAAGGGTGAGGAAACATGTGAACTTGAATCACATACTGTTTTACTTGCAGCAGCTACACATTTACAAGTTCTTTCCCCTTTCTTCCTTTTTACTGGTAGTGTTGAGGAGCAGACCATCACTGCATCTGATCTGATCCAGCAAGACATTGACATCAACGAGCCAATCGGCAATTTGAAGAAGCTCTTGGAGCCTCGTATCCAACTGTCACTGGATGCATATGAGATCTGCTTGCAGGATATTCAGGTAACAACATACATAAATTAAAATTAAAAAAAGCATTTCAACATCTCTTCATGATTCGATGTAGAGACAAAAAACAGCACACAGGTGTGTTATGTGGGTCTGATAGGCAGGAGATCAGTCCTCCCTTGAACTGAAACATATATTGACTTCTCTCTCTGATTCAGCTCCTCTGTTGTGCTCTTCGTTTTAGTTGCACCCTGATCACAGCCTCTTCGATCAGGGAGTAAAGACAGATGGAACAGTGCAGCTCAGCATGCAGATTATAACCAAACCAGGTACTGATCTGACCAGAAACCGTAACAAAATCCACATGAATTACTCAAAGCGTTCTTCGAAGGTCACTTATTTGCTGTTGGAGTGCAAATTCAAATTGCACATACACACAGCGAGTGTACTCATTTGTCATGTGTTTGCTCTTGTCCAGGTGAGGAGAAGTTGAACATTTTGGAAATCGTGAAGCCGGTAGAGACGGTAGAGGTGGTGATTGATCCAGACGCAGCCGGAGAGGAGGCTACTCTGGTGGAAGAGGGACAACTCATTGCTGTGGAGAGATCCGCCCTGTCTGACGAGACCTCAGAGCAGGTTACACGCTGGGCCGCAGCACTTGAAGGCTACCGCAAAGAGCAGGTCCGCCTCGGCATACCATACGGTGAGAAGCACTTCATTAAAACACCCCACTGTGGGGAAAACAATCCTTAATATGGTGACAACTATATATAATATGGTGTTTGTTAGTAAATGAGGTTTCTTTCTCTCTCCTCAGACCCCGTTCTCTGGTCCGCTGACCAGGTGATCCACTGGGCTGTGTGGGTCATGAAGGAATTTAACATTGATGAGATGGAAATAGGCAGCATTCACATCCCAGGTCGAGACCTCTGCTCTTTCAGCCAGGAAGAGTTCCTTCAGAAAGTGCCCAACGGAGAGATACTCTGGAGTCACCTGGAGCTCCTACGCAAATGTAAGTCAGAGGTGTTTGTGTCCAGTATACACAATGTTAATGGTCGACAGTGTGGTTTTTTTTTTTAGAGGTAAACAGACTTACAGCGAGGAACAAAGTTGGATCAAGTTTGTACTAGGGAGAGTCAAATCTGAGTTCTGTGCAGAGTTTATCCTGATCCCTTTTTTGTATTTATTTCAGATGTGTTGGCAAGCCAGGACCAGTCTGGAGGGGACGCTACTGTCACCATTGATCAACGTAAGTGTTCTAGTGAAAAATCTGTTAAAAGGGCAGGAAAAGGTTTTGAAAAGTGTTCCTCTTAACTCTGTGAGACCTGCAGACACTAAGCTATGAGCTGGATTTGGTTAGTCACAAGTTACTCTGGTTATCAAACAGTACACAGTGACTCCCTTTACTCGCCCACAGGGCAGCGAGGTTAAATAAAGTTACATTTGTGAGAGAGAATTTATCCTTTTCTTGCAGATCCACTTATAACATAGTTGACTAAATGTCTGTTTCACTAGTTATACACAAAGCAGTAGCAGTTCTGATCATTGATGTATGTATCTCTAACTTTACTGTCCCTGTCTCCAGCTGTGCAGATAATCCCGGCTCAAGTCAGCACACCCACTGCGATCAAGGTATTGAAGCAGAACCGTGGTCCCAGAACGCCCCGTATTTCAGGAGAAGAACGCAGCTCACCTGGCAACCGCACAGGTAGTAAACACTACACACGAGGACTATTTTGTTTGTATTTTTATAAAGCAGCTTCAAGTGCTCTGTCTAGACAGTCTGAAAGCCGGATTGTGCACTAAATTTTAAACTTTACAATGCCGACTATTTGCCAGTAAAGTTGCTTTGCATACAGATGTGAAAATAGGTAGAGCAAATAATACATTAGTCAGTCAACAGATAATTAATCAGCAGCTATTTTTCATGTTTTTTTATTTGTGCCAAAAGTTTCTCAATTGTGATATAATCATTATAATAATATAATAAATGAAAATACTCCAAGCGCTACAAGTTTTGATTCTACATTCCTAGCGTTAGCTGTGACAGCAATAACATATTGTGGCGCAGTGTTTATCAAATGCAGCGCAATGTCTGTGACTACTTGTAAAACTTCAAACTGAATGCTGTGTGTCTCCGGTGCCAGGCAACAACGGACAGATCCAGTTGTGGCAGTTCCTGCTGGAGCTGCTGACAGACAAAGATTCAAGGGACTGCATCTCCTGGGTGGGCGAGGAGGGAGAGTTCAAACTCAACCAGCCTGAGCTTGTGGCACAAAAATGGGGCCAACGCAAGAACAAGCCAACGATGAACTACGAGAAACTCAGCAGAGCTCTCAGGTTTGTTTTGTCTGTTTGTTTGTTTTTTACATATTGTGATGGAGGTTTGGCGGATTGTCACAACATGTATATAATCGAGGTGATATTGGAAACACAACGTCACTTGTTTCACATGACAATATCCTCTTTCATTTAGGTATTACTACGATGGAGATATGATCAGCAAAGTGCAGGGCAAGCGGTTTGTCTACAAATTTGTATGCGACCTGAGGACTCTGATTGGCTACAGTGCTGCTGAGCTCAACAACCTGGTGACTGAATGCGAACAGAAGAAACTGGCTCGCATGCAGATGCATGGCATTGCTCAGCCCATCACTACAGTGACCCTGGCCACCACTACACTTGACAAGGACAGTTGAAGGAGGCCGCATTTCAGCGCTCTCCATCCGCCGCAGGCAAAGTTTACTCTCCACCAATGATTGGAAATCAAAACAACTTTCTTCTGTTTGACTCAACTTTCTTCATTAGGCACAGAATGCAAAGCTGATCCGCGATCACTGTGGATTAACTTTGTCGTCTTTACAGTTTCAAGTTTCAAGTTAGACCCGGGCAGGTAAAGTTTTTGTTTTGTTTTGTTTTTTTTGTTTTTTTTTTAAAGCTTTTCTTTAACTCTAACCAAGAGCAGACACGTGCTCAGGATGAGGGGGGCAAATGTGTGCGTGCGATTGCTGAGAAATGCTGTTGTTGTGTGAATGTGTCTGAATGCTTGAATGCGTGACTGAAAACCCAGATCGAAGCTTCGTGTAATATTTCCCTCGTCTGTAGTTTAGGTCGTTTCCACTGTATATACCGGTACTTCATGTTTTTGATAGCCACAAGGGCAAGTGTATTTTCATATTTTCCATTTATAGAGGACCTGTTTTGTATTTTATTTAGTGTTTGTTCCCTAAATTGTTGGACCCTTTTTGTCCACTAGGGGGAATAAAGTGGCAAGCATTTTTCTTAATGTCTCCTATTCAATCACTTTGCCTTTTTGAGATGTTAATATTTATGTTTTTAAAGATGACAGACAGCCAAAAAAATCTATATGTACATTCAAAATTTTATTCACGGTATAGTGAGTGTAGAAAGCTTCTTCTTACTCTAAGCAAATGGTTCATTTAACTACACAGAGGAAAGTCACTGAATCAATGAGGAGAGAAAAAAAAAAAGCATCATATTTTAGCACTAGCCTCCAAAGACACTCAGAGTGAGCGTCAGTACAAATTTTTAAACATTCACCTGATTAAGAGCTTCTAGTGTGTCTGTACATGTGTGGATAAGGTGTAGAGAGGTGATATGTGTTGTATTTCTATGGTATAAATGCAAGTCACATTCATGTTCACTGCCTTAATAACTTAATTTAAGGGATATGTGTCTCTGTGTTGATGTGAGATGTGTTCATCCTCCCAGTTGATAGTAACTCTTCACCTCTACTAATAAGAGACTTAACAGATATGCAGGGAAGGGATATCAGTCACAGAAGCACTGTACATGTATACACAGGAAATGTAGAAAAATAGAACGTGTATGTGAGATTTGGTGAAGGAATGTGTACGAGCGGTGTGTGTGTGTGTAAAGAGGGGACCATTTGGAAAACTCGTGATCTGTGTAGGCCCGACAAGTCCCGTCTATTTATCAGATACTCACACACGAGAGTCCCATAGTGCTGCACTGTAAAATATTGCTGACACAGCAAGAAAGAGGGTAAACATGAAAGATGGGGGTTAGGAAAGAGTGACGAACACTTGAAGTAAAGGTAAAGGCTTGATAATGAAACTGGGTCACTGAGAACTGGAGCTCAATCATCTGAATATTTACAATCAAGAGAGACAGAGGAATGATAAATCTGGAATGATACACTTTCTCAAGTTAGATCCTGATTCTATTAAAAACCCAAAAGTGTAATGACAAGTGGAATTGGCATCAAAGACTTAACAGCAATAATATTTGGTGATAATAATCAGACCTCTAAAAATGACAGAGTGCATAAAACGCAAACAGTAACACAATCATCTTCCTTTCGGATACTATTACACTTCATATTTTACATATAGAGTATTTTGCCCATGCAGCTAACACAACAGTGAAGCATGGAGATGAGCATAAAGCAAAGATTCAGTTAAAGCAAGTCTGTGTGACAACAAAGCAGACCAGATTCTGAATACTCTTTTCTTCTTCATATCACAAGGTCACAAAGAAGACACTAGAAATGTACAATCCTGCTAAAATATCTAGTAAGAGGACCGCTTCCTGTGGACCTCAACATACAGTATACTGCATCTGTCATCAATATTGCCATGCACTACATATACTTACAGCGAATCTCTGTCTTAATATATTACACATAAAAAAAATCAGAAAACAAAACATTCAATATTTTTAACATTTACATATTTTGATTCTGTATATTTTTTCTGCATTTTTTTTCTCCTTTTTAAAAAACAAACCTGAAACATTTGGGCTTTATTCTTGTGGAGAAGGCGCTCTGAGAGCCCCTCCTCCTCCAGTTAACAGCTCTAAGAGCTGTTGTGTCATCAAGTACAGCACAGCTGTCATCTGAGAGCGGGGAGCGAGACTGTGTGAGGCAGCTTGAGAAAAAAATGGAGCGATGAGGGAGTGACTGGGAATTTAACTGCTGGGTTTTTACATGTTTCTGGTCTCAGCTGCGTGTGCAGTACTGAAATGACTCCATATAAATAGTCAACGGGGTGTTGGTTTTTCAGTACAAACACTGTCAAGTTTTCATTGTGGTTGACTGAAATGTGCAGGTGAAACAGGGTTACCCTTGTCTGACAAATTGCAGGTAAATTTATGCTCAAGTGTTGCTCTGTACAATCAAGGGATCTGGGATTAAGAAGGCTTTGTTCCATATCATTTTCCTCTAGCCCAAACCCCTGACTCAGATATAAATTGGTTTCTTTTTCTAACCTTCAAGCAAGATAAAAATCAGCCTTCGCAGCACTCTTCGCACCGTTCCCTCCCCCTTAACAGGGTGAGAAACTGCAGGTGTAAGGGCTAAGGGCAAGAGACCAGAATGGAACAGACCCTAACAGTGAGAGTGTGGGTTTGGGGTAAGCCTGAAGAAAGTGTCGACGAGCAGTTCTTTAGTTCTGCATCTGCTCGAAGAATTTGTAGGTGGGGTTCTCATAACCGTTCTGCTGCATCTTGGCCAGATGACGTTCCTCTGGTGTCACTGCTGCGTCCACCTAGGAACATGCAGAAGGGATGGTCAGCAAAACTATTTATAATAGTATTGTGAAATATTTTGATAAAGACACAAAAGAACACAGTGGATCTTTTATACACAAATCAACACTGTTCTCTGTTCTGTATTTTATACAAAGCCACCCATTCATTCAGCCCTTTACCTCAATTACACCATGATGAATAGAAGTATACTGTTTCTTCCTCAGCATCACCAAGGTGATGACAATGACGGTCGCTATGACAACCCCTCCAACCATAAGCCCGATAATGGCCCCTTTATTGGATCCCACATCCTCGGCGAAAAAGACCTGCCATTAAAATAAAAAGGGACTATTCAATGTGTGCAAAGCAAAGCACAGACCTGCAGGAGCAAAAATAAATGCCATGATGACGTGTGTAGTGCTGGAATCAGCTGGTTTTCATACCAGTTTTTGATGGTGAACTTCGTAACCAGCACTTTGTCTCTCCTCAGTGTCCATCCGCACTTCTGGCATCTCCTCTGGCTTCAGGGCAGAAACTGACACCAAGGAACATAAAGTGCATTATAAAAACACACACATTCAATGGTGAAATACAAACTCCTTGTCCACCATATATGCTATATTTCCAATGTGTTTGTATTGTGTTATTACACTCACATTCAGTCACAGTTACACTCCAATAATTATCACAGCCTGATCTTGATATTAATGTTGCCATATTTACTCAGTATTCAAAATCTAGCTAAACCTAAAAGCTTTTTCCAGTTTTACTAGGGCGAAATCCTTTCAATTCCCAATGTGTTTTCCAGTAATTAAAGCCTGCTGTGGAGTTTTGCACCACTAATTGTGCTGCCAAGCAATGAAAAAGAACTGGTGGCAAGTAAACAAGGATGTTGCAAAATACTTTCCATTTTACATTTCTTGAGAAAGGAAATTCTTTCAACATGTTCTTTGGGTTTTAAAGATATATAAAGTGTGGCTGGTGAGAGACAATTAATGTTAACATAACTTTTTTTTCTTAAGAGAACTCAACAGGGCCTCTTCACGTTCTCATGCTATGACAGCTTACGGTACATTTTTAACTTGTCATTCCTCTATGAGGATTATGTTGATGCATCATCAAAGGTACTATGAGTTAATTTCCCAGTTCGCCCAGGACTACTTGCTTGTGGCCATACTGGATCAAGAAATACACATACCAGGTCGTGTGGGGAGCCCTCTATCCGGAATTGGACGAGCATCAACAGGTTCAACTGCAACATTTAGAAAGAAAATTAAAAAAGGGGACAAAATGCAAATTGACATATATATTAGCTCATCACTGACACAGTTTCTCAAATGTTATGTCATTAATACTCTACACTTTGTTAAGATTAAGTATTTTGTTGCTGTACCAATTTTCTAATGAGGCTTTATACTCTCAGAATAATTTTTAGTCAGTGAATATCTCATTTTATAATACAAGACTAAGTCTGTGTACTAGTCTACAATCTGTTTGTGTTACCGTGGTTCTCTGTGTTGGGCTGATTGAAGCTCTCAGGGTGGATGAAGCCCAGTCCGTCAAGGCCGGGCTCCATAGGAGCAGAGCTGTAGGCCTGATCAGGCATCAGAGCGTCATTACCGTAACTCACCCTGCCGTCCACCTGGAAACACAGAGCAGCATTAATATGGACTCCACCAATCCCCGACCACGCCTGCATCTAAATTTCTCCCTGTGCATGGCAACTTTGTCTTGTACCATTCTGAGTAGCAGAGATGATTCTATTTATATATGTGAGAGAGGTTCATGCAGGACAGACTCCATGCATATGTGAGTGGTTGCAACCAGACTCACCCGCCCGTCGCTCTGCAGGGAGGAGACTTGCTGAGACAGCTCAGACTGAACTCTCTGCATTATGACCGCTGGAGAGAAAAAGGGAGTGAGCGTGAGAGAGAGAGAGCCCCAGCATGATGATAAATGAGGAGGGAGTGGTGGGAGTGAGACAGATAAACAAAATAAATGCCAGGTGAATTTCATACGGTGTCCCGATTACTGAGAACAAACTATCTGTAGAGACACATGCTATGTGTGTCTGTCTCATCCAACACATTATTGTTCTCATACGAGAAATAAACGGCAATAAATGTAATGATGTGAAGATTTCCAGTAACAGTCTCATAAAAACACAACCTTTACTCCCTTTTATTAATAGGACAGGCTCCCTTATGAGTGGACACATAGAAATTTTTATGGTACTATAATGTTTTAAAATCTATGATGCTCACTTCCTGACTGATTGTGCAGATGTGAAAAAAAACAACACTCACAGACTTGGTTATGGATCTCATTAGCCACACTGGGCACTTTGTAGAGCAGACCCAATGACTGATTCATCCTCTCATCAATCACACGTAGGTGCGTCAAAACCTAAAAGGTGAGAGGAAAGTTGAGTACGTTCTGGTAGAAAGGGTTAAAGTACATCTAAAAAAAATATACACTAAGAATAGACCACGCTAAGAATTCACCAATACAAACATTTAAAATCCTTTCATCACATTAAAGGTTTAGTGGGGATAAAAGTTTTGGCATTGTGTGCATGAGGTAGCGTACCTGAGGTCGGATCTGTGCGGCCTTCTTGGGATCAACTGTGCGGACATGCTCATAATGTTTCAGCGTGTGCTGCCTGTCCTTCTGTTCTGCGCGGACGTACTTCTTCAGCAGGCTCAACACCTGACGAGACTGCTGGTAGCAGTGTTGTATGTTGTTAGTGGGATTATTACACTCAGAGCTGCATTATAAATATGTACGTATGGTGTGTTTTTATTCTATATATTTCATACCTAACATTATATAATATACTTCATTGTATTTGCCAATTACTACAACAGTATAGTTTGACACAGGTCCTATTTAATTAATTTATCTGTGTACATACCCATGAGTTCATGTAACAGTTTAATGGCTTTTATTGAATAGTGCAGAAGGATGTGTTTGTGTGTTTGTGTTTGTGTGTGTGTACCCGTGGAGGGTTGGCCTGCAGGGCACTGAGGTAATTTTCCAGAGCCAGGCGTCGGCGGCTATTGAGCAGAGCTTCCACCCGGGCCATGTGGGTCTCCACCAGCTGCTGCCTCTCTCCTGCTGCCTCCTGCTCCAGAGCCTCCACCTTCTCCTGGAAGTGCTGCATGTCAAACACATTTTAAACACACACAAGTAGGCTTTAATGGTAATAACATGTAAAAGAAGTTGACAAAACTCATGCTAAACGTGCCAGAAATGGGACGAAAACCCATTTAAATGGTAAACAGACTGTACTTGAACCACTCAAAGCACTTTTCCACTACAAATCAAATTCACCCATTCACACGCTGAATGGATGCAGGGGCTACCATGCAAGGTCCCAACCTGCCCATCAGAGGAAATCTAATCATTCACACACATCCTCACACTGATGGCACAGCCATCAGGAGCAATGAGGGGTTAAGTATCTTGCCCAAGGACACATCGACATGTGGACTGGAGGAGCCGGAAATCGAACCGCTCATCTTCTGATTAGTGGACGACCCGCTCTACCTCCTGAGCCACAGCCGCCCCCAACTACAGTATATACCTCATTAAAAATACTAGTTTTAATTACACAGCTCGTTAACAGTCCTTCATCATTTTCACCTCTGAAGTAATTTTCTTTTGACACTAATATATTTTATTGATAAGTTTTACATTTACTGTTTTGAATTTGCACATGTTCTGACATAAAGTTTACTTTATGTCACATTTCTCATTAAAAATGTGTTCAGAATTATTTTTTTTTCCTGTTATGTTTTTCTCTAACCTGACGCACCAGATGGTTTGCTACACAGAACCATCTGAGATGTCGTCCTTGGCAACTGTTTGGACAAGGGCAGGCACTTTCAAAAATACTTGGCAGGTGACTGGATGAACCATCTGTCCATCACCGTCTTTGCAGCTGGATTCATGAGATCACAAGATAATGTGAGAATCCTCATAGGACGCTGACTGGTACATGACTTGAAGCCTGACAAGATGGATTCTGGCCTGATCTCTTGATGTTGTGATGTCACAAATCCAGCTCCATAACAAGATAAGTTTTTCTCTACTTTAGATGTTAATCTCTTAACCTACATTAAAAACACAGTAAAATAAATGACACATTTTCCAAGTTATACCTCTGTTCCCTAATATACATGTGTTAAAAAAATAATTTCTGCATGTTTTATATCAGATGATTCTCTTTTGTCTTCCTGTAAAACATTACATGTAAAAACATACCTCACTTTAAGCTTGACAATTAAGATTTTACTGAAACCTGTGACTTTCAATTATATTGATCACTTTGTGACATTTTGGCCAGATATACTCAGATATTTTAATAACAAACACATAAGAAGACAGAGGAAGTTCTAGTGTGTGTCTTTGACAGCCTTTTAAAAGTTCTCTATAAATAAAATGTATTATCATTATTATTGTGTCATACCTGGATGACAGCTTTCTTGTCAGCACGAGGAAGGTTCTTGGCCTGTCTCTCAGCCTCCTCCCACTCTCTCATCACCTAGACACACAGAGCGTCATGTCACGGACAAAAAGCAACCATTTCAGACTGATAAATTCAGGTTTTGTCACATCAGATCAGACACCTTCAAAGGTGCTGGACAACAGGAGTTAAAGAGAACCACAAGGCACACAGAGATGTTCAGGACGTAAAAAGCACGCTACACACACATTCACACATACCTCCGACATCTTTTCACGGTGCTTAGCCTCCAGGCTTTCCTTTGCCTTCTGGAAGTCAGTGTGCTCATTGTCATCCCCAGGAGATTCAAGGTACCGATCCACTGCATCTGGAGGACTGGGAGCCATGGTGGGCACTGGAGGAGAGCAAAGATGGAGGAATCAAATACAGGGCAGGGAAAGGCGGAAGAGAAAAGATTTGAAGCAGAGTGATTCGAGAGGATGGTGGGAACACAGGCGAAGAGGATGCATGAAAAGGTAAATGCGGGACAAACACTGATCCTTGTGAGTCTGAAACACACGACGCATTCAATAGAGGCAACGTTACACAGGATTCAGCTCGAGGCACATGATGAACAGTTATTACTTAAATTTAAGAGACAAAATGAACACATTTAAACAACTGTGTTAATAATCACATATAAAAGGTTAGGCACATACAGAAAATTGTTTTTAAATACACATATAAAGGACACACAGGTTCTCAGATGACAAAAGGTGATTAGTTTCCCAGTACAGGTGTGTGCATATGTCTGTCCTGAGATAAGATGAAAAATGCTGAGTCAGGATCAGGGCAGACGCTGCACCACTGAAGAGTGTGGTGGTTCACTTCACTTGGTGGAAACAGCAAATGGCTGCAACACTCAGCTGGTTGAGGGATCTTTACTGCCAGGTCAGACTACTACAGAGCTGCAGCATCAGATACAAGACCCTACTACTGCATACAACAATGCAAGGCATGCAAACACATGTGCAGAAGCACTCTTGACATTCAAGATTCAGTATTTACGCTGCCTCGTCCACATGCTGTAATAAGTATGCGTCAGTTAGTGTTACTGGTCAGTAAATGATGAAATGAGAAAATGAATGAAGTGGAAGTGAGTCGTTTATGTGATGAACAGTTACTTCATCTGCTTACTTTCATTTCACTTTTATTACTAAGTTCAAACATCATTGGCCAAACTACAGACTGTGTCAGTGTAAAATGGCAATTTAAAGGATAAAGCTGGCAATAATAATTTTCTTATTGAAAAAAGTACCGCTTGCACACTTTTTGACCATGATGAAGATCCGAGTAGGATCGAAATGTTGTCTTGATGAAATTTTGTGGCTTGTAGTAAGTGTGCAGGCATTCATTTTTCATTGGTGCTGCTTTCTAATAGCCTTGATGTGAGTATAATTACTGTCTTTCGACTCATATTTTTCTTATAGCCCACAAATCCCATGAAAAGACCAAAATCAATGATGAATTGATCCTATTAACAAGTATGGTCTGTGTAGTCAAAGCCTGATATACTTTATTCCTCTGTGCCAGAGTACAAAATTAGCACCAGCGACCAGCCAAATGCTGGTAAAATATGCAAGTGTTTGGTCGATTTGCTTCACTCACCAGCCAAAAAAACAATGGTCATCTATTGAGTGGCTGGTAAATTTAAACATTCATTAGCCATCTGGCTGATGGACAAAAAAGTACCCTGCTCTGTGCCATAGAGCTTGTTGTGCAAAAACTATTAAGAACACATGAATGAGCCACACTGTTGCACTGGGTGACAAGTTGCTTCATTGCAATAAACATGGGCGTTGTAGTTTATTTTGAATCAATCCCATATTCATCATCCAAATACTAAGTCAAGAGCCAAATGTGTATTAATCCGCTGCTGAAAATAGTCCCCAACAAATGCCCTCTGTACTCCTGTTTGAGTAACACTTGCTAAAAAAATACAGTGCCCACCTATTTCAGGAAATTACTTTTCTACAGTCTATCTGCAGTATATATTTGTGCATTTTTAAAAATTTAAGTCTTCAGGACAAAAGAACGGGCTTGGGGCTGAAACCCATACATCTTCTTTTCATGAGATTTGTTGACAATAAAAAATGTAGGATGCTTTATCTTTACCACAAAATTGAAGTCCCTTTCTTTGCTTTTTGTGAAAGGTACAAAAATATGTTATTCCAGGGAAATGGAAGGGTTCATGGCCTTCACTGTTTCCCTTTGTTTCCTCTCTCTTCTAATTAAAGATACGTTTTTATCTTGCTAAGAAAGTAATCCTATAAGACTAGATAACGAGCAACCGAATCCACTTGTCAGTGCTCTGAATGGTTAAGAGCCATTAGACACAAGAAAAGGAGAGACAGAGTGTTGGAATGAGACAGAAAGACAGTCTGCAGCAGCCTGAGGACAGGAATCAGGCTTATTAAGGGGTGGACACTTCAGGCTTTAGACGGCTCCGTCCTGGGACTTACACGAGCTGCTGCAGACAGCTAGGCAGTACTCCTCCGACTCAAAGTTATTCCTGTTGCCCCCACAGCCCCCAAACAAGAAGGGAGCACAGCTGCCCTTGTCAGGCACGAAGTACCAGCGCTCCAGCATGGCATGACACGGGCCTGACTCAGCTTGTGCCCAACAAACCGCTGAGATGTGCACACACACAGGTAGCAACACAAAATAAAAATTAAATATCAAGTGAAAATAAACGCAAAATGTGAGCTTCTGAATTTGATGAGTAAAATAAAAATGATCAACAAAACGACACCTGATCATAAACAAATGAATGAAAACATGTAAACAAAACAAATGAACGAGCTCCTCTCTCTTGATTTCTTACCTCGAACGACTTCCTCAACTGATTCAGTGGTGGTGGTGGTGGTGGTTGTCATGGCGATGTTAGCGCTGCGCTCATCGCTATCCCGTTCGCTGGTCACGTCGTCGTCCTCGTCTTCCTCGTCCTCCTCGTCTTCCTCGTCTTCATCGCCATCTCCATTCTCATCCCTTTCAAAAGTCTCTGCCTCTTCGTCCTCGTCTTCATCATCTTCAGTGGTGGCGGGCTCTGTGTCTGCCTGACGCGACATGCTGTGGAGAGAGCGGTTGGTTCAGTCTTTGTATCGTTAAGTGTGTGTGTGTCTCCGTGGCGATGAATGTCAACGAATGATGATACCTGTTATCGGTGTATTCAGTCTCAGCTCCGCCCCACCAGACGTCTGACTCCTCCCCGTCTAGCTCGACACTATCCGACTCTCGTTCCGCCTCCGGCGGACAGCAGACAAATTCCACCCCGCGGAAACGGTCAATACCACATGGTAACAGCATCCCATAGTCATGGAGATTCATGGAGCGGTCTCCGCAGGACTAATTTTAATAAAAAGCCATTAATCATAATAACTTCCTACAGCGTTTCTATGGCTCACATGTAAACAGCATCACAATGAAACCACACAACATTCAATCATTTCAATCCTTTCGAGAGCTTATTGTGGTAAACCTTGGTAACTGGAGATAAGGACCGTGGCCCCACACTAGTGCTGTAACTCTGATGTGCGGATTATTTATTATAATGGTCTTCATGGGTGACTGCACATTAATGAACAGTGAAAAAAAAGAGGATGAAAGGAACACAAATCAGAACAAAGTGGCAGAGAAGGTTGACAGTAGATATGAGTGGGGGTTGGGGTGTAATTAAGGAGTGCTGAGTCATTCAGCAGGAGCTTACAGAAGACCAGATGGAGAAGGCAGAAAACAAGTGAAAAGAAAAAGGCTACTAGCAGATATCCACATGTGGGTGCAAGCATAACATACATATAATATGAGGCTCATACAATGAGACAGAAGGCTCACCTCTTTGGCTACAGTGTGCCAGTGCAGGTGACTCTCACACTGGTCCATACGCTCCTGGTGCAGGAACTTACACTTGTCAGGAACTAGCAGGGCATCACTCACAAACTCCCCCACTGCAACAGACACATGCTTTGGCTGTTTACAGGTACAGTATTTATCCATTTACATGTGCATCATTACACACATATTCATGCTCAGTAACATACACCTGTTTCATTAAAGCTGCTTACCCAGGCAGCGGTATGGCACCACAATATGTGTGTGACTGCGGCATTGCTTGCGGCCTTTCTTGCACCAGTTCTGGATGCTGACAGGCTGGTTGGCCTCCACGACATTTGTGATCTGCAACTCTGGATACACCTGCATAAAAGAGAGAGATTGTTATATTCTTTATTTTTACTACATAATCTGCCTTTCTGTCTTTCCTTCCGTCACAGTTTCTCCGTCTCCGCAGTACTCTCTGGCTCCGTTTAAATACCTCTTGGCAGTACTGCAGGATGCCCTCCTTGGTGCCAATGCAGCTCTTGGTGCCAGAGGGGTCAGATTCCCATTTGCCACTCTGCACGTTGATGTGCATGTTAAGCTTCCCACAGAACATGGCCACCTGGGGCTCAGTTAGCAAACCCACAGAGTCATCAGCAGGCACCTGGACAAACAAGGAGAAAGAGAGGACAACGATGAGGATTGTTTATACCAAACTTGCTCAAGTATAGTTTAACAATAAATACCTCCAGATACAGTTTATGTATATTTAGACCCTCTCATTTTATTCTGCTTCTTCTCACATACAATCCTGCAGATACATCTGTTTTTCTATGTGGTATTGGGATTAACAATTTGTGAGGATATATGCCTCTATGAATTACACTATAGCACTGCACATTTAAGTTATTATATAAATATATAAACACTGGTTTAAGCATAATCCAGGCAAGATACGCTATTCATCCCTTTAAGCCCTTTGGCCAGAAAGCTGAGCATTACAGTCACAGGGCGGCACATGTGCCCCTTGTTAGCCTGTCTTTTAAGCTCAGTAAAGTTTTATTCAATTCCTATATTAGAGAAAGTGCAGAGCAGTGAAAGTGAGACAAAAACTCCAAGAACCACTGACTATTAAAATCCAGCTGTGAACCAATATGAGGTGCAAACAACCTTTTCTTTCAAATGACGTGGTCTAAGTCTTCTACTGTTGAATAGGACATAGCTGTCTGCACTTATTGTTTCTTCTTCCTTTGTGTTTGGGGGAATAATTGGAGGGAGTCTCGATGTTTTGAGTTCTGGGGACCCTTTATTTTTCTGGCAGACATCAGAAAAGACTGATGTTGCAATATGTTAGCCACCAAGCCATCCAATCTATAAATGACAAATTCAGACTTGATGCTGTGCTTGCTTGTCAAGTTCTGCATGTCATTTGCCTCCTGTGAGTCAGGATATATCCATCAATACTGTGCTATTCAATTTTGTCCTTTGGGTGCCTTGCATCATATGGCACATCCATCTTGTTCTGTTTAAACCTAAACAGTAAAACAGAAACTGCAGCAGTAAGCAGTGGGTGCATGAACCAACGCCCAGCTGAACACAGTGAGTCTTGTGGGAATATGATTTTACAGGCTACAGAATATAAAACAAAATGTTATTTAAAGAATATGTGATGAGATGTCAGCTGATAATGGTTGGCCCACGGCTGCTTCAAACCACATAAATATCAATATTATCTTATTCTTCACATATCACTGGTTCCTGTATCTCCAGTAACGTTCTTTTTTTTTAAAATGAGAAAGGGATAGCCAGGAAATTGTTGCTGTGTTGGTTAATCCACAATTACACTCACTTAACCAGCTTGACTTGGTCTAGATAAAAGAATAAGCTCAAGACACTCCTTGTGATTGTAAGGGAAAGTGGCAGCAGGGCATGCCAGTGCAAAAAGGTTACCACATTTAGGTATTGCTGCTGCAGGGCCTGTGTGACTTTCTATCATGACTCAGCCTGCAGGTGACAAAACATGCAGCACAGAGGTGGAATTGCAGAGGTCCAAAACAATGGCTGGATAAATAATAAGTCGCCAGACTACATATGAACTTTAAGAACAATGGTTTATCAAAATATTACAGCAAAAATACCAAATATATGTCAGCAGGAATATAACATGAATAGGATAGTAATAGGAGATAAAAATACAACCAAGTATGATAAAAATTTCTACGAACATACTCTTGTATGACACTAAATAGTAGAGCTACAGTATCACATACTATCATATGTATATATGGTGATATTAGCAGGGGAAAGTTCTTGAATGCTACATCAAATGGTGTGTCCTGTATAACTCTTCTGTAGAGACATCCACTGCAGCACGCAGGGGGTCTGGCTGGGAAAGCTACAGTGGGTGTGTTATTATATTGAGCCTGCAATGTAGTAACACTTTCCATTAGTTAATTGCATCTCTTAATCCAGAAAGGCAATGAGGAAACAGCAGTGTGCATGTAATGAGTTGCATATTGCGAAACAGGCCCTTTTCATCTTATTTTCAGCTGGACCTGAGCTGTGTGTTTTTCTCTGGTCCAGCGCAGCAGCAGCAAGCTGCAGGCGCCATCTTGCTTGTGTCAAACTAAAAAGACTGCATCCTTTTACCATTCTCCTCAGCAATACCAGCCTACATAATAACGGTTTAAAGGACAAACCCGTTCAAATCCCTGATAATGGTTTGTAAATACAAACGGTGGTTGTAACAGTTCAAAAGGACAGACTATGGCTGTAACGGTTTAAAAGGACAGACTGAGGCTGTAACAGTTTAAAGGGACAGACTGTGGGTGTAACAGTTTAAAAGGTCAAACTGTGTCTGTAACGGTCTAACGGGACAAACTAAACAAACAAATGACGCTATGTTAGTCTATAGCGGTTGCCATGCCAATCCGTTTAATTTTCTGGTAAAAGCTAGCTAATGTTAGCTTCCTAAACCCTTTTAACTGCACTAGTTAGGTGACTTAACACAGCTATCCAACCAGTAAAAGGAAAGAAAACCATAACTTCACTACTGTAACAGCTATGAGGGGGGTTAAAAAAAACTCCTCGGACAAAAACAAGTCCAACATGGCAGAACCAAGTTGTCAATCACTGACATCTAACGGTAGGCCTTGGTAGCATTGCTAACATTACTGGCTTGCTAATTGTGCGCAGTAAATCTGTATACACCGTACACCTGGCACATTGATGGACTTCTATGACAAAAATGTTAAAAACTATCGGGGAAAATTCAATTTAACACCTAGTTACTGATTCAATCGGAGTGTGGGCCTCGGCAAACCCAGTAATAAATATTGGTAGCAGCACTGTTGTTACCGTTACACCGGTGGAGCGTTACAGCCTACGCAATAGCTGTAACATTTATATTTTAACCGTTATTCTAGCACGTCATTATTCAGCTGTGACACGGTGGTTGACACTGTGGTCAGTTTGGTGCTTGCTGTAGCCACAGGCCCTCAGATGAGTTCAGCCAGTCCGGACTCACCGACACTCTCTCTCCACCACAGGCGGAGATTTTCTCCGTTGTACTCACCTCGGATGAGAGCGTCAAGGTCGCCACCAGTAACAGCAGAAACGCCGTGTGTTCTCCCATGCCGTCTTCCCGGTATCCAGTACTCCCGTTTTGTTCACGATTTTTCCGTTAGAAAAAAAATATTACAGCAGGTGGTTATGTGTGTCGCGGCAGATGAAGCGTCGCGATCCCGCTTATATCCCTCCCAGTTTAGCTCCTGACGGTGACGGAGTGAAGCTGGACCGTAGGGATGTGTTTGGATGGGGGCGGGGGAGCGGGCAGCGTAGGAGGAGGAGGAGGGGGAATGGGGGGGCGTCTCCGTCCACGCAGACATGTAATAAGTAGTCACAAACTATCCTGGTTTTCATCTGAATCTGGATGCGGCAAAGTTTACACGGAAAATGAGAAACCAGGTAATTCATATTCCTGTTTATTTCCATTTGATACTACTTTATACTTCTACTCCACTACATTTATTTGACAGCTTTAGTCACTTTTCAGATGACGATTTGACAAAATGGAACAAGCTTTTAAAATTCAACACATTGTTAAAGATGAAACCAGTGGTTTCCAACCTTTTTGACTTTTGACGTCTTACAGAAAGCAGTGTGTAGTCGGGGTCACATTTCAGATGTCTATGAGTTAACAGCTCCACCAAATAGTGATTTTCCCTCTAACCTTCTCACATGGTCTCATTTCAATAAATGTTCAAATGATCCAATATTTCACCAAAAATCAGATTTATACTTTAACTATATTTTGCTGTTAATACTTATGTACTTTTACTGAAGTAAGATGTTTCATGTGGGACTTTTACCTGTAATTGAGTGTTTTTACACTGCTGTATTAGTACTTTTACTGAAGTAAAGGGTGTGAACACTTCTTCCACCACAGCAGTATCAACAGTTTCTAGTCATATGTGTGTAGTTGTGTGTTATGAGCATGTAAACACACTAATTGTGTAGTTACACAGAAAATCTCAATGACGACATATTGGGAAAAAGTAATATTCTCTTGTATGATAATGTCCTATCAGTTTGGGCATTACCGGAAATGAGTCTTCATATCCGCTACTATTAGTGTTGGACTTGGAAATAATTCCACACTTCCTCTAAGACTGACAGAGGCAGGTCGCACATGGACTGCTGAACTGCTCGTGGTTCGGGATTTCAAGATAGTCTACTTGAACAGCGTGACGAATTATTATTATTTTCACGCAGCATATTCTTCAAGAGATCGCGGAACCATCAGAGTGCAACATGAAGACTTTCCTGGTCTTGTTAATGGTGTTAATTGCCTCAGGTGAGCTATCACATGATTCACACTACTACAGCAGTAATATGGAGTTAAACATTAAGGGTAGGCGGTGTATGACGCATTGCAAACCCTGTGTGAAAATATTTGAGAGGTTGTCATCTTGTGTGATTGCTTTATGTTACCTTTTCTATTCCTGTCTCATTGACCATATGTTTTTTGCAAAAGTAAAGCAAAAGTCCGTTTAGATTTGACTGTTACAATATATGGCTTACCAACTTTGAGAACAAGTCTCCCACTATTAAAAAACATGCATAACACAAACTTTATGTTTTCTTGTAAGAGGTGAAGGGTATATTCAGTGATAGATTAAATAACCTTTATGAGCATTTGTTAGATTTAACTGAGGAAATAGATGATTGTGAACATCTGTGAAAATCTTTATTCAACTAGCAACAAAGATTTATAGTAATGGGAAAAAAATGCTGTTTTGAAATAGTTTCAGCAAATATGTAACATTGAGGCACTTCCTTGTTTTATCACTTGAGGTTTTTTTAAGCCAAAATCTTGCAACACTACTTGTCAGTGAGCCATCATTGATCATCATTTTAAAGGCGTGGTTGAAAGTCCAACATAAACTGTTAGGCTGTAGCTACTCTGTTAAGAGACGTATGATCAAGGTATTACTATTAATCCAAAATGATTTAAAGTCTTTGACGCATCAACCACATCAATCCAGCAAACCATTGTCATGTATTATAAGAGTGTTTTTTCTCATTGTTTTGTCTTATTGAGGAGTTTGGTAACAGGTTATGAATGAAAATGTATTTGACCTGTGTTGTATGAAGGTGTACTGATTTGATTTTTAAGATTCAGTGGTTTTAATTTTATGTTACTTTTTTGTGTCTGTCTTTTAACATCTTGTTATACTGAAAATAAGTGTTCTCACCATGGTTGTATTTAGATTCTCACTTAAACATGTTATCTCTCCTGTAGGTCTATAAAAAAATCAACCCGCCCCCCCAAAAAAGCAAATCCTCATGAGGAATTTTAAAAAGCTTTTACTGCTTGCACATCCAGATTAATGATCAAGTTATTGAACATGATACATGTTTGTCCATTAGTTTTAATTAATTACACCAAAAAATGAATATTTGTCTCATTTGAAACCAAACTATGTTATTTGGTGAATATCAGTGGAAGTAATATTTAGGTCACATTTTTTGCACTGTTGCAATAATAAATATCTCTCTCTGTTTATTTGTGCACTTGAACAGAAATGCAAACAAAGCAAGACTCTGCAATGTCTGGTGAGAAGCAACTATGCAGTTGTGTTTGATTGGAGAGAATCAGAATAAGGTCAAGTTTGTAAAATCTGCACAGTAATTAGCTCAAATTGAGGAAATTTAGTTTAGGACATGACTTTCACATGAATTTGTAAATATCTTTGGCAGTTACCACACACAGAGAAAGGCGAGTGAGAGAGAGAGAGTAACAGCTGAGGCCATTTGGTCATCATCATTGTTTGACATTTACAACACCAAATAAGAGACATTCCTTCTAAAGTAAACACATTGCTAATGTGTTTATAATAAAATCAGCAAAAAAGGGAAACATGCAAAGACAGACATCATAAAACGAATGACATCGGTGTATGTGTGTGTGTGGATGGTGGACTACAGAAAGAAAAAAATTGAAGAGTCTGAGAACTGAGTGGGTTGATTAAAGGGGTAGTTCTTCCTTGCAGCTGTCCCCAAGTGCTTGCTTACGGGGGACTTGTTTGGTCTCTATAAATTAAACAGTACGATCTAGACATTGTCATGTCTCAACCTGTCTTTAATTCTGCTGTTCCTGTTTTATTTTGGTATCTAACTCTCCTTTCACCTTTCACCTGTTTCTCATTGCACTCACTCTCCTTGTCTATTTAGTATGTGTGATCCCTGCTCCCTGTGCCAGTTCATCTCAGCCTCTTTCGCAAGCATTCCAGCACTATTCTCCCACTTATAGCCTTCCATGTTTTTTTGACCCCAGATCTGTTTTTTGTTTTGACCCTGTCTCTGCCTAGCTCTTTGTGTCTGATTGCCTTCTCTGACTGCCTGTCCGTGTATCGAATCTGCCTAGTAAAGACTTTGTTTTTTGGAAATTCTGACTGTGTAAGTCGTGCATTTGGGTCTAGCCCTGATGTATCAGACATTTTGTCAGACCTGCTCTATGTGAAAAGTGCCCTGAGATAACTTTTGTAATGATTTGGCACTATATGAATAAAATTGAATTGGGGGAAAAAAACTAATTCCTATTTACATTTTCTAGGGGAAGAGGAGAAAACTATCAATGGCATATTGGAAGACAGTGTCCTTCTGCCATGTTCCTGCCCCAACAGAAATTCAAACAAGGTGTTTAAGTGGCAGATGGAGAAACCAAAAATGACTCGGGTTTTCCAATACGATGAGGGCACTCCAAACTCCCTTGATAGATATGAGGGCAGGATCCAAACGTTTGTGGCTGAGAACAGCAAAAACTGCTCTATTCTCCTAACCAACATCACAAAGGATGACCAGGGGAAATACAACTGCATTTTTCACGAAGAAGACAAATACACCCGTCGCAGCGTAAATCTAAACTTATCTGGTGAGTCATTCATTCATTATGCATACCAAAGTATTTGATCATTCATTCACTCATGAATTTTACTTCAAGTCTTCTCTTGCTAGCAGGTTTCAGTGTTTGTCAGGTGGGTGAACGTGTCCCTACCAGTGTCAGGGTGTTGCTACCAATATTTTTACCAATCAATGAATCTCACCATTTTAACGTCACATAGTGTTTCTTGGTAAGCTCTATCCAGAGTTGGCAGGTTTGTGTGTTTTCTGCAACATGTGGTATGACAAAGAGCAGGTCATGGGAAATGGGAGATGAGAGATGGCAACACTTTCAGCTTACTCATTTCATATGAATGTTTGGTATCTTTTTTTTGTTTTTTTTGTAGGAAAGTCCCATCAGAGGCAGTCTAAGCAGACCAGCAACCAACCCACAGGTTAGCTCTGAAAGATCTTGCCATAAGTTGCCATGAGTTAAATGAAAAACAATACAAGTAGAAGTTTTTGAGATGATTTAAAGATCACGTCACTGTGACTCTGTCATGAATTCTTGAGTTGTGTTGCCCAAATCCACAAACTGAAAGGACAGCTACAGAATCTCAGGTGAGGTTTGAAAATGGTTCACAGCAGATAGTTGGTTGAAACAGAGTAGCACATTACCTACAACTCATTATACATTCTTGCTGGGGATGGGAATTACATACAGCCCATGAATCCTCTTAGCTTAGAACAGGCATATTACTACACATATATTAAAACCCCTTAAAAAGTAATTATTGTTTAGTATGTGTAAAATAAAGTCTGTGAAATCAAATTAGTAAGTAAAAGAAATCACATAGTCATTTACAGTGTCATATTTTTTGTAATTTTCTTCATTTTTCACAGGATCTGTCAGCTCCATGACACACTGGAAAAGCATTCCTGTTGTGGTGACGCTTGGATTTTCCCTGATATCAGAGATCTTCATCTAAGGTGAATTTGCCACACTGCACTGAAGTATTGTTCGTTAAACCAGAGTTGCACAACTTTTATTGCTGTCACCGGGTGATTAAGTGCTATTTGTTTTTCCATGTGTTTTTCTTTGATAAAGGGGCTAATCAAGGATAACAGGAACGGTGACTGATAACCTCTGTACCCTGACGATTGCAATGACCCAAGAGAAAGTAAAACAACAGTGTTAAAGATTTTTCCTCTGAATAGTGGTTGGTCATGAATGTGGCATCCTGCCAACAAAGACTCACTGACAGGTTACACCCTGTGTTCACGACGCCTGTGGAATGTTGTGTTTAGCAAAAGGATTTCTATTTCGTGAACATTTGTGGATGTTTATAGGCAGGTGTCACAAAATGAAATTATAAATTTAAATGTGAGAAGTTAGCATCTCAGTCACAAACAATGTACAAAAAATTACAGAAATCATCACACAACAAAAATAGATTGATAGATGTGTGATCTAACTGTATCAGGGAACTGTGATGCTAAAATTCAGTCAGAAATGTGAATCATGTAATGCAGATATTTACAGAATGTGTACAGAAAATGTGAAGGCAGCTATATACTGCTGTGTACAGGTGCTTAATGATTTAACCCATTGCCTGTAACTGTATTTCTATTAGACTGGCTTTTTCACTCCCGCAAAAAGTTTAAGGTGACTGTAAATATACTGTAATATGGGACTGATCAGAGGCCTCCCATACGGGATAAGAATCTAAACATCTAAAGTTCCTAAAACTTTTGCACAGTACTGTATATATATATTTAAGGTTTGGAGGGAACCCCCTGTGCCATTTTTTTTTTGACAATTACAACATATGACACCAAGAGGGAAGGAATGAGAATGATTTTTGCCAAGACAATCAAGAATTTTAAAATGTTTTTTAAATAGTTTACCATCTGTGAATTGCTGAATTTTGGAAAGTGGAACACACACTGCTGGTCCATATGTCCACTTTATCACTGGTCCCATATTATAGGGTTGGGGAAGCAGTAGCTCCCAACAGAAGCAAACTGAAGCAAACTGGGAAAAAGGGAAACGGAATTGTAATGAAATGACTCATGATGACTGTGTGGACGTCTTTGTGGTTAACGCATGAGGTCAAAGAATTGAAATGAAACTGCAGTGCAGCTGAACAACCTTTCGTCAACATACCTCCATTTTAACCTTTCGTGTCTTCATGTACCATTTTCTCTTTTTTTTTATGGCTACCTGCTTATGTCTTTTTGTATCCTGTCATTATTTTCACTTGTGCTTTTTGTATGTTCATAGTTTTGATGTCTGCAGAACAGCAAAAAGATGTTGGCACACACCATATTATTTGCCAAGGGATTGAGTAGATTTCTAACAAGTACATGTTGAGACTGGTAAATGAAACTTAAGTAGAGAACAGTATCAGACTTATTTTTGTCTAGCTGAAAGAAATCTGGGTACATCTAGCATTGCATGAAGGAGAGACATTACACAGTACATTATATGTTTTTAAGATAACTTCATGACCCAAAATTAAGAAAAGTAATAATGTTTAATAGAGAAAAGCAGGTTACACAGAGCAATACTGTATAAATAAACCACATTCAATAAAGAAATGATTGTAAAAGAATTATAGCACCAAAAAGATCCAATAAACAATCACTTAAAAAGATAAATAAACAATGTATGAGACTCTTCAAACAACTCTTTGTGTTTGTGGTTAGTTAATGTAGAAGTTACATTATATTTATATTTGGGGAAGATTTAGAAAACATTTCTTTGTGCGCGTGTGAAGTTTACACATATGAGATAAAACACGTTGTTACAAATTTTCTTTCTCCTGAATTGCATTCAGAAGCAGATGGCTGCAACAGCTCGTACGTCATTGCGTGTGACATGACGTCGTGACACTCCAGGAAGTAATGCAGGCGGCTAACTGGCTAGCTCAGAGCTAGCAAACAGAAATGAATCTACATCTAAGAAATTGTTCTGTGTATTGTCACAGGCTGGAACAAGATTGACTTTGTGTCCACGGTAAGGCAAGTTCGAATGAAAAATGTAATATCTGCATCGTTGTAAGTCAAGTGGTCGTTAGTATGAACGAAGTTGGATAGCTGGTGCTAGTGTTTAATGAAAAAGACAAGACGTAAAAAAAACGTATAGCTACTATGAGTTTCACCTGACATGAAACCAGCCAGTCTGAGAGGTGTTTGTTAATACATAGTATTGCTGAATTCTCCCTAAAACATGCTGAACAGCAGAGAGAAGCTGCTGTATACAGTAGTGACACGAGAGGGCTTTGACACTAACGATATATATATACATATATATATTTGTACATTCGTTTTGTTTCTCCACTCATTTATTCAGGTTTTCCCTTTAATATATATATATATATATATATATATATATATATATATATATATATATATATATATATATATATATATGACAGCACCATGGTGGTTTTATTTATTGGGCTATGTGGAGATTTGAAGTAGGCTAAGTAAGTAAAATTTATTTATATAGCTTTTTTCACAGTCATTAGTCGCAAAGTGTTTTACATGAGCATGATGCCACAAAGAAACACAGAGAAATACACAGTCTGTAATTAAAGTACACAGTAAAAAACATAGAAAAAGTGAAAAAAAATACACAATAAAAACATGGAAACATTAAATGTCGACTTCTTACAGGTTACTCAAACACTTGTCTAAAAAGGTGTGTTTTTAGCTGCTTTTTAAATAAATAAGCAGAATCAGCAGACCTTAAGGGTGCAGGCAGAGCATTCCAAAGCTTGAGTGCCATGGCCTCAAAAGCTTGATCACCATGGGTCTTAAGGTGGGTGTGTGGAACAGAGAGCAAATTTTGCATGTTTGACCTAAGAGAGTGAGCTGATGTGGTAGATCAGCAACATAGTCAGGAGCTTGACTGTGCAGAGCTATGTAAGTAAGACTAAGAATTTTGAACTGAATCCTAAATGCAACAGGAAGCCAATAAAGAGTTTTAATTAAAGGAATAATGTGAGAGCTGGTGAGTAGTCTTGTGGCAGCATTTTGGATTGCTTGCAGATGATCAACGGCAGAGATATTAAGGGAGGTGAATAGTGCCTTGCAGCAGTCAATGCGAGAAGAAATAAAGGCATGTATAAGCATTTCTAGTTCAACTGTTGAAACTACAGATTTCAGTTAACTGATAATTCTCAAGCGGAAAAAGTTAAACAGTACCCGTAAATTGCGCAGGTTGGAGTGGGCAGCGGAGGAAAGAGGTCCAGCACTTTTTATAATCACAGGCGCAGCCTTTTCTGGGGTGAAAACCAGAACTTCTGCCTTATCAGCATTGATCTGTAGATAGTTTTCTGTGTCCAGTCTTTAATAGTGTTAAGACAGTCCAGGAGCCTGGGTAACCTAAAAGACTCATGTAATGGAAAAAAAACACACTTTGTATTCTCTGCAGCACACTTTAGACTTTGCATTTTGGATAAACTCACATATAACCTTGAACATGTAACTACCTGGTCACATGCTCATTATTGTTTTTCGTCACTATCTGGATCAAAGTTGGGAGTAGCTTCACCTTGGACATGCTCCAGTTCTTGTTAGACAGTTTTGATGAGATCCAGCACTGCACCTCACTCACATCATTACACTGTTTCCTACACTCCTTGTCTATAAAAAGTATGTAAACATTGTAACTGACATCAGTCTGCATTTAGGCTACACTCTGTTGCGACTGTATGCTGATCCCTTGCAAGGTTTTTCATTAAAAGACAAAAAGACAACTTGGTCTTTGTTAGCTTTTTACTATCAGATTTCCACCACATTCACTGGGTTTGAATGAGAGGTGGAGTTGGATATCGTCTGCATACAAATGATAAGCAACATCAAAACTGTTGATGATCTGTCCCAAGGGCAGCAAATGTAGAGAGAATAATAAGGGCCCCAGAACCAAACTTTGCAGGACACCACGAGACAGTGGAGAGGAGTCACCAATAGAGTTGGTAAAACTTCTGTCAGTGAGATAAGATAAAATCCGGTCCAATGCTATGCCTTTTATGCCCACCAATCACATAACCTCTTTATCAGGATATGATGGTCCACTGTGTCGAATGCAGAACTGAGGTCAAGTAGTACTAGCACGGAACAATTACCCGCATCGGAGAACAAAATAATAACATAAACATAACATAAAATGTCATTAGAGACCCTCGGAAGAGCAGTTTCAGTAGAGTGCTGTTTCTGAAACCCAGACTGAAACTATGTATATACTAGATACAATGCATCTCCAGCGCAGCCGTGAGTTGATTGGCCACAACCTTCTCTAAAATTTGTCTGTGAAGTATCATGCTATACTGATATATATGAATTTGGACTCATTTTGAATATAAGGCTGCCACTAACTAATTATTTTCATTATCCATTAATATGTTGATTATTGATTATTGATTTATTATTTATTATTATTAGGTCTTTGGTCTAAGAAATTTCAGAAAATGGTGAAAAATCTCAATCACTGTTTTCCAAAGCCCAAGGTGATGCCTTAAAATGTCTTTTTTTGTTCTAGCCATCAGTCCACAACCTAAAGATATTCAGTTTACTATATAGATGACTAATTAAACCAGAAAATATTCACATTTGAGAAGCTTGAATCAGAGAATTTGGACATTTTTTTCTTTAAGCAATGACTCCAAACGATTAATCGATTATCAAAATAGTTGAATACTTGGCAACTAATCGATTCATCGCTGTCGCTCTATTTGAAGAAAATTTATTTAGATGTCATTGGCGCTAAAATGGTGAGTCAATGAAAGATATAGTCAATGGTCAGAAAGCTTTTATTTAATTTATCAATAAATCATTTAAATCATTTGTTGGACTTTCTCTTATTTTCTGACAGTTTGATATTGTAATTTAAATAATTTTGTGTTTTGTGCTCTTGGTTGAACAAAAGGAGAAAATGGAAGATGTGAGCTCTTACAAGACGCAATGAACATTTTTCACTATTTTATTAACAGGAAATGTTTGGCATTTTTTGTTAATAAATTGCTTAAACCATTAATTGATATCAAAATTGTTGGTGATTAATTTCTTTTTTATCAACTAATAGATTAATCAACTAACCATTTCATCACTAAATGTATGGTATTTACTTAAACTCATTAACTGATGATTGAAATACTGTTGTTATCATTTAACTTTCTGTTGATCAACTAATCAATGAATCACCTCATTATTTCAGCACTGGTGAAGTGCAATGCCACACAAGAAGTCTACAATGGGCCAAAGAAGGAGAGCAGCAGCTGTCAATAATCCTTCATCTCAGAGAGTCACTGGAGCTCCGGTAGAGGCTGTCAGGGTCCCCAGCAGGAAGCACAACATCTGCATGGTGTCTGACTTCTTCTATCCCAATATGGGAGGGGTGGAAAGTCACATTTACCAGCTATCTCAGTGTCTGATCGAAAAGGGACACAAGGTGGTGATCGCCACCCATGCCTATGGCAGGAGGAAAGGTGTCCGGTACCTGACCAATGGACTGAAGGTGTACTACCTTCCCCTGCAGGTGATGTACAACCAGTCCACAGCAACCACCTGCTTCCACAGTCTCCCACTACTGCGCTGTGTGTTTGTCAGGGAACGCATCACTGTGGTGCATGCACACAGCTCGTTCTCCGCCATGGCCCACGATGCACTGTTTCATGCTAAGACCATGGGCCTTAACACGGTACGTGTCTCATAATGACCCAGGTCAAGAATTTAGAAAATCTTATTATACATTCATATCACAATGCTACACATATTCCACTGACATAAACCTAAACCAGATTATCATTCACAGATATTCACTGACCACTCACTCTTTGGCTTTGCCGATGTGAGCTCTGTACTGACCAACAAGCTCTTGACTGTGTCGCTGTGTGATACCAACCACATTGTGTGCGTGTCATACACCAGTAAGGAGAACACAGTGCTGCGTGCAGCACTCAACCCAGAGATCGTGTCTGTTATTCCCAACGCTGTTGACCCTACAGACTTCACCCCTGACCCCTCCCAGCGCCAAGACGACAGGATCACTATTGTTGTGATCAGTCGTCTCGTCTACCGCAAAGGTACAAAGAAGCTGCTGAATTAGACATTGTATAAGCTATTTGTCTATATATCTGCTGGTATTATATTTATATATATATAACTCTCAATTTAGCAGGAGTCATCCACACTTAAATATCTCTTCCAATTACAATGTGTGGACAAGCCTAAATTCTGGTCTGGTTGTCTACTAAGAGAACTTTCCTATAAGGATCAGAACCCAGAGAGAATCCGCTTAGTTGATTTATTGGCCAATATTTATCATAGATATATCAGTATCTATGTATATGTTGGCAAACTATGCATTTTTGTAAAAAAACAAAGAAAATTATAGTCTTTAGCGATATGTAAATATTTGGCTTTTTATAATATCTGTATGCTTATCAGTCGGCTATAAAAAGGATCAGTGACAGCAACTGTCCATATTCTTTCTTCTGTTCAGGAATTGATCTTCTTGGTGGAATAATCCCAGAGCTCTGCCTCAAACATCCAGATCTACATTTCCTAATTGGTGGAGAGGGGCCGAAGAGAATAGTGTTGGAGGAAGTAAGAGAGAAATACCAACTACATGACAGGTACTTCTGGACACTATTATTTCCTGAAGTTATATGATAACAGTACATCTTTGAAATGGGCACAATGAGCGGACAAACTTATGTTTTGAGGTTGGTGAGAATGGGTCATAATGAATTAACCAGCCTGACACGATGTTACCTGCACCTTTATGATGGATCTCAGGTTTTAATTTTACAGCTGACACATTTGTATTTGTATAAATGTATATTCATACAACATCCAGAACTTTTTAGTCTCACAATGATGTGTGTGAACCCACAGTTGCAGACCTGGGTCTTGTGAATGGCCAGGAATTAACCCATAACAGCAGTAACAGCCTGGATGGTCAAACATTGGGTTTGTGTGTGAAAGCACCATTAGATTTGCCTAATTTGTTTTGATTGGCTCACTGCAGGGTGCGTCTGCTGGGGGCTCTGGAGCACAAAGATGTGTGTGGAGTTCTGGTTCAGGGTCACATCTTCCTTAACACATCTCTGACTGAAGCATTCTGCATGGCCATTGTGGAGGGAGCCAGCTGTGGACTGCAGGTTTGCTGCCATTCATATACTTGTTTTAAAGACAGGAAAACATATGTCAGAGAAAGCAGAGTGTCTTTAGGATTTCAGTAGCACTGCTTAAAAAACACATAAGGGAAGAAAATGGAAGAAACCATGGACAGCTTGTGACCCAAAAGGAGCAAAACAAAACAAAACGACAAAAACTTATAACAAGGAGTTGCCCATGGCAGGACCCAGACACTCACATGTGCCAAGGCAAATTGTGTATGGTGAGTCACAGGAAGAGAAAGCAGCGTTATCAGCAAATATGCAGAGAACAAAATAACAGAGAAATAACAGAGAAATGTTGACACTAGGAGGAGCCTCATCCATAAAAAAACCCCCTATCAATCCCACACTTGTTACACGCACTTGTAGAACATGTCTAGATAATAATGCCATATTGTCTAAATTTGGAAATCACAAGGCAGCTGCCTTCCTTGATAGAAGCTGGAAGTTGAGTGGCTCGGCAGGACTTTTGTCTTAGTTTTTGGTATAACAAAGAGACCCGTCTGCTGAGTATTTATGTGAAGGTTGTGAGTGGAAAGTTAGCTTGACCGATAGTCAGATCAGCTGCTATATGAGAATAAGACCCAGGTTAAATTCCCTTTAAAGCAATTGAAGCAACAAAGACTGATGAGGTTCATTAAGGAGTCACTTAAAACTTAAAGCAGTGTGTCAGCATTGTGCACTTTAAAATCTTTAAAAGGATGCCAGAAAGGACATTTACTCTCATGTTGAGGGTGATTTATACTTGTGTACATATGTGTACAATATGTGCAGTTTTTGTTTTGTCTCTTAAGGTGGTAAGCACCCGTGTGGGGGGCATTCCTGAGGTGTTACCTGAGGATTTAATTACCCTGTGTGAGCCTACTGTGCGGTCATTGTGTGCTGGTCTGGAAACAGTCATCGCCCGGCAGCGGTCAGGGTCTGTCCCCTCCCCCGCTTCCATCCATGCACGTGTGCAAAACCTCTACACCTGGAGAAACGTTGCTGAGAGGACTGAAAAGGTAGGTTCACCAACACCAAAACCTGTTGTTTCATTCAGTCATGTTCTGTTAGTATCACCTCAGTCACTGTATTCATGTTCATGAGATAAAGAAGTTGTTGTTTCAGCATTTATTCTTTGACAGATCAAAGCCAGCTAAAGCTCAAGTTCTAGTATTGATTTTTGGAAGTAAATAGTTAGTCAGTTTTCTAGAGTAATCAGATTTCTTATCATCATCTTAACGAGAAACCCAGTTTACCCCAGATACTATTTTCCTGGAGATCACAGATTTCTTGGTCTTGTATGTGCGTAACCAGGTTTCTAAATGGCTTTTTACATGTATGTATGTTCTGGATAAAGACCTGAATGAAAGGAGAGATAATTAAATTTAAAGATGCGTCCTTGCATTTGAAATTATTCAATTCAAAGTCCTGCTAAAACTAAAGCTGACACTGAATGGCCTCTGTTAGACTAAATATGTCAGTTTTCACAGACATTTGATGGTTTGAAAAATTCAGACATCTTCACACTTTAAGGAACAACTACTCTGTCAATACACAGTCTGTCACCACACAAACACAGACAAAACCAAGAAGCAGAGTCTGAAGCAGGATCATTGTGTTGTTCTTCTCAGGTGTATGACAGGGTGGCTGGAGAGGAGGTGCTTCCCCTGCACAGACGGTTACGGAGGCTGAGGTCTCACTGTGGCCCAGTGGCTGGCTCCATCTTTGCATTTGTTGCTGTTCTAGACTTCCTCTTCCTGCTGCTCCTGCAGTGGTTGGTGCCTGATCGGGTCATGGACATGGCTGTGGATGCCACCGGCCCTCGAGGACTCTGGAGGCAAGAACGGAGCAGCAAAGATGGAGCTGTTTTTAAAAGTGCCACGAAGTGAGCAGCAGAACCAGAGATTTCCTCATAGCAATCACTCCATCTGTACCTCTGCCTCACCTCTAGCTGCTTACATGGTGCTTCACTGTTTGTGCTCTTTAAAGTGCCGACTGACAACGTTTTAAACTTGGCCACTGAACATTGTTTACATTTATTTATCAGGAGGGACCATGAGTAAAAAAGCGTTTTATTAAAGATATAGAAGGAGGTTTTTATTTTTATATTTAATGCTTAAATCGAAGGCACTGCGTGGAGTTTTGATTTTCTTCATGTTGTTATGTATGCATTACACTGAACAGAAGGAGTAAAGGGCTGGTTAATTGCACTCTCACTGTTGGGTTGCACAGGGAAACAAAACTGCAGTAACATATTTTCAGTTAGTTGCTCATTTTGATATCATGTATGCCACTCCTGTTGTTTGATCATTTAAGTTCTCTAAGATGTTACACATATGAAGCTGGGAGTTTTTTCAGATGATAATGTGACTCGCAGATAATAACCCACTGACAAATAAACTACTTTCTAATGTTTCATATGTTTTCATTTTATTTGTATTGTCAGTTGTATCTTGCTTAGGCCTATATGATGGTACAACCAGAAATACATGAGACGACTTGTTTCTTAGAACTGGTTTTACAAAAAAGATTGCTCTCTGGAATGAAGAGTGCCAGACAAAACAGTAGCTGTGAAACGAGAGGTGATAGAGATGGGAAGGCATGGCTTTTCAAGGCTGACAATAGAGATTTGCATATCGTTATGATCATGCCTGCAAAAGAAAGGAAACACTAGATGGGTTCATGTAAGTAGAGCTTTAACTGAGAGTAAGTGTCTGTTGTGAATGAAATGTGCAGTTTCTGAAGAAATAAGCAGATGTGTAGTTCTGAAGTGCACTACATGTAGTAATGTGTTTCTCAGATGTGTTTTTGATGTTATTTTTATTGCAATTCACCAGAGTACATTCATGAGGATATGAATGTCTTTCAGTGCATTTCAATCACCAGTCGTATGATAGTAACATTTACTGTGCTTCTATCTGACAATATAACAGAAAAGTTCATATCCACATTTAACAGTTTTTTCTGTTTTTCTGCCACACACCCAGATACCTACAGTGTAAGAAAGTCGTCCAAGCTAGTGTGTGTACATGCATATTTGTAAGTGCTTCATTTCAAGGTGTATCAGTGCAGGCCCATTCTAGCAACCATTGTTATGCACATACTGTAGACTATATCCATGGATGGGGACGAGGCTGGGCGGGAAGTGGCAACGTGGGGGAGGTGGCCAAGGACCCAGATAAGAGGGGGAGGAAGACCAACTTCAGGTTTGTGCATCTGACTGGGCCAGCCCAAGTCCTGGACAGTCGTGGAGGAGTCTGCTGTTGGTTCATTTTCATCATGGCTGCTGTTCAAACGGAGGTTTCCCTGTACTCACAACCATGGCAGAGGCCTTTGCACATCTATGGGGGGCTGGTGTGCAACTCTCTGATGGCTGGTAAGCTTTTTTTTGTCTTTTTTTTGTCTTCTTGGCCAATTCAACTCAGTCGTATTGTATTATGAGAGACGTTAAGAGATACCACTGCATTACATTTCTTATTTCTTTTATACATGTACAAACATTTTAGTGACTGTGGTATGGCTGAATTTAAGCAACAAATTCCTAGTTTTGTTTTTTGTTCTTGAAAGTTAGTTTTTGTAGTAAGGATTGCATAATGAAAGTGTTGACTGGGCTCTGCAGCGGCCCTGGGTGTCTAGTTCATTCTTGTTAGTTCAGGGAGTTTGTTGTTTATAGTTGGGATGACCCTGAAACCAGAAAAACATGTATTCAAATGAGGTCATCTTAACATCACAATGGACAGAGAGCAAGATCGCTTTGGCCATGAGCGTATCTGTGTGTTTTCTGAATGTGGAGACTTCTCTGATCTTATTGTGTGTCTCAGACTCCTGGTCGGACAGAACTCCTCTCCATGAAGCAGCCTACCAGGGCAGACTGCTCCACCTGAGATCCCTCATCACTCAGGTAAACTTACACTGGCTCTTTCTTGACATGCACAACACAAGCATGGATTGTATGATGAAATACAAATGAAAACCTAAAGACAGTTTATCCTCTCTGATGTCCCCTGCAGGGCTTCCATGTAGACACGCTCACCATGGACAGAGTCTCTCCTCTCCATGAGGCTTGTCTCGGGGGCCATTATGCTTGTGCCAAGTTCCTGCTGGACAGTGGTGCAAATGTAAGAGTGCAGGCTGTTTTCAGTTTGGAGATATATTTATTTTTAGGGTGTTTATGATCTAAATGTGGGGGAATTTGTTAACACGTTTTGAATAAGGAAACATGGGTCTTTTAACAGTGGTATCACATTGTTTCCTCACACATTCCTCCACAGGTGGACGCAGTATCAACAGATGGCGCCACACCTCTTTTCAACTCCTGCAGCAGTGGGAGTGCTGCCTGTGTCAGGCTGATCCTGCAGCACAGTGCCTCCATCCACACCACATACCAGCTGGCGTCACCCATCCATGAGGCCGCAAAGAAAGGTGTGTATGTGCAGATATGTACAGATACTAGAGACGTGGTCTGTCACAGCACAGATTCTGACATAGTGTTGTTTCTTGTTTCTCTTTCATCAGATCACAGAGAGTGTCTGGAGCTGCTGATCTCATATGGAGCTCATATTGACATGGAGCTGCCAGTGGTGGGTACACCGCTGTATTCTGCATGCATGGCCCGGGCCGCAGCCTGCGTAGATATGCTGCTACACTCAGGTAATCTGCAACCTCTGCAGTGTAACAAACAGTAAGGAACAATCCTCACAGACACAGAGGGCTGTTTATGACAAATGTATAAAGTGAAAAACTTCACACTGAGCCACTCATATGCTGCATTGTTGGTCTCACTAGTGATTTCTCATCGCCTTACATACACATTGATACCCAAACTACAACAAGGACCATTAGCCTTCAATTGTGCTGTATGTTTTCAGTCCTTGTTGTGTTGCATATTCCATGTATTCAATTAAATTAACACACCAAGGTTTTCAGTATTTGATAATTTCCAAACTGTGACTCATTTATTAGGTAATACAGACAGTAGAGAGTGGAATTAGTCATCTCATTCACTTCCATACCTTGTGCTTGATAACAGTATGTTGAGTGATGGTATAAAAGTAACATAATCCAAAGAAGGAATAATGTGTGGAACTGAGTGTGGTTTTGAATCTTGTTCACAAATAATAGTTTAATGATTTCAGTGTGCTGGTCTGGAAACAGACCAGCACACTGATTTAGTTGCTGTTTGTTATCACGCCATTTACACTCTCAGTGGAAACAGGAAACAGCAAAATAACTGCTAGATTTATCAGTCTAATTTACAGAACTGTCAGGCGTGGCTGCAAACCATTTCGTGTTCCAATCTTTTCATTTAATTTTCACTCAGTATTTCTTAATCATTTTAACCACAAAGTGCTGGAATGAACAGTTTGTGAGGACTCATGGGTGGTTTTACTGTTTATGGTCTAAATAACATCATTTGGTTGGTCTGATGTGTTTCCTTGAGTCCGTTTGTGGTTTTTTGTTCATGTAGGGGCAGATGTTCAAATAGGCTGTGGGCAGGACAGTCCGCTACATGCTGCAGTTCGAGAAGGAGAAGCCAAAGTAGTGGACCTGCTGCTGGACTTTGGGGCCGATGGGGGTTGTAGGAACGCTGAGGGCAAGACCCCTCTGGATCTGGCAACACCAAACAGCACAGTGAGAATTGCACTGCAGAAAAGAGGTATGTTGTGCATGCATGCATGTTACAGAAACACTCCAAATCTAAATCTAATCTAAGGTAGAACAACTCCACTCTCTCTCTGTCTCTCTCTGTCTCTCTCTCTGTCTCTCTCTCTCTCTCTCTCTCTCTCTCTCTCTCACCTGATCAGGTCCCTGCTCTCTGTCTCAGCTGTGTCGTTTCTGTATTCGCCGAACTCTGGGAAGGAGTCGTCTGCACAGTGCCTCCAGCCTATTCCTTCCACCAATTATCAAGGACTTCCTCCTCTACCAATGAGCCGTCTCTGCTTGGCTTTGTGGCTCTCTGTGGACTACATAGATTTATTTGTCCTTCACATTTTTACCTTGTCTCCAACCAATGAGGCAAAACATGTGAGAAAAAGACATCTACATTCAGAGAATGGGACTACGTTTTGTCAGTCGTCTGTATTTTATAATACGGTTGCTTTCAATAATATAATCGTTGCCATTTTCATATAAGTCAAATGAAATATGTTGGATACAAGTGTAATTTCATATGATATTAGAGGTTATGTATTTTTGTACTCTTAATGAAGTGCTTTCTGTTTCCTTTGTATGGATTTTACATTGTTCCAATTTTTTTTTTTATAATGACAGTTTTATATTTTTGTGCAGGATCTCACAAAATAGGTATAACTTGTAAATCTCTGTATCCACTAAAAGTAAATATTGTATTTTGTAAAAAGTATTCTAAAAAGATGATGGTAATGTTGTTTTGTGGGTATCTATGGTGATCTATAAGTCACATGGCTGATCAATGGACTGTAAATAAGGAAACCAGAAGCAAGACAAGACACACAAAAATGTTTAGTGAATAAAGCACGGTGAACTGAGGAAGACGTATTAATTTTGATGAACTTACAAAAAATATTTGTTGGAAATATTTCCAGATTTTGCAGCATTGTCAACACAAGGATTAAAGAAGTAGGCAACTTTAAAAGAAAAGTCTGAGTACACTAGATTTCAGTGAACTGAGCAGTGGACGGTGTTGCTCAAGGGGAATTAATTTCCTGTATTCAAATACCAATCTAAAAGGTCACCTCTGCAGAGACTTGAAGAATCTTGTTTGAGTAGATTTAACTTGACGCTTCTTCATTTAAATAGCACAGAAAAGTCTGAGCCTTCACAGAAAGTTCTGAAAGAGGGATATATGCTGTGATTTTGCGTGTGTATGTGTGTCGATGGATTTCCTGCTGCTCATGCCCACATTCAGCGGTTACATGCAATACCTGTGAGACGGTAACACCATTCAGAATGTCCACGATCTTTCACTGATGTCTCCACTGTGTACAAAATGACATTTGGAGGAGTTGTACACACCATGTTAGATAAAGGAACTTAGATGTTGACATTTTCTGAGAAGCCCACAGTTCACAGTAGGTTTACACCAAACACCCATGTTACATACAAAGAGCAGGTCTACTGACTCAATGTAATAAAATTTATTCTAGAAATATAATCCAATGTAGTCCAAATATAATCCAATGTAGTCAATTGTGTTACACCATGGGAAAAGTCAGAAATGCAGCAGAGTGAAATACTCAGTGGTGCTACTGTGCTTCTCTTGATCTGTGGTATCAATTAATACACCAGAATGTTTCACATGTTTTTTGACTTTTATCAGCTCACAATCAGAGAACCTCTTAAAAATGACATCTCAAATCATATTTAATAGTATACAAACATCAAGATGGCACAAATCAACAACAAATTTACAGCACAGTTCTGTAATATAAACACAATTAACAGTATTGTTGCACCTTGTGAATACTTTGTGAAACTGCATATCAGCAACATATTATTAGGACAGAAATGATTAGTCGATTTAATCGATTAGTCGACGGACAGAAAATTAATCATCATTAAATAATTTATCCAAGAACGTGAGTCTACAATCAGCTCTGTGAGTTGTACTTATGACAACTCACAGCAGCACTTTGACCTAAATGCCTATTTGTTTACCATCTCAGTATAACACATTAGCATGCTATCATTTGCTAATTAACACAAGGTACAGCTGAGGCTGATGGGAAAGTCATTTCATTCATTTTGCTGATATTTGGTCAACAAAATTAAAAAGTCAGAGGATTAAAGTTATTACCATTCATTTTGAGGGGGAGATGAATGTCTGCACCAAATTTAATGTCAATCCATTGAATAGTTGTTGAGATATTTCAGTCTGGATTAAAGTGGTGAACTGACCGACAGACTCAGCATCATCGTCATCCTTAGAAACATGCCTAAAGATGCTAAATATTCACTTTCCAGCTTCTTAAGATGTTAGCATTAGCTGCTTTTCTCAGTTTTAAATCATTGTGAATTGATTATCGTTGGGTTTTGGACTGTTGGTCAGACTAAACAAGTTATTTTAACGTGTCACATTTAGCAAATTTAAAAAATAATAACGGATGAACTAATAATAAACATAATCAGTACTTGCAGCCCTATATATTATTATACATATGATTATTACATTACATGAACAAAAAGCTGCTGAATTTTGTACAAGTCTAACAAACACACCACTAACTAACTCAAGATATTTAACAGGAACATCTCTGTGAATACAACATGTGACATTTAACAATTCTTCTGGTAACATTTGACCCATCTTGCATAAAAAACGTTTCCAGTACACAAAATAGCAGGAATTAAATATGTTCACTTTGAATATTTTACAACCATTAAACCCTCAAATGTCAGAGGAACCCGCTGTTCCTCTCCAGCAGATAAAAACATGCACAACAGAACTAAAACCATAAGTGAATTTCATTTTACACCTAAAGATCTTTGAATTTTACATCAAACAGATTCATAACACAAAGAGAAAAAACTACCAACTATAAGGATTTGCTTTTTTACATTTGTTTGACATATGTACAAAAAATGTTCTGTACCAGAGTTACTGACAAGCAGCTTTACATCTGCACTGATTGTATCTCTTCAGAAACAGTTCTTTTGATAGTTGGATAGTCAGCAGGTAAGATATTAAGATATATGTTTATATATGTAACATTATTTCAGGGTGTTTTGTAATAAAAGGTAAGTGAGAAGTGATGAACTCATGACTGAGATGGCTTGACAAGTGGTTGTCTCCATTCATCATACTGACGCTAACACTTCTACATCAGAACTGAACATGATGTCTGTAAAACTCAGTGTGAGGAGATAATTATCACATGATCGACATGACTCCAGATCAAGTTAATGAAACCCCCCACAGGTTGACAGATGTTTTTAGACAGTGGTTATGTTTGTGCTCCTGCTATTCTGGCTGTGCAAGTGTCTCTGAGTATGGGAGCACAGGAGCTGCTTTTTAAAGTGTTTACTGAAGCTTTTGCTCATCAGGTAGAGGGCAAACGGGTTCACACAGGAGTTGGTGAAGGCCAAGATGCGAGCACACACGCTGGCGATGAAGTGGCCCAGTGATGTGTCCACCTGGTCGTAGTGATAGGAGCGGTACAAGTAGATCACATGACTGGGCAACCAGCAGACAGCAAACAAGCCAACAAACACCAGAACAGTCTTTGCCAGACGCTTCCTGGACTTTATCTGAGATGAGAGTACAAAGAGAAGAAAGCGTTTATTTGTCTCCTTGTGTCCATTGCAGTTTTCTTGTTTTACATTCTTGGCAGCAATATTGTGTTTTATCATGTACCTACTACATGTCATGCTTATTTTTTTGTATAACTGTGCAACAAAGCACTCCTGCAATAAAAATCTCATTGAGTTTACATATTGTAAATAAAAGTTTCAAACAATCAGTCAGTATTTCTCAACACAGTAGAATTACTGAATATGGGAATACTTAAGAACAAAACGACTCATAAATGGCAAAAAGTATTGATCTAAAACTGGCTTCCTGCAACATTAAATCACAAAAAAGACAAAAATATACAAATACTAAATATGCATAAAAATTCAAAATTATACTTAAGCATTTCTCATTTTTCCTTTATGAATGCATCAACATTGATATATAGAGTAACCCAGCACCCCTGAGAATATTATTTTTGCCGACCTTCAGTAGTTAAACTTCTCACCTTGATGTAGTGATATAAAAGTGTACTCCAGACACCATAACATCACTGGTGGGTGCGGTCAGAGGGGAAACAGGCTTGAAATTTTCAACTGGAGAGGGCAGTGAAACACTGCTTTTCAGCCTAATGTTCAGTTACTCTTTGAATGCATTTTTATACAGTACATCAGTATCAGTATCAGTGGTTCTCAGCTGTTTTGGCTCATGACTTCTGTGACCTCTACCGGCTGAGACCAGTTCAACAAAAGAATGTTTTTCTTTTTCTTTGTTTTATGTAAAAAATTCTTAGATATGAAAGTATCCAATAATTCTCAAGACTAGGGTTGAACCGTTTTTTTTTTTTTTTCTGTTGACAACACAGTCTCACCTGAATATCCATTTAGTACCTGTTCCATAGCTTTTGGTCACATCACATGATCTTCATCAGCAGATAGTTAGTAATTGTATATCTTCACATGAGAAGTCCTTAAAGTGCTCAGAAAAAAAGTTAAGCTTGAACATCTATAACTCCACAGCAGCTACTAAATAAACCTTGAGACTGTTTTGTCAACTGCTGTTCCCAAGTCAAGAATGAACATACATTTTTTGATGCTTTCCTATCCTGTTAATCATCTTTTGACCCCTCAGATTTATCTTGTGACTCCTTGTGTGGGTTCTGACCCTCAGGTTGGGAACCACTCCAGTTCCAGTATGTATGTGGATATGAATATATGAATGGAAGTTGCAGCAATGGTGCATGTACATGTACATGTATAGTTAGATGTTCAATTTTCACACTATAATACCCACTGCACCAACAAATTATACATATTTGTTTCAGTTTAAAATACTAAATGTACAATGCATTTCATTCATTACTGTATATTTGAACAGGTTCTATATACTGTACATAACCACCTACTATATGTATATAAAGTAACATGTCTTTTTTTTTACCATTTAATATTTTCCTCATCACTCCTTGCACTCTTTACTTCTTTGCACTATTTGTATCCTGTTTACAGTTCACAGAAATGGTTTCACCGGTTGATAGACATTCCTTGTGTATATTTCTGTTTTATTGTTTTATTGTTATTCTGTGTAAGTACACTGAGAGCCACTAAATTGGAGTCAAATTCCTTGTATGCATAAACATACTTGGCCAATAAAGAGCATTCTGATTCTGAGATTATTGTATTTAATTGTTTTGTTAAAGGTTTTAGAGGAAAAATATTATTAATCGGAAATAAAATGTGTATGTCCTCACCTGTTTCTGCATGTGCAGGTGTCCTTCAGCGGGGATGTTCACAGAGCTCCTGACCAGGCTGTGAGCAATGAAGCAGTAGTAGATGGATATGATGAAGAGCGGGATGATGTAGAAGATCAGGAAGGAGGCGGTGGAGTGAATCTTTGGGTGCAGCTCCCCGGCATGGGGGTAGGGTGCACAGGTCACAAATGACTCATTGGTGTGGCTGGTGGTGAAGGTGTGCAGGTCAGAGAAGACGGCTTCAGGAATCGCCAGAGTCACTGAGAGGAGCCAGATTGCCCCGGCTCGTAAACAGATACTGAGTGTAGCGCTGGACCTGTGGATATCCAGGGGTTTGACAATCGCTCTGTACCTAAAAGGAGAGGAGAAATTAATTGTAAACTGGAATGATAATGGGTTTTTTCCCTTAGTGTGGAAAGACTGCTCATATTAAGATGAGCGCTGATTACCTCATTAAACTTTCTGATTATGCATGCAACCAAAAACAACTGTCTCATCACTGATTTCAATGTGGCACTCCACCACTTTGGACCGAGGCAGACTGTTGTGTACATATATCTATTGATCCCTCTGAACACATCTTCAGTGATGTTCCTGGAATCATCAGGTGTTTTTGGGTCTTTCAAAATCATACACCCTCCTCCAGGTGACCCAGCTGGGGCTAATCAGACCCCAGCTTGTGTCCAGATGGCTAGCTACATATGACTACATGCCCAAATGTCTCAAGGCTCTGGCTAAAGAACAGGCAGCAAATCCATTGCATCCAACTTCCAATGGGAGACACCTCACTCTCCACCCAGCCTGCTTACAGTTGCTGATCGGTCCTGCGTACTTGGAGAGCTTCCTTTCAATGGCCTCTTCCAAGCAATCTTCCCATGGCACTGTCAGCTCCAGCAGCACAGCTTGCTTGGTGGACTCAGACACAAGGACAATATCTGGTTACAGGGTGGTGGCTGCAATATGGTTGGGGTACTTCAGCTACTGTTCAAGGTCCCCCGACAGCTGCCAATCCCTTGCAGAGGTCAGGCTGCCAAAAGATGTTTTTTTGGAGGGCTTTTGCAGCTCCCCAGCTCTGACAAAGGTGATGGCCTGCTTGGAGGGTCGGGACCGCTTTGCTCACTCAACTCCTGTGCTAATGGCTTCAGCGATGGTTTTCAGAACTCCTTTGGTACTGTCCTTATCCAAGTACCTTTGTGCAACAGCTGAGGATGTGCTCTAGGGTTCCTCGCTTGGAGCAGAGTAGGCATGCTGGTGGCTCTAGTTTACCCCATTTGTGCAGATTTGATGGGCTTGGAAGCACATCATATACTGCCTGGATGAAAAATTTGATGCGATGTGGCTCAGCCTTTCAAAGTTCAGCCCAGGTCACTTTCCTCTTAACAGCATTCTCCCATTTTGTCCAAGCTCCCTGTTGCTTCATTCCCACCGACTTGCAGGTTCTGGTCTCCTTCACTGCTGCTCTCACCTCCTCCTGAACTAGGCAGTGCCTTTCCTTTCCTCTGATGGTTTTCATTTGGGGAATAGGAAAGGATCCTAGCCCAGCTCGGCCTCATGTGACCACTCCAACCAGCTTATTGTGATACAGCCTTGCCTCTGCTTCCTGAACAGCTTTTTCTGCCTTCTACTTCCTGCCGGTCCTCACTTTGATCCCTGCTTTAGCCAGCTTTGGATCACTTGAGTCCCTGTACTGTACCTCTGGTTCTTGTTACTTTGAATTCCTCCTCCAAGGACTTGAAGGGCAGTCGCAATTTGTTGTGGTGTCCGTAGAGTGCAATGCTGCTCAGGCTCTTTGGCACCTTCAGTGATCTCCTGAGGTGGTTGCTGACCCTCCTCTCTTAGGTCTCAACTATTAAGATCGGAACTGCATAGACAAGGAAGGGCCATAGGATTCTGGGAAGAATTCATGATACACCCAGGCTTTGAACTTTCCAGGTAGGCCAGACTTGTCCACAGATTTCAGCCAGCCCTCAAACTCTGTGCAGGTCGACTGAATGGATGTCATGTCCCTCAGAAAGCTGTCAAAAACCTTGCTTTAGCTATTGACTGGCTTCTCTGTGATAGTTGGGATGGTTGTGCCTGCAATGTTGAACCAGAACTTTTCCTCGACCTTTCCTTTCCTCAGCATCATAGATCTTGATTTTGCTGGTTTGAAACACATCCAAACCCACTCCGGCTTTTCAAGCCCCTGCAGAATCCACCAGCATCCCAGGACTGATTCTGTGGTGAATCTGAGGTCATCCATGAATGCCCTGATGGGTGGTTGCCGTTCAGCGGAATTCGTTCTGGGCCCTTTGTACTCTGGTTCAGCAGACTTAGTGAGCATGTTCACGGCTAGGGAGAATAGTGCCACAGAGATAGTGCACCCTGTGATGATGCCAATCTTCACCTTGTGCAAGCTTGATGTAATTGGTCCTGAAGAAACCCTCATCCTGAAGTTGCTATAGTAATCAGCGATGAGGTCTCTGATTCTGCTGGGGACATAATGTTTGTGTGAGCTGCACCAGCTTGTGTGGAATAGAGCCATATGCATTTGCCAGATCAAGCCACAACATTCACAGGTCGCCCTTGTTCTCTCTGACCTCCATGATGAGTTGTGTCTCCACACCGGTGTGGTCCAGACAGCCTGGCCCTGAAATGCCACCCTTCAAGACTGATGTGTCAATGTAGGTGTTCTTGGCCAGGTAGGTGCACAGTCGATTGGAAACGGCACTGAAGAGGACCTTTGCCTCGACACACAGCAGGAAGATGATGTGTAACTGGTCTATCTGGGTGGAGTTTTCCTTCTTCGGGATCCACACCCCTTTAGCCACTCTCCACTGCTCTGGGATCTTCCCCCCTTCTTCAGAGGACTCGCAGGATCTTCCACAGACGCAGCACGAGTTTGGAACAGTTCTTGGTGCTGTTTGGTCCTGGCACAGAGTTTTCCCTTGCTTTGCGGACAACCTGCCTGACTTCCTTTAGCCGCAGTTCTGACATGTCGAAAAACACATTCAATTCAGGGGAATCTATTAGGATGTTACATTCTCCCAACTCCTGCTCTCTTTCAAGATCACTGTATGTCTTCTTCAGATGTTGGTCCATGTCTTCCTGTGAGCAGACCAGTTTCCCACTGCGCTTCTGCCCCAGCAACTCCTTGGTGAACCTGAAGGGGCTGATAAGAAAGTCAAGATGTTTTCAGGCTCTTTCGCAATGCCGTCTCTGATGCCACTCTGTGGAGAACCCTAATCTTCTTTCATAGGATGCACATCAGCTGGGCCAAGCTAAGCCATTCCTCTTCTCCTGCCTGCTTGTACTGGGACTTCAGCACTTTTATCTCCTGCCCGATGTTGTGGATTCTCACGGCTCTTTGGTTCTTCAAATAAGGTGTTCTGGAGCCTTTCTTCTCGTCTTCACCAAACCATTCAGCTGCGATGCTGACAATGATTGTTGTCATGGCTTGTAGCTTCTCATTGTCCTCCCCAGTCACTGTTGCCTCCAGAATTTGGTTGACATCTTCGTCAAACTGCATCCACAGTGAAGTCATGTTAGCTGCAAGCCATGTGATCCACCTCCTCTTAGACTTGATGTTAGAGGGATTAGCTTGCAACACCTGGAGGTTCCGGGAACTATGGGGTGACTCTGGGCCTGGCACCTCCTGCATCTCATCAGGTTGGACACTTGTGCAATGTGCTGCTTCTGCTCCAACCAGACACGTCATCCTTGCTTGGTGGTTCTTCAAGCTGCGATTGTTCTTGCAGATTTTGCCACATACACACTGTTTGCTCATAGTCATTTGTTCTTTGCCTGGGTCTGATGCCGTTGTGTCATCCTCCCCCCCTCTCGGGCACCCCCGGGGGTATTTTTCCATTAGATACATCATAGCTTTTTTCATCATAGACTCAATTTCCTTCCTTCAATCACAACAAGAAAATCTTAAGCTTATCTTATACAGCAGAGAAAATTAATTTAGGATTTAAATCAAAACAGGAATGATAATATTGGCTCCTGGACAGGATGAGTTACACATCAAAGAGACAGTTTGTTAATTAAAACTGGCATTAAATGTTCTTTTGTTCCCGAAAGCTACAAAATTTCCAAAGGTCACATGTGCTGGAAATACTGAAAGATGCTGGCAGCTCCCAACACTTGTTCAGACAAGTTTTCAACGCATCATAGACTGAATATTTACTTTACTGTTTCAGGTTGTTTATTCCCAGATCAACAGAAATACCACCAAAATCATTGTAGTTCTACATTAAAATTATCACATTATATTAAATCAGTCTAACACCTAAATATAATGTTCCTAACATTACACTTATACATAACATTAGACTTTCTTGTTGCACTTGATATTCGCAAAGGAACACACAGTTTTGCTGAGATAATTGTAACAGTGTCATTGTAATTACTGTAGTTTTTTTTTTATCTATTCAACCTACTGGTGTGTTTATTTTTTCAAACTTGCATTGTACAGACAAAAACTGTTCAAACCCACACAGCTTTATTTGAAAATTTCCAAAAAATAGGCCAGCATGGACAGTGAGGACACTAAAATCATGTCCTTATTGTTGCCAGTTTGTGATAATTTAGAGGTTTAAAGGAGCCAAGGAGGAACAAGTAAGAGGACTTAGAATATTTTGAGATTATTTTGAATATCAAGCTCAATTTTAAAGCCAACATGAACAAGAAGTCCTAGAAGAATAAGTTTGAAAAGAGAATTTGAACATCTAAAGTGCCCTGACAACAGAGCAAACTCCAATCTCATAATGAAGACTGTGTGATAAGGTCAAAAGCTCCAGAACAAGCAAGTAAGTGGACCCTGAGTTGAGTTTCTTTTGTGGATGGAGTTCAGGGAAAGTTTACATTCTACATAACTTAAACAAATGACTTATTGTGAGTCTTGGCTTGTTGTGCCATTTTTAAGTAAATGTGATTATTTTTAGACCAAAAAAAAGTCAGAATTGCATTCTTGACAGAGTGGAAAAAGTTTTGGAGCATTTACTTACATCATGATCTAAACAAATTAAATGTACAGGAAAATATAATTCAAAATTTAAATATGTAAAACATAAAAAAACAATCATTTACATACTTGATGCAGTGGAGATCAACTACGAATCTGCATGTCAGCTGAGTTTTGGAGAAATGTGCATTAAATTAAGCAAAACACTTAATATATACAGAATATTTCCATTTTTTATAATAATGCAGCCATGATAAACATATTTTGGTTTTGAATATATCAGTCATTGTAAGCATTATGTGGCTTCAGCGCGGATATGTTTTTTTAATTTAAACAAACCTAAGAGGTGTTTAAGGATGAATGAAGAAGCTCAGAAGTTAAAAACACTTGTTAAAGCATGACCAATTGTGTGAGGAGTACCGGTCAGCCGAGAGAGCAGTGAGGGTGAAAACGGACACTCCCACCGAGGTGAGCTGGATGAACGGGATGAGTTTGCATCCAACCCGGCCAAAGAGCCACTCGTCCACCAGGTATCTGCTGGCGTCCACCGGGGCGCAGGTCACCAGCAGCAGCAGGTCCCCCAGAGCCAGGCTGGACAGGAACAAGTTGGGCACCGTGCGCATGGACTTCACCAACAGACATGTCTTCATTAAAGTCACATTTCCCACCAGACCTACGATGATGATGATTCCGTAGACAGCAGCAATCCCGATGCCAGGGAGCCAGATGTTGTACTGGTGCTGTTCTCCTGTGGAGTCCCAAAACACTCTGGACACATTCAGAACCGAGAGCCTGCTGTCCTCTGGCTCTAACACGAAGGAATCCTCCAGAGACATCACAGCATACAGTGAGAGGACAGAGGTTTCGATGGGAGAGTCTGATGTCGCTGGTGCGTTTGGTGAGAGGCTTTATACGCGCCATCCTGCTGTTGTGTGCGTCATTTTATGAGCTGCAAGTTGAAGATTGTCAGGATGAGGGCGACCACCAGGATGAGAGTGCCAATAACAAACCGTATAGACTGATCTAACTAACTGGAATATGGTTATATAAAGCGAAAGACTATCCTTAAATAGCAGATACCAGAAATTGACCTACACCCTACATAACAACATCAAGTGGACTCATATATTCTGCATCAGTTTGTTTCAGCTCTTCATTAAAGCTATATGCTCTTCAGTGGTGGAATGTGACTAAGTATATTTACTAATCAGCAAATTAGTCCATTGGTGTGCAATCAGAGTTAATGGAACATAAGTATTTTTCACTTGCATTAGTCAAACTGTAATTCAAGGAGGTGTGTGTGTATATATATATATATATATATATATATATATATATATATATATATATATATATATATATATATATATACACACACACACACACACACACACGGCTGGATTACAAACTGGGTAACTGGCCAGGTTCAAGGCATGTCAGTTCATGCATGATTTTAACAATTGATTAAATACATGAACTATTTGATTAAATAAAAATTTGTTGGGGGATTTGCACCACTAATGTACGAAAACCATTAAGAGATCAATGGGGGTCCTTGACAGCTGAAATGGTGGGCCTGGGAGGAACAGGGAAAAAGAGACTTTCCACCTGGAAGTTGCCATCTCAAGATCCATCTTCCAGATGGCAGGGAGGAGCCTCAAAAACCCTGGGTCTTCATAAAGTAAAATGTCTCTTGGTAAACCAAAAGCTTCACAGGCACTCAGGAGTCTGAGCCGCTGAATGTCTGCAGGGTCCATTATTGGCCAATTTGTACCGTCGACAGTGTTAGTGGGGACTGGGGTTGGCCTTGGAGGGGCATGATCAGACAGGAGGCTAGCTGACTTAGGGGCAAAGGTAGACAGGAGGATAGCAGTCTCAGGTGCAGGCCAAAGAACTGCAGGTTGGAGGTTAGCTGACTGAGAAGCAGGCTGGTTGGACTGACTCTTTGTGGTGCTGGGCAACAGAGACTCTGTGGCACTGGGGAGCTGTCAGGAGCTGACAGGACAGGCTATGGAATGGCCTGGCATGGTGGTAACATGGCCTAAAAAATACTGGGTTTCTTTTCACAAAGCCTGGGAGTCTGGCAGACACTTCAAGGACCTCCAAGGGCAAGGTGGGTTCCCAGGAATGGGTTTGGGGCTGGAGCTGGCTCAGGACAGGTGGGCTGCAGACTCACAAAACATAACCTGATTCACTGAGTAACAGGCTGGTTGTGAACAGACTGGGGTGCAGTCTTAGAGACTACAAGAGAGTCAACTAAGCTGGTCTGCAGGAAATGGTTGAGCTTCTCACGACATCCAGGTGGGGAACAAAATAACTCACCCATGGCCTCTCCTTGAAATACTGCTGCTGTACAAAGATCTTCTCCAGGAGCGATGTACACTGATGTGAGTGAGAGGCAATGAGTTTTGCCACAGTCCGATCAAACTCAGAAACCTTTTCTGAAAAAGGCATTACTCTGCTGGGACCATATCTTGGTCAGATTGTACTGTCACAGGTAGCAGAGCAGATGGACCCAAATGCAGAAACTGAGGCAGAATTACTGATTTAAGATCTTTACTTTGAGTTCAGCAGTCCAATAACAGAAGGCTCACAAGCGGGCATGAAACAAGGAACATAGACAAGCTGAAACATTGACGACAATCTGACAAACAACTAAGAGAACAGACAGGTATATATACACAGGGGACTAATCACAAGACAAGGCACAGCTGGGATGAGCAGGGACCAGAATAAGGAGGGAACATGATGATTGGGTAACAAGGTGATTAGGAGGGTGTGGCAGGCAAACATAGGGCAAGGCTGACAAGGCTAACACAGGATAATACCAAGCTTAAGCACTACACAAAGAAACACAAATGTCAAATGCAGTTATCACAAACCATTTGTAACCCAGATCACAATCAGAATGCACACAATCCTCTTTATCACTGAGGTAGAGTATATGCGTGCAAGTTCAGACCGGACTGAAAACAAAGACAGACCAACCAATATAGGCAACCCAAATAATCACCATGCAAGATAGTCTTTTAGACACAAATCAGCTTTGTCCCACTCAGTCCAGTCTGAGGGCCTCTTGAGGACAGGTGGAGAATGGCAGAACCATAACGTATTTATTTAGTCGGGGATTTCTTACAAGCCACTAATACCAGTATTTTTTGTTTGTTTATAGTGCAATACAAGTGACTAACATAAAAACAAACAAACAAACAAAAACATACAACACAGCACAAGACAAGAGGGAGAACTAGACTCAAACAAACCAAAACAAAATACACAAAAAAGGCAAAACAGCAGTAACAACAACAACAACAACAACAACAACAACAACAACAACAAAGCAAACAAACAAACAAACAAAAAGAAAAAAGACATGATGTTTGACTTAGATCATCTAATTGTAGTACGCATGTGTTTAGGTAGGTGTGTGTGTGTGTGTGTATGTGTCGATGGGTGGGTTTTCTGTCTGAAAGATTTAGAGGGGAGAGAGAGCATAAGGAGGAGACAGTATCAACCAAAGGAAGAAAGAAGCTTGGAGGGCGTCTCTGGTTGGGCTCTGAGATAAAGAGGCACCAGGGTGGATCCAGGGCAGGTCAGGTCAGGACAGCCGAATACCAGTATTTAATTAAGTATTTATCATCCATTCAAATTCATCCAGCTTACTCAGGTATATTAATTTAAAACTATCTTAACTACTATTATTTTAAGATGCTTTGAAAGTTTCCAGGATTTTATTCTAAAATGGAGAGGGACAACTCCCAAATATATGTGATTTGTATCTTCATTCCCACTATATCTCCAAAACTAGTTTAAAAAGTAACTGCACCCAGTCTAATAATCCTGCTTGCCCTTTTCAGCTTGAACATTTTCAGCTTTTATCATGTATCATTGCACTTTAGTACACCGCTACATCACAGCTGAGGATGGTCACTAGAACACACCACAAAACCAAATGACACATAGAAAACCTGGAGTCAGGTAGTGTTAATCTAGATGTCTGAGGATGTAATGATGCTACCGAGTAAAGTTTTTCAAGACAAGTCAAGTCAGTTTTGTATTGCCTAAATTTCTAAATTTGCCTCAAAGGGCTTTTTTTTAAGTTGCACAGCATATGAACCCTCTAAACCTTTAATTTGTGTAAGTAGAAAACCCTTCAACTGGGAAAAAAGGGAAAAACTTCAAGAACAGACAAGGGATCTCTCATCAAAGGACAGACATGCAAGAGATGTTGTGTACACAGAGTAGACATAAATAACAATAGTATGTAACAATGTGTACATAAATGGGAACTTAAGAGAAGCGGAAGGGTACAAAGTGGTGCCTTAACAGGTTAATCCTGCCACATACCATATACCTGCTACATACATATGTAAAAAGACCTTTTGTCTAATCTGCTGCAATCATTGGTGAAATGAAAACTGTTTCCTTTCAGTTGTTGCAGCTGGATCTGCTACTTTATGGCCAATTATTTTATTACTTTATGTTGTAGGAGAGCTGCCTCTGTTTTGCACAGGAATAAAAACCAAACCTTTATATACAAATGTTCAAATGTTCTTCAGTCTCCACTATACCTTTCATCTACACGTTGTTCATGGTCCTTGTATCTTATATCAAAGACTTATAGAAACACTAGTGGGACATTATTTGCTGGTGCATCAGATGCCACCAATTGGGCCCAACACCATTTCTAATATAAATGCAAATTGAGTTTTCTAGTATCAAGGCCGCAGATAAGACAGACGAAAACATGCTTCCCCGAGCATGACTTGAACCATTTAAATTTTCCAGGCTCTTCTGTTGTCCACTTCTGAGAACTTTAGTCAAAATTGCCTAATAAGTTTGCAAAGAACAAAATGGCTGTAAAATTGGTAAAAAAAAAAAAAAATCAACCCCCAAATGTGTATAATTTGTTTCCTATCATTTGTGTAAGACCGAGAAGGGACAGCCATCAAAGTAAAATGGCCACTTGCACAAACACACTCAAAAAGCTGATACTGATGCCACTGTCTGCTATTTCAAGTAATGACTAGACGAGCTTGCTTGAACCAAATGATGTTTTTCAGAGCTCTGAGTGCCACTGCTATTCTCCCTTCTCCATATCTCGCTCTCTCTCTCTTCATTATCCTCTGCCTCTGTGGCTTTCTATTTCAGAACAAATAAGAATAAAGGATTTTTATTTCAGTTTTTGAAGAAAGTTGACACCTTTTTTAGTGGTCAGAAATCAATCAATCAATCAATCAAACTTCATTTATATAGCACACGTCATACATCAAATGCAACTTCTTGTGCTGAACATAGAAAGAGTTTAAAAAGGACATGAGTTTAAATTAAAAAAAAACATTTAAATGAATAAAGTATAATATAATAAAGCTAAGAATAAAATAAGAGATAAGAAATATCAGATAAAAGCCAGGCTAAAAAATGTGTTTTAAGTTTTCTTTTAAAGATATCCAAATTCTTTAAAAGAAAACTTAAAACACATTTAATTAATTCCACATTCAAAGGCTGACCTTTGCTTCTACATTCATATCTCCGTGGCATTCATCCTCTTTTTATCTCTTACTTTAGAAATGGATCAAAAACCCATTTCAAATTAAAATTTGATTCAAAGCTTCTCTCACACAATCTCGACTCAGATAACCACTTGAATCGTCTTGGAAATGGCAGCACAGTGTGATACAGCAGTAATCAGCACAGCTGATAGCGGCTACCTGTGATAGTTCTGAATATCTCATGTGTTTGATGGTTTAAAATAAAAACATTGTGCTTTATTCTATGATGTCTTTTGAATGTAAAATCTTAATCCTATCTACAAAGAAACAGCTATCTGTCAGCAGAATTAAGTGGAGTAAGTAGAAAGTAAAGCATCAGTACCGTAAAGATCCCCTCCAGACAGGTTTTAAGGCATATAAAAATATTCTGCTTGGAGCAATAATGAGTGTCTAATATGGTTTTTCCACAATGTTAAAATCCTTAAATGACATCTCCTCATTCTCCCTCATTAAAAATTCCAGAATCTGTAAATATGAATATATATTTCTTTTCAGAAGTTGATCTGCTGGACACAGGATGTCTCCTACTGCATTATAAAGTCCATTTTCAGTGTTTGTGCACCTGGGGCTTCAAGTTTCCACATCACACTTGTGTAAATTTAATATTGGACCAGGACTGGCTTCCAAACCACTCAAGCTTGTAGGTTTTCAATGATCACAGAGAAACTTTCCATTTTCAGCAGATGAATGTGAAAACAGCCTTCTAGTGTCAAACTGTTAACCTAGTTGCTCTGATTACCATGCAGCCACAGATAAAATTCTTGGTTTAGTATATTTTCCAGTCTCTTTCAGCTCTCACTACTTGACCTTTAGTTTTAGGACCACATTGAAGTCTGTCTGTTAGAACTGCTTTCAGCACCATGGACAGCGAGCGGCTGAGCCTGCAGGTTTCTGTCGTCACCTGGTGGTGAAGAAGCTGAACTGCAGGATTCACCAATAAGAATGACTTGACACTTTGGTGATTCAGGATAAATGGACCTTTTTCCTATCAGACATTTTGACTGGTCATAGCAGGTGAAGCACAGGTAAAACTGATAACATTAACAATGTCTCAATTCTATTCAAGTGTCCAAGGAAGCCATACTGGTCATACTGGAGCCGTCACACACTGTACAGGGTCACTGGGTCAAGAATTTGGAAAAATTAAATGGGATTCAGCCATCATTGATGGTATTAATTGCAACAGCTAAAGAAAAGTGATGAGTCTTAAGATGAGTTTTAAAAATATCGATTGAGGGGAAGATCTAATAATGAGAGGCAAACTATTCCACAGTTCAAGGCCAACAATGTTCAAACATCCCTTGATTTTAACTGGGAGTGGAAGAGCAGTGGAATAAAATATGCTGTTAAAAATAGAGAAAAATACTTAATTACTTAAGTAATAGTACAGAAGTTGTATCAACAAATAAGTAAATCAAAGTAAGTATTCACTATACATAATGATCCCTTTGATGGTTTTATATGAATATATATATATATATATATATATATATATATATATATATATATATATAATCTTATTGGATTATTGATGCATATGCATTCATGTATAAGCAGTTTTATAAAGGCGTTCTTTTAGTTTAATATATAACAACACATTATGTTATTTAATTAATATGTTTAAGCTGTCCAATAAATGTAGTGGAGTGAAAAGGCACACATTCCGCCTCTAATATGTAATGTGTATATATAATATAATAATATAATATATTCATAAACGTAGGCCACTTAGTCTTCACATTATATTTATTATAATTATCAGTAGTTGTAATGCGCTCTAGTGATTCATGTATGAGTTGAGATACATTTCAAAAATTTACATATACACAAGGTTATCATTATTTATTTATATATAATAGGCCCAAACAGTGAAATGCTTGCAAATATGTTAAATATAAGACCAACCAACTATTTAATGTGTTCCCTATACATTGTATGAAACTGTGTTACTTATCCTTCATGCATGTTTCATTTAGTCTTTGTTCGCCTCTGCTGACATACAACTTGCTTTGCAGATTTAGATTGTATGTACAACATCAGCTTACAAAATATAATGCAATGTTAAAGGTTCAACTGCCCAACAGTATATAAAGTATTTGAAATGACCTTTACCTGAGCATGAGCTACACAATTAAAACACCCCGGGGGGCAATTCTGTATAGTAAGTAGCCTACTTTTAAGTACATTATATACACTTAGTTGCCAGTTTATGCAGTCTAATACAGCAGCCCCGCATACCTTCATACAGGTTATTTTATCTGCCCTAATTTATATAAATGGAGTGGACAAAATATTAGAAACACTATACTGGAACACAATACACCAAAAGACTAAAGCCTAAAATCAACACCTCTCTAAAACAGTTTGAACAAGACATTATAACCTTCGTGATGGTAGGATCTATTGCACGCTGAAAACTGGAAACTGTGCATATTTTGCTGATAATACTTGTGTACTTCAATATACTGTTAAGTAAAACTTTGAGAGAAGGACTTTTAATAGTGGAGAGTGAGGAGTATTTCTGTATTGTGGTGTTACTGCTGCTATTTATTTCAGTCAAGAACCTGAATACTTCTTCCACCTCTGCACACTGACATTAAAACTTTGACAGGAGGTCACTGCGAGCGGACAGGCTGCAGGTCCCAACATCCAATGTGAGACTAAACCATCACTGCTGACATCCAATCAGCTGAGGGCTGATGGGATTGGATGAGCAGTGAGTGTGTTTCTCCCCGCAGCATCCTTGGATACCTTTCAGGCTGACACTGATCTGCGTTATAGGCGTGGGGATTTTCATCGGTGATGGAAAACACCCGCTGCTTTGCCAACCGCTTCTCCGACTACAAAGGCGCGCTAATACCGGGCCAGGGCGCAGAGATCGTGGTGCCCGCCGTCATCTCCACCGTCGATAAAATCCTGAAAAAGGTCCCCATCGACATCAGCGACTATGACGGAGGGCTGTACGATGGTCCGGCCGGGGTGGCCTACATGCTGTATCATGTCAGCGAGTGTCCGCTCTTCTCCCAGCAGCGGGACGTCTACCTGAAGACGGCCAAGCAGATCATCGACGTGTCGGTCAGATATGTGGACGCGGAGCCAGACAGAAACATGCGTGCCGCCTTCCTGCTCGGCGGGGCGGGCATCTACGCGGTGGCCGCGATGATATACAAGTCCATGGGCTTGGCTGAGTTTGTGAAGCCGCTGACCAAATTCCGTAACCTGTGGGAGGTGTGTGCGCCCATCAATTTCCTGGAGTGCGGCTCCGATGAGCTGTTTGTGGGACGGGCTGGGTACCTGTGTGCCGCCCTGGTGCTTAAGCAGAAGCTGGGCATAGAGGTGAGCTCCTCCCCAAGGCACAGGATGGCACACTTCACATGGCCTGTTTGCAGAATTATAGAGGCAGTTCATCACCTAAACTTCAAAACACAGGTTTGAGACCTGATGCTGATAGATCCACAGGTCTGTAAATAGTCTACATGCACACACACAAGACAACCAACTCAGGTTCATGCTTTCTGATGCTTTAAAAGGTTTGTTTATCAGTAATCTATTAATCATTAAAGCTCCCCTTCACTCAAAAATGTTTTTCTTCTTGTTTCTTCAGTTGGATGTTTGAGCTTCACTGTGCAGAATGATGTATGTGCAGAGTTTGATACTAGAAGGCTGTTTTCACATATATCTGCTGAAAGTGGAAAGTTTCTCTGTGTTCATTAAAATCAGAGTTTAAGGGGTGGGTCTATGAGTATGATTTGTGACATCACAACTAGTTTGGAGGCTAATCATGGTCCAGTATGCAGTGTGATGGGGAAACCTTAAGCCTCCAGTGCATAAATACTGACTATGGACTTGAAGCAGTAGACATGTTCTTATTCAGTGATTCTGGATTTGTCAATGAGGGAGAAGGAGTAGATAGAATTTCAAGGTTGTTAATGAGGTAATTGTACTCTTTATTAAGGAAAAAAACATAAAAGGCACATACTATTATTCCAAGCAGAGCATCTTGTATACAGTATCTTTTACAACATGTCTGGAGGGGATCTCTAAATCTATAAAATGGCAGAAAATAGTTAAAAGTGGCCCCCACAAATCCCATATTCTAAAGTGAAGTCTTCAAATGTCTTGTGTTGAACAGGAAATCATCACATTGGAGAAGCTTGAAGCTAGAGAATGGTTGCTTGATAAATTATTCGGTTAATTGATCATCAAAATTGCTGACAATTTGTTTTCTGTCAGTCATTTCAGCCCTTTAGTTAGGCTCACATTTTCAGCTATGATAAATTGAAAATGTGGGCCTGTGGAGCAACTCTTCAATTATGTATGTTTATTTGTTTATTTGTCTGGATCCCCATTAGCTTTCGCCACAGCAGTTGCTAGTCTTCCTGGAGTCCACACCCTTAAAATACATCATAAAAGCAGGATACTTATAAGAGTATCTTATTAAACAATAACCAAAGGTAATGCTAACATAGATATCATCATACTAGACACAGTAGACTAATCCAAGGTAATCCAAGTTGCCTTAAGTATGTTTATTCATGTGGTCGAGCTAAGATGTATCTTATGTATTTCTCGAAGGTGGAGATGCTGGCAAATTCTCTAACCCTAATTAAATGTTTGTTCCATTTTGACCAAAAGTTTGAAAAAACTACTCTTGGAGCGAGGAATTACTAAATTACAGTTACTTAGGGAGCATGTGGGATAACTATGTATTTGGTCTGGATATTGCAGTTGGTCAGAAAATGGATGAGGTGTACCTGATGATATCATAATAATAATAGTAAAATATTACTTCCTTTATAAATATGAGTATGCCATAATGAATCTGACTTGTACTGGGAACCAGGACAGTTTGTTGTGCATTTCAGTAATGTGTACTATATATATCTCTCATTTCGAAGGTGTGACAGGTGATTTAAATGATTTTGGCTGATCTCTTCTCACTCTCTCCTGTTACACTTTTATTATTCTTACTATGTCTGCAGACCTCATTTAATTTCCGGCACATCTCCACCTAGTCATCAAGTGTCTGTCTATATCTTACAGTTGTATTTCTAGCGATTACAAACCTTACAAATAACAAGAGGATATGTCCTTTATTCTCCAGATTCTGAGCAAGGATCAGATCAAATCTATTTGCCAGGCCATCATCGAGGCGGGAAAACAGTACGCCAGGAAGAAGAGAAAGCCTTTCCCCCTCATGTACTCGTACTATGGGACAGAGTACCTCGGTAAGAAGAACAGCAGCTTTGATCGAGCTTTGATAAAGAAGTATGTCACCCTGCTGTTAGCATTTAATGTCTGTCTTTGTTATCCAGGGAGACTTTGTAAGTTGAAGAGTGAATTAGCTTAGTGAATTAGTTTCTCAGAGCTGCTGCCCTCTGACTATAAGTACAAGGAAACTTTAAAGAGATTTATTGTTGTGGGATTGGTGTGTTCACATGTGTAAAGCTAACTTTCCTTTCCTTGACTGCATCAGATGAAGAAAGCCGTCAGGCTTGGAGATCCTCAGTAACACTCACACCAACACAGAGTCCATAGTAAGCATAGCCCCGCTGGCCACTTCTGCATGGAAACAAAACTTTGAGGATGATGAAGAAGTGAAAAAAGTGACACTTTAAACTAGAAAACTATTTTCACGTGAACACACCTGGCTAAACTAAGATACTGCATGTGTTAACAGTTTGCCTGTACTAAAAGATTTGCTCGCTGAGGGGTTCCTCATTTGATTTGCTCGATATCAACAAGAATCACATCTGAAGGGAATTCACTGGCTTTCCTTATATCAGAGAGCCATGTTTTCCCTGCATGTGTTCAGTACTACGTAGGAAGATTCTGCCCCAGTTTCCCAAAGAATTACATCCATATTTGACGAATTCTGCACCTCACAATTTACATCCAATTCCAACAACGTGTAGCATGTCTGACTGACATTTCAAAAATGTTGGACCTCTGAGGTTTTGCATAATCGTCCAATATCGACTATCTTGCCTGGTTAGAGGGTTGCAAGACTACAAATACCTCAATGTACCTGTATTAATAACCTGTATTTATACTATATTTTCTAATAATTCTAATCTTATTTTAGTAATATGATATTCTGTACAATCTTTTTTCAACAAGTAACTTGTGGTAACATTTAAATCCCAACAGAGTGGTCTCTGTTCCTGAAGGGTTCCATAGTGGGACAGTGATTGTGCAGCTTCTTATCTAAAGATCATCTGTTCTGGGAATCATCAAGTTTTGGCTGCTTACCATTAGCTTTATTAAACAGAAAGGACTTGTTCACTGCTTGGAAACAAAACATTTGCTATCAAACAAAACTGTCAAGTACATATATCAGACTAGAGGGTAAACAATCAAAAAACAGAAAGCCAGTCCTCCAGTCGTCCTTTGTGAATGTCTGTGCCTGTGTGCTTCGGATTGTGTCTGTCTGTGTGTACCTGGCACATTGCCTTCTTGCATGCCTGGTTTGGCGGATGCATGTGTGTCCCCTCCCCTCACTCCCCCTCCTGTCAGGCGCAGCCCACGGCCTTTCATCAGTGCTGCAGATGCTGCTGAGCTACCAGGACGTGCTCAGCGGGGTGGAGAAGGACCTGGTGTGGCAAAGCGTCGATTTCCTCATGAATCAGGAGCAGAACTGCAACTGGCCCGCAGAGCTTGGCGCCATCATCGAGAGGGAGAACGAACTGGTGCACTGGTGTCACGGAGCCCCGGGTACGCTCAGTATTGTTCATTCAGCAACTGTTTCTTCAGTTTAAAGAATGTCTCCTGTTAAATTCGTGTCACCATCCTCTCATGCAGGTGTGGCATATCTTTTTGCCAAAGCCTACCTGATCAATAAGAAACCCCAGTATCTGGACACGTGCATCTGCAGTGGGGAGCTTGTGTGGCAGAAGGGTCTACTGAAAAAGGGACCTGGGATTTGTCACGGAGTTGCTGGCAGTGCTTACGTTTTCCTCCTGCTTTATCGGCTCACAGGCAACTCGAAATACATCTACCGTGCTCAGAGGCAAGAAAGCCCTTCTACTGTCCTTCATTACAAGAGTCAAGATTTTAGAAATTCTGAGGTCAAGGTTGGCGTTTGAAATACAGGTGCATGACAAGCAACAAATACAATACAAACAACTTTATTAATCTCTGAACAAATTGCCCCTAGTGGGATTAATAAAGTTGTTTGTATTGTATCGTAACAAAGGTCCTCAGCCACAATGGAACTAGGGAGTTCAATTAAATTCAAAATACTTTATTCGTCTCTCAAAGGGCAGTTTGAGGCAAGCGGGTCTGTAAACACAAAAACACTTCATTCATTCACAAGCTTAAAAACAATGTAACCATCTTTGAGAAAAACTTATTAGACATGTACTTTGATTTTTTAGTTTGGCTCATGTCCCGTCTACTAACATGGAGGAGGCAGGACATATGACCTATACTGCAGCCAGCCACCAGGGGGCGATCGAGATGTTTTGGCTTCACTTTTGGGGAGCTCTCATGACATCCATCTTTATATACAGTCAATGGTTACAATAGATGAAAAGATCAATACCACTCTTGTGTCTGTACAATGAATATGAAGCTAAAGCCAGGAGATGGTTAGCTTAGCTTAGCATAAAGACTGGAAACAGGGAAATAGCTAGCCTGGCTCTGTCTGAAGGCCTCTGCACCAAATCCCTTGTAAAAGCACAACATGTCATTTTTACACTAATATGTACTAAACAAACAAGATATAACGTGGTAATAGGTGAGCTTTAGAGGTGCTGTTACCTCTTGTTATGTTTTAGCAGAGCCACGCTAACTGAACACGCCCCTGTTTCCAGACTTACTAGACTACAGCAGATCATCTCCTGGCTCCAGGGTCACATAAATGTATAAAAATGAGAGTGATATCGATCCTCTCATGTAACTCGGGTCAAGAAAGCAAATAAGCATATTTTTTCCCTTAAAGGGAGACATTAAAATATTGGAGGCTACATGACAAAAAGCACAAACAATGTGTTTCACCAGAAAATCTCCTCACATATGCAACCAGTAACAGACATGTATGTATGTTATTGCCGAGACTATGGACAGCTATCGACAAGAAGTTTACATAAACGTACCTAAATTTATATAATCTAAACTTTTAAGGGAAATGTTTATGTATGTTTCATATACTCTGTTCAGCCATCTTGGCGTCAGAGTTTCTAAAGATGTGAAAACTTTGTAGAAGAAGGGTATTTGTGTCCCCCACCCTTCTTCAAAACCCCCAAATTCTCAGAAAACATACTGAAGACATGACCTCAGTGTCTTTAACTGCTTCTCAGCTGTACTCCATTCATTTAAAACATCACTGTCAATTCATGTCTCTCTACTTTTCTTTCCTCCCTGAAGGTTTGCAGAGTTCCTCTTCACAGAGGAGTTTAAGGCAGGCTCCCGCTCAGTGACCAGTGTCTACAGTCTGTTTGAAGGCCTGTCGGGGACCGTCTGTTTCCTGGTCGACCTCCTGCAGCCGGACCAGTCAGAGTTCCCTCTGTTCAGTGTCTTTGTGTGAATGGACCCAGAGTCACTGACCTTTAACTTCTGAAATCCCCCAAGAACAGGATTGGTAGAAACTTCAGAACCTGGATTGAAACTGTGGAGGGATGGATGGATGGTGTTTGTTTGAGTTTTAGGAAATCACATTTTAGTACAGTTGCAGTAGAAACCGGTCTTGTTTTGTGTCTATTCTAAAGTGGGTGTTCAAGTTCCAGGCTTTACCAGTTTCATCCCACTTACTGTAGCCTATCATTGCCCATTTCAATTTACAATGTAATCACATGGAGTGAAGTTTTGGATGTTTTGTTTTGAGAGTGGTACTTCTAGTACAATGAATGAAACTGCAGCATATTTTACTAAGGTGCTGCTCTCAGGTCCCAAACACACATGAATATACATGATTAACAGCTGAAATAAATGGCAATCACACTCAAGTCACACAAAAAAGAACAAGTGTCACATAATGCCTTTAAAATTTTTCTACCGCTTCACCAGCTCAGCGTCACATATCGCAGACTTTTGAGTTTATGTCTTTAGGCTTCTTAATTTCTCAAATTGCTGTTGTCACAATAAATATTTGCACAACAAATATTGGAACCTTGAAAGGATTTTGATACTGAACTTAAAAAATCAAATTGGGCAGAGAGGTATAACCAACAGATACTGAGAGAAAACCAAACTGTACTAGTTTATTGTCTCACTTTGTCTGCGCTGTGCAATATAACTTACTCACCTGTTTGAACCGAGCTTAGGTCGTGTTGCAGTGTGACAGTTGTTTGTACCTATTTGATGTGTCAAACTTATCTATTGTTATCTATGGAGATGTTTGAAACGTTCAATGTGATGTGTTTGCTACGAATTCTACCCTGAAAAAGTGCAGCATATTAGACTTTAGCTTGTGATGAGGACTGAAAACAAAAGACAAAAACATGTGATCAGTGTGAAAATGTAATTTTCCTTTTCATGTGAACTCTTCAAGACACTACTTTGTGCAGCTCAGTTATGTAAAATTACAGTTGACGGCAGATTTCTTTTCTTAGATGATGTGATAATAAGGCCTTAAAACACATTTCAAGAATTTGGATGTGATCACATCTCTCAGAGAAAAGGTCTGAAAACGTTATAAAGTGAAAATGCTTTGGGAGGCGTTTTGGACATGTTGGTCATGTTGTAATGTAAAAAGGCCTGTGAACTAATGTCAAACCAAAGCAGTTTCTTGATGCTATTTGTGCCTGTTGTGGAACATTTATAAGCTGTGTATGTCTGCACTGTTTTTGCATTTGCAATCGGAGCTGTGCACAACAAAGTCTGAATTCAAAGTCTTATTATTGTTATTAATAAAGTGTCCAGATGAAAAAAACAAACAGATGTGTTTTTTTGTTTTTCTGAAAAGCCTTGCAGACATTACCTTCACAGCCTGACATAATGACAAATGACTCATATCTGCTTTATATGAAAACATGACTTAAAACATAAATCAATGCATCTCTCTGACCTTCCAGATAATGTGCACAATGATCACCTTCTGGAGGTTGCAGGATAATCAATTACCTTTCACTACATTGCTGTGTTTTATTGTGATTTAAATATTGCGCTGCATTTTTAATCTGGTTTCATTTACAAATTGACAGCAGAAGAAAGAGGAAAACATCAGCTCATCAGTGCAATCAGTTCTCATGTAAAACACATACTGAATGAAAGTTATCTTGGGTTAAAAAAAAACAAAAATAACACTACATCCTTCAGAATTCATGACTCATTGATTGATAAAAAATATTTTTTTTAAACTAATAAAGACGGAGAAAAAGAAAATAAACATTAAATGTTAGTTTTCTCAGATGAATTTCTTTTACAAATCTTTTTTTGGCACATGTAAAGAAAATGAAAAGTCATGAAATCTGATTTATTTCTTTTTTCAAGCTTGTGCTGATCTATGAGCAATCTGCCCCAGTTCTGGCAAATATATAACAAAACTCTGCTAACTTGTTCAAAAGTTGCTTAATGTGAACAGAAACAAAAAACATCACTGCATCTGTTTGGTATTTTTGGTATTTTATTGTTTTATTGTTTTATTGTTTAATTGTTTTATTGTTTTATTAGGCTCCCTATTAGCTGCCAATGACCGCTAGTCTTGATTACAACAGAACACAAATACAGAGTGTTATTGATAATAAATGTATTTACTTGACTTGTCCCGATTACATGTATTACATAAAGGGCAAGAGAGATTGCACTATTATTACAATACATGAAAAATCTAAATATTTGAGTATTGCATCTTAAATAAAGACATATTTTCAAAAAGTGAATAGTAATTTTATTTAAACCTCTTTTAATAACTGCTGATAATGAATTACGTGTACACATGCCTTATCATTGATACACTTGAGACATTTTAATGTAGCCAAAGTTACAGACTCAGTGATTAATAATTCCAAAGATCGTATACACTTCTTAATGTCACCTGCAATCAACTACTTCAATAAAATGGTGATGTTGCTAACAGGGTTCAGTATTTAGCAGCAGGTCATACTGCATATAACTGGCCAGACACCAGGTTTACACTGCACTATTTACAGGCATGTCAGTGTGACAGACACCATCCTAAACTCAAAATGTGTGGGAGCTAAAACTTGAACAATTTACCAGATGATGTGAAATACTCTGAATATATCTGAAAGATTATTAGAGTATTTGAACACTGGTGTAAATGTTTTATTTAAGGAAATGAAAAGAGGAGAGATGGATCACAGAATGAAACCAAACCAATGGATATGAAATTTACCAAATGAAATTATATGAACAGTAAATTGTATTTGATGGACTTGTTTCATAACATTATTAGCCTGCTTAATGATATGATTTGTTAAGTCGCCTGTCATCAGTCTGCATGGTGTTTATCTTCTCACTGACCGGCGGCGCTTCTCGCGAGCGCACGGTGAGCGCAGGCGAGCGCAGCGCCGACTGCGCCCCCTGCAGCCTCTCGCAGCGACAACATCTGACTGTGAAAACATCCTGACTGCCTGCCTCAAACCACGGACGAGCTGCGGCGGCGGCGGCCGACACAACGCCACCCTGTCCAGCGGCTGAGTGACGGCCGGGTGGTATGGATGTGCGGACCCTGAGCGAAAGGTTCCCCAGATGGCTCCGTGAGTGAGGATGCGACTCCCCAGTTCCATCTTTGTGTCGGTGTCTCTGTTCACGGCCGAGACCACGGCAGCTCTGTATCTCAGCTCCACGTACCGCTCCGCAGGAGACCAAATCTGGCAAGGGCTCACGCTCCTCTTCACGCTCGTGCCGTCCGTGCTCGTGCAGCTGACTCTCACCTTCATCCACCGGGACCTCAGCAGAGACAGACCGCTCATTCTACTGCTGCACATCCTGCAGCTCGGACCCATTGTCAGGTCAGTGTTGGCATGTTTATCACTGTGGTTGGCCCGTAAACAGCCTCAGATACCATTGTATCATTAATCTCCACCGTGTCACGTGAGGAACGTTTATTACCGGCCACAGGTGTCGCGTCCACAGGCGATAATTGTCGTTAAAAACACGTCCGGGCCTGTGTGTCCATAAGCTGCTTACGGATGGTTTTATGCGCTGCGCACATGCTGTTGTTTTCCTTTTCTGTGGCCTTTTGTGTTCGCCTGGCTGCATTCACCCGGGTGGTGCAGTGAATGTAAGCCTGTGCCTTTTTACTTCGAAAATAAAAGGCTGATCAATGCTCTCAGTACTCATCGATATGTTCCATAAACCCCCACAGTTGGCAGTCTGCTCAGCCTCTCTCAATGCAGTGTGACTTGGCGTTAGATCTCCTCCTTCTCACAGTTTGACCATCTTCAGCTTCACAGAGCAGACAGAGTCTGATTTATTCATGACTGCTCCATCTGAAAGATCATTAAATCACCCTCCATGAAGAGGCGGACACACTGTGATGGTTCTACTGATGGAGGAACCTTGAAACATCTGCACAGAAATGCTTTAAACCATAATAGGCCTGGTCCTTCTCTGAGTAAGCCCTGGCCTGCTGGCCATCTGCCTCAGCTATAGGAGTCATGAGCCTAATCCTCCTTACTGTACATACTGGCACACACGACCAGCGTCCACCAGTATAGAAGCAGCAGGAGTGTTACTGGAGTAATATGTATTTATCTCCTGAAATATAATATAACTGTAGAGCTGAAACAACTAGACAATCAATCTAAAGTAGAAAATTAATCTGCAACTATTATGATAGTGATTAATTATGTAATTTTTCAAGAAAATAGACTTTTCTATTTTATTTTGTCTTACATTTCAGTTGAGCTGCAACGATTAGTCTGTGACTGTAAACTGAATATTTTTGGGTCATTGGTTGGGACTAAACAAGACATTTGAGGTTGCACCTTCAGGAAACAATGATCAATATTTTTCAACATATTCTGACATTTTATAGACTAAATGCCTAATAGCCTAATAATAATAATAAAAAAATTGACATTAATCAATAATGAAAATAATTGTTAGTTGCAGCTCTACATTATAGTAAAAAAAGCTATTTGAAGACTCCACCTCAGAGGATATTATGATTCTCATGTTTTATAGACAAAAAAATAATGAATTAATCAAGAAAGTGAAAACAGTTGTTAGTTGCAGCACTAACGGAAACAATTAATTAGAGCTGATAAGATGAGTCAATTAACTGATCAGTAGATTGACAGAAAATGAATCAGCAACAATTTTAATAATCCATTAAAGTTGTTTTTGTTGTTGTTTTTTGTGTTTAAGTTTTTATTAATTTCATAGAAATGGTTGGCAGCAACTTGATCTATACAACATGTCATATTACCACCAACTTAACCAGCAATAGAGACAGTTAGAGACTGTATATTTATGACCGCCAGCAACAATAATACTTTCGTTTTTTCTCTGGGAGACCGGTTGAAGAGATGTTTCTCACTGCGGATCTGACCCCGCCTGGCCCACTTCCCCCTCGAGTGTACATTTACATGATTACTGTTCTAGGCTTCTACATCTTCCCACAGTGAAGAGCAGACCTAAGAATAACACATGTCACTGCAGCTCCTTATCTCTGACAACACAAGTAGAGGGGGGCGGGCGTCCGCTTCTACTGCTGACGGCACAGCTGCACTTCCTTCTCTCAGAGAGTCTCATTCGTTCAAAACAACACTTCTTTATCTTACATCTACTTGACTTGTCATTTAGTTTATAACACTGCTGGTTCCTGTTTTTGTTTCGGCGTCGTCTCTGCAACCTCGTTCCATTTCGTCACAATTGAGCATTTAGCACGAGCCATCATACTCTCTTATACTCTAAACAGAAGTGGAGTTTAATTTGTCTACATACATACAATATTATCTTTTTTCAGGAGCTTTAAACCAGTTCAACTCCTCCTCTATTAAAAAATGTGTTTTTCAGGAAAGTTTCTCTGGTTTCTCCTTAAATATGCGACATGTACCTGTGAGCATGATGTGTGACATCACAACTTGTTAGGAAGACAATCGTTTCCAGTATGCAGCTTACACAAGATATGTATGAACCGGATCTTGAAATGTGCAATAACATACTGTTTGGCTACTTGAAGGTCGCAGAAACAAGCTGTGAACACAACACTGATTGTGAAATTGCAAACTTGTTAACAAACACTTCCATATTTACACATTGAGCAGATATGGAGCAACGTCAGCATTCATTTGGGGTCATGTTCGTGCAATATTTACTCTTCTTTTAGCTCTGTTTTTGGTCTCCATCAATTCCTGAGAAACATTTCTGTCTCTTTAGCTGCTTAATCACCGGCTAGTCGCTAACTGTGTCTGTTCCTTGTTTGGTGCTGAGCACATAGCGTATAGTGAGTTTATCAGCTCAACACAGTTGCCTGCTGCTGCTGCAATGAGCTGAAAGACGCTGTAAAGCTCAGTAACACTTTGAACACTTTTCACATTCAAGTAGTCATTATTGTAGCTGCTTTTAAGTTAAGCTGCAATATTTTCTGGTTTCTTTAGTCTTTCATGATAGTGTTAGTCAGGACAAAACAAGAAAACAGTGATCAACATTTTTTACCAGTTTCTGACATTTTAGAGACCAAATGACTAATCAGTTAATGGAGAAAGTAATCAACAGATAAATCGATCATGAAAATAATCGTTAGTTTTAGCCCTAAAGTTAAGATTATCTTGTCAAAATCTGTCTGTTGTCTGCAAACTTGTTCTCCTAAACACATAGTGGATGTTTTCCACTTAAAACATGCTGAACTTAGCAGATCCTTGAATGAGATTTTTTTGGTGTTTTGTATTAACATCTTAAAAACAGCTCACAAACTGAAGTTTCACATGTGTTTTTTAACTAAATCGGTGATGTTTTCACTGTGCATGCTACTCCAGTGAGGTTCAGGCTGGTAAATAGTTTGTTCCAGCACCCATGTGGTCTAAATCCCCCTGCCTTGCTATATTATTGGCACTGTGTATCAGTGCTGCTTTACCAGAACAGCATTGCCTTGACTTTTGGCCTTTTCCCCACAGTCAGCACTTTAGTGTTTTTAGTATCTTCCTGGCGGATGCCTGACTGGAACATCTGTACTAACAGAGAGTTGTTGGTAAAAAAAGAAAAACAACCTCTGGATTGCTCACATCTGCTGCATTTCATTGTGATTGTTACATTGAGTGATCAATTTATTAGCCGTCATAGCATTTTCAGCCGTGCTAGCAACGTAGCCCTATAGCTGGTGACATCGGTCTGAAGTTCACACTGATTTCACATACGAACACAGTGACAAAGCCTCTAGCATGGCTGTAGACTATTAGTCTTGTTTCTTTCAGTTTATCTGCACATTATCTATCAGTCAGTCGGTCGATCCACCACTTTGGTCCAACCTGTAATATCTCAACAAGTGTTGGATGGATTTTGTACAACCATTCATGGTCCTCCGAGGGTGAATCCAACAGATTTTGGGGACACCTGACTTTTCCTGTTGTGCTACCATGAGGTTGACATCTGTGTTTTTGAGTGAAATATCTCAACAACTGTTGGATGAATTGGCATGGAATTTAGTTCATGCACATTTTTAATTTGTCCAAAACTATAGTTTATGACCAAATATCTGCAAATATCAGCCTTAACTGTACTTTGTGTTTAGTGCTAATTAGCAAATGTCAACATGCAAACACACTATGCTAAGATGGTAAACATTATAAACATCAGCATCTTAGTCTTGTTTCTTTTAGTTGATCTGGTCTTATTGTGTGTTGGTGTTATGGTGTACTGGAATGTGAATTTGAGTTTCCTGTTAGTGTGGTGTGTGTGGAACCTAAGGACATGAAATTGAAAAAACATAAATCAATAATGAGAAGTTATATGCAGCCCTTCATTGAGAGCCTCTAAAACAGTCTGCGGCTCTGAATGATTCCTGTTTCCTTGCTGTTGCTGTACTGTAGGTGTCTGGAGGCGTTCTGCATCTATGGCAGTGTGGGCCGTGTGGAGGAGCCTTATGTCAGCATCACCAGGAAGAAGCAGATGCCCCGCGGGGGTCAGTCTGAGGAGGTGGAGCGGCAGGTGGGGCAGGCGGAGGGCAAACTGTTTACACACCGAGCAGCCTTCGCCCGCACCTCTGTCATTCAGGCCTTCTTGGGTTCTGCCCCCCAGCTCACCCTGCAGCTCTACATCTGTGTCCTGCAACAAGGCGTATCCATTGGAAGAGGTGAAAGGGATGCGTGGAAGTGTGTGTGTGTGGACGCAGTTATGAGTTATGCAGTTATGAGCTCACAGCACTATCTGTCCAACTCTACTGTCTGTCACCAGTCCACAGCTCCACTATGATGTGGGCAGATTAGCTAAGTGCCATATTGGAAATAAGAGGATGTTGTTTTCATGAGTCAAAGAGGACTTACATAACTGCCTCTCTGATGTTTAGGATGGAAAATGGTGATTCTGTGTGTGTGTGTTCGTGTGTGTGTGTGTGTGAGCCAGTATTTCTATTCCAGACAGAGATTTAGTAAAGGTTCACACAAAGTCAAACTAGGACATCTGGTCTTTGAATTAGGACAAAATAAAAAGAGAAAAAACACTTGTAAATCTTTCTTTTTCTGCTCCTGGAAGTCAGACATCTTTATTTCATGCTTACTGACTTAACGGTCTGTATGTGATGAATGTGGGCACAGCTTCAGGACCTTAAGTGATCTCTTTCTCTCTCTCAGGCACACTGATGGTGATCTCACTTTTGTCCATTGTGTACGGAGCGCTGCGCTGCAACATCCTGGCCATCAAGATCAAATACGATGACTATGAAGTGGACGTCCGACCCACGGCTTATCTGTGCATTTTCCTGTGGCGAAGCTTTGAGATTGCCACCCGTGTGGTGGTCCTGGTTCTGTTCAGCTCTGTGCTGCAGCTCTGGGTCCTGCCTGTGGTTCTGCTCAACTTCCTTATTTTCTTCCTCTACCCCTGGATCCTCTTCTGGCAGAGCCACTCGCCGTTCCCCGAGAATATTGAAAAGACATTGACCAGGGTGGGAACCACCATCGTGCTTTGCCTGCTCACCTTCCTGTACGCTGGCATCAACATGTTCTGCTGGTCAGCTGTGCAGGTGAAACTCAATGACCCAGACCTCATCAATAAGTCCCAGAACTGGTATCGCATGGCTGTATACTACATGTTGCGTTTCATTGAGAACGCCTCGCTGCTTCTGCTGTGGTACATCTACAAGACCGACTTCTACAAGTTCATCTGTGCCCCGCTGCTGGTACTGCAGCTGCTGGTCGCCTACGCCATCGCCATCTTCTTCATGCTGGTCTTCTACCAGTTCTGTCATCCTTGTCGGAGGCTCTTCTCCTCCAGCATGACCCAGGGCCTTTGGAATTGCTCCTCTCTCCTCTGTCTGATGTGCAACTCTACTTCGCCGCAGAACAGGCCGATAGGAAAGGCCATCCTGGAGCCGCCAAGCCCCAACCAGCGCAAGGAGCCAACCAGCGACAGAGCCCACGAAACAGCCAGTGACACCACTGACGACATGCCTAACGACACGACTTACGACATGCTCAACGACACAATCTATGACATTCCTAATGAAACGGGCAATAATACAGAAGAGGGAATCAATGGTGACATTAGCCACAGTGTATCCTGCAATGCTTGAAGCATTACATTTGTTTGACGTGCCATTCAGAGGATTGTACAGGGCAACTCTGACAGTATTCGCACCACCGTAACCTTTTAAGTGCCACATTGATCCCTCTGTGAGTTGAGTTTACACTTTAAATCCTTTCATCTTCATTTCATGTATCCATTGAATCTGTTTTCTAACACAGTTGGTTCCATACATGAAGCAAATGTGTCCTTAACTTTGGATCTGTACCGGCTGCATTGTGTTCACCTGTGTTAACCTGACGTCAGCAAGCAGTGTGCAGAAACATCCTAACCTGTCATTATGCAGCCTTTAATACGAATGAAAACCTGTTGTTGTTGTTGCCACCATTACTTTTATGTGTGGAGACTGTTTCCACTTATATGCTGCATTATTGATCACCAGGAGCCATGGCATTTGAATTGATTGTATTTAGTATCTCTCTTTGGCATGGAGGTGTGCATGTGTAGAGCCTCGGATGAGGTGTAAATGTTATTCTGAAGGGGGGGGTGGAGTCTGTTTTGTACAGGGTTCTTTCTTTAAAAAAAAACAAAACCCCAGTTTTATGGCTGCAAGCAATCAGCTTTTTTACTCCTTGATAAAAGCTTTATAATAAATCTGCGCTGCTTCTGTGATGTATTTGTGCTTGCAGTGAGATATGAATCTCTACACATTGTTAAAGAGCCTGTTCGATCACCAAACATGTCACTGTAAAGCACGGACATCTCTCCGCATAATGTTTTTGCACGTTTACAAAAAAATAAAAAAGGATTTAAGTGTCTTTGGTTCAACCGTTGGACAGCAACAGCTGTTGTGATGTGAAATGCTTTGTATTCAGATGTATTTGCATTTTTCTAACTCATGCTTTGTTACGTCTGTCAGCCCTGCGTCTGTATGTTTAGTTAGAATATTTACACCGAGTGCACACAAACATGGATAATATCTAACAGAAAAAGTGTCAATGCTTGGAATTGTGAGTTGTATTTTTGCTTAGTTTTAACCTTTAATGTATTTGTGTGTGTGTGTGTGTTTGTGTGTGTGTGTGTGTGTGAATGTCAGTGTTGTTTGTTTTTTGCACTAACTCCTTTTTGCAATGTATCTGCGGAGTGAAGACGACCTCGGGAATCACATTCATGCTCCTAATGTTTGTACAAATAAGACAAGCAAACTTTGAAACCAAAAGAAATGTGAAATATCTATTGTACACATCAAACATTCTCATACAAAGCAAGATGAAAGGCATTAAAAGATGAAATCCTACTTAAAATAAATTTATATTTATATGTGAAAACTGTCTGTATTGTCTTAATTCTAGCAGAGGAGCAGTTATCCTGTGCTGACCTCTAGTGGATGAATGCTCAAACTGCAAGCTAATGACATTTTTCTCCTCTTTCCATTTTGGTTTTGAAAAGATTGACGCTCACTCAGAAGCAAAAATAAATTGTTGAATACATTTATTGACTGAACTGTACACATTCTAACAAATTAATTCATTAAACAACCTCCATAAATTAAACAGTTTAACACAAGAATTCAAGGACGTCTGCAGGTTAAGTCCAAAGAAAAAAGTTTATTGGTCGCTGGGACCATGATACAGTCCTGGCCTGGAAATTCACAGTCATATCCTCACAATTAGATATAAATGGGTAAAATATCAATGCAAACTAGTACAAACACTTTATACAAGTAGACTTGCTTATACATACTAAAAGACAACAATCACTTTTTCTAAAAAACCGACTCTCCTCTACAGCAACAGTTCAGTCTGTTTTATTTTGGAATGTACTGAAGGAGACAAATGATAAAAAACTACTTAACTTCTACATTATGGAAAATTTACAGCATCTGAAACAATTTGATGGATCACAATATTTAGTGTTAAGTGTTTATCAATACTTTGTTGACTGAAGAACACACCCTTGATATGTCTAAAGTATAATTTTTTAAAGTACTGCTTCAGGCTTCCATTCTGACCATGACCCAGTAATGCCCTCGCACAGCTGCAGCCCATCCTGACGTTATGTTGTTCAAGCCTGTGGGGAGACATAAGCTACTCGTACATTAACTTCTACCAAAGGTTTTCATCTGAGGATGTTCACGGCTTGTTGGTCACGGTGCCATTTCAAGCACAGCTTGGGACATGACGATACTAGAGGAGAGAGAGAGGGAGAAAGAGCAGGGTGCGGCTCTGTGCTGCTGTTACAGTGTCACGGCAACAGCAAAGACACTGACCACACAGTACATGGTGCGGTTCTCCCATCTGACTGTACAGCTTCCTAGAAGAGAAATACAACAAGAGCCATCAGACTGCAGTCTGCATGAAACCTCCAAATATTTTCAAGCAATAAAGTTCTGGTGATATTATATAGAGAACATGTTACATAATGACTCAAACCCAGAAATTAGAGCTTAAACAATTAGTTGATTAATCAAACTATTTTAAGTATCGATTAAAGATGTAGATGGAGCAAAATTTCAAAACATTTGCTGCTTTTGTCTGTTTGATGTAAATTGAATATGTTTTGCTTCAGGACTGTTGGATGTAGTTTACATATTGCATATATTCGACACACCATTTCAAAGCAGAAAATGCGATATGCTAATATTTCTGAACCGTCACTGAGATTCACGTCACTCAAATGCAAACTACATGAAAACTGTACAAACTGAAACATCAAGTCCGACCTGATCCGAGCAGTTTGTTTAGAAAGATTGTCTCATTTCAAACATTTTATATCCCCAAATTTTTTTTTTTTAAAGCAACAGATCCAGTTTTGGCATTACTATGTCTCATAGGTAATACAAATTATTTAGTGTTTATGCTCAGCAGTTTAGGTTTCTACTCTTGATTCACAAGTTGGTTGGTTCATTCACTCTTTTTGGAGTAAGAAGGCCGGCAGATGAAAGTGCATTTTGCAGTTTGATAGTTTGTGGTTTTTATTTAGACCACGACAGATCACATAATGTATAAACAGTTAAGTGAGTGAAACAGATAGAGAACAAAGTTTTTCCTCAGTTTTAAAGTTTTGGTCTCATTAGAATGAGATTAGAAGGTTTGCAGTGACCTGAACCCACATGTAGACACTATATTTGAGTGAAGAACAGTGATACTACATTTGTGTAGCTGATACCGATATTTCAGTATATTCTGAAAATCTGATAACGTTGTGTCAGCCAATATTTGTTTGTTTTTTTAAACATTAACATTTTTCATAAGGAGTTCTTAATTATAATTATTAAAGAAATTTGATATTTTACAGTTGATAATAAACTTCCCAGTACTCTCTGATGGACAAACTACGTAACACTTCTGTTTCTGAATGACCTCAGACGTAGCTTCTGTATTTCTGTACTGAAACTATATCTGTAATATGTGTAACTAAAACTGACTTGGACGATTTTTCACTCTGGCTGACCTCAGCCGACGCCTGCCCTTTGCTGCTAACCCTTTTCAATGTGTTGCGTGCATGTAAATTAGGATGTGTGGCCCCCAGTGTGAGACTGGTCCTGAAGCCCCGGACTGGGGAGGCACTCAGTCCAGCTCTGCAGTCCAGTCTATGCAATATAGACCATCATGTTATATATTCTCAGTTATGTTATTAGTTAGTGTGGCTGTGATTTGATCTTCAGATCTGTCTGTACTAGAAGAGTATTAAGTTTCTGTATAGGCTGGATTTCACTGTGCACACACCCACAGACACTAGGATCAGGAGTATTGCTTGTAATGTTTTTTGGTTTTTGAACAGTTAAGAGCCAGGGACGTGGGGTGAGTTTTTATTTTTCATTTCTTTCGTTTGAAGACAAGTTTTTAGGTTTTATTTATTTGATTTATGATTTGTAGTTCTCCTGTTTTTCCTGTTATTCACCTAAGTTAATTATGACCAATCCTTGTAATAAATTAACTTTATTTTACCAAATCCATCTGGTTTTATGTTGCTGCCCTTTCCCCTAGAGAACTGGGTCACAGCAGATGCCATTAAAAGTTGAGCTAGGTATCAAACCACATAACTCTTTTGGTGCAGCCCGACATGTTGTCCAAGTATAGAAAACTATCAAGTACCAAAAGCTGGCATCAAAAGTCTGGGCAGGTTTGTAATCTTGTTTACTTATTCTATGATCAGATAGTCCCTGATTTAAATAATAATTTAGCCAAACTAAAGATTATTTAATTTAGGCAAACTTTTGGTGCAGCTGCTTTCTATAGACAAGAGTAAACATTTGAGAAGTTTGGCTTCTTTTTTAAATAAAAAACTGTTTTTTATAGAAAAACTTCTTCTTTTTCAGACTAACCTCACTTCTTACAAGTGCATTCAGTAAAGTATTGTTTTGTTATTGGTATAGTATCAGCACTAGTATTGAATAATTGATGAATAATGACACCAACTGTAATTATGATTTGTCTCTTACCATCAGTGGTGGTGTCCCAGTAGCAGGAGTTGGCCGTGTGGAGACCAGCGCCGCTCTTCTGCATGATGGTGCAGTTTACTGGAAAACATCAGAGACCTGTGTTACGCAGTCACATATTTACATGTCATATACAAGCCCTACATGTCAACATAATGTAGAGAATCTCATGTTAGTATATGTGAGAGGGAGCTAGCTCACCCATGTATTTGAACGGCCGTCCTTGTTTCACCAGATGAGTCAGAGAGTGCTCTACGATGCCGGCAGTCCACTGGTTGACTTTACTCTGGTTATAATCTGTCCCACCGATGACACCTTCAATACACTGAGACAAGAACATGCACAGAAAGACGTGAACACAGTCATCACGTCGAAGACTGGATTTACAATCACAGAAAACATATGAATGTTTCCAGGAATGAAATGATACCTCTTTAACTGAGATACTGGCCTCATCAGCATTGAAGACGCCCTGCAGGATCATTTAGAAAAGAAAAACATGCAGAGTTAGACGCTTCTGAGTAGCTTTACTATGTTTATATTTATTTGACAGTTATAGTTACTGGGTCCAGTTTACAGTCACTATTATGGTGTACTGTGGCATGTCATTGAGGACATTATTCATGAGAAAATATAATGGAAAACTGAGATCATGGACTGAAAGTTTGAAAATGTTCAAAGATACATATTCACTCAAACCCAAAATTGACGTCTCACTAGCAAAGAATTGTGTTTCATATTTGTAGTGACAATCTAATGAAGAAATAGTGAATAATTTGAAAAGAAAGAAAAGCATCAAATTATCACATCTGAGAAACTGCAACCAGCTAATTTTTTGGCATTTTTGTTTAAGAAATGACTAAGACTATTATTTGATTATCAAAATAGTTGCAAATTAATTTTATGTTGATCTACTAATCAATTAATGAACTAATCGTTGACACCTCATTAACATAACGTACACACACACACACAAACACAGTTTGTTGACACAGTAAACCCAGTTTCATTCAGTATTCTCGGTTTTCTCATTATTAATATTCTTCTGTCAGTAATATAATACTGATATGAATATGAATATGAATACATGATAATATTAAACATGACTGTGGAAATTCTGCATGATAAGAAGTTTCATTTTTCATACTGTTTTGCTGATGATACTTTTGTGCTTTCACTTAAAGTCCCCCTCCACTCAAAAATGTGTTTTTCTTCTTGTTCCTTCAGTTGGATGTTTGAGCTTCACTGTGTAAAATGATGTATGTGCAGAGGTTGACACTAGAAGGATGTTTTCACATTTATCTGCTGAAAGTGAAAGTTTTTCTGTAAAAATCAGATTATAAGGTGTGGGCCTACAAGTATTATTTTTGACATCACAACTAGTCTGGAGCCAGTCGTGGTCCAATATTTATTTACATATTTATAGATGGTGGATTTTTAATGAGGGAGAAGGAGTAGATGTAGTTTTAAGAATTTTGGTGATTGAACTTTTGTGTGGCGAAACATGTCAGTCACAAACTATTATTCAAAGCAGATTATTATTATGTGTCTTAAAACATGACTGGATGTTGATCTTTAAGAGAAGTAACATTATAAATGGTTTCACTTGCAAAAGAGGATTTAAATACTTCTTCCATCGCTGACTAGATAATCAAACAAATAAGGTTAAATAATTTAGGAATAAATTTATTTTCAATTTTAATAATTGATAAATGTAACCATCAACTATTAATCTATCAATCAGCTGATTGACAAAATGGCACAAAGAGACTCCACAGTTTGTGTAAATGTCACTGTAACTGACTGTTTCAGCCTTTCTTGTTAATAACATAACATACTCTGCATGTATTGTACATTATATAATATTATATATCTAAATACATCTATAATACTGTGTGGCCACACCCTGAGAGAAACACCGTTATCTTCAAATTTAGAAACAAAGGCAGCTTTAATGTCGACTGAGAGCCGTGTAATATTCAGTTAAATATGATCATAAACAGCTGTACCTCATCTCCAGAGTTATATTCCTCCATTGTTACAAACACAGGTACAGCTGTCTGCCCTCTTTATTGTCGCCGGTGGCTGGATGCTGTTGTCATGGACGGTTGTTAGGTTGTTCAGTTATTGTTTCCGGTTCACACTCGTCCTCCTCCGCCTCCTCTTCCTCAAACAGTGTTTTTATGTCGCCTCTCTGTGGCTGAAAACACACACTACACAACCAAGCGAGTCTCAGGCGTTTTATTCACACAATACAACTGAAAATTAAATGCACACACACACACACACACACACACACACACACACACACACACACACACACACACACACACACACAAACACACACACACACACACACATACACAAACACACACACACACACACACACACACACACACACACACATACACACACACACACACACACACACACACACACACACACAGACGCACACCTATAAACATTATACACATGTACAAATACTGCCATGAATTGGGGAACATACACTCATGCAACACATGTAAAATGATTGAAATATGATGTAAATATTGTAATTTTTGTATGATCATCAACACATAAAATTGCACCCAGTTTGCGTCAAAATAGCACCAATACAACACTGGGTTCATTTTAGCAATCTGTTATTTTGACCCAGTGTTACACACAACAAGCTTTAGTTAAAAACATCACAAACGTATTGTTTCTTGTACAGAACGATGTGCATATGACATAAAAAAGATACACAAGTTATTATAAAGATTATAACAAGCTTTGGTTTAGGTAAATAATAAAAAATAACACTAACTGTGTCAAAACAACCCCTTGTCTTGAGTGGCTTTCTGGATAACATTAACCCAGTATTGTGTTGGTGCTATATTGACCCAAACTGGGTTAAAATTGTGTGTAATGCTGGAAAATGTGTCCTGAAAACTGACATCTTTAGTTTCCATACAAAAAAGACATTCATACATGATTTCATATGTGAAAAATAATATATTTCACATGAGCGTCTACCTACAAATTCAAATGAAATACTTCTTAATCTAATTCATGACCAACCTTCATGTCTATATGTGACTCTACGGCATGTGAATGTTTTACATGTGATATGATATGTGACATTGTTGTTTTCACATGTGACTTCTTACATTTGTGAAAATATCTGAAAAAAAACATGTACATGTGAATTTTTATGTGAAATTGTTGTCCGCATCTATGTTTCACCCGTGTTGAGTTCCTGTCATGATGTAATACAACTTGATGGATATAATTTATTTTTGTATAAAGTTTTATCAGCCTTCAAACGAATGTAAAATTCAAACTGTTATTAAAATTGGACAAATGTATGCAGAGCAATAAGAAAAAGGGAATATTAATGTTAGTACAAATGTACTCTACATGATATCATTACACTATAATATCAGGTAACACAAAAGTATATAATACAAAGAGCAAGCACAACAAAGAGGGAAAAACATCAATTACTATGACACAATAAAAAAAAATGAGACAGGCTGACAATAACATAGATAAACAGGTTATTTTTAAGACCTAAGACCAAATAATGATATGGAATAAGGTCGTCTAGTTATTTTGATATTCATTTATTCGTTTGTGTTTTTTCCATGTCATCAGCTGATGACCAACAAGACTCTTTCAAATTATGTGTGAGCCACATACATGAACTGTCACTTTACACAGAGCTGGATCTTCCTCCGGCCATAACCTCAGAGATGTAGACTCCCAGGAGGTCTCAGGGGGAAATATATAATTCATAATACTACTTCTGACAACAGGGAGTTTCCCATAACCTATTTAAAGCCGAGCACTGCGAAATACAGTATAGCTTCTGTATGTGAATGCTGTTTTGAACGGAATCCGCCTTTAATTAGGTTATGTCAATAAGTTTATTGCACAGGCTGCAAACAACAGGAGACTGCGAGAAACAATTGTCGCATTGTCAGAAATAAGCCTATTTGTAAGGATTGCGTGCATGTGTCTCTCTCTCTGTCTTACACGCGCGCGCGCGCGCGCGCACACACACACACACACACACACACACACACACACACACACACACACACACCACGCCCCCTCCTGTCGGGAACACCCTGGCTGTGGATCTCTGCCTTCAGACGGTGCCGAGGCGCACCGACACGCTCACGTACGGCTCTTGATCCACGGACCGACTCTTCAGCCTGCCGCGCTCTCCTGCCGGCTCCTCACCTCGGTCCACAGTCACCAGGTAAGACATCTCCTCTCTCTCTGCGGGTCAGCCGGCGACACTCCGGGACACCGAACCCCCCCCCCCGTGTTTTCTCTGGCATATGGCAGTGTGTGAGACAAGGCAGCCGCTGCATGCCGCTGTTTGTTTGCAGTTAATGATCTTTTATTTGTTTCTTTTCCTTCTTGGGGAGGGGGGTGTTTGTCCACCATCACGACCACGACCTCGGAGAATTGATCACTACCAGACAGCCCACATCCCACCTGAAAGTTAGGCGCGTTTGGGCAGGTGCAATGCAGCAAAAAGCTCATTTTCTCCGCTGGTGTCGACGGTAGATTTACTCTTCAAGCAGGTGACTAAAATCATTATCTTGGAAAGATGTGAATCCTGTCTTATAATAATAAAAATAAGACAGTGTTTCAGATTAAATGATCACATATCAATGACAACTTTAATGGTGCAAACAGAAGCGCGTCTGTGCCTCACAGATGATAATTAATGATGACCTTGTTTCCTCATAGTCCTATCTGGTGTCACCAGGATACCCCCAAAGCTTTTTAGGGATGACTGCAGTTGCTGAGAAGGTGACAGACAGACAGTAATTGTCTCTGTCCCAGCGGATCTCCTGCTGGGATGCTGCTACATGTCTGCAGGTTTAGTTGGTTAGTGTAGGAAGGGGTACAATTGCTTCTTTGATGAAGAAACACGCTGACCTGGATTCAGATTTAGAGGTGGTTTTTACCTGGGATTAGCCGGTGTTAGGCTTGTGTTTGATGCTGCCATTCACAGCACTGATGCAAGGTATCAGAGATCTAGTTGTAGTTGAAGATAAAAGAGAAGATGGTAAAATACTGTCAGCAGTAGGATTTGAAGCCTGTGTTCAGGATGCAGAAGTTCTGTCGGGAGGGTTTGAGTCTGACACCCTGAAACACAAAATGCATGTTGATGTATGAATAAAATCAGGGCTGCAAATACTATCATTGTCACTTTGTTTTTGATTCAATTTAGGGCTGCAAATAACAATTATTTTCATTACCGATTAATCTGTGGATTATTTTCTTCAATTAATCGATTAATCTTTTAGTCTATAAAATGTCAGAAGATACTGAAAATGCCTGTTGTAATGTCTTAGAGCTCATGGGGACGTCTTCATGTGTTTTGTGTTTTTGCTTAAAAAAATGACTAAAATGCTCAATTGATTATCATAATAGTTGCCAATTAATTTTCAGTTGATCAACTACTTGATTAATCGATCAATCGTTGCAGCTCTACATCTGTTTTCATTTTGTCTGACCAACATACAAAAGTAAATCAGAAAAGATCAAAGGCTGTGACGAACAAATGTTTTGGACTTTTTACTTGATAAATGATCCAATTATCATATTATCATATATTCATCAGCCAGTTTTATTTCTGAACAACCATCAGAGCAATTCAACTTTCCAAAGAGGCTATTAGACCTGTCAGACAGGTGGCTGCTAAATCAGGCTGAGCGGCAAATATTGAGTTACTGTATGTGTTTAAGACTGGAAACAGCTGTAAATCAAAACAAAGCTGTTGTACTAATGAGTGAAAATAACAGTGGACTGGTGCGCCTCCGTAGCCTAATGGTGCCTTATGTGGCGCGTGCCACATAACCGCAACATCCACCGTTCAATTCCAGTAGTGGATCTTTGTTGCATGTTGTTCCAAATCTCTCTCTCTCCCCTAATTTCCTGCCATATCTCTACCTTTGTCTAATAAGGGCAAAAAATGCCCCCCCCCCCCCCCCCCCCCCCCCCCCCCCCAAAAAAAACATATATAAAAACACCTTTCAGTTCATACATTATCATGAGTTTTCAGTGTCAAAGACATCAAAAAGAGAAATGTCTTTCAAAAGACATCCCAGTCAAATTTTACATCTTTGCAGTGTAAGATATCCTGCAAAACTATGATGTGTCACAGTGACGTTTGCCTAAATTAGTTCATTTGGCTCGTATAAGCAAATGATGCTGAGGCTGTTTCATCATTGTCATGGGGAGAATGCCTCCTTAATGATCGCCAAGCTTTCATACAGCGCATGCACAAGGCTGGAGGGGGCAATAAACGGGTGAATAAAGGAGGAGTGAAGCCAGGGAATGCAGGGATTCCCTGATTTCTTAACACGCAGGCGAGCAGAGAGCTCATCCAGCAGAGCAGAAAGGAGCCCTGGGGAGTGCAGTCACACGGCATTAGAGGTCTGCGTCTCCCAGATCTGGCAAGACCGAAGAGTGTGTGAGTGTGTATGTGCAGGCACATGCATTCACACATGTATGCATTATTATGGCAGACATCTCTGTGACAGGCTTCTGGTGCCAGACTGATGTACTGTTGGCACCCTCTGTGTCTCTCACATAAATCCTGTTTACATTGTCCACTCCCTTGTATTCTCACACTGTGAGTGTTGAGCTGTAACAAGACAAGAGGAGGAGGTTCATATATTCAGCCTCTGAATAATAGCTTATTAAACCTGCTTTAATTTCTAAGATCATCTGCATGATGACCTAAGCTGCTGTAACAAACTCAGCTCTGCTGCCGCATTGAATAACGTCTGATCTTTGTAGTGCAGGGCTTCCCTGCCTCCCACTCACTGATGCCTCTCTTCTCCATCGCTCTCCAGTGCTTTCTTCATGCTCGTTTGGTATGCAGCCTATAGCCCCATGCGGCCTCAGAGAAACATCGTGTCCCCGTTCAATCACGGCCACAGCCAGGCAATCAGTAGGAGCCTCTCCACACACCAAACCCCCCAGACAAGGGAGGGGAGAAAAAAAAAGCATCTGAAAAGCAGGAATGTAATTTGGAGGCAGGGCTGAGGGGAGTGACTCAATTGAGTAATAGATTGCCGGTCAGGGAGTGATGCCTCTCTGTCACCTTTCCTAAACTTGTCATGTGTGTGGGACACATGCCTTTGTGGGCTGTTGAGGGCCACCCATGGGATCAGGGGTCATTTCAGCCAGGCAAAGCTGTGGGTGCAATAAAACCTTCACACACGCTCAAACTCACATAAATGTTTTATTATTTATTCAGAGCCAAAAGCGCAGTAGGCTCTTGACTTGGGTGTACGGCGTGCATGGAAAAGTCAACACAGAAGAGTGTTCAAACATAGACATCAATTACACACACTGTAAGCAAGTCATGCAGATCAAGGTGTGTAATTAATGGGTATATTTGAACGGATCAATGATAGCTGTAATGACATCACTTGGTGTAAGAAATTGACTGAAACTAGAGTCACAGCCTGATTCAGTTTTCAGTGATCTTATTGCCATAATAACAGCAAAGATGTATTTAAAACAGGCAAAACAAGGAGTTAAATATTTGAGGGAATATTATTTAAAATTCTATTTTTTTTATAAGCAATTTGAAGATTTAACATGCAGTGCAATTAAATGAAAATCATCTGCATTTGAGCATGAAGGTTCATTCTTGACATTGTGAATAGTAGCCGTGATACACAGTCGACAGTTTCAGAAAAAGAGGAAAGCTTAATGATTTGGAAAGAAAGGATGTGATGATATTGTAATCTTACGTATAAATTAGAAAAAAGGTAATAAAATGCGGCACATTTTGGTAACCTTTTACCTATTGATATACACATGAGATCTGTTAACCATGATCAGTATAAGCAATGTGATGATGAACTGATGAAGTACATGTAGAGATGATGAACAGCAGTAGGTGAACAGGTGATAAAAGGTAAAGTGCATAAAAGCAGAGCCGGCGCACCTGAACTCCATGTTAATCCTCTATTGATGCATTAGACAATGTTTTGTTCTTTAGGTCAAACTGAGCGCACTCAGGGTATAAGGTTGCCTCCTTTATGATGTCATTACTGGTGGAGACCCACAGGTGTAGGATTAAAATGTAGTTCTTTGTGTCATGCAGATTTTAATCACATAGTCTCGAGCATTAATCTTTTGTTTCAGTGGCATTTCCCGTCGACCTCGCCCATATTTGTTGTAAAGGCTAAAGTCCACATTGAAATTCACTGTGTTGGCTCATATCACTGCAGGAACAGCGCTGTGTTTCCCTCCTCAGGGGTAGAAGTAGTGACTTGTTCCATGTGTCTGCGATCAGGAGATGTTATGATGGATGTTATTCACGTCTGTATTTTGTTCTCCTTATTCTTGTTTTCTTCACATAACCAGACAACCAGACTACAGGGGGCTTTTCATTCTGTTGAGCGCATGTAGTGATGGTTTTATTTCCTCTGGAATTGAAGTTACATTGTGTACCTGATTGTAGGAGCCATCTGGAGTGTCACTTAGACATCCGCTGTGTTGAATATTTGTATATTGGTAGACACAATCTGTTTATGGGGTTGTTTACACACATCCACATCCAGTGCTGCTGTTAATGGATTTTTCACAAACTAGTTTGCTAATTGGGTAATACTCGAAGTGATACAGCACTCTCATAAGGAGCCCCTTAATGGTTTATAACCTGTAATTAATGACTTTGTTAATGGTCAATAAATCATTCAATGAGGCTTTATAGATCACTTATAAGCCATTAGTATGAACAATTTTTTTGGCTTGCAGCCTGTGAAGAATCTCTCTTCCAGGATCACACTGGCTTTGTCTGATTAGCTCTTTAGTTCCTCAGAAATCCCTCCAATGGACTATCAGTTACCTACTGGGAAAAGACTGCAAAACATCTGGGCCACAATACATTTATAAGAACTTACTGATAGATTAAACTGCAGACTTGATAGATTAGTATATGAGCCCTTTATTAATGACATATGGACATGTATAATTCTGAATGGACTAATATTTGGTTCAGATATCCTTAGGTCGACATTTCCACTTATCCAGGTAAATATCTCAACTTCTACCGGATGGATTGGGACAAATGTTTTTTATAGACATTCATGGCTATAGGGGGACAATTGTGTCCCAAATCCATAATGCACACTAACAGTATTTGCTATATACTAATGTTGATAGTATACTGTTAGTGTACAAGAAATCAACATACTTATCCCAGCAGGAAATTATGCAATATGTGAGCTGTGCAAAGGCAATTAAACTCAATGCCACCGCCAGTTAAACCTAACTAAAAGACAGCAAATATTTTTTTCAAAAAATTCAGTAGTTATTTTTTGTTTGTTCCTGGAGCTGTTTCACCACCAGCCACTGTCACTTTTAATTTTGTCCAGCCGAGAGTAGTTCCTCCATTTCCTTTGTGCTCTACACTTTGGGAGAATAGTTTCCCTCAAGAGCACACTTAAAAATCAGAAGCTTTTTAGTATGCGTACCAACTGCACACTAAAGGAGTATACTTAACTTGTTGTTGCTCGATGTAAGCATTAAGCTCAAAGTACAGTATCACAGAGCTGCTAGCGTGGCTATAGACTGTCTTGTTTTAACAGCAGCCGAAGGGATATTTCAGCAACATTTTTACCGTTACATTTAATCATTTGGCAGACACTTTTATCCAAAGTGACTTACAGGCAAGGCAAGACAATCAAACGTTAGAGGACAGTTACTCAAAAGCTGTTGCAGTTGTTGAAAGTTGTCTTGCGATACCAAGACTATCGGAGATCTCCGCCTAACGAAGGCTGGGGATTTCTAAATGCACGGTTGTTGCTTGAAAGGTTGCAAGAACTAACACCTAACCACTAACCACTAACAAACCTATACCCCTTACATTTCATCAAGGACACACCTTACCAGAAACGATGAGCAATGTAATGAAGTGCAATGGGAAAGAGTGCTAAACAGATGAAACCTAAGTTTTTCTTAAATCTTATAAAGCATTAGTGACTTATTTATTAACCATTTATAAAGAGAATTAGTTACATCATGTAAACGATGTAATAGGATTATTTTGACTGGCAGCATCTCTGAACTTTAAAAAGACACTTTTCCTTACGTGAGAATTCAGTAATAGTCTCTGTCTGTACTGAAACGAATCAGGATGCCCTTTCTGTCAAAATGTTCTGTGCTCCAAATATTGGTTGCTGCGTGCTGCATATTTTACAGGTGCCGTTGTTTTGGTTCATAGCCAGGATTTTCTTTAAATGTGTGGGAGGCTGAGAGCTCATATGCAGAATCAAAAGTGTTTTGTTGTTAGAGTTTTAGTTTCACAAGTACTGAATGTCATGACCACCTGAAATCTATTTACCGCCTAAGCAAGTAAACTTCTTTGACATCTGAAAAGAGGGAGAAGACAGATCAAAGGCCTGGCTACTAATAAGAAAGGAGGCTGACATGCTTTTTTGACTTGATACTGTTGATAAATGCTGAAATTACTTTCAAAAACAGAAATTCATGAGTACTCCAAACCTGGAAGATTCAAGGTCCACATGTCTCAAACAGCAGTTTTGTCTTCGCTGAAACATCTTTATTCATCAATCTGTCTTGTTGGCCCAGCTGGTCCAGACACCCATCTGTCCACGTTAATGTACCAACATACAGTCTAATAAAATAAAAATGACGCAGGGCTACGCTTAAAAAAATATATAATCCACTAGCAACCACTCAGTTTTAAATTACACATGCTGTTCAATTGTTACAGTTTGATTAATGGTAAGACTACTCTGAACACACACAGCCCTTTTCTCTCCATTAGACTGTAGCGCTTTGAAAAGACAAAGTGCACTAAAATATGTCAGGAAAGCAGCAGTTAAACAGGAGTGAGTGCTATGAAATATTCAGCCATGTTGGTGAAAGGCGAGGGAGAGGTTTATAACCTCAGTGTCTCTCTCTCTCTCTTTCTCTCTCTCTCTCTCTCTCTCTCTCTCTCTTTCTCGGTGAAGAAGCGGCAGCAGCAGAGGCCACGACTGAAACTGGGTTAATAAGATCCAACGTCAATCTAACAACCTCTCATCTCTTGCGCTCTAAGTGCACATAGAAATCTTTTACAAATCTGGTTCACAAACAAAAGCATGTTTTGCTGTGTGAAGTTTTCCTGAAAGACGCACGTCACAAAAGATCAGCCGTGTACAAATAATCCTTATTTATTAATCTGAGTTTTATTAGATTTCCTGAAGGACCTGTTTTGCTAAATTTTTTTCCTTCAGGGCGAACGTTGAGAACTACAGATTTCAGACACTCTGCACTGTGTGTTTATCCAACAACCAGACTCCCTGCATGTCCTGTGTGTTAATAATCACATTAAGAATGAAACATGCTGATACAACTCATACAATTCAGGAAAACTAATGTGACAACTTTATGCAGATTATTGGATTTATTGGTTTTATGGACCTGATCTGATGGGATTTCCCAGCCTTGATCCGTCTGCTTGAACACGGTAATTGTTCTGCCTCTAGGACTTATTGGTCTGTTGTTAGCCATCTCTACCATCTAGCCTCCAAGTTAGTCTAACTAGTTAGCCTGCCTAGCGAGCTCGGTACCATCATGATTCCTAATCTTTCACCATCCCATTGTGTGGGTTGCATACATTTAAATAGCAAAATCAGCAACCTGGAGGACACCAATCCTATGCAGGGATCAGTTTGAAGAGAGGAGTAGAGAAGGTGATGCAGAGCTGGATGATAGTATTCTCATCGTGATGTTAGCCAGCACAAGGTTAGGCAAATCTGGGAACAAAACAAGTCAAGACCTGAACAGCCCAGCCCCACACCGCAAGGTAACTCCTGGTGGTCTGTGGGGAGGAAGGAGAGTCGGGGTGCAGGGTCTTCTGAAGGTGCATCGTGCTCAACAGCCCATTGTTCTACAAAACAGATATGATAGTCTATACCTTGAGGAGTTCCCAGTGCTGCAGTGGCATAACCAGTTATCTTCACTGTCACTGGCGGATTAACACCGCACCAGCAAAAACCCGGCCTGGACCCTCCTCCCATCCCAAAGCTGTCAACCCTCCAGGGCTGGGCGAGCAATCCTACAGCGGTCTCTGCTACTACTGGTGCTTTTGGTGATGCTGTTCCTGCTTGTACCAGGCATGCGATGGAACGACTGGATCCTGCAGGTCCTGGTTCCCACCTCTCCTCTGTTGCTGCGGTCGATGCTGAATGTTGCAAAGTGGAACCAGGCCTGCCCACAGAAATGGATGGGCCCCTGAAAAGGTCCAGTGAATGGGCCTTCCCCAGAACTGCTTTACTCATATCAGTGCATGCATGTTATGTGCTACATAGGCATGGACACACACACACACTCACACACACACAACATAATAGAACTCTTTGTCACACTTACACACACCAAGGTCAACAAAGATCTGTTACACTTACATCAAACATTTCCTAGTAGAAAATGCAATTTCTTACCTTATGGCTTCATCTTTGCCGCCTTCCTTGTCTTTCTGGATGCAAAGTCCTTTATAATGTCTTAAAAGTCCATCTGTTTAGCCAATTCACACACGATGGGAAGTATTACCAGGTTATTGAGCCTCTCCTGGCTCATTGTGGAGTGCAACAAATTCTTTATTATTTTCAGTTTACTGAAGGATCTCTCTCCTTCTGTCACAGTTACTGGTAAAGTGCAAAATATCCTCAGTGCGATGCAAATGTGACCATAAATGCTGTCAATCTTCATGTCATAAATCCTGTTGAGCAGCTCCATGGCTGTTGAATTTGAATATGAATTTTTATTTTATTTGATAGGGATGATGCAATTCAACATAGTTGTCCCTAGTCGGGCTTTACATGCACAGTGTAATTAAAATAAACCGTTTTCATCATCATAAAACCACAGTACTCTACAGATATGGAAGTACAATAAAATACACATATTGGAATACGCTGATTGCGATGTACAGTTTGAAAGAAAAAAAATAACAATACAACACAATTAGCTAAAAATGATGGTTGAGAATGTGGCACTGTATATCCTTTTCAAATGGAGCATTTGTTTTTCCAAATCTTCAGATAGATCCTTAGAATATTTTGTTATCGAATTTCTACAAGATGACTAGACAAGATCCTCCTCACTCAACTGCTGGAACTTGAATTTTCCCTTGAAATCATTGTAAATATCCCTGATTGACTGAAACCTGGAAGTCAGCTGTGCAATGATACTGTCCACTGCAACATAAAACACAGAATTGCTAAATGTTACATCAGGAGTCTCTTGTGCATCTGACCTTTCTTCAGTGCGCTGGTGCTTTCTCTGCCTGCTATGTGTGAACTCAGGTGGGATGCCCGTTGCTTGGACTACATTTTGATCTTCAGCAAGCATTGAATCACACTTATCTCTCAAAGAAATTATTTCCTGCTGTAGAGCGTCAATGTTTGCTGCTTCCTGATCGAAAGATAGGCTGCCACTCTGCAGGAGCAAATTCTTATCTTCAATATGTTCCAGTATTTTTACCCAGACAATGCACACGACAACCGCTGTGAATGATGTGAAGTATTCTCTCAGTCCTTGTGCATCTGATAAGGCCTCAATGGATAATTTGCAGGATGATATTATGCAATTAAGTGCTTCAATCACACTGGGGAGGTGGGGAGCAAGTCTTACCACATCAATATGTGCACTCAATCGTGTATCACTCAAGCAGGCATCTGAAATAAGTTGACATTTACTTACATGTCTGGACAGCATATACACCTACTAGATTCAGTGTATGCTTTACACGAGGAGAAAATGTAGCCAAAGGATTTACTTGGATAATTTGGGTTTGCACACCTGTAACTGCTCTATCATGCTGGCGATTTAATTTCCTGTCTTTTTTGCAAAGTGTAAAAACTCAGTAAAACATTTGTTTATTGTCCAGCCTTGCCATGTGCGTCATCGTTGAACATGTACCTCAGAGACAGGATGTTCTGCTTAACGTGATATATCTGGGATGGCATCATGTATTATAGAGTGATAGATTGACTGGAGTCTTTTCCCGAGAATGGTGCTGAGAACGTCATTTCCACACAGCTCAAGTAATTCATTCTGAGAGTGCCATGAGAGATAGTGCGTTGGCAGCTGTTCCCCTCTCTGCTTGTATCCTTTGACTTTTTCTAGATGCTCTTGTATGACAGAATAATATTTTGAAATCAGCTCGAGTAGCCCCAAAAAATTTCCATTATGAACATCACCAAGCTCACTGGTCTCCCCACTGAAAGCTAGATTTCTAGATGTCAAAAAGAGGGTTGGTCCTGGTGTTTTGGGCCTTGCTGGTCCACAACTGAAATTATCATCCGTACTGGTCATGAGAGACTCAATTGTGCATCATGTCACTGTTCCAGGAGGTGTAACACGTTGTCACACAGGAGCACTAGTGTCAGACATCAACCATACGCTGCTGAATGTCCTTGACCAGACTCCATTAGTCCAAACTGTAGGGCTTCATGTTGGAGTGAACAATATAAAGCAGCAACAATCAGAACTATTGAAAAGGGATTTCTTGTCCTTGTTTGAGACACTCAAGAAATCTGATAGGAAATGTGTTGTCTGGGGGTCCCTTCCCTTCTCTGCAACACATGAGGACTTGAAGTTCTCTCGTCTGCAACAGCTTCACCGCTGGCTGACAGGCTGTTGTAGCTTTATGAATATCAGCTTTTATAGACAATTTTAATGTATTTTTTAATAGATCCAGAGGGTTCAAGGTTGTTATCTACAACCATGTGTGAAATGGTAGAATCACTGAAATGGGAGCCGTCAGTCTTGAAGTCTCCTCTCACTGGGTGACGTCTCCAAGTGAGCCCGGTTCAGAACACACTCTGTCCTTCACTGTCTGCTCTTGTGTTTCCTGTACTGATCACTATTGGCCCTCATAAACAACACCAGCCTATTTCTTTTACAAGTTATTATAACCCTGAAAATTTAATAATCTCAACCCCCAAACAAACTCTATAGGTGGCCATTAGCGAGTAAGCCCTCCTGTGACTCTGGTCAAGCCTTATTTAACCCACATGCTTTCTAATCCAGAAATGGCCTGGGGCTGATGCATTTAAATATCAGAAGTCTGTGTAATCAATTTAAATTAGATCCCCTGAGAATTCTTGTTTCACAGACTGACCCTGATATCCTGGCTCTGACAGAAACCTGGCTTAAACAGAGTATAAATATTTCTGAGGTTTCCTTACATAACTATAAATTGTACAGAATAGACAGAGTTGGAAGAGGCGGTGGTGTGGCTGTATATTGTGAAGTCATGTTTATCTGTTACTGTTTTAAATGTCATCACTGTACCTCATTCTTTTGAATTTATTGCTCTGAAGGTTAATTTAATGTGGTGGGTGTTTACACAGCATCCTCAGCTGTCTGTAGTGCAACTAATAAATTAGCAGACTCACTTGCTCAGTATAGTAACTCAGAGATGTTCTAGGTGACTTTAACTTAAATTGGTTAGAAAAAGATTCAGATAGTCTAAAAGAGATGTGTGACAATCTCAATCTGTCACAGCTGATTGATGAGATGACCAGACTTAATTTGAAGGATCCCTCAAAATCAACATTGATAGATTTGATTCTGTCTAATAGGAGGAACATTGATTACTTCTGGAGTTTTTGCACTGTCCTCTAGCATGCGTTAGAAGTGCTAGACTGGAAAGATCGAGCTCTAGGATTATTATCAAAAGAAATTTAAAAACTTTTAATCAACAGGCCTTCCCCAGTGACCTTGCTGACAGTAATACACATCACACCTCTGAAATACCCGATGTAGAACTGGCATTGGAATATTTTACAAATTCATGACTTTCTATCACTGATAAATATGCATATTTTAAAAAGCTTAGGGTTAAAGATAGATCAAGCCCCTGGTTGTCCACAGAATTATCAGTGATGTTCAAGGCAAGGGACAAAGCCTGGGCTCTAGTGAGGCGTACTGGTTAAGCAGCCCAACTCAGAAGTAAATGCACATCCTCCTTGAGAAAAGCAAAATCCAATTATGACATAGAATTAATCTCCAGCTCTTTTACAAACCTGTCAAAAATTTTGGAAAGTAAATGTAAATGAAAACAAATCCTCTCTTTCTGTTCCTTCTTATGTTACGTTTAATGTTCGCTTAATAAATAAGACATCAGCGATTTGCAATGCTTTTAACACACATTTTACTGCTGCTGGGAATCCGTTTGATATGGTGTACTCAGGATCTGCTCTTAATAGTAACCCTTTGGCTCACATGCCCTCCTTAAACCTCACAGTTCACAACACAGGCCTTCACTTCCTCTGTTGTTAAGGAAGTACTTCAAGCTAACGATTGCAGAAAAGCAACTGGGGAGAATAAACTAGACCCTCATTTTTCAAAGCTCTGTGCCCCATTTATTACTGAACAAATTACATATCTCTTTAATCTTTGTATCTCCACTGGAGTTATCCCTCAGGTCTGGAAATCTGCACATGTAGTACCACTGCATAAGGGTAGTGATAGAAATTATCTTAATAACGATCAGCCATTTTCCAAAATGTCCTGTCTTGCTAAAACCCTGGAGTCATTAGATAATCATCAGCTCAAATCATTCCTCTCAAGAAATTCTGTGTTAAGTCCACACCAATCTGGTTTCAGAGCTAAACGTGGTCCTGTCACTGCTACTACTTTTGTTAAACATGATATTGTAACTGCTGTTGACAAAGGGAAATATTGTGCTGCCGTCTTTGTTGATTTAACAAAAGCACTTGACACTGTTGATCATGCTGTGCTCCCACAGAGGCTATGTGATATTGGTTTTGATTATAAATCCTGTAAATGGTTTCAGGACTACCTGTCTCATAGACATGTGTGATTTGGGGAAATGATTGTTCTGTATTTTTACGACTGTCAAAGGGGGTTCCACAAGTTTCAGTATTGGGTCCTGTCCTGTTCACAATTTGTATTAACAATATTGCATCCTTTATAACAAATTACAATGCCCATCCTAATGCAGGTGAGGCAGTTCTGTATTGCTTTGCTAATACTGCACATTCAGCCACTGAAATCCTACAACAAGCCTTTGACAAATTGCAAGATACACTTTTTAATTTGAAATTAGTCCTGAAGACTAAATATATGCTATTCTCTAGAGCCAGAGATATTGTGGACAGTAGTTTGCATATTACCACTCTGAATGGACTCCATATTGAGAGGGTCTTGGTATCTGGCTGGGTCAAAAAGTTATGTTTAAATTTCACACTGACACACTTGTCAGCAAGCTACGACACAAAATTGGATATTTGTTCAGAAACAGAACTAATTTTCCTATGTTCAGTAGGAAGTGGATAATTGAGGCCATATCTTGTCTGCTTTGGATTATGGAGATATATAGACACACCTCTGCCTCCACTCTTTAACTACTAGATTCAGTTTATCACTCCACCATGAGATTTATTAGCAATGACAGTTATTCTATTCATCATTGCATCTTGTATGAAGAGGCTGAGTGGGAATCTCTAACAGTAACACGTTACAGGCATTAGTTTCTATTTATTTATAAAACCCTTAATGGCAACTTGCCATCATATATCACTTCCTTATTGAATTGGTCCCATAGTCATTATTTGACTCGCTGAAGTGCTTGAAGTCCACACTAAATTTGGGAAAACTGCTTTTAGTTTTAGTTGGAACATTTTACAACACACATTAAAACTTAACACAATTGTACCCATAGGTCCATTTAAAACCATAATTACAAACTACTGCGCTATTGAATTGAACTGTTTTTAACTGTGTTCTGTTGTTGTTTGTTTTCTTGTTAATTATTTTTTGTGTGCATTTATTCTGTTTTAATTGTTCTCTCAACATCATTGAAAATGAGGATAGCCCCCGATGATTCCTCAAGATTTAAATAAAGGTTGAATGAATGAAATATAGAGGATGCACTGGGGACACTGATTGAGCTGATTGAGCAGAAGAAAAGGAGTGATAGATGAGCCTTCAGACAGAGTTTGACTTGAGCCTCAGAGAATATGTGCAGCAGCAGTCAGGTCCATGTTTGACACAAGTGCCACAAGGCTGCAGGTGCATGGAATAAGACAAAAATGCATAGCAAATACCTTTTTCTTTTTTTCTTAGAGAGAGATGTATTTTACAGTTCAAGCAACAGAGTGCACCATATCAAGCAGGGGAATTGAACTCATGTCCCTCTGACAAGCATGCAGGCAGTAAACCACTTTACTACATGTCAATGAATGGATGAAATGCCTTGTAGTTAACATACAGAGAGGGCAGTTTGTTTGCCAGACATTGGCTTTATTTAAACACAACATGATTTACACTGCAGTAGTTAAATCCTCTGCACCCTTGGATGCTTTTGGCAGCGCAGGTCTATGGATGAAAATGCCAGCCAGTCGTGTACCAAATTGGTCCAGAATGAAATATCTTGATAAATATTGGATTGTTTTGTGTGACATTTTGTAGAGATATATTCCTGTTCCCCAGAGGATGTATCCTAATGACTTTCCTACTAGCTGCACCAGGAGGTTGAAAATGTTTTGGTGGAAAAATGTCTCTACATGATGAATTGTAAAACCTCTCTTGACTTTTCAGCTAGCACCATCGTCTGGTTAAAGATCGACTTTGTCCAATACTTTGGTTTATGACCAAATACTTGAAGAATTAATGACATTCCCATCAGCCTCAGCTGTACTTTGTGTATAGTGCTGAATGAAGGATGGTGAACATGGTAAACATTACTCTCTAAAGCATATTATTCAGCATCTTAGCATTGTGACCACGTTGCTATGCTATTATTAACCTTTAGCTCAAAGCACTGCAGTGCCTACAGCCTCGCAGACCCACTGTAGACTCTTGGTCTTGTTATATTATGCATTACTTGAAAAATTAAAGGCTGCAAAATCTGGAAATTATGTTTTGAGAGTGCACTATCTTTCTGGCTTTAGACATCACAGTGCGGGAAATAGTCTGAGTCTTTTTTATCTTTCGTGATGCAATTTTAATGAAATAGTTTTTTGAGTTGTTTTTTTTTAACATTAATACGTTTTATAACACAGCATTAAGTAACAAAGCAATTTTCCTCAAAGAAGTCATTAAGATTGTGACTGTATTCAGAAAAACATTATTGGCTCTATGCAAAATGACCACAATATAACGGCTCTTTGTTTTATCTGCTCAGTGAAGAGGAGGAAAGTCTTTCTTTGCATTCCTCTGAGAGATTTGTCTTAAGGCGTGTTGTGTTGTGTTGTGTTGTGTTGTGTTGTGTTGTGTTGTGTTGTGAGGGATGAAAAAAAAATGTTTCAAGGTCAGAACACTGAACCTGCGTGAAGTCATCGCTGACCACCTGCTCTAACTGTCTTTCTCCTTTTCCCCTTAAAATCCTGAGCTGCTTTTCTCTCTCTGGCAGTCTTTTATTCCACCGGTCACACCCAAAAACACAAGCAAGCAAACCAATAATCTCTTTTCCATCTCCGGTTCAGCAGTTTTCTGCTGGTGTGTGTGGGGGAGTGGCAGCCTCTTCCTGATCCCACGCTGCCCTTTCCTCTTAATTAGCGGGTGAAATGACACAAACAACCTATCAATGCAAGGACAATAAGCAGCATTCAGATAAGAATGATGCAGGAGGGTTCAGTGAAGGTGAAAACCAACGAGCAGAGGAGAGGAGTGCCGTGCGTGAAAGAGAGCACATCTGACAGGATAAGGTTTTTACAGGCACTAACTCTGTTGGTTTGTTTTTCCTATTTTCTGCTCCATTGAGCCCTGCGGGAAACTGAGAGGTGTGCAGGCGTGATAGGTTGTTAGTGATGAGGGCTCCTCTGAGAATTGTAATCTTATAGTGGCTGTGACATGTGTGCTCCATGGCTGTAAGGGCAGCATTTTAAATGTTAGTCATGGTTGGGCAGGAATTGCCTTAAACAGTGGTGGTGGTGAAAAGGTTTGTATGCTAAAAAAGAACACTGAAAGATAACATTACAGTCTGCGTTTGTGTCCACTGGTTTGTTATTTTCACATTTATGAAAAATTCAAATAAAAAGCTTGTTAGATCGTCAAACAGCGTTTTTAACCTCCTCACCATGTTGGAATTGGTGGTGGCTGCAGGCGTCAGTAGACTTCAGTGGACAAGCTGCCATTACTGCGGTTGCACCACACTTGTAAACCCACGTGTAACACTGTAATGTACGTAAAGAATTTCACTTTCAAAGCACAGGAGAAACTATCCAGGTAGTCCTGTAGAACCAGTTATATGTTGAAAATATAGACATCAAATGCCATTAAAACGAAGGGTTACAATCTACAAAATTTGAACTCAAAATAATTTAATCCAGATTTAACTAGTCGTCTTTTCTGAGCTGTTATCAGCTGCTCCAACAGTAAACTCAGACTTTGGAAAAAGACAAAATGTAAAAGTGAAGGGCCTCTGCTCCATAAAATAAATTTTACTTTCATAAATGTCCATCAAATCCTCGTGTTTTCGGTCATATTTTGAGCAGTATGCCAACTAAGGGACCACTACAGATGAAGCAACCAGCACTCCGCTGATCTCTCACTATCTGTGTATCAGTGTTACGTTTCCTGGCCGAAAAAAAAATCGTGAAGTTTGATGATTTCAATCGTAAGCTAGCAAGTGATATCTGCTGAGTTGAATTAGTTACTTCACACAGCACTTTCACATCCAGACTGTGGAGGTCAGACAGAGGCAGTGCGTTCATGTTATTTTTTCCCAAATCATGCGTCATAACTGATGTCACACTAGTGTTTTAAGACTGTCGATAGTGATTATCTCAGTCATCTGCGCTTTCGCTGTCACTGTAAATGTGTTCTGTTTAACTCCAATGGCGGCACTTACCACAACAAAACAATCAGCCGATTCGTCTATAGCTCGAGGCAAACTAGATCGTACAATGTGTTGTGTGCCTAAAGGCAAAAGTAATTATAGTTGCTGCTCCAGACGACACACACATTTGAAGGCGATGTACAAATCTGCAAAATAAATCTGATCTCAAAATAGAGCGGGGGCAAGGGACAATAATTTGGATTGGACAGGTTTCATTTATAGTGTTCGGTTTTACACGCGAAAAGTGATGGAAGTAGTTGTCTATAGTATGAAAAAACAGAGCTCAAAAGATAAAAATCAAATCCTGTTGTTCCTGCTGACCAGCATAGTTGACTCATTTGACACTTTTTGTACGTTTCCAAACCCGACAATCAAGCAATCGCACCCACTTGATGCCATGATTGGCCAGTGTGGAGGTGACAAAGTACGCAGGTGTTGTACTTCTCTCTCAACCTCGCTTTTGTCATTCTCCACTCAACACTTTCAGATGTGTGTATGAGCTAATTCTCAAGCTCACCCGGCTTTTACAAACTTGTCTTTCTCTCCTGTATTCGCACTTGTCCTCAGTGCAAGCATGAAAATTTGTGTACAGCCAGTTAAAAGATGACATCGAGCCATCTGCTGCAAGATGACATCACCACCCTCGCTGTAGACTCACAATCAGAGAAAAAAGGCCAAAACTGGCGAGGAAAAGAATGCTAGTCACCATAATGCAAAGTGTCAGGCTTGACGGAGGTGAGTTATTCATATTGGTGTCTAATGTTGCTTCATTACCTTTGAGGCGTCCAACTAATTAAGGTTTCAAATTGGATTCTGATTGGCAAACCATGATGGGTTGTTTCTCAGCAGAGGCACTAACATGCAGAGAGAGATGAAGATGGAGAGAGTGACGGATATGTGCGCCAACAGGTCTTTGCTTGATTGGCAATGACATGAACAGTGTGTCTGAAAGGTCTCAAGGCAGTGGGAGGGGGTCATTACTGCACTGCAGTGGTGCAGATATGTTATCTGCCCTGAGGTGATGTGTGTCTGTCGGAGTGAGACTAAGAGTCCAAGAAAAAGAGAGAATGACAACAAGGTCACCCATTAATGAAAAGTACACACAGGCAAGGATACTTTCCACTCGGATAAACATGTCATGTATCACTGAATGTGCCATCGCTTCCTCGCCCAAATCCGTCCTGTGCCTCTTCCCAGAATCCTCTCCAGTCTCCTCCAACATGCCAGATCTCATCTCTAGCTGTCTGTGGAGACGATGGCTGCCTATTGATTTCACCTTGCTGTGAACACAGGTCCACATCCGACCTCAGGAAGTGGATTACATGCAGGGAGATACACAGCTCAGATAACGGGATAAATCTTATTTGCTTCATTTCCTTTAAATTGAGATAAGCTGAGTGAGCTAGAAACCATTTTGAGATACAACAGCATCCTTTGTAAGAATCTGCAGCTTGTGTAGAATTATAAAAGACATGAAGCATGAGGAAGATGTGTGTGCTGCTTTATAAAGACCAGTCTCCGCCTGTTGACAGGGTTGTACTGTCACTACTGGTAAATTTGATTGGCTTGGCTCTCTGGGTTTTATGTGAAGAAATCCATCTCAATGGCTTTGTGCTTCATCTCATCCCCTTACTTAGAACTGCAATTGAATTTTAAGTCTATTGAGCGTTGCTGTGCTTTGATCATCGCCACATCTGTCATTGTTGGGAAATTTCCCCGTAGAATTACTCGTTGTATAAAAGAGTTAGGCCATTTAACAACCTGCTCGGCTTTAAAATCCAGTTTGTTCTGCTGTCTTGTGTGCTCCCTCCTTTCACTGGAGGCAGTGGGCAAGTAAAAACGATGTGTGCGTTCCCATTAACACACAGTTTTAAAGACTTTATTAGTGTGGAGTTAATGAGGGAGGGATGGTGACAAAGATAATATTACAGATCAGAACATTAGCAGTAAACAAAGAAATACATCAGTGGAGTAAATCATCATTATTCTCCCTTCAATGCTTTTCGGTGCTTAGTAAACATATGATGTAATGTAAATCAAAAACGATGAAAACAACTTATTAAGCATTTAAACTAATCAATGAATTTAGGGTTGCAGCTTACGATTATTTTCATCATCGTTTCATTTATTTATTCATTCGACTTACAATGACATAAAATAGAGAAAACCTGAAATAAAAGAATGTTTTTGCTCGATAAATTACAATTTATTGATGATCAAAATAGTTGCTAATATATTTTCTGTTGATTGACTCGTCAATGAATCTCTAAATGGAACACAAAATACGCCATTAAACACTCAAACTGACCAATGAAATACTAACCAAATAAAGTGAGTCTATTAAAGTGACAGTGAAGTACTTTTCTCTACTTTCCTAGGTTATTTATTTGTTTACTGCTTGAGGGTAAAGTGGTTTGTAAGATACTGAACCCTGATGGCTGTGCCATCATTTTATGAATGTGTGTGTGAATGGGTGAATGTGGCTTGTAGTGTAAAAAGCACTTTGAGTGGTCAGAGGACTAGAAAGCTGCTATATAAGTGCAGTCCATTTATTTACCATTTATATAACGTTCACATCACGTGGGATGGATGGGAGAGATGGGAAAGATTCACATTTATGCAGTGAGCATTCATATCATCTGACAACTGAAAATGGTTGTATGATTTGTTCATGCGCTGCCTTAAAACACTCTGCATTGACAATAAAACACTATACACATTAAATTTGGGTTTAATACTGACTATTGGTTTGCCTTTTGATGCACTTAAGTCATAGTTAGCGTCATGTTATCTTGTCATAATGGCTTGGATGTTTACATGAACAATTACAAACTAGTGCTCTATAGTGACATAAATGTGGCATATGCATGGATGTTGGGTGATGTGCAGACTTGTGATGTCACAGGTCTATTGTACATGGTGTCAAGAAATCAACCTTTACTAGTTATAGTAGAACTACAAGAGCAGAGTATGTTATATTCTCTGGTGTAAGCAGCTGTGAAGTGTACCGTTATTGATCATTGTTGATGAATTATTGATGTTTTCTACTCTCAGAGCATGCCTGCCACTGTGTGTGTGTGCACCATATAAAATCCTGTGTTGGCTGGCCGGCAGGATGTTTCTCTGGCTGAGTTGCATTGACCTGCTGTTTAGTGGTCACCAGAGATGCTCTCTGCCATTCATGATCACTGTCTGCCAGCGTCTGTGTCGCATTATTAATGCAGGAAGAAACCGTACAGCATCCTGTGGTTTACCACAGTGGCATTTAAGGCTAATACATGAAAACAAAAGAGCAGAGCCGCAGTACATTACAGACTGCAGGTCCCACCAACTTTCAACTGGAAGAAAACCCTCTATAGACAGAATAATAGTTGATAGACTCCTGCAGCTGTCGGTTACATGGTACTGGCAATTAGTATAATTTATTAATGATCTAGACTCACTGCTCTTCATAGTCACCTCTGTGCGCATTGTGTGGTAGTGTACATGCTAGAAAATGAAAGCGCCAGGGGAAATTATCCAGAAAACGCCAGCCTCCCATGAGATTAAAGATCTGCTGATACGAGGTGAAGGAGCTACTGTATGATTTATTTACTATCTTAAAGGCGAAAGAGGTCTCTCACATCAAAGATCTGTGCTGCTCCTCGCTGAAATAACAAGGCTAAAGCTGAAGTCGAAGCTGGTGAATTTGAAGACGATGGGGCTGACCCACATTTCTGTAAAAAATACACAACGCACCATAAAATGTTCTCTCGGCCTCAGTCACCCCACTTTAACTCTCTCATAGAAAGGTTTCATAACCGCATTCACATGTTGTGTAAAGTGTGTGATGCATTCAAAGCTTCTGCATAAAGTTGATATTGCTGCTCTGCTGCTGAGATCCCACTGAAGTTCAGGAGTGAAAAGTGAACAAGAGGAGAGAGAAATATGAGCTGAGTGCAGGTGATGTCAGGAAAAAACACACATTTCTATATAGCCTGGGCAATAATTCAATGTTGCAGTTTATCAAATTTTATCAAAATTGTACCATGATGATTATCATGATATAGTTTATCAATTCTGCCGTCCAAATTAATAATTTAACCAAGCTGTGATTTTAAAAAAGTAACTAAATGAGCCATTTTAGCCCTTAATTTTCCATCTAGCGCCACCATTAGGTCAAATATCTACTAAACTGATGACATTCACATAAGACTCAGCTGTACTTTGATGATTGAAAGCTCCAGAACAGTCCAGAACAATGGACCTGGTGAGAATGCTTTCTCAGTATGAATGTGTGATTGTGACTACATTAGCTATATTGTGATATATATTGATATCAGAAAGTATCGATATGAATATTATGGCCAGTGGATTTGTAGATTATGAATGAACTATGAAGTGTGAAACTATAGGCAGGAATGTGTATTGCGTGTTTCATGTGTTTATGTGTGTGCATGAGAACAAATAAGCACAACTCATAAAAACATTGCTGCATAGCACTACTAGTGATCAAAAACTCCACCTTTAAACAACTTTCTAGAGCTGAATATAGTCTATAATAGCTGTGTTTTTTCATGATGGAGAAGATTTGGCACTCGTTTCCTTTGCTCAGTCATACCATAATTTAATTTGGGAATGTTGAATGAAACAAAAAGACATAGAGAGATCGGGCAGTTAGCTCATTTGCTACTAAACTTTGTGAGTAAACCTGGATGTGGGTGTACACTCAGACAAATATCAACTTAATGCTCAAGCAACTAAACCACATTCACAAAGACTAGTTAAGACTCAGTCAGACTGTGTTGAATTCTAGTTACAGTAGCAGCATATTCAAGCATCAAGAGGTCTAAGCATCACACTGATTTTTTTTTTTTATTAGATCACATTTACACAACACGAGGCAACAAATAGTCCAGATATCTGTTGTTTAAGTCACAGGAGCACCGATGAGCAAAACAATTTAGCCAGAGGGGAACAGAGGGGAAATGCTGAAGAACAGCAGAATAACAAAATTTTGGCTTCAAAGAATCAGTACTAAATAAATAAGACTGCATTTTAAAGGGACAGCATGATTTTATATTTTATTTATTTTCAACAAATTCCATGTGAAGAAGATACTCTCTGACTTCTATATCCTGTCTGTGGCTCTCAAGCCCTTTGGTTTCTGCTGAAGATGTAGATCACAGAAATGTAGTTTCAGTTTTTAACAACATCACATTAACAGGAGTAAATGGTGCATTTGTTCGGGACTATTTTCAAACATTTGGTGCTCTAGCCAAGGCAATAAAACTATTTGTTTTGTTTCCAGTGGGCAACCTCTACTTCTTCTACTCTGTTTATTGGCAGATTATTTAAGCCTATATCGCCATCTACTGATGAAAGTATGTGTTACGTAGCCTAGTTTGTTAGCTTCAAACCAGTTGATGGAAACGCACCTAATTCGCATTTTCCTTTTTGCGACATTTCAAAAATTTGCTTAAAATTATCTTGTGAATCTAATGGAAAGACGGCTAATGACTCGTGCAACGCTAACGGTGGGCAGAAGCTAAAGATTACGATGTTAAGAAAACTGATTTTACAATCTACAGTGTGAGTCAGTTCGGTTTTCTAGGTCTAGGTCTCTTTTCAAGGTCACTTTTGAGGGAATTCAGCAACTATGGTGCAGCTTTTGTGTATAACTTCAGTGATTAAGTGCTTGGAATTCATTACAGCTCTGATTTGCCTCTAATGAAGTTGAAATAATTGAAACGAGTGGTCATAATATAAACCTACAAGAACGTTACATTATCCTGGACAGTCCTGAGTTTCTCTGTTCAGTAATATTGAGGAAATTATTTAAAGAAAATTTTAAATGGGAATACAGAATGGAGAAAACACGTCTGGAACCAGCGGCCCCTCTCACTTCACAACTCTATTGTAACGATGTGACTTATTGGTATATTTTTTAATGAACTACAGTGCCCGTGTTCATTGTAATGAAGGACCATGTCAACCAGTACAACAGTGTGGTTCACTGATGTATTTTTAAAAGTTTTTGAACAATGGGGTATTACAGCACTGAGGAATAAACTATATCAGGCTTTAGATACACAGACAGTACTTGTGTATTAGGATCAGTTCACTGTTGGTTTTGTCTTTTCATGGGATTTGTTGAAGAATAAGGAAAATATAGAATATCACTGACTTATCTTTTAAAGCCCCCCTCAGCTGCCATGTCTGACAGGGCCTCTATTTGCAGAGTGCATCCATCCAAAGCCAAACATAACCCAGTGTATCAAGTACAAACCAAGACCTTTTTTCAAAGTCAGAATGTAATAAAAGTAAATGAATCATTTTGCACTGATTTTCCCCTTAAAACTATTTGCATGTGAAGGTTTTCTTTCTGGAAGAACATCCTTGTATCCAACTACACACAGTTCAGGACTGAGTTGAAAGTACATGGCCTTGGTTTATGACTTCAAATCAAGTGGCAACCTCCAGGGCTGAAAAATGAAGCCAATGTGGAAGTACCAAAAACTGCAGTTCCTTGAATGGCCACTTGAGGCTGGCTCCAAAAGTGAGTCAATCCTCATAGACCCCCATATTAAAATGCCCCACTTGCAGCAGAAATAAACATGTTTACAGCCTGATACAAAAAAATAGTTTTGGTCTCTACAGCTAATTTCCCCTTTCATGACAACTGCATGGGGTTGAATGTTTTTATAACCGTAAAGTTATGCATAGTTAAGGACGTGGCCACTGGGTGACAGGTCGCTAGCCACCAGGTGGCTTGTTTCAGCAACCAGGCTTCATTCGACCTACCTCAGCTCCACCTCTTTGCCCACTTTGGATTAGCTGGGAGTCAGGTGGAGTCAGGGACTGCCAAGATGGCGACAGCCGGAGCTGCCCACTTTGAGTTTCAAAACTGCTCTTCAGGAACCATGACGTCACGGTGGCTACGTCCATATTTTTTACAGTCTATGCTTCAAACCCTGTTTTGTTTTGTCAGCCATTTGTGTTCTCCTGTTCAGTAATGACTGTATTTTATGTTTATCCCGTGTCCATTTCTCATCCATGTATCCTTTGCTTTTCTGCCAACCGGAGCCCAACTGTTCTCAGCACACCTGTGGTCTTTAATTGGCAGATTGATTCTGCTGTCTGTAAACCCAGCCACCTGCACAAAAAACACCAAACTAGTGAAATGCCACAGAGTTATAAAACACCAAGAATAACACAATGTGGCTTTGTGGCCAGATGTCCCCAGTAAAGCATAGACCCTGCGGCAAATGATCCATTATATGCTTGAACAACATGAATTGTGAAAGGCGAAAAAGATGAAAACCTTCCCCGCACTGTGTTGAGAAAGCAGTGAGTCAGCGAGCATTCCTTGAAGCTACATTATTAGTGCAGAGCTGAGAAGTGAGTGTATTTCCTCTGTTCAGAAGCCAAAGTTTAACTGTCTCCTCACTGGTGTTTACTCAGGGCAGAGTGAGCGGCAATAGGAATGTGTGTTGTGTGTACTCAGGGAGGGCTGCGTCAGGACACCACGCCTACTGCAGCACACAGTTCAAACTCTGAGACCATGTCGTGCTCACAGCACCACTGTAAAATGATAGACACTCAGATAAATATTTGTTTCACTTTATTGATGTTGTTGACCAAGTATTAGTCATATATGCCCAATACGTCAGCATCATGTGGCACAGTTGTTTAGCTACCAGAATCTTATGTGTTGTTATATTCTGCATTTTCAACCTTCAGCTTTATAGACATTTACTTTTGATTTTTATCAGGTGAGCACATTCTTTGCAATCTTATGTTTACAGTTCAGTCTGTGGAGTAATAATGAATTGAGTTACAAACCCAGAGATCAATGACTTTAATTTCCCAGTTAGAAGATAATTGTGTTGTCTGAATGTTTGAAGAAGTGGTACGGTTGACCACTTAGTCTGGAGCTCTGTCTCACACAGCCTGTGTGTTTGTCTGAGGGTAAATAACAGTCCATGCAGACTGAAATATCTCGACAACTATTGGATGGATTGCCATGAAATGTGGTTCAGATGTGCATGGTGTTCAGATGATGATCCCTAATGACCCTGGTGATCCTCTGACTTTACCTTTAGCGCCACCAGCAGGTTGATATTTTTGTGAAATTTGGTTGACATTTGGTGAAATATCTTGACAACTCCCAATTAGTCTCCAGGCTTGACATTCAGAGCACATCACCCACATATTTAAGCTTCTACTAGCAAAGCGCTATCTTTCCTTGAAATTCACAAGACTTGCACAAATTATCTGCACACCTGCTTGCCAGTACACACAGCTACATTACATTCTTTGGCAGATGCTTGATGGTTTTGTCCAAAGACTTTTTAGCCATGTTAGTGGCATGGCTCCCAATTGGTCCACCACTTTGGTCCAGACTGAAATATCTCAACATCTACTGGATGGATTACCGTGAAATGTGGTACAGACATCCATGCTGCAGAGAGGATGAAGCCTACTAACTTTGGTGATCCCCTGACTTTTCTCTAGCACCACCATGAGGTTGACATATGTCGTTTTGAGTAAAATGTCTCAACGACTATGGATGGACTCCCTTAAAATATTCTCCTCAGGATGATCTGTAATTACTTTGGTTTACGACCAAATATCTACAAAACTAGTGACATTCCCCTCAGCCTCAGCTGTACTTTGTGTTAAGTGCTAATTAGCAAATATCAGCATGCTAACATGCTAAAATAAGAGGATGAAAATGATAAACATCAGCTACACACCATCATGTTAGTGCATGTTATTACAGTAGGCTATGCTAATTTAGTTCAAAGCACCACTGTAGTGCCACTAACATGTCTGTAGACTCCACTTGCTCCACTATTCACAGTAAGTTTCAGTCTTCTAAATGTAACGTATCTGTAAATCGTCATTATTTCCTCTATTAAATCCCTACCTCATGTCTTAAAGGTGGAAAATCTCTTCAATGGGTACAATGCAGCTGGAGTTCAGTTTAAAATGCTATAATCACTGATGTCACGATGTGCCTTTGGCTGCAAATGAAGCTGAGATGATGTCTGCCGGTTCATTAGTGCTAATTCATGTAAAGTGAAGGCAAGAGGCGAGAGAAGAAAGAGGATGAAAGAGACGGTAATGAATAAGGACTGAAGGAGGTTGGTGTGGGCTTGTGCAGATCCCTCCACTCCATTCAATTTTGATTTCGCAACTTCATTTACACGTACGCTGACAGAATCTTGTCCTCTCCTCAGTGACTCATATAAGCCTGTATGTATTAGTTTCTAATCTTCTTGGTTGGTTTTATTGACAGCATGGAAAGCTATTTTTTGTGCAAATCAAGTTATTCACAGCAGTTTACTTGATCAGGCACCGCAGCTAGATGGTAATCTAGTTTGTGTGTGACTGATTTTCATATTCAGTGTGTGTGTGTGTATGTTTATTTTCAGCATTCAAAGCACATCATTTGAAAAAAGTCATGGCCACTTAATGTTTTCACAGCGCAGCTTGGAGTGACATTTCCATTGTTTTAAACTGTTGGACCATTTATCTTAATCAAGGCTGCTGTGGCTCAGATGGTGGAGCCGTTAATTGTAGGGTTGGTGGTTTGATTGCCAGCTCCTCCCAACCATACTGTATATCACAGTGTGCTCGAGCAAGACACTGAATCTAACAAACTGAGGTTAGTGGCTCTGTGGGGCTGTTCATTGAGCTGCTGACAATGACAACGCTAACATGCTTCTGTTTAGCAGGAAATGTTTACCATGTTCACCATCGTAGTTTAGCATGTTAGTGTCCTAACATCTGCTAATTAGCACTAAAGTAAAGGTTAGGGTTAAAACAAACTATGACAAAACAAACTACAACATTATTCTATGCTCTCTTGATAAATTCAAGCTATTTAGACTAACAGGGTCATATAGCTCCTTATTTATTTCCTTTTACATGCTATGTGTCCCTATTGTAGACAAATCTTGTTTCAGAGATTTTTTCGATTACCTGAGTAGTTTGAGCCCTCTATTTACGTAGAACATTCATTAGTGCATTTTGGACAGTTTTAAGCATTGACTAATTTTTTTACAATTTTTCTTCAATTGAGGTCATATACAATGTGAATGCATGTACATTATAAAGGTTTTTTATTTATATGCATCTTCATTTATTAATCTGGATTGCATGGCTCTTCATATATAGTCTCTTGCTATACGTTTCTGTCTTGGGCATTCGGTTCATATATCCATTACCTTTTAGTTTGTGATACTTGTCATTGTTTTTTCTGATTATTGTGGTCACAATATCTTCATTAGGAGAGGTCCATATTTGGGTGGTTCATTCATAGATGGATTATTATGCAGTTATGTATTCTCTTTGCTAATTGGTGTTTGAACCTCACCTGTTTTTATATAAGTTGCCATTTCTGCTGTTTTGATTATGCTGATGATGGCTTATTGCTGAAACGCGTTCATTTTTGCTTACAATACTTACAATACAATACTATAATAATACAATACTACTGCTTAGAATTACAGTAATTCTTGAATACTAGTATTCAAGAATTCGAGCTGTGCGCGCTGGTACTTTGACTATAAAGGTTAGGGTTACCCTTAAGTATTGGATGAAAATTTTGACCTGATGGTGCTAAATGAAAAGTTAAGAGATCAACAAATTGATTACAATTCATCCTGAGGGGGACATGAATGCGTGCACCAAATTTTCTTGTAATCCATCGAATAGTTGTTGAGACATTTTACTCAAAATCACAAATACGAACCTCATGATGTTGCTAGATGAAAAAGTTACCTATGTCAGTAAGCTTCATCCTCTGGGATGAACCAAATTTCATGGTAATCCATCCAATAGATGTTGAGATATTTCAATCTGGCCCAAAGTGGTGGACCAACCGACCAACATTGCTTTATCGAGGACTACTAGTGTTGCTAAAAAGTAAGTCTTTGGATAAAAACATCTGCCAAATGAATGTAATATAGCTGTGTGCATTGGCATGCCAGTGTGCAGATAATTAGTCTTGTGAATTTCAGGAAGACATAGAGTTTTGCTAATAGAAGCTGGGAAATGTGGGTGCTGTGCTCTGAATGTCAAACCTGGAGACTAATTGGGAGGTTGGTAAGTGACTGTGGAGCTGTCAAATGTCTACCAATTACTTGTGTTTCCCCTTGTAATCCTGAAAATCATTGTTTTATTTTAATTAACGTGTTTTAGACTGGCCAAAAGAAAAGCACATTAACTAGGAATTTGACTTCAAACCCATTTGGATGTTTAGAAGTTATTAGTGTCAGCCATATTTTGTTGACTTTCCCTTTTGTCTGTTTGACCTCATCTAGGTTTCCTGAGAGTGGCCATCTCCTGTGAGATTTCTCAAGAAAGAGAAGATAAACACTGGAGGGACGCGGGGAGCTTTTTGGAATCACAAGTTTGGACTATGCACATACTAAAAGAACAACAACCCAAATGTTAACATAACATAACAGAAATGGGAACACATCACAGCATAATGTAGTTCTTTCTGGCTTCCTCCATGCAACATCTTTGCTTGGCTGATTTCGTTGGCCGAGACTGAAGGACCAATGGAGCAGGTCATGGAAGATCTGAACCTCTCCTTTCTGCTGGAACATGAAAGAGAAATGATCCTGAAGGTGCTGCAGAAAGACGAGAAAGTGAGGAAAAGAGAGGAGAAGAGAATACGGTGAGGACTTCAGTGTCAGTCATTATCATTCGAGTCTGTCTGTCTCTCGCTTTTCTCAGTATCCTTTGGTGTACTCCTGTTTCTCTGCCACAGGAAGCTGAAGAATGAATTGCTGGAGATCAAACGGAGAGGTTCCCGTCGGCCTCAGGAGTCGGGGGAGCGACAGTGTGCTCGCTGCACTAAGACTTTGGGCCTGATCTTTGACCGTGGAGAGCTCTGTGAGGAGTGTCAGCTGCGTGTCTGCAATGACTGCCGCATTACAACTCCTAAGAGACGTCAGTGGAAGTGTAACGTTTGTGCCAAGATCTCGTAAGTGTAATGCCTGCAGGGACCAGACCAATTTAGTGTTTAAAAGAGGAATGGACTCCAGATGGTTTGGATTAGATGGTTAATGACACCACATCTGTCTCCATTTGTCTGTGAGGGCCTCAGGTGTTTCTGGTTCGCACAAACATCCCCAAAAAAACCCATTTTAAAACATATGGCTGGCGATTATCTATATTTTCTTATTGTCAACAAATCTCATGTGCAATGCCAAACCAGTAATTAATAAGTCCCACTTACAAGCATTGTGTCTGTATCCAAAGCCTGATATATCGCATTCGTCTGTGCTGTGGACCTCCACTGTTGTCCAAAACCTATTAAAACACATCAGTGAGCCACACCGCTGCACTGGGTGAAATGCTCCTCGGCCTGGAAGAGTTTAGTTAAGTTAGTTTGTTTAGAAACAGCTCCAAAGTCTAATAACAGCAATCAAGTTTTCAGTCTCTGGAGAGTAGTAGAGAGAGTAGTTAGTGGGCAGACGCCACTGAGCATGTGCAAGGACATGATTTATGTTTACAGAGCTTTAGTAAGCTTGTTGTGCAACATATCACAACTTCTTGAATTTGTATCACATTGTACATTATTAATAACTTTAGAATAAAGTCACAAGGTTGTGACATGCAGCACAACAAGCTAGCAAAGTTCTGTAAACTGAACTTCGTTCCCACACATGTGTAGAAGCTTCTGCTGTACAAGGAAGTACTTCAGTGACCCTAATCTCACAGGCCAAGGAAAATGCCATCTAGTGTAGCGGTGTGGCTCATTGATGTGTGTTGAATAGTTTTTGGACAACAACAGAGGTCTACGGTACAGAGGAATACAATATATCAGGCTTTGGATACACACACAATACTTGTAAGTAGTAGTACAGTTCATTGTTAGACATGATATTTGTCAACAATAAGAAAAATATAGAAAAGAAAGAAAATTTTCAGCCATATCCTTTAACACTGTTCATCAGTGTACTTTACACAGAAGTGATGTGAGATATTTCAGCTCTGCTACCATGGAACTATTAGGCATAATATTTCTGGTAAACATCAAGCTTTGGTGTCTGTTCTTCAGAATCAATTAGCCATGACTTTCTCTTACAGTCACTATGCACATTCAACATTCACACAATAAGAAATCAATGGCAGAAATAGGAGACATGCCAATTCTCTGCCGCCTCCAGTCTGATAGAGTTGTACGATGTGTTTTCAGGGAGCTGAAGGTTGTTACAGGAGAGTGGTTCCTGGAAGAGAGGTCCAAGCGCTTTGAGCAGAGAGTGCTGAGCAGTGACATGGTTAAACAGACAATCATGAGCAGCCCGACAAGTGAGTTTCACCACTAATGACAACTGTAAAGGTGTAATACCATAATGATCACTGTGGAAAGTATGTTTTGAAGTTTAGGTGGTGTAGGATATATGATGGTTTTATTAATGGATTCTTGATGTTTTTGATCACAAGCCTCAGACAAAAAGTCTACAGAGAACTTGTCAGTTGCTTCTGAGCCAGAGAGACCTGACACGCCAAAATCCAGCAGAGGTGTATTACACAATGTTGTGGACGGTATGAGAAAGAAAGGGTAAGTCTACACTTTATGTTCATGTAGACACATACTTATACTGAATGTTAAAGGGTTTACTCAGTGAATTACACAATATGACAATGTGACAAAAGCAGACACTATAAAATCATCTCAAAGCAAATTTGAAAGAAGTCTGCAGTGTGTTCAGAGCACACTGCAGCACAAAGGCAGCAGAGAAGATCAAGAGGATGCTCATTTGATTTTATCAGACCATGAATACATTTTAAAATACATTTGGTAAAGCAACATATCAGTAATTGGATTCTGCATGCTAACACCACTCCTTATCTTGGCTGCAGACAAAGATGAAGTGCAGTGCAGTTCAAATGAACATTTAATATATATGTTATGACTCAACTGTCTTAAAAAATGAATTACTTCAATTTCAAAATCGCAAGCAGCTACAATTATTTTAGCAGACTGGTGGCTGCTGAAGAGTCACTGACTAATACTGACCTATATTTAAGGAAACACTCAATCACAATTTATTCATACACAATACTTTTTAAAATCATTTTTATTAAATGTGTCTTTTTTGCAGAAAACTTAAAAAATGTGTTCCTGCATGCTGTGTACTGTTTCAAAATGTAAAAACTCTGAATTCTGTAAATTTCGAAATTAATGTGAATGTATATCTGTATCAAAATTCACAAATAACAGTGACAACCAATCATGGGATTCATATTAAAGAAGCCAAATAATTATAGTGGTAAAAGACAAAATAGAGAAATGTCCTTCAATTCATTTTAATGACAGAGGAGTCGCTTTCCAGCCTTTATCAGTGTCACAACTATACAGTTCAGATGCCTCTGAAACAGCAAAAACACAAGTGATTTATTATTTGGATCTGCATTAATATGTGAAGAGATTTCCTAAATTAGCAAGTCTAGTAGATGGTGCTCTCATTATAGTGGCCTAGTTTCAGTCTTCTTCTGTGTTACAATTCTAGATTCAGATTGGTTGTTATGTAAATATCTGACCACCTTGCTAGGTGTGATGGCAGTTACCCCTTAAAGGGGTAAAATTACCTGTGTTTTACTATTATATAAGAGGCATCTGAACTGCACAGTTGTGATACTGATGAAGGGCTGATTTTGACTTCTTGTATCTTCACTGAGTGCAACCCTCCTCTGTCATCATTAGTCAATAGAATGAAAGAAGGAAAACACACCAATGTTTCTGAGATGGTGAAAAACTCTACATGTAAGGAAGCCTTTTCAAAAATCCTTGATCTCCACCAAAAACAACAAAAAAATCACTTGGCCAAATGCCTAAATGTTCACCAAATTTCACTGAAATCTATCAAGAGGTTTTTGAGATATTCTGCTAACTAAGAAAAAAGAAAGAATTGCTGTATAATTATGTACCATAGTTGTTCATACCTGACAAGAGTATATTTCCTCTGTATTTTAACTGTAGAGCTGAGTCACTGAGGTCATCCTGATAAAGCAGAGGGAGCAGAGAGAGACAGCGTAATGGCTCTATAATAATGACTCTAATGTCTCTGTGTATGTGTGTGTTTGTGTGTGTGCAGAAGGATGAAGCTGGATAAAAAAGGCATCAGGCCCAACTTGAAGCCAGAGAACGGAGTCGACAACATCAGTGTCAAATCTGTCCCAGATGTTGAAGCTCAGAGTGTACGAAGTGGTCCCTCTGCTCCGAGTCCACGTTCAAACAGGTGTCCATCTAAGCTCCCAATAAACAGAGTGAAACACGAACCCTGTGATCAATGTTCATACAACAACAACATTTCAAATAATTTTCATTATCTAAACAGTTACACCATGCAGTACAAGAATGGAATATGCAAAAACAACTCTTCCTCAATGGCTCAATATATCTCCTTAAAATTTTACATTAACACAGTAAAAATGTTTTTAGATCCCCATTTGACGAAACATAATATATCGGGTTTGGACAACAACAGATATTGCCTCAAAATTCATTCTTTCAGCGCTGGTGCAAGGTTTGTATCAGTCTCTACAGTATGAAACATGTGAATGGAGACATTGCTTATAAGTGGGTTATATCTCTGAAAAATGAACACTTGAGGCATCAAGGCTGTAACTGCGGTTTCAAAAGAATTTAAGCGATTAAAAAAGAAACACATTTAAAGATGAATCAAGTGGGATGGCAATGACATTTATTAAGAGCTCAGTCACATAAAAAAAGCATCTATTTGAGTGATATTTTTTAATAGAGTGAGTGAAGAATCTGAATCTTACTTATGCCTTAGGCAGGTAGCTTCCCTCGAGTGTTACATGACGATGAAAGACTTGAATTGATGTCATTTTATGTTGAAGGGAATGTCGCAGGTGTTAAATTCTTGTTGTTGATGTTATACTTGTGGTTTTCAGTGGTGGTGCGGTGGCTTTGGAGTCCTCAGGGATGCCGACTGTACCCAATAACATGCGTTCACAAACTCTGGACAGATCCTCCACTCCCAGCGACAACCGGAGGGTCAGGGTCAGCAACTGATGCGCAAACACACACATGTAGAATTACACAAAGCAAAACTGTCTGAATTAAATTGTTATTTTAACAGCTTGGGTGTGTGTCTTTTGTGTTTGCTCACAGCCTGACGGAGCAGAGAGTGTTGCCAGTTTACACTCCAGCGACAGTGAGAAGAAAGCTGCCAGCAATCACAGGAAGAATTCTGGCGCTCCGACCATTTCTGTTTCCAGGGCTTCGGTCTCTTCAGGTTTGTCCGTTAAACCCCACACCTCCTGTTTCAACTACTTTTTTTTGGTTTTTGCACCACATGCCAAGAAACATGACTGATCCTGAACGCCTGCTTTTGTCTCACAGTTTCACAGCTCACATACAATAATTTTGATAACTGAGTCACAGTTTCATGTTTTAGAGGCAGCAGTATCATATCAGGGTGATGTTTAACAATGACTGTCTAACCAGGACTATTAAGTATCAAGTACAGGACAAAATTACTCCTTTTGTCAGGAGCAAATATCACATCTGCACAAATTACACTATTACACAGGCCCGTCACTTTCTGTTGCACTTTTATGTGTTGAACTCCCCTCTTTTTTTAAGTATAATCTCCCCCACTTTGTCTCTCTCAGCGTCAGACCCTTTATCTCCACTTGTAACAGCTGCTAAGAAGTGTGTCAAGATTTTAAATTGGCTCCTATTAGTGCCATTAGCTGGAAAATTGCTGCTGGGGTTTAACGGGGGATCTGCTCACACCCACACATGTGTAAAGCCATATATTCAGTAATATATATACTTTTTATTAAAGTGTATATAAGAGGAAATCATATTGTTTTGTGACATTATATTTCCTGTTAGGATAGATTTTAAGATCCTATAGTTGTCTAAAGTTTTATTCAACTTTTGCCTGACTGCGGTAGATTATGTTTGTTACGTTTGTCTCAGGAGGAGTCCTCAGATCCTCAGACATTCTGCTGCTCGCTGTTTCAAAATCTCAGACAAAGACTTGTTGTAAAGCTGTATTCTGCAGTTTTAGACCCAGAGTCTAAAACAGTTTCCCTCTGAAGACAGCAGCATCAATGTAGGCTTTTAAGTGCCTCCTGAAAGCACATTATTTACACTTCTGAGTTTCAAGTTTCAACTTCCCTCATTATCTTTTATTCCTATATGCTGTGTTTTTTTTCTTACTTTTGAAAGAATTCTTCAATATTTTGGGAAATATGTTTATAATTAACATTGTTTGTGAGAGTTAGACGAGAATAGAGCCACCATGGAGGTGATTTACTGTGAGCTTTGTTTAGGAGAGTGGAAGCAGCTACGCTAGCTCTCTTCAAGAAAGTAGGGGCACACCTCCCAGCTTCATAATAAACATTTAATTTGTTTTATGCATATGATTTCTTTTTAAAATCCATTTTAAGACCAAAAAACACTAGAGTATAAGTGTAAAGAGTGTGTTTATCTGCTCTAAGGTAAACTGCCATTGTTAGCATGTCTGGCTAACTAGCTTACTACAGTAGTAATTAAGCATTACTTCCAAGCTAAGTAGTACAATGTTAACTAACTACATTAGTTTTGGGGTTTAAGTGTTTTTAATAATATTTAAAAAAAAAAAAAAAAAAAAAAGCCTGTTCATGTTCTGCTCTAAGTCCACGATACAAACAAGTATGTAAGCTAAGCAACTAAACAGATAACAGTTTGAATTTCCTTTTCAAGAGAATATAATCTATGATGTAGATCAGATATTAAGTTTGCAGTCAACAACCAACATAACAACCCAGCTCCAATTTCAAAACATGCTGCAAAGTCTCTCTCTTTCACACACACACTGCACAAAATATAGCCTACGTGCAAGCCACATCTAAGGTTTCTCTATCTCTCCATCTCTCTCTCACAAACACACACACACACACACACACACACACACACACACACACACACACACACACACACACACACACACACTGCACTGTGTGCGTCATTAGAATATAATTTGAAATAGACTACGTACTCTTACCAAATGAATTCAGACAGACCCAAAAGCCACTCGACATTTTGTATAATAATCATGAAAGCCAAGGCTGGCATCATTCGTTATTCTTTGTTTGAATCCCCATTAGCTTTTATTACCATTGTTGCTAATCTTCCTGTGGTCCACACAAATTTATACAAACACTGACAGCATACAGACATACAAACAGACATACAAACATCAACTTGCACCCCATCAGTCTACACAAAAATTACATAATTAAAAGTCAAAGTGATCAAAATCTATATAACTTAATGCATGTACAGAGGTTATCAGACGAACTTATTAGTTGAAATCCCAAATAAAACATCATAGCAGGTGGCATCATTCTTGTTGTGTGGTCTCTCTCTTTAGTTTAATAGGTATTTGCTTCTGATTTGTTTAATGTGTGTAGGTAATGAGTTCCACTGGCTGGAGGCTCTATAAATGACTAAGTTTTAAGTTGATTTGTTTTCGACTTTAGAACATCAAGATGATCCATGCTGACCTGTCTAGTTTTATGATTGTATTTTAGACCTGTCTGTACAAGTTGTTCTGTGAAGAACTCCAGTTTTCCATCTACGATTGCATTTCGGACAAAAATGAAAGGACTGGATTATAATTTAGCCTTAATGGTCAGCCATGACAGACTGCGGTGCATCTTTGTGACATTAGTTTTAAAAGAGCAGTGAAGAGCTCGTCTTGCGGCTCTATTTTGTGCAAGCAGGAGTATTTCGATATCTTGATATCTTTGATATCTTTTTTTGCTGCGCAGGACCACACAACCATACAGTGCCCTAGGTGTGAGAGAAGTGCTTGTGTCTTGTGTCCTGTAAATCTCAGCTGTTTGACAATGATTTGCCTTGTTCCTGAAACTGCCCCACTCTGTGGGCACATTCAGTTTCCATTCTTCCACCATCCAAATTAGCTCAATGCTAAGAAAATAATGTTGAATTTGATTGAAAACTATCCTCCTCGGTTTTTCTTCAGAATGGATCTAACTTTCTTTTCTGATGTCTCCCAAGTCTCCCCTTTCTCATCTGTTATTCCGTCCACGATGATGTTGCTCCTTCTTTATTGATTCTCTATTAAGTCCAGCTTTGAGATCACTTCATCAAGTTCTGTTCTTGATTTGTCAATTTCATTTTCGATTTCTTTCATTCTTTTTATCTGCCCACAGCTCATTGACAAAGCCCTTGGTAAATTGATATCTGGATTTCACATCTTGGAAAGTCTTTTATTACTTCATCCAGTTCTCCTGCTGCTGTAGAATCAGCTGCCTTTAAAAGTTTATCTGAAGCTAATATGAAGCTTCAACTGTCCAAATTAGTCAAATCAGGTAGAAATCCTTCAATGTTACAGTATTTTTATTACTTTACTTCCACTGCAGCTCAACAGGAAAACACTGTCCGAGGAAACAGAAAGAGGTAATTTGATGCTAAAAAGACTGTAAATGTGGCAGGTATCCACTGATATGACTAACTCAGACTGCTGAAGCCTCATATAAGCTTTAGATCAACTTTTAAATGCATTTTTACATAAAATGACTGTGTGGACACACTGTGAATTTTGGCCCCTATCACTTACATTGGAAGCACATTTGAAGGGGATCTTTTAACAGCCAGTATGAACAGGAGGAATGATTACAGCAAGGAAAAACTCTTTCAGTGTTCATGTGGGCACCTGACTGTTGTTTTGAGTAAGACTTGAAAATTTTTGATGCAAAGACATGAGAGTTGGTATCTTGTCTAACTCTTGACAAGAAAGTAATGAAATATATTTTAAAAAGTGTTGAACTATTCCTTTAAATGATCAGCCCTTTCTAATTGTTCTCAGTTTTCTCTTAATGTAAATTGCTTTGAGTTGCATTTCTAGCACATTATTATTAATACTATCATAATTATGGGCAGTACCTTTGCACATGTTCATGATGTTCACATTTGTCTAAGCAGAAAACATGGTGGTAATCATTAGTATCTGCCCTCTATGTGCACTGCGTGCTTCTGTTTCTCACTGCCTGCCTTCTGGTTCCTCAATCTTCAGACAGCATCTTTGAAACTGCTTTCTTTTTTTTTTTTTGTCTTACTCCCCCTCTGCATTCCTCATCTCCCTGCCTCCACCAGATCACAGTCGCTCAGAGATGGACCTGTCAGCTCCTGGTTCTGAACCCAGTGACGACGCCTTCAGTCTCAGAAGCCGTTCAGTCCCCGGGCTTAATGAAACAGTAAGCAGCATCAATCCATGATCACACATTTGATTTCTGCAACAACCTCCCCACAGACCACAATCACAGCAAAGGCCTTGAGACCCTTTGATTTTTCAGTTGATGTCCCTTTTAAATCTACACATCTACTATACTATGAATCCATATCTGGCTCGAAATCTGTGGGCGAATGAAATCAGCGTGATGCATCAGATGTGGGGCTGAATGTTAATTTCATCTCAGAGCTCACTTCAAAGAGCATGACGAGCATCTAAATGGCTGTAGGCTGAAAACAGGTGGAGGATCTGACAGTCAGTATAGCACTGCTTTGTCTGTGTTCATTTGCATTCAAAGTGTCCGATAGACACACTGGCACATACTCAGACACGCACAAAAACAGACAATTTAAAAACAAACATACTCATCCATTCATACTCACAAGTTTACTGTAAACCCAGTGACATTGTGATTATTTTGCATGAAAAATGAGTAAACAAATTACCACACTCTGTCCTCATTTGTCTCATTGAGTTTAAGGAAGCTGGCTGCATCCACCCACACAGAGCCGCTCCGTCGAAAACTGTGCAAGTACAAAGATGCGTTGGCCAGCTTCCCAGATGCCATCTCCCCTTTGATTAAATCTGAATGTTGTCCTTCATAGGAGTTTTCTGATGAGGATGCGGAGGAAGACATTGATGCCCTGATGTCAGCCCACAGCCAGACTCCCGGCCGACGTCTTAGCGTTGCAGTGTCAACGGTAACACCCATGTTTAAGCTAGTACAAACACAAAATTATCAGAAACAGATTCAAGGAAGTCCCGTATGCTCATATACAGTACAAACACATACACGCACACTCTGTACACACACACATACTCACCATCACCTGATGGGTGAGTCAGGTGTCTCTGTTCTAGTGTTGACAGTGTAAATATAATGTGAGCTTTCAGGCCGGCTTGTGTCACGCATACACGCTTCTGAGGGCTGCTGCATTTACATAAACTAACTTGTCTTGTAGTATGATAATGTAAAAAGTGTTGCAGAAACATGTTGTAATGTAGGTCAATGGAGTATATGTTCTGTGCTCTGTGTAAGTTTGTAGAAAATTCATTGTACGTAGTTTTTTAAAGGTTTTGTAGTTTTTATCACAATATAGAGTCGAGTCACCCACGTTACCAAAACACATATTTTCTCATTTACCTTTATTGGTGTGTAGTTAAGTAGATGGTTTGTTTTTTTTGTGCTGGGTTTGAGATATTTGTCTGTCAGATTTCTGCCTTCACCCAAAAACAATTACATTTCTTTTGTGATGCTCACGGGAATGAAAAATTACATTTAAAGTGGGACTAATTATATTTTTATATTAGCATTGAATCAAAAGAAGGAAGTGTAATATGAAAGCTGTGGCTCGTAGTGACAAACCCACAGAGAAATATCACCTGAATCTGCAGTTCCTCTCGGCATTACAGAGTGTTTGAAGCATATTCCAGCTCATTGTTCGGGTTTTGAACTGCACTGTTTTGGTTCACTCTCACCGCTCTCATCTGCGTGATTTTTTTGGCTACATTTGGAAGTGTTTGTTATAACACCACAGTGCTACACATTCAAAATCATTTGGTTAAAATTTTACCCAGTGTGGGTCAACACGGCACTCATACAACATTGGGTGAACTTAACAAACTTGAGCTAAAAACTTTCACAAATGTATTGTTTCTTGTACAAAACAATGTGCAAATTACATTCAAAAGATATACAAGTTATTAACAATCAATAACAAACTGTGACATGTAACTTTAAAAAGAGTAGAGTAGATTACAAACTTTAGTCTAATAACACTAAAACTGGGTCAAAACAAGCTGTTGTCTTGAGTGGCTTCCAGGGTAACATTACTGTGTCTGTGCTATATTGACCCAAACTGGGTAAAATTTGAACCCAGTGATTTTTAGTGTGTACCTGCCCTGCACCGACAGTTAGCGACTAGCTGGTGAACATAGTGGAGCATTTAGCAGCTAAAGAGCCAAATATGAGCTAGAATGAGTGAAAATTGGACTTAAATTTGTCAGATGGGCACAAACATGATGCTAATGTTGCTCTGGTTGTGTAAATATAAAATGTTGTTGTCATATCAACTTTAAAATGTCACTGTTGTGTTTTGAGCTTGTTCTGCTACCCCCGAATAGCAAAACAGAAGAAATAGTTCCCGTCTGAACTGTTGATGGCCCAGAGTAACAGGGACGAATTCTGGAGACAGATGTGGCTGTTGATTTTATAAAATGTAATATTCAGTAACATTTTTTGCACGGCTAAATGCTACACATACTCGGGATAAGTGAGAAAATATGCGCTCACACTTTTACACGTGACACAAATGCAGGACTTGAGCACAGTTAACTTGGTCACACATCTTACTTTCTACTGGACACCTTCACAACCAACAAGAAAGTGCAAGAAAGTGCTCAGTCTGGCAGAAAATACAGGTCTTCAAACAGTGTAAATAATTGGCTTATTTCATGACTCATACCGTGTTCATTGTTCCAGCTATTTGTGTGTGTGTGTGTGTGTGTGAAATTCGAGAACTCCATAGTTAAACAGGCGAGACAGACGTCGTGCCTGTCTGACATTTATCATGTCATCTCATAAATGACTAACAACCGTCATTGAGCTGCTGTTGGCTGTATGAATGGAAGTGGAAGTAGGCGATGAGTGACATTATGCAGATAGCAGTGTCTGATAATGAATAATTTGCTCTGCCCACTGTTACATGATTCAGTTCGTGGAGGGCTTTGGGGCGGATATAATGAAAGCATAACTGACGTAGTGTTGGTGCCATTTATTTAATAGTGCAGTTTCTATTACTTGTTCACTGTTTTACAACCTTTACTGTTTACCCACACTAGTGGTGTGGCTGTAGGGAAGGCAATGAAATGTCTTGACAACTATTGGATGGATTTCTATGAAATTGGTAGACACATTCATGTCCCCCTCAGGATGAAATGTAATCACTTTGATGATCCCCTGACTTTTCATCTAGCGCCATCATCAGGTCAAAGTTTTCATTTGTATTTTGATTTATGACTAAATACCTGCAAAACTTAACATAAGCTGTACTTTGTATTTAGTGCTAGATAGCAAAAGTCATCATGCTGACACACCAAAATAAGATGGTGAACATAAATTAGCAGCTTTTACACTTTAAGTCCCCTATTTAGCATTTATAAACACTATATAAACATTTGATAAATGGTTTATAACTCACTATAATGTATTAATAAGCACATATAAGAACACATTTGAAGTGTTTATCACTACACAGTATTTGTCAACAACTCTCATATGAAGATATTTTATATTATTACCACTGTATTTTAGTGTATTGTTGTTCATTATCTGGTTATATACCGGTGTCCAGTTATGGACGTCCACAGTAGGATTTATACGATAGTTGTAGAAAAATACATTAATAAACACTTATACCTGCTTACAACTACATTATAGTCTGTTATAAACCATTTATTAACTGTTTGTATACTGCTTATAAATGCTAAATAGGGGCACTTTAAGTGTTCCTATAGTAGAGCGCAACAAATATCTATTCTTAAGTGACAGGATAAAAGTTGTTTCTTTTGAGTTGAATTTGGAAACGAATTAGAAAAATATGAGAATAAATTATAATTTGATACACATAATATTCTTTCCCCGTTCTGGCTGTTGAAACATATGCGTGTGTGTGTCCAGTGAGCTTCATGTTGATTTCACAGCCGATTCCAGATGAGTTATAATCTCTGTGGTTTCAGCTGATAATCACCATGGTAACCGTGTGTAATGTGGTTCCTGGCTGTGCTGCTGGAGACGGGGTTTCTGCAGCTCCTCCTCGGTGACTGTGGGTCTGTGCTTGGGGGTCTGTCTCTACCACTAACACATCAAGCGGCTCAGTTCTCTCTACTTCCCTTGTTTCATCTCTATCCTTCCCCTGTTTATCTCCGTATCTCTGAAATGAATCGGCTGCTAGTCTTCCACTCCTGGCTCAGAGCGAAGGTGGGGCTACCTCAATGTCCCCGACTCGGATGCTGAGACTGTAAGTCTCCCCTTCCGCATTTGTGCATGCAGTTATTGCATGTATTCATTATTCACCGTTACATTATAGAACAATAAACATGCAGCAGCAGCATCAAAGCACAAATATTACATACAATATTAATAATATATACTGATAAATAATTAATAAACCAGTTTTTGTAGCATCATATTTAGCATGTTGTGTTGTGAGCGTGTGTATTTGTGCAGATACATGCCATATCAAACTACCAGCTACATCTATTTCTGTTAAGTCTAAGCTCCTCACATTAAACTAGTCATTTATCACACCGGCTCCCTGCAGGAAATAAATGAGGAAGACTTCACAGTAGAAGAGGCACAGTGTGGTTCAGTGCTGGCTTTGTGACTTTAGCGCTCTCTGGACAGCAATATTATTATCAGTGGATTATACCAGTTATATCCTGTCCAGGGCTACGACAGATATGTTCGTCTGTCTCCAGTGACATTTTCCAGACACAATTATCTGCTGTGGTTGTAATGGTTTTGAGTCTTTTGTTCATTAAATAGGTTTTGCAGGTGCACAATATGAGGTAGTACAATGTAGTCACAGAGCTGTCTAGTTTGTGGTGTAGGAAGTTTTGACAATCTGTGAAACACAGGAGGTACTCGGACAGATATATGCGACTTATTGGGTGTTACTGGTAATGATGGAGCCAGAATAATTTATGTGTTGTCCACAAGACAAGCAGTTATCTCTCTTCTGACAAACACCACAATTAAAAGTTTTTCACTTTATTTTGCTCATTTTGTGTTTTGGGTTTCTGTTAATTTCCTCTTTCGTCTTATGATTATACACTTATTCTTCACATTCGTCTTATCTAAGCCGCTTATTATTTGACAGAAATTTCAAATAATATGTTTTGGGTGTATTTAGAGGTGAAACCATCAGGTGATTAATTTATTAGTCGTTTTAACAGAAACAGAAAACAGAAAAAATAATCTGAAACTATTTTGATAATCGATTAAGTCATTTTTAAAACAAACATGCAAGAAATGATGTAGTTTCAGCTTCTCGGTGGTGAGAATTTTCAGTGTTTCTTTGTTTTATGTGATTGTAAATTTAATGAGTTTTGGGTTTTGGATTGTTGGTCAGAAAAAACAAACAATTTTAAGACTCAATTTTCTAACATTTCATAGACTAAATGATTCATCAAGAAAATAATTGGCAGGTTGATCAGTAGTGGAAATAATTATTAGCTGCAGCCTTGCAATTTTTAGTCTACAATACAAGCAAGACATCAACAACTGAAATCTGATGAGTAAATACAGATAATTTCCTCCAGTGGCTTCTCTCCGCCTCACTCAAACACAAAAACAAACAAGAGGGGTCGACTAAAATACATCAAAGTGGTCTTCTTAGAGAGGAAAATAAAAGAAAAAAACATACAATATGGAAACAAACTATAAGAATATAAATCCCACATAGAACTCAATGTCATCAGTGTGCCTCACATTTAGACTTATGCATTTATAAAAGAAAATGCATAATGCACCATTAGAAACATCACATCCTTTCAAATGCCTTTCTTAACTCATCACACTTTCCTGAAAAGGAGGCACAGAAACACAGATAATACTTTTGTTTAGGAACAGAATAGAAAATTTTCATGCAGAATTGTTGGATTTCCGTCCACATTGCAAATGTTAAACTCAGTGACCTTTATTCATCAAAGGAAGCCTCACTTCCCTTTCAGGAATGCCCTTTTCACACTAGAATACCCTCATCTCCCTTATATTTCCAGCAGACCACTGAATCTTTTAATTCAGTATATAGTCTATATAATATATATATACTATGGTCTAAATAGTCCATATATCCTTCTGTGTAAAACTTGAATTTAAAGCGTATTGCTGCAGATTTTATTCCATTCATGTTCATCAAGTGATTTCACATCATACCTCATGTGTTGCTGTTTTCTTTTCTTACCTCTTCAGCTCTTTTCTTGCTTTGACCTCTTCACCGACCATTATCTACCGCTCCATCTCTTTTCTTTGCCCTAACAGAGTAGCATAAACAGCATGATGAGCATGTACAGTGAGACTGGTGACTATGGCAACGCCAGGGTGAGTGGTGAGATCCTGCTGAAAATCAGCTACAGCTACAAAACAGGCGCTCTCAATGTCCTGGTGAAAGAGTGTCACAACCTGGCAACAGGAGATGAGAGGAGGCAACGCACAGATGCGTAAGAGCGCATGCACACACATACACACACACACACATGCGCACAAACACACAAAACAAACATACCAGGATAACAAGTACCTGCAGCTTGTCCAATAAACAGTATTATTAGGACTGATATTAACGGCTATATTTGCTCATCACAGATTTTTCATTATTGGCATGTTAGCAAATGCAAAAACAAAATGCAGTGCAGTAAATGACAGCAATAAAAGTGTTATGGGCTTCTTTTTTTATGTATAAATGACCATCATTCATATGAAAGAAGTTCTCAGAGGGGAAATACTCACTGTTCACTGTCTTACCTTTTACTGTAAATGAGAAATTTTATATCAATTTCTTCTCTGTGTGTTCAGTAGTGACATTGGTCAAGGGCATTTAGCCTAGCTTAGCACAAAGACTGGAAGTAAGGGGAAACAGCTAGCCTTGAAAAAAAGAAGGAAAAACACCATCCAACAACAAAATTGCCTTATTTATCGTGTATCTTTGTAATCAAAGCCGGTAACTTCACAATGAGGTCAAGACTTTGAAGTTGCATACAGTCACTGTACCCTGAAGTGTTTGGACAGTACGACGCTCTAATACAAAACCCTTTATATAGGGTTTATAAATTGTAACAAATGTCTTTGATAATGCTTTATAGATCAGTTATAAGCCAACGATAAGCACACATTTTATTTGGCCATCAAGTTTGCAGTTATAAATGTTATTGAAGTTAAATTAAATGACGCTTTTTTCTGCACCTAATAAGCCAACATTAAAAGTTAGTAGGTCATCTGCATATCAAGAAATAATAAAAGGGCTTCAGTCTATCAAGTATGCATATGTCAATAAACTGATAATATATGAATAGATAAGATAGCCATAATAATAGCCAGTCAAGATATTGATACTGTATAACTATATTACAACACACTTACCTCTGTATTAAACACACAGAGATTAAATTCTTATCAACCTTTTCATCTAACTCTTAGTAAGAGAGCAAACATATTTCACAATATATTTTCCTTTAATCCAAGTTTAATATACAGGAGTTTTGTTTTTTTTAAATAAGTATTTATAATGGTTCATTTTCCAGTTTTCTGTTATATATTTACTGTTGTATTAATTGTCACTGTCATCTTTAATAATAACATTGATTGGTCAGCTGTCATATCTTAATCTTCCTATCAGTGCTTTAATAACTACATTGGGAGGATTCTTGATTTTAAAAAATGCTGTAAATGCTATGTGTTTATGTTAAAAAAAAAAAAGAAGAAGTATCATTCAGTATCGGCTGGACAGGCATCAACTGTAATAAAGTAGGTGTTGCTAATCTATCACGTTGTAGGTATGAACAAGGACAAATGTTCATCTCCTCCTATGGAGCTTGAGTGAGTCACTGTGTCTGTTTCATGGCAGTTATGTGAAGACTTACCTGCTCCCAGATACATCACGGCAGAGCAAGAGGAAGACGAGCATGAAGGCCAACACCATTAACCCTGTTTTCAATGAGAATCTGAGGGTCAGTGGCTGAAAATCCCAATGAACACAATTACTCTGTGTACTACACACGTCAATTGAGATCTTTGTCATTGAGTTATGTTTTTTTTCCTGTGTGGTGTAGTACGTGATCAGCCACTCGCAGCTGGAGACACGAACACTGCAAGTCTCTGTGTGGCACCACGATCGATTTGGACACAACAGCTTCCTGGGAGAAGTGGAGCTGACCTTTGACTCCTGGGAGTTTGATTCCCAAATAGAGGAGTGGTACGCTCTGCAGCCCAAGGTAGGAACTAGTGCTCCAGCATGTGCACACGTTGTTGTCTTTTTTTATATCATACAAACACACACAAAGACAAAGTGTTTGAGAGGTTTGTGGATGTCGTTTATGTAGTTGGAGAGCAGTATCGACTCCACAATGCAGTACAAAGGAGAACTGACCGTCGTGTTGAAGTATATACCTGCAGAGAAGAACCTCACGCTGCCGCTGGACCAAGTACAAGGTACATTCATAACTGTGATGACTATTGTACTATTTATTATATTGTATATAATGTTCTACCTCACATTGTGTTAAACTCTGTCTGGACTTTTAAGAGATTAAACAACTGCTCTGATAATTACCGTCAATTTATAATATCTAAATTTTGAAAGACAGACAAAGTTAGGTGGCAGCTTTTCTCTTATGTAGCTTTAAAGTTATTCAAAAATCTTATTCCACGCTGTGTATCAGCTTGTTTCAGCTCTTAATGTTGGCTGTATGACATATACATTTGAGTAAAATATTCAAATCCAAGACTCCATGTTGGAAACATTTTCCCCTAATTCATTCTGTAATGTGAAGTATATTTTGAGACTTTTGTATCTCACTCAAATATAAAATAGAGTTTAAACAATGTTGAGCTGCACATGGTACGTTTATAATGACTGTCCCGCAAGCAGGCCACAAGTTAGCTTCTCTCATCTGACCTGAAGAAAGTCGTTTATGTGCTAGTATCTTCCAGACATGACTACTGAAACTTATGTTAGAATTTTCCAGATCTGTATCTCCCACTAATGCAGCGTGCTGCTGCTAAACCATCATCCAGTTGTAAAAAAAAAAAATAGACCAAATAGTTCCAATTACTGAGTCTATACTCTTCAAAGTTCAAAATATTACTACTTGTGTTTAAAGAGCTCATAAATCCAAAAGAGTTTGCTGTATGCAGCTTCTTCTTTCTTTGTTGAAAAAGCTCATTATCATAAGTATGTGTCCCGACTCATGCTTGTCTCTGTACAAACAATACATGGTGCCTGTGTGTCTTTGTTCATGCGTTTTTTCACGCGCGTGTTAAAGTTTCACGACAGACTTGTTTGTTTTTTTAAGTGTCACATAAATAAACCTGAACCTGTGAAGATTGTTTATTCTTTCACTCTGTCTGCTTCCCTTACTCCCTCAGTGAAGAAAGGCTTCCTGAAAGGCAAGAAGACGAGCAGCTTCACGCTTCCTAAAGGGGGCATGGTTGAGCTGTTAGTCAAAGGAGCCAAAAACTTAACTGCTGTCAAGTCTGGAGGAACCTCTGACCCTTTTGTTAAAGGGTGAGTGAGAGGCTCCTTTGTTTGGTATGTGATGTGATTTACTGAACCAGCCTGAGCATTGCACAGTAAATTTGTGTTCCCCTGCCCAGATACCTGCTCCCTGACAGCAACAAGTCAACCAAGCACAAGACAGCAGTGGAGCGACGCACAGTGAACCCACAGTGGAACCACACCTTCACGTACTGTGGCCTGCAGCCAGGAGACCTCAACAACGTCTGCCTGGAGCTCACTGTGTGGGACAAGGAGGCTCTGGCCAGCAATGTCTTCCTGGGAGGAGTCAGGCTGGGAGCTGGAACAGGTGTGTGTGAGATTGCTTGCTGGGAAAGAAAAGTACCTAGGTAGACTTTGTTACTGTTAGACAAGACATCTCCACAGTTTTTTTTCTTTTATAAGGTCAAAATACAAAATTTCAAATACAATGGTAAAACCTCTGAAATGTTTTACAGTTGTACATCGGCTAAAGAGCTTTACTCAGTCTTTGAGGAGGCAAATATACTTTACATCTACAGGAATAAGTTGTGTTTTAACTCCCATTAAAAGCTTTTGTAAGTTTGAAGAAAAATGGCTTGAAAATACTGTGTCAAAATTAAGGACATATATGCATTTTTTTTTAAAGTATAGGCCTGACTAATATGTCACATCTTATCAAGAAACCAAAGATCTTTACAATAGTTGTACAGTTGAAAGCTGCTATTCTTCCTCTGGCTACTGAGGTTTGCAAATTCAGAGGGAGTCCCATTTTCTTTTGTATTGGACACAGAAATATTGTGGTGTACAAATAATCAAAAATAGGAGCGGTTGTTCAATTGTGATGTGTTTAAAGGAATAGTTTGACATTTTAAGAAACATATTCACTTTCTTTCTGAGAGTTAGATGAAGATACCACTTCCATGTCCATACATAAATATAACAGAGCATCCTGTTAGCTTAGAAACAGGGGGAAACAGCTAGCCTGGTTCTATCCAAAGCTAACAAAATCAGCATACCAGCACCTCTAAAGATCACTAATTCACATGTTATATCTTTTTTATTTAATCTGTACAAAAACAGAGGTTTGCAGTTTTTACTTTGGTTATGTGCCGTACTATCTCTTGGCTAAGCACAGTCATTTCCTGGAGTCTTGTTGTCACCGTGTGTTTGCCAGAAAATAAGCAGAGACTCCAAGAATGCACAGAAATCGTCCAGCACATAATGCCCATTAAATCCACAACTTGTCATTTGTATATTTCAGTTTTTGTAGTGACTATACCCCTGTCTTCAGTCTTTGTGCTAAGCTAAGCTAATAGGCCGTAGCGATTAGCCTTTACCATACACAGAAGAGAGTAGTATTGATCTCCCCATGTAACGCTCTGCAAGAAATTCAATAAGCATATTTCCCAAAATGCCAAGCTATTCCTTTTAGTTTGCTAACTTTGTCTTAAGGGATTTGGTGATTTTCTTTTATTGTTATCAACAAATCTCATGTGCAGAGCCAAACCAACAATGAACTGATCTACTTACAAAAATGACCGTAGACCTCTGTTGTTGTCCGAAGACTATTAAAAACGCGTCAATGAGTCACACTGCTACACAAAAGCTACTGTAGTTTGTTTAGAAATGACTCCAAAAAGTAACATCGATGATTACGTTTTCAGTTTCAGGAGAGTAGTTCTGTGTAAGACAGACACCACTGCACAGTGGCATGTTTTTAATTGTTTTTGGACAACAATGGAGGTCCGCTGTACAGAGGAATATGATATATCAGGCTTTAGATACACATCAAATACTTGTAAGTAGGATGTGTTCATTGTTTGTTTGGCTCTGGACATGACAAGATGAAAAATATAGAAAATCACCAGCTTTATTTTTTAAAAGCCTGGGACAGAAGGCAGGATGGAATATTTAATTGGTATTCATTCTGATTTCTCCAGTATTGTACAGTACATGTTTTGTCAGATTTATGAATTTTTTTGCAGTCACAAAGGTCTGAAAATCTGAAAGTTATTCAAGTTGGTTTTCCTTAGTTTGAAAATGTAAACACAGCATTCTTGACCTGGCTTAAATGAATTTGTAGTGTCTTGTAAGCCTATTATCATATGCATAAAACAATAAAACTTCATTCATTCATTCTTGTATCATTATAATCTTAAAACGTATATCTATTCATCTAATATGCAAAACTGGAGTGTTGAGGGAGTATAAATGTCCTCAGGGCTCCCTAGTAGTTCTAACAAAGTAAAACAAATGTGTTTGTCTCTCCCCTCAAGGCAAAAGTTACGGGAACGAGGTAGACTGGATGGACTCATACGGAGAGGAACAGCGGCTGTGGCAACGCATGATTGAAAACCCAGAAGTCCCTCATGAGTGTACTCTTATGCTGCGTTCCAGCATGCGCAAGTGCAATACATGAGCCGGGCCGAAGCACAAACAGAGAGAATAAAAGAGAAAAAAGGGAAAAAGTGGTGAAGGTGTGAGGAGAGAGCTGGAGAAGTGGAACGGTCAAGAGAAGCAACACAGCAGAGGGTCCAGGACTCAAATGACCGTCCCTTTCCCTTCTTCTTTCCCCTGAGATGCTCTGTTCAGATTCCTTCTCCTGTCCAGAACAGCCAGTCATGCCTTACACTCTCATCCACATGTGCCCCTCTGCCCTCCAAAGCATCTAGTCTTGACTAAGCACTGCTGTTTACTGCTGTATATGAAAGACATGTGTTGTATGTAACTTACCGTACCTACTGAAAAAGCACATGGCGTGACTCCTGATGTGTATGTCCACGTCTTTGTGATCCATGTACCAGAGTCATTTCTGCATGTAGTTACAGCAACAGAGACCATTTGTAAGGCATTAGATGAGATACTGATCAATAACTTAGAGACTTAGACATTCCCTTTATGAGCAACCAAGCTGCATCCTGGTCTGAAGCACACAATGAGGCTGAGATTCATCCCCCTTGTAAACAGTTGTGAACAGAGGTGGAAAGGGACTAGTGCTAGTTGTACTGCCCTATTGAAGTAGCACTCTTACTTGACTCTATTATTACTGAAGCAGAACTTAAGTACAAGTACAATAGAAGCACTTTTGAGTAGTCACATGATGTATGGTCACTGTGAAAGGACATACCTTTCCAATCCCAATCCCCAGCATGCTCTCCAAAGGGGTGACCATCTGTTATTTGTTTTCTCAGATTACTTTATGACGGAAAAGATTATCAAAGCAAAATCCTACAGTCAATCATTCTGTTAGACTTGCATTTCAAAAAGGAGTTGAATGAAGGTCTTAAACAAATCTCACAGTGTCAAAGTTGATATAATGATTTTAGAAGTAGAAGTACAGCTGGAACCATCAAATATTTGGTATTTTTAGCGGCTCTAGGGATGGCAATGTCCGTCTATCGGTCATTGGTCCTCCACTTTGTTCCAGATTGAAATATCTCAACAAATATTGGATGGATTGCCATGGAATTTGGTAGAACCATTCATGTTCCCCAAAGGATGAATCCTATCAACTTTGGTGTACCTCTGACTGTTCATTTAGCGCCACCATGAGGTTGACATTCATGGTCTTCGGTGGAATGTCTCAACAAATATCAAATAGATTGACATAAATTTTTTTACAGACATTCACAGTCCCCTCAGGATGAATTGTAATAACTTTGATTGATCCCCTGAATTTTCCACTAGAGCCATCAACATTACAAAATTTTAATTTTCCAGTTCTTTGGTTCATAAGTAAATACTTAAATACTTACAGTACATACTTACTACTTACATTAGTTTATAGAAAACTAATGATATTCCCCTCAACCCCAAGCTACCATTTGTGTTTCGTAAATTAGCAAACGTTGGCAAACAGTATACCTGCTAAACATCACATGTTAGCATTGTCATTGTGAGCATGTTAGCATGCTGATGTTAGCATTTAGCTCAAAACACCACTGTGCCAAAGCACAACCTCACCGAGCCGCTACCATAGCTGTAGACTCTTAGTCTTGTTGTTTGATGAATGACAAACAATTAATTAGTTTTCTGTTCATCGATTAATCAGTTAATTGTTTCAGCACAACAGAAAAATACAGGTTCCTGAAAAATGTACTTACAGTAACAAATGTACTTACAGCTGGTTACTTTCCACCCATGCTGGTTACTTTCCACCCCTGCTGGTCTAAAAAAAATCTCTGGCACAAAGTCTAGACAGATTACACAATACTTTAACTAGCTTTGATGTAAACTTACATAACACTGTATCAGTGTGATAAGTAAACTGCATGGTATTAGAATAAACAGAGGTAGAAGAACAAAAAGTAAAAGTAAAGTAAGTAAAGCACTGATGATGAAATCACTCTACACTCAGCAGTGATTTTAGGTGCATTCCCAGGATCCCTGAGACGGGGGCTGTGTGTTATAGTTTGAGTCAGCACTGAGGCGAGCTGACTTCATCTCAGGGGGTGGAGTTTGGGGGGGAGGGGGCTGATAATGGGTAAATGGACTCAGCGGTCCACCATCCTGTGATGAATCACGCAGCTCACAAAAACGATTCTCAAGTTAAACCCTGTAAAACCATTTTTCATGTGGAATGCCAGTTTTGTTTGCTTGTCCTTGGCAAACCCTCAGCTCTGAACTCCCAGGGCAAAACAGTTTCACACTGCACAATTATAGTAATAATACATGGTGTTCACTGTACAACATACTTTAGATGAGAGACTTGTGCAATACCCAATTACCGAAGAAACTCTATGTACAGCATGTACTATCTCTGTTGTGTCTGGTTTCCAAGCATTAAACTTACTGTATTCAAGCCTATTTTGTCCCATATGTGTTACAGGAATATTTTGAAATAAAAACATCTTTCCATAGATTGACTGTTTGCTTTTTCTGTTGGAGAATATTTCCTATATTATACACTTTATGTGAAATGTTGGCTTTGTACTTACAAGACTAGTTTGTGACACACTACAAAAAATACACTTTTTAAAGCATTTTTTTTGCTAAAAGAAAATTTGTTTTCAGATTGACTCGCTGAACACAAATGTGCTATAAAAAGCAGAATGTTCTCTCCAATCCCAAAAAGTAAGCGCAAAACAGCAATGATTGGTTAATATAAGGCTTCAGCAGCCTGTGTCAGTCAAATTAAGTGAGTATCTTCCAAAGTTACAGTCTCTTTTAGAACAAAATTCCCCCGGACAGCATTTCCTTGCTGAGCAGTAGTGCAGGGATCATAACACAAAGAGGAAATTTTGTACTAAAATGACTTTGGAAGATACTCACTTGATTTGTCTAATTCAGACTGATGAAGTCTCATATTAGCTTTGGTTGCACTTTATGCATTTTTAAAGGGGGGCTGTTACACAATTGTTGCTGTTTTTGTTTTTTTGTGTTTCTGTTAATTTTTTGGTTGGTGAGTTTTAGGGAAGTCCTTTCTGAATAGACTCTCATTATCTACCACCCCTGAATACATCAAGTGGTCAGGTATAGGCCCTTTTCACAGAAGACATTTTGACATGTCCCAGTAGAAAAAGAAAAGGTGTAAATAATACAGTTAATACAATTAACGATGGCTGAATTCTATTTAGCTGCTTCATTTCCAGGGTTCTGGTATTGTTCATGCTGACTCACTGTCACACTGTCATGACTTACTGGGACACTGGGACAGAGCCATTGTTAATGTTTTAGTAACACCTGTGCTTTTCCTGCTGTGAGAGGTCAAAGTGACACTGTAAAGGACACCAATATATTTTTGGACTTGCAGGAGAAAAACCCTGCCAGTTTGTGCCCAGTAAATAAGTGTTTGTATATTGAAATGAGACAAACTGACTCCCTAACTGACACTTGATCCTGGAAAATGCTTTGAACAAGTTGTTTGTACTGAAAAAGGGTTGAAATGATCTTACTGCAGGGACATTTGTTGTTATTTTAAGAAAGGATGATGCTTGATAAGATGGAGATTTTGCAGTGCTCCCTTTCTTCACTTTCTCTGTTTTCTGCCCAGTATTTTCACCTCAGATGGTTTTGCATATCTCTTGCACTCATATTGACACACTGAAGATCACATCCTCTGTGATAGACATGTTTAATCAGTGTCTTGTAAATTCAGGCGTGGATGTACAGCGTACTAACAGAACAGCATCTACAGTACACAATACACACACAGTGTTCCAGAGAGTGTCAGATAATACATCATTATTAGAGAAGTGGGACATAAATATTAGACAGGCAAAGAGTTTCCAGTTCATACAGTAAAAGACTTTTTGTACAAAACATATTTCTGCTTTGAAAATAATAATAATAATAATAATTATAAAACATACAGATAGACAAGACACAGGAATCAATATGATTGTAATGTACTGTATGACTCATTTCATTTAATAACTGCATTCGATCAATCTCCTAGCTTCAGATCAGCACCATGGCTGACATCCCGACCTTTGATGTCACACACACACACACACACACACACAAATTAACACATGCACAGACGCATACAAACACACACACTTACAACTTCTGGATATAGGGCTGACCGAGTTCAGGTAGGAGTGTGTGACGTGGATAGAAAACAGAACATCTGAGTTGGTCCCGTCTGCTGTGACAGAGGAGGAAAAGGATCAAAGATGAGAGTCCATGGAAGTGCACTGAACGACCGCCGTGTTTTATGATTGACAGGTCTGGCCTGCCTCCTGCTGCAGCACCATCTCGTCCTTGCGGAGGGGGAAGGTGTCAATGGTGGTGAATAATTCAGCTGCTGTGATCGGGAACGGGTAGCGCTGCTTGTCCATGCCCTGCTTGTCTACCAAGACCATTTCGAAAGACCTTTGTGAAATCTGGAGCAGTAACCTGGGAAACACACATCAGCTCAGTAAGCATAGGGAGCAGGTCACAGTGCTGAAGTTATGAAAGTGTGTGTGTGTGATTACCTGAGTTGCAGGGCCAGCCCAGGGGAGAGCAGCCTGTGTCGAATTCGGCCAACCTGTGCAGGGTAAGTCCCAACCAGCTCAATGACCGTCACGTGCCTCAGGTCCAGTCCACACTGGGCATGCTGTTACCACGAGAAAGAGAAAATGATCCATATCGCATGGATTACTGGCTGAGCAAGTTTTGCTGTTTAATAACTTTATTATTGATTCTTTTCCAGGCAAAAGAAAACTGAGCACAACTTCTATTACAAAAGATAAAACTCCAACCAATGTTGACACTATTTTTTAATTATCAATTAAAGCTCGTCTTCACTGACAAAAAGTGTTTTGCTTTTTGTTGCTTCAGTTGGATGTTTGAGCTTCATTGTGCAGAATGATGTATGTGCAGAGTTTGACACTAGAAGACTATATTCACATTCATCTGCTGAATGAGGAAAATTTCTCTGTCACAACTACTTTGGGAGCCAATCCTTGTCCAATATTGAACTTAATCAAGTGTGATGTGGAAACTTGAAGCCTCCACTGCACAACACTTTTCAATCTTAAACTTTTCAGTTTTAAAAGTTGTCTTTGTTAGTTTGCAGATACAACGAGACAAGAAAACAGATTTGTGAAACACAGAAAAAAAATATTTTCAGTAATTGTCTGTAATCAAATATCATTGTAATAAGAAATCATTGTAATTGCACATCTTTGTGTTGGGGGAATGTTTGAAGAAATTCTAATAATTTTGCCAACAATTTAGTCCTAAAATTTTTATTTTCTTAAAACATGATAAAAAAAATTCCCAGTACAGCAACTTTATTTCAAACAGTTTCCAGTAAATAAGTGTCAGTATCCTGGACAAATTGCCTCAGTAACATCGAGAACATAACTTGAATCAAGAAAATGCTTGAAACAAGTTCTTAGTACTTCAGCAAGTTGAAGTTTGAAAATTGAATTTTTAGAACTACATTGTAGACAAAAACAATCATAATATCCCAGAGCCAAACGTGACATCTTCTAATTTCTTGTTTAGGCTAAAACTCAAGTGACTCTCAACTGCAGTGATATAAAACAGAGAAAAGCAGCAAGTCCTTAAACTGGGGAAGCAGGAATCAGACAACTTTTGGCATTTTTGCTTAAAAAAATGACCAAATTAATTACAGAATAGTTGCTGATTAATTTTCTCGATGAATGGACTAATTGTTTGAGCGCTAGATAGCACAGACACCTTCTGATAACCCAACTCAACACGCCAGATTCCAGGAGCCATCACTCAGGTTGTTCACAAGCTGACGTTTGTCTTTTCAAATTATAATCCAGTCACTTTGAAAGGTCAGGCGTTTAAAGACAGCTCTGACTTAATGGTTTCTGACGACCAGGAAAGCATCCAACCCGAGAATAGCCTAATCACAGCCTGTGTCAGTGTCATTTCTTTATCGTCTTGACATTTTCTGTTCTTCAGGACACCCCGGTCCTATTTATTTGTCTCACTGCTTTGTCCCACTTTGGCAGCTGAGCGAGGAAGAAGACCAAACACACCATGGTCCCCTTTTTGATCAGCATTAGAAAGGACAAACATTACTTCAGTCATTTCTTCATTCCTGTTCTCCCCTCTACCTTAGTTCCTCCGCATACATACGAGTCATTTTCTCTCTGTAAGGCCTGCCTCACCTGTAAGTTAGTCATCTGGAAGCGATAATTATGATTGGCAGCTGTAGGGGCCGAGATAATGAGGAGTCGTCGTTTCTCATAGAACTGGTCCAGCAGTGCGGCAGCTGTACGGACTCCCACATTGATGTTCATGGCTGTGATGACACAGAATGTACAATTATGTGACATGACATGAAACATGAAACAGGATACAGTGAGATGCTGCATTATTTAATTCATTTCAGGCTGTTCAGCAGATGGAATTAACTATGACACTATTGGTCGAGTATTCAACTGTGATCTGAACATGCAACATGGAGTTGTTGGACAACATTTTCTGGCATTTCATTGAAAATAAATCAAGAAAATAATTGAATCGATTAAAGTGGAAATATTACGCTTTTTGTGGTTTTCTGTTAATTATATATGTTATGATGTCGGATGTCTATTTTAACATGGTCAAAGTTCCAAAACGTAACATTAATTGAAATAGAAAGTCAAAAGCCCAGGCTTCAACCTGCCCTGAACATTTTCAGTGGTTTTTTCTACCTTGTTGACGAGCTGATGTCAGCTCATCACACATGCCCATAAACGGCCATCCAATCCATAGCCTTGGTTGCTAAGGTTGTTGCTAAGGTTTTTCCATGTGTTGTTTGCGTTGTCCCCTCTCATATTTCGGAGTGGATTTCAGCTCAAACATGTACGGATGTATTTGAGGAGTTGACATTCCAAGTGAAGAATGAGAAAAAGTAGTCAAATCCTACTACTATAGTTTGTTTCATGGTTTGTTGACGTAGCCTCCGGAGCCGCTGGAAGTCTGCCGTGATACAGCTTCCGAGAGCTGACCAATCAGCACAGAGTGGGCTCATCTAGGGGGCGCTTAAAGAGACAGGAACTAAAACGGCCTGTTTCAGACAGAGGCTGAACTGAGGGGTCAGTATAGGATAAATAAGGAGAACTTTGAAGTGTGAGATATTCCAGTAGAAACCAGAATATAAATGCGCATGATGGCCTCTTTAATTGATGATAATAATAATAATCATTAGTTGTCGCCATGAATAAGTAATGTAAATGTTACACATAAACTATATTGTTAGTTCTGTGAATGATAATGAAATAATAACTATTGGAGTGAAAATACTAAAAGTTACTTCTGCAACAGTCCAGAATAATATTGTGGCATTATTCCTACTAAACTACATTATTTATCACAATGAGTAAGTGACTAGTAAACTTAAGAACTTAAATCAAAGTAAAGTTACAATTTTACAATAATCTCTAATGGTCTGTTGCACAAGAGCTGCAGCACAGTCTCTCCCATCGGCTACTTCTTGTCTCACAGATACAGACGTTCAATAGAGGGACGTCCAGTATTGATTATTCTAATCGATGGATGGCAGAGGGGTTCTGTGTTCTCCTCCACTGAGCTGTTCACATGGACACAGTTTAGCACAGGTGAACAAAGTTTACATACTGTGGTTCTGTTTGTGTACATGTGTGCATCTGTGTGAAGTACATACCTGCACAGTTGGTGTCTGTTCCAGACCAGGTGAGTCCATACTGGCACACTCTGGCAGCGCTGCCCTGCAGCTCGTAGCCGCCTGTGCATTTGAATTCACAAGTGGCACCGTAGTTGTCTTTGTCACTGTCACACTTCATATAACCGTTGTCAGGGGGAAATAGTGGGCTGCAGCGGCGCACTACACAGAGAGACAGAGAGAGAGAGAGAGAGAGAGAGAGAGAGAGAGAGAGGGGCACAATAGACATGTGAGGCAGTGAGGTGGGATTAAAAGAAAGGAGAAAGAGGAGGAGGATTGGCATCTACTGTAGAGCACAAATCTACAAATTCATGGAAATTAATGGAATTTGATGGAATAATTTAATTTGTTTTTCCACCTCATATTTAAAATAAACAATCCTAACCTTAAGAGAGATTTTGTAAGATATTGTATCTAGGTTTAATATCTGAAAAAGTAGTAAACTAAACTAAACACTGGTATAAAACTACTGCCACATCATTCACATCTGTGCTTTTCATACTGTACATGTCAAAATGTCTTATGTGAAAAAGGCTTATGGATGCATATAGTAAGGAAAATACTTGTGATGGAAAATTGATATTTTCTCTGAAGAATATAGGGGAGACCTTCCCCCAAAAATGGGAAAAATGAATCACCCTCATTGCAAACAATGAGGATACTTTCAAATGTGGATAAGGATCAAACTAAGGACAATGTAGAAATTAAGACAGTAAAGTAAGAAATGTAAACTCCACTGGGTTCTTGTGTCTTGTTAATGTGTATTTGCTTCTTTTCTTTCAAAAATATTTTTAAATTGTTATAAATAATACCATTTTTATCACTAAAACTGTAGCTGTGTCTTCATTAAAGTTTGTATCTCTACACTGAATAATGGAATAATCATAACGGGATATCATGGCCTGCCTGATTCCAAAGGCTCAGACAAATACAGTTGATGTCCTCATTAATTTTCTAAGTCAGAAAAATATCACATGGCCTCATTATTTTAAGTTACTTGGCTCAGGTGGTCATCAGTCCCTCATGAAGATATCACATGAAATAAGCCCCTGCAGTATGATGGAGGCCAGAGATTAAACTCCACTGTTTGTTAGTTAAGTGGATTTATTTCACCCTTAACATGCTACACTCTGGTCCGCTTGTCTGTTTGTTATATGTAACAAATTGCACTGTGTGACTAAAAACCTTTATTTATTATTTTGGACTTAACAAGTCACAGAGGGCCACCCAAACACACCATTACTTGGAGCAGAACCATTTCCTTCAGATATCAATCAAACACAAAAATCTGGTAACACTTTATTTCACGGGTCCATCATTTCCTTGGAAGTTTTCTGGAAAGAATTTCTTAATTATATGTGGAAATAAAACTCAATTCAAACCCAAGTAAACATCCATTCATTCTTAATTTATTACCTACAGACAAATTTCACAAATTGCACTGACTAAAAAACATGGAGGGTCCACAAATTCATTAGAAACGTAACAATTGCACACTGTCTCCATTTCCCCCTTTATTAGCAGCAAATTATTAGTACTTTCCTGAAGACTTCTCGGAAATAACCCATAAAATAAAGTGCTGCTAACATCCTGCTCCACACAGATTGATGCGTATATCAAAAACCTTTCATCTCCTCCTCTGCTTACCTCGCACTCTGACAGTGAAGCGGCAGGATCCTTTGTTCCCTGCACGGTCGAACACAGTGTAGGACATCTTATGGAGCCCCTCTGGGAAGTCTGATTTTGAAGGTTTCCCTTTCAGAATAACACTGCAAAAGACAGGCTTGTTTAAATCTTTCACTGAGACCTCCCTGTTCAGACTGGAATAAAAAATAGGACCATAGAGTGCGATGAAGCGACATAGGAGAAAAGTCTAGAAGGGTGTTGGAGATGAGACTTACTCTGTAAGGATGCCATCTGCAGTGTCCACACCCTCCGGTGTTTCCCAGGCCACCCTCGCGGTCAGTTTTCCTGGTTCTGCCCACTTGTCCTTCAGATTAGGACACTTGATTTTTGGAGGATCCATATCTAAAGAGAGTGGCAGCAAAAAAAAAAAGAAAAAGAAAGGGAGAAAGCAAATCTCTGAAATCACATCACATGGTCCACATTTAAATACATATTACTACATAGGCCACAAATGGAGAGTAGGAAATTTGGTTTCTATTGGCCAAATGTTAACAGTGATAACCGTGGCAGATTTACCACTCAAATTATAAATATTTATTGCTTTTTGAAACAATGGCTCCATGATTTTAGACAGCAGGCTCCTCACTCAAGCCGGTGACAGACAATCTTGCTGGGTGAGATGACAACTGTTGCCAACATATTTTATCAGCTATTGCCAGCTAGTATTCACTCCATGACTTGGATTAAAATGCTGTCACCAGCTGACTTTTTAATGTTTCCAGCTGTCTTGTTAACGAGGCACATAAAAAAGGCGTCTTAAATATGCACTTCATGGCTACATACATGATACCATACTAAAAGACTGGAGCTAAAGCTGTGTGTCCAGTGCAAAAAGTCAGCAACCTCACCAGTTGGTGATACATGAAGGAAAAAATTGTTTTTGTATTGCAGTGTAGTGCTAATTAGCTAGAATTCTCGCAAACTGCCATTTTATTCCATCATTACCTGTTTGGCTGTTCAACAAACAGACTAGTCACCTATTGTAACACATTGTATTCTTGAAGCACCATTTACCAACACAAACACCCGAACTTAAAGAGTTCAAAGAGCAATGATCATGACCGACAGAGACATTGAGAGATGATAACATTATTAGAGGAGGTCCGGCCAAAGTCTTTGTTTCAAGATCGTTGCTCTGAGGAAACATGAGTCTTTAAAGTATCCTTACAGACAAACTTAGAAGACTCAACATCATTTCACAAACAACCCTGGTGAGGATGTGATGGCTGTGATGCAGCGAGATCTGAGTGAGTCTCTGCAAGCGAACACAAACCAAGGTAGAAAGACTATTCATTCATTTATATGATCACCTAAGTGAAAGCAGTTATAACTCAGCTTTCTGTGAAAAACATTTTCAGGCTCAGACTCACTGCAAAGAAGTGAAAAACATTTACCATGTATTTTTATTCAAACATCAATTTTCTAACTTTGCATTATGAGGAATACTCTTTGTTGTTTAGGCTTTCATTCAGTATCTTTGCGCCTTAAGAAAGTCATTAAATCAGTCTGTTACACATTAGGTATTTACCGTGCAGCTGCAGAAAAGAACACAAACTCTCTTACCAACACAGGTCGGGACTCCAGCGCTCCACATCTTGCTGTGCTGGCAGGTTGCCGTCTTCTGGCCCTTCAGACTGAATCCAGGGGAGCAGAAGAACTCACAGCGAGAGTTGAAGTAAGAGCCGTCTGAACACTTGTAGCCGCCGTTATTGGGCATGTTCAGTTTAGGACAGCGGATCTCTGTCAGAAAGAGCTCAATGTTTTTTAAGGGCCTTTTTGACAATTTTATTTTTCAGGTATTTCAAAGTATGTATATCGAAACACTAGATCTTCTCACCCACCCCCTCCCAACAAAAACAAGTGGAAATACAATAAAACAAATGCCAGAGAGCAATAAAATTATTAACATATTTGCTTATGACATTCTTAATCTTGTTCTTTCACACTCCTTTTTTGGTTCATATTTTCATCCAGACCACTTAAAAATGTTCTCCACACCTTGTTTAACATTTCATCGGAGCTATAGTGAATTTTCTCCAGGTATAGTGAGGATATAATTTCATCCAGTCACTGTTTAAAAGCACATTTCCAATTATTCAAGATAAGTCTTTTGGCTGTGACCAGCAACAGAGCATCTATAGAGCAGCAACCAAAAAGAACCTTTCTGTCATAAATAAAAGAAAACCTGTGAAAAATGTATAACCAACATTTAACCAAACAGCAGAGATTGATGAATACAATTTGTTCAGCCTTTTAGTGCGTAATGTCAGTGATAAATCAATGTGACCTAGATAAGTCCATCCCTTGCATTTGTTGAATATAAATGTACCCTTTTAAAAAGAAAAAAACTCTCCCGTAAAGCAAAACTCTTTGCTAGATGCCAGAAAGAGATCGGTCTTGATGGAGTGCTGCTTTGAATTAAAGGTTTTCGTTTTTCTATTCAGTTTAGCTTTCTGCAGTGAATTTAGACTGATGCATTATTAAAACTCACAAGTGTGTTGGCCTTCTTCAGAATAGTTTTCATTGTGTTTGATGTCATTGTATAACTGATCAGCACTACTGTCTTGAGGAAGAGGCCTTTAAGCCGAGCTGATTCTGGAGCAGCAACGGTAGTTGTAGTAATAGTCGTGGCAGTAATTTTCCATCGGTATTCTGAGTAACAACGGCTTGACTTAGTTCCCCCAGGGTCTAAATAGTGTTTCCAAAGAGGCTTTCACACTCTGACAAGAATAAACCTCTGAGAGAAGCAAAGGATCTAAGAAATGTGTGGTATAAACATGAACTAATTTAAAAATCCTGAACATCAGCTACAGGCAGTTTGAATTTTAATGTAAAATGTGATTAGAAAGAGACTGCTTTTTTTTTTTAATTAAATAAATTCTTAATTAAATATTTAAAGATGATTGCTCTTTTGGGGAAATTTGTTGCACAGGGTGATATCTCTTTAAACTACTTTTAGCTGCTAGCAAGAGAGCTATCACACAGAAATGACTCAGAAATCCTCCAACAAATTACAACTGCACTGCTACTGAAATAAACTGTATGAAGAAACTGGCCTTCATCTTAAGACTATGATATGAACAATATGTAAAATACTGGACTGTACAGTGTATGTGAACACACTCAAAAATGTAAGAATTACTATCAGCCTTTGGGAATCCATGAGGCAAACCTAGTATGTACATGTATGGACATAATGTTCAGGTGGACGTCACTTCTCACCTCGGCAGGCGTAGTTAGAGGACCAGTGTTTGCTGGCCATGCACACTACTTCTACGCTTTGGGCCTCGTATCCCTGCTTACAGCGGATTTTACAGCGTGTCCCCATCACGTTCCTGTAGTGCTCTCCTCTCGGGGTGCGACAGCTCACGTCACCATGTTTCACCTTGATGGGTGCGCACCACGGGGTCCCTAAAAATGGAGAAAAGAGAACCGTGCTGACCTTTTCCTTTACTGCATCAAAGCAATTATGTTTTTATGGTACTCCCTCGTAATGGGAGAGAAGGTGGTTAATATCAGTGTTCAATAACTGGCACTTACCTGGAGACCATAAAAGCTTTGAAAGACTTTCTTATAAGTGTGAAAATGTGAAAACCCGCCCATCATCTGAGCACAGACAGATATGGTGGATTTCTCATTACCTTATCTGTGATTTCCCATAATCCAGCGGTGTCTCGTGAGGATAAGACAAACAATGATGTGTTAAGGGCACTTGTGTGTGTGTGTGTGTGTGTGTGTGTGTGTGTGTTTGTGTGAGTGTGTGTGATAGAGTGAGAAAGTCTCCTCAAAGATAAAAGTCTATGTTGAGAGTGCAGCTCTTTATTGATTCTATTCACGCTACTGATTTCGAGAATCAGCTCTGCTTATTGTGCTATTATGCTGGAACCATTTCCATCCCTCCAGGCTTTATTGTGTACTAAACATGTTGATTAGACTAACTACAACCATAACAGTGTTACTCTAGCTCAATAAAGTCATTATTTTTACAACTTCTAGTGTCTATACAGTACATGTGAGGCTATGGGCAGCAGCTGATTAGCTTAGTTTGGCATAAAGACTGGAAACAGGGGGGAAAGCTAGCCTAGGCTAGCATAGGCTCATTAAAAAGGTAACAAAACCCACCAACCAGCACCTCTTAAGCTCACTAATTAACACTTTATATCTTTGCTTGATTAATCCGTACAAAAACTTAAGTGTAAAGAAAACAAATTGTGATTTTATGGGGGATTAACCAGTGATGGGTAAGAATTAGTCCCACACATAACCCCCCAGTAAAGACACATTGTCATTTTTACTTTACTTTTACGCAAAATTTAGTCATTTGTGCTCTCAAATAAATGATTCGTGCTCTCAATTTAGCATTACGTATCATCTTCATGCCATTAGTCCTGTCTTGCATGTTCCCTTCACACTCTCCCTCTTGGATTTAATACAGTTATATTGATCTACTGAGATATGTGGTTATTTTTCAAGTTTTGGCTGTTAAACACAACATTGTGTAATCTTTGAGTTCCTCTTTAACAGACTGTTTCACCATAAAAGCTTTGACGACAATGCGGATGTCATCCAGTTCATAAAAACTCAGCTTCAGGGTTCTGCAGTGCTCCATAAATAAATGTGCCACTCCAGGCTTTTAATGCCTTATACAGACAGAGGGGAGGATTTAAAAAATATAATGTAATATAATTAATATAATATAATATAATGTATAATATATATAATACAATATTAAATTGAGAATATGAATCAGTAGTTTGTGCGCACAAATTACTTATTGGGGAACATTAGTTATATACTGTGTAAACAATTTTTTTGACAGCTTCTGGGCTCAATATCCCTCCCTACCAGACAACCATGTTTGTTTTCAAAGTTTCTCCGCCCATATTGGATACCTTTACTCATCTCTACAAAGCTTGCGTAAAAATTCCTTTTTTGATGCCAAGTTTGAGGGGCCACAAGGTTTCTATTCCAATACGCGGAAATCAAAATCTGCAGTTTATTTCCTGCTGGCTCAGGACAAACACTCAGCTTGGTAAACCAACACACACACACACATGCATGCACTTGGAGAGGAGAATACACACCATCTTAGGCTAATTTCCAGTTGGAATAAAAATGAGTATTCATCACACAGCAAGCCTCCCACACTCCTGGTCTCTCTGTATGTGTGTGTGTTGGCAAAGTCTCCACAACCACTGAGTAAGAGAAAATAATACTACATTTGAGCTTTTACACAAGGGGAGAGTTTGGCTTGGCTTCGAGGATAATGTTCCGTGTCTAAGTGACCCGGAATTTAAAGCTAGAAGCATCTTTGACGTAACTGTGTCGGTTTACAAAACTGGCTGAACTAACTTCTGTTGAATTATGACTCATTAGGGGAACTTCATGAACTCTCAAAGAGCTATTTTTCTGTATGAGGTGAGGTATTTCGGGAAATCGTGTTTATTTTGATCTCAATAAAACGATCCCTAAATTGAAATGTGGGTCACTTTTCAGAATGCACGTGTGTATTGCAGTCACCTTTATATCTACGAGAATACCAGTCCTCATCGTCTCCATAGGCGTACTGTCCTGACCCTGGGGATAAAAGGAAAGGAGAAAAAGAAACTAATACAAAGAAAAGCGCTGCATCCAAGATGTTAGGCAATGTTTGAAAGCATTGTCCTGGGCTGACCCGTACAGTACCGAGAACAGGCTTACAAAGTATTGCTTAAGTATTTATCTGAACCAGACTCTGGGGGGTGATCTGGATCTTTTGGACAGGAGACATGCAGAAAGAAGAAAAGATCGTCTTTTTCCATCTGGTTTGGAAAAAGGAGTCTGTTTAACACAAAGATTCACTGATTCAATCCAGTGGTTTCTTGTTACGGGCCCCCTGTTATGTTTGGTAGAAACGGAGGATGTAAAAATATTTTGAGACTCTTTGTTCCAAAACAGCTCCCATAGATTATACTTACCATAGATAGATATCCATTTTAATTCAGCTTTAACATTGCACACATCACTCAGACACAGCAAAAGATGTTTTTGACTATAAAACAGCAGCATCGAAGGAGGACTGAAATGTTTCTCAGTGGTGGCTGCAGGACACAGTTCAGTGGCACTGGTGAAAGACAAATGTGAGGAGAATTGTGATGAGCAGGGAGGATTATTTTAGGAATGAGGAAGGGATGGAGGGAGATAGAGCAGCTGAGGAAGCAATAAAACAAGGATAGAGGAAATGGGTGAGGAAGGGGTTAAAATGGGGGAAGGGTGTTCAACCTTGGCCCCGGGATGTTTTGAACTCCGGTGTGAATGTGTCCTCTGTTCAGGATCCACAAGGGAAGAGTGTTCCACCCTCCTCTAGCTTCATATACTAGTTTCATGTTGGTCAATGAACCCGATACTGTGCGTACATCTCCCGTCCCCTTTCCCCGTTTCCCATCGTGGCTTTTCTGTCAGTTTAATAAAAGCTGTCTGGACCAAAATGCCGAAAATCATCTAACACACACGCACAACAAGCTCTGAGGTTTTAGCAGTCAGATCACACAGCATGGATTGTACAGAGCAAACTGAGTGAGTAGACTGAGTGAGTCAGATTTAGCTGTCTAATGGGAAAACCCAAAGTGTCTGCTGTTTAATGGGGAGAAGGAGACGCAGGAAGGTATGGAAAACTAATCACAGGTGTGTGTGTCTGTGTGTGTGTGTGTGTGTGTATGTACGTGTATATGTGTGCGTGTGTGTCTCCCCCTTCAAAGTGCACATTAGTTAGAGACACACACACCAGAAGAATGATCAACTTTCAGCCATTTCAGGCAAACAGGAGCTACTTGTTTTGACTGGCTGGCAGGTGTTCCCAAAATCCATGACTTAAAGGGGACGGAACATGCTTTTTGTGATTTTCTGTCATTCATATACTGTTATGTTGGATGTTAAACATGGTCAAAGTTCCAAAACTTGAGGTGAATCTATGTAAAAATGCCCCCTGCATCAAAAGTCAGGGCTTCAGCCTGCTCTCAACACTGTTTGCAAAGCTACTATATCCCTGTCGAACTGACGTCAGATCATTCACACATTCCTACAATTGGCCGTCTGTTCCACAGCCTTCATTGCTAAAGTTGTTTCATGGGTTGTTCAGGTTGTCCACTTGAATATTTCAGATTGGATTCAGGCTACAGAATGCACGGATTTATTTGAGAAGTTTGTATTTCAAGTAAAGAATGATAAATAGAGGCAAAATCTGCAGACAGGAAGCTTCCATGAGCTAACCAATCAGAACAGAACAGGCTCATTGGGAGGGGGGCCTTAAAGAGACAGGAGCAAAAACAGCCTGTTTCAGACAGAGGCTAAACTGAGGGACTGCATACAGGATCAGTATAGGATAAATAAGGAGTTTTTTGAGCTGTAAACCATGCAAAGATTCCAGTAAAGCCCCAGAATATAAATATAGACCTGAAAATGTGCATATGTTCCCTTTAATTATTCTCTCTTCTACAGACACAAATCCCAACATTTCTTAAACACTAGTTATGGTCAGCATTTTTTTCTGCAATGGACATTCAGTGTAATTACATTTAGCAAATACTTCTGTACATAGTAGTTTTTACTGTAAGCGGCGGAGTCCGCCAGTCCCGTGCTGGTTTGCACGGCCTGCAAACCGATGATACGCAGATGATAATGTTTTGTACTGTGTGACCGATTCTGTCCAACAGCCATCATGAAATTACAACTCTCCTTTAATGCACTGCAAGATGCACTTATTCATCTTAAATTGGTACCCAATGAAAATAAAAATGCTGTGTTCCAGATCCAAAGATATAGATTATAATCATTTCTATATCTCTACTTTAACTTTTACTTTAACTGTTTAACTTTGAGAGGGTCACAGAATATAAATATCTTGGCATCTGGCTTGATGACAAACTTACATATTTTAATATCACATAGAAATCCTTCTAATTTAGCTACGACAAAAGCTCGGCCTGTTGTAAAGAAACAGAAGCAGCTTCCCTCTGACCTGTAGAAAGAGGGTTGTTGATGCAGTTTTCCTGTCAGTTCTGGATTATGGGACTGTCATTTATCGACATGGTGGCTGCCTCCACTGTGAGGCCCCTAGAGTCCACTTACCACTCGGCCCCCTGGTGACAATTACAACACTCACCACTGCATCCTATACGCTAAAGTTGGTTGGCTTTCCCTATCCAAGAGACGTAATAACCACTTATACTTATTTATCCACAAAGCCCCTAGTGTAAAATCCCCAACTTATATATATATAAAAAACACTTATAACTCTGTAACTTCAAGAACATTCTTGATAAATGCTCTCTACCGGTTACTTTCTGTCTGTAATTTCATTTAACTATGCAAGGCGTTAGTGTAAAAGAGCATGTATGCTCAGCCAACCTACTCTGTATGAATAAATAAGTAAAAGCATTCAACTGGTATAACATGGGTTGATTTTTATTATGAAGGAGCCACAGGAATCACCATGCGGTCATCAAAAATGCATCTACATAACCAGACAACCGTCATTTTCAGCACTTTTGGATGTAACCCACATCAGTTTTAAATATTGCAGGAAGTAATGGAACAAGAGGGAGCAGATGTAGTGAGCTGTTAGACGAAGAGCCGCAGGCAACGGGCTGCATAACTCTAACTTCTCAACAAGCCAACTTTACTGTCCTCTGCTGAAACTGCTCACCACGTGTGCAGTATGAAATCAGATTCAGATGGGAAAACAGTTGATTATTGACCGACTTCTTTATTAAAACAACCTGAGTTTGTTTGGCTGCGGTGTAAACAGATACATACAGACCCCCCAAAGTTCCAAAAGATTTTTTTTAAATCTTGTGTCAACTTATTATCTTGTTACTGACCGATTTTCTTTCAACCAACTACTCAATTAATCAAATAATAATTTCAGTTTTTTCAGTTTCATTTTTTTTCATAATACAAACAAAATGTGGTTTGGGGTTTTCCACCTCCGAAGTAACCAGCAGTACAGAGGACATACAAGGACACCGACAGCAGTGTGAACACAGAATAACTCGCAATATAAACCAGAAGATATGCTACATAAACAAACTTTCAGAGCCAAGACAAGCCTTTTTGTGTGTGAAGTCATCTCTGTACAAAAATCTGTTGAACGAGCCTGCAGGGACAGAGCAAGACACACAAACACGCCTGTGCTGTATAAGCCGCACAGAGCAGAGGCCGTCAACCAGAAATCAAAAGTAAAAACTGTTTTGGCGTCTGCGCTGTGTGAGTAAGTTTCATTGAAATTAATCAATTTGCTATATGCTAGCTATGACAGTTGTCAATACACAAACGAAATGTGCCATAAATTAGGTTAGTATTCCTATGGAAGCCAAGTGTTAATGTTTTCCTTAATACATCCATGAGGTTGCTGTTGTCACTCTTCTTGCCTGTAGGTGGCGCAGGTTAGAAATCGATCCCTATTTACTATAAAGTGCGCTGTTTATCTTCTGACATTTTATTTGATTGTCCAAATGCTGAATGTGTAAATTTATCCACTATATAGCACATAAACGTATAAAAAATTCCACAATGGAACAAAAAATTAATGTCCATAGCATGTATAAAGCATTACATTTACAGATGCGAAAATATCTGTTGTGACTCTAAACATGTTAAAGCTGACTGACAGAATGATGATGATTGATGAGTGTCCAAAATCTCATTGTACTGCTCACTATAGAGTAAAATATTGAGAGTCTGTTATACAGGGAGAAGTGAAGAGTGATTTTGGACACTTCTCAGGTCTGAAAATGCTGCAACTGTACGGTTAGATGATATTTACTTAGTCTGGCTTGTCCTTGTCGATAAAAGTATTTGAGATTCAAAGTCTAGGAGGAGAATATGTGATCTGAGACTTATTTTCATTTAGATCTAATAAATCTCTCAACATGATGAGGTTATATCTTCAGCCAGCATCATCCTCTTGTTTGTTTCTTTTCTACTTCAAATGACTTCTTAGTAAGAAAAATGTCAAACTGTTAACAGTGGAGGGAGCATAAAAGCTTGTCTTCCTGACAAATTGATAAACTTTCAATTACAGAGGCTGATAATCCAATTAGTTTTTCTCTGCAGGTTTGTAATAAAAACAGTCATTATATGGAAGCTTGTTATCTGTAAATGTTAAAGGAATAGCTACAAGCTAACAGAGCAGAAAATAATATCTTTAACTTCATTTCTTTAACTCTCAATTCAACATGATTGCAGAGTTACAAAATTCCTTTTGGAGCACTAAACTGATTTCTGTCCCAAACTCTATACCAACACGCCTGCTGCTCCTTTCTTAACCACGTCAACATTTCCTGAAACTCAAGAACAAACTCTTGATCCTGTTGTTAAGTCATCTGCAGTGATGGACCCATAGATCAACACAATATATAGTATTAATGGTGAAAAATAAATCTTTTTAAGAGTTAAGAGTGTAAGTAAAGGCTAAGTAGCTACTCATCAGTTAGGGTTAGGTTATGGTTTTTGGCTTTGATTTGATTGATAAAGTATTAAAAAAGGGTGGTTGGACTAGAAAAGTTCTACTTCATCCTTCGCCCTTGTCGAACATTGAATGGTTATTATTTGTGTTGCTCACTGAAAGTTTGCTGTTATTTTTATTTGTTTTCTCTCTCTGCCTATATATTTTGTTTTGTTATTTTAACATGTTCGAAATAAAAAAGAATCTAATCTAATCTAATCTGATCTGAGTAGGATCATGCACCGGATTACCTGAGACACAAAAATGAGTAATAGCAGCAGAGTTCATTGGAAATGATTCCTTTTGAAAGTATTCATGCAGATGTACAGATAGAAACCTATAATTATATACTGCTAGAATAACACAGCATTCATCTGTCTGCTCTTGATGCTGCACCAATCAGTACATTTGTATTAACAATGGATATAAAATGAATAACGGCCAGATTACACCAGGCATGGACATGGTGCAACACGTCCAAACCCTGCATAACCAACTGCATTATCACCTGGCAAAACTCAATATGCATGCAGTGACAGAGAATGGAGTTGGTATAGCAGGTAGAAAACCCTGTTCCGCCCGGCCTACGTGATGCACTGCGTCCATGTCTGCTGTATTTCAGCTGTAAGTGTGATGTGGAGGTTGTCACTCATAGAATCATCACCTGACTCTCCAGTTACCTTCAGCTCTATCAACATAGCATTTTATCTTATCTTGAAACTTCATTTAATTGATTTTTTGGCCACTTGGGAGCAGCGCAAACAAGTTGTGAGAGCATTTATGTATAACTTTTTAAGCTGATATTTTGAACTCGTTAGCAAACAGCTGCTTATTTACAGCAGTTAGTCCAATATTCACTCTCTTTTAACTGTTTTGGTTCCTATCAAGTCCTGAGGGAAACATCTGGCTCTTTAGCTGCTAAATGCTCCACTATGTTCACCAGCTAGTTGCTAACTGTGTCTGTTTGCTGTTTGGTGCAGAGCATGTAGTGTACAGTGGGCTTTTAGGGCTTCTTGCTGCAACCAAATACGACACTATGAGAGCTGTGAGAGTGAACTAAAACAGTAAAGTTTTGGGCTTGACAGTTAAACAATGAGCTGAAACTTGCTATGAAGCTCCGTAAAGCTGAGAGGAGCTGCTTAGCCACTGATAATTCTCTGTAGGTTCATCACTATGAGCGACACCTCTCACATTACACATTATTATTATGAAAATATTGATTAGTCTGAATCTAAATATTTGCAACAGTTCATTCTAACGATATTATTATTATACGTGCTGCTTTAATTTCAATCTAGAACCACATAAAACATCTCTGATTAAATACTTCGTTCCTTTGTAACTGTTCAGGATTTACCTCATAAAGTGTTGCTCATTTTTGTGGCAGAGACACTACTTTAGAGTAATGGTTCTCCAGTGATGGTGCTGACATTTCCTGAAGTTACTCCCTGTATGTGTGGAGGATCTCTGCCTCAGACTCACATCAGTAGCATCATGGAAAATATGATTAGGCTCTCATGAATACTTGCTGTTAAGGGGTTTAACTGTACGAAGAAATGCAGAACACTGGCCTTAAAAAGAAATCCCAAAGATTTCCGCTGTTATTAAAGGCATGCACACACAACTGATAAATGGGCTAACTGACCACCAGAACAAACACCAGCACACCACTGTACCCCTCATAAATTCACACACGCACAAGTACGGACCAGAGGCCTGACTGTCAGGTCGACAAGCAGTTTTTAGTCTGTCAGTGTAAATCTGCTCGCCAGCTTGTGTTCATGTTCCAGCCTGTATGATCATACAGCAGTGGTGGTGAGCCATTCTCAAACCATCTACAGGCACATAGCCACTGTGACTGCACACACACACACACACACACACACACACACACACACAAAACTCTTACGTCCAGACTTTGAAGTCATTTCAGCTCCTCACTGCAGACTACAGGCTCTGCTCTGTCTGGCTCCGTCTATCCTGGCAGCCTGTATGTTCCCTTATGTTGGATGCCATACTTCAGTGTGTGTGTGTGTGTGTGTGTGTGTGTGTGTGTGTGTGTGTTTTACAGAGGGTCCTTCTCTGTTTACTCAACACCAGGACAGAAACCCATCAGTAAAGTACTGTAAAATACTCCAGGCAAGCTATACCAACATGCACCAGATGTGACAGCCCTCTGCAATAATTAATTTGGATGATGGAGGTTTTGCTCTCGGGCTCTTGTGAAAGAATATAAAGCATACAAATTGAAGACAAGGAAAAGCTCTGCACCTCAGCTTCCATTAAAGCCACAGACTGAGCTCTGTGCAGAGAAACGTCCCCCAGATGCACACTGTACTCCCCCCGCTTTCCTCCCCCTCCACGTAAACACAAGCGCGGTTCACCAAAAACCATTAGTGGAGATAAGAAGCCTCAAATACATGCAAGAACTGCAAAATAAAAACCTACAAAAAACAGAAAGCGTTGACTATAAATCCAGCATTAAAACGGCTATATATCCCATTTTCATCAGACTGTCTAAAGATAGCCTGTTCGATTATTTGATCCGGACCAGAAGAGTAGAGAAGTAAACGGGGGTGAATGTGGGCCCTTTTTTATCGGTCCTTACCTTCGTACCCGGCGCAGAAGCACAGCTGGACAAACAGGAGCACCAGCGGCCACATGTCCATATTGAGAAGCGGGACAGACGCTCTTCAACATGTGAAGGGAGCTTGCAGGAAAACTTCCAGCGCATTCCTGCTTTCCAAAGACCCGCCTCTTGCTCCAGAAACAAGGGAGGATTCTCCAAACACAGTCAGGCTGACCGGTATGAGGGAAGGCAGATAGTGAAGGCTTTGCCAACCCCTGTTGGTAAACTGTGACATGTATTCATCATCACCGCAAGGGACTGAACTAATAATAAACCCACTTATTAAAGTTATTTTACTCATTAAAGTCTCTGATCTCATGCACTCTGAATGTTTATTTACCCAGTTAGTTACTGCACATAAGTATGATTTAGAGGTACCTGAGTACTCATAAATACTCAACATACAAATAATGAACAGTTTATAAAATATTATCCAGTGTTTCCGAACCTAGGGGTCGGGATCCTGTGAGGGAGTAGCAAGAAGGGTCTGAGGGGTCCAGAGGACAGAGTTAGAAAATATATACTACTTATATACTTATAAATACTAATTATTTTACCCTCTTCTAGCCTTTAAAAATACTTTAAATTAAACAATCTGATAAGGATTAAAAAAACACCTTTGAGATGAGCTGCTAATGTCCACATTATGGCCATACCTGAGGGTTACCTAAGGTTATTTTACCTGAGGGGTCACAGGTAGACAGTGTGTTATTTTAAAGGATCATTGTGTAGAATTTAGTGGCATCTAGGACTTGACAGAAATTGAATATAATATTCATAAGTATGTTTTAATTAGTGTATAATCACCTGAAACTTAAGAATCGTTTTTGTTAGCATAGAATGAGCCCTTTATAGCTACATAGGGAGCGGGTCCTCTTCCACAGAAGCTGCCACGTTGCACCGCCATGTTTCTACATTAGCCCAGAACAGACAAACCAAACATTGGCTCTAGAGAAGGTCTTTTGCGTTTTCCACAAGTTTCACGGCCACCATAGATTCTCCTACACGCTTGGAAGGGGAGGGGGATTCAAGTGATTGCAATTTGCAACCTCACCTAGATGCCATTAAATGCTACACACAGGTCCTTTAACTTACACTGTTAATTAATTAATCATGCTCTTTGATCAACTTGTCTAAAATGATAATAAGCCATTTGTGGACTGAACTATTTTGTTCGTGAGAGAAGTTATCGCAAACATGAACTGTGTGTTTTATCTCATGCATGTTTTTCATTAGTTTCTGGTCTGCAAATGAAAAATATACATTAAAACTGCCTAAACTGCTAGAATTTGTACACATGAAAGACACTCTATATTAACAGAGCAAGACAGCAAGGCTTTCTTGATATTTTGGATTTTGACTGACATGTTTGTTTGATGAGTATTTTTATTCCCTCTCAAGTGAGGAAATCTTGCTAACCTGATTAGCTGAATCTTGCTAGCCTTGCTAGCATAATAGTACTCTTGTTTCTTTACAGTTAGCAAATGAATAACACTCAGGATTCAGCTTGAACAGCAAATAATGATGTTATTAGTTACATCAGTGCTTAACCCTCCTGTTGTCCTCGGGTCAATTTTGACAAAATGTCTGTTGTCGGTATATTTAAGTTAAGTTTCATTCTATATTTTCAATTAGTTATGCGTGTCCCACAGCAATGGCTCGGCTGCCTCCCAGCAGTGCCTGTAAACCCAGTTTGGAAACCACTGTGGTAAATGATTGTGTTGACCATAGGGTGTTGACAAATGTTTGTGAGAATACTTCCTGTTTTGATGTTGGTTAAGTATTCAGTTTTAACAAGACTAATTGCCCTAATTAGAGAGCTCCACTCGCTCTTTAGGACTAGTCATTACTGTATGTTACAGAAGCTGTTGAATATCTCTATTCTCTTCTGCTTTACACAAACACACCACCATCACCACTGAAAAGCTCCAACATCACATTGGTGCACAAGTTTACTCAGTTTTACTGTTTGCTAATGATGTGAATATCTAACAGGAAGTTGGATGAGTTTTTTCCTACCAAGGCTTTTCTGGTTAAATGTATAGTGACCATACTGTAAGCAAAACTGCATGTTTCTCCAATAGTAGTGGGAGAGGTATTGCAGGAGCAGTATTTTATAGTATATTTTTTTAGCATATTAGATTTATTCCGGCTTGATAATTATATAGAGGCTTTCTACAGCGGATTATTACTCTGTTTCATAAGAGGTGCCCACATACACAAACACACACAGCAGGAGAGCCGGGTGAAAGTACAGAAGTGTTGAAAGACTAATCAGTGTTTAATTTTCTCCTCCACAAGCAAGAGGTTGGTTAAATAGACCCTGTGTAGCCTGTGAGGGGGCGAGTCCACACATGAACATGTTGAAGTGTTCCTTGTCTTGTCAGGAAACAGGAAGGGGAGGTGTGTGGTGCAGCAACTGCGAGAGGATCTCCTGATCTGTAATTACATGTGGGTTCAGCCAACTGTTACGCCTGTTCGGACAGAAATGTCCCTCTCACTCAGGTCAGGTGAAGAAACGGTTAACTGACTCCATCATTGCACTCCTGGCTCTGAAGGAGAGGTCTGCCACTCTGATGTGGTGTTACAGCCAATGATTTTGGATTAAGATTGTCTCTGTGTTTTGTTTTGTTGTGTTTACCTGTTGTTTACACAGATTTACACTCTGCAGGTGTTCTCTTTGTGTATGTTTTGAATAATTCCCTATGTTTAAACATTTAAAAGCATTGTTCCTAATCCACCTAAATACCTCCCTCCTAACCAAACATTCACTGCACTGACACAGTGTGTAATTACTGCAGGAGTTTTCTCACCATGAAAGTAGTGAAAAGTATGTAGAAAGATAAGTGTTTTTTAATTTACAGGTGGGTGACAAATTAAAGAAAAAAACAACATAAAGTGTCTTAGTAAGGTGTTGGGCCACCATGTCACCAACTTCAGTGTGCCTTGGCATTGATTCTACAAGTCTCTGAAAATACTGGAGGGATGAGCACCATTCTTCAAAAAGATATTCCCTCATTTGGTGTTTTGTTGATGGTGGTGGAGAGCGCTGTCTACCACGTCAGTCCAAAACCTCCCACAGGTGTTCAATTGGGTTGAGATCTGGTGACTGGGAAGGTCATAGCATATGATTCACATAATTTTCATACTCATCAAACCATTCAGTGACCCCTTGTGCTCTATGATTGGGACACTGTCATCCTGGAAGAGACCACTCCCATCAGGATAGAAATGTTTCATCATAGGATAAAGGTGATCACTCAGAATAACTTTGTATTGATTTGAGGTGACCTTTCCCTCTAAGGGGACAAGTGGACCCAAACCATGTCAGAAAAATGCCCCCCAGATCCCCTCACTGAAGGGGTCAAGCATTCAGACCTGTACCAGTTTATCCTTTAATTTATCACCTGTCTGTATGTACAATCTGAACATTTAAATCAAAACATATCATCTTATTCATAGACAATAATTTAACAATATCCACTCAGAAACAAGGCACACACTCAGCAATACAAATAAACATTTATGAGAACACAAAGAATAAAATACACAATTAGCCTTAAAAACTTATACAGACTTTTATATCAAAAAGTTGTAATGTTTTCAGTAAGTTTTAATGTTTTAAAAAAGGAAGTGGCTATTGGTACAAATTCCTCCGTGTCAGTGGTACATTTATTGTTTGTACGGGGTTAATAAACATGCACATCGGTATTGATTGCACAAGATCACGTGATCAAATTCAAATTGTTTTAAAATGGAGAAATGTTTTTGCTCGCAGGTGATACACCAATCCTTCCCATGGTTTTGGTTAAAATAGTTGGGTTTAGGCACAAAAAGCACTTGGTTAGGATTAGGGAAAGATCAAGGTTTGGGTTAAAACAGTAAAATTAGGTAAAAATGTTCCATTAACAGCGCTAAAATGCCCAATGTGATGATAAAAGATATCCAGCAAGAATGCCCCGTTTAACAGCACTAAAATGCTCGAAGTCTGTTCCCCCCTAAAATAATGTCCCGCTCCTGTTAAAACTGTGTTTATGTACCAATAGAACAATCTACTATCAGCACGGAAAACCAGTCTGGACCAACGGCCTGTGGACTACTGACACAGAATCCCATTCCATGTCAATAGTCAGTAAATTATTGCACCAGTTCCGTAGTTGGTACCTTTAAAAAAAAGACCAGTATGTGTCCAGTATTACCAACTGTTACACTTTAGTTTGACTCAGATTTACATTTTTAAAAGACAAGTCTGATAATATTTCATATTTTCAACATATTTCCCATGAAATGCCCAAATCGTTTTTTGATCCAACTAACAAGTGTAGCTAAAGCTGGATATAATTTATTCATCTGTTCCACAGACCTGCATCATTATCTAAAAATGACTAAGAGCACATCAATGAGCCACATCGCTGCACTGGGTGTCATGTTGCTTCGTTACCATGAACGTGGGCACTGTATTTTATTTTGAGTCAATCCCTGTCAATTACTGAGACTTTTAAAGTGGACATAAGATGCACATTTTCAGATCTGTATTCATATTCTGGGGCTTTACTGGAATATCTTTGCATGATTTACAGTTTAAAAAACTCCTTATTTATCTTATACTGACTCTTTATGCAGCCCCTCAGTTCAGCCTCTGTCTGAAACAGGCCTTTTTATTTAGCTCCTGTCTCTTTAAGGCGCTCCTCTGTTGAGCCCACTCTGTTCTGATTGGTCAGCTCCTGTCCCTCGACAGACTTACAAACAATAGTCGTAGGATTTCACTTCAAATTCACACAAATCCGATCCAAAAAATGCGATTGGACAACACGAACAACATTAACAACCATAACAACAAAGACTATGGAACAGACGCCCGTTTGTTGCGCGTCATCGTGAGGAGGAAGTAGAGGTAACTTTGCAATCAAATCGTTCAGAGCAGGTTGAGCCCTGACCTTTGACTTGAAGGCGGCATTTTAAATACGTTCAACACAAGTTTTGGAACTTTGACCATGTTTAACATAAACATCCGACATTATAACAGTATATAAATGACAGAAAATCACAAAAAGCACGATATGTCCCCTTTAAAAGTTAAATGACATATCTGTGACGTATTTTTCAAGAGGCAGTCAGGATGTCAGACTAACTAACTGGTCTCTTCCCGGAATTTGACTTGTTTTTTGACAATAAATACATATAAAACGTTTACCGACACTCTGGCGGCTGATTGGTTGGTACGAGTCTGTGTGTTCTTTCAGCTGAGGGATGGCGTTTGATGATGTCATTGCAGGTCGAGGTACTGCGGCAGCACGTCGTTCCAGAACTGTTGAGGGTCGTCAGGTTTCGTCTCCCCTGCTGCTCTCTGCTTCGTCCTCGGCGCTGGTTTGGGCGTTTCTCTCTCCTTCCTGTCTGGAGGAGCAGATTTAGGAGGCGATTTGTCTTCTTCTTTTGCTTTTGCCAATTTTACCTTTTTCTTTTCTTCTTCCTCCTCCTCTTCCTCTTCTTCCTCCTCTCCTGCCTCTTCATCATCTTCTTCTTCTCCTTCCTCCTCCTCCTCCTCCTCTTCCTCCCCCACTTTTGGATTTCCCTCTTTTTCATTCTCATCTTCCTCCTCTTCCTCACTTTCCTGTTCCTCTTCAGCCAGCTTTGCAGCGTTTCCCTTGTCCTCACTCTCTTCCTCTCCCTCCTCTTCTTCACCCTCCTCTTCCTCCTCTTCACTTGCTTCTTCTCCCCCTTTGTTAGCTTCTTCCTCACCTTCCTCACTCTCCTCTTCTCTCTTACTTTTCTTGAGTCTTGTCTCTGTTTTCTGTTTAATCTGCGTGTCATTCTCTTCTTCATCTTCCTCTTCCTCACCCTCCTCTTCTTCCTCCTCCTCCTCCTCTGTCTCTACCATGACCTTTTCTTTAGCTTCCATGCCGTTATCTTTTCCTTTTATTCCTTCCTCCGCACCTTCACTCTCTTCCTCTTCTCCTTCCTCCTCTGCAACCTCTTCCTCACCCTCTTCTTCCTCCTCCTCACCCTCTCCTTCTTCCTCCTCCTCTGCCGTCTCTTCCTCCTTCCCTGTACCCTCCTCTGTTCCCTCATCTTCCTCTTCCTCACCCTCTTCCTCCTCCTCCTCCTCTGCCGTCTCTTCCTCCTTCTCTGTACCCTCCTCTGTTCCCTCATCTTCCTCTTCCTCACCCTCTTCTTCCTCCTCCTCCTCTTCTGCTGTCTCTTCCTCCTTCCCTGTACCCTCTTCCTTTTCCTCATCTTCCTCACCCTCTTCTTCCTCCTCCTCACCCTCTCCTTCTTCCTCTTCCTCTGCCGTCTCTTCCTCCTCCTCTGTTCCCTCCTCCTTTCCCTCATCTTCCTCTCCCTCACCCTCATCTTCCTCGTCCTCTGCTGTCTCTTCCTCCTTCTCTGTACCCTCCTCATTTCCCTCATCTTCCTCTTCCTCACCCTCTTCTTCTTCCTCCTCCTCTGCCGTCTCTTCCTCAGGCCCTCCCTCATCCTCCTCCTCCTCCTCTTGCCCCTCATTTTCCTCCTCTTCACCCCCTTCCTCTTCCTCCTCAGCCTCTTTCTCACTCCTCTCATCTACAGATGCCTCTTCCTCATCTTCCTCGCCCTCTTCCTCTTCTCCAACAGCCTCACTGTCTTCCTCCTCATTTTCAACACTCACTTCATCCTGTTTCTGATCATCATCATCATCATCATCATCCTCTTCTTCATTCTCATCTGTCCCTTCATCCTCTGAGTCTTTCTCCTCATCCTCACTTTCAGTGGAATCTTCATCATCTCTTTCCTCTTCAGTTTCACCTTCTTCATCAACATCGTCATCATTTTCTTCTTCTTCACTCTTTGCAGAATCAGACTCTGCAGCATCACTTCCCTCCTCCTCCTCCTCCTCCTCCAATTTAGACTCTTCGCTCTTGCTGCTAGCCGCACTTCCTGACTCTTTGCCACTTTCATCTTCTTCACCATCACTCGCCTCACTTTCCTCTTCTTCCTCTTTATTGTCTTCCTCACTGGACTCCTCTTCACTTCCACTTTCCTCCTCCTCCGCTGCTTCAGATTCCTCGCTGCTTTCTTCTCCCTCTTCTTCCTCCCCTTCAGTTTCTGTAGCATCACTCTTATCGCTTACTTCAACCTCTTCATCATTGCTGGATCCTGTTTCCGCCTCTTCTCCCTCCTCAGTTGCATCGTCTTGCTCCTCTTCGCCCTCCCCAGAGCCACTCTCTTCTTCAGCCTCTGTGACATCACTCCTTTCACTTTCCTCCTCCTTTTCTTTGTCCTCCACATCGCTTCCACTTTCTCCCTCTTCATCTTTTTTCTGCTCCTCAGTGTCTGTTTCTTCTCCCTCATTATCCTCATCCTCTTCAGAAGCCTTATAGGTTGTGTCATCTTCATCCTCCTCTCCTTCATGTTCTTGTTGGGAAGTTTCTGTGTTTGTGCTGCTCTTTTGCACCTCTGCTTGTGAAACGTCTTCACCTTCAAACTGCTCAGATGTGTCACTTTTCATCGCCTCCCGCTCTGACTGATCATGAGTGGTACAATAACTTTCTTCTTCTTTGACTACATTTCCTGACTCTGTATCTTTGCTGTTGCTTTCTTCTATTACATTTGATCCTTCCACTGAAGACAAATGTGACAATGTCGAGGAGAATGACGGCTGCATAATTGCAGTCTGCTTTGTGAACTGGTTCGCTCGGCTAGATGTTTTAGGTGGTGTAGAGGTAACTGTGTCACTCTCAGAGTGAAAACCCCTCACACTTGTCAACGCTTCACTAATGACATCTATCGCTGCACCTGCCATCCCTACAGCAGGAAGAACAGAGGCTGCATCACTGAGAATTTCGCCCCACCTTGGTTTTTCTTCTGTCAGGCACTGAATATCATCTCTGTCTCTTTCAGAAACAAGCAGATCTCTATCAACAGGTTCAAAGCCTTGAAGGGATTTGGCATCACTGACGGAAATCACCTCTGTTCTCGCAGGGTTCTGTGAGGAGATGGGGGTAGAGACCACTTCAGTAGGTGCATCCTGCTGTGATAACAGCTGGCTGGAGCCTCCACGGAGATTACTCTTTGGCTTGGCCCTAGTATTATCTTTAGTGTCTTCATCAGCTTCATCTTCACCTTTGATTTTCTCTCCTTCTCCTTCTCCTGGCTTTGTTTTTGCCTTCAGTTTAGATTCTTTTACCTTCTTTTTCTCATTTAGACTAGCGCTGTCATCATCGGGCAACTTCTGCTTATCAACAGGTTTATCTTTAATTTTTTGAGCTGTGTTCTTGGCAAAGTTTAGCTCATTTTCTGCACCCTTCCCTTTGCTTCTACTTTTAACTGGAGTTTTGACTGGTGTGGATTTGACCTCTTGAGGTTTCCCTTTAACTTTCACAGGGGTAGATTTTACACCAAGAGATTTCTTAGATTTAGCCTGAACAGGTGTGGTGAAAGGAGTGGTTTCTTTTTTCACTGGTGGTGATTTAACATCCTGCGCTTTACTTTGACCTTTAGATTTAACCTTGTGCAGATCTTTTGTTGGAGTCGATTTGACCTGCTGTGTCTCCTGTTGCACCTCCATTTTAACAGGTTTGACATCCGCGGTTTTATTCTGGATTTCTGCATGATTGCTCTCTTCCTCTGCAGCATTTTCTACAGATGACATATTTCCACTTTTGACAGACATGCTGGTCATATCATTTCCTGTAGTGACCTCAATAACAGGGGATGTCTTGTCTAAAGCTGGTGATTTTCTTTTCTCCTTTTTCTGTGAGCCTGTTGTCTTTTTCAAGTCATCATTAAAGGAGCTAGCTTTCACGTCGTCTCGATTCACAGAAGTTTCTTTTAAATTTCTATTTCTCCTGGCATTTCCTTTCACCTCAGACAGTCTCTGTTGTGGCTCAGTCAGTGTCCTCCAGACAGTCTTTGAGCTCAATTCTGACGACTTGCTTTGTTTTGATGTACCAGATTTAAAAGGAGAGAGCTCTTGAGAGAGTTTTTGAGTTTGTCTGTCTCCTTGAGTTTTGATTGTATTGGCGTGTTTGGTGATGTTTTCTTTGCCTTTAGATGTCTGTTTGGAGTTTTTTCTAATGTTCTTTAGCAGAGACACTTCTTTCTTTAAGGAGCTGGAGCCTTTCAGGGGCTCTGTGGATAAGGCCTTGTGAGGGTTTTGTTCTGCCTTCCCATTGGAGAAAAGCTGTTCAGCAAAGTCCTCTGCCTCTTTCACAGCTCTTCTAAGAGCTCTGCCCTTTTTCTTTTCCTGTAATGAATCACAGAGAAAAGTTTTTTGTAAAATATAAAAAAATATATAAAAACATTTTTAAAAAATAATATATAGTAATAAAAAAATAAAAATAGAATCAGGCAGAGAAATGTCATATGCTATTAATACTGTGTTTAAAAAAATAAAAATGTATAAATATAGCAGCAGACCTGCAATCAATATGACTGGATATGTAATTGTGGTGTTTTATGTTTATTTTATTGCCAAATGTCATCTCTAGTTTAAGAAAGTGGTTTCTTGGTCAATAACATAAATGTCCCTGGAGCAAAAATAATGTTTACCTACATGAGCAGAATCAGAACCAGTTTGTCTGGAGACAGGTTTCATTCATTTTTTCTAGGTGTACAGTATATGTCATTCATTAAAAATGTTTAAAAAGATCTTTTGAAGACAGTGAACAATATTGATGCCAGTGTATGTTTTGGATAACATCTGTCTAGCATCTTCTGCACATGTACCAATATAATTTTGTACAGTACAATTTAATCTTTTCTTCTCTGTTTCTCTGCAGTATGAGTAGGTTTGAATGATAACACCAAGAATATCATTCATAGCCAATATGTTATGTACACACATAACAACATCAACAAATCTGTCATCAGGTTTAAATACAGAAGTGGGCGCAGAGGTAGAGAAAACCATGGAGATGATTGAGAAAAGAACGGGAATCCTGATTTTTCCATCTGTGCTGGAGATAAACAGAAGGTGGTTAATTAGGGGTCAGTGAGGTGTGATGTTAAACAGCTTCATTTAATCACGGTCACGGCAGAGTTTCTGATGCTTCAGTGAAGGTTTAACAATCATAAAGATTCTTATGTATGATTCTTAAAATGTTTTTAGCTCATAAACAATCATTTAGCGACTATTCAAAGTAATATTCTCTGTCTCACTTTAAATCCTGTATGTGTATGAGCAAACACGTAGATGCACAAACAGACATGAGCCTATTTAACACTACAACTAAGACTGAAACGGGTTACTACGCACCACATGTTGCACTGCGACACACAACATTGTTGGTGACTCTTTCACAGCTTGCTTCATCACTAGCTGTGGAAACACTGATGAGATGTGGCAAGATTCCTGCCAGCTTTTCTAAGAAATTGTATGTTTTGTGTGCGTGTGTGTGTGTGTGTATCTGAGCCTGAAGCCCAAACAGATTTGTGTATTGGCAAGATCCTAATCTCTGAATCTGCTTTGAGGAGATTCACTACACACATTCCTGGTCGAAAAAAAGCAAATTCAGATGGTACAGAAATAAGACACCAAAAGACCAGATTCAATTAAACTCGATGAGTAAACATTTTGCCTTCGTGTTACACCAAGTGGAAAATGCCTCCACAGGCATATACACACATGCTTGTAAGAACACACACCCACATGGATACCGAATGTATGCTGAGCTATGCACATTTCCTGGAAAAGTCAGTGAGCGTTCAAAGTCGCTGCTTCCTGCCCTGGAGTGCTCATAATGTAGACCAAAACCAAGGAGTCTCAAGAGCAAAATAATGTTCTACAGGCTTTGGACAAAATTATGTGTTTAAAGTTGAACCATAGCACAATGGGCTATTTAAAAAATACACTGATCTCACCATATTTGGCAAAAAGTCACAGTTCTCAGAGGTATTCTCCTCCACATCTTCTATGACCATTTTTCTTTCAGATTCTCCATCTGAAACAAAAGACACAGTATAGTTAAACTGCTGTACACTACAGCACCTATTTTTATATTTTCATGGGAGTGCAAGATCAACCTCAGCTCAAAAACAGAAAGCTGCTAAAATTATATGTTTAAAATACCTGTTTGTGGCGAAGCAGGATGCTCTTCCTCACTGAGATGCTTATTGGAAACATGACTAGGGGGTCTATTGGGGCTGCAGGGTTCTTTAGGTGGTAGAGGAGACTGCGTTTTGTCACTTAGTTTTTTTCTTGCAGTCCTTTTAGGGGATACTGGGATGTTAGGGTTACGTTTAGTTACAGACTTAGGTGACAATAAGGGAGAAGGCACCTCTTTGGATTTAGACTTAGAGGGGGTGGTGGAAGAGGTTTTATTCTGAGGCGTGCATGATGACTGAGAATCTGGGCTTGATGGCTTAAAGGATAACACTGGACTCAGAGGGGATTTGGACGGAGATCTGGGGGAGATCGGTGGGCTTGGTGTTACTTCTGATTGAGATTTGGGGGATGATGACGAATTAGTCGAATCGTTTGAAGGATGTTTAGGGTTAAGAATATTTCTGGATTTCTGCCAAGAGGTGTTGAGGAAGCCTGCACTGAGACGAGGGAGGTTGTCGAACATCTCCCCAAACAGCTCGACAGAACTTTCCTGAAAGACAGAGAGGAAAAACAGAAAAAGCATTACTGAGTCAGGTTTGAGACTCATCTACAGAGCTCCCCCAGACAGGCACTCAGTGGCACTGCAGCAGAGCTACAATCTGGTGCAACACTGCACCCTGCTGGACTTAAAACATGACTACAATCATCTCAAACAGACTAGAAACTGTCTTGAAGTTAGATTATGACCACAGTTGCTAATGGTTGGAAATAACAGCTATCTAGTTTTGGAAGCTGGCTTTATCTTTAAGATCAGTGCTGGGGTGTTGGTTCTTACTTTTTCTCTGTGGCGGGCTCGAGCAGCTGGGGCCCCTTGTGGGGTTGTAACTACTGGAGTAGGATCATACAAAGGGTCTAGTTGGAGAATTTCTGTGCAATTTGACTCCATAATATTCTCAGTGATTGGGACATCCATCTCTGGTGCCACTTCTGGGCTCTCTGGTGGTCTGGGTACAGCCAGTACCAGCATGTGGTTTCCCCCACAGGACACCTAAACACAAGAGGACACATGGACTGTTTACAACTGTGAACTGTGTACTTAGCTTAGTGATTCACAATCACTGTACTCAGCCACTCTTTACTTTCATTTACATAACATTTTAGACCAGTTTGAAACCAGTATTTGAGGGTTCATTGTCTTGCTCAAGAACACTTCAACATGCACATAGGTGAAGATGGGGACCCTGTTGTTTGGTAGAAGATCTGCTCTACTATGTAATCCACCACTGCAGCCCTTCATACTTACGAATTGTACGCTGTACTTGAGAAAACGTGTGCAAGGTGTCGGGCTGAACTGGTTGATGAAGTTCTCCTCCCCTAACCCCAGTTTTCCATGGCGACCATCGCCAAAAGTGTAAAGCAGCCCACTATCTGTAGAAGAGGAAAAAATGCATTCAAGTTTGAAGATTATATTTAAGGTCTGCTGCACTACTCAGGTGTAATAATCATACAACTATTTAACTGCACTGTAAATTGGGGTTGAAATGCTGATTAAGTAACAAGGCAGACTAGGTGGATCAGTGTTTCAAGATCAGAAAGTAAATCAGAATTCAATCCATAAAAAATACATTATTGCAACTAATTCAGGAGCTTTGTGCAAGAAGAGACAATGGAAATTAATATTTAACACTATCATAGAGACTAGAGAGAGGTTAAAAGACTGCTTACTTGTGATCACAGCAGTGTGGTTTTCTCCGCAGCTGATGTGCTTGATGCCACTGTTACAAATGTGCTCCAGTGGTTTTGGCAAATCAGCTTCAAACAGAAATGTTCCATGGCCCAGCTGACCGTGCTGACCCCGGCCAAATGTGAACACGTTCTCCTCTTACACAGCAAGAACAGACAGTAAAATAGATTATGCTCATTACTAGGCTAGGAAGTTAAATATTTGTGTTTCTTATATACTATATATTAATCATAATTAGAGGTGTCAGTGGACACAGTGTAAGTACTGTCCAATAATACTGATACCTGTGAGTGCCACAGTGTGCTCCCCTCCACAGCACACCTGGGTGACACGACTGAGGATGCCCTGCACCCGCTGAGGGACTCTGTGATTGGCCAGTTGTCCCATCTGGAGACCAAGCCTTCCGTTCGCACTCTCACCAAACGTATAGAGGTCTCCATCCACTGGGACAAAGCCAACATATCATTTACAATCAAATCTGATCAAATGACCACGTCAGCAAAGCTCAAACTAAGAGAACTTTTACAGATAGAAAAATTATTTGCCTCATCAAAGCTTGTTTGATTGATTAAACTAGTTCACTCAAGTGTGAGCTGTGTTTGGATGAACTGTGTTTCACCTGTGACAAACGCTGAGTGCTGGTACCCACAGGACACCCATGTCACCGCTTCCCCAACATTCACCTCTCTGGGTTCTGCTGCAAACGTCTCGTCCCCCAAACCAATCTGACCCACAGAGTTGTCTCCCCACATGAACAGCCTCCCGTCCTCTACCAACACACACACACACACAAACACACACACACAATCAGAGGTACATACACACATACATGCAGTTCGGGCCTTGGCCAGATCATCTTGCCTACCAAAAACACTTAAACCATTATTACTTGTCACTTTTCGAACCTGTTAAGGCAGCGGAGGTGTTGCAGCCAGCAGAAAGCATTTTGATTGGTGCATGGTCACAGAAGGGACGCAGCATCTGAAAGGATGTAGTGTTGTTGCAGTGGCCTAAACCGAGCTGCCCCTCCTGGTTACTGCCAGCACCATACACACTACCCTGCCCTAAAAACATACAAATCATGAATTAAATACAAAAACAATTAATTTTGGGTGCTACTGGTCTGTGTCCATGGAAAAATCTTTCATATATCTTACATGTGCAGACAATTGTGTGATCTCTCCCACAAGCAACAAGCTTCGCCTTCTCAGGCTTTAAGGCTAAAAGGGAAATACACAGTCGTTATAAAAACTAAAACAACTTAAAAACACCTAAATTAATGCTTCTTCAGTCAATTTCAAAATAGAGCTGAAACAATTAGTTGATTATCTGATTAGTTGATTGACAGAACAATTTTTATAATTTAATTGTTTAATTGTCAGTTTTCAAGCAAAGCTGCCAAATATTCTCTGGTCTCAGCTTCTCTCTTGTGAGTATTTGCTGCTTTTCTTTGTCTTATGTGATAGTAAACTTAATATCTTTGGGTTGTGAACTGTCTACCAGACAAAACAAGTGATTAGAAGATGTCTGTTTGGGCTTTTTCATTGTTTTTTTTACATTTTATAGAACATTGAGGATTAATTGAGAAAATAACTGGCAAATTAATCATTAATGAAACAATAATCGTTAGTTGCAGCCCTGACTTAAAGTAACTTACCTTTCACAGAGGCAGGTTTGCTGGTAACGGGCTTAAGCCCCAGCCCTAGCTGACCCCATGTGTTACCACCAAACATGAGCAGCCTCCCTTTTCCTGCAGACATAAGAATCATTACTGAGATTACAAGTTTGATTTGGCTACACAATTACACAAATATGTATTGTTAAACATGGTATTCATTAATAAAATATGCATTTGGTGTGTGCACCTGTGATGACAGCAGTGTGCTCTCCACCACATGATATGTGCAGTGGGTGGTCATTCTTCACCCAGAATGTACTTGGCACATTGTCAGCAAAACTGCTTTTTCCAAATGTGAAGAGGGCTCCTGTTTCTGATGACAAATGGGTGATTTTAGACAACCTTGATGAAACTATTGCCATGTGCAGGATGTTAAGACAGTGACTCACTACTCTGTGACTTAACGCCGGCTAAATCCCAACACAATCTGTTGTCAGATCTCAAGCGATTTAAGTAGCAGCAGCAAGACTGAAATAGCAACAGGTTTACTGCACACACACACATACAGTATGTAGAAATCTGTACAGGTGAGTATACCATTCATAAAGCTTTGGCTATAGAGCGCCTAAAGTTATGTGTACAAACGCTCTCACCAGGTATGTTGATGTCGGTCTGTCCCATCTCATCTGCTTTCCCCTCGCACCTCCTCACCGTGAAGCTCGGTGCTGACTGACGGGTAAATGAGGAGGTGTCACAGAGGGGCAGGGCCTTGTAAAGAGGCGAGTTAAAGCCAGTCAGCTGTCATTGACTGAACATAGATTTTACTTAGTTAATTATAAACAACAAATATTGATATAGCTAACTTAATTTTCACTCTTCAGTGTATTTAGTAAACAGAGCAGCATGCTGGTGCCCTAATTGGCAATAATAAAAAAACACTAAAAGAAAAACATAATCAAATGTTTTTTAAAAATATTATTTTAGCCAACTAATAACTATATAATAACTAAGTACATTTACTCAAGTACTGTACTTAAGTACAATTTTGAGGTACTTGTACTTTACTTACTATTTCCATTTGATGCTACTTTATACTTCCACTCTACTACATTTCAGAGGGAAATATTGTATTTTCTACTCCACTACATTTATTTGACAGCTTTAGTTACTTTTCAGATGATGATTTGTCACAATGGATAATATAAGAAGCTTTTAAAATACAACACATTGTTAAAGATGAAACCAGTGGTTTCCAACCTTTTTGGCTTTTGACGTCTTACAAAAAGCAGTGTGTAGTCGGGGTCACATTTCAGATGTCTATGAGTTGTTAACAGCTCCACCAAATAGTGATTTTTCCTCTAAACTTCTCACATGGTTTCATTTCAATAAATGTTCAAATGATCCAATATTTCACCAAAAATCAAAGATTAGAGAAAAAGTCCAAAAACTGAGAACAGATTTGTGTATCAGAACTTTGTTTTCTCTTCTTTCCTCTCCCATCAATCATCTCACGACCCCTCAGATTTATCTGGTGACCCTTTGGAGGTGCCCGACCCCTTGGTTGGGAACCACTGAACTAAACTAGCTAACTGTATATACAGTAGTTGAAACTAGCTCCACCTCCAGCAGCTACAACAGTAACATGCTGTTTACACATTGATGCTTCAGTATTAATAATCTAATGATGTCATATATAATAATAAATCAGTCAGAGGGACCAAATCACTACTTTTACAAAAATACTTTAAAGGCTTTTTGCTGTTAATATTTCTGTACTTTTTAAGTAGCATTTTTCATGCAGGACTTTTACTTGGAGTATTTTCACATTGCTATATTAGTACTTTTACTGAAGTAAACAATCTCAATACTTCTTCCCTCACTGCGGTATCCACAGTTTCTAGTCATGTGTGTAGTTGTGTGTTATTAGCATATAAACACACTCATTGTGTAGTTACACAGAATATTTCAGTGACGACATATTGAAAAAAGTGATAGGCTTTCATCAGCTTCTCTCAGTGTTGGACTTGGAAATGATTTCACACTTCCTCTAAGACTGACGGAGGAAGGGCGAACTGCTGAACTGCTCATGGTCCGGGATTTTAAGATCTACTTGGACAGCGTGACGAATCTTAATTAACAGATACAAAGCAGAATAATAAGTCATTTAAGAAATTATTATTATTTCCACGCAGCATATTCTTCGAGAGATCGCGGATCCATCTGAGTGCAACATGAGGACTTTCCTGGTCCTGTTAATGGTGTTAATTGCCTCAGTGGACCACCTGAGGAGGTAGACAGTGCTGGAGCATCTGAAGTCCTTAAGGCATAAAAACAGGAAAGCAAGTTGTATAGGTAAGCATAATCCCTCTGTTAACTAGCTGGCTAAGATGTGAAATTCTACTCAAAATGTTACCAATTTACCAATTAAAATAGTGTTTATGAGCTGCCCAGCTAACAGCTAACAGCTAACAGCTAGCTAATATCCTCACCAAGATGATACTTATAGTTCTCTACATATAGAAGCAAAGCTAGCCAGCTGAAGTCAGGCTATCATTTAGGTCCTGGTCTTGGAAACATTTATAAATCATTGCCTTTTTGGTGTGTGTGTGTGTGTAGATAAGGTTTTGTGGCCTTTTTTGAAAGATATTAGATTGCCTTCATATAAAAAATTACCAGAAAAGGTAATGGACAAGTTTCTTTTTCTCTCTATCCCTGTGTGTGTGTGTGTGTTTGTGTGTGTCCAGAACAGATAAGGAGTCTGACTAGCCACTTAATACTGCCTAATTAATCATTGAGTAAGTATGCCATTACCAGCAGACTGTTCACACTGGAGTATACTCAAGCAACACAGCCAAGTATCCTAGAATGCATTTCGAATCATTGTGATCTAGTTTACATCCAGGGATTTCTGGAGTATGTTAGTATCTGCAATTCCAGACACAATCAATGTGTTTTTACTGACATTTGTGGGAAACATTATCAAGCTGTGTAGATTAGAGCATTATAGCAAATAGAAAAAGAAATGTTTTTCAGTAAATGTTATGTATAGTATGTAAAATGTATAGTGAATATCTGCCTTTTTCTTTTATTTTCAGTACAATCTAGGTATCAAACTTTGGCTGTCTCTCTAAAACCACAGAATGTGCTCATCAAAGCCTTAATGTGATGATTTCATCTACAGGGCCTGACTCTGGCCTCCAAGGTCTCGTACAAGAGATGTTTTAGGTTCACAACGTCAGGCTGGGAGATAAGGTGGTAACCTTGGATGGGTAACAACAGCTGCCCTATTATTTTCCAATCAGAGTTCATTCTGACACCAGTTGTCCCTGTTTCTCCCCTCCCTGGTGGCGTGAACTGAGCAACTCTATAAGAAGTGATTATTTTCCTGTTTCTGCTAAGTGTTTTTGTGCGACTGTATCCATGTGTGCACTGTGCCAAAGGCTTCTCTGATGTCAGATATTTATTTTCAATAAACTTCATATATTTAAGTAAGCATCAACTGGAGCCTGTGGAGTCTCTTCAACAATTTTTCAACAAGTACAAGACTTTCCATATCAGGGACCTAAGAGCACTCCTAGAGGAAAAAATACACATGTTAAAAGCCCAGACCATCTTCATTGTTGAACACAGCACTGAGATCTTGGCCACCTTCACCAAACTACAAGACACATCCAGACTGTCCTCTGCCACCATCCATGGAGAGCTGGATGACCTGTATATATTGTTTGAGTATGGAAGCACTGCAGGTGCTGAAGACCGGCGTCCTGAGACTACTAGAGAGCAGCTGAGGGTACTGGTTGACGGTTACCTGCTCAGCTTTCCCAGCAGACCATGGCTGAATGTTCTGCAAAGCTGCAGGCTGTGATGGAAAGGCATCCCTGCATGGAGCTCTTCAAATCCATTCCAGTGTTTGATCCAGCAAAGGTGACTGGGATTAGAAAGAACATGGATGATTATGTCCAGACCATACCTACCCTAATCCAAGTGTCAGCTGAGGAATGGCGCCGCTACATTCATATGGACAAGAGTGACACTGTGGAGGTCAGTCCTGTGTGGTGGTGGGTCTCGAGGGAGGACAGGATGCCCACTCTAGCCTTAATAGCAGTTTTGTGCCCCCACCTCCCGACTACCTCAATGGATGTAGAGACTTTTCTCCCACTACACGATGCTGCTGACACAGCACTGACAGAACCTGACTGAAAACAACATTAAGATGATGCTGATTGCCAAGTTCGACTGTAGACCCCAAGACTAGACTAATCCTTACCACAAGTCAAAACCCATTCACTCAGTCATATCACTCACTGAGTCATTTGTTCTGTTACTGGACTGTTGATTTGTTCACTAACTTTTGACTAAATTAATTTTGTAGGATAATTTGCACCTGGATATATGGATATTTTGAGTATCCAAAGAGTTTTAAATTTTAAGCAGATGCATTATTTTAGAGTACCGCAGAAAGTTTTATGTTTGAGTGTCATGTTTTTGCCTTTGTAGTTTTTAGAGGTTCTAAAAAAGATATTTGGTGAAGTTGAGGTCAAGCACTTTACCAGTTATTTATTTATGTATTTGTGTGTTTATGTGTTGAAGTGTTAATTGTTGGGAGGTGATTAATGGTTAATGTTTTCGCAAATTAATTTTTGCCACACTCCACATCGAACCTTGCATTTTAGTGGCCATGTGTCCTACATTTTATGTAGTTTTGAACTGTTTGTGATGAAATAAAATCTCAAATTCAAAGGTTCTACTGAAATCTACTAAATATTTCTTTCAGCCTGCTTGAGGTAATTTTAGGTTGTTTTAGTGTATTGTGTGTGCTTATTTTTGCTCAAAAACAATCTTAAATGAATATTGTCTATCACATTACAAGCAAAAAAAACAATCCGCAAATTTTCATTCTGGATCACTGCTGAAAACTGTAAAAAAATAAATAAATAAATAAATTAAAAAAATCCGCAAATTCCGGTTGGTTTAATTTAAAATAAATATACATAATATAATACGTTCATGCAAATAACGCAGTCAGATTGGAAGCCACGCCCCTCTACGTCGTCACGTGGTGACGTCATTGGTATCCATGCCCTGGCTGCACGTTATCTGGATCTGATCTGTGAATGAAGGCTGCGCTCTCTGATGAATTAATCACACAACATTACGTCTCCCTTTAATTTACCTCCAGGGCTGCAATGTCAACCAAACTGTTCACCGCAAACAGTCCCGTTTTCAAATGTTTGAAAACTTTTTATAACACTCAGGCGCGAGGGTTTAGGTAAGTTAAGAAACTCCAGATAACTTTTTATGTTAGCATTACTGACAGTCAAGCTTTGATAGCCATTGCAAGTCGTTACATGTAATAAGACATGCATTATGACTTTGTCGTGCTTTTTTCAGAACTGGAGCTGCTTCCTTTGGTTCGGTTAATTTAAAGGGCCGCAGTTGTCTTACTCTGAAAGACTTCAGCTCAGATGAAATCAAGAAGCTTTTGTGGGTGTCAGGAGATCTGAAACATCGGATCAAACGTGAAAAACAGGTAGCTAACATTAACGTTTACTGCAGTATCCATGTGTTAAATGTCCATATTTGTACTGTGTAGCCTCTGAGTTTGTCATTTAAAGAAAGTTACCGTCATTTCTTTTCCAGTATCTTCCTCTTCTACAAGGAAAGTCCATTGCTATGATATTTGAGAAGAGGAGCACCAGGACAAGAATGTCCACAGAAACAGGTGTCCGAGTTGTATCTTAGAAAACTGCACTTGTGTATGCCACGTGGCTCAGTTAGACATCTCCATGAATGACAGAATACTACACATTTTTATAAAGGCACCGGTCAGCTTTACATAGATGTGTAGATTATGAGAACAATTTAAAATAAATGTTTCCTCTCATACTGTTAACTGGGCTGATCCCATTCATCAGTGTATTCAGCAGTAAAACATTGTTCACATTGTTAATGTGGACACAAAAGGACCTGCTGACAAGGCAGATAAGATGCATCCCTGGAACAAAATAGCTCCTGAACTGTTATTCCTCCTGTGTCTCCCCCTCCCTCAACATGTGTCTGTGTGCTTATTCATTTAAAATATTTACATTTTTCAAGCACCAGTTGGCCATAAGAGAAACTAAAGTTGCCTTAATATCATAACTCCAGGCTTTGCTCTGCTGGGTGGACACCCCTGTTTCCTCACCTCCCAGGACATCCATCTGGGAGTGAATGAGAGTTGCAAAGACACAGCAAGGTGAGTTTTATAACTATGCAAATATTTTTTAAAAGGTTAATGACGGTTGTATACGTGCACGCTGCACCAGACTTGACTTTTAACTGGTACTGTTTTCATCACACCAGTGGGCTTCTCAGGGTAACAACAGTCTTCTAGTGTTTCTCACTGCTGTGGTAATTATTGAGAGGAAAAGACAGCATTTCCCATTCAGATTTTCCCACCTGGCACGGTATACAAATAACAGCCGCCCCCTCGAGTCCATGCCCACCTTTCTAATCTCTTCTACATAAACTCCCACTGCAGGGTTCTCTCAGGACTATGCGATATCGTCTTGGCACGAGTGTACAGCCACTCCACGCTGGAGGAGCTAGATAAGGAGGCTTCCATCCCTATCATTAATGGCCTGTCTGACCTCTACCACCCGATACAGATTCTGGCTGACTTCCTCACCTTACAGGTACTGCAACCCCCTCTATTTACTGCAGTTTTCATGCAATAAATGATAATGATATAGTGCTGTCTAAATGCAACTGCAACTGTCTTCTAGGAGCATTATGGGTCCCTTAGTGGACTGACGGTGAGCTGGATTGGAGATGGGAACAACGTCCTCCACTCCTTCATGATGACTGCAGCCAAACTGGGAGTTCATCTTAAGGTTGCTACACCTAAGGTTTGCCTCTTTTTACATTTACATTTGACTTCCCCTTTAGCTGTCTTTTCACATCTCTTTTGGTGTACGATTCATGTTTTATAGCAGTCAGTCTTGAGCGTCTCATTTCCCCAGTGGCCTCTTGTGAGAGGAGATGCTTGGGGATACAAAAACATGTGCATGATAATGTACATCATTAATCCTAATCAGAAACAAAGTTAATACTGTCTTCATTCCCAGGGATACGAGCCAGAAACAAGTGTTATTCAAGAAGCACAGAGACTCTCTAAACTGGTGAGGTCCTGATCAGTATGATAGACAGACCACCTCAGATTGTTTTGTGGTCAGTTTATTTATGACCAAAAGATGCTGTCATAACATTTCATTATGTTTCAGCATGGTACCCAGCTTCTTCTGACCTCTGACCCGATGGAGGCAGCTCAAGGCAGCAATGTTTTGGTCACTGACACTTGGGTCAGCATGGGACAGGAGGAGGAGAAGAAAAAGAGGCTCAAAGACTTCCACGGTTACCAGATTACAATGAAGGTAAATAAGAATATTATATTATCTATAGTTTAGAAGCACAACCCTAAATTTCTACCTTTTAGAACCTCTTTTTGCGTTAGAAATAATTAAGGGCCATCCACCTCATGCCAATAACAGTTGTCTTTGTTCACTGTTTGTTGCCAAATGTGTCCCTTTTGGCAACTGTACACAGTAAGCAAATAAAGTCAGTTCAAAACAGTATCTCAAACATGCTCCTGTTTGACTGGATGATGCACTTACTGTAAACAAAACTGCAGCATTTAACCTTCTGCAAATTGTATGGTATTGTACTGTATGGTGAACTAATCTAACACTAATTACAGACTTCATCTGGCACATAAGTTACCAAGCAAGCTTGAAATTAAACTCTTAAAATGTAGAGTATACACAAAACTGACAGGGTAATATAATCTAAAAAAAAATGATCAAAAATGAATTGTGAACTATTTTGAAAAGAGTAAACATCAAAATGAGGATGTGCGGTGATTATAAATTGTCTCTATTTTCCTTGTATTTGGATCTTAACTCTATGTTTTGGTGTTATTTCACTACAGACAGGAAGTGTGGCCAAACCAGACTGGACCTTCCTGCATTGTCTCCCCCGGAAAATGGAGGAGGTGGATGACGAGGTTTTCTACTCATCCCGCTCCCTTGTCTTCCCTGAGGCTGAGAACAGGAAGTGGACAATCATGGTGAGTGAAACTGGTCCGATCTGATCCTGTCAGAATATTATCTGCCTCCAGTTTGATTGTCTTGGTTCTAATTAGCACAACTCTCCTCTCTTTCAGGGTCTGATGGTGTCTCTTCTGACCGACTACACTCCTCAAACACCAATGCTTAAGTTTTAACTTCAAGTCTTAAGGTGGAATTATAACTGTGTGTCCCGAGACCCTGTCATGCTTCAGTTACATACCTCAAAGTTGTTATATTTACATTCTCTCATTTTACTTCTTATATAGATCAACAATGGGTTAGTTTTCATTGTCTCAATGCTAAATAGACAGTTCAAAGTAATTTGTTCATACTGTATGTTCCTGGTTTGATTCCAGCCGGATTCAAACTACTGCATTACCACGACATGTTAAAGATGCTTTTTTAGCAATAGGGCTGAAAATGGACAAAAACACACTACTTAAAATATCTTTAAGTGAGTGACCAATGTGTTATTAGATTAATATGCCTTCCATTTGGTTAAACAAAGACTTTTTAAAACCTTTTTAAGTATGAGTGTATACAAATAAACCAATGTGTGCCTTTTATGGGTTGCTCACCACATTTTTGAAAACCTTTGAGTGTCGTCCCTTAAGAACCTGTGTTGCAGAGATGATGAATAAAACTAAGAGCATCAAATTATTGTTCCCAAACTACACATAAAGATAGATGTAGTCTTTAGACACAGTAGTCCAGATTTTGTTACTTTATCATCCCAGTTTCTGTCCTTACTTCTACTTCTACTACTATAATTTTTACCACTACTCTCTTGTCAAGATCTTTCTACATGATCATTTTTATTGAGATTTAAACAAAACAATATCAGGATGGTTCTAGTGCCACCACCCCATATAAAGGGCAGATTGAAATAATAAATAATTTTGTTTTTATCTCTTACATGATGTTGCTTCACCTCTATGGCAGTGTGTCTGGGATTGTGATGGTTATTTCAATACTGATATTATTCTGTCTACCACAGTTAGGATCATTTAGTGTAATTACTTACTGCACTTTAAAAATGAAACATGATCAGCTTTCCCATCAGGTTTTTAAAAACAGATGCAGCAAATGTTTATTAGACAGTCATGTAAGGAATGAATGAAGGATCTGACCAGAGATGTAATAGAGAGGAGTCTCTTTGGAGAGAGGTGGAGGAGCTGAAATCTCAGCTCAACGCACAGCTCTCACTCAACCTTGAGCTCAAGTCTGAGTGAGAGGATCATGAGCTCCTGGAGGAGGCTGGAGTGTCTGAGGAGAGGAACCCAGAACTCAGGATTTCAGCCTGGAAATGAGCCTACCACTTTTTGGGATTGAGGAAACAGTGTGTTTGACCAATCAGATTCAGCTGTTGAGAAAAAAAGGGGTCAAAATTCGTGCTTGTAGATTGTAACTTCTAACTTGTAAGTAAGAGGAAAGTTAAAAGTAAAAAACTAAAATACAATGGAAAGGAAAGATACTAAAATGCAAAAAAAAAAAAAAATCAACAAAAAAGTAAAAACAAAAGCAAACTTAAAATAAATCAAATTAAGGAAAACAATAATAATCATAAAAATTCATTAAAAAATGAAAAATAAATTTAAGAAAAGTAAATACAAAAGGAAAGTTAAAGTAAAAAACTAAATCAAATACAGTGGAAAGAAAAATGACAAAAATTAAATGAATTATCAATAAACAACTAAAAGGAAACTTAAAATAGGAAATTAAATGAAGTACAGTAAAAGGGAGAATATGGCTTTGACCCTGGTGTACTGACTGAAGTGTCACCAGAACGGATCATCAATGTGACTTCTGCACTGCTAGAAGGGATGGACTCAGCACTCACATGCTCACCTGCAGCAGCACCCAGTAGAGGTGGTGATGAAGCACATGGGTGTTGACATTCCAGGTACCTTCACCACCGCTGACCAAGAGAACCATTAAATCATTGTGGCCATGGAGTATTTCACTAATCACCCAAGATGTACATTGTTCATACAAGATGCTCTGCAGAAACTTAGAGGCTGGAGTAAGCAAGGTAGCAAAGACTGGGACGTGGATTATACCACTACACAACCAGAAAACTCACAAAGTACATTTAATCCACGATGCATGTAAGTACAATTTTATGGTACTTGTACTTTACTTGAATACATGCAGTTTGTTAAATATTATGCATTATTAAACAACTCAACAGTACTATATAAAGTATGAGCTCCACCTCCATTAACTATAATACTGAAATGCAGCTTACACCTTAAGGCCTCAGTGAAAACTATTATACTAAAAAGTACTATTACTAAAGACTTTCACTTACATAATAGAGCTGTGATGTGAACTTGTTCACAATTGATTAGAAAAACCAGTGTTATGACTAATAAATTACCATATGCAGTGGTGGAAGGTAACTAAGTCCATTATTTCCATTTTATGCCACTTTACACTATTATTCCACATTTCAGAAGTAAATATCATACTTCCACTGTACTTTACATATAACTACATTTACTTAACAGCTATCATTACTTTTCAGATTAAGATCTTAAATACAAAAAGCATCATTAGTTTGTAAAATATGATCCCTTGTGTGGGGGAAATATTTGTGATATGCAGCTGTCTTGATAAGGATGGCTGTCTCCTATGGGAACCAAGGCCAGGTGGAGGTATACTGTGCTTTGTGCAGACAGTCAGACTGGTCTCAAGATAACCTGTGTACAAACCTCAGTTAACTCTAATCAGCATAGTGTTTTGTTTATAGTTCAATAACCAATAGGGGCATAGATGTGTGAAGAATAACCTTATTTGGAGGTAGTGAGGGTAAGGATTTGGTGGATGGTTTAAATACTCTTGACCAGAAGTAGATGGCACATTCGAGTGGCATTGCAGTGTTTCACTTGTACTGTAACTCTGTTCTCCTTAATTGAGCTTCAATAAATGTTCCTGCGTAAGACATCCTGGTCTCCTGACAAGTTCATCACTTTGAGTTAACCAGCTCCAGCAATTCTTTGACAAACTGGCATCACAATCGAGGATTCCAAGAGAACAACTGACTGGTAAGTGCAAAGTTTCTTTTTACCTTGCCTTGCTGAAGTCTGTGTCTCATGGAATTAAAAGTCCTGTGTATTTTCTGCAATTTGTCTGTGAGCATCTAAGGTGTGGATAAGGTCAGAGCTTCAGTGTCCGGGCACAATGTCCTGGCTGAACTCTCTGAGAGTGTTGCTCGGAACGAAATGTGCCATATAAACCTCTCAGTTGATGCTCAAATCAAAAGTGATAAGTGAAAAATTGTGGAAAAAGGAATCCAGTGAGTGTAATCCAATGTGTTGTGATCTTATAAAGATTTTGTATAAATGAACTGGAGGGCAGTTGGTGATAAATTTGAGAAAAAAGACTGTGGTGTTTGTTATTTCAATCCCCTGCAGCACCACAGCAAGGTGTTTTTCTTTTCTGGGGCAGCGTCAAGGCTATGCTGGACACAGGCGAGACCCACAGTGAGGTTAAGCCTTTGGGAAGACGTTCTAGGTTAATCAATATTGGTGGTGAGTCTGTGTCTGTTGGGACAGTAGGTTCTGTTTTGCCTCTAGCTTCAGAGACCAAGGTGCTGAGTTTTATAATTATATACACAAGGCAAAATACTTTCTGAGTTTTCACTTATATTGGTCTCAAACCACCACCACTGCAAAAGAAAAAAGGCAATAAAATATTATGGAGACTTGTGATGCTGCTGGAGCTTGTATTGAGATGCATATGTTTGTTTTACTGTGCATGCTGTGAATATGTGCTGATGCAGTGTTTTATGATGTGTATGTGTTTAATGCTTTAAAAATGGGTGATACTCTGTCAACTAAGCAGTCTAAAGCAGAGGTTAGAAATGACTCTGTAGTTAATTCATCGCAATAAATGATGAAAATACAGATGTAAAACAAGAAAAACAAGAAGATTACTATACTAGCACGCAAACAGAGAGACAGTCACAGAGTCATAATGACCCCAATCATATATCACTTTATAAAGCAATGTTTTCTCCACACGTGCCTGCAGGAATTGTAGGTAGACAAGAAGGCTGGAATTATGTGTTTCCTTTTACTTTGCTTATGTTTGAATGGACAGAGAGTGGATGGCCGTTTCAGGGGTCATTTGGTAAGAGTAAGCAGCAAATAGCCAAAATGAATGTTAATCCTGGGATGAGATTATAAATACATGAAAGAGTGCATGACAGTGTGGTTGGATGTTGCTTATCAGCGATGTGGTGTTTTGAGTGATGATGAGAAGCGCTGTAAGTGGGGGTCTGATGAGTTTAGAGATGTGATAGAGCAGTGTACGAAGTATGTTGCTACATGTCATATTCCCTTGTTGGAAGCTGTGATGCAGACCAAAGCTGAAGAAATGTTGAAAATTAAACGTCATCCTAAAGATAACGAGGCATTTGCTAAGGCGGTGATGTATAGTTGGGCAAAACGCCAATGTTAGCCGAAGCTGGCTTGCCACTTCTAGAGTGTTTGACAAGCAAATATACTCTTTCACCTCATCAGCAAGTAGCAGTAAGGCAGATGAGACAGGGACAGTGAAAAGACAGACAGATGAGGATCTCATTTTGCTTGCTCTGGCTGCTGTGGCTTGGAGAAAAGAGAGACAGCGAAGTGGACACAGGGAGAGTCAGGAAACTTCTGGCTTAGAATCAGTGGTGGTGGAGGTGGCACCCAAAAAGGGGGGGCCTGTTAAAACGATGAAGATAGTACGTCAGAAGAAAGCGCCTCCTCCTCCTCCCTTTTCTGCTCAGACTAGGTCCATGGAGAAAACACCAACACAGACTGCAAGTTATCAAGTTGCTGGTGGTATGGCTGTTTGCAAACCTTGGACCCCACGTGAAATTATGGATATGACTAGGAAAGCTCCTAATCCAATTAGTCGCCCAGATGAATATCTGGTTTGGCTTTCACAAGTGTTTACTGTATACAACTGTCTGCTGACTGATGTAACACAGCTGGTAGAATTCACATATGGAACTGAGTGGGTTCTGTGCGAGAAGGAATCTACTTTTCCTGATCCTACAGAAGATGGCCAATGGCCCACAGCCACAACTCTGATTGATTGGGTAACCAGTGGAGCAAAAGAAGCCGTCATGAAATGTGCACGAAAACGCAATGATTTTTTAAAGGTTATTCACTGTGTACAGGAGCGTAAAGAATCTTTGCCTGAATTCATCCAGAGATTTATCCAGGTGTGGGACACTCATGCAGGGATAAAAAGAGAGGATAATGAGGTATTTGTCATCCAAACTTCCCTGCAAAACGCAAGACCACGCATTGCCACAACTTACAAACTTGCGGTTGCTGATTGGCAGGAAATAAATGGGAAATCAAATGTTAGTAAATTAATGGGAATGTATAGAAGTCAGGTTTTCTCAACAGATGATGCAGGCTCCAAGCAAATGATGAAACATGTAAACAATGACAGTAAGCATGAAACAGGGGGTGAACAGAACCCCAATAGAAACAAAAACATGAAGAAAAGAGGAAAGTGTAACAACTGTGGCAAACCAGGCCATTGAGCGTAGAGCCCCACAGCGTCCTGGTATATGTTACTACCAACCCTGTTTCACGTGCAGCCACGGTGCAATGAGCTTCTCCTACTGTGCAATGGATTGAGAATATACACAAAGCCCTCCAGGATCTGAAAACTGCACTCACAACAGCCCCATCCTTGGGTCTGCAGGATCTGCAGGATGCTGCTACTCAGCATATGACAGCTGCATGTCGCTCAGGATTCGAGGCAATCATTCTTTCCAGTCCCCACATATCATTAAAGTGCTCACCACCCTTGAGTCCAGCTACTCTCCTTCCTCTAATTGATACAGAAGATGATCATGATTGCATTAACACCATTGAAATTAGCAATCTCCAAGGCCAGGCTCGTTGCAGACACCAGTACCTAATTCTGATATGATTCTCTACACTAATGGTTCAGCTTGTAGACCATTTGACACCTTACTGGCTATGCTGTAGTGAATGACTGGGATGTATTAGAAGCACGAGTGTTACCTAATGGTACTTCAGCTCAAGCTGCTGAGTTGTATGCTCTCATTAGAGTTTGTATTCTAGCTAAAGACAAAGTTGCAACTATCTACACTGATTCTCAGTATGCTTTTGGTGTGGACCATGACTTTGGACAGTTGGGGAAGATGAGAGGATATTTGACATCCTCTGGGAAGCCAATTCATCATCATATTTTAGTAGCAGATTTGTTAGAGGCCATTTTGCTCCCGTCTCAACTTGCAGTTGTCAAATGTGCTGCTCACACTACTGGGTCTGATCCTGTTTCATGTGAAAATGTGGATGAGTATATGACAGAGTATGTTAAGAAACTATCAGAAACCTTGAGAAAGGTTACAGGTGTCAAGTAGACTCCAAAAATCATCAGGAGAGCCTATCCATCCATTTCAAGTGGGTGATTTTGTACTAATCAAATCTCTGGACAAAGTGTCTTTGTCTCCCAGGTGGAAAGGTCCATTCCAGGTGCTGCTGACAACCAGAAGAATGGGTCCAGGCGTCAAGGTGCAGACTGGCTCCACCATCCGTTCACGAAGAAGGGAGAAGCAAGGACAAACAAAAGGATTCTTCCTGCTCAGTGAGCTGACAGGGTAATCCAGGTGATCCAGAGAATCCACCCAGGGGATGCTCTTTGCCATGTGTTCCAGATCAAGTGACTTCTGAACTAAACTCTGATCCGATTAGATTTAATTACATTTCCCATTTACATATCATTTATGATCCAGGTAGCTCTGGCCCAAACCAATTGTTCAAAATTCTCTAATGACCATGTATGCACACCCCAACCTTATACCCCTATGGTACTGGCTGAAGCTATGGGGTATATTCAATCATGGTTTGGTGCTAAGTCTGTAGAGTAAGTTAAAGTAAGGGTGCATAGTTATATAGCACTACAAGGTGAACAAACGCCCCTACGTGACTGTTCAGATTATTTACCCTTTATATCACTGCACTATTAAGAAATGTTTCCTTATGTTTCCAAGGAGTAGGGAAAGACTAGGCTGTAGAAATAACTGTGTTGTATCCTCCATTAAATAGACACAGAAGAGAGATTGCACCAGTACAAGAGGTAGCTAGTGTCTTTCTGTCATGGTATGGTGTATATGTCTCCCAACAGTAACTCTTATCATTATCAACGGTCTTAGAGAAACACCTTGACTCTTCAAGTAAAGCCATGTTAGCTGAGCATAAGGTGGTGCAGGAGATTAAAACTGTAGTTTTACAGAATCAAATGGCACTTTATCCCCTGTTATGGACATGGTACATGACACAGCAAGAGGTATCAAGGAGCTACATATTAATCATGGATTTTCCTTTGGGGATTTCTCAAGTATGTTTGGATCATGGGGATCTGGCTTAGTTAAATTCTTGATTACTCTTATAGTGTCTGTTTTCCTCCTAATTCTCCTGTGTTCTTGTTTGGTAGCAGTAGTCAAACTGATTATTCGTAGAGTCATGAAAGCTGCTATTGAAGCACCTCAGAGGATGGTAAGTAATGCAGGAAATGATACAATGATGATGTATTATGACTACCACGATTTTGAGTCGATTCCACCAGGTTATCGGTTTAATGAAGATAAATGTGTTTGATAATCCTGTTCTGATGATAGGGCAAAATAAGAGACTTTATTCCCAATCACAGGATATTCAACTACAAGATATTTAAGTGATGGATTACATACCACCATGCATCGCATGTGCTAGTAACCTCTCCATGGTGGTGACCCTCCACTGTGCGCAAAGTACATGGGTTGAAGACTCTTCACAGTGTTGATTATGATGTTAGTGTGTAAATATATTGATTACTTTTTGCTTACTTTGGATAACATAACATGATGAGAACACTGTGATTGAGTGTTTTGATTTGGATCAGGCATTAAGCTGTTTTATTTTTAATGTGTTTTCAGGTCTTTACTGAAATTTGCTGTCTTCACCATGTATTCTTAACATTGATTATAGGCCTTAAGATGCCAGTTTAAGTGTTTTAATTAGTAGGTAGTGTTTTATGCTAATATCTAAAAGCTATTATTAGTTATTATTATCAGATAATATGTAATTCAGATCTGCTTGAAATGTTATCTGTTGGACTAAGAGAAAATCATTTTAGATTGTCTGAGTTAGTTTTTATTAGTTAGTTTCTATTTTCTTGTTTCTATTAATATTACATTAGGTTTATATTGAAGTTTTGATATTTTTACTTGATGACTTATATGTTAACTGTTTAAAATCATTGTTGATGATCCTGATGTATTTGTATGATTACTTGTTATTAATTATTATAGAAGGTGAAAATTATGTTAGTTTTAATTGGTATTTGTTTGTGTTGATGTCTGCTGTTGTGGAAATTTTCTTGAGAAAGAGGCAAATGGAGACATAAAGAAAGCATTAAACATTGTTACTTGTTGAAGCAGTTGTAGACACTGTACAGTTCAGCTGGCCCTTTCCCTAAAGCCAGCCCTTTCTCTAAAGATTGTGAACCCAAACTAGACAGCTTTATACCTCTTCAGAAGCAAAGCTAAAAACAGTCTGGTCCCTAAACGGACACTTCCACAAACCGTTACACCTTCTTACAAACAAATATGGTCTCTAAAACAGTAGGCTTAAGACAAAGATATCTCTAGCTAACCCCAGAGGTCAGTAAGCAATCCTCAGATAGAAACAGGTTCAAGAGTTCAACTAGCCTAGGAGTAGGATTTCTTCACCAACATGTATCCCCAAACAATGACATTACATCACATTCAGTTGATAACAAACATTGACTCTTTAGTTTGAAAACATTTGTAACATATTTTCTTTCACACTATCATTATTGAACATTAATTATTTTTGATTACTGATGGTGATTCAAAAATTTACTTGTTTTGTTGAGTGATTATTATTATTGTAAGTGTGTGTGACTTTAATTCTGAAGGTGTTCCTTAATTGATTTGAAGGTAATGGTAATTAAGGTTGACCTGACAGTCAAAAAGGGGGGAACTGTGGGGGAAATATTTGTGACATCCAGCTGTCTTGATAAGGATGGTTGTCTCCTGTGGGAACCAAAGTCAGGTGGATGTATGCTGTGCTCTGTGCAGACGGCCAGACTTGTCATAGTATAGTGTCTTGTGTATAGTTCAATAACCAATAGGGGAAGAAGAAGGGGAAGAATAACCTTATTTGGAGGTAGTAAGGATAAGGATTTGGTGAGGGGTTTAAATACTTGTAGAAGTAGAACTGAATGGCATTGCACAGTGTTTCACTTGTACTGTAACTCTTTTCTCCTTGATCGAGCTTCAATAAATGTTCCTGCGTAAGACATCCTGGTCTCCAGACAACTTCTTCACTTTGGGTTAATCAGCTCCAGCAGTTTGTTGATACCTTGCAATAAATGAGACTACCCAAAAATATATAAAACTATTAAAAAAAAATTAGCTCCACATCAACCAGCTACAACATTATTGTACTGCTTACATTAATACATACAATACTGATTCCATAATAATAATTTAACACTGACAAGGTCCACTCCGCCTAACAATTTACTTAAAATATATTTACTGATAATACTTCTGCAATTTTACTTAAGTAAAAATCTGGATGCAAGACTTTCACTTGTAGTTGAGTAATTTTTATAGTGAAGCTGCTACTTTTACAGTAAATGATCTTAGTACTTCTTCCACCACTGAAAAAGGTTAGGCTGCATAAAGTACAGACATCTCTCATGAACGTTACAGCCTACAGCCTGGTCCTCGTCATGGCGATTGTGCAGCCAGATAAAATGCCAAAGCCTTATGTGTATAACCTTATGTGGAAAACTTAAGATATGTTATTTTACAAACTATACACTGAAAACAGAACATTTTCTGTCAGTTAAAGAATTGTAAAGAGTCTAATCTATTAAGATTCAACATTTACATATGAACACAAATATAGTGAGTGTGGGTACTTACCAAATTGTACAACCCTTTCTGTAAAATTAGCTGTTAAATACCTGCAAATTACTCTAGTATAAAATTAAGGGACCTGTGAGATAAAGAATTACATTTAATTTCAGTAAGGTCAGAGGAAATTTTAAAATTACATTAAAATGAAAACAATGGTTGATTTGCAATTATTCTTATTATTAGGCCACATCACATACCGCACACACTTTTTACACACATGGACCCCAAACGACAAGAAAATAAAGCACATTTCAACAGAAGTTGCTGTGTTGTCCCTCCTCTTTAAGTCCCTCCTTTCCTACCTGATTCCTGCTTTCATCCTTTCTGTCATCACCAGTAAACACTCATTTCTTCCTGCTGATATATTTGAATAAAACAAATAAGAAACATTACAATCACAAAACTAAATCTAGCTGCTGATACAGATGTGACAATTAGCATATTACCAATTAGTTTGAGATAATTTTAAGGAGGGTTCATAACATGAGGGGAAGAGTTTCCAGTGGTTTTACTAACACCAAAAGGCCACACGATGGTGATGTTCTCCAGATAATTGACGCCAACAGTGTGCACTAAAACAAATGAATGTTCCTTGTCTTTGTCAACTCACCCAGTTTCACCACCTCAGGAGTATTTTGCTGTTTTTTGCCCAAATGTGACCAACCTGTCTGCACTGAGGCTTTCATTTGATTTTGCAGCTACCATGAGCATTTTTGTCTGGTTCTTGAGTGACAGATATGTGAGGCTGGTTAGTGAGCCTGATTGACCCAAATTAAAACCATATACTGGTTTAGTATTTCTACCCCAAAAAATTCTCCATCCAAAATATGCTCCATCCTTTACTCCTCTGCACCAATATTATAGCACTTCACATCCTCCTTAAAAACCTCAGAAGATGCCTCACACAATCAGTGCACGAGATGTATAAATGCAGGAAATTGTTTTCGGTAGGAAGTAATGGGTGGGGCAATACCAGGCAGCCAGGATAGCAGAGTTATCACCTCAGGGATCATTCCTCTGAGGATTCCCAAAAAATCTATTTTTTTCTTCCCCTTGCAGGTACATTGATTTGACAGCAGATGGTACTGGTCCCATTTAGCAGAATTTAACATGAACCTCGCCAGCTGTTACACAGTAATCCTTGAGGAGGCAGACCTTGACATCAGTTGAAATGTGTTGACCTGAGCAACAGTATTCCCACATCAATCAAAAATCTATGAAATCTATAAACTTTTGATGAATACATCAAGTAAGACCTCTCTGTTCACTTTAAAAGCTTCTACAAGTAAGTTGAATCATAAAAAAAAGTATGTAAAGTATTCTTTACAATGAATTACAACTCCTTTACTCTATTTGATGTTACATTTATTCTACTAAACAAGTGCTGAGGACCAGCACTTTGCAGACAAAATATAACCAAATTATATGCATACAAAATATAATTCTAGGCATTAGTGAGACTATAAGAATTCAATATTGACTCAAGTCATCTACATTTTAGGTGAATACGAATTCAAATAATATCCCACCCTGCCTAACTCTGTTACTAACATGAGGATAGATACAAACTGGTTCAGTTTTTATATACTAATTTTAGGCAAAGTGCGCCATCAACTGGTCACAGTCGGTCCAGCTCTCTGATTGGCTGTCAGAAGGTGACGTATTTGTGCGGGAAGCTTTAGATCTACCTGGGTGGTCCAGATGGATAAACATGATGCGACGCACTATTTCATTCATTAAGTCCACCATCCTGTTATTTAAGAGCTACACATACATACACTGACACAGTTGTTGTACTATAATGTACAACATGTTGCAACCGAAACTGAACAATAATGTACGTTTATGCCTTTTCAGCACATGTAGTGAGTAAAGTAATAGTGAGTAAAAAGCGCTTAACTTACATGCAAACCCACAATCATCTACACAAGTTAACCACAAAGAAAACACGCTGGCTGCAACAATGGCGACACCAAAACAAAACAAGGCAATCCTCACTGGCGACCACCCACACACTGAAGGAGTCTGCTAGGAGAGGGAGAGAGAGAGAGAGGGAGTTAAAGCGGAGGTGGGAGGAGGACGCCATTGCAGCCGCAGCTGGCCGTTTGCGATTCGCCTGAGGACAGACAAACTTAAAGATGTCGAGGGGCTTTCAGAGATTTCTCACACTCGGCTCTCGGGGACTGGCTTACAGTGTGGAAACAAACAAGTAGGATGGACAGTCTGCAACTGTTGGGGGAGAAAATGTGGAGCCACAGCGTCGAACCAAATCAGGTAGAAAGGGATGTGTGTTTCAGGGGGACAATGGGAGAAAGTTGCTCAACTAAGTTAGGCTAACTAACGGTGGCTAGTTGTTTTAGCTAGCGTTACCGCTAGCCAACTGTGGGACTAGTGGTCACAGCGCTGCACCGTATTCACCTTTTATAAAGCTTACATTTTAAGTATAGAGCTGTGCAGAAAGATAATATGTCTCTAGACACCGTGGCTTGAACTTCACTTTCGTTTCCATTTTCCACACCTTCCTAAAGTTCACTATAGCCAAGTAACGCTATGGTGAGACAAGGCAAAATAATGTTGATAAACAGAGCTAACGTTAACTAACGTTAGACGGCCGTTGGTGTAAAAGTGGATACGACCGTTGGTATGAAGTAGATATGGCCGTTGGTGTAACTTAAAGTAGAGACAGCTTTCTGTCACTTTGCGCAGCTAAAACTTTAATTCTCAACACAGGCGATTTATTTGTGAGGATTTTATCCTCTAGGCTGTTGAGTTATGTGTAACGTTAGCGTTGAAGCTTGTAAACTCAACTTAGTTACATGACCGCGTCCTGTACTTAACATCACAAGTACGGTACATTATTTAAAGACAGTTGTAGTAGTATTCAGATCCATGTAAACATATTCCATTACTAGTAAGAATCCTGCATTCAGAATTATACTTAAGTAAAAATACGGAATTATTATCGGCTGCTGCCATTTGTAATATTATTATATGTTACATCATTAGATTGTTATTGCTGATGCATAAACGTATAAGTTTCATTTTTAATGTTGTAGCTGGTTGACATGGAGCTGCATTACGTCCTATTGGGTAGTTAAATCTATGTTAATGGGCCGTAGTTTATAATGGTTTGTGTATAAAATCTTAATCAGCAAAGAAACTAGTAAATACAACTACAGTGGAGTAAAATGTACAATATTTCTCTTGGAAACGTACCCACGTAGTGTGATCATCAAGCTCCTGTCTGGAGATCATCTGTAAACATGCCTCAGGATTGTATCAATGGTTTTACATGTTTAATCCATTTATAAATTGAATTTATGCCATACATCTCAACTCATGAGCCTGCAAACCATTTTTAGCAGCCGTTGATTTCCATTTATTTTCATACACTATGAAAATCAATCAGTAGGCTTTTGCAACTCGACTTGTGTAATCCATCACTGTTAACATTAAGTCTGCATTAATGTTCGTCAAAGTGACATTATTGTTATGAGGTGATGGAGTGCACACTTCTCAAATCAATCTGTGTTTAAACTGCATTGTACCTGAAACAGTAAGTCGGTTCATTGATTAGTCTATCAACAAGAAATGCCAACAATTTTGTGTATTTTCTCTGGTTTGAGCTTTGCAAATATCAGGATTTGCTACCTTTGTCTTTGTTATATGTTTCTTAAATATATTTAGAGTTTTAACTCTTGGTCAAACAAAACAACCAGTTAGTAGAAGTCACTTTAGGCTCTGGGAAAAAAAAATTCCCAAAATTTTGTGACATTTAATAGACTAAACAATTAAAAAGTAATGGATAGGTTAATCGATATTAAACAAAACATTAGTTCTATCCCTAAACTACACTACCATGCGACAATAATGCAGACTTAATGTCCATTGTGATAGTTTACTCAACACAAACAAGTTTCAGAAGCCTGTTAATTGATTATGTTGTACGGAAATTGATCAAAACCAATGGCTGCCTGAAACAGCGGGAAAAAATCTAATACTATCCAGGTTTCATTCAAAAATGTTTAAGATTGACAGTTTGCAGTTATGGAGCTAAAACATGCAAACACATCGTTATACTACTTTAACAGTCAGAAGATTTTAGCATTGCCGTCTTTGTAATATACTTGTACATCCATTATTCTTTCCAATCATGTCCTCTTCCTCTGCACCAGCCTCCTACCACTCCTTCCCCTGTCCGGTGGCCCAGTCTCTCACCATGAACACCAGTAGGAACTGCACCGGGGTCGGGAATGGTGAGGGTCTGGCTGCCCTGGAGTCAGTCTCCATCGTGACCATCACTCTCCTCGCCTGCCTGGGGAATTTCTTGATCGTGGCGACCCTCTATCGCAGGCCCTATCTGCTCACCCCCAGCAACAAGTTTGTGTTCAGCCTGACTCTTTCCAACCTGCTGCTGTCCATGCTGGTGCTGCCGTTTGTGGCTGTGAGCTCAGCAAAGAGAGAGTGGGTGTTTGGGGTGGTGTGGTGCAACCTCACCGCCCTGCTCTACCTGCTCATCAGCTCTGCTAGCATGCTCACCCTCGGCGCTATCGCCATTGACAGGTTAGTGTCAGATAATGATTGTAGTCATATGCACTAGAATAACCTGACTGCCATATTTATATTAAAGTAGAATATTCACTTTCTAGCCAAGAGTTAGATGAGACGATTGATCCCACTCTTGTATCTGTTTGTTCAATAAGGATGACGTCATGCGGCAGTTAGCTTAGCTTAGCATAAAGACTGGACACAGTAGGAAACAACTAGCCTGGCTCTGTCCAAAGGAAAAAAATACACCTACCAGCACCTCTAAACCACCACCAGAGAGGCTGTGGTTGTGCATCTTAGTAGTTGCTGTCAGTGGAGCATAAACAGTCTACAAATAATAACAAGAAAAAATACTGGTAGTTAGATGTACATCATTCACATATTTGCCCCCATAGTTGGTATTCTATGATTAATTATTACCCATTTTACCTTGACAACACGAGGGGAATGGATATCTTATTCAGGTATGAATTTAAAGTAATACCTTTAGCATTAATTATTGGAGGAGAGGACACTATTCACTAAATCAGTTTTAAAACATGTCCTTTATTCATAAAGCGCAGATGTTGCCTTTGATCAAATGTTGAGCACTCAGTCGGGCTTGTGTTAGTTTGAGAATGAGAAGTGACAGTAATTACTGCAGTAAGGAGATTGACTTGAATTTGTATTAAGTTTATTTTTGAGGTTGTGTTGAAAATTTCTTCCCCATTGTTTTTTGGGACACAACATCTGTATGAAATCAGCAAGAGCCCGATTTATATTCATCACAATTAGAAACTAAATAACAAAATATATTTGTGTTCTTCCCTAATGTAGTGATGTTGCAAAAGGAACGATGATGCAATTCTTGACAAATCTTTACACAAGACATACAGAGTATTAAGACTGGATATGAAAGAAACACAAGACGAGAGGAAAAGACTCATAAATAACAGTTTAGAAGAGTAAAATAAAATGGAGGATAAAAATAAGCTAAAATTGAATAAAACAGATTCAGCAGGAGAATAACAATGACGTCACAGTACAAAACTGCACATTTGACATGTGTCTTCACCTCGTTCAGTCTCAGAGTTAATAAGGGATAAACATTGTTTCTATGCTTTCATGTCCAGAAACTTGTGAAATGTAGTTTTTCATTTGCTTCCCTTTGAGGTCAGTATGTAGCTTTGTAAATAAGATTGGTTAACCACACACTTTAGTGGTGGTATTTCTCTGGAGATTTTCCCAGCTCAAGTGACAAGCATTAGACGGGCTTACACAATGTAACTTTAAATGTTGACTGATGTGAATGCACCATTCATATGCAGCGCTTGGATTATTTCCATTCATTCCTATTTTTAGAAATACGAAACTGATACACAAATAAAGCAGACTTGTTTTAAGAAACAGGACTGAAATGTGCGTCTGGTGCAGAGTTTCTAAAACTGTCAAGTAAGATGGACTAAAAAAAAGACAAAGATAGCATCAAATGCCTGTAAGATTGTCTTCTTTTCTCATTCTTTGAGTAGATATTTAAATAATTTAGGTGTATTGTGATCACTATTATATTATTATAAATGACAGTAAAATGTAGCTGCTAAGCTCTACTGTAAGTTTGCTCTGTATGATTCAGTCCTTGCTGTTCTCACTGTGGTCCTAATTACTCTCAGCACCTTTGGGGATTTTTGATAGTGCATGTTTTTGTTCTCCTGCCAAGCCTCTGCCTTTCTGTTCTGTTTGCAGCTTTTTGGGGAGGGAAAAAAAAAACAAACAGTAGCAGCCTTTGGCCGCAGCTTCTGTATCACTCACTCAGTTTCTCAGCACAGTTTCTGTGTTACTTGGATCAGAAGACTCCCCTGAGAGCGTGTTGAGTTTCCTCACTGCAGTTTCTTCACTTGTGTTCCCCTCTCGTCCCAACAGATACTACGCGGTGCTTTACCCGATGATCTACCCCATGAAGATCACAGGGAACCGGGCGGTCGTGGTCATCGCCTACGTGTGGTTGCACTCCCTGGTGGGCTGTCTGCCTCCTCTGTTCGGCTGGTCCTCCTTTGAGTTCGACTGTTTCAAGTGGACCTGTGTAGCCTCTTGGCACAGGGAGCCGGGCTACACAGCCTTCTGGGTTACCTGGTGCATGCTCCCCCCCCTCTTCATCATGCTGGCCTGTTACGGCGTCATTTTCCGCGTCGCCCGCATGAAAGCCCGGAAAGTGCACTGTGGGACCGTTGTTGTGGCCCAGGATGACTCCGCTGGAGCACAGAGGAACGGACGCAAGAACTCAAGCACCTCCACTTCCTCTAATGGAAGCCGGCGGAGCCTTGTGTATGCAGGGAGTCAGTGCAAGGCCTTCGTCACCATCTTAGTGGTGATAGGGACTTTCCTCGTGACCTGGGGGCCGTACGTCGGGGTGGTGTGTACGGAGGCCTTGTGGGGACAGGGGAGCGTTTCTCAGGGGCTGGAGACTCTGGTGGCGTGGCTGTCCTTCTGCAGCGCTGTGTGTCATCCGCTGATCTACGGCCTTTGGAATAAGACAGTGAGGAAGGAGCTGCTGGGGATGTGCTTCGGGGATCGCTACTACAGAGAGTCGTTCGCCACGCGACAGAGGACGTCCCGCCTCTTCAGCATCTCCAACAGAATCACAGGTGGGAGAACGGCAGTGGCTCGTGAACTGTGTGGGATTTCATGTGATTTCATGTGTCGGACGCTGATCACATAACATTTGTTTGTGCTCCATCAGATTTGGGTATGTCGCCTCACCTGACAGCCATGCTGGCCGGTGGAGGGCATCTGCTGGCCCCCGGGAGCAGCACAGGAGATACTGGTTTCAGTTTCACTCAGGACTCATGTAAGTGACCGACCCGAGAATCAGACCTACAAATTCAGTTTCTTCTAAGTCGCTCCTGAAAACTCAAGTGTTGCACACAGGAAGCGGAGGGAATGAACTGTGAAGCACTTTGTAGCTGTGTTTTGAGAAGTGGTGATATGATATAACAAATGATATAATTTATGGTTATATAACATTATCTGATATCAGGGCTGGACAACAATTTGAATTTATCTGATTATCAACATCAAATTTTAAATTTCCAACTAAGATAAATGTACTCATTACAATTTTTGCAATAATTAGTTTGAATTTTATAGATTAGCTACAGTAAACAAATGTTCAACAAGCTAATCAGCTCACTAACTTTTTTACTGTTCATAAAATAATATGTAGGCATTTGCTGGCTAACCTTGCATAGATAAGAGAAAAGCTTTAGCACACGTTGCAAAGAAAAAGAGTCTAAACAGAATATAAAAAACTGGAAAAATGTGTTTGAAAGGTTTGCTTAAAAATATTTACCATAAAATTTGTACTTTCATATCACCTAATCTGTAACATTTCTGATGAATTGATTAAAAATGTACTTAATGAAATTTCCCAGATCCAAGGTAAGGTCTTCAAATGGCTTGTTTTGTTTTGACCAACAGTCCAAAACCCAAAGATAATGAATTTTCACACATAAAAACAGAAAAAAAAGCAGCAAATCCTCATATTTAAGAAGTTGGAACAAGAGTGTTTGACATATTTCTTGATAAATTGTTCTTGATAATTGACCAATGACTTAAAAATTGTGAGTCAGTCGACTAATTGATTAGTTGACTAATCATTTAAGCATTACAACCTACCGTTGTCCAGGGTTACATTTAATCATAGTTTCACTGCGTTGCTCTAAAGGTTAACTAACAACTACCAACCATAATATCACATTTATTATCCTGCTTTTTAAAACTCAACCGTTGAATTTAACTTGAAAATAAAAAAATGAGCTAAAGTGATTGATTGCACTCATGTAAACCTGAGGTTTGACAGCTGCACCACTGCGTCAAACTCCCAACAGCTTTGTTACAGTCGGCCTCACATTCCTCTTTTCACAAACTCACATTTCCAGTCCAGGATGGTGTCAGCAGGGCAAGTAAGGTCATGTGTAACACTAAGAAACGTCTGATTATCCAACTCATTTGTGTTTGTACAGTTGTCTGTACATTAACTGCTTTCGGTTACGCAGCCTTTTTGTCTCTAATGTTTCCCTCGCAGGCACAGACGTGATGCTGCTGGAGAACTTCTCCACAGACGGCTCCTCCCATCCACAAATCCACGGGAATCCGTCCGGGAAGAGGAGGAGCTCAGTCACCTTTGAAGACCAGGTGGAGCATTCCAAAGGTATCTGTCATTTCCCCACAAGATTAGAGAGAAGGAAACAAACTAAATACTCAGAGGGTTTCAGAAAATGTGGTTTGAGGTTTGAGATCTGTTCACTGAAGCTTTTGTCTAATACGTCACACTGCATTTTTCTCCGCAGCTGAAAACACCAACACATCCTCGCTCCAAGTCCATGCAGAGGTGCACAAATCTCTCGACACCTTCGCCTCATGCCTGGCAAAGGCTATCGAGAGCGACGCCAAGCTCACCCTGTTTGGGGACGGGTTGGCTCTGCCGGGGGGACTGTTCACAACCAGAGCACCGCCGAGACCCAGATACCTGGACGGTCAGAGACTGAGGCTGGAGAGTATCGATGAAGGGATCGTCAAAGATGACAGAGATGAAGAAGAGCAGGATGTGGAGGAAAAACCAGCCTGAACTCAGCTGGCTCGCTTACGATCTCACTCAGTTTATCTGTGGACTGCGGGCGCTTCACACCCGGAACTCGTAAACACTTTTATATGAACTGTGACCACTCGTCATGCTCTATGGTGCGGTTTACAAAGTCTGATCTCCACACTTGGGTACTCCATACTTGAAGTTATTAAGAAACAGGAAGTGCACATTATTCATTCCACTGTGTTGGACCAAGTGCACGACGTCAGTGTCTTTGCAAGCTTTTGTTTGAAATAATGCATCATATAGGAAAGCCTTAACTACTGTAACCTACATGGTCTGATTATTGTAGTAAGTTGTTTACAATTATATTTTATTATAATTGTATTTTTCCAGAACTTTCAAGGTGTGCCTCATTATGGCAGGACAGTACGAAAAAAACAAACTAATACATCGTAGTTTCTATCTCACAAATAACTCTCAAACGTTATTTGCTTCATTTTTATGACTCATTTCATGTTGAAGAAGGTGATTATTATTATTATTATTATTATTATTATTATTTTGTCTGTTTTTATATATCAAAGCAGTGATGTAGTTAAGACCAAATATGGTAAAAACAAAGTGGATTCATGGGCACATGACGTCCGACTTTTATCAATATTTCAGGATAGTTAAATTAATGATGTCATTGTGCACAGTGCTGTAATGAGCAGTGAGAAGCATGTCTGTAAATGAAAGTCAACTCAAATAGAAATTGTGATCAATGTCCAATCAGTAAACCAAAATTGTTTTTTTTTTTAACTACAACACTGTCTTTTAGTAAATACTGAGTGGTACATGTGTTTACCTCAGTTTCTACTCCTTCACCATCAGTTATAAATGACACTCAGAGTACTTTTGTAATAACTAGAGCACAACTACGGTGCTTCAGTCTTACCTCGTATTTTCATATTATGTTTGAACGGTACTATTTTTATAAGAAAAATTATACACCTGAGAAGTGATGTAACCTTTTGATTTTCACTATACAGTAACTATTAATACTTGTATTAAGATTCTATTAAATTTCTTTTGGGTTTTTTTTTTACATAAAATTTTCTGAACAAACTTGTTTTTCCTGTTTGTGTGAGTAGTTCAGCTGAACCATATTGTTCTGCGTGTCCCTGTGTTCAACTTGCAGCCTGTCAGTCTTTGAATCACTGCAGGACTCGGCGTGCAGAGTACAGACGGTTTATTTCTGGAATGAATTTAAGTTCATTCATTTGTTGGTAAGAGGCCAGTTGCACAGTCGCCCAGCTCTGAATGCAGACATCTTTGAGATGCCATTTAGCTTTATTTTCTTCCAAATTTTGTAAAAGATTAATTTATTGACATAACCATTTGGGGAGAACAACCAAGCTTTGTTTTCTTTTTTTTTCTCCAACAACAAAATTAAAGCATTCTCCAAGTATGGTTTACTTAAAGTCTTTGTTTACATGGTTACTGCCGGAGCAGCACGTCAACATCTCTTAGCTTTGTGCTACAAATTCAAAATGTCACACGTTAACACTGATCAAAGCTCACTCTCCCCTTACAAAATAATATTGCACTTAACATCCTTGCACACCAGCCGCCATTATTCTCACACTTAATATATACTGACGTCTTTGCCTTTGCATTCACACAGATGTAGTTTAAACTCATACAGAAACATCAGTAAGAAAGTCTCTTAAAAAAACACAGGGGGAGCTAGAAATTACACTAATTTTCAAAAGGAAGTATTCTACACTGTACTTGTACAAATCTCGGGTTTTCAAGTGCTATACAGCAAAAAGAAATAGTGTTTTCTTTCAAATAAAACGCCACCGGTCTACTGCTCGTCCTCGTTTTCCTGGCCTGAACCTTCAGAGCGATCACCTTCTAGTCGATCTACAGGAAGAAAAAGGCAGATTTCAAAAGAGGGAACAGAAAAACAAGTAAACCGTTTTACAGAACACAAGAGTCCTACTGTACCCGGGCATTAACAGGCCCAAACATTCAAACAATTTGCCTGATGTGAAACAGAGAGATTGTGTGTGTGTGTACCTGATCTGATGTGATTAAGGGAGGCCAACATTCGCAGCATGAATGAAGCCGGGACTGTGATTGTGTTCCTCGTCTCCTCTAGCATCAGCTCGTTGCGAGTGATTACCTTGAAAGTAGAGAAGGAGAAAGATGGAAAAACAAAGGTGAGAGGGAGTGTAGAGTATCGAGACGTGCGAAGGATCTGAAGAAATAACTGGGAAAGCTTGTTGTGCAAGAAATAAAGAGGATTTTTCTCTGAAAGGAAACCTAAAGCCGTCTTTAAAAGCTAAAAAAAAAAAACATGTAGCATTGTTTCATCAGCTTGATACCTCATGACTTTATGAGAATTACTCATAAACACGATTATGAGCTGATAACATGTTTCAAAAGTCCACTACAGACCCCGAATGTCTCAGAGACCCCAGCTGTAAAATGTATAAATTACAACAGATTTTCATATCTGAAACTGGTGTTGATAGTATTTTTATGCAGCACTGCTCTTCCTGAATCTTGAATTTCTCTTGTTAGAGTTTTGTAACAGTTTGTTAATAAGACGTTTAACATGGAGTTTGAGCTGTTTGGCGTCTGACTCCAACTATTATTAACTTAACTATGTATGTAGTATAAAAACACTGCACTTGTCTTTGTCTGTGAATGAACAAAATAAGTATTTCTTCATTCATAGTCACTTATAACACATGAAATATGTTCTTATTTGGTTTAACAACGCTTTATGGTCATTTCTGTGTTTTGTCACCTTCGTCACATGAGCTAACTCAGTTTGTGGCAAAGTGAAGATTTACTTCAATACTTTTCTACATGTTGGCTTTAAATGAAGTCAGAAGAAGATGCATCTCTTCTGACTTCTTTCTCCATCAGATGCAGGATTTCAGCTTTAACTTCCATGAATCTTATTTTGTGTTTTATTGCTGCCAGTTTGGTGAAATAAGGACAAAAATCAATTATAGAAAGCTGATTTGCTTTGGTTGTCTGAAGGCAATGTGTTTTTTGCGGGGGAGATTTATAGAAAATGTATTGACAACTAAGACAGAAGAGACTGTATCCTTCATAATAGGAAACTTCTGTTGAGTAAATGTTGAAATCTTTTTTGTTGAAAGACAATAAACCAATTAATAAATCACTCAATCAATTCACTGATTTCACTGATTGGTCACACCTCATCAGCGAGGACTCTGTTGAAAGATGGCGACTCCTCCAGTGGCGACCAAATCTTGATATCGTAGTCTATCCCTGAAGAAGCCAGAACTGAAACAAAGCAGAAAATAAACAACATGGTGGGAAACGTCGTCACGGAGCAGTAGAGAAACATCTGACGTGCGGGGAGACGCTGCGGCGGGACTCACTGGGGTCGTAGGGGTGCGGCTGCAGGCAGTTGACCACATGGTTGTCGGCTTCAAGCAGCATGAGGTGCTCTGCGGTGTGTCTGTCCCAGATGAAGATGTGACCGCAGTCTGAACCGCTCATCACAAAGTTGTTGCCCCAGAAACAGGACTCCTTTATCTAGATGTGCATGTAAAAAAACACTATAAGAGGCTTATTCATGAGGTTTCGAGGCTCCTGACCAATATAACGTAAAACGGCGTGAGGTGTACCATCGTCCTGGAGTTGCGGTGGCCCTTGTAGACCATTTTAACTGAGGGTCTCCTGATATTCTGCGTCTCGCTCTCCTCCATCTCCCGTCTTTCTTTCCTCCTGCGGAAAAGCTCCTGGATACGAGCCGCTGCCGAGCGTCTGAGAAACACAAGGAAGCCAAACACAAATGTAAATATAAAGACGCACGAAAAACAGACACACAACGTCGTGCTGTCGCTGCGGCTTATCAACCCCATGCTTCACATTTATGCCGTATTGATCTATTCAACAAACTCCCAAGCTAGAAAGCAGCCACTTCCAAGGCAAAACACCTTCATCATCATAACTGGATCAAGCTCTTGATATTCTGTTATGTTAAGTCTTGTCCATTAGTCACATGACTGACAGTATGTGTACGTTGTAGTTCATAAAAAGTTTTTTTCTAAGAGGTCCTATTGAGGAAATCAAACTTTATATATCTGTATGTGTTCCTTTCCATCAGGATGTCATGCACACATCGTTCATTCTCCATCCCTCCATCGTATGACATCTTTTAAATGCTGCTGTAACGGTGTCTCTCAAATCACTGGTGGAGTCAACACTTCATGCATTGTGCTCTAACGCTACAGTTAGCTGTGTGTATTAGTTTTTTTTTCTGTGAGTGAAATGACCAAACCAACACAAAAAACATTAATCTTCACGCTTGCTTGCACATGTCGTGTTGTGCTCTTGAGTTTAAATGCTCTGCTGCATGTCACACACCTGACGGGTTAGATGCTTTGGTTTCCAGTGAAAAAGACTTTACCTGATCATTCTATCTCCTACTGCGGATCCTCTGGAATTAAATCTATATTTGTAGCAAAACAGTCACATCACAAAGAAAAAAAACCCAAATCAGAGAACCCACCCTTTAAAAGTGATCGTAAATGAGAGCAATATTTGAATATAAGCTTTTGTTGCTTCTAGTGTAAGAACAGGAACACAAGAGCGTCATCTTGTGCAGCGTACCTCTGTCCCTGTCCTCTGAAGCGCGTTGACGGGATGAGGATGGGATCGTCGTCGCTGTCGTCGGAGTCCTGGTTGGCGCGTGCGGGCTGGCTCTGGCTCTGGCCCTCCTCTCCTCCCTCCTGCCCTTCCTCTGTGGTGGGCTCCTGCCTTCTGCAGCCCCCTGACGTGTCCTCCTCAGGCTGACTCCTCTCTGGCGGTGATGAGGAGGAGCCCTGTGCTGCGGCCGGGGCTGGAGCTGATGAGCTGCCAGGTGACGCGGAGGAGGAGGAGGAGGAGGCGGCACATGGAGGCTCTGTGCAGGCGGCCGGCCCGCTTTGCTGCTTCGAGGACGCAGAGGGAACTGAGGGGGGACACACATCAATACATAAAGGATACTTAAAATGCACTATTGTCTGCTTTGTTGTAGGCATTCAAGTTCGATGTGTGTATTAAGGCGTTTTAGAATTACAGAAATATCACATTTTTCATTCATGTTTTTTTTTGTGGATGTGTTTTTTAAGTATGTTTACAGCTGTGCATTAAGATTCGTCACCAACATAGAACCATGAACTCATCATTGTGCTCTGGACTCCAGAGTTGCTCTATGTGTTACTTGAGTCACTGGTATATTTTTATTTATAAAGCCTTTCTAGAAAAACTTCCCTCAACATCTTTGCAAACTGATTTAACAGAGTCCATCTTCCAATCATAATCTTAGATCACAAGACACATATCTACCGTCCGACCCCAACGTACAGACAGAGAGAGTATTCATGTTTTGTGCTCCAGACACTTGGAATAGTTTGCAGAGGGAAATTAAAGAACCAGACTGAATTGTAGACTCCGTGGTAAATGACTCCTTTACTAATTGTTTTGTAACTTTCTCTGTTCTTTGAGCCTTTATCATCTGGCTTTTAGTACTGTTTTATTTGTGTGCCTGGTGTATATTGTATTGTCCTGACTGAAACTTGTAATGCTGCCGCTCTAGCTAGGTCTTGGTTGCTAATGTCAGTAGGATTTTTACCTGGTTAAATAAGTAAATAAAGATAACATCTATTTTTTAAGTGACATGACTGTCTTTCTATGCAGAAATCCAAGACAAGTTTCTCTTTCAGCAGCCTGAGATTTTTTTTTCCAAATGTTGAAGAAAGGGAGGAGCGAGCTTCCTTTACATGAAATATTAGGAGCAGAAGTCCATGGAATTCACCTACTAGAGAGATCTCAAATTTTCATATTGCTACATCTTTCTTTTTACTGAATGATTGCTAACAGTCGGCTACACTGGTGTTGTGCCTTTCATGGTTTGTGTCGGTTACTTTACTTTCTGTATTTGCTCCTATTCTTTTTTTTTTGCACCTCCAAACAATTAATGTCCTTCTTAGGATAATAAAGTTAAATTTGATTTCGTCAAAAACACATCTCACCTTGCTCTAACGTGGAGCTCTCTGTGGACAGACTCTCTCTGCTCTGTGAAGCCACCGCCTCAGATGCTTTGGATCCTCCACTGCCCATAGAGCTGGATGTGCTACTGCTCCTGTAAAAGGAAGAAATCAAACCAACTGAGTCCTTTGAGCTTCTGAAAGGTTTTAACAAATGGTTTACATTTGTTTTTAACTGTTAACCTCAGTGTGGAATCAGTTGTACGAGGTTGACGATGCGTCTGTATCCACAATGTTTCAATTTGCGACTGAAATTTTTTTGTATGCAAACTGAGAAGAAACCAGGAATTTTGCACACTGTTGGTCACTTGTGAAATCATATAAAGTGTCTTCCTACATGAGGATCTGCCAACCAAAACACTAATTAAATGCAGCACTAATGCAGCTGAGTTTCTTCTGATCCTGTGACCAACATTTACTGACATGAAACTGATCAAATATAGTTCCTACAATAAATATTCACTTTGATTTCAGGTTTGATTTACAGGTCAAATAATAGTTGAGTCCACACACAGTTTCTTTGCTCCCACAATAAATTTCCTGTTGGAAAGCGACAGTCAATATAAGAAACTGTGTGTGTATTCCAACATTTCTTGTCTTGGTATTTCCTGTTTGGTTGAGCACCTGGTTGAGGAGTTTATTTTGGATGTGTGTAAGTCTCTTCTTTCTCTTCTTTCACAAATGTTAGTGGTGCCAGTTGAGTTTGGTTCAGTTATGTTGACTGACTGCTGATCCTTTATTTCTGATTGTTTGTATTATATTTGTTTGCATTTGTTTCTTGCATTTTTTAATTCACTGGGTGTTTGTACGCTTGAGGTCGTCCATTGTCACATGGTTTTGTGACGAGGAGATGCAGCGATTATCAATAAGCTCATTGGAAATGAATGAACCTCCAACAAAACATTCAAAACATGAAATCTGTTATAGGTGCGAGGACAAAATAGCTCTTCGATGACACTACCTGTAACAGACTTTCAAGGGGATATCAGAGAGCTCACAGGATGTTTCTCTCCCACTGCTCAGGTATCACTCACCACTCATCAGTGAAGTCCAGCTTGATGGTGCTGGTGGTGGTTCCTTCTGAGCTGTAGTGCAGGCTGAGGACTGGCTCTGCTGCACTGGGTCGACTGGTGCCAGCGGTGGTGGAGGTGGAGGTGGAGGTGGATGTGGAGGTGCTGCTGCTGGCTGGTACAGACACAGATTCATCAGGAGGTGAACCTGCAGCTCCTCCTGAAGGGCGAGAGGACAACACACAGGCAGAGCAAGCGAGAAAGATTGATTAGTGTGGTTAAGAAAAAGTAGCTTCACTGCTGAATCAAGAGTTCAATGTGTAACTGGTTCTTGCAAAACACACTGGAAACATGCAACCTGCTGTTGCATTACTTCCCACTGATTAACACCACACACAGGAAATGGGAACATGCAGCAGACACTGACAGAGCGGACAGAGGTGGTGATTTCGTAACAGTGATTCAAGTATCGACAGCAACAGACAGAAACACCTGAAGGATCATCACACACCTCAGCTGGTCATCACAGTCATAAAGGAGATTGAACCTGCCGTTGATTAAATACATTTCCTTTTGTTTTAATTCTTAGATTTTTATTGTTTTGTGCACAAACTGATTCACATGGATCCCTGTTGTATTCATGTGAAAGGAGAAGCCTCACAAGCAATCAAAACTGCAACAATTAGTCAATTAGTTTCTATAGTCGATCAATTAATCAATTAATTGAGGAAATTAAACTTTTTTTAATTTATTTTTAAAATTTTGATAATTTTTATTTAAACTAAAATGCTGAAAGTTCACAGTTTCCAGCCTCTGAAGTTTGAATATTTGTTTTCTATGATATGAAACTGAATATTTTTGGGTTTTGGACAAAACAAGCAGCTTGAATATATGTCAGCTTGAGCTTTGGGAAATTGTGATAGATATATTTTAAAACTTAATTTATTATGGATGAAACAATTACTCAAGAAAATTATTATTATTACTATTATCATTATTATTATTGTTTTTATTATTAGGCAAAGTTTGAAAACTATTTCGTTGCAATCCTGCTCAGAACGTGAGCAAGTTAAATCAAATGTAAAAAATGTTTTCCAAAGTTAATTAAAGTTAATTTGAGGCTTAAGTAGGTTGAGTTACACTAATCGTATTATATATGTTCCCAAATTAGTCTTTTTAGCATGAAATTCCCTCTTGGTGTTAATATGCCTCCACTGCAGCTCAGCAAGAAAACATTGTCCAGGGAAACACAAAGAGGATTTAAATTAATATATCATATTATATTATTCATTTATTATAGTATCCTTCAGCCCAAGTAACAGTAACGTGGGTCTGATAGACCTGCTCAGTCTATCTGCAGGCACTTTAATGTACATGAGGAGAGATCATGGGAATAATGGGAAAGTAAAGAGTTGGAAACGGAGAAAGCGAAGCATGAAAACGACGGGAGAAAGACTGTGGTATGAAAGAAAGAGTTTGTGTATCTGAGAGAGGGTGAAAAAGACAAAGCAAGTAGCAGGGTGGGAGGAGAGGACGCACCCTGCTGTTCATCGAGAGTCATGGATCCCAGCTGTTTGTTTACCACAGACGAGGGCGAATCTGGAACACAAATGAGACTGACTAAACACCGGATACAGAGGTCAGACCTTAGGGCTCACACAGTCAACACGCACAAGAATTAAACTTCAAAGACATGTTGAAAAAAACGGTCCGAGGCCAAGCAGGAAGAGCTGTAAAAATCAGCCAAAGGAAAAAAAAAAAACTTCATGTTTCTTTTATTTGCTCAAACCAGGGAAGGTCATTTCACACACTGTGAGTGCAGCTTCAGCCTTTATATGCAAAATGAGTACCAGAGATTAGTAAATCTGAGTGAAAAAAATGACAAATTCACAAATGCTTCCTACAGATCCTTTACAAATAGTTTATTCCTGCCATCAAGAATAACTTATTCTCAGGTACTGCACAACACCGCAGTGAAAATACAAACCTTAAACAACAGGTGCGCAATTTTTCAAGTTGTCTTAAACAGTCAGGAGCCTAAATGAACATTGAAATGTTTTTTTCTTGCCATAATCATTCTTCATATTCATACTGACCATTAGAGGATCCCTTCATAATGCACTTACAATGTAAGTGATGGGGGACAGAATCCACAAGCCTCCTTCTGTGAAAAAATGTAATTAAAAGTTTATCTGAAGCTAATATGAAGCTTCAGCCGTCCAAATTAGTCAATTTAGTAGATATATTTCAACATCACAGTCTGTTTAGTGTCAACAGGGAAACACTGTCTGAGGAAACACAAAGAGGGAATCTGATGCTAAAAAGACTGTAAATGTGGCAGATATCTACTTGAAATGACCAACTCAGACTGCTGAAGCCTCATATACGCTTCAGATAAACTTTTAAATGCATTTTTGCACAGAGTGACTGTGGATTTTGGCTCCATCACTTACACTGAAAGTGCATTTGAAGGGGATCTTTTAATAGCCAGTGTGAACAGGAGGAATGATTACAGCAAGAAAAACCTCTTTCAGCGTCTATATGGACACCTGACTGTTGTTTGAAGACAGACTTGAAAAACTGTGAACCTTTCCTTTAATAAAACACAGTTTGCTGTTATCCACCATGTTTGTTAAATTATACAAAATTAACAAAAGCACCGGTTCTCTGCACTACATCTGATAGTGCTGCCTGGCTCTCACTTCAAACAATACAAGCAAAGACACTATGTGTTCAGTGAATGCATAATTTGTGTCATCGCTGGTTTAATTTAACAACTTGTCTAATAAAGCCCCTTTCAGACATGCACTTCGTTGCATAAATGTGATAGTAGATTTTTGTGTTGGTCTCATGGTTGAATAAGCACCAGATTCACTTTTATGTAAAAAAAAAAAAAAAAAAAGTCACAAGGACAAAGTTATTGAGTTAGACCTAATGACATTTCCGTGACACCGTCTGCATTGAATGCTGTGAAAGCTACGGCGCAACAAGGTTTAAAACGAGACTGAAAGCACGTCCTCTACATGTGAGCACTCACCGTAATAAATCTATCACTTATTTATCAAACTCTCTTTAATCAAAGAGATTAAAAGCTGGAAATACTCAAATCGGTTTACATACAGCACGTGAGCAAACGGGAATTCTTGTCATCCTTTGCTTATGTGCCATCATAAAACAAAGCAGAACTCATCAATGATGAAATTGATGAGATTCATTGTGAGAAGTGCGTCCCTTGTGCTCATTAATTAAGGCTTCAACATCGAAATAAGTTTAAAAATCCATCAGTGATGCGGCCTGTGAGAAAACGGATGTGTGAGCATCGTGGCTCTTTCTGTAAAAGTCCTGTCATGTCTGAACAGACCCGTAACGGACACCTCTGACTGAATGACAAAAGGCCACTTCAACAAACAGATGAAGCCGGCAGTGTTACATAATCCGTGTCTGAAAGAGAGTTAGGATTCTCAAGCTGAAGTGAAATCGAACCACAGCCGATCTACGACTGATAAGTAAGTACCGTCAATCATGAGTGAACAACCACATGAGCTGTGAGGACACCGAAGCAGCAGAGCTCCACACCGGCTGGGTGCCACTCCAATGGGAGAGTTGCAGGTGAAAAACTCAAGCGATGGAGTGAGTGAGGGGCCGAGCAAAACAGCGGAGAGGTTAATAAGCTCAAGGTGCAGTAGTGGGGAATGGAAAGAGTGATCACTGTGGGATTAGTGGTCAGTTCTAGCAAGGCTGGATCCTCTTAGAGCATAACTGTCTCTATGTGAAGGGGGGAGAGGAAGATGGTGAGGGAAGGGGGAGGGGAGTGGGGTGTCCAGGCAATGAGGGGGAGCAGCAGGAGGTGGGGGGAAGGAGGGGGGGGAGCTCAGAGGGGCGGGTAACCTGTACGGGGTCGCGTCTCAGTGGTGGCAGCGGCAGCGGCAGCTCTCTGTGACTGTCTCTCAGAGGCTGCAGAGGAAGAAGAAGTGGTTGCTCTCTGACCCTGTCTTGGGGGGTCGGCCAGCCGGAGTAACCTCTGCAAACGCCTACACACTAAACTTATGGGCAGCCGATGAGGACCGTACTCTGACAGAGAGGCAGAGGAAGAGAGGGAGAGTGGATGCACGATTAGAAGATTGAGGGGAGGATGTGAGGAGGAGGAGGATCAGGAGCAGAGAGTCAGGCAAAAGAAAAAGAAAACAAAAACAAGGAGAAAGACAACAGGATGCTGAAGGAAAAGAGAGTGAAGTGAGGCTGCTGCTTGAGTGGAGTGGCTCCGACACACACACACACACGCACACACACACACACACACACACACACACACACACACACACACACTCAGTACATACAGTCGCCCTACTCGCTGGACTGAAGAGTAAAATGTACATTTCTGAAAACAGGTGCGTGAGTCTACCTGAGAGTGCAGGCTCTGAGCTGGGGGTGGCAGTTGGCGTGGGGGTCCCGCCCGCGTCGGCCTGACTCCTCTGCTCTGAGTCAGGCGAGGAGGTGGAAGGGGCCGAACTCTCTACCGACGAGGAGCTGGAAGCAGGAGGTGCCGTGACTGTCGACGACGACCCTGAGGAGGAAGAGGAAGTGGGGGCGGCAGCGGCAGCAGCAGAGCTGGCAGGTACTTCCAGGGTGTCTGTCCCCGCAGGCCTCATGGGGGCGCCAGATTCCTGTCTGGAGTCTCTTGCAGGGGCAGTTGAGGTACTCGATGCCGCCTCTGGACGGACAGCTGTTCCTGGAAATAAGAAAATAAATAGATGTTTACAATCTCTGGTGACAACAGCTACAGAAAAGAATAAACCAGTTTAAACCCCACGTGGGGAAAAAATTACAATCGCAGATAATCAGTTGAGCTTGTTTGGTTTGGATATTTCATAAAAATGTGTTTTTTTTACTTTTTTGTTCCTCTGTTTTTGTTTAGAGTTTGTTGAGGTGGTTGTTGTTCATTGTATGTGATATTATGTGTAAGTGTATATGATGTTAGTCAATATATGTATGGAAAATTAAAATAAAACCTTAAAAAAAAAGAATAAAAATCAGTGGTGAACGTGGCTACACAGTTTGGCAACATGAACTTTTTAAAACACAGTCTACTATGATTTAAATCAAAGCCAAAATGCAACTGGTTTATATCACATGACATCCATCCAATGATCAGTCTAAAACAGTCATAAATAATTAAATGTACTGCAGCAGTAGATGCGCTTATCAAAAGCCGTCCGCATACAGGAAGACGTTTACAAGATGGGATTTGTGAGAAAATGCCATGGTTAAAGAAATAAAATATAAAATATTGTTTACTATGAAGATCACAAAGATTCTTCATTATTCAAATGAATTTAAGAACTTTTATGAACTAGAATTTATACAATTTTCTTAAAGACAATTCAAGACCTTAAAAAAGATGTGACAACATTGATCCAATAATGATTTTCATACCTCAAACTCAGGATATCTGTGAATACTGACTGCCGGTCCTGTATCAGAGCTCTCTTTCCCCCAAAATTCATAATCTATATATTTGAAGCCTGAAATGTGTAGATCTTATTTTATACGTATTGACAGTTTTTCAGACTGATGCCTCACCTCTGGGTCGGGTCTGAGGTCGGGTTCCTCTGCTGCCCTGAGCCTCGCTCGCCTCCTCAAACCAACGGGACAACATGTCCGACATCCTCTGCATCAGAGAGACGTTCGGGCTCTGTTCTCCTGGAAGATCAGAGCAACACTTAGAGGCACTTTTCACACAAAACATCTGCTTTTTAACAGCAGTACATTTGACCACTGGGCAGAGAGTAATAATACAAACACAAAGTAGGTGAATATTTTTTGGTATGAATGTGTTATATGTGTCATGATTGTAACATCACACATTGTATAAGATTTGAATAACATAGTCAGAAGTGTTGATTCAATGACTGAGACCTATGTTTAGACAATTTCACTCAGTAAGGACAAAGAAAAAAAAAACTACGTGGGGACATAAAAGTGTGCAGATTATAAAACCCTTCGAGGCAAATTTGTGACTTTGGGCTGCAGAAAAAAAACTGACTTGACGTGTGTGTGTGTGTGTGTGTGTGTGTGTGTGTGTGTGTGTGTGTGTGTGTGTGTGTGTGTGTGTGTGTGCGCGAAGTGAAGTGATTGTGCAACTGACATTCATTTAAGTGGAACGAAGCCGCTGTTCTCTTCAAGCCTACAGCTGGTGGGTGTTTGATAGTTTTGATGAAGTATCATTTCAAACCAAGGGTCTCAAACTCAATTTAGCTGAGGGTCGCTGGCCAGGTTGTTCTCTCTTCAGAGGGCCACTTTTCATTTCAACATTTAATCTCAACTGTGTACTCTGAAGCTGAGAAATGAATAAAAAGCAGATCTCTGCGCATCTTCCAGCAATATGCAGCTGATTCAAGTGTTTCTCTGATCAGGGACAGCAAACCCGAGAGAGAAAAGACTGAAAAGAGACACTGATGAAGACACAGCTGTGTCGAAACATTAGTCTGTTTTCACTATTAAAGGCTACAAATCAGCGAGTGTGCTCCAGTCTGTTCCCACTGAGCCATGAATCTCTCCTCTCGTCTGTCCCCTGTGCCTATCACATTACTCTGCATGTTTGATTATATTCCCAGAGAACGGCAGCTTTCTCTTTTTAGATGAGACAGGTCACGAAATAAAATCAGTTGTCGCCTCTCTTTAAAGCAGCTATAATCAATATTTCTGTATTAGCAATGGATCGCATGACTACGTGTGGTGTGATAGGTAGGTGTGATAGAAACGTTTCCTCTCAGCTCAGCAGAGGTCGATAGTTTCTTTCAGCTCACGGTTTTGGTTTTCTGGTTTGTGACTTTACAGTTTTGGTTCACTCTCACTGCTCTCATCAGCTTCATTTCCAGCGGCGGCAGACAGCTGTTTTCAGTGAATTAAAAATGAAAAACACTGCCTGCACTGCATCAGCTGGTATGCAGACAAAGTTAGCGACTAGCTGGTGAATACAGTGTTTAACAGTCAGATATTTTCATCAGGAGTACGCGGAGAGCAAAACAGAGGTAAAAGAAGAGTGAATATTTGTGTGAGATTCTTTAGGTGGACACAAACATGACTCATAATTAAGGCTAATGTTTGCAAGTTCACCATATCCATTTAAAAAGGGATTACATTCTTTAATGCAGGTTTAGAAAGAAACATTCAGGTGCGACACAGTAAATCAGAGTGTTGTTGATCACATTCAAAGCGTTTATGTTGGGACGTTGCAGCTTTGCAGCCTTGCTAGAAAATTAAATGATCACTCTCACAAAAAGTCTGAGAAAAATATAAATGGAAAAAAATAAGAAGTGAATTTGTGGGCTGATTTAATAATAAATTCTCACGGGTCGGCGGTTTATTAGTGTGCTTTAAACTGAGCAGGAACACATACGTCAACGTGTCACATGTCGCGGTACTGTCTGCTGTGATCTTACCATCTCTTTCCCTCTCGCTCTCAGGACGAGCTCGGGGTCCAGTGTCCGACCAGTCGCCTCGTAGACGGAGGCGCTTCACTGGAGGCTGCCTCAGCTGTGGAAACACACACACACACACAGAAAGATTAGCAGTTTGTCAGTCAAAGCATGGTCAAAAATAGCTCTGCTGCCAAAGCAAAACACTGCATGTCTCTGTCAGTGTCCTCTCCAAAGTGCCCCCCCCCTCCTCCTCCTCCTTCCTCCTCCTCCCTTCTAGCTGCACCACTGAGGTCGCCTTCACTTTCCAGTCCCCTGGCTCTCTCTGTAGGGCAACAGGCTCAGAGCCAGAAATAGAAAGAAGGGGGTCTTAGTGGAGAGACTATCAACTGCTTTGCTAAGGAAATGTCATCAGGTCTGGACATGGGCTGGAGGTGGTGAAAAGGAGCCGAGGCTGGAGGAGATAGTAGAATAAGGGAGGAGACAGAAACAGAAAGGCCCAGAACAAAATGGTATCACAGGTGGAAGAAAAAGGAGAGAGCATTTCCTTAGCTTCAACCCCCCCCCCCCATCCCCCCATCCCCCCACCACCACCACCTCTGCCTGAACTATTTTGGTGGATAGAGGAACACTGCCTGCGTCGGTCGCTGTATTTGGAAAGGAATGTGTGTGGCGGTTGCATCTCGACACAGCTGAGCTCACCACGAGGCTTTCAAACACTGGCACCATGATCCAGCACATTCAGTCACACGTGAAGCTCCGGCGCCCACCTAAGTTTATCTGAGGTCCGATTTCTCTGACGGCTCACTTATCCGATGTCCAGACTATGTGCTCAAACAAACTGATATAATGACCTAAATACATGCAAGAAAAGATACTCAGTGTTTCAGATTTGGTTTTAGTGAACCATCATGTTGTTTCTTCTCCTCTCTTTGAGTTTCAGGGTCATTTGCTCTACTCAGCCACAACAAGGTCAGATCTGTTTCTAAGAAACAATCTTTTCACCCAAACAACTTGGGTACTTTTTATAGAGAATATCTGGAGCATCAAGAAACGTCATCTTTATGGATTAAAGGCTCAACCACCGCAGTAGTTCTGGTCCAGGAGGCCACTGCAGCCTCTTCTGCAGCACTGACCTTCTCTGTGTCCGATTATTACCATATTTCTTTTAACTGGAGCTGAAACTATTGGATTTATCATGTTGTCAACAGTAAAAAAAAAAACAGTAACATTTCTTAACATCGACTAATTGTTCCTGTTGTTTAATCAAGCAACAAAAAAAACGAAACATCGTCTACTTCAAGCTTCATAAATATGATAATTTGCTGCTTTTCTCTGTTTGATGTAATTTGAAATTGAATATCTTGTTGGTCTGACAAAACAAGATATTTGAAGAACTTGTGATGAGCTTTTTTAGTATGTTTTTGACTTAAAAGATTAAAGGATTACTCACTTAACCAAAACAAATTTAACAGATTAATCAATAATTTAAAAAAAAAGTGTAGTTGGATGATTACATGAAAGATTTCAAACAACATTTCATGGTATTAAAAAAACACCATGAAATTATAAGTAAGTAATAAGTAAGGACATAACCGAACGGGCAACAGTTAAAGAAGAAAAAAAAAAGGACTTGTGATGTGTCTCGAGTCCTTCCTCGAGTCTTCTTATGTTCTCACCTCCTCCCTCCTCTCCTCAGAGGGGCCCTTTAGCTCTCGGGCCTGGTCATCTTTGGGATCGAACAGGTAGATGTAATCGGAGGAGTAGCTGACCAGAACCTCCTGGCCATCCTCGCTGTAGCAGAGAGATGTCACTCGGCACGACTTGTTGGACAGGTGAGCGGGAACGAACCTGACGCACATACCCGTCGTCCCCCGGCCCATGTAGTTACCTGACGTTGAGAGAGAGAGAGAGAGAGTTGATCAGTTACATCGGCTGCTGTGTTGGCGGGTTTTCTTAAATCTATTCATTGACTTTCTGCAGACTATTTGGTTGATGTGCTACAAATATATATATATATATATATATCAGGTAGAGTCCTTAGATTCTCAGACTTACTAACTTAAGTGCCTGTTAAAAACATATTTTCAGCCATGCTTTTACTTGTTTCACTTCCCTCCTCCCTTGTATGCATGCATGCATTTTAAAGTCTTAATTTTACTAACACCAAGAAGTGATCTCAGATCTTTAACCCGACTTCCTGTGTCAAAGAATTGTTTTTTAAAGAACCACTGTTGGTTTATAAAGCACTGAATGGTTTTCTGATCTGCTGCTATGCACCACATATCTGAAACAAACTCACACAAAATGTTTTTAATGTATTCATATTTCTTACTGCACTGTAAATTAGAATTTTCCTATAATGCCTTTTAATTAATTACAGCTCATATCTGTGTCTTTATTCTCCTTACAGTATGTCTTTTGTTCCTTTAACATTTTGTCTTAGTTCCTTTATAGGCAGTGTTATTGAAGCTTTCAATTCAAATAAATTTGCCTTGATCAAACTGTTTAAATTGCCTGCTCTCTCTTTTCTTTTCTTTGAGTCATTACTGTTAATGTAAACCAATGTAATTTTGTTAATTTTGTTAATGTAATTTTATAAATAGTTTATAATATAGTTGGAGAATTTCAGAGAAAGAGGATAAAGTCACATTCATGAGAATATCGAACAATAGACACACAGCAAGGCAGGATGGGACGACATTCTTTACCTTGTTATCTTTGTAGGATCTAGACGTTTGTCTGATGGCTGTTGTTTAGATGCTGTGTGGTGTTTGTGTGTCATGACGGACATAAGCAGCTTTCAGTGCTCTCATGGTCCAAGACTAATTTCCTTTTGCGGACAATGAAGGTTATCTTATGTTATCTTACCTGTCGCTCTAGTTCCCAGCATGCGTCTGTCATAGATGCGCACTGAGCTGTCAGAGCAGCCCACAGCCAGGTAGTAGGGCACCAGTGGAGAAATGGATATGGAGGTTGCTGCTCTCCGACAGTTTATCAGGATGTCCTGAAATCAAAACCGTAGAATAAAGTCATTTCTGCTGTTTCTGCAGAAATCTGTTCTAACAGAAACACCTGAAGCTGCATTTTGACAATAGGTATTTACAAATACTCATAAAGTAGATATAAGGACAATCATGCTGCTATTGCAACTGTTAGGTCAAGTTGAACAATGTGGAAAAATTATGGATGTTTAGTTTTCCAGCTGTGGAGGTCCAGTCTTAACACTCACAGGTTGTAGGATAATTAAGAGGGGGAAGTGAGTGTCTGGTGAAAGTATTCTGACAGTTTCTACTCTGACAGACACAGCGACTCGCAGGCCCGCCTTCTTATTTCTGGTGACTTTAATCACACCTCTCTGTCCTCCACTATGCCCACATTCAATAAGGAGGAACTCAAGAAGGTGCAGAGAGAGCTGAGGAGGAGGATCAGGGAGGGAAAAAACATTTACAGGAGGAAGATGGAGGATCAGTTGCCTTAAAACCATCTCTGGTTACAAGGAGCCCAACTCCCCCATTCTCACAACATTCAGCTCACAGCCACTGCATTTCCTGTCCAATGCCCTACCCCCCTCCCCCCAACCCCCACCCACAACCTCCAGCATACAGCCCCCCTGCCCCAATCTGTCCCTCACAAAAAACCAGGTGAGGAAAGATCTCAGGAGAATCTTGGCCAGAACGGCTGGATGGCATCAGCTCAAGGCTTCTCAAGTCCTCTGCAGACCAGCAGTGCAGGATAGTTGAGCACATTTTCAACCTGAGCCTGAAGCTGGGGAGAGTGACACAGCTGTGGAAAACATCCTGCATGGTACCAGTGCCAAAGAACGCGCACCCCAAGGACCTCAATAGCTACAGGCTGGTGGCCCTGACATCGCACCTGATGAAGACCCTGGAGAGGACTGTTTTTATCCATCTCAGACCCCTGGTGAGCCCATCAATGGATCTGCTACAGTTCGCCTATCAACCTGGCATTGAGGTGGATGACGCTGTTATCTACCTCCCACATGGATCCCTCTCTCACCTGGAAAAGGCTGGGAACGCTGTGAGAATCATGTTTTTTTTATTTCTCCAGTGCCTTTAATACCATTCAGCCCACGCTTCTGAGTGACAAGTTGGACCACCACCTCACAAGCATGGATCCTGGACTACCTAACCAACCAACCACTGTATGTGAGGATACGGGACTATGAGTCCGACATGGTTTTCTGCAGCACGGGGGCCCCACAGGGAACAGTCCTGGCTCCCTTCCTCTTCACCCTCTACACTAAAGACTTCACACAAGACTCAACTAACTGCCACCTGCAAAAGTTCTCTGACGACTCTGCAATCATCATCATCACAGATGGGGACGACAAGGAGTACAGAGAACTGACTCAGGCCTTTGTGGACTGGTGCCAGTGGAACCACCTCCAGATCAATGCAGGGAAAACCAAAGATCTGGCGGTGGACTTCCACAGGCACAAACACTCTCCTCCTGTACCGGTTAACAACCAGGGAATGGACACTGAGATGAAATCTTACAAGTACCTGTGTGTTCACTTGATTAATAAACTAGACTGGAGGGACAACAGAAAGGCACTCTAAAGGAAAGGAAAAAGCAGACTCTCTCTGCTGAGGAGACTCAGGTTTTTTGGACTGCAGGGGGCCCTCCTGAGGACCTCTTTGACTCTGTGGTGGCATCAGCCATCTTCTAAGGAGCGGTCTGCTGGGGCAGCAGCATCTTGACTGCTGACAGGAAGAGACTTAACAGACTGGTTAAGAAGGCCTGCTCTGTCCTGGGATCACCCCTCAGCCCAGTGGCTGGTGGGAGAAAGGAGAATGATGGCGAAGCTATCATCCCAGATGGAGAACATGTCCCACCCCGTGCAGGACACTCTGACAACACTGGGCAGCTCCTTCAGTGACAGTCTGCTTCACCTGCAGTGTGTGAGGGAGATACTGCAGGTCCTTCTGCTGCTGTCAGACTTTACAATCAACAATCCAGTAGACCACAAACCAAAACTGACACATTCACTCATGTGCAAAATCAATGTATACTAAACTGTGCAATATCAATATTTCCTATGTGCAATAATTCAGCCGTTGAGTCTGTTTACTTATTTATTATATCTTGCTTTTTTACTGATGCTTCCTGCTATTGCATTATCCTCTTTGCTGCTGTAACTGCAAAAATCCCTGCTATGGGATTAAGGATTAATTTATTTTATCTCTTATCTTAGTTTTAATATCACAAGCACTGATCTCCAGAATGAAATACGAGTAGATGAAACACAAACTAGGAGGAAACCACTTCCCTCTCTCTCTCTCTCTCTCTCTCACACACACACACACACACACACGCACACGCACACACACACACACACACGCAGCCCGGCCTGAAGCCAAGATAACCGTCTTCTGTCTCTCCAACCAGAGACAAGCAGCACCGAGGACAAACCCACGCAAATGTGGAGGTGTTGTTGCATCATTACTACATCATTAATACCAAATCAATATCAATTCCAATATCAAGTTGTATCAATAAAATACATAACTAAAGTTAAGCGGGTAGAAGGAATTTCATTAATGAAGGAACATAATTGACAAAAAAATTATAACAAAATTTGTGAATTCTATTTAATGTTAAATTAGATGTTTTTGATTTTTAATTTTAAAAAAAAAAAGTGTTACCTGTAACTATTATGTGCTAATAAACACCTTTAAGAAATAAAGCTCAAGACCAATAACCTAAATAAAATGTAATATAAATAAATAAAAGAAAAGAAATAATGTTCTTTATATAAATAAATAATATAAAGAACAAAACATGAATCATCATCTACAATGTGCCGGTATTTCAGAGTTGGTTGAAAAAACAAAGCAAAAAAAAAAAGGAACCCATCCAGTAAACAAGTAAACAGATATTAGTGCTACTGAGATGTTGATGAGTCACTGACTGAAAAGAGAAAAACAATATCACAGCTGTCGACGTACGTCTTTGCAGTCTTCTTTAGTGCAGCTAGTTTTCATGCGCAGGTCAAACCACCGCACCGTGCCGTCCTCCCCACATGACAGAAACGTGTAGGGGTCATTTGGTACCGTCATAATCTGATAGAAAGCAGAGAGGACGAGGTTAGAAATGGAAAACGTGAGAGAGTGATAAGTTATGTGACCTGCAGAGGTTCCAACAGTGTTTAGTACCTCATAAGCTGTTCCATAATGGCAGGTGAACTGACACTGTCTGTTGTACTCAGCACTCTTCTCGGTGTGGGTGTAGTAGATGATACCATCTCCGGAGCAGGAGATGATCTCCTGATCGTTGGTGTGAGGCATGAACTTAGCACTGAAGATATTTGCACGATGACCTGAACGTATAGACTTTTTGACCTGAGGAAGAGAAACAGAAGTTAATGACCTGCCTGACTGTTAGAGGCTGCAGGAAAGTAACTGAGCTGAAAACTAAACACTTAAATATATCCATTAACCATATCTGCTTCAATTTCCCATCATGCACTGAGTTTCAGTTGGGTGCTCTGCCTCAAAAAACAAATTACTGCAATGTGTTTGTTGTTTCCTCAAATACAAATTTGAAGAAAAAGGCTCCAGTGATTATCTCATCTTGATCATTTTGGTGCATTTCACTTACAGAGCATCACAAAAATGATCAAAACATTATTTTTTACTCTTTATTTTCTCTTTTTTTTTTAAACCACTGGAGTCCCACCTTTTGTTTTGGGGAAACAAACATTAAAAATCCATTTTCAAATCTTATAACGTAGGAACACTACTGGCTGTGCAAACCACTGCAATAACCAATCACATCACAAGACTAAAGAAAGAGACCTCTGGCTGACCCCTAGAACCACCTTCAACTGTATGTGACCTCCACATTTGTCCCCACAGTGTCTCTAAGCTTGACTGAGAACATGAGTCGGTAACTTACTGCTGCCATGTTTTGATTATTTGTTTTTTCTCCACATTACAAAATATTTGTACACTGAAAAGAGAAAAATCATTTAATTGTACCAGAGCTAAAACTGGTTAAATATCAAAGTCAGCAGACAAAAAAATAGTCTTCATCAGCTGTTTACTCAAACAGTTTATTTACATCCGTTTGTTGTTACTCTGTCAGCTGTTTGAACTGTGTATGACAGCTGAACTGTTGTCAGTTCATTGATTACCTTTTTGTTGTACGGGTTTGTAATGGCCAGGAAGGTATCGTCTGACCCTGACAGGATGTATTCTCCTGTGTCGTTCCAGGATATAGTGTTGACCTGCGGAGAGACAAGTGGAGACACAGACGCAGTTTTTACTCTGCAGTTTACATCACAGCTGAAAAGATTAGTCTATGAATTGATTAGTAGATCTGCAGGAAATTAATCTGAGGCTATTTAATTGATTAATCGTTTGAGTCATTTTTTAAGCAAAAATGCCAAAACATTCTCTGGTTCCAGGTTCTCAAATGTGAGGATTTGCTGATTTTTGTTATCTAATACAAAATAAGAATTTATTGATAATTATGAATTCATAACATGGTTATAAATTGAAACAAGACATCTGTAGAAGTTACTTTGGGAAACTGTGACTGGCAGTTTCCACTATTTTCTGACATGTCAATTAATTGATCAATCAAAAAATGACTCATTCTTTTTAAAAAGATTAAAGTGATGATGAAAGTAATTGTTAGCTGCTGCCCTAATAATATTAATTATATAATTACATAATAATATAAGTTATTTATTAAACAAAAATACTTAATATTTATTGATTCCAGCTTCTCAAATATGAGGATTTTGCTGTCATTTTTTTTAAACATAATTTTTTTGTCCAAAAAAAACAAAAAACAAAAACAAAAAACCAACCAATTTGAAGATGCCACCTTGGTCTGTGGGAAAATGTGACAGGATTTTAAAGCATTTTTATGCCTTAATGACAGACAGTTGAGGTATGATGGTTAATGAGGGAGAGAGAAATGCAACTAAAGGTCTCCAAGTCTTAAACCTCTAAGCTAGATGACAGAATTTTACAATTTTCTTACATTTTTTAAACAATGAATTGATTAAATAAACAAAAAGTAAATCTATGGATTCATGGGTAATGAACATAAATGCTTGTTGCAGCTTTAGTTTACATATTACAGACAAAAACCAATCTGAAAAATCCTTTTTCGAAGTGCATTCACACTCTGAGACGTGTGGCAGCTGCATCAGAAACACATTTTACAGAAATGTTCTTGTCCAATTTAAATGACTTTCACTGTCGTTCTCAGTAACATCTAATTAACTGACTAATTACTATCAAATTATGGTCACAGGTTGTACTGAGTTGTAATTAATCCATAGATCTAATGCAGATCATTCAGTTCACTGTTTTGCACTCTGTGGATCAATATTTCATTAAAAACTGCTGGTTGCATCCTCTTCCAGTGTTTCATCATCACACTATTGCTCTTCATGTCTGAAGACTCGCTCTGGAGCAATTAGTGAAAATACACTCTGTGTTCACTCCATTAACCACATCCTGCAAATTGACCTCAAGGCTCCATCATATGTAACATTTTAACAGGTTTGAAGAGACGCTGCACAACATCTGAAGATCAAAACGCATTAGACTGAGTGGTTGAGTGTAGATGTCGCGGTTTCTCTCGTGTGATGAAAGATTAACGGACAGATGTGGTCGAGCAGATTCAGAGGATAGAGATCTAAATGAAAAGTCTCACTGTGCCTTTTTTTTTTTTGATTAGTCAGCTATCTTGTATAATGTGGTGCACAAATGACAATGAGACTGTGGCAACCAGGTAACATCTTAATGTTTTATACATCTTAATTTTTTCTCTGTCCACTAATAATCTGCTGTACAATTTTTCACTCTTTGAGCTACAATTGCAAAGTTGTATTTTGCAGTTGTTTTTGTTGTTGTTTAGTGTGTATCTTTGTTGTTTTTCGGCACTTTAACCCACTTAGACCCACCAGGTCTCCTATTGTACAGCTGACCAGTCTGAGGCCTGCTCACAAACCCTCCAACAGGATGCAACTTTTTGTGAGGCAAATCTGCAGTTTATCGACCGTGATGACAGAAAAATGTGAAACAGGGTCTGGAAACTTTTATTTTTAGACTACATCTAACAAAAACACGCAAACCAAAAAACTGATGTTCAGCTGGTTCAGTACATACTGTATCTAAAAATATACAGAGAATATTGACAATATATATTTCAAGATGCTGTTATTTTTAAAAACATATACTTTAAATTAGAGAATACACCTTTTCATTTCCCACAATGAAACCAAAAGGGTTATGCAATTCTACTTTAACCTCCTGAGCACTTCTTTCTTCTTTCATCTACATTAACGTTCAATATGGAGAGATCATGTCGTATCTCTACAGTAAATAGAGCTCTTAGTACGCAGCCTCTGCTTTAGTTAATACTCTAAGGGTGTTGTCTTCGTGACTTCCTGGTGGAAGCCTCGGTGGAGAAAATATGCCACATCATTCACTTCTCTAAACTGAGAAACTCATACGATTAATATACCTTCATCTTTGAGAATACAGATTCCCCTTTGTGGATTATTTTATCCAATTAATAGTCTTTAAAGTGCATCACATATTATCAGAGACAAAAGGGACAATTTCAAATGGCTTAAAAAACTGAATTATTCATATTTGATTTTTTTGCAACAGAAAAAAAGAAATTAATTGTTTTTTTTTACTTCAAAATTGACTTAAATGAATAATCACTGACTGAAACTGTCATTATTTTTTGTTGATAAACTAACAGACTAATATTTTCAGCATTTATTAAAAGACTTTTCTTCCATTAACAGTCCACAGTGTAAACCCAGATGATTACAGCTTGTCTATACTTCAATTAAACAGATAATAACATACAATACAAATGAAATCCTTTGAACTGTGGCTGTTCTGAGTAAGACGAGGCCGATAAATAAACTAAAGTTCTTGTGGGACTTGTGAGCTGTTGTTGTTTTGGTGTCTTGGACAGACTCAGGCTGCCTGGCTGATAGTGTGACAAGACGTGTGACTGTTGTGTCGGCTTCAGGTTTCTCAGAGGCATCGACCACCTGACCTCAAGTCAAAGATCTGCTCTGTCACATACGGAGACTTCACAAACTGACTGAAGAAAAGTGACATGATTGCAACAGGGCGCACACACACACACACACATCATACATAAACATGTGAGGTACTTACGCAGCCATCATGTACATTCAGTGTCGCTTCAAGTTTAAGCCTCTGGACAAATTCTCTCCTACCTGTGAAAAGAGAGAAACAGCAAACTTTAAAAGACTACCAAGTTTTCTCACTTTATTTCTGAGGTTATTGTATGACAGTCTGTATGCTTCATATCTTCATATATAAACACATTAACACTCTGCTTGGTATAATTATTTGTGTCTGACATGATTTTTCCACAAAAAAAAAAAAAATCAGTTAAATAACTGAAAATTACATCTACTCCTTTTCCCTCATTAAAAAATTCAGAATCTATAAACTCAGATTTAAAAAGTGAGCACAGAGAAACTTTCCACTTTCAGCAGATGAAATGTGAAAACAGACTCTGAACACTGAAGCTCAAACTGAAGCAACAATAAGAAAAACACATTTTTTGAGTGAAGGGAGACTTTAAGTTGACTGCAGTAAGAGTTCTGTGGATTGATATAAAATATCACAAACATTTGCATTCAGTATTTCCGTAGCTCGTACTGCATTATTAATGCAGGGGAAGCATCTCATGCATTTGGGTTTGTTTGCTCCAAAAGACGAAAATCAGAAAGAAAACACGTCCTACATAAATAATGATGATGAGACTATAAATGCAGCAAAAGACGTCTGATAAGCCCACTTACTTTATACCAGAACGCAGCCCTTATGAAGGACTGACGACACTTTTTAAATGTTTAGTATGTTTTCAATAGTTATTTTGTGATTAAATACTTTTCATCACTTTCAAGTTAAGATCTGTGTCCCAAATACACACCAATTCTGTGCAGGTGTTGTGTTGTAGTGTGTTCACACTGTAAAAGTGACAAAATTCAGTGTACTCAAAACAGTCAGCATACAGACTAAAAAAAAAAAAAAGCAGAATTTCTGGGTGCTCAAAAAACAACAAACTATTTGTGGATGGTGGCTCAGCTCTAGAAACAACCTCAGAGAACAAAAAATACCTGTTCCATTTTTGGTAAAAACATTTGGCTGAATTTAATTGGCCGTTTGATTGACGTCTAACGACATGCTCATTGTATAAAACAGTTAAGTGTGTTATTTGTTGCACTAATGTTCACTGTGAGAAACATCCATTACTCTTGTAAGTGTAAAGTAGCTTCCTTCCTGTCATTTTTCTATTTTGAAAGAGAATAATCAAAAAGGTCTCAGAGAGTAGCTGTGAAAGCCAAGTGCTGTATATGCAAACCAGAGCTTTGACGCATAAAAGGACTAATAATCATCTTAAATATGGAATATGAAATAAATATCCCTCCAAGTCATACTCAGACTGCTGACACATGATGGTTTTATCCTCAAGTGCACAGATATTTGTGTTGGAGATGGCTATGAACACACCAGGATGTAGCCCAAATACATTTATGAACCACAACATTACTACAGAAGTTAAAAGGGTTTATAGACAAAGCAAAACTGAATAAGGCATCTGGATTTGAAGGCATCCCAAATGAAGCTTTAACATCTGCACATCTCTTAGACGTCCTCTTTTTTCTTTTCAAGACATACTTTAAACATGGTATAATCCTGAGAGTGTGGTACAAGTCCGTTATTTAGCCTGCTCCAAAGTCACTGAAGAATGACCCCAGAATACCCCTCAACTACAGGGGCATCAGCCTCCTTAGTGCGGCTTACGAACTGTACTCTAATATAGTGAATAACAGGCTCACACAGTATTTAGAAATGGGACAGTATGTTGTCAATGAGCAGAATGGATTTAGAAAGAGACAAGCCTGTATTGATCATATACATTCAACTATTATTAGAACTAGAAATGCTAGAGGCAAACCCACTTTCACACGTGTTGTTGACTTTCAAAAGGCGTTTGACTGGATTAACAGAGATCTGCTCGCCTTTAAACTTATGGAAGTGGGATGGATGGTAGCTTTGTATAGCTGCCTGTGTTCAGATCAATGTTTACTGATACACTTTTTGGAGTAAAACAAGGTGATATGCTTTCTCCAAATCTATTTGCATTATTTGTGAATGACTTAGCTCTACAGATTAAAGAAGCTCATTTAGGCGTACGCATTGATGATATTAAATTAGGTATTTTATTATACGCGGATGATATAATTTTACTGGCTGAGTCTGAGCTACAGTTAAATGTGATTAGTTTGTGGTTTTACAAGTGGAGATTCAGTCGCTTTAGAATATGTTAGTGTCTATAAATACTTGGGTTTCTTTCTAGATGAATTTATGACTTATGAGGTTGGAATTGGGTCCATCGCTGACTCTGCTGGGAGAGTTTTGGGACCAGTTATTAACAAACTGAAAGTACGTAATGATCTTGGTTATTCTACATATACCCAGCTTTACAATGCATGTGTCTCCCACATACTGGATTATGTTGCAGGGGTTTAAAATGATCTAAAACTATAGACTCCATACAGAATAGAGCTATAAGATGTTTTCTCAGGGTTTAATAGATTTGCTCTGATTCCAGCAATTCAGGGAGACGTGTGCTGAGTACCAGGGTCTGTACGACAAAAATGTGAAATGATCCGACTGTGGAACCATCTAATCAAAATGGCAGAGGACAGAATAAATAAACTATTTATACTGAGTAAATCATACAGTTCTCCATTGGCAAAAGAGTTTCACTCCATTTTTTCGAGGAGGTGAATATGCTGCATATCTACAGCAATAATCTGTGCTGTAATGTTAACTCCATTAAAAATAAGCTTTTAATGAAATTTGAAGAAAAATGGCTTGAAAACATTCTGTCGAAGCCAAAATTAAGGAGCAGATCAAACAGAATTTTGGCCCCAAATTATATGTTACATCTTATTTATCTAGAAGTCAAAGATCTTTGATTGCACAGTTGAGAGCTGCTATTCTTCCTCTGGTCACTGAGGTTGGTCAATTGAAAAAATATTCCAGAGGAAAACAGATGAGTCGTGTGATTTGGGTGAAGAGGAAAGTGAGTCCCATTTTCTTTTGTACTGTACAAATTATGGGGACTTTAGAGAGTTACTGTTCCATGAAATCACTCAACAAAACCATGAAATATTCTGGTGTTCAGATGAGTAAAAACTAGGGATGCACAATATTGGATTTTTTGCCGATATTCCAACTCATTGTGGCCGATTGCCGATGCCGATATATGCACATATTTTTTTCCAGCTGGCTGAGGAGACTATTACACATGCAATCATGGATTGTACTAAGTATGATCAAGAAGACAATATATGAAGGAAGAACTTAGGAAGACTGGAGTTCAGGAGCTCAGCGTTAAAACTGTAATGAACTTGCCAAGTGGGTGGAGCAGTAGAGTTTTCTTTGAGTTTATTAGACAGACAGGATTAATGTGTATAATTTAATCTTTGGTCCACACTCCGGAGCAGAAGGTGACGGTAATGCACCTAATACGCTGGTTGCCAACCGCCGTCATAAACCAAAAAGAAGAAGTTTTTTCCCCCCCCCCCAAACAGAGTGGTACATCCTGTCAGCCAAGGTGTTTCCTATCTGTGCAGCTGAACATAGCAGCTCTTCCGCGGACTATTTTACCCTGACGGTCCCGGTGTTTCCTCCGCAGGCTCCACTTCACTCAAGCTGCCCGTCAGATCAGCTGCTTCTTCCCACTTTAACCTGAATAACAAACCCGGGCTCGGTGCTCCGGTTGGATCCACCTGGAGAGCCGGGGCTAACGTTAGCTGAAAGGCTAGCAGAGCATTAGCAGCAGTATGGCCGGAGGGAAGCACAGCCAGCTAGCCTCTGCTAGAAGAAGCAGTTGGTCTGATGGGCAGCTGAGTGAATTGGAGCCTGTGGAGGAAGCACCGGGACCGTCAGGGTGAAACAGTCCATGGAGGGCACAGTTATGTGGCCGAGGAGAAGACAACAAATCGGCCTCTCATAATCGGCAGAAAATGTTCATTTCGGCCGATGCCGATATTTCATTTTAGAGCTTATATCAGCCGATACCGATGATGTGCCGATAATATCGTTCAACGCTAGTAAAAACTGTAATGGTTGTTTAATTTTGATGTGTTTAAGTTTGCTAACTTTATCTCCAAAGCCTGAAAAAGAAGGCAAGGTAGATTGTTTAATTATAATTAATCTAGATTTTTCATATTAAGCTTCTGACAGTAAATGAGAAGTTCTGCACCGTTAATGATGGTGTGAAGATATGAAGGTGAAAGATGCTTTAGTTGTTTCTTTATTTTCTTTCCCTACTGTTTGACAATGTAAACGCTGTACTCTGGTCCTGGTTTGTCTGAATTTATGGTGTCTTGCAGACTGAACATACAATTGTATGCATGATGCAATAATAAAAACATTCATTCATTCATTCTGTTATCAGTTCAGTTATTATATACTGTAAATTACAAAAAATACATTGAAATGTATAAATCTTCTGGGACAAGAGGTGAATTTAGTTGTTTAGTTTTATTTCCAGTACAAACATGCAACAATGTCTTAACTTTACTGTCTTTGTCTTATTTTTACCAATTAGAGTCACTTTACTTTTTAGAGTCTCTTATCACCACGTAAAACCAGAAGCAATGACAATACTGACATTTAAATCATTCTGAGGATCAGGGAAAGGCCGGCGATACACAGGAAATTTCTTCTATCCTCCCCAGAGGTTTCTCTGTCGGAATTTAACGTGGACCACAAGTTGCTGCCCCCACCCCTCTTTTGAAGCTAAATATATCCTACAAGAGCTCTGACCCACCATATCTCAGTCAAGCTAAATACAGCACTGACTAAACCTCTGTGGCACCTGCCCCACCTCTACAGGCCCATAAATCTCCATTCAACCACTGTCAGGTGCTGACTGTTTGACAGGCAACAGCACACACACGTCTTATAAAAACTGCCTCTGTCTCTCAGTGTGCCAGCAGCTTTTCCTCTGTTTGCACCGCGATCACTGTTGTTCTTCCAGGCTGTTCACTCACAACCGACACACAGAGACGCACGGCCATCGAGAGACATAAAACTGACATTTTCCCCCGTGAAGACTTGCTGATATAATGATGATGAGGACTGTTGCTGGAGGGAAACTTGAGACTAGCTTTGCCCTGGTTAAGCTTATCAAATCATACGAGGGAAATGCAACATGAATTTTTAAAAACTATCTAATTTTTTTTTAAAACAGCATCACACAGCTGTGAATCTTTCAAGGAATTTAGTGTATTGGCAAGTGCTCTCGTGTAATTTGTGGGACATAATCAGTGTTACAATATATCAAGAGAAACATCATTTTCACAGATTAAAAAGGTTTGAATTTAATGAGGCAGAAGTCTTTACTTACTTTACAACATTGGTACCTTTACAACTGTTCATTTCTGGTAGTTCAGACTATTGACTAGAAATGCAACCATAAGTCAATTAGTAGTTTAGTTGCAAATTATTAAATTAATTTGCTATTTAAAACTATTTTGATAATCAATTAATAGTTTTGGGACATTTTTTAAGAATAAAATGTCCAAATTCTCGCTGATTACAGCTTTTCAAATGTGAATATTTTCTGGTTTCTTCAGTCTTCTATGACAGTAAACTGATTATCGTTGAGTCGTTTGGCCAAAACGAGACATTTGAACATTTATAGACCAAATGACTAATCAATTAATCAAGAAAATAATTGACAGATTAATCAATAATGACAATCGTCGTTAGTTGCAGCCTTGCTATTGACAGTTTATGGTTGTTTCACAGTTGAATATATGAAGCAGGTGTATTTGTTGCTGTGAGCGTGTTTATTTAAGAGGGTTTAAGAACTTTGTTTTACCAACAAAATCCTGCAAAACTGCAAACACTTCATAATGCACTAGGCAATTAATCAATACATAACTTGATTGATCTCTGCTTTTAAACTGAATTATTTTTGCCATTTATGTGAAATACTTTAATATTTCACTTACTTATTACGGTGATGCAGCCAATAGATCAGTCGTCAGCCATTAGGTTTGACCGTGGGCCAGTTTATTGCAGGATTTTTGACTGCAGGGCCGTTAACCGGTGCAGTGGAACGGCAGACTTGTGTGATTTGTTTATTTCTTTTAATTCATTTACGAGTAAAATAGATTTATAACACTGTTAAGGACTGTATCTGAGGGGTGAGGCTGAGGATGGCATTAACACAACATTTCTGTTTGACTGCCGCGCATTTGTGTTTGTGAAGAACAAATCTGTTATGATCACAAAAATAAAGGCTTCAATTTCTGGTTTATTAGACTTAATCTCAACACTATTCAAATAACATGGTGCAACCATAGTTTTAATGCCTCTCCTCGTGTGGGGGCAGGATTAGATAGTAACAAGGTTATATTACAGTACCTCTGGGCCCCCAGGACTAAGCTCCGCACCATGGGGGGGGGGTCGAGCCTTCTGTTCTGGTGCACCAGGCTTGTGGAACAACCTTCCTAACCATCCAAGGGCGGCACAGACCCCAGACTCTTTTAAAAAGAGCCCAAAAACCTTTCTATTCAGGAAGGCTTTTCCATCTTAACTCCTATGATTTTATTTATGTTACATGTTTTTAACACTGTAGCACTTTGAGATCCACTGTGAATGAAAAGTGCAGCACAAATTAGCTAAATGTATTATTATTATTATTACTATTATTGATTAGGATTTACACGAGCCGTGTGTTTATCCTGTTATCTACGGTAGATTCGTAGAAAAATTGTTAGTTTTGATGTAAACTATGAAAGTCAAAACTTTCATCAGGGGACCAAACATTTTTGCTGCAGAGCCAGATTTTAGTCTACGGGCCGCTATTTGCCTACAACTGCTTATAGATGGCTGCTGTGCTGTACATCATCGACGGCAGAATCTCCTGTATCATTATGATGTCTGCAATGCAGCAAATATAGTGATACGTAAGATAAGATAAATATGAATGATGAAAGACAATATAAATATGAGTTTGCTGTGGCTCTAACGTAACAGGGCTGCACTGATGAGGATAAAACACAACTTGATCTCATCTATCCAGCAGCGACGTTGACTCTCACATAAATAATTTGAGTTAACAGGCTGTAATCACACACAGGACGAGTCTGACAGCAGATGATGTCTTTGGGGGAACAGACGTGTTTGTGTGCAGCTGTCAAACCATCAGCAACACAAACAGCCTGCAGGGAGGTTTTTTTTTTGAATACCTTGTCTGGCCATTACAATAATAAGTTGGTAATATAGTACAAACAGGACAAATCACAGACTGAGCTATTACAGTTTTTTTTTGTAGTATTACACAAAGCAGTAGAAATAAAGACAAAAATAAAATCAAAGAGTCAGAGGTCTAATCAGAAATCAATATTTGAATGTTTTTGTAAATATCAAAGGCTTGTTTGGTTTTTATACATTTCAGTGCTTTCTTGAAATGTATTAATTCATTCATAAAGACCAAGAACAATTAGTAGAGTTAGTACATTAGTAAATCTACATCTGTGGATAAATTGTTCAGCCATAATAATCCGGCTATTGTACATCACTTCCATTTCTTATCCTGCATTATAAATCCAAATTTAATATCATAATATTATAATTTAGGCAACTGAAAGTCCTTTTCAGATATCAAATTTTGAAACGATTCCCAAAAAGATCTAATATAATTACAAGCAAAGAACAAATCTTCTAAAGTTTCCATATCAGAATTACAAAACATACAGTTGTTTTTATCTCAGAAACTCATCACAAAGATAAATATCATTTATCATTTTAAAATCAGTTTCTTTAGCTTTCGGTGAAATACAGAGAGTGAAGTATCTGGTTCTAATTCTGATTATAATCTTTTAATAGATTATTTATTTTTAATGGTAAAGGGAAGAGTTTGTTCATCTATTTAAAATGAAGACATCTGTGGTAAATAACACATCATGAGGCAACATGTCTTTCACCATATTCACCATTACTTGTGGAACTGCCTTGATAACCACTGTGTATTGTTTTTTTGTATGCTGCACATTGAATTTATAAATACTCGAGAAGATTCCCTCTTGAATCCATCGAATATAAAACAGATCTAATACGTTTCTCCACATAATCACAGGAACATAAAGATTTTCTTTTAAACAAGATACGTCTGTTATTCCAGTTCAGAGAGCTGTGTGGAGTGAAACTGTGCTTCAGTTTCCGGTATACGAGAACCTGCTGATGAAATTTATACAGCTTATTGGGTAGTTCAGCAATACAGAAAATCTATCCCACCACACTTATCAAATATTTTAGAAGGAATATTAAATTAGAATCCATCATTATTTTATATGAATTGTTCTATGAATTAAACCATTTGAGTTTTATCAAACCACTCATTGCCTCATAGTCAATCACATTTAAACCGTCTTCTGCTGACGATTTTATCACATTCCCTTTTTAAGATAATGTTTTTTTTCCAAATGAAGTTGAAATTGGTTTGATTAATTGATTGTATTAAATTGTCAGGAATGGCAAGTGAAAGAGCTGAGTACATAATTCTAGATAGTGTTTCAATTTTTTTAATCTGAAGATTGATAAATCCCTCTGTAAGTATAGACTCACTTTACTTTATATAAGTCACAATATTTACTTCTTCTCTAGTTTTACAATCTTTTGTTATAACCACTCCTGAGTATGTCTCTTCATTGCTAACTGGATTCTCATATAAGTCTATTAGCAGGTGGTCATGTAGAGCAATTAGTTCACTTTTCTTTTTCTTTTTTTTTTAATGTAGGTGTTATCCAGACTAGGGTTGGGCAATATATCGATATTATATTGATATTGTGATATGAGACTAGATATCGTCTTATATATTAGATATTTTAAAATCATGATATGGCATAAGTGTCTTCTTTTCCTGGTTTTAAAGGCTGCGTTACAGTGAAGTGATGTCATTTTCTAAACTTACACCAGACTGTTCCAGCTAATCTATTATTTGCTTTTACCCACTTAGACATTATGTCCACATTACTGATGATTATTTATCAAAACTCTCATTGTCTAAATATTTTGTGAAAGCACCGGTAATCATCCCTTCAATACTGTTGCAATATCAATATCTGGTCAAAAATATTGTGAAATTTGATTATGTCCATATCGTCCAGTCGCTTTAGAAAACTCATCTCTCCTCTTGATTAGCAGAGGGATCTGTTGTGACCTCTTGAGGGAGATGCGGTATCATCTGCCAGCTGATTTATGATCATATAGCACCTTTAAAGGCTCAATGTCTGCAGTGAGGTTACTGCTGCACGCACACACACACACGCACACAGTGTTAAAAGACAAGGCTTGTGTTGTTCTTACCTAAATAGTTGGTCCTGATGGCGTTAGGGTCGCTGTATCCAATTAAGCGTCTGTTTACATCCCAAACCAGGTTGCCAGAGCAAGACATTGTGACCGAGTGTGGTTCTTAATTGACAATAACATTGAAACTAAGCTAACCGTGTTCCTGTTGATGTCGCCTTTTTTATCTACCGACGCTTCGGTTTCGCCATCGAGATCAGTCCCTGCCAGCCGGGACGGGGCTACCGTTAGCTGGCTACGACCCTCATGGTTTGCATGGCTGGAAGTGAAAGACTCGCTGCTGTCCTCCCGACTTTACACGGACTGTACTCCCGCTCTGTGCGCCGATAACTATCCGTCCTGCTAGCCTAGCCTGGTTTATGTTTTTTTTTTTTTCCTTTAGCAGACAAACGGTCAGCTGTGTCCAAACAACGCGAGAAACAACGTGTTTTCACAGAACGATTGGGTGCGCTCGCTTTATTAAGACGAATGAGCTGTCAGAGGGGCGGAGTGTGGCACATCAGAATCAGCATCTATCAGCCAAGTAACGCATCATGTAAAGAGTGAGTCTCGTTTGCTCCCACAAGCAACATAGAAGAATAAAAATAAAATAATGTAATAATAATGATGAAGTAAACAAAATAGGACTAAAATTAAATGAAAATTTTAAAAAAATTGGAATAGTAATAGTCTTGAAATGGTATATAAAACTTGAAATGAAATATTGACTGTACAAAGGAAGTATGGACTGTGCTAAGGACAAATAAATGAAAAGTATAAAATATATGAAGATGACAAGAGTAACAATTAAATGCGACGTACATAAATAATTACAGTGGAGGTTGAATGCGATGTACAATGTTAAGTCCATGATGAAATATATGAAAGTGACCAGTGCAGGGATTAAAAGAGGGATGTGAAATGTAAAGCCCAATTTGATAGGAACCCTCTTCTGGTATTAAGGAAGGACCCATCTTAGTATAAGGCAGTTGGTGTTTTTTAGTGGTGCATATATATATATATACACACACACATACATATATATATATAAACATTTAACATAAAGAACACTGTTAAAGAATATAGATAAAACTGAATCCCATTGACCTAGTACATTATGGTGGACTGGGACATGACTCACCTGGTACAGTCATGCTGGATCCAGCAGTGTTTAAGCAGCAGTTTAACTCAAAGTTTGAAAACCAGGCAGGTGGTCGACAGTGACTGCTGTTTTGTCGACTTTTCCGTAGTCCCCAAAGACTTAAAGTCGAGTAAAAAATGTGTTTTTCTTCTTGTTCCTAACAGAGACTGTATATAAAGATGGACGACGTGCCTCCACTTCCCACCGCTATGTCGAAGTGAAACTTTTTTCTTCTGACTTCCCTTATAATACAAAATAAGAATACAGAAAACATTCAAGTGAAATCAATCAATCACAATAAAATAAACAAGATAAACAAAATGCCAGGTGACAGTACACATATACAAAGCCAGAACACATTATTCATTCATTTAAAGGAGATGCACAAACATATTGTCTTGTTTTTGGAAGAGAAAATAATTTTCATGTATTACTTGGTTTCATTTTAAATAATAAAATAAATAAGGGTTTGGAGTTATTAAATGTGGATTTGTGGATATGAAACTTTGCTAAAAGAATGATTAGAGTAATAATATGTTCTTTAATTTTTATCGCCATTACGTTTATTGAAACCAAACAAAATCTTTTCTAAAGGCATAAAATGAAATCGGAGATCAATAATAAATCTACTCAAGTCCTTCGGCCTTTTGGTTTGGACACGGTACCAAAACAAATCAAGAAGAGTTTCTGGGAGTAAGTCACAGAATTAACAGTTTACACTGATAGGCCTACATCCTTTCTCAATTTGACAAGATAATGATTTGCAAATCTAGGGTTACCATCATACAGTCTATGGTTACCATCTCTAGACCACGACCGGAGAGACACGCGCCCTCTGCGTCCCGCCGTCCGACGGAGGTTTGAGAGCGGCTGTCACAGCTGTCAATCATGACGTTACACACCCTTTTTATAAAATCAAATAACTAATTAAAAACAAAATGATCAGAAAAATGAGCACTTGAACAAACATCAGCCTAATAATAACTACCTAAAGTGACAGAAACCGTCTTTGGGAAAAATGTACTTGAAGTGGACTTTGATTTTTTTTTAGTTTGGCTCGTGTCCCATCCGATAACATTGAGGGGGCGGGGCTTATGACCAGCCAGCCACCAGGGGGCGACTGAGATATTTTAGCTTCACTTTTGGGGAGCTGTCATGTCATCCATCTTTACATACAGTCAATGGCAACAGTTGGATGTCTGAGTTGCACTGTGCAGAATGATGTATGTGCAGAGTTTGACACTGGAGGACTGTTTTCACATTCATCTATAGTTTCAGTAGTCAATGGTCAATTCTGATCCAATGTTTAATTTACACAAGTGTCATGTGGAGACTTGAAGCCTCAAGTGCACATTCACTGACAATGGACTTTACAGTGAAGTAGGAGACATCTTTTGAGTAGGCCTATTTGCATATTCACAGATTATGGAATTTTTACTGAGAGAGAAGGAAGAGATGTAATTTTAAGGATTTTGAAGTAGTAATTATACTTGTATCTTAAAATTTTCTTTGCTTGCCTTGTGGTCTTACAATAGATAAATATTTTATTATATGTGTTTCACACCTTTCACAGAGCAAGTTCACAAAGTTCTTCACAAGAGTAAAATTGTTAAAAGTCACAAAGAAATAGAGTCAACGTGTAGGCTATTCTTCTGTGAATCAAAAAAAATGTTCCCATTAAAATCATAACATTTGCAACAAAATGTATTTTCCTTTTGGATCTTTACATTCAAACTGTATGTAACTGTTTGTTATCTTTAACAAGCAACTCTAAACTGTGTTCATAATGTAAAAATTACACCTGAAATATGATTAATTTTTTTACAAATTTGAGCTGTAGAGATAATTCGTCTCCGCCCAGCTAGAATACGCTGTGTTTAGAAAAGTAATAATCCCATCTAAACCAATCATATCGGGGTTCAGTCCAGGCGGACCAATGATGGCAGAGAGCCCATGTAAGCACCGCCCCTCTCAGGTTAGGTTGCACGGCACAGAAAGTCACCTCGTCGTGTCGGTCAGGGAGAAGCTACTGACGGCTAGCAACTACCTGGAGCTCAGAGCTGCGGGAGAAGGTCAACAGCAGGACGGCAGCATCCTCTCCCGTTCTTCAGCCAACCGGACATTTATGTATCTGACAACATTTCACATCGAAAAAAGGATTTTAAAACTCTATTACCTCTTTTTAAGAAAGACACCTAGCTAGCTAACCTTTTAGCGAGCTAGCTTCAAGTTCCGACTTCCAACTGTCCTCATTTCCAATTCATCATCTACAATCATGGCTGCACTGAGAGCCTCCTATCACAGGATTTTGGACAGGATCGAGCATATGCTGCCCGCCAAACTCAGACCTCTGTACAACCACCCGGCAGGTAATGCAGAGATCATCACCCAGCCTCTTGATTAGCAGGCTGGAGCTTTGTTTGTGATGTGGTGGGTGCACTTTACTTATCTGGATTGCACCTTGTGGAGAATAAAACAGCAGCTCTTATCTTGTGTTGTAAATAAATTAATGTATGACAGTCATTGTTTGGCTCTGGGAGACCCAAATCTGCAGGATAACAACAGCTAAGCAGCCCAGTATGCAAAAGTGTATAAATGTCTGCAGTAAAACCAGGAATTTCTTTACAGATCTCCTCCGGACAGGTATTAAGTCATAAAAATACCTGCTTGAAACTGCTTGAATAATGTGTGTCTGATATGGGTTTTCTACAAAAAAAGTTCTAGTATCTTATTAAAATTCTTAAAAATACATCTATTCCTTCAGCTTATTAAAAATCCAGACTACAAATATGAAAATAGTTTTGATTTCTTAAGTTTTTCTGCTGGAAGCCTCAGGACTGGAGGCTTCGAGTTTCCACATTGCACTTGCGTAGGTTGAATATTGGGCCAGAATTGGCTTCCAAATGTGTTGTGATATCACAAATCCTGCTCATTAGGCCACCCTTAAAAATCAGATTTTTAAAAGAGCACAGCGAAACTTTCCATTTTAAGCAGATGAATGTGAAAACAGTCTTCTTGTGTCAAACTCTGCACAGTGAAGCTCAAACATCTAACTGTATGAACAAGAGGAAGAGTGGAGGGGACCTTTAAGTTTGTTGTGGTGTTCAGGGTTTGAGAGAAGTTCAGAGATATCACCATTAAAAAAAAAAAAAAAAAAAAAAAAAATCATCTGAAGTTTAAAAGAGCCGAGCCACAGCTTAACCAACAGGACTGTCATGTTTTTGTCATTTTATTAATTTTGATTAAATAAAATACAATAACTCATAAAATAGACAGTGACTGTGTTGCAGGGAGAATACGTAGTTTTAGTTGTGGTCACATGTACAGTTTGATGCAGAGAATCATATTTGAGTCTTGACTGTGTCCTGATCACAATAATGAGAAACAGTCTCATTCTAATCTCATACTATGTTCATGGTACTTTTTATTCCTCCTGAGCTGCAACTAATTATTATTTTTATTGATTCAACTGTTTATTTATGTATTTGATTCATTGTTTCATTGATTAGTTTTGTCCATCAACTAATCGATTAATAGACTGAACTGTTTCGACTCGAATCCCAATTTACAGCCTTTCTAATGTGTCCAAAGATACTGTGAAACCTTTTATGAATGTTATAATGTTCAGTTTTTCACTCTTTTAAAAGAGGTGTTGATTCAATGTCATGGCCTCTCTGTTTGCTTTTTCATTCACCCCATTTACATCGATGATTGTGGACCAAATATGCAAAAGCTTTCTGTATAAAACAATACAGTCCAACAGCACCATAAACTACAGCTCCTAAACTGACCATAAAGTTGAATCGACACCTCAGTAACACTGTGTCAATAAAAAGTGAACATTATAACCTTCATGAAGGTAGGATTAGTTGCATTAGACTGCTTTATTTTAGTGAACAGTGTAGCTCGCACAGGCATTCAGCCCTCATTGACACTGATATTAACTAGAGGTTACTGAGATTAAGGAGTCACTGGCGTCACTGGTAAAACTCTGTGTTTTGTCTATGCAAGGGTATCTGAGCTCTGCCTGTCAAGGACAACTTTCTGAGCAGGTATGAAGGGGCGGTGACAAAAGCCAACTCCCTCAATGATGATTTGCAGTGACAGACATCCTACTTTTTGTTCAGCCTTCAGCATTGGTGGATAATGAGACTCCAAACCAGCAGATGTTAATGTTCCCTCACATTTTCCTCCTCTGTGCTGCATGTAATTAAGATTATGTGAGTCTCCTCCCAGTGACTCAGACACGCTGGAGTGTCCAAATACCTTTTACACAGATACTCAGGCTTTACTGTCTGGAGTTAAGTCTAATCTTTTCACACACTGTAAGAAGCCTTGTGTCTCAGTGAGGAAACCTCACTGGTTGACCTGGTTGAACATATCTGCCAGATTTCACTTCTTTTATGTTGGGTTGGGCGTGTTTATTGGTGTAGGAAGAGTTTTATCTGTTTAACTTGCATATTTCACATGTGATTTGACCTGCATTTGATATCAGTATTGGGTAAATATTGACCAGCAGATTTTATGATGCCTCCCACTTTTCTTTACTGTGATGTCATATAAACAACACAGAGCTAATTAAGCTTATTTGAGTTTGTATTTTCAGTGTGTTTGAGTTAAGTTTCATCTTTATACCTGTTAGAAAATCCCAGCTGGTGGATGAGTAACATCAGAGAAAAAACCTTGAAAAACTGTGAAATTAACAAATGATGTAATATCACTTGTTAAAGCTGCCAAGTTTGATGTTTTCATTTTCTTATGTTTTTATTTTAGGTCCAAAAACAGTTTTCTTCTGGGCCCCGATGTTCAAATGGGTGAGTGTGTTTACATACAGTCTAACCTGTCTAACTTGTATAAGCAAAGACACAAAGGACTAAACCAGTCAGCAGCGTGTTTTTAGTGTTTGTTTGTTTACATACAATAAATACTTGGGTTAATTTACACCAGACGATGTGATGGATCTGAAAGATAATGTGTTCTCTTAACTGCAGGGTCTGGTTGTAGCTGGATTAGCTGATATGACCCGACCAGCAGATAAACTCAGTACCTCCCAGTCTGCAGTACTGACAGCGACAGGTAAGATTTTAACAGTTTAATGTCTCAATTTAATTTAGAAAAAGAGATGGTGTGATCCATGGAAATATAACTGACACCTCTTACAGCTGATTTGATGCATTTTTATCATTAAAATCCATGTGAGGAACTTCTGACATCCTGGTCTACATGTTTGGAATATGAAGTGTTAGTTGTTTGGATTTCTTTAAGTTCATTTAAACACAGATTTTACCAATCTGTGCCAAAGGTTGATTGATGCTTTTGCAATATGTTCCTTCAAACAGATCTTATCTGTTACTCTTACCAAAACATAGACTCTGTTCTCATGTTGGTTTACCAATCGTGTGCATGACCTTCACTCTCACTGTGTTCCGTCTCCGCCAGGCCTGATCTGGTCCAGATATTCTTTGGTCATAATCCCGAAGAACTGGAACCTGTTTGCTGTCAACTTCTTTGTGGGCAGCGCAGGAGCCTCCCAGCTCTACAGGATTTGGAGGTCTGTGTGTTGATGGTGAATTAAAGTGAAAAGTGCGCTCGCTGTTCTCTGACAATCAGCTGACCCACTTATCTGTTAGAAGAACTTTGATGATCTAATGTAACAAGTGACGCAAAGATAAGCGCACGGTAGCTTTCTGTGAAATATATATATATTCATGGTTAATGTTTAGCTAAGTGCGTTGCAGCTGATGCAGCGAGTTGCAGTAAATGTATAACATATTCTTCATGTGTACTTTGTTTTCTAATGTCAACTGTCGACTTGACTCCATCGGGGAAGTGCATTGACATTGACATAAAGAGTCAATAGACCAGGGCAACTGATGATGATTTTCATTCTCTATTAATCATTTTGTCTATAAAATGTCAGAAACTGGTGAAAAATGCCTGTTTTAATTTCTATAATGTCTTTTAAATGTCTTGTTTTGTCCGATCAACAGTCCGAATCCTCACATTTGAAAAGCTGCAACCAGCAAATGTTTGCTGATTAATTTTCTGTTGATCAATTAATTGACTAATTGTTGCAGCTATAAGTGAAATCAGGGAAAACAGCATCACACGGGTGACAGATAAACTAGCTCTGATTGAATTAATGAATGAACACGACGCCTGGCACAATTAGTTTGTAGAGGAAGCTGCCTTTCACCTCGAGGTCTTTGGCTCAGACTTGTGATGAATTAGTTTGGGATCTGGCATCATTGGCTTCTGGGGCATTAACAGAATTTGTCTAGATGTCTCGTGGAAGGGGTGGGTGGATCAATAAGTAAAGAGAAATCTTGTTTTGATTAAAAAATGATCCGTCTTAAGTTGGATCAGGTTCTGGCTCATGAACAATCTCCTCAGTGCACAAACTCTGCTTCTGTGCTGCTTGTGTGCAGGAATCACTTGTTAGTTCACATAAGCATTTGTCACTAAAACTCACTTTGTGTTTAAAACGTGTGATTATGTGATTAACAGAAAATAATAAGAACAAATGCCCGATTAAATAAAGATGAAATAAAATCAATATTTTATATCGACAAGGGCGCAGGTTTGGTTTCAGAGGTCAACGATGGATAAGATGGATTTATTACAAAGAACTATGGCTACAACTAACTACTATTATTATTATTGTTGTTGTTGTTGTTATAAAAATATTTTTTCAATCAATAGATTCATTGTGTTTCTATAAATAGTTAGCAATTAATTTTCTGTCAATCAATTAATTGTTACAGCTCTACAGAAAACACTTTGATTGATGTTTTATACTTGCATGTTTTTTAGCAGGTGATTAAGTGTAAATAACAAATGTAGATTAAATGTTTTTTTTACATGCAGAGAAGGTGCAAGTATTGTGTTCAGCCATGAGTTGAGCCCGTAGTTTCCCTCTCAGGCTGTAAACTTCCACTAATGACGAAGAGCGACCTATATGTAGCCTGACAGGCAAAACCCGGGGCAACAAAAGCCTGAAAAGCTGGCACTGCTTGCTGATGTTGCACAATAATATCTGGAGGCAACAGAGATGATTGAATCAACATGTTCTTCAGATCTTTTATCTGGGCTGTCGGTAAATCATGTGATATCATGTGTTCTTCCTCAACAGCTTCAAGCAGGAACAGAAGGCTCTGGAGAAAGAAGCTGCAGAGTCCTGAGTGCTTTGCTGTTGCCAACACTCGTCTGCAGCGGACTCAAAGGGAGACTCCACACCGGGCAGCGACCTGCCCCTTCTCATCATCTCCACATCCCATATCGTCTCCATAACAACCATGCCATAACCATTATTCAACCACTTTTAGCCTGTTTTCCCTGTTGGAAATATGCACTTTTCCTTAAGTTTAAAATTTCCTCAGGGTGTTAAAAAAATGGACGTTTTTTTAACTGTAGTCAACACACACTCAAGAAGAGTCATCAACGCACAAGTATATTCTTTCAACAAGTTGTATGATTGTACATTCTCGCCACTCGTTGGGAAGTTTTGCTTTTTTTTTTTCCATCATCGTTGTTCAGGTGTAGCAGGCATTACCTCATGCAATAATTTCCCAAATATGTAACTCTTGGATATGTGTTGAACGTGGTTTAAGGAATGTTTCCAAATCAAATTTAGAAGGATTTCATCACATTAATATTTGCATTACTTTATTTATAATTTGGTTACAGTCACAGCATCTGTACCAGAGTGATTATTAAATCATTATTGACGACCATATAATGATTCCTTCCATTTTAATGGCTTTAATTCTTTTAATTTATGTGATAACAAATTGTAATTTATAAATTGCTTCACTGATTAAAATCTTCTTTTCTAGTTAAAACTGTATAGAAAGATGCTGTTATTCTCTGATTCTTCATCAGAAACACTTTAACCAATGGCACGTTTAACCTGTGCAGCTTTTTAATTAATTGTTACTCAAGAGTCAATTAGCAAACACTGGTACTGAACCGCTTTCGGCTCTTTATAATCAAAACCTTGCTGTCAAATGCCTCTTTGCTCTTAGAAAGGTGTTTTATACTTTTTCTTGTAATGGTTCTTTCACTGTAGTTTCTCATTTTAATCACACAAATATTTTAGCAATAATTGGTGTCATCACTTTTAAATATCATTTGATCTGCTGACTGTTTGAACAAAGGGCACTTTGAAGGTTGATCAATAAGGCTCTGTGGAAATGTAATGGCTATGTAATGTGAATAAATCCTGTTCAACACCAGCAGCTGATTGGAAGTATGGATGGTAAATGCAGTAGATGTACAGTCGCAGTGACCGAACCTGCACGTCAGATACACAATAGTCGATTAAATGAATGAAGATCATCGTGCTTTGTACTCTGAAAACAGTTGGTGGAAAAAATAACTCAGATGATTTCATGAGTCTTGAGACATCACGTTGTGGACAGGAAGCCTGTGTTAACTATTGAGTTGCAATATGGAAATAAGATCCAGTATTTCTCAAGTTTCACCCACACAGGACTAAAATTAAGATATTTTGTTCTACAATGCCTCAATTTTCTGTCTCTCAAAATTCCTCCAACTTTATCAAAGTGCAACACCAAATCAACTGAGTGCCCGTTTCAATCAATTGATCCACTTCTATTGTAAAGATTTTCTGCTTTTCTCTGTGGAGCATTGATAACCTGCAGAGTTCATCTGTCACACTAAACAGATACACTAACAGTTTAAGGAAATAACCTTTTTTTTCCCCAGCTTCAATTTTCTAGACTTCTAATTGAGGAAATCGCCATATTCATGGATCATGATTAACAGTTGCAACCTAAAAAGATTTATTACTTCTGGTGCCTGAGTGTTTCTAAGATAGTCGTGAATAATTGATGCAGGAGACTGGAGCTGTTTTCAGTCGCATGTCTTTGTACCAACTCAGTTACTTATTGTGAAATGTTTTGGAAGAGCTTTATTTATATGCTTTGGCTGCATAATAGATGTGAGTCACTGTTTCCAGTATGAACATAGAAACTATTTTTAAGAGGTCTTTGCAAGTGAGCTGCATTGGTCTGTAGACCTCAACGAGCTGGAACTTTAACTCCCTCTCCTGCTTCCACTCGACACTACAGAACAAATCAGTTTCCATCTTCTGAAGATGTTTTTAACCAAAATGAGAAGTCTGAACGGACACTGTTGGCTCTGACGTGTTCATATTGAAGTTACCAGACACACTACGTTACTCAGACTGTAGTTACTCTGCAGTGGATTGTGACATTATTGTATTCGGAAGTCTGTCCTGCTGTTTCATACATACAACGCAAGGTTTTAGTTGTCAAATTGTCAAACTGCATCATCGGTGTGGATTCAGCCAATTGCTGGTTTTGTCCACACATTGATTAATCTGCCTCTGAACTCTGTTACCAACTGAAGTGCTGTTTGTAGACTCGCCAAGTATTGAGCCAGTGTTTACAAACCAGTGTACAATATTGAACAACTCTTTCTAGTAAAAATCTATTTTAATTTAATTTGTGTCAAATGCAGGTGGACACATTGAAAGAAATATGTTGGGACAACTTCAATAAAGTTGCCTATAGCATTGCCTTGTTTTTAAATAACCAATCACACCAATGATGGTTTACCACAAAATTTTATTCACAACCAGAAACGGTAAGTCAGGCTTAGCGTTTTCCACCGACGCGAGGTGCGCTGATCTTCATGGGCTTGGCGATCTTGGGTTTCTGTGCAGTCTTGGTGGAGGCCTGCAGAGGAACAAAGACATCAAGCACACAGTTAAATATAATCACAGTATACAAGTTACTTCATAATCCAGAGAATACAGAGGAGCAGTTCACACACAATTTATTCTGTGATCATGTTCAAAAAACAAACAAAAAAAAGCTTATTTTGCCAGATAGCTTTAAGAGTTCGAGTAACAATACTATTCATAAATGTGTTTATAGTAAAGCAGCCAGATGTAATACTAACCAACGATGAACTAAAACTAAGCAAAACAAAACATCACTTCTGCACAGCAGATCTTACCTTTGCACTTGGGGCAGCGGGTTTCTTGGCTGCCTGCTTTGCCTTCTTGGCCTCCTTGGCAGCTCTGAAAGAATCAAGAGAGAAGAATATATAAATCAGCCAAACTGATAAATTACAACATGTAGGCATGGACACTGGGTACCTATATCATGTTTTACAGTGTGCTTTTATATCAATATATATTGTGATATAGTCCCATTATTCAGGAAAAATACCAACAATTGAGAAACTTTATGGATAAAACAAAAACATCAGTTTTTTGCTAATCCAGCAAACGAATTAGATTTTTAACACTGCCCACAGAGCACCAAGTATTTTAAAGGATTAGCTACTTTGGTAAAAACAGCATTTCAAAGTGACAGTTAACACATTTATATTGAATCATGACATATCATCATATCACTCAACCCCACAACAAGTTATATCAACGGTTCAAAACGAAGCCCAAAGTAGCTTTTTTAGTGAACAGATTCCTGAACCCCACTGCATTCACTTATTAAACCTTTTCCAACAAAGTGTGTCCAATTTAAACGACGACAATAGTTTAGTAAATATGAAGCTATAGATATTAGCCAAGACTATGAATTAAGACCCAGGATGTACAATCAGTAATTGAATATTCCATTAACCTCATTAGATTGGGTACATCTGCATACAGTGGCTCCCCCTGCATTAAAAAGGCTGGACAAGATGAAAGATGGAGTTGTGGGAAAGTCCTTTCACTGCATCTTTTATTATTTTGTCAGACTTTTCTGGCTGATTCCAAATAATTTATTAAATTTCCTCTTTTCAAGAGTAAAATCTTGTAGTGAAAACAGATGGTGAGACTGACGCTGGCGTTGCACAGTAAGCGGTGGTCTGCTGCCTCTGAAATAGCCACCTAAAACTAGACTCAGTTTGATTCCACAACTGCAAGTCTACAAAGTCTCTTCTGCTAGATTTACAGACCCTCAACTGTTCATTAACTTGACTTCAGAGCAACAATTAACATATTATTCTGGGGAGAAAAAAAAGGTTTCACTATCGGGAGATAAATAAGCAGTTTGTGTTTTACCTGATGGCCTGCTCCCTCTGGGCCTTGCGGACCTCGGGCTTCTGGTTCCTCTTGGCCATGATCTCAGCCAGGGAGGCCCCAGTGATGGCCCTCTGGAACTTGACTGCGCGGCGGGTACGCTTCTTTGTCACCTCTTCCTGTTAAAGCATGTGATGAAGGAACCAAAGTTCATTTGTAGCCCAATATTACAAATATGCTCTAAAAGGCAACATTTCCAACAAAGAGGGAAAACTCCCTAAAAATACATAAAAAGGTATCAACAAGTTGATGGTGGCTTAGGTCATGTTTGATTCGGTGGTTTGGTTCAAGACACCAGAAAGCAGTTGAGTTTCTAACTGAGATGAAGGCAAAGAAGGAAAACACAGAAAACGGGTAAATAGCCACTAAACAGGTGCCACAAACACAAACTATGGCACATAATGGTGTCTACGCTCAATCTAACCAAACTACAATGACCCTGAAATTATAGTGGTCCCAAATACCAAATCACAATTGTTAGTATTCATTTTAAACCTGCTTAAAATCTTGGATTTGCAAACATATTTTTTACTGAATTATGTCTTTCAGTGTCACTAAAATGCTGGTATTTGCCATGTGCCATTAAACAGTTACAGGTGATAAATGTGACGGCATGTAGGAGAGTTTGGAGGCTGACCGATGGTGAGAAGTCAATAAAGACGTCAAGGGCCAGTACTATGATCTCCACTTTGTCTATGGCTGCAGGTGTGGAGTGAGCACTGCTGCACAGCCTGCAAAACACAGTCCGGCAACAGCACATAACATGGACTGACACCATGCACACCATCCACCCACAGCCAAACTAATACGTGTCAATGACGTTGGCTTAATGTAGTAACAGTCTGAATTTTGGTAAAGAGGCACAAATACATCTATTCCCTATGTTTTCCCACGATGATGGCCGACAGCAGTGCTTTTACATATTTGTGCAAGTCTTACTAGAAATGGAAGAAACTGAGAAACCAGACATGTTTTTCCAATATGACAGCTGTAATAAGAAACATACCGAAAGAAAAGACGACCAGATAAAAAAAAAAAATCTCTATCAGTCAAATATCAGCACTAGAAAATAATCTTTGGGCCAACAAATACTTTTAAAGCTGACATTGGCTGCTGTATTAGTATCTGACAGTATGTAAATAGTGGTGTGTATAACTATATTTACACAGACAATTGAGGATGACAAATGTTGCTGGTGGCTGGTTGTATCAGTGTGATATTTATGTCAATTTCATAAGTAACTTGACAAAATGCCAAAATTAAACTTGTCAGGTGTCTGTACTCAGCCAAAGATCATTTGTGAGGGAAGAAACTCCACTCTGCAACATTACTGTACAATCTTAGAGTGAAATGAGCATTTTTGTAGAGTGATAAGTCTTCTCTCTAAAAAAAGAGCATAACGCAATTCTTGGAGTTTCCATTCATATCATAAATAATTCAAGTTTATAAAGTTAGTTTTGAACCTCCAGTATGTCAAATACATAGTTTGTGAAAAATAAGGGGTGTTAAATTTAGGCTACACCTGTTAAGATAATGACTCAGATACATATTTAATCAACACTGCATCTCTTCTGCTGATATGTATCATTTATTTTGTCTGCATATGGAGCACATTTGGCACAAAACAAATTTTTGGGATGATTTAAGGTCTAGATCATCTTAGTGTCAGGTAGCTTCTGTATGCACTGGGCAGCTGTGCCTTAAAGCTGATATGACTATCAGATTGGCAGATAATTGTAGTTAAAGAACTTGAATCTGGGCTGGAAACACTTGTTGTAGAGACATCATGTTATTTTAAAACACAGACATACAAATACAGCCCGTTACTTACAGACTGGCCCTTCTTGTGCTTGCGTCTGTACAGCACAGTCCAGTTGATCTGTCTGGGGTTCCTCTTGGCCAGGAAGGCAGACTCACATTTGGCGTTCAAAAACTGGAACACCTGATGAAGACAAGAAACTCAACTAAATGACCTGTGATACAGTTAGGCTGTGTTTGCAATCACACTTGTTTACAGGGTCACAATTCCTTAAATAATAAAGATTCAAGAGTTTACTGGTGACACAATTTTCTGAATGGACAGGTTCACAATTTTCAAGCATGTCTTAAAACAGTCAGGTACCCAAATGAACATTGAAATAGGTTTTTCTTGCCAAACTCATTCCTCCTGTTCATACTGACCATTAGAGGATCCCTTCATAATGCATTTACAATGTAAGTGATAAGGGACAAAATCCACAAGCCTCTTTCTGTGCAAGAATGTATAGAAGTTTATCTAAAGCTAATAAGAGGCCTCAATCGTCCAAATAAGTCAAATCAAGTAGATATCTTCCAATGTTAGTCTTTTTAGTGCCCAAATCCCTTTTTTGTTACTATACTTCCACCACAACTCAACAGGGAAACACAAAGAGGGAATTTGATGCTATAAAGACTGTAAATGTGGCAGATATCCACTTAATATGACTAACTCTGACTGCTGAAGCCTTATATAAGCTTCAGGTCAACTTTAAAATGCATTTTTGACATCATCACATCCAGTAACAGCCAGTATGAACAGGAGGAATGATTACAGCAAGAAAAACCTCTCTCAGTGTCCATTTGGCCACCTGTCTGTTGACACTTGAAAAAATGTGAACCTATTCCTTTAATCTGCTATTCAAGTGAATTATGTTTCTGCCTGCTCTTCTACCACAAAGCAGCTATCAAGCAAGTTAGGTATCGTGTTAATTCAGTAATAGTGTGATATTTGACAAATAAAATGTGATCTTGTTTAGCTTGTTACGCTAACAGCTAACATCGGCAGTTACATAGGATTCAACGAGAGCCGGTTAAGGCCTACTCCAGGCTCTGCTACTTATGTTACAAACACCAACATTGGACACACATTTGATACACAAAGTGATGACAGTAAACTGTATAACACACAGTATCAACAGACAGAGCCAGGAGGAGCCGGGTTGAACCGGGGAAGGAGGGAAACGGTTACCTTTCCGTCTATCCTGGCGTATCGGCGGCCATGGCCGGGGTAAATTTTATACCCGCTGAAACTGCACAACTCGACCCTGAAAACGACAAATATAAAGCATCACTGAAAGAAAATAGTGCATCTTTACTCTTAATGGCGATTGCATTGTCAGATTGTGTATTTAAATGTTGAGATGGCATTTGATAATATTCCGTAAACTCACTTCATGATGGCTACGAGAGGGCACAAAACCGGAAAGAACGATGACGGAAGCGGAAACTGAATAGGTAGACTACAAATCGATACTTATAACCGAATAAACAGTGAGTTTTTGTCAGTTGAAGTTTAATTAATAGTCTAAAGGTAATATACATATATAAATATATTTTTTAATTTTAAACAAAAAAAAAAACATTTTAATCAAATTAATACTTTTGCCAATCATCACGGGGTGACGTCACAGTCTGACGGTTGCCTAGCAAGCGTATCAGCACTCAACAAGCGTACAAGCAATACTTCCCTGCTTCATAATTCGCTAATAAAGTGGTGAATCACGCAAATAATATTACGAAAAACTAGATGACACCTATTCTAGGTCGTTTCGTGTAGCTCACATATTACAATATAACTTCTTTCCCGTTGATATATCCTGGCTGGCGGGTTTCGGCAACATTTAGCGCGCTGCCGCTGCCACAGACGAGGAGTTTGAATTGTAGTCTTTTCAAACCACAGATACGCCACTTCGCAATGAGGGAGACAGCCGCTATGAACTACACTTCCCAAAATCCCTAGTTGTCTGTTTGAACAATTCGATCCTTGGCAAGCGACAGACGCTTTTTTGCATTCACAGTCCAGTCTGCAAGCTAATAGAGTTGCTGGCTAACGTAAGGTGTCGTCTAAGGCGGCAGGATGGGTGTATCAGATTTAAGCTTTGATACAAATGCAGGTGAGTGTCCCGCTGTATGTTTAGGTCAGACAAACAGCGACGATTCACGCAGGTTTAACGGTCTCCGTTGCAAGTATGTTTATTTCTAGGTCAGCTAACGTTAGCTAACGTCTAACATCAAGTGTGTCAGAGGATGCAGATCAAAACTAGACCTTCAGTTTGCCATATTTGAATATTAAACCATCTCATTTGTGTTTATGTTCTGCGCCTTGTCTTGGTAGATTGCAAGAAGTGGACCGTAGCTAAATACATAGCTTATGTGGCATTGTATTTATTCTTCTGTGTCTTTGTTAATCTTCATTTGGTAGTCAGCTTTCCTGATTTTGGATTGCCATGATGCCAGCAATACCAGTCATCCATGAACATTTAAACCATTTGGTAAAACCAATGCACAAAGCCAGCAAAAGACATTTGTTTAAAATAACTGTTATCTCTTAAGTTTAGTTACATGTCCAGATGTGAGTAATTCTCTCTACCACTCTTTTTTTGAAGTATTTAGCACTGCCATGAAGTTGGGGTACTTGCAAGAGAGAGGTTATAAAAATAATTGTCAAAATTAGTGCATCAGAGGCTGAAATATCCTGACTTTTCATCCTTAGAATGAGTCAGAAACGCTGACTCCTACAATTCCCATAATGCAGCCTAACTGCATCATTCATCAGACCTTCCCTGCCCTTTTAAATCCCCTCATCTTTCAAACTCAATACCAGTCCAAGAAGGTTTTCTGTCAAATATGTGAATCCTTAAACCTAACTCAAGATAACCCTGATGATGGTAAACTGTTAGGTGTAAAATGTGTGCGGTGCCCACATTAGTAGCCTGCTCCCAGCTTACTGAAGGTGTCTACTGTATATGTGCGTAGCTGCCTCATGAGATGATCTAATACATATGAAAACAACGTAGTCTTGTGCACATCCACAAGACCTCAGTGGGGTAGGTGCTGGATACAAAAAACAATTAAACTAGATACAAGAAGTACCTGCACACTGAACCAGAGCTCCCTTTTCTTTATTTGCTTGCAACGTTTCGACCAACCAAAGGTCTTCCTGATTTTGCCTGAGGAGAACCTGTAGTTGGTCGAAACGTCACAAGCAAATAAAGAAAAGGGAGCTCTGATTCAGTGTGGGGGTACTTCTTGTATCTAGTCTGATATGTAGCCATGGTGATTAGCAAAATGACAGTTGTGGTGGTTTTCCAGTCTGTTCAATATCCATCTTCATCTCTATCCTTCTAGGACCTGTGGTGGATCTTTCCGCCCGGGGTATGCAAAAGCTGGATCCCGATTTCATCTGCTCTGAGGACACCCACACTCTCATCCTGGACCGTAACCACATCATGAAACTGGACCACCTAGAAAGGAGCCCAAGCCTCCAGCAGGTTAGTTAAGCGTCTAAACTTAAGGCTGTCTTGCTTGTGTTTTCAGTACCTTTATTCTTGGACTTACAGCATAGTGACAAGTGATTAAATACTATGAACAATTTATTCATTTGATGTCTCGTCATAAGTCTTTGTCTTTCCCTCATCAGCTATCTGTAGCCAGTAACCGTCTGGTGAGAATGATGGGCGTGTCTCGGCTAACAGAGTTGAGTGTCCTCAATCTTCCCAATAACAGTATTGGCTACATCGAGGGGCTAAGAGATCTGCCACACCTCAAATGGCTTAACTTGTCTGGAAACAATATTAAGGTAAGGAAAGGAGCTGTTCTCCCACACTTTACTTATATTTCATTTCTGTCTTTTATGTACAAACATGTCAATGTATAGTTAAAACCATTAGTTTCATCCCATGTTTTATATTAAATGTTTAACTAACTGTAAACGTTTTACACAGGTCATTGAGCAGCTCAACAACTGTGTTTCCCTTCAACACCTGGATCTCTCTGACAATAACATATCTAGTATCGGTGATCTGACTAAACTTGTGGCATTAAAGGTGAGTGCTGGAGTTTCTCAGGTCAAAAGTGGCCCTAAACAAATTAATATAACCTTTAACAATGTAATATTATAGTGGCGGTTTTCTCGTATGTGTGTCTTTGATTAATTTGCTGTCAATTTTGCAGACTCTTTTACTTCACGGAAACAGCATTACAACACTTCGTACTGTTCCTGCCCACCTACCTGCACATCTATCCATTCTCTCCCTGGCAGAAAATGAGATAAGAGATCTCAATGAAGTAATTATTTTTCTTTAATTGATACAGCAGCTTTGATCTCAATTTCAGTTATGCAGAGGCTTATTTTCATTGACTGATTTTTTTTTCTCTACCTGCATCCCTTGCTTTTACTTCTGAATGCTCCATAGGTGTCATACCTGTCACCTCTCCATGAACTGGAGCAGCTGTCCATTATGAGCAACCCTTGTGTTATGGCAACTCCCTCACTGCCAGGATTTGATTATCGGCCATATATAATGAGTTGGTGTCTGAGCCTAAAGGTCCTGGATGGCTACGTAGTGTCTCAGAAAGAAGGGTAGGTACATTTCTGTGCTGTTGCAATTTGCCATTTAGATAAGATAAATACACAATATCCAAATATTCAAATACCTTATTTCTCGTTGTTAATTGCAGCCTCAAAGCAGAGTGGCTGTACAGTCAGGGCAAAGGTCGTTCGTATCGACCAGGGCAGCACGTACAACTGGTTCAGTACCTCGCCACTGTTTGTCCTCTGACCTCATCACCGGCTCTGGAGACAGCAGAAGATGCCAAACTGGAGAAGATCTTGAATAAGCAGAGGTATAAATCAAAACTTACAGACAAGTCTCAAAGCACACTACAACACTGCTCCAAAACCTGAAGCAAAAAAAAAAAACTTGATACCAAGACGCAAATGCCTATTAATGGAAAAAATATTTACTTGAATGACCTCATGTTTGTACTGACATTTCTGACTCTCAGGTTTCACCAGAGGCAGTTGTTAGAGGAGACCGGCGGAGGCTGTGCCAGCCCTCCTCGCCCAACTCAACTAGATGTCGAGAAGCACAGTCCTTCACATACAATCCCACAGGGGGGAGCCAGAGAGGTGAAGAAAATGATTGCAGCATCACCAGCTGCTGTTCCATCAGCCTGCGAAACAGGTAACATAGCTGCTTTATCACTTTGTGGGGCAGTTTTCTTGACTCAGGATTAAACTTTAAGCTTTTTAGTGGATTTTGCAATTCTTGTTTTAGTAAAGTAATCTGCCTCATAAAACCATTGAGTAATAGTTTTTCTTCACTGGCATTTGTGATACAGTGTTATTTCATCATAACTTTGTGTCTCTGTTTGGTATCTCCACTTTTGTACAGAGCCAGTCGTGCAGTTTAACACCTGGGTGAGCTGTGACTTGTCCCATCCATCAATGCCAGTAGTACGCGGCCCAAGACTCGGAGAGGAGCAAATCTATTTGGAGGATGTGCAGACTGATGAGGATAAACTCAACAGCAGCATGCTTTCCTCAGAGTCCACCTTTCTCCCCTTCACATCTGACCTGGAGCCACAGCAGACTCACTCTGACAGCGAGGACGAGACAGCGACATTTGAACTTGATTCCCTGGCCCCTAAGCAGCCGGCGCAGCCCAAAAAGCACAGCACCAACAAGACACATCATTCGCCTCCAGCGGATAAGCAGAAAAAGGGGACTCTGGAGGAAGAAGTAGTTTCTGGTGCAGCCACACCAGCTGGCTCACTGGTGGTCAGAGTTAACACGCCACAAAATGATGCAGAAACATCTTCTGATTTTGGTACAGCAGAAATGAAAGAAGCCCCCAAGCAGAAGGAAGCTGTTAGTTGTGCTACTAAATCAAGTTCGGTGGAAGCAGACAGTGCAGCTGTTAAAATACAGTCATGGTGGAGGGGACAGTACACTCGCTGTTGTCACCCAACAGCCAGAGAGGTCCGCAGTGAAATCCGCCTACGCAGGATGCAAGAACACATCCTCTTCCTCTCTGAAAAGCTTGACAGGTAATTGACTAACCAGTAGCATTAAAAAAAAATCTGTTTTAGTTTGTTGTAGGTGAATTTTTGACATTAATTGCAGAGACTCAAAGTACTAAAAGGTGCAAATGGGATTTGTTTGCAGAGTGCAGAAGCAATATGAGGAGGAGAGGTTACAGAGGCTGGTTCAGGAGGAGGCTGTGAAGTTTCTATGGAAACAGGTCAGCAAAGTTTTTTTTTTTTTTTTATCATGCACACATTCACCATTTTAATTCACCATATTAGTCAAGATTTGTGTGGTAAGATGTTGGTCTCCTTTAAAAACAAAAAGGGCTTCCTGTAGATCATAACCCTCTAACTTTCTACATGATTCATGTGGCTACCTCATTAGTTTGACACTTCTGTGCGTCCCATCTAGCTCCAGTCGATGCAGCAGTGGAAGCAGTCTGTAGAGCAGCAGCTGGCTAGCGTTTCTCAGGCTGTTACCCCAGCTCAGATCCCAGGTCCTGGACTCTGTGAGGCGGCTCCACCTGTTGCATCCAGCACCACGAACCCAGCCAGCACAGACGTCTCCTTCCCAGACTCCGGCTTCCAGTCGACAAGTGAGCAACAGGCAGCACAGGAGGACAGCTTCCTGAGCAGCGGGACAGCAGACTCTCTGAAGACGGTGCGAGCGCTGAGTCCCATTCGTAGCGGCTTTGCTGGAGGGGTCGATGGTGTGGACAGCGCAGACTGCAGCCTGCTGGAGCAGTACCTCTCCTCTGTCCAGCAGAGGGAGGAGGAAGCTGAGGAGGTGATCAGTGATAGAACAGAAACACCACAACCCTCCTCACCAGTCTCCCCTGGCAAAGCAGCACAACCCAGCTCCCCGCTGCAGAAGACAGCAGACAACCAGTCAGAGGTGCAAAGAATGGAGGAAACCACTGCTGGCCCTCACTGAAAAACTGCATATAAAAAACACCTGTACAGAACTACTGAGTGTGTGTAAATTGGCACTGACTTTAGGAATAAGATGCTTTGCTCCTTCTTGGGCATGTCTGAAAAATGCACTTACCTTGATTAGTCACCCAGATCTCAAATAACACTGCACTTACTTTCTTTTGTTTATCAAGTCTGTGGGTAGTTAGCTGAGCCCAGGACAGGCTTGAAAAACGATAGCTTACTGTGAATGTAACTCATGTTTTTTTTATTTTTATACTTCACCTCTTGGATCTGTTGGTTTATTTAATGGACAAGTCATCGCTGTGTAAAGACAATGATTGTGATGTAGCTTCAGAAGGTGTGAGTAACTTGGAAGCAGTTATTTTATGATAACGTACCGTTAGTAGGTTGCTACCTCTATTGATGAAAAGACCAGGCATGGTGTAACAACCTGTTCTCTTTATTGATATCCACTACATCAAATACTTGTGATAAACTGCAATAAATCTGACTTGTAGTTGCTGTGATAAATGTAGTGAACTTGTAACAACAGACTATACTATACAAGCATACTGCTGTGACATACAGTTTTAATTGGCTGAACTGTTTTTTATCAACTTTAGGTCACATCACCCGATGACTAACAGAAAAAATGTTGTAGCACCTTTATCTTAAGTAAAATGTAAATAAATCTGCAATTATTATTTTAACATTTTTATTTGATTTCACATTGTATTGAAATATTGTAAGAGCTAAGCACTTACTTCCCTGGTCAAGTTGTCGATGAATCTGTCAGTGTATAAAATGTAAAAATTAACAAGTTTGTTCCATTAGAGCCAGAGCCCAGTGATGTCTTAATTATGCTGACGTTTATATGATAAAAATGAAGCAACGCCTTGCATTTCCAAATCTTTTCTTTAAAATAACCACAAAACTTGATAAATTCCCATGACAACAGATATTTTGACTTTTCATAGCAAGTATACAGGTGTTACTAATGACATTAACCATGGGTCCATCCTATTAATTGCCCCAGTAAGCCATGTCAGTGAGTCAGCATGCACAATACGAGAGCCCTGGAACTGGCTCACCTAAGTGGAATCCAGCCATTGTTTATGTTATTAATTGCACTTCTGCTTTTCCTGTGTTGACAGGTGAAAATATGTGCTGTGAAAAGTAGATACCAGGGTCCTGGAACTGGAGCACTGAAATGGATGAGATCCATATCATTCATGATGTTAAGTGCACCTGTGATTTTTAAACTGAAGAAAAGTCAAACTGTCTGCTGTGAAAAAAATGGTCTTTTAATTACCAAAATTGATTCATCTCTGTGGCTAAAGTAACATATCAACCGACCGAATGTTTCAGCACTACAGAGTAGCAGCAGGTTGAAAATGGAGGAACAACTTCAGTATAGTTTATACCCAAACCTCTGACTTATTGTATTTGGTGAAATTTGTTGACTACTATGACCTGATTGATATTTATTAGTTGTTCCTGATCATTACAGTACTATGAGAAGACGGAGGGGCATGGCTGGATAAACTTCTATGGGACCTCAGCAAATATTTCTTGTTGGGCCCCTACTGACCTCCATTGACCCCCGCTACATATGGTAGTACTCTAGAGCTGAAATGATTCAGTGATTAATCAATTGAAAGAAGTTTCATTGGAAACAATTTCAATAATTGATAAATCATCAAAAAAAAATCACTGGTATCAGCTTCTGAAATGTGAATATTTGTTAGTTTTCCACAATAGTAGACAAAACAAGTAGTTGTTAAGGGAATAATTATCTGTATTTTTCACTATTTACTGAAATTTTATATACTGAACAATCAATTATCAAAGTAAAAAATTGTCAAACCTATTGATAGTGAAAATAATTATTGGTTGCAGCCTTACAGTACTCCAACGATGGACTAATACTAGCTTGCCATAGGTTTCCTGTGTACAGATTGATAAAACACAACTTTACAACAAATTAAAACAATATAAACTAAAACAATTCACGTCTTGAAACTAGATTTGACACAGAGTGAAGGTGGAGGACCTGTCATAGGTGATATTATACTTTGGTGCAAGTTTCTAATAAATCTGCGCTTAATAGAAGTATGTAGACTCAAACGATATGGAGCAAACTCGGGGGTCGGGGCCCCTGGGCAGTTAGTTGACCACTTTCAAGAAGCAGCAGGAGATGGACCCAAATGCAGGACGCAGGAGCAGCAGCTCCAGGACATGCTGGCACAGCCAAACTGAACCAAACTAAACAAAACAAAACTGAACGATGCACAGATTAAAGGATCCAACAAGACTGAACTGAAAACCAGGACTTAAATACAAACTGAACTGATGAAACAACAAGAAACAAGTGGCAAAACAGGAGGGCAGACATCGGAAGCAGGGCAGAGCTAACAAGACTGATGTAGGGTGGATGTGAAGAGAAGGGTGGAGAGAAAAGTAGGCCACATGAGGAAGTGGCTTGCATGTAATAACATGAAAAGAGATAAGACTGAGTTGTTCTGAGTTTCAGTTCACTTTTGCGCATTGTCTCTTGGTCACATTACCATAAGAAAATTACTCGTGTAAAAGCAAACTTCAAGGTCTTACTGCCATTCAGTCCAATTCAACAAACAGGAAAAAAGTCTGAGGGCATCTGGTGGACTGGTGGAGGGACATAGAACCAGACTGGGACAGAACCACCCGCCTGGTAAGTCTGGGGGAGGGGTTTTCCTATGTCAACGCACAATAAAATGATAAAATATACATAATCATGAGATCAGAACTTCTATTTTAATTATTCTTATTCCTCTTTATGCATGTTCCTGTCGAGAAAAGGGCTTTCATACACAATTTTAGAGGCTTCAGAGTCCAAATGCCCCCCCTTTTTTTCTCCTTTACCCACTTTGGCTTCCAGAGAATGCAGCAAGACCAATCCATCCAGACCGTTTTGAGGTTTCTGAGAGGGTCCTTGCTGATCTATCCTCTCCCACTCCCTCTAGGAAATTGTGATTTTGTGATTGCAATATATCACAAAATTTATCTACAATATTTGCAAGAACTTGCAATTTTGCTAAATGCAACTTTTCCGCATGATGAATGGCCAATGGAGTATGACACTGAACTGTAGTTTCATACATGAGTTGTAGCCTAAACACCCCTACAGCTCTAAGAGATTACACTTTGTCTTTCATCTAACCTGCACTATGCCTTTGGTTTGCATTCAGTTAGTCAGAAGAATGTGTTGTTCAGACAGCAAAAATGGACATAATATACCTTGAACATAAAAATTGGCACTTTGGAAATAAACAATATTTTTATGTTAATAGATTTATTTTAACGTTATTATCATTTTATTTAGTGCTAATTTTGAGGTTACAGTTTATTTAATAAATGCTTATAAACGGAACTCAAGTACAGTATTTTCTTTTTTAATATAATTTGAGCAAATGGTTCTCACGTTCAGAAAATAAATTTAAAAATAGCACCGAAATATAGTTGTTTCTGTGATATGTTGTATGCTTTTTTTAATTTGATGAAGTGATTATATATCCAGCTGGGTTATGCCTTTGATGTTCTGCGTTGTGTTCTTGGCGTTTTCAATTAAGAAGCAGGAGGAAGCTCTGGGTCTCAGGTCTTTAGTAGCAATCTCTGGTGAAATATACGCAAAATAACAAAACCAAATATACTTTGGTGCAAGTTTCTAATAAATCTGCACTTAATAGAAGTATGTAGACTCAAACGATATGGAGCAAACTCGGGGGTCGGGGCCCCTGGGCAGTTAGTTGGCCACTTTCAAGAAGCAGCAGGAGATGGACCCAAATGCAGGATGCAGGAGCAGCAGCTCCAGGAGATGCTGGCACAGCCAAACTGAACCAAACTAAACAAAACAAAACTGAACGATGCACAGATTAAAGGATCCAACAAGACTGAACTGAAAACCAGGACTTAAATACAAACTGAACTGATGAAACAACAAGAAACAAGTGGCAAAACAGGAGGGCAGACACCGGAAGCAGGGCAGAGCTAACAAGACTGATGTAGGGTGGATGTGAAGAGAAGGGTGGAGAGAAAAGTAGGCCACATGAGGAAGTGGCTTGCATGTAATAACATGAATAGAGGTGAGACTGAGTTGTTCTGAGTTTCAGTTCACTTTTGTGCATTGTCTCTTGGTCACATTACCATAAGAAAATTACTAGTGTAAAAGCAAACTTCAAGGTCTTACTGCCACTCAGTCCAATTCAACAAACAGGAAAAAAGTCTGAGGGCATCTGGTGGACTGGTGGAGGGACACAGAACCAGACTGGGACAGAACCACCCGCCTGGTAAGTCTGGGGGAGGGGTTTTCCTATGTCAACGCACAATAAAATGATGAAATATACATAATCATGAGATCAGAACTTCTATTTTAATTATTCTTATTCCTCTTTATGCATGTTCCTGTCGAGAAAAGGGCTTTCATACACAATTTTAGAGGCTTCAGAGTCCAAATGCCCCCCCTTTTTTTCTCCTTTACCCACTTTGGCTTCCAGAGAATGCAGCAAGACTGATCCATCCAGACCGTTTTGAGGTTTCTGAGAGGGTCCTTGCTGATCTATCCTCTCCCACTCCCTCTAGGAAATTGTGATTTTGTGATTGCAATATATCACAAAATGTATCTACAATATTTGCGAGAGCTTGCAATTTTGCTAAATGCAACTTTTCCGCATGATGAATGGCCAATGGAGTATGACACCGAACTGTAGTTTCATACATGAGTTGTAGCCTAAACACCCCTACAGCTCTAAGAGATTACACTTTGTCTTTCATCTAACCTGCACTATGCCTTTGGTTTCCATTCAAAATGGACATAATCTACCTTGAACATAAAAATTGGCACTTTGGAAATAAACAATATTTTTATGTTAATGGATTTATTTTAACGTTATTATCATTTTATTTAGTGCTAATGTTGAGGTTACAGTTTATTTAATAAATGCTTATATATGGAACTCAAGTGCAGTATTTTCTTTTTTAATATAATTTGAGCAAATGGTTCTCACGTTCAGAAAATAAATTTAAAAATAGCACTGAAATATAGTTGTTTCTGTGATATGTTGTATGTTCTGCGTTGTTCTGGGCGTTTTCAATTGAGAGGCAGGTGGCGGCTCTGGGTCTCAGGTCTTTAGTAGCAATCTCTGGTGAAATATATGCAAAATAACAAAACATCTGGTGGTGTGTGTGTTTCTGCTTGGCTGGATAGAGCTTTCCTACTTTGCCAAGTTACAGTTACAAAATTATAACAACTATTAGATACTGTGAAGTTCAATTTCATAGACATATATAGACATAGCAGCATAAATCAATAAAAACAAAAACAAAACCTATCACATAAATAATTAATCAATTATAATTAAACACATAGTAACCAAGACCAAGACCCATATTTCATTACTGTAACAATTATAAACATACACAATATCGATCCACATTGAAGTCTGATTTTCTTATAACTAGGCCTACATAACATACAGCACTATAGTGTTACCATATCAACCACACCGGCACTCTAACGGTCGCTCAATTTCTCCAAATCTACTTTAATTAAAAAACTATGGTTAGCGATCTCAAATATTGACATGATTTACATAGAATAGAACTGATATGACATAGAACAAGACACAACCATTAGATAACGTTAGCATCACATCAAATGCATAAAAAAGTTATCAGGGAGTTTCAGTTTACGCAGCCTAAACTACCTCTCTGTCAGTTGTGCATGCGTGCACACACCGACGTAATTACGTTGTACACACACACACACACGCACGCACACACACACACACACACACACACACACACACACACACACACTTCAAATGACACGGGTAAGAGATGCAGATCCAACAGAACAAAAATAATAAACAGGAATGATTAGATGAAATTCATAAAAAGGCTATATTTGTATTAATCGGTTACAATTACATATGACTCTTCATTGGTAGTAGTTTAAAAAATCGCATTATTTTCCTTTGCTTGCAATTTTATCGCAAAAAGAGCAAACATACAAATTGCATAAAAAGCCGCTGCTCTCGCGAGATTCTTTGTGTGCGTTGTTTGTCATTGTACAAAATGCCTATATTTTATGATGTGACAATGCTGTAGTTAAAGTCTGGTTAGGTTTAGGCACAGAACACTTGGTTAGGGGTAGGGAAAGGTCTGTCAGGAAAAATCATGGATGGGAAAAATGTATGGAAACTCATTCTTAAAGGGGGTTCGGGAAAGATGGTTTGGGTTAAAATGATCACTCTCGCGAGATCTTCCACAAATCTGGGATTACCATACCCCGCCTTCCCTGCAGGACATTACAAACAGGAGACTATTGCCGTCCGTCCACCGGGCTGGCTCTGATGTTCTGGCCAAAGCTTTGCTACCTCACCGGCTGGCCTGCCCTGCCCGGTAGAGTCATTACCTTTCAGCGTCTGTCCAACGGTCCGACATGATGATAATATGACATGTTAATGTAAGTAGGCGAGCATTTGCTGGGTACCAATCACACCTTCACCCACTAGCCGTGGGTTATGTCTGTTAAATGAACGGTATTATACAGCAGTGAGTATAATATTGAATTTTATCCTCCGTCCCTTTGTTGTTGGCTCTTGCGTCGTCGCAGCTGACTGTTACTGATGTCTAAAGATGGAGGATTTGCTTTAGATGTACCGAGTAACGTTGGATGTTAACCACTGCCATTACTATAAGTCTGTCTGTAAGGCTGTTAAATCAGTTTGTTCCAAGTTGAAGACATTTCCAAGCATGGATGTTGGTCGATTAGTCCACCAATAGAAAATGAATCGGCAACAATTTAAAAAAAACGAAGAAAAATGCCAAAATAAAGCACTGCTTTCCAATATGCTGTGGCTATTGGACTGTCGGTGAGACAAAAATAGCAGTTAACTGCCGGCTTGGGTTTGAGGCAGCCTAACTAGAGTAGAGACCCCACCGTATAGATATTGTCTCCTTATAATTTAACACCAGCAGCACAACTGGCCCCCTTCAAAATGAATAACCTGTATGATTGTTTCTCTTCGCTTGCAATACATAAACATGAATTGTCCCTTTTGTTGAAGCTGAAAATGTGTCAGTTTCGTGTTTGTCCATCCTGTCTCGTTGACAGCGTTCATTTCTCTACATCAGGTGCTGAGGGCGAAACGATGCCATCGTCACCGTGGTGACAGCGGAGCGTGAAACAGGGATGATCATGGGAGACAGAAGGAGGTCACCATGTGCCGAAATCTATCCAAATATGCCCTCATCTTCCTCTTCTTAGCCCTGTCTGGCCTCATCTTCCTGCTATGCAACATCCACACCGTGGAGGTGAGGAGAGACGCATTATACAAATGGATTTGAAGTAGGGCTGTGCGTTATGACGATATATTATATTATATCGTGTGATGAGAGAAAAATGTCTTCATATTATGCTCTATCGTTTGTATCATTGTGACGCAAATCACACTCTTTACGGCAGTATTTTTCGTCATTTGGAGTCAGTCCATCTTTTGCGCAGATTACATTGAAAAATCTTGGCTTTTTAATCTCGAAGCTTTTATTGCACTTACAGTTACATAATGGGTTTAGTTGTCAGCTCTCCACCCCTGTTTGTCTCTACTCTGCTGCGCTGCACACACTGTAAACTGTGATATATAGGTATCCTTATCAGGATATGAAATGACCTATATCGGGATATGAGATTTTGGTCATATCGCCCAGCCCTAGTTTGAAGTGGTGTGTTTCCTCAATAACCTGTTTAGGGTAATGGATAAAATGATAATTTACCTGTGTTTTCACATAGTACAAAAGCTTTCTACACAACTGAACTGAAATAAAGGAATTAGAAAAAAAATAAAGTTCAAGTAAAAATACACATTCTTAACAGAACCATCCCACTAAATCCAGATTTAAAATAGATATAGGAAGAAACAGATAACAAACCAAAAATAGTGTCATATATCTATTAATAATAATAATTTTTACATGCGGTCAAGCGCATTTGATAGGATTGCATAAGAAAAATCATATCAGGCAGGCAAATAAATATGTTGCTGGGTAACAATTCAGAGTCACAAAAAGAAGCCCAGCCGCACGGTGGAAGTAAGACCTGGGTCCACATATTTAAGATAGGATTTCGAACACCTTTGTCAGAAGTTTCAATTAAAGGTGCACTAAATCCACTTAATTAGTATTTCGTCTGGATCTTAAGTTATCAGAGAGACAAGCTGAGAAAACATTAGCTGCAGCTCAGTTCACAGCCCCTCCGTCCTGTGTCCGCCAAACAGTGTCAGAGAAACACTGATTTTTAATGTGAAACTGCTTTATTCACTGTTTTTACTGGTTTTAATCGCCAGGTCTGTTTCTTTTGGAGAGGACGAGACCTCTGCAGATAATTCAGCTCCCTGTAAAAACCTCCTGAACGATGAACACTGAAGGAATCTTAACCTCAAAACAAAATAATGATCCCAAGCTACGTCATGATGTCATCAAACTCCGTCTTTTGTTATTGTTTTGATTGAGAGACGCCTAGTGGCATAAAATTACATATTGTGTGTTTAAATACCAAAATAACATAAACAATAACTATTGTGTGGCCTACTAACATTACTACAATGTGAAAGTGGTGTGCAAAACAGCGTAATTTAGTAACATGGGTAGTTCTAAATGCAAATAATGGGGAATTGTAACTTTCTAGTGAAGTAATTGCATAAAGCAAATTCCATAGCATGACAAAAATTGAACTTCAACATGTTACTCTGATTATCTGGATGTTGTTATTTACACTTGTAGATTGTTTGTTCAGACATTCTTTTTGTTTGTCCCAATCACAAACATCTGTTTTAAAAATACTGTAAACCCTGATGATGTCATCAGGTGCTGTTTTTGTCATTTTCTCAGACTTGGAAAAAAAAAACCTCCTCCAGAGCCACAGAAAAAGAGTAAACTGACCTTTATGTTTAGATCTGTGTCCTTCTTATTTAACTCTGTGCTTGTCACTGATCCACCATCAAAAAGATAAAATATTATGCAAAAGTTTTTTTTTTGTTTTTTTTTTACAATTGTTTATTTATTTTATAGGGTAGCCCAAGTAGTAACACAAGAAGATCCATCTCGAAATGCACTCAAAGTATTTGGTTCAATTATTGTTGCAATAATCCACCAGACCTCTGTATTACATTAATTTGCATTTTTTAAATGCATTTTTATTTGCCAGTCACAGTTGACGGTGCTTATTCCTCCAGCACAACTTAACTCTTCTGTCTGTCTCCTCAGAACTGGAACTGCCACACAATTTCAGCCCTGTACCAGCTCCAGAGCAGGATCCAATCATCCTTCATCCCGGTGGGTATCCCTAATTTTAATCACAGCCGCACCTTCTGTGCACATCTGGGCCTGAAACCCTCCCCTGAAGATGAACTGGAGGAGCGCTACCTGTTGGACTTAATCGCCTGGCCTGTGCCACCGTCTCACTCCACACCAATTGCTCTGCGCCGCACGAGTGACCCCGTGCACAGCCTGTTCGCCATCCTCCCCACTAAAGCAGGGCGGGAGTGGCATGTGGGTGACCAGCTTGAGGTCCTCGTCCAAATGCATGACTTCCAGGGTCAACCCAAGCACTACGGCGGAGATTTCCTTTTGGCTCGACTGCACTCCCCGGAGCTTGGAGCAGGTGTAGCGGGGATCGTGCTGGACCACAAGAATGGATTTTATTCTGTTCTGTTCCCACTCCTCTGGGTGGGGTCTGCACAGGTTGAGATCACGATGGTGCACTCCAGCGAGGCCGTCACTGTGCTGCGACGGCTGAGGGAGGAACGACCTGATCGGGTGTTTTTCAAGAGCCTGTTTCGCTTAGGCTTCCTTTCTGAAACAACTGTGTGTAACATGTGCCTGCCCCCCGACCAGCAGCCCCTGTGCAACTACACAGACCTTCACACAGGTGAGCCCTGGTACTGCTACAAGCCGAAGATGCTCAGCTGTGACACCAGAATCAACCACGCCAAGGGAGGCTACCTGAAGCACCTCATCACCAACAAGGAAGCATTGCTCTTCCAGAGGTTTGTATAATATAGGATCAGGAAAGTGTGGTAATTGGACATATGTGTTTGTTAAGGGATAAATCTAGTGGTATTCTTTATTTTCTTATTGTGAACAAATAACATGAAAAAAAATTCAAAACTAAAAATGAACTGATCCCACTATTAGTCCAACTGAAATAAATAGCATTCCCCTGCTCTGTAAATCACTTGTCCTGTGTTTTCCTTTGAGGAAATAATCAGAAACCAAAAGGGAGAAATTAATACATTAAACTCTTTGATTTCATGATGGTGCTCATAGTTTTGAATTAATTTGATAAAATACAGTTCCTCCATCGGCTTACATTGCTGGAGTCCTAATTTCTCCAAATCAAATCTGGCATGAATAACAATAATGGGGCGATTGTCACACTGAGCCTGATAAAATCCTGCTACACAACACAAGAACCACAGACTGAACAACAACCCACATTTCCTGCTGAAGCCTCCTTCTTATCTAACTTCATGATTTCACGTTCTGCACGTCTGCACCTTAGCTAATTGAATGAGCCACCAAACAAACACTGAAGAAAAGTGCACTACTAATGTCAATTATCAGGCTAGATAGCTAATTAGCTACGCAGCTGCAGCACATGTTAACTTATGAAAATGTCACTTTGTTAGATGCTGGTTTAGTCATTGCTCTTCAAAATCCCTGTTAGCGACACACTGTATGTCCATAACTTGTAGCTACAGCGGTTAGTTTACTTCGTCTCCGTTTCCTATGGTGTAACACTTGAAGCCTGCCCGCTACTGTCAATCAAACACGGACACTGGCACGCCCCCCCAGCTGGTCGAGACAAAAAAGAGCACTTCTGATATTTCCCCAAAGACCTTTTTTCTTCATTCTAATGATACAAAATGTTTAACAATATATTTTTTAAAAAAAACATGCTGACTATATTATTGACTGCAAATAGGGCTAAATATAGGGACTTTAAGTATTGTCTGTGTAGCCAAAAGCTCCTTCACTCTGAGCCATAGAGCTTCATTTTGCAAAAACTATTAAAACACATCAGCGAGCCACATCGTTGCACTGAGTGTCATGTTCCTTTATTTTAATGAACATGGAATTTGTTGTTTATTAATAGTTGTTCCCACATACACTGTCCTGATGTCGCAAATACTCTATAGATCACCAAATCCATGGCTGAAGATAGTCCTCAACAAATACACTATTTACTCCCGTTTAAGTAATGTTTTCTAAAAATCACAGTGCCCATCTGATGTAAGAAACACTGAGCCTTGAAAAATTGGACTACATACACTGCCTGGCCAAAAGAAAAGTCGCCACCTAAAAAAAAAAAAGGTCACACACTCTAATATTTCGTTGGACCGCCTTTAGCTTTGATTACGGCACTCATTCGCTGTGGCATTGTTTTGATAAGCTTCTGCAGTGTCACAAGATTTATTTCCGTCCAGTGTTGCATTAATTTTTCACCAAGATCTTGTATTGATGATGGGAGGGTCAGACCACTGCGCAAAGCCTTCTCCAGCACATCCCAAAGATTCTCAATGGGGTTAAGGTCTGGACTCTGTGGTGGCCAATCCATGTGTGAAAATGATGTCTCATGCTCCCTGAACCACTCCTTCACAATTTGAGCCCGATGAATCCTGGCATTGTCATCTTGGAATATGCCCGTGCCATCAGGGAAGAAAACATCCATTGATGGAATAATCTGGTCATTCAGTATATTCAGGTAGTCAGCTTGCCTCATTCTTTGGGCACATAATGTTGCTGAACCTAGACCTGACCAACTGCAGCAACCCCAGATCATAGCACTGCCCCCACAGGCTTGTACAGTAGGCACTTGGCATGATGGAACAGAGTAAATCTGGACTCATCAGACCACATGACCTTCTTCCATTGCTCCAGAGTCCTATCTTTATGCTCCCTAGCAAATTGAAGCCTTTTTTCCGATTAGCCTCACTGATTAGTGGTTTTCTTAGGGCTACACAGCTGTTCAGTCCCAATCCCTTGAGTTCCCTTTGCATTGTGCATGTGGAAATGCTCTTACTTTCACTATTAAATATAGCCCTGAGTTCTACTGTTGTTTCACTCAAAGATGATGGTTCCCCACTATCCTTCCAGTTTTTAATAATGCGTTGGCCAGTTCTTAACCCAATTTTAGTAGTTTCTGCAATCTCCTTAGATGTTTTCTCTGCTTGATGCATGCCAATGATTTGACCCTTCTCAAACAGGCCAACATCTTTTCCACGACCACGGGATGTGTCTTTCGACATGGTTGTTTAAGAAATGAGAAGATACTCATTACATCAGTTGGGGTTAAATAACTTGTTGCCAGCTGAAAGATAATCACCCATGCAGTAATTATCCAATAGGAGGCTCTTACCTATTTGCTTGTGCTTGTGACCCGTTTTGCCAGGATAGAGGAAGTTGGAAACTATTGAGACATTTTCTTGTCCAACATATTCTTGGTTTTATCATTTTTGGGGTATTTGTTGACAGTAACAATAATAAAGTATTTTGTTAGCTTTATCCTTCAACATTCTGTTTTAACACTGATCCCTTCTGTTTCTTTAATCTTAGTGGTGTAAACATCAAAGTTCCCATACATGCTTCAGGAACTGACAGGATCAATGTGGTGCCTTCAAGGACAGGTATACCTCACACCCTCATATGTGTAGTTTTGTGTGTCATTTCACAGTTTGTGCATGCTTTGATTTATTCTATTAAATTAATTTTGTCTGCAACGTTTCTCGCTTTGTATCAGATAAAGTAGACGCAGAAAGCAGCAGTATAAATCCAGAACCTATTAAGCTAGCACCGTCTGGATATTACTACGAGGACTCATGGAGGCCGTTAGGTGGCGTTACAATGCGCCAGTTTAACGAATCATCTGCCATCACTCAGTGTTTGAAGAACAAGGTGATCAACATGTACGGAGACTCTACCGTCAGGCAGTGGTTTGAGTACCTCATTGCTTCTGCACCAGGTGAGTTTTGAGTTTTACACTCTATATTTTGGATTTTGTGTGTCTTTCCCACTGTAACTTCAAATTATTCCACTTTCCCCAGAATTAAAAGAGTTCAACCTACACAGTCCTAAAAACGTTGGGCCTTTCATGGCGGTGGACAGCACCCATAATATTCTCTTGATGTACCGCTGCCACGGCCCTCCCATCCGCTTCTCCACAGTCATGTCCAGTGAGCTGCGGTACATTTCCAATGAGCTGGACGGCCTGTCTGGGGGCCCCAACACTGTCGTGGTCCTCAGTATCTGGGCCCACTTCAGCACCTTTCCTGTGGAGGTGTACATACGACGGCTTCGTCACATCCGACGGGCGCTGGTGCGACTCATGGACCGAGCGCCGGGGACACTCGTCGTGATCCGCTCAGCCAATCTCCAAGCCGTGGACCAAGAGGTGAGCCTATACAACAGCGACTGGTACTCCCTGCAGCTCGACAGGGTGCTCAGAGCCATGTTCAAGGGACTGAATGTTCTGCAGGTAGATGCCTGGCAAATGAGTGTAGCGCACCACCTCCCTCACGCCCTCCACCCACCTCCAGCCATCGTCAAGAACATGATAGACATGTTTTTGTCTTATATTTGTCCAGAGAAGAAAAAGAGACAACAGAAATAGAAGAGTTGTGACATACCGTCTGTACGGTCTGTACTGAGAGATTTACCAGACTGCTAGTTTTAATCTCTGTTTACCTGCCTGTTACATTGCATTTTGAATCCCACAAAAGCTATTTTGCTCTGGAAATGCCAAAGACATTGGCACAGCGATTGTTACTACCCCATCTGTTTATGTTACCAAAGTATTTGTGTGTGTGGTACTCAGTATTTTTACTTAAGTCGGCCATATTTGCAGTTGGTACTTTTTTTTGTTTGTTTTATGCTTATATTTATTTGTTAGTTTGCCAAAGGTACGGACTTATTGTCTGAGTTCTTGTTTCAACATCTTTTCTCAGGCAGATCAGTATTAAAAATGTGCTCTTACACCCTGAGCCATGTAAAAACATCAGCTACACATCAACTACAATCTAAATTTGTTGCAGCGTGTAACTCATAACTCATAGAACAGACAAAAGGTCAAACAAGTTTTGTTTATTTAGACAAAACCTGCAACTTTAACTGCTAGCGTCAACCATAATTTGAATTCTTTTTCCTCAAGAATATTTTTATTGAATTTCGAACAAGGAAGCAAAATATACACAGGAATTTTGTAGAGTGCACAACAGATATTTCAAGGTTAAAGAGCACATGCATGATAGAAGAGCACATCGAGCAATCAATTGCCCCTCACCCCCACTAGCCCCATCTACAAGCTGGAATTTCTTATATAAAAGGGTATTTCGTCCCTGGAGTAATACAGAAAGGTGCTAGAAGTCAGGTTTTATATTTAGAAAAGAAAGAAAGAAAAATAAATAAAAGTATGGGGGGTTAGAAATTAATAAATTTGTACAGATAATATTACTGAAAGAAATCAACAGAGAGAAAAAAGACAAAAAGAGAGTGAGAGAATAAGTCTTTACTTTTAAGGTTCTTAAAGTATTTCGGGAAAGGTCTCCACACCTTTTGGAACTTTTGTTTGAGTTACAAACTGAGTAGTGGATCTTTTCGAGGTTTAGACAGGACATGTTGTCCATCAGCCACTGAGCGTGGGTGGGTGGGGCAGCATCCCTCCATCTTAGTAATACTGCACGTCTGGTCAAAGGAGAGGCGAAGGACAGTGTGCGTCAATTGATTGGATTCACGCATGCATCATCCTCTCCAGTGGTGCCAAAAATGACGACCAGAGGGTTGAGTTCTAGGTCAAAATTGAGGATTAGGGATGAGGTTTGGAAAACATCCGTCCAGTATTTTTCCAGGCTAGGTCACGTCCATAATATGTAGATAAGGGAAGCCTCACCTCACCTACATTTGTCACAGCAGGGATTCACATCTTGGTAAATACGAGATAGTTTGGTCACATGGGCCCTTTGCACAACCTGTAACTGTAACAGACAGTGACAGGCACAGAGGGATATTTAATTAACCCACAGTGAAAGGTTTAAATCCTGCTCCTAGGCAGTTTCAATTTTGTCAAGAGGGGCAGGTCTTATACCTGCTAGCTTGTCATAGATAGCGGATATTAAACCTTTGTAACAAAGAAACAGCGGTGTTTGTATCAGGTGCCTCTGGGAAATTTGTTACCTGATAGTGGAGAAAATGTCTGGTTTGCAGATACCTGAAATATGGGTATTTGGTAGGTTAAACTTTTCAGAAAGTTGTTCAAATGATGCAAAACTGATATTGATAAAAAGATCCTTAAAGCGCTCGATACCTATGGGTGAAAGAGCTCCATCTACAGATGGATTTACGTCCAAAAGTGAGTTATTTTTTCCCTCATTGTCCGTTTATGTTGCTGCCAATGTGAAAAAATATTTGACCCTGCCACTGCATTTCCGCTTTTTCGCTTTGTATGCGATTAAACGGCAAGGGAAAGAGGCGCTTCTTGTTCCAGACATCAATGCGTGTTCAGGCTTCCCAGAGTTGTATATGCATCAATTTATACGTCTATTTTCTCCAAAATAATTAAAGGTCTGGAAATTTTATTTAATGTGCACTTATTTCTCTGTAGGGATGGGTACCAAATATTACAAACAATACAAACATCTAACAAACATATTTTCAATGCCTCTACCGAATGGCCTGTGTTGAACTTGAAAAAATATTATAAATATGCATACTTACTTATTCATTACATTTACGAAAGAATCAAAGCAAAAATTTGTAAAATATTCATTCAGAATTTCATTTATTAAAGAACAAACACTTTTAAATCATGGGTTCAGATTTACAAGTTCCAAATTGAAAGACGTAACATAACATAAAAACATAACTTTTTATCCCTCTTCCCAGAGCTGGAAAAAGTGAGCAATACATAAATAGGACACACAATATGACATAAATGGAAGATGGAAAAATCCAGCACTCTTGGGATTTTCAGAAACGAGGCAATCTCAAACTTTTTCAAGTTAAGTGCCTCCAAAATAGATGCACAATACACCAGAGACCCATGTTTGAGAGGATATTGTTTGAAAGAATCCCCTCTAAGAAGATACAATCCCTTTAACTTTGTGTCAATAAAGTGAAATTAATCTATTTGTCCTTTTGCCGGGAACCCCCTGCAGCCCTCTCGAGGATCCCTGCAGTTTTCGGATCCCAGTTTGTGAACCATTCTTCTAAACAACTGGATAACCAAAGTGGATAAACTTAGGGATGTCACAAGAATCAATACATAGATCCCATAGATACATAGATATCAAATCAATACCAGCATTTAGAAAATGATACTAATACCAGCGTTTTTAGTTATCAATAGTATCAACACCTCATCACGCTATAACTCAGTGTTACTATTCTAATATAGCCGGAGCGTGTTTGTTTAAATGCTGAAACACTTTCAGTCATATTTGCAAACCAGAATGAGAGCACAGAATCACAGTTGTATTTGTTGTTAGAGAATGAATTTTCATACAGTTCCTCTAATTTGAAATGACTGTTTTTTGGGCTGCTTTGCTTTCTACTTGAAGGCTACAGGCCAATATTTAATTTGTAACTATTATTCTAATGTAGCCTGTATGCTTAAATAATGAAACACAAAAAGTTTCTGTTCAATTTTTAATGTTTATATATAGTTTTTAAATAAAGGAGTGTGTCCTGAATGAGGTTTCCAGTATCAAATCAGGTACTGAGAGCAGTGGATCTTCAGTGGTAAATCTAGTATGGTGACATCACTAGTATATGCCGTCTAAGTGTCATACAATTTACCGATGACTTATTTTGAGAAATTTTCTATTGCGCTTCTGATTTGGCTGTGAGACTTGCTGATTTTGTGTGCATCAGATGTGATGGCGTTTTCCGTCCAAAATGGCAGCAGTGCCATCTAGCAGTGGTTGTCAAAAAAGCACCAGAATTTCATCTCTTGTGCTTCCATAATCCTTGGTGTAACTGCACCCCTAGGTCTGAGCCTAACTCCACCCACTGCATAATTTTGAAAAATGCTAAAAAGTAGGCAAGGGGCTGAGGGGGGACAGGCGGTGGGCGTTGGACGGAGCATAACTGTGTGAGGCAGGAGTTCAAGGTCATTTAAACGAGCCAGAAGTCAGGCCACAAAAACAACAGAAATCCTCCTTACATCTCGCCCTGCAGTTCTGTAGCTGCCGTTAGCTTCTAAAGCTGAAAGTATATAGTATATATTTGAAAATGAGCGCGGGGCTGGGGGAGGTGGGCGTTATCATTCTACCATTAATATACATTTCATGACGTAGAGAACTATGAAACGGTCGACTCTACGTCAGCATTGGCCCTGCCTTTTCAGGGCTGATTTTAATTAGCAGATGACACGTTGAGCCATTTTCAACCCATGAAATGCAGATTTTGTTTTTCATAAATGTGGTGTCAGTGTCAATATTAACACAGTATTGATGTGTTTCATCACAGCACAGTCATATAATTTAGTTTACAGCTCAAAAAACACGTTTTAGTGTGTATTACCTCTATTACGGTCTAAAAAACCGTAGTCTGTCCACAGTGTCTCATCCACCGCCGCTTTGTGTTACACAAGCATAGAGCACTAGCACGGCTAATAGCAAATTGTTACTACTGTTGCTGCTCTAGAAACAGCATTTATTTATATTTAAAATAAGAATAAATTCCAATGCTGTTCTGAATTTATTCTTTTTTTAAAATAATATACTTTTTAAAAAGCAATTATTTAGTTATGAAAAAGAACCGATAAGAGTCTCAATAGAGAACCAAACCAATAAGGAGCATCGATAAGAGTAGGGATTGTCAGTGTGCAGTCAGAACCAAATTGCACCATTTAAAAAGAAAAAGAAAAAAGTGCCCACAAAAAACACTTGGTCAGATCTAGGCACAAAAACCACTCGGCTAGGTTTAGGCACAAAAACCACTTGATCAGGTTTAGGCACAAAAAACACTTGGCTAGGTTTAGGGAAAATTTGTGGTTTATATATATAGATGTCATCGGTCTCATGTTGTCGAATAATGGTGCGGAAGGATTTACATTGGAGTACAGACGCTAAAGAGTGCCTTGTGCATTGGTGTCAGACGCTGAGGGGTGTGACGAAGCGTCGGTATTTGGGAATGAGAACAGGCTGGATCAAAACATAAGACAGCGTATATTAGCCGCCCAGTAATAAAAGCAGAAATTAGGCAGTGCCATGCCATGTCTTGCTTTTTGATTTTTGAAGATGGACTTAATTTAGTTGACGACAATTGCCCTTCCATATGTAGGACGAGATAACTGAGTCTAGTGAGTCAAAAAAGGATTTAGGAATGAAGGTTAGTTTAGATTGAAAAAGATATAAAAATGTAGAGAGAATATACATTTTGACGGAGTTAATTTGGCCCACCAGGGATGTAGATAGGGGTGACCACTGCGTTAGGCACTATTTCACTTGATTTAACAGAGTAAAGAAATTTTCTCTAAAAAGACACTTAGGTTTTCTTATGACTGTAATACCGAGGTAAGTAAATTGATTTTTCACAATCTTAAAAGGGAGCTTAGTATACTCTGACGTTAGTGCCTCTCCATTCACAAGGAGAAGTTCACTTTTGTGTAAATTTAGTTTGTATCCTGAGAAGTGGCTGAATTGGATGAGCAATGGCAGCATGGGGGGTAGGGAGGTGTCCGAGCTTGATATGAAAAGCACAAGATCGTCCGCATAGAGGGACACTTATGTTCAACTCCCTTCCTCCAAATTCCTGAAATATCTTGGTGACTATGGCACACAATTGCTTAGATCAAAAAGTAGTGAGCTTAAGGGGCACCTTTGACGAGTTCCCTGTTGGAGGTTGAGAGGTTGTGACTGTTGAGAGTTGGTTAGGATTGAAGCAGTAGGGCACAAATGTATAATTTTATCTACATGATAAAACATGCACAGGTTTTGCTGACTGCTCCAACCTTCCAGTTCGATGAATTTAGTCGTTAGCTTGAAATTGTTTTCACGCAGGCTGGAGCAAACATTTCTAGCTCATTGACATGCTGTGTTAGATCATCCAAAGCGAACTCAAGAGATGATGATGATCACCATCTGTCTCCAAAATGTTTGTATGCATGGGGCAGAGTTTACATGTGCACATTTTCCCGCCAAATTTGTTTTTATAGATCGCAACTTTTGTGTGGGAAGTGGCGTATGCCTCTTTCAGGCTCTCCAAATTTCACACGGTTTTGGCAAATCTATTCAGATCATGTGAAATTTTGGCAGTGGTGTGTGTTGATCTGAGGCCTTTTGTGTTAATAGTTACATTCTATCACTAAGAAATCATTTTCTTTCTATATTCAATTGTAATCCTAGGTGTTTTATATGGACATTTGAGGGTTAATTTAACATGATCACATACTGTATGTTGTCCCATTTTCATCAGTCAGTCAGTGAAGATTTGAGAAGAGAGTGATGGTTGTTTTTTGAGAAATGAGGTCTGTGTGATATGAAGATATAATGTGCCTATTTTTGCCTACTTCTGTCTGACCCTGATAAGGATTAGAGCCAGACGATTCAGAGATCCCGTCCTCATTTGTAAGAGCTGAGTTGCTGTCATTTTTGACAGCATCTGCTATTGTCAAGTGTGTGCTTTCCTAAAAGGTTTAAAGTTCAAGACTATTTGTAAGCCATTGTCATGCTCTAATTCAAGCAGGAAAACATGGTTTGAGCTGGAGCTTGGTGATATATCCACATACAATTGTATCAGCATATGGGGTTAAATACTGTCAGGTTTTAATTTAAGTGACGCTTTGTTTATGACAGTTCTTCTGATCTCGAAGCCTGTGGTGCAGTTTGACCAAACTGTTACGATGGTGACATGAAGAGTAACTGATCAGTCTCAGTCACTATTTCCTTCACCTTCATGTAGAAGGAAGGTTTTCAAACTATCACCGAAGAGTGTATTAACTCTACATGAGTCAGGCTACACTGACCAAAATAAAAAGAAGCTCGTACCTAAAAAAGATGGAATTCATTCATTTTTTGTTTATCTTTATATATAAATCATATCCTTGCTGAAGGTATTTTAAATGTATTGTCAATTTATTATTTAGGTAATGGATAAATAAGTTGTATCATTGCCATATTGATTTTTGTTCATATTGCACACCTCTGTAGTTTGAGCAAAAGAAAGGTACAGAAATGTTGATGTGGGGAAGACGACAGTCATCATATTGCACAGGAACTGCTGCTCAGTGGCTGCAGCTCTAAATCAGGATATAATATCTGTTATGATGGCATCACATTGCTGAGTCAGCCCTGTGTTGCAAATCATATGGAAATATTTTGTTTACTAGCATCTGTTGGGAGCTTGGATGGGTGTTAAGACATTTACTTTGCTGCTAATGCAGAGGAAACCATTTGTTGGTCTTCAAACCACTGATTAGATATTAAAAAGCACAATGACTTCATTTATGTGTGTGCTTTCTCTGGAGGTACAGAAAAATGTGATATTTATGTCTTTAAAAGTTTTGATTCATAATGTGAGGAATAGAACAGATTTGATTGTGGTCATTGCTTCATATTGTGAATATATTGTAATATTCATTTTTAACAGAACAAATTCTTACAATGCACATGTGTAGTGAGTGGGCCTGCACCATCCGCTACCTTTACTTTTGTTACAGTGGCAGTTGCTGATGTTACACTTGTCAAAATGGCATGAATATTTAGCAAATGAAACACCACAACGATTATTTCAATAAACTTTTGATTAATGAAAACATTCTTGCCCATTATTTCTGTGTCACAGAGTATATTGTTCTTGAAAATGTGATAACTCAAAAAAATAAGCATCCACGCACTCACAGTAACAACCAGCTCCTTCACTTAAAAATGTATTTGAATACACCATGTATGTGGACATCCAAACATTACAGGTATGAACATGCTGCTACAACAGATTCCACTCTTCTGGAAAGGTTTGCTGCAAGATTTTTTGAACATGACTACAGGGTTTTTCTCCCGTTCTGCCACATGATCCACTTTATTTTTATAGCAAGTGGAACGAAAGGGCCAAGAAAAACAGCCCCAAACCAAAAGTACAATACTAGAAGCAAATTCACCAAGTAAATCTAGTTTGTCACAGGAAAAAAGAGAATATCCTTGACTTGATCTCCTCATTAATCAGTAATCCAAGAGCAAGCGGATGGAAACTGATGAAAGAATTGTGAATTGAGACAGGATAAACAGACAAGCTGGACAATGTTGTAGCTGCTTCCTTCCTACTTTACTCTGTTTCCTGTCAAAACACATGTTGGAAAGAAATCATGAAATCATGCATGCAGGCCATACATAAGACTTAAGACAGCTCAAGAATCCACCAGCTGGGAGCAGTCCTCCCCATCCCAAAAAAATAATGGGACACAAAAGGTTCAGTTATACACTGCTTTTTCAAAGAAGTTATCTCTGTTCAGACACAACATCAAATAACTGCTTGAATGTAGTTGCTTATCCTTAAAAATGACAAAGTTCCACGATTTTGTTAAAAATTTTATTTAAAAAGTTTCATGTTCCCTTTGAAAACATCAAGCATATCTCTGTACTAAAGCTTGCAGAGCATTTTGTTTTCTAGGAGTATAAGATTCAGTTCATCAGCAACTTTGGCAAAAAACACAACAACACGCAAAGAGCTCTGTACAAAACTAAAGGAAAACACACCACTGGATATAAAACCATCCTGATGGTGACACTCACTTCCAATTGATGCCTCTTATGAACACACATTCAACAAACCTCCTTTTGCCTCCTATCAAGAATAACTGATTCCCTTAAACAGAAACGTAGGCCGATCCTGGAGTGTTTCAGTCCTGTGTGCAGGTTAAAACGTGCACACACACAGAGGAGTGTAAAATACGAAGAAGCAGCTGGAGGGATGAACCACATGTTGCCGTCCTAAGCTAAACACGTGGCCTCTACAACTGAAAACGAACAAATGCAGATGTTAACTCAGGATATGGAGAATGTGATGTCCTGAGGTCACACAGAAAGAGGCACTATGAATTTGTACTTTGTGTGAAAGTTAGATCTTTTTTCTTTTATACACCTCAAAATGAGTCTTCTGTTCATTTGTGTCAGACAAGAGAAAGCATTGTGCGTTACTGTTTTTTTTTTCATGCATTTCAGATTTTGACACAATGTGAGCACAGAATACTACAACAGCTGAATGGAGTGTAGTTACGTTGTTAATGTGCTTATATTATTTGATATGCTGTTGAGCAGTTAATATCCTTCTTTCTCAGTCAGACCTTCATATCAGTTGCTGAAAAAAGTACAGTGTTGAAAGAGAAAACTTGACATATTAACACTTAGAGTTTATAATCCTTAACATACAAGTATATTATGCATTGTTGGTTGGCTTATAATTGGGCATCTAGTTTATAATGAGCTCCATGTGCTGCGTGTTGAATCTCTAAGTTCATTTGAGAACATACCAGGGACATTTATAGAAACAAACATATGAAAGAAACAACTAAAAAGCGAGAATCGTTGGCAAAGTTTCTGAATGGAGGCAATTCAAAAATCGTAAGTGACGGCAGCATATTACATTTAGAGAGAGAGAAAGAGAGATGACCAGGATCACACATCCTGGACCTTCATGGCCTCCTGCGGCCAGCTGTATGTGTCCAGAGTGAACGAGTCGTAATCGGGACTGTAGACGTGAGACAGCACAAACGCCTCCTTGTCCTTTGGCTCGGGGTACACCGAAGCAATGTTGTGTTTGTACGCGTAGTTTACAATCTGGCAGAGAGGGAAACAAGACAAAAGAAAAAGTGGTAAAATACATATTGAGAGTATTGTATCAATTAGAAATGATACAGTCAGCTGACAAGTTTTGACCAAAAACATTTTGTTTTCTTCATGAATTCACTACAAAATGCAATTAATAGAATTTCTTAAAAAGATCAATAAGCTTTCATATCTTACAAAAAGAACTTTATCTACATCAATTAAAGAATAAAAACACCTGGTTCATGTACAAAAAGGGAAATCCTCAATAAGATAAGGAGCAAATGTCAAAATGTCAAAAATGTCAAAATGTTTGACTCTCCAAAGACTGTAAATGCCCCAAAATCCTCAATATAAACATCTTCACACAAACTGCTTTTATATTTCTAGCTTTTATAGTAAATCATCATGTCAACAACATTTTCAGGTAGCAATCTAGGCTAAATTATTTATTATAATGTTTGACAATTTGTTTGACATTGCAATGCAGTTTTCAGTTCTGCACTGAACAATATGATGTATTATTATGCATCACAATATCTCTTATGAGCCCAAAATATCTTAAAGCTGCAATAATTTATTTTTAGCATTAATTTAGAGTTATGTTTATGTTCATCTCCTTTTAGTTGTTTTGGTTGCCAACAACTCATGAGGGAAATATCAAGTATCTTAGCTGCTAAATGCTCCACAATGTTCACCAGCTAGCTGCCAACTTTGTCTGCTGTTTGATGCCGAGCAGTGAAGTGCACAGTGGGTTGTAAAGCTTTATAGAGCTGCAGAGTCAGGTGATAATTCTGTGGGTTCATCACTACGAGCAACACCATTCACATACAAGTAGTCATTTGATCCGTTGTTAATATGAATGTATGCTGCTTTAAGTTTGTACATCAACATCATCATTACATGCTTGAGGAATGAAGGCTGACCACGTGGAAAGATCACCTACCTTCACTGCGATCTTGAAGGACACCTCTCTTATGGAGTTGAGAGGAGGATAGAGTCTCCCCTCAGCCAAGTTCTCCTCTGTTACCATGTCAGCTATCGCCTGACGGACAGAATAAATCATGCTGATTTGAGTGCGTACAAGACGAGGGAAATGCTTGTCAGTTGACATTTACCATTCCTGATTCTAAAATATGGTCTGAATAAGACAGATATGGTCTATAAATCCTTCTGCAACCAAGGATAAACCGTTTAAAAAACAATTTATTTAATCATGTTGGTGTCAAAATAGCACCCTCATTAACATAAGTTAATACACAGTATAATGCAACACTACTGCCATGAATAAATTAGCAACCGAAGAAAGTACCTCTGCTGTGGTGAGGAAGATGTCATCAGATATGTGGCGCACTCCACAGGCGATGACGCCCAAAGCGACCCCCGGGAAGACGTAGGCGTTGTTTCCCTGTCCAGGGTAGAAGGTGCGTCCATCAGACAGCGTCACCTTTTGAAACGGACTTCCACTGGCGAAGATACCCCGACCCTGATTAAAAAGGAGGAACATGGAAGATAAAGAGGTGACAAAAGAAAGAAGTTAAAAAGAGAAACCATGAGTCACTTCTGTGACAGAGAACAGAAGGAATTGTTGGCCACGTCTGTCCTGAAAAAGAAATTTTAATCTCAATGAAGTGAATTTTACCTGGTTAAAAAATTAAAATGAAAAAAATTAAATTTTTGAATTTTAAGATACACTGTAGTTTTTTTTTTAATCACTAGGGAGCAACATTTCTGTGACTGCACAGAGCAACAAAGCAAAGTTGTACAGGGATGAAGATGTTAACAGAAGAAAAGCAGATTCACACAGAAATTACTCCTGACAACTAAAGATGCCTTATGAATTAATGGGCATTAGCCATAGCTGACCATGAAAACAGTGAAACGTGTGTCCATGCTAAGTTTACTTTTTACAAGTTGTGATCTTTTTGTCGTTAAACCAAAAGGAAAACTTCAGTTCCTGTATTAAATGTTGGGAAATACTGCCTGGGGCTGGAAATGTCTCATCAGTTAAGTTAAATTTCATCTTTTTCTTGATGTGCTGGTATATAAAACTGGTGTGTAAATTCTGGCCATATCTGCCAAATGAAAGGGACAACAAAACCTGTATTCATGGATCAGTTTCATGCAATTCCACATATAACCAGCTGGGGCAGTATTGTTCCATAAAAATGCAGCAATGTCTCAATAAAAGCGAAAGTAAAAAGAAGACTGCTAATAAAACAATGCAGGTTTTCAAAACAAAAGCTCTTAACAAAATATTGAATGAGGCGGGATTTGCAGTCAGCATTTTTGTTACACCTCAAGCTTAAACACAATATGGAAACTTTCATGGAAATGTGGAAACTTTAATACAGTGACTATAATGTGCAGCTTGCCACACTTTACCTGTGTGAGCTTGTAGCACTGCTCTGCTGTGCACTCTGCCTTGCTGGTAGGGTTACTCAGGGCAAAGATGATCGGCCTCTCGTTGAAGGATGCCATGTCTTTGATAATCTTCTCAGTGAATGCTCCTCCGATAGCAGCCACTCCTTCATATTCAAGACACAGAGCAAAGAGAGAATACTGCACATCAGAGGACAAGGGGAGTGACTTTTTAACCACAAGGACTTAAAATTCACAAGCTCCAATGAGACAATGTGAATAATTTTGCCTTGAGGTACTGTTTTCTAATGTGAGGCCTTTCTTTTAGGATTCAGACCAAATGAGTCAATTACTGTGACGCACAATTACTGCACCAGGATAAGATAAAAAAGCTGAAAATTACAATCACAATCTACCTAACCAACCATGGATCTGAGTCTTTTTTAAATTTATTTTCTAATTATTTCCTCTTTAATCCTTATAAACAGAAGAGGAAGATGTTAACTTTGGACACTGTCGTCATGTTATCACAGTTCATCACACATGCAAGCTGATTCACTAAAAACTTTGAGAAACTTTAAGGCATTAGATTAAACAGCGCGAATAAGTTGATTTGTAGCAAATTACTGAGTTGTTATAGCGCTGAGCAAAGGCGGAGGGAAAAAAATTCACCTTTAACAGGTTTCTCTGTTTTTCCACAACTGGTCGGGAATGACCGTAAACAGATGAAAGAAACAATGTGGGTTATTTGGAGTTCCAACAATGTTCTTCGAGGGATATTTCAGGATGTTTAGCTCTACAAAAAGCTTGATGAAACAATGCATTTATCTCCTGTAAATCATTTATTGTAGCACCCTCCAGGGAGGTTAACTCACCTATGATGGCGGTGGGTTTGATGGTGTGCACCACCTCCTCCAGGGTCTTCAGGTGCTGGTGCTCATGAGCAAACTCCTCTTTCTCGTGGTTCAGATGACTTCTTCCCTACATTTGTATAAAATTCATTTTATCAAAATTCAACATGGTCCCGTTTGGTGTTTCACATATAGTACAGGTCATATCTGGGAGGTTGTGAGAGAGCAAACCTTACCTTTACAATGAGACCTCTTGAGTCCACCATCCAGATCTTTTTGGCAGCTACTTCACTACTCAGGCCTTCCTTGGCCATGGCCATAATGAGCAGGTGAGCAATACCCAGAGCAGCCTGGCATTAAAAAAAAAGAGAGAGAGGATAATTCTCTGTCTCTGACCTCAGCCAGTTTCTCGAAATTCAAATTTGGACTGAGACACAGTCTTATCTCTCAGGGATTAAGGACAGTTAGCGAGGAAATCTTCTCACCTCGCCTGCTCCCTGGAAAACAAAGGTGTGATCAGACAGTTTGTTCTTGGTGATCTTCAAAGCAGCTAAGAGGCCGGCGACAGCTACCGAGGCCGTGCCTGAGAGAAGAAAATGAATGACAGAAGTGTGCACAGTCAATACAGTGTCAATACAGGTCATTTGAGATGGAAAGATGGGTTATTTAGAGGTTCAAACATGTTCATTTTGTGGTTTGTTGAATCCAGGTGAGTGAATTTCAAAAAGTGAATCCTCAACTTTTTTTCATTGTTTTTACTCAATTAGTGAAATAGTGTAATAATCTAGATCTAGACTTGACAGACTTGACCCTGTAAATATGATGAGACACAGGTCAGCAGGGCCGCTTGATTCTGAGGGGAAAATTGTATGACTAGATTATACAATACTGGTTGTAAGTGTGTCTTTTTTCTGAGAATGTGCTTATTTTGGACTGGGAATACTGGGGAAGTGAGTGAAGGTTGTGTGGATGGAGGTCAGGAGTCATGTGGCCGAATACGTTCATAAGCATCTGGTACCTTGGATGTCATCGTTGAAGGTGCAGTACCGATTCCTGTATTTGTTAAGGATGCGGAATGCGTTGTTGTTGGCAAAGTCCTCAAACTGAATCAGACAGTTCATCCCGTACCTGCACAACGACATGGTGATCGGTCAGAATTTAAAGCAAGATCACTCCAGTGTCTTCTGCTCACTGGTGTTTCTACTCACTTGTCTGTCACGGCCTGCATGAACTCATCGATTAGGTCGTCGTACTCCTTTCCTCTGATTCTCTTGTGCTTCAGTCCGATGTACAAGGGGTCATCGAGCAGTGCCTGAACCGAAAATTATTATCAGTCGGTCAATCAATAAAAGGCAACTTGCCATCTTGCGTCTTCCTGTAAATCTGTAAATAATTTCCGAGTCACAACAGTAATTCGTCTGATATTGAATCTATCAAATGGAAACTGATAAGAGGCAGATAAGACGCATAAAACTTATTATTCCTGCAGCTGTGAGGTCAAACACACCTGGTTGTCGGTGCCAACGTCCAGCAACACAGGGAGACACTGCTGCGGCCGAACGCCACCGCAGGCTGTGTAGAGCGCCAGCTTCCCAACAGGAATGCCCATGCCATAGCTGCCCAGGTCACCCAGTCCGAGGATACGCTCGCCGTCCGTCACCACGATGGCCTAGACAGAGACAAACACATATTAGCAATTAGCTTCTCATATGAATATGATTCAGGCACAAGCAGCTGCATGTTTGTGCATGTAGAGGGAGGAGGGCACCTTTATGTCTTCTTCAGGCCAGGAGTTAAGCATGGTGGCAATGTGGCCTCTGTCGTGGATGGTGATGAAGAGACCTCTGTAAACAAGCAGGGTGCAACAATAAGGCATGAAGAAGACAAAGTTTCATTATTTGGATGACTTTTAAGTTTAGGATTATTGACTCATATATTTTAAAATAGACTTTGTCAGCAATAGAACGATAAAGTCCTAGACTTATTTCCATTGTTGTCCCTGATGTTTTCATAGACCATCAACCATCCCACAAGACCATGTCTGACATGAAGAAATATCACAACACAAACACCAAACGTAGACAATCCCAAGAACAAGTAGTTGACATAAATGTTTTTAGGATGTACTCAAGACAAAAGGCAACACAGACTATAACATCATATCAGAAGAGACAACAGTTGCGTGACACTAGTTCAAAAAGCTGTGATAAAAAAGTGAATGAAAGGTTTGACATAAACATGTCAAGATATCATATTCAACCATAACCATAACCCCATTCAGGAACTCTGTCTAGTATCCATTGCTTTGCCTTTGACTTAAAGCTAAATGTTTTGATGTTTCAATTCTTTCCAGAAAGTTCTGAAAATTAACCTGCAGAGACTTCAGAGACGTCCTAGAATAACCTCACACCACTGTCCACAGTTTCAAACATTAACTGGAGCTATGAGCAGCTTTAAACTAAAGAATTTATTCTTGCATTCACAGACATTAGCGCTATCAACACATTAAAACCCCACTTCAGTAAGCATGCTGGAATTTTTAAATATACCTCATTTTATATTTTTCCTAATATGACAGCACAACATACTTAGAATTAGTACGTAAACACTGACGCATTGATGTCCATTATTCCTTCAGTCTATTGTCTGTCAACAATTAACTATAAAGGCACTCAGTGATGGACTCACATTGTGATGGATAACCTAACTCAAAGTTTTAAGTTTTAAGAGTGACTTAACACTAGATTGAAAAGCTGTGTTTCACTTCCCTCTCAAGTTGAAAGTTTCAAGCCTCTTCCAGCTCAGAAGTGTTATTGTGATGCACGTGTAACCTACAAACTGCAGTGCCAACACTGACACAGAGTGGACGCAATTATCTCACCGCGGTCTCCTGAAGGCCAGGCCGTACTGCTGGCAGGCCAGGCCGACAGTGGGAGTGTACACGATGGGCATGAACTCCTCGATATCAGAGGTCAGCAAACGGTAGAACAACTTCTCGTTCCTGTCCTGCAGCGTCATCAGCAGGATGTACCTGAGACAGAGAGAGAGACACCGAAACCCAACATTTTCATCAGCTGCAACATCCTCTCCTCTTAAAGTAGGTTATTATTTCTGCATGTTGACCTGTGTTATGATATCATCTTTCTGCGATATTGCTAACAAAGGTCACCCGGAGATTATAAAGTGAGAGCTACTTCAGTATAACTTTATACAATCATATCAACCAACCCTAGTTAATATGACACCAATTAAACTTTAAATCATGCTATCAATGAAAAAAACAACAGCCAGTTGTGCTCTGGCAACAAATGGGACACACTATCGAAGATTTGATGAAGTCCTGGGACAGACTTGAGATTAATAATGAACTTAAGTTAACTTAGTTGTATAGTACTTAGATGCATTGCAGGTCAGTGCTGTTCTGCTCTACCTGCATGGGGTGGTATCATGTGCACTATGTGTGGCTATGACTTGTTGTTAATGTTCTTTTTTGTCCCCACACTTGAGTAAGTATGTATGACAATAATATCTAGCATGTTTTACTGTAAAACCGTGAGTCTGCTCTCACTTGTCCAGAGGGTTGCTGCGTGTTTCATAGCTCTTCATGACACGCAGCACTTGGACATCCTGCGAGAGGAAGCAAGGGGGCAGCAGGCCGTGGATGCCCAGTTGTAAGCGCTCCTCCAGCGTGAATGCCATTCCCTACGGGGTGGAAGAGGAACGGTTACATAACGCCCACAAAATAAAGAGAAAATCAGACAATCTAGACCACAGTGAGTCATGTGTTAGTCACCACAGTACGACATTGGCTCAGACTCATAGCCACACCCAACTACAGAGGTGTTTTTGAGCTTTTTCTCCAAATTAGGAATTATTTGCCCCTTTTGTATGAAAACACATTGGTCCAGTCAAACAAAATAAGCTGACTTTGGAAAGCCCTTCAAATGTTTTGGTAACTGACAGCAGCTTTTACTGAGTTTGCAGCCTTGTACCCCTCTCTGCCTTCTGCTTAGTGTCTCTGCAATGGCAAGCTTCCCAAAGAGTGATTGGAGGGGAGTGTGAGGTTTAATCTATTTATTCTGTCCAATAGTGTGTGAGGCTGAACTCACTCCCCTGTCAGCTCGACTTCTCTTTCCTCGTCCCTGCTTTATCACTCTCTCCACTTCCTCTTTATTCTGGAGTGTGCAGGAGGAAACGCTGACCTACATGGAGAATAAACTGGCCGTAAAAGGGTCGGTTTGTTTCACTGCGGGTCTTTGCGTTTACTGAACGCACCCCTGTCACTGTAAATTATTCATGTTTATAGAGAAGAGCGTGAAATGTGATAGTGGATTTGATATTTGGTTACTAGTTGTGCATGTTTTCCCATTAAATAGTTTTTCTGATGATAAATGCTCAACAGCTGGACAACACTACTGTACAGCCACGAGTTGCATACTGTTTAAGAACATTAATTGTAGCTGCATATCAAAAGGTCTGCCAACCAGAGGTCATTAAAAGGAGACATGCTGATACACTGATGCCTTAAATAACAAACTCTAAAGAGAGAGAGAGGACGTCAGTGTGGAGGGAAAACATTTCACATGTAAATTGTCTTCTCATGTGCATCCACATCACTGTGAACAGGACCGCAGAGAAAGTCAAAGATTAACAGAGTTCAGCTACATCTATTAGAGCGAGCAGGTAAAGAGGTACCAAAGTAAACCCATTAAGGTTACACCTCTAACCAGTGGCTGTCATTAACGCAGCCTACACACACCAACTGTCAACACACAAGGACAAAGAGAGAGAGCGAGACTAAATGTGGACGGGAGAGGTACAAACTCCTACAAGATTAACCTTTGTAATGACTCCAATTCAAACCTTATCATGGATTACTGTGAAAAAACAACGTAATATAATCATATCAGCGATTACAATAAAGAGATGAAGGAGAATCATTTATATGGTTATAAGTCCATTTTGTTTTGATAAAAACAGTTATCCTCTAGATCCCTTTTAAGGCAAAAATCCCCAAAATTGAATGGTTTCAGGCTCTCAAATTTGAGAATTAGCTGCTTTTCCTTATCTGACATTTACAGAAAATTTAATAATTTTGAGTTTTGGACTGCTGTGTGGACAAATTAAGATATTTCATGTGACCTCTAGAAAATTGTGATTGACAATGTTCATTGTTTTGGTGTTTTATACACCAAAATGATTAGTAGATTAGTTTGTAGATTAATTAAAGGTTAATCAATAATGAAAATAAGCTCTAATTAAGCAAGAGATTGGTATAGTGAGACAGATTTCTTGCTGTAAAAATGTCACCCTTCCTCACTAAATAGTTAATATATCCAGAGGAGCTGCTCAGTGTCAATCAACATCACATCATGTAATTGTGTCAAAATGAGTGTGAATATGAAAAAAGTGTCAATGAAACACATAAAATGCAATCACTCACTCAGACTTTCACTGGGTAGTAAAGTCTATAATCATATAACAATAAAGTTTTAAATATGTGTTTCTACACATTTCATTATTTAATGTGCAGATTCACGTTTTACTTAGACTTGTTTTCTTATCTAAGAGGAGCATATTTCCTGAATCTTTCCTCTGAGTCAAGTCAACATGTTACTGCTGACTGAGCATCAGCAGTGGAAGGAACTTGAAATCAGCCAAAATCAAAGTAATAAACTCAGCTAAAACTTGTCAGTGTCCGCCCTGCTGTCCTCACAGTGCTACCAAGGCAGAAAAAAGGTGTTCAAATCAAGTTTTAGAAAAACTGCAGTAAACCCACCTGTGAATTACACAGAAGATATTTGTTTGCAGCAAGAGTAAGTATATCTATCCAACTGTAATGAGAAAATACTATCATTTCCTTACTAGTACAGCAAAAGTTAAGTGGGCAGTCATAAAGTCATACAGGCTTTATTATGGTATTTATTAAGACAGAGAGAAAGCAGACAGAGACAGAGGCATTAGAGGAATGTTTGGAAGACCATTCATCGCTTCAGTGGTCGGGGGTTTAACCCCTCGCCTATCTCACTCAGATAGGAGCTTCATGCTGTACGGCTGTGCTGTATTATGTGGTACTTCTACGGTATTCTCTGTTTACGTATGTTCTACCACCATACAACATAATATGCGGGACATCATGTTGTCTGTAGACAGAGTCATGTGAACGCAGTAACAGCACACGTTCCCCCACAGAGAACAGATGAAGTTGTTAGATTTTAAATCACCTTGCAGCATAAAGTTGCACATTTTCACGACTAACTAATGCTTTCAGACACATTCCATCATAATGCCACACGTGTTACATTAAAACAACAATGTTGAGTGTTATATTTGCTCAAGAATGCATTAATTATTGTTGCTTACTTACGATAGCAGGCCGACAGAATTACCAAAATCCTAAACTGCACGGGCCAAAATAATTGGTACCACAGATAAAAGTGAGAATGTGAGCACACCTGTGCATAATTCATAATGTACAGAACATCTCCCAATGTCCAACATCATTCAATCACTAGGAATGATCAAACAATACCTGTACAATACCTAGTGCAACTATCTTTAAATGCATTAGAGCTGAAATGGATAGTCAGTTTATCAATTTGTTGATCGACAAGAAATTAAATGGCAACAATTCTGATAATAAATTAATCATAAAATGAGCAAAAATGGCAAAAATTCCCTGGTTTCAGCTTCTAACAAGTAATATTTTCAGGTTTTCTTTTCTGACATGTTTTGTCTGACTTGTCTCTTTAGACCCAAAGATAAAGGAGTCACTTTGGGCAAGGGGACGTCGTGAGGGGCATTTTTCAATATTTGCTTAAATGTTATAAACCAAGACACTATTATTAACTATTAATTTATCCAAAAAATAACCAGTAGATTAATCAATAGTGAAAATAATCACTAATGCAGCCCTAACATGCATATTCAATAAAGCAATGCAAATATCTTCTGTTGTGCTCAGTTCATACATGAATACAGCTCAGCATAATATCCTCATATGTAAACAGGTGAGCTCACACCTTTACCTCTCCCCGGGGAAGACCTGGTGTGGTTGAAATGTCAATGTAGAATTAAAAAAAATGGGGATGTGACTTGTCTTTTTTGTTAATATTTGATTCAAGCACCTGCAAAAGAAATATAGATGTGTTGATGATGTCAGAAAAGATCCAGGACATGTTAGTGAGCTCACCTTGTTGAGGTGGGGGTTTCTGGTGATGTCGAAGCCCCGTTTCTTAGTGCTGATGCTGGCCTTGCGGTTCGTCCCCGAATGGCAGACCCGCACAGCCTGGAGAGAGACCCTGTCCGCCAGCAGGCCCCCGGCAGGGTGACCTGGGGAACCAGTGAGGACCCTCATCCCGCCTGTCGCTGCCGTGCGTCTGCACAGAGACAGTGCGGCTCTTCCCGGGAGAGAGTTCATGCTGCCTTAAGACAACAACACACACAGTAAAGTTATCTCAGACATAATCCTATCAAGACAAGCAGGGCCGGATTTAGTGATCTGGGGGCCCGATGTAAACCCTGTCTTGTTTTATATTCACCCTTTCTCTAACTGGGAATGTTGGTATTGGCGGAGGCAGAAGAAGTGCACAAAACTGTTTTCTTAAGTAAAACTAGTAAAAAAAGTCCTGCACATTTTGACTCAACAGTGAAGAGTGAAAGAGAGGCTTAATCAGCACAATGTCCTTAAATTAACTGTTCAAGGTGGAGCTTTTCATTCTAACTAGTTTATACAATACTGGATAGTTTAATGAATAATAATGCGTCATATTTAAATTGTTATATTTTGTGAGTAAAACATGAATCTGCAGCGTAACCAGTAACATATTTTTAAGTGCTTTGGTGACCTTTTATAATTTATTTCGGGGTACAATAGTAACATAATTCAATGTTTTTCATATCTAAATAGTATAATAAATCTATAACTGTTTGGGGGCCTATTAGTTTTGGGCCCCAGGCAGCTGCCTACCTTACCTAATGGTGAAGACACACGACCTAGAAACGCCAAACATATCATGAATGATAGTCTGTCCTCCTGTAAACAAGCTGGACCATCAGCTTCACACAAGCTGAGTCACAGACAAACAGGTGCCGCCGACATTTATATTTATAAAAATATATAAATGCACTGATAATGTATTAATTAATCTGTGGTGTAGATGTGGTCAGCTTGTTTAAACGCTGCTGTGTGCGGCTACTTTATGTTTTGCCGTCTACAGCTTTAATGATAATTAATGTTTTCTTTAGAGAACAATCTGCGCAGCTGCTAAATGCTAAGTTAGCGAGCTGGCGGCTAAATATCCAGCCAGTCTTACCTGAAAACGACGTGAAGCTGCTGCGCTCCTGACTTCAATCTGCATAGGAGGGACTGAGCGGTGCTGTGCTGAGTCTCTGTTGTTTATGGTCGCTGTGGATGTCTGGGGAAGATCGACAGACAGTTAACAGCTGATCCAGGATCCTTTGACATTGACAGTTTTACTTCCCAGTCAGTCAGCGAGTGAGTCCACCAATCAGACAACAGCTCCAACCCCTTCCCCACCTCCTCCTCCCTCCTCTTTGTAAACAGAGCCTCCATCTTCAACATCTGCTCCCCCAAACACAGCATAGCTTTGTTTGAATGGATCTTCTACTGACAAAGAGCTCGTCATTCTGCCGCTTATATAATAATATTGACGGTATATTTATGCCATTGTTTAAGTTTCATGGATTGATTCTGTTTCATAAAACCTACAGCTGAGGAAAAAAGAGATTTGTTGTAACTCTTAGTCATGCACTGACATAAACACCAGTGAAACATAGAGAAGACAAAACCATCTGACCGCTGCAGATCATATTAAAGCCTGTGGCTCCCTCTGCTGGACACACCAGTGTCTCCCTGGCAGAGAGTACAGGCAGAGTCAGTTTAAAGGAGACGTTCACCGTTTTTCAAGTCTGTCTTCAAACAACAGTAAGGTGTCTATATGAACACTGAAAGAGGTTTTCCTCACTGTAATCATTCCTCCTGTTCATACTGACTATTAAAAGATCTCCTTCACATGTGCTTTCAATGTAAGTGATGAGGGCCAAGTGAATATCTGCCACATTTACAGTCTTTTTAGCATTAAATTCCCTCTTTGTTTCCCCAGACATGATTACCTGTTCAGCTGTGGTGGAAGAATAGTAACAAATAGAGGGACTTTTGTAACATTGAAAGATATCTAATTTATTTGGCTCATTTGGACTGAAGCTTCATATTAGCTTCAGATAAACTTTTAAATACATTTTTGCACAGAAGGAGGACTGTGGATTCTGGTCCCCATCACTGACATTAAAAGTGGCTTATGAAGGGATCTTCTAATGGTCAGTATGAACAGTAGGAATGATTATTAGAAAGAAAAACTTATTTCAATGTTCTTTTGGGCACCTGACTGTTGTTTTGAGAAAGACTTGACAAATTGTTAACCTGTCCTTTAACAGTATTTGGGGTCCCTAGGTTGCCTCTAACTCTTTCTTATCAACTGCAATGTACACAGCGCACTATAAACGGCAGTTTCATTGTATTTTTTCCCAGAGACCCAGGGATACCACTGGAATACTAAATGTCTAAAAGCTTTCCTTCTATCTTTCTTTGGAGATTGTATTAAATATTTAGTCTATACTCACTAGTAGAAATGGGGTGGACAACATATAAGTGACAGCTTTCAGTACAACACAATGTATTTCAACAGCAAAAGAAACTACAGCCTCCAATACAGCTTCAATACAAACTTTACATTATAACCTTTGTGAAGGTACTTTAGCATTTATTGTATGGATGTTGTATTTAGACTGAATTAGTTTAAACTAGGTGTACCTAATAAACTAGCAACCAGGTGTATTCTTTTGGCTACCGGTTTTCTGTATGTATCTTCATGTGTAAGTATATAAATGATCCAGTTCACAGTAGCTGTATCTAAAAAAGGTTTATTTAAAACACTAGTTTGAAGCCAATCCTGGTCCAATATGTAACTTACACAAGTGTGATGAGTAAACTTGAAGCCTCCAGTGCACAAACACTGAGAATGAACTTAATAGTGAAGTAGGAGACATCATGTGTCCAACAGTTAAACTTCTGAAAAGAAATATATTTGCATATTTACAGATTCTGTCATTTCAAATGAGGGAGAAGGACTAGATGTCATTTTAAGGATTTTAACAAGTCAACTGACCCTTTTTTGTGGAAAAACCATATCAGACACAAATAATTATTCAAAGTAGAGTATTTTATATACATCTTACATCATGGTTGGAGAGGATCTTTCAATTATTGAACAGATTTCAGTCAAATTTGGTGGAAAGTTCATTAAGGCCAATTAATCAGGAAGAGGAAGAAGATGGGGCCACTATATGTACACTTAGCATTTAACGCTTTACCTCAAAACTCTTGAACCTTGAAGTGTAGAAACTACTTTTTTCTTGATTGCTTGGTCCAACCATGGACTGTCATATAGGCCACGCCAGTTTCTGCCTACACATTTTCCACCATTTTGTATTTGTAGCAATTTTTTTTCCTTCTCCACATGTAGGCTACAACTTTAATATAATGTTCTCAAAATTTGGTACATAACCCAATTTGACTGAACCTGTAAAAAGCTAAGTGGTTTATTTTTTGGTATTCAATAAGCCTATTATTTTCCAATATGACCTGGCCAAATTCTTGTAAGCATGCGTATATGACAAAAAATGGCTATAATCCCTTGATTGAGTGCATCATTCAACTGCAATATTTAGATAAATGTGTAGTCATTCACTCTGAACAATCCTTTAAATGTTGATGGCGTGCCAGTATAGGAGATTCTCATTTTCTGTTTGGACAACCATTAAAGATCAGAACATTTTCTGTTCTGTAAATGACTTTGTTGTATGTTATGAAGACGGTGATAACAGATGGAAAAGAAAACATAACAACTCAATAATACATCAATACAACTACAGTACTATAAAATACAATCATACAGAGTATTTATATTAAAACAGGGGGTGCTGAGTCACAGCAGTGTAGGAGTGTCAGTTGAGTGTTGAGTCATTCTTGCCTCTTTCTCAGCCTGGAGCTGAGTGGCAAGCTCAAGGCTGGTGGAGGTCTGTTCCCCAAGTCTTGTTTTTATGTTCTCCATCTGCTGCTCCATGGTTTGACGGAGGGCCTCCTGCTCAGCCCTCAGTTTATTGAGCATCTCCTCGTCCTCGCTCACCCTTTCAGCATGAGACTTCCTCTCTGTCTCAAGTTGCTCCTCATGGGTGTCTCTTACTTGCTGCAGCTGATCACTGAGCTTCAGATTCCTGGCCTTCTCACCCTGAATCTCACTGGTCAGGCGCTCCACCTTTTTCCACAGAAACTTGTTCTCTTTGGTCTCTGCCTCCAGCCTGGTGGAAAGCTCATTAACTTTTTCCTCCTTGTAGGCAATGTGTTGCTCTGCAGAAAAGGAGGTGAGCTCTCAGCACCTCAACCTGTATCCCTAGAGCCTCATTTTTGATCTTGCAGTCGATGAGCTGTCTGGTCGTAGATGTATTCCAAATCTATCGTATCAATAAATTGGTGTTTTGCTGTGATGTTTGGAGACTACCAAAATTACCATTACTAGTGCAGTGCCCATTCAAAACGTGCCTCTTCGGGATGGGATGATTTCTCAATACCTAGAGTTGTGCTCCTCCCCTAAATGCCTCACATGCAGGTTATTGGGAGACCCTACAATTTACCGATGCTCCCTTAACACCTAACACATAGAGCTTAATTCTCTAAAGTTTTTCAATTCATTCTCTATGGTAGTTCTCATCACTACGGATGTTATCCCACCTCTGACCACCATGTGGGGCTGTCTGTAAACAATTCAACGTCATTTATGAGGTATTTTTATATATTTCTCAAGAACCGCTCATCCAAATATCTTCACACATCGACATTGCACTTCCTCATTTCCCCAGCAATCCACCTGCCAGGTATGAAGTAGATCAGATGAACGGTTCTCGAGACACGTGACAAGGACAGGACAAACCCACATATATACCGACAGACAGATTCCTTGCTTTATATAGAGAGATACAGTACACATTTGATGGCAGCACACCTCTATTTTTGTTCATAATAAAAGCAAAAAACAAAACAAAACAAAAAAAAAAACCAATATTATTGCGAAATCAATATTATGTTTGGCGTTGATGCAAAGTTTTCAGACTGAGTCAGTGATGTCCACTAACTCCATCCACCTTCCTACAAATAATGTTACTATGGATGAAGATAGAAAAAGAACCACTTTAAATAATATATATGATTATGCAAAAATAAGAAATGACTTTAAAAAATCCAGGATTACACATTGTGTATTCTCTGCACAAACACAAATAACATGTTCAATCTGTTTGGTTAAACTGTTAAATGTTTACATTTACTTCACAAACACCAAATGCAGAATACATTTATCCATCACCAGTAAGAAAAACACACAAATTACAACATTTAATATAACGATTCTTCATATGTAAAAAAAGGCATTTTTGTAGCAATTACATACAGTGCATCAAGAGTAAACTACATACACACATTTTCAGGACTCACTATCAAATGTCACAACAACAACTTCATAACAACTACATCCTTGCACACTGATCAAATAGATAAAAATGACAGGTTAACAATTTTTCAAGTCTGTCTTAAAACAGCAGTCAGGTGCCCAAATGAACATTGAAACATGTTTTTCTTGCTGTAATCATTACCCCTGTTCATACTGACCATTAAAAGATCCCTTCAACTGCGCTTTCAATGGAAGTGATGGAGGACAAAATCCACAGTCGTCGTCTTGAGTAAAAATGCATTTAAAAGTTTATCTGAAGCCTATATGAGAACTTTTAAATACATCTTTGCCGAGAAGGAGGCTTGTGGATTTTGTCCCCCATATGAATATGAGGAATGATTACAGCAAGACAAAACTATTTCGGTGTTCATTTGGGCACCTGACTATTGTTTTGGAAAACACTTGAAAAACTGCGAACCCATCCTTTAAGCTAGTGTCTGTCTTCATTTTCACCGTTGTGGAAACATTCAGGAAAAGAACAAAAAGAAAGAAATGCTTCAGATGACTACGCTGGTGCTGCTATGGGAACTTCTATCCTAGGAGAGAAAAGAGACAGAGGCAAGGTTTAGTTAAAGCAGGAGATGATTCAACACACATAAGAAGAATGAGAGACCAAAAAGATGAAGAAATTAACAAGACTACTCATTTACAGCCATGCTAGTAGTCTGTGAAGCTGCATTTAGGCACAGTGGTGCTTTGAGCTAAATGCTAACATGTTCATAATGACAATGTTTAGCATGTTCACCATCTTAGTTTAGCATCTTAGCATGCTTATTAGCACTAAACAAAAAGTATAGCTGAAGATGATGGGAATGTAATTAGTTTAGCAGGTGTTTGGTCATAGACCAAAGTGTTGGACTTCAAAATTTGACCTGATGATGGTGCTTGAGGAAAAGTCAGGAGATCAACAAAGTTATTACAATTAATCAGGAGTAAATGTCTAAATTTTGCTCATCAATGTAGTAGATGCAGAGATATTTCACATGAAGTGAAAAGTTTGACCTGTTGGTGGCACTAGAGGAAAAGTCAGGGGATCACCAAACTCTTTAGGATTCATCCTCTGGGCACCGTGAATGTCTGTACAAAACGTTATGGCAATCATCTAATATTTGTAGAGATAATTCAGCCTGGAACAAAGTGGTGGGACCGACCAACCAAACAACTGACATTGCCATCGCTCACTGATAGCATGGCTAACAAATGACGAAAGAAAGAAGTCGAAACTAGAAAAAGAAAAGGAAACTAAGTGGAGATAGAAAAATGACACAAAGAGAATCATTCTCAGCACACTATTTATACAGAGTGTGTGTCAGTATTTGTGTGTGGATCTTACATAAAGATGGTTGTAGTTCCTTTGCCCGTTACCGTGTCCAGGCTGGATCTCAATGGAGTTGTAGCTAGGGGGCTTCTCTGGCCAATCCTTCCCTTTCCCTCCCCTTCTTCTCCTGTTGTCCTCTTCATCTGAGCTCCAGGACCCTTTGCGACGCTGAGGAGGTGAGTAGCTCCTCTCCCTCCGTGCTGCTCTGCTGTGCAGCTCCTCCATCAGGTCATCACGACTGTGGGTTCGTGGCCTGGACCCACCTCCTCTCCTCCCTGCTGAGCTTCCTCTCTCATTTCTCGAGCCCCTGTGTGGCGCTCTCCCTCGCCTGTTATCCCAGTCGGAGTCGTCGCTGTAATCACGCAAGATCCCCCGCCTGGGAGGAGAGACGTCTCTGTATCTACGACTGTCTCTGTGGACGCCCCTTTCCGAGGGGATTGTGCTCCCACTGGACTGGCTAGACATTCTGGGGACACCCCTGACTCCCTCTCCACCTCCAGGCCCCCTGCGTGAGGAAAAGCTGGGTCCACGCTGGATGATAGGAGGAAGGGTGATCACCCTTCTCTCGATCCCTCTCACCCCCATGTCATCCAGGGCTGACAACATACTCGGAGGCCCGGGACTGTAGGGAACTGCGGGAGGAGCCTGCTGGGGCTGAGGATGAGACTGTAATGGCGGCATATTTTGGACAACACGTGAAGCCATTGGAGGTGGTCCTGTATCCAGCCCCCTCACCTGGTTCTCCAGGTAGTCCAACACCTGGTTGGTGCCTTGAACACTGCTATGCACACTGCCGTTCATGTGGTAGTGGTGAGGAGGAGGAGGAGGGGGCTGCTGCTGCAGGGCCATGGGTGACAGCTGCATGGGAGCCATGGCAAAGTTCTGTTTGACAGGGTGGTCCGAGTACGAGCCTGAAACCAAAGTGACAGTGAGCTCAGTTAAAAACAGAAAGTGGGGAGACATGAATAATCTTAATTACATATTGATCAGTCTAAACAAGGGTGTATAATTTCCAGAATTTTTGACCAGATGGTAGCGCTAGATGAAAACGGTCACCAAAGTTATTACAATTCATCCTGAAGGGGACATGAATGTCAATGGAAATCTATCAAAAGGTTTTGAGCCATTTCGCTCAAAACCACAAACGTTGACCTCACAGTGTCACTGGATGAAAAGTTGGAGGATCACTAAAGTCATTAGGAGTCATCCTCTGGGGACCAATGATGTCTGTACAACATTTCATGGCAATCCATCCAATAGTTTTAGCCTGGACAAAAGTCAAGCATTTATTTTAGCGTGGTTAGAAATGTTGATTAGCTCATTTGAGATGCCTTCAATTATTACCATCACCAACTTAAAAAGCAACAGTGAGTTCTTTGTGAACTTTTAGACTTGGTTTTCACCTCTCAGGCTACATACAGGCTGCCCTAAACCTCAGAGCCTGTATGCCGTCTGACACAAAGATCTGCAGACACTACAAAAGTCTACTGTCATCTCTTTTGCATGTTTTTGGGTAAACAAAAAACATCTTTTTCATCAATATTTTAATATATAGTTAATATTCTCATAAAAGAACTTGCAAGAACTGAACATCAATCAAAGACAAGTCATGAAAGGACACTGTTCTTTCTGTAGTAAAGATTCAAATATAACATCTATCAGAAAGTGGGTTTAGTTCATTAAAAGCCTAATACAGCAATTTACATGGATTTGTATTGTTGGTCTACCATCAAAAGCATGATAACCAGAGTTATAGTGTGTTATTTGCTGGATTGATATAAATGTAATATATAAATGCTGGAAATAGCATTCATAGTCTCTGTTTTTTTTTTTTTTCCATTGTGTCTTCCCACTTCTGAAACCAAACCAAACACACGATCTTGGGTCTAGGCAAGAATGGAGCAACAAAGTATTCAATAAAGCATTAAAATAAGTCCTTTGTGCTTTTGTGTCACTCACCTGAATACAGTATGGGGACGCCCTGAGAGGAGGCATTGGAGCTAATGGGAGCATAAATGGGTTGGCCGTTCATCCAAGGAGCCATAGCCTTCTGAGCCTGTCGCATCATCCGGTGCTGCATCACAGCTGAGAAGAGAGACGGTTAAAGGTCATTTGTGTGACTCAACTCTGATATCGGTGATGACGGAGTAGATTTTGGTTTATGGGTTTGCACGAGTACAGATTCTATATCAGAAACCATTTTGTCTATGATGCACTTTGTGTTTACGCTTCTATGCTTATCAGATCCTGCACCACTTGACAGTTTCTCGTAATTTCAAAAGCAGCAGATAATGATCTAAAACTGAATTTACTGATGCTTGCAAAGTGCAAACATGAAACATGATCCACATTGTATAGGGTTCTGCTTTAATCAATAAGACACATGTTAAACTTACAATACTGTACTTGAATTTTTAAAATTTTCTGTCATATCATTGAAATGGACCATCTCATATGAGATTATGTGACACACAAAGATACCACATGTAGATAAAGACTTCTGACAGCTGACATTCAAGAAACACAAACCATTGCTGCTTATTACACGTTATGAAACAAAACAAAAAGGAAGTTTCTTTCTACACATTACAGATTAGACACCTATATATACACAACACATTTAGTGTTCATGTGTTAAATAACATCTTTCACAAGTCATGAAATAATAAGGCAACATAAGACAAAATACCAAAATAAAAAATAAATAGTTTATATTAATACATTATATATAAACAAAATACTTTATAGCCAATTTCAGCTCATTGTTCAGCTTTCTGGTTGCAACTATACTGTTTTGGTTCAATCTCACTGCTCTAATAGTGTTGTTTGCAGCAGGCAGCTTTTTTCAGGAAAAAGCAGGTTTAAGTCACATAACTGATAAAGGCATTTTGCTCATCAATACCAACATAACAGTGTCCGATTTCCAGATGTAATGGCAAAACAGCACACCTCTGTTAAAAATGGAGTGTTGTATACAATAATTTAGATTATTATTTACTGTGTTAATATTATAAAAGAAGGCTGATACTGTCCCGATTATGTGGACTGATCACAGTAAATACACTTTCTTCATGAATGTCATTATAAAATTCATGACTTCCACTCTCAGTCACATCCACTCAGGTGCCAGTGCCAATAGCACACCCTGACCTCATGTTAACTTACACTAAAATGATCCCAGTGTGGTATAAAGATTTTAAATATGTGAAGAAGAGATCACAGGTCACAAGAGAAAAACTTTGCTCAAGCACTGTTAAGTTTGATGTAGTTTGATGGTTTCACACTGAAGGAGTACTGAACTTTCTGGCTCCTGACTTGCTCATGTCAATTTGCCTCATAACCAGCTGTGGAAAAAAAACAACAAAAAAAACAAACAAAAAAAAGCATGTGCTTTACCTTTTTCCGGGCAGCAGCACGTCTGTGGACAACACGGGCAGCGGACGTAGCAGCAGCACTTCTGCGGGCAGCACTGACAGCAACATATGCAGAAGAGCATGATGAGCAGGAGGGCACCGATGATGATTAACAGGATGGTCAGCCAGTCTGGAACAGGTCAGAGGTCACAAAATTACTGATAATTCAATCTCTTTCTTAGTTCACAAACACATTTTCCTCAGAAATTATATTTATGCTCCATGTGACTTTGAGTGCCACAACTGAGGTAACTTACGGTACACGATGAGTTTAACTTCACGATCCGGGTCCCCTGTCGTGTCACCAGGCGCATCAATATTGCAGAAGTACACACCATTATCCCACCACATCACCTCATTGATGACCAGGTCAGCCTCTGTTGACACATAAAACAATAATGTCAACATATATCTTCTGAACTAGCAAAATCCAAATAAAATGTTATGAAAAGAAAAAGATATTCAAAAAAAGCCACAAAATCTTTGCTTTTTTCCTGAACAATATATACTCAATTTAGCTTCTCCAGTTCTGCTAACAAGACCATTAATTAGGCAAAATAGTGCACTGATTGGCAAATATTTCTATGCTAACATATGTTCACATACTACAATAAAAACTCTAACTTAAAAAAAAACATACTTATACAAATTTTTCCTTATTTGTATGCAGATTTCTGCAACTTGTTTGGTGTTCTAAAATCTTCTTAGATCACAATTCAGTGGAGAAAGAGAGACTATTGACAGTTCATAGCAACCTTGTTATTATGATGGGTTCACACTTACTGTTTTGAATGGTAATTTTGCGTTCTCTGTAGTCTGCTCCCAGTATGGGCTCATTAAGGCCTCTCTTCTGCACCACTGTGCGAACTGTGCGCTGGCGGTCTGGGCAGTCATTGGACGGGTCCTGACCCAGCTGCAGAGCGGCCTGATAGGCTTCAGAAACAGAGCGACACAAGGATGAAAGATGCTAATTGTTTCCAAGATCGGAAGATTAGCATTTTCCTCAAAGCTCAAACCTCCATCACATCTGTGGCATTTTGACTCAATCCTTCAGGTGTGTAACTGCAACAACCAGCTGATTAACTTTAATTTATAATTTTGAAGATTTTCATTTTAATAAATGTCTTTTAAGTCACTATTTATTGCTGAATGAGGTAACACAATGGTGATTGAGCCTATGGCCCACTGATAAAAGCTTTTGCATTTGCAGTATTATGAGTATTACGAACCGGGTGTCCGTGGCAACTTTCCCACCATTGAAAATGTTTTCTCATTAAAGTTCAAACCTTCAAGTTTACCATTTGATTTAAAACTGCCAAACACCCATATAGAAGCAAATAACCAGAATATTTGCTGTTTTGGTAATTCATGTCCATGATGATATAAAAGGATCAAACCAACACTGGTAGTCATAGAAACGAAACTAATCTTCAGTTCTCCAAACAGGACGACTATTGTGATAAAGATCACTGTCTATGTAAACTACCATTTTTTATGTACACTGCTATGTTTTTTTTTAACTATATGCTGTGGTCTCCCTCCACCTGCGGTCTCACCTGTGGAGTAGTAATCAAGCACCGGGTCTTTACAGAAGGATTTGTATCTCCAGGTGACCAGGACATCCTGAGGGTTCGCTGAAGTGGAGTAGTCGCAGCGCAGAATCACAGAGGCAAACAGAGTCGTAAACCTCTCAGTCTCTGGAACGTTCACCTGGATGGAGAGCAGCTCTGAAATAGGGAGGACGGAGAATGAGATGAGATGGAAGTTAACATGTGTAACTCACAAAGAAAACCTCTTGTGTGTTTGTGTCAAGGCTTTGCTCCTGAATGCTGGATTGATAAGAATCTGACCAGACTGGTTAACAGTTTACTCCAGAAGTCGTTACCTGTGCACATATTTTACTATAACATTAGAAGCAATAACAGCTGTCAATCATGATCAGGTGTAGAGTTTAGGATAATAAGCTAATGACAGGTGACCTCTTATAACTGAGAAAAGTATCAGTTAGGATCTAAGGTCAAAATCTCTCTCTTTGAAATAGTCGTCCAAAATTGTGACGTGTTGGTAGTTTTTCTTCAGTTGATTAATGTCTCCAAATAGAAAAATAGAATACTTTGTTAATCACAATGAAACATTTTGACAGCCAAGTCTCATAAATCACATCATCAACAATGGACACTCAAGGATGTAGGTAAGAAAACACAGACAATCTGAGCTAAATTAAAAACTACGACCACTATGAACCATTTGGACCAACAACACAGACCTGTAAAAATCTGACACCAAATCTAACCTTCTTTGACAGCTTAAATTTGCTTTTTCACAGAAATTTTAAGATGTTGATCTGAAACTATTTCTCAATCAATAGAAATTTCATCCGCAACCATTTTAAGTTTACTTTAAGACACTTTTCATGAAATTTGTGCTGATTCCAGCCCCTCAAACTTGAAGACTTTCTGTTTTTCACCAAAATCAACATTCAGTTGATTAATCAATAATACAAAAGAACCATTAGTCACAGTCCTACTCAGATAAAATAAAGTACATAAGAATCTGTCCTTGTACATCATTGTCAACAAAATGTTTACTACACATAGAAACAGAGCTGAAACAAATAGTCAATTAATAGATTATTTGAACAACAGAAAAATAACTTTTCATAATCAATTAAACATTTAATGCTCAAAATTCTCTGCTTCCAGCTTCTTAACTGTGGAGATTTGCTGTTTTTCTGTTTCATGTGATAGTTAACAGAAATATTTTGGGGTTTGGCTGTTGGGCCAGACAACACAAGCAATTTAAACGCATCACTTTGGGCTTAAGAAAATTATAATGAGCATTTTTCACAGTTTTCAAGCAATTTATAGACTAAAGGATTAATAGATTAATCGGCAAAATACTGAATAGACACGCAACTATTGATTATTCTCATTAACAGAGAAAGTGAGCAAATCATCACACCCGAGAAGCTGACACCAGATGATGTTTGATGTTTTTGCTTGATAAATCTTGATAAATGACTTTAAAGTGTATTCAATTGTTGATTCATTTTCTAATCAACTAGAATAATTGACTTATCATTTCAGATCAACAGCAGATTTACCATAATAATAATAGTAATAATAATAATAATAATAATAATAATAATAATGTGATGTACTGTTGTGTGTAGCTTTGAGTACAAATCCTTGAGTACAGCTGATACATCATTGTGAAGAAATGTTGACTACCGTAGTCAGCGTGAGCTGATGGATGTTATCATTTTAGAGAGCAGGCCAAAAAAATAGTAGTTGTGGTAAAGTCACGTGACAACAGACGGCCTTGTCTTGTTTGCACCTGTCGATAATTAACTTGTCAACTTCCCAGTTTCGATTGTTTGATCAAGTGGCTTCACTCTACAATAAACTGATAAAACAGATTATACCTGGATTAAGTATGAACTTCAGGCAAAAGGTGTGTTTACTATGTGGACTTTAAAGCCTCACCTGTCGGCAGGTAAACCAGCAGAAGCGCCATCAGTATCGTTTTTCCCATCTCGTTGCTCTGTATCCTTCCGCGGAAGCTTCACTGTCCTGACGACGATTTAAAATCCACTAAAAATCCTGAACATCTGTAGAAAAGCGTCATGTAGGCGCTGCTCTGCATAGTACTCCCACGTTTTCACTGAAGACGACACGTTTTTCTGGCCATGTGTATTATCTGTGGTGAAAGACGAGTGTTTACAGACGAATCGACAAACAACTTCCCCCTAAAGCAGTCGGACTATGATGGAGGCGGATCATCACCACCTCCCCTTTGCCCAGCTTCAGGTGACATCACTGAGCCCGCCCCCCTGACAGGTGCAGCAGGAGGAGCAGGAGGAGCACAGAGTCCCTACGACAGCAACAACCTGAAAAAATAGCTACTTAACCCTCACATACAGTTCATATTCGGACCCTTCGCAGCATAGAGCGGGTTATTCTTGACCTGGTTCAAGTATTCCTTTATAAATAGTTCCTATATCAAATTTTGAACCACAAATGTATTTTGCATCCATATCCTGTATATCTTATCAGTCATTAACCTCCTCCACTGCCCCGACGTCAGATTTAAAGCTACAGTGAAGATACTAGTATCAAATGAAACCAGGAATCCATTGATACCAACCTTGTCATGCTAACTTGTTGCTAACGCTCCAAAGTTATGCTCAGTTTTGGCGAGGGAAAAACTGCCATGGCCATTCTCAAAAGGGTCCCTTGACCTCTCACCTCAAGATATCTGAATGAAAATGGGTTCTATGGATACCCACAAGATATCTCCAAATGTCAAAAGTTTTTGAAACCAAATCACAGTAGTAGTACAGGGTGCTGAGGTTTAATGTGGTATTTTGGAGGGATTTTTGACCATTTTTATAATTTCTCAAGTGGTCAAAAATGGTTAAATTTTGCACCAAACCTGTATAACAAATGGTATCAACCCCAAAATTGCTGCAACAACTTATGAGACACAATTGAGCATGGGAATGACCATCATATACTTCCATCGTAATGTTATCATAATGTTCTAAGCCCTTACACATTCTTCAAATTTTGAATAGGTGCCTAACCAAAACACAGTGTTTATTACAGATTTATTACTAGAAAAAAATGACACACAGTGCTGAGCTCAAATTAATCTTCATGCTCCCAGCTTTTATGTAGCACATACTTTATGTAGCATATACTTTATGTAGCATATACTTGTGACCTGCTATCTCCCCCTAAGGAGGTTATCTCCCTGCTGTTTCCCCTGTTGGCTAAACAACTAACTTTGAGAGAATCAACCTGGTAATCTGGCGGCACAATTACATATATTACAAATTAGTAATTTGAGTGAATTATTTGTGAGAGCACAATCTATCATTTTATTTTTCCATTCAGACAATTTCATGGCGCCACACAAAACGCTCTCATTGTTTCAGTTAGTCTCTTTCATAGTTTTAATGGTCCAAACTACAACATGAGAGAAACTGGGAGCTTAACTAGCAGATTAGTCATTAATATATCAGTAAATATTCTGTTCTCTGCTGTGTTTCCTTGAGTCAACTGCTCCTGATGAGTGTAATCAAATGCTATTTACATACCAGATTAATACACTCTTTATATGAATGTTCATCAGTTATAGGGCTTGTTTGTCCTCAGCAACGTGACAGAAAAATCAGTTATATTAAAAGAACAGAAGCTCAGATAATCTGATTGTAAATCAAACAAAAAAAGAGAAGCAGGTCGCCTCGGCTGGCATGATGGTTTTCATTTGTCTGTTGGTGGAAAAACGCCCGAGTTTAAAGTTCACTCTCTGGGTGAGTCATGTTGAACGAGTGTCGGAGCTCTTTGTGTGAGGATGTTTACATCCCTTATCGAGGACATAGACCCCGGCGAGCTTTACAGTTGACACAAAACAAGCCCGCGTGAGCTGAACTCAAGTGCTGCTCTCAGCTTACACAAGTGTGCTTGAAATCCTGTGAAAAATGCTGCATGGATGAAAAGCTTTGCCATCACATCTGTGTCTGGCTCCACTCTGAACTCAAAGACGTGCCAGTTTGTAAATTCCTTCCTGGTATTTTGTTGTTAGTAGTTTCGAAGAACACACAGTACCATTCATTTTCTGTCTTTTTTACTGTGTTTTGGTACCCAGGGAACACAAAACAGGTACACTGTGATGTGCAGGCTGTGTTGTGGAGCGCTATCAAATGTTCATTTAGTCTCATTTTGCTCTAAATAAACGGTAGTAACATTTAATTGCTCACAATTCATATGTTGTGAGATTATGTTGTACCATTTAGCCCATTCACAGCTTAATGTATTTTATGCATAATTTAAAGTCATACACATGATTTACATGGTAAAGTGTGCTGATTGTGTGTTTCTGTAAATGAAGGTTGTGAGTAAAGCTGTAGTGTTGATTTAGTTGTGTATTTTTGATAAGCAATGATAAAAATACAGGCAGACTCTGTCCAAGTTACATATACATTATCACAAACATTATCAGACACAATAACCACTCAGAGATGAGATTGTATAACAGACAATTGATATTTTATATCAAAATCAATCTTGTCAAAATAAGTTAATGTAAATATATGTGGGGCACAAGGCCTTCACTATTCAGTCCATTCTCAGTGTTTGTGCACTAGAGGTTTCAAGTTTCCACTTCACACTTGTGTAAATTGAATACTGGACCATGATTGGCTCCAAACTAGTTGTGATGTCACAAAATTATCTTAAACTCAGATTTAAGCACAGAGAAACTTCCACTTTCAGCAGATTAATGTGAAAACAGCCTTTAAGTGTCAAACTCTGCTCATACATCATTCTGCACAGTGAAGCTCAAACATCTGACGGAAGTAACAAGAAGAAAAAAACATCTTTGAATTAAGGGGGATTTAAATCAAAAAATGCCAATGTGCCTTGAGAGAAATGTGCATATTCAGGAAACATAGAGTCAGGACTAATATAAAAAATAATTGTATTGATGTTAAAGGGGGGACTTTGTGACACCTGTAATGTGGAACAAAAAATGTGTAGGTTAAAGGGGCAAATATAAAAATGGGCAACATAGTGTAAACATCTGTCTAATTTTACTTTTTGACTTATGTATTAAAAAGCGTAGGTGCAATAAGCTGTATAGCTTTAGCCTAAATCTCAATCTTTGTTATTTATGCATTGTTTTATATTGTATTGTTGTGACTTTTGTTGTCAGTCCTTTTCCTCTTTTATTTCAAATTGTTTGTGTAATTATAAATTTCAGTTTTAATTTTAACCGAGTACAGTTTCATGTTGTTAACATTGTAAATAGTTTGATGTGTACATATTCCCAGATGAAGATGTACTAAAATTATGTAGTTTTTACCTTTTTGTCAATGCATGTGATGTAATATTGAGTGCTGTGCTGGAAATCTACTGTGACATGTTCTCAGTTAATACTTGTCCTCCAATTGTTTTGAGACACAGAGGTCTGCTCTGCAATGTGACAAATATCGATATGTTTTTTTATGTTTTTTTTGTTTTTTTTTACCAAATTCATCACGAGTCCTTGCAGACTGCATAAAAGCTCAAAACTTTTTATTCATGTTATTATGCTGTATGTATCTTCTCTCTCTGTGATAATAAAAATACACTGATGTAAGACTTCAAAGTTTTCTTTATTCAAAGAGTAAGCTACTTAAGCAGTGCAAATAAAATCTGCAGAACAAATTCAAGGTACAGTACAATATCATACAGTACAATATCAACAACAGACAAATATAAAGTGAACCTGAGTTGCAGAGTACTGAGTGAGAAGTATGAAGTTTGTAGAAAAATAATAAGACTATGGTTCCTGCTCAGTGTTACATAAGAATTCTGTAGTTGGCAGATAGTAAAAAACATCTTGGCACTGATAAAAGTAAGTCCACTTACTCAACTCATCATGCTCAACAAGTAAAACTGGTGCACACACACACACACACACACACACACACACAGACCATTTATGGACTACACATGCATGATTCCACAGGTATAAGTAATGCACACGAGAGAAAACATGCACACAACCATAAATCGTCCCGAAGTAACAGAAACGACTGATTTGTGCACATTCACTTCTCAGGATTTTCCCACCACTGTTGTTTTTTTTCGGTGCAGTTATTTCAGTGAGATGAGCCAGACTTCATATGGCTGATGGCAGAACAGTTAGTCCCTCCTGCATAGCAACAGGACGGTTTGAACGAACGGACTGGCAGTGCTGTGCTGTGCAGGCCGAGGCTGGGAAACCTTGTCACACTATGAGAGTGTCCCTGCTCAGTGCTGTGCTCTGTTAAAGAAATACACCAAGAGCCACGCATTAGAGACTTTGCATTCATGCCCATGCTAGGTTAGTGCAGCGTGGCGCCTAAGTCATCAAAGCTTGATTATGATTCAGAGATATCATGCAGTGCAAGTCCTGTTAGTAGCAGTGACTGTTATAGTGATGTCATAGAGAAAATGACACATTTTTTGAATATTTAAGAAACCAGAGAGTAAGCAGATGCAACACTGTTATGGTTATAAGTATGATCAGAATATACATATCTGAGGTAAATGCACATATGCAATTGCTTTTATTTATTCCAAATGTAATAAATGTTACAGCTACTAAGATAAAGTCATGTAAGACGTAAATTATAAGGATTCAGTGTGAGACCATAAATCTTGATGTACAGTGTCATATAGACATATATATGTACAAATACTGTAAAACCTTTGCAAATATAAAACAACAGGTTGCCATTATTCTATGTTTTTTTGACTGTCAACAAATCTCATGATAATCTGCCCTTTAATACTTTATATTCAGCCACTGAAGACATAAATATGCAGTTTCTTTTTTTGGGCAGACTTTTGCCTTCATTAGATAGAATTCAGGAAAGCGCTGACAGGAAATAAGGGGAGAGATAGAGGAGGGATGTCCCAGCTGGACTCAAACCAGGAACAGTGTAAACCTGTAACCACCAGGATACTCCATAGTTTTATTTTTTAAAAAGTCTCCTTTAACATCTGGGCACTGTGGTTTTTAACAAATGTTACACAAACCGGAGTAAATAGTGGATTTGTTGGGGACTATTTTCAGCTGTGGATTAATACACATTTGGTGTGCTTGTGAGTGTTTACAGCAGCATGGCAGTGTGTTTGGGATTGACTCAAAAGTGCGCATGTTCATAATGGAGGAACATGTCACTCATGGCTCACTGATGTGTTTTTAATAGTTCTGGGACAACAATGTAGATCTATGCCACAGAGGAATAAGCTTATCAGGCTTTGGATACACCAAGCAGGTAGCTCTGGATCTGAAAAGTGGGTCTGGGTCTTTCTAATGGCCAGAAAGGGGCAACTCCACTGGCTTCAAAAAGAAGTCCGATTGTATGGAGGTCTATGAGAAAATGACTGAGTGTATTAATGGGATTTGTTGACAATAAGAGAAAATATAGAATATCACCTGCTGAAGAGAAAGAAGGTCCTTTTCCCCGCTACAAGTAACTCACCAGGTTTCGGCTCCTATCTCTCTCCTCCCTGCCCCCCTGTAGCGTATGGGACATCCCCTGGTGAGGGCGGGTGTAAGAGAAAGGCCTCGTGGTTGGTTCAGTGGTCCTATATCGCTCTGTTCTAGGAGGTTCTACAGTGCGGTACCGGTCTGTGTTTGGGTCAGCCCTGCGGTACCGCTCTGCTTCCAGCTCAGAGTACGGAGGCAAAGGATCCTCTTCTTCTGGACGGTTGCTCGGCGACCGGCTGTAGTAACTATCGCTGCCCTTGCCTCTGGAGCTGCCTTTGGAGGGAGTGTCACTGTCCTCGTCCACCCTCCCAGCACCTCCCCGTCCCCTCGCCTTACTCTGCAGTACACTATTGAGGAAGGTGTCATCATAGCCTCTGCTTTGGGGCAAGCGAGGGGGACGATCACTGTCCCATGTGTCCCTTCTCTTCTGTGGTAAAGGTGAGGGGCTGCGACGGCCCCAGCCATCATCTTCATCTCTATAGAAACGCCTTGGCGGGCTGTAATCTCGGTCATAGGATCGGTCTGGAGGCTCAGCCCGACGGCTGCGGGAACCATAAGACTGAGCAAACTCCTCCAGCTCGTCCAGGGAGCCGGTCCGCCCTCTCCTGCTCAGGGTCTTTCTCTGTAGGTGCTCTGAGCGAGGGTTCCACCTACAGCAGGGAGAGCACACAGCGACAGTTTACATGTTTCTGATATCTTCCTGTAAAGCTTATGCTGGAAATAATGTGAAATTCAGACCACACTCGTAACTCTGAAACTAAAGCTGAAACAATTAGTTGATTACCCAATTTACCGCCCCCCTTAGTTACTATTGCTACACCTGTCAAGCTTTCTTTCGGCACACGTGCAATTTATACTGATTTAGCATCAACATTTTCTCTAATTTCTGAAACAATGGCTCCTTGATTTCACACAGAGACAAAAGCATTTCTAGCCAGGCGACCGTCAATTTAGCTTAAAAGCACAAGTGTGATACAGAAAAATGTAAGATCAGACTGTTATTTCTTTTTAACATAACCCTCTTCACCTGCTTAGGTTACATACATTTGTTTGTACTTTCAAACACAATTTTTTACTTTTATGTTACAAGAGAAAATGCTTTTAGGATGAGAATGAACCATTGTGTATGGAAAATATCTCGGTTAGCTATCTCAGATAACGCTGGCTGGCATACTGGATAAAATTCCCCAAATCCAATAAAGGGCAGAGCTACTAATTTGGTTTCCACATAGAGGGGACAGAGGATGTCCTATCATGAACTGAGCTTTTATTAAAGGTTTCTTACTTTTCTCTTATGTTTTTGGTAACGGAAAGGCTAAGAAAGACCCTCCAAAACTCTGCAGAGTAACACTCTTACTACAGCCCCATGCACACAGTTTCAACATGTGGAGAAATCCAAAGCTTGACAGGCCTGCTAAGCTGTGATTGGACAATTATTTTTTGGGGGTAGTTCATCAAACAGTGTTTGTTAATTGACAGAAACTTAATCAGCAACTATTTTAACGATCAATTAATAGCTGATGAATATAAATAGCTTTGTTGATTGAAAAATTACAATTTTTCAATCAACAATGTCAAATATTTTCTGATTATAGTGTATCAAATGTGAAATGAAAAAGATTTTTCTGGCATATATGAAGGTAAACTGAATGCGGCTTTGATAAATTATAACGGGCATTTTCTGACATTTAACAGAAAAAAAAACAATGTAATGATTTCCTGAGAAAATAATCAGAAGATTAATTATACAAATTACCTTCTGTCTAGTTCATCATCTGAGTGGTTGCCTCTGTCCCGTCTGTACCTGCGGCTCTGGGTAGGTGGAGCCACTCTGAGCACCGATTGGTCATCAAGGTCTGGGATGGACGGCAGTGCCTTCATCTGGACGGTCTGATATGTGTGTCTGAAATTATTCCCTCCTACTGTATTCCCTCCATCATGAAGGGAACTCAGCTCTGATAGGCTACTGGCTGTTGGGACAGACACATCACTGTAGAGACCATAGACTGAATATACAAATTTCACTTTATTTCTTTGTTTGATTTGTTTTAATTTCAGTATTTAAAATCTAAATCTTTCATAAATTACACAGCTATAACTGTGAAATGATGCAACTGAACATTTAACAGAAAGATGTGGTCGGCTAAAAGTACTAGGTGCTTGGGATGAGAGCATAGGACACACTGTACATCACCTAATCTCTGGTTTGTGGTGATGAGGGCTGTATAACCAGGAGTACTTATTATAGCTGACAGAAAATTATATCCTAAGCAAAAAAGCACTTCTCACTACTGTCACAACATAATTTAAAGAATAAGACTGGTGTGATATTCTATATATTTCTTATTGTTGACAAAGACCAAAACCAACAATGTATTGATCCTACTAACAACACTACTACACTAATAAAAAACACACCAACACGTTATGTCCCTTCATTTATAAGAACATAGGCACTGTATTTTAACTTAACCCCATATACACCATCCTCCTGCCATAAATATTCACAACGGCACAAAATGTGTATTAATCCGCCACTGAAAATAGTCCCCAACAAACACACTATTTACTCCTGTTTGAGTAATGTTTGATTAAAACTACAGTGCCCACCTGTTTAAGGAAATTACTCAGCTTTTTAAAAAAAATAACTATACATTTGTGACACATTTTTTAAGATTTACATCTTCAGTAGAAACCAATGGACTCAGGTGCGAGAGCCACAGACAAGGCAGTAAAGTACTGAGCGTTATGCTTTAAATGTATACAAGACAAAGTACTTTTGTATATCAGAACACCTCAAACATAGTTCAACAATTTTAAATTAGTTTGCAGACTAATTATGAAAACTGCAGGTAACTGCAACACCATTGAACTTTCACCGGTGAAACAAACCTGAACACGAATTAAATTGACAACAAACAAATTTTTTTCCTTTGCAAGTGGCCATGGCATCCGCATGATAATACACTCTGAGATGTCCTAATACAGAATATAATGGACTTTACATAATAACTTTCCTTTTGAAACAGAGAGATGTCTTTTTCTCATCTCAGTGAGGACAGTTAGATGTTATGAAATTAATGTAAGGATTAGATGGAAACTAGCGCTACTTCATGTACACAAACCATGCACATAAAACAGGAACACTTAGACCAGACACAATCACATACGCACTGTTACACTCTCACACACAGATTGCAGAAACTGGCCTAATCTGTGCAGGCTTACGTTTCAGTGCAGCCATCTTGGCAGAGGGAAACTGAGCCAACTCCTTCTCTATGTAGTACAGAACTTTCATTGAGTCCTGGTCTTGACTGGGTTTCAGTCGATAACCACTGCGCACTGTGGATATGGACACACACACACACATGCACTCACAGGGACATCATCATGCAAAGATTGCACACACATATACGCTTGAGTGTGTAATGCACATTCATACAAATCAAACAAACATATTAACACCAGATGAAAAGAACAAACATGCATATAGCAAACATGCACGAGTAACAGACATTTATGTAATTTCTGAAGGTGAGAGATGACAGATGAAATGAGAGTTAGTCGAGTCAGTGTTTTTGAAAGGAAATAAGGCTGTTACAGAGTTTTCTGACATCTCTGCAACTTACAAACTGTGATGTTTTCACTCACCTCTAGCCAGGTTATTTTCCAATGAAGGGATAGTGGCAATCTTTGGTTCCACATGCGATGAAGGGGCAAGAGGAACCACAGCGGGGACCCCGGGAATGTAGTAGGGATACACAGGCATCTGAGCGGGCTGGGTACTCTTTGCCATCTTCCCTGCCTCGTATACTGCACAGGAGAACAACAAAACTCTAAACCTTCCATGCAGAGGGTTGAGTTGATACTGAGAAGGTATGTTAAAGGAAATCGTGTAGTTGTTCGTGTTACTCACAGTGTCGTGGACAGCAGCAGGTATCAGGACAGCAGCAGCAGCGGACGTAGCAGCAGCAGGAATGAGGGCAACACTGGCACCAGCAGATCCCCAGCAGCAACATGAACAAGATACTACCCAGGACTACAGAACCCACAAACGCCCATTCTGCAATACAGACAGTTAAAGACTTATAGTAAAAGATAAAGTGCTCTGTCCCAGCTGCCCTCACAAGAGGAATAAAATCAGTTTAACAGAACAATATCAACAAATGTGCTCTTAAAAATAAGACAAAAGCAGAAACACTCTCTGCATGTCATGAAAAAAGATTACAATGTACAATTTGAGTCTTGATTTTATAGCTTTGGCTACTATTCATATTCGTGATAGTAGTTAAGTTAATTATAGAGATCTGGGAATATCAAAAAAATTGCTAAAAAAAGGTTTTACACAAACAGCCAGATTAGCCAAACTTGATTTGGAAGAGAAAATAAAGGTGAATAGTAAATTTGTTACCCAAACTGTCAATAGGAAACATCCAGTTCAGCTTTGACCTAATGTACTTGCCCTAGTTGTGTGCACATGTTTTCTGTGTGATAAGGTATTTCCAGACATTTCCGGTGCGCTCACTTTCGGTTTTAACTTCAAATGAAGTGGTTTAGCTAATCTGACTAAACTACTAGCTTGTTTACAACCTTTAAATGGCCAGAGAAGACAAAAAAAGACCCAAGGTGTAATAAACCGCAATGTTCCTTTAAAATCATGCTGATGTTTCCGTCCTCTTCCAGTGGTGCATCCAAAGAACACAAAGCACTATAATAGGAAACTTCAGGCAAACTCAAGGGAACTCTAAGTGACTCTTATCCCACATCACATCTCTAAAGCATCTACACCCTAACAACACACTTCCTCAGGGTGTGCCCAAAAGCAAAACCCACTCAAACCCCCTCGCTGAGTCAACATATATCCCCTGTGGAATTTAAATCATAAGCAGAGGTGAAGGATAAAAACTGAGAGTCTGTGATTTTTGCTTCATGAGGCCTCATTAACCAACTGGCTGTGTGTTTTATTCATATCGAGTTACATGCTCCTCTGACTGGGTTGGCAGCTTGTTTTGTTTTGGTTTTTTTTCTCTCCTTCTGATGTTTTTTTCAGTGTAAATTTGTTAGTCAAAGAGAGTTTTGATTGGTCAGTGAGAATAAAACATTAGGAGGCATTAGAGAAGCCAGAAGATGCCAGGAAATTAGTTAAAAGTGCAGGTGAGGTGCCGTACCTGGCATAAACTCCACATCAAACTCAGGTAGGATATCGTCCGGCTGACCTGTCTTGCCTGCAGAGAGACGGAGAGCATAGGTGAAGGCCGGCAGAGGAAGCAGGAAGCAAGAGAAAAAAGATCAGGCAAATTAGAAAATCTGGTAGCAGAGTGGCTGATTGATGGTCATGCACTAATTAAGGAATCTCAAAGAGACAAACTTTTTACACCATCAACATTGGCAAACATACAGTAATGAAACATTAATGTTTAATTAATGTATATTAAATATATCTGTCTGCATAAATTTAACAATTATGCATCATACATGCTGTCATATGTTAAGATGAATGAACACATTTTTTAGCCACGCTAGTGGCTTGGAATGGTAATGTTGGTTCATCATTGGTCCACCACTTTGGTCTGGACTGAAACATCTCAACAACTATTCAATGGACTGCTGTAAAATTTAGTACAGATGGAGCGTAGAAGATTCGCCCTCATGATCTTGGTGTTCCTTTGGCTTTAAGTCTAGCGCCACCATCAGGTTGACATTTTTTTTTCCTGAAATGTCTCAACAACTATCTGATAGATAGTCTTGAAATTTGCTACAGAGACTCATGTTCCCCCCAGGATGAATTACAATAACTAAAAGTTAGCATGCTAACAGGCTAACAAGAAGATGGTGAACATAAACTGAAGTTTATATGTGCTAAACATCAGCATGTTAGCATTGTCAGCTTTGAGCATGTTTGCATACTTAGCAGACCATTTGATTCAAAGCTCTGCTCTGCCAGTGCAGCCTCATGTTGCCTCATGGCTGTAGACTTGTCTAGTTATCACATGAATCACTGACATGTTTTAGTGTTCAGAGGTCATGCTACTAAAATATGATGCCATAGAGTTTCCTAGGGAGTGCTTTCAGAAATACTAACCTATGACCATAAACATAAGTCATGTACGCCAGAGTTCAGAGTTCAAAACCCAAACTCATCTGACTTTGAATCTATTTTTATTTTAGGAGGTTAGCCGTGCTATGTTTCTGTGATGCACACTACACATGTGCCTCTCTGATGGTGTTAAACCTGCACACAAATCAATTAATGCAGATGCCAATCCACACATGCTACATGCAAACAGACACACAAATATATAGAGACGTGGCAAGAGAGGCAGTGTGAGAATACAAAGAGGGGGTTTTGGAAACTGGGGCACATCACAATTAAGGACAACAATTTACCATGGGAGCTCGTCAAAAAAAAAGGCCCCACAAATTGTATCATTGTGAAACAATGCCTCTTTTGTGCTTCATATACAAGATTAACAGGTCAAAACAGGTCAAATTTTATACAGTTGGCAAACTGTAAAATACGGAAAAGAGAAAGTAATGGCCTTGATTCAGACAGCAACAGGTGAACTGGAGCTGAGACACAACCGCAGTAGTTCATGTTTTTACTGGATTAATTGTGAAGTGGCAAATGACTATGATTACTGCAAAGACCTGCCTCTGTCTGACTACGGCAATAGACTACTGCCAGTCATGGCTCCAGGGTGTGCTGAGTAGACTGTTACTATGGAGCGGGGAAAAAACAGTGTACCATTCCTTCCTGATCAAAAAAGTAATCTTGCTCCACTGACCTGGCACAGTCATCTACATACCATGAAGCTCTGTAACGCAGAGTAACCTGAGAAAGCTCAGGAGCTATGCAGCTCTGAGAGGGAGGGAGGCAGTGAACGATGCAGGGAGAACATGGCAGAGCAAAAACTAAGGAATGGAGGGAGTACAGGAGAAGATTTTGCAGCGCAAAAGGGAAAGCAAAGGGAGTGAACATTGGAGGAAAAATGTATCCAAAATGAAAAATGATACCAGAAATTCAGGAGATGGTGAAAGAAGAAACATCACAACTTGTTGCTTAAAGGAATACTTTGACATTTTGGGATACACTTACGCACTTTCTTGCTGAGTGTTAGGTGAGACGATTGTAGACGCTCTCCTCTCCTGAAAGTGGTATCAATCTTCTCACCTAACAAGTGTATCCCAAAATATCAAAGTATTTCTTTACAATTGAAGTTAGTGTATCTCAGAGCCATGTCAGGGCCAGATACACACTTTCTAATTCTACCTTTGTAGTTGCAATGTAGCAAAGTTAAAAAAAAAAAAAAGTCCTATGCCAAAAACTCAGTCTATCTTGTTATTCACACAAGTTAATGCCCCTGCTCTTCTCTCCTGTAAGCTGATTATAATAAGATTAGTGCTCAGTTCAGGAGGGATGTATGTAATGAGCAGACTTTAATGTTCATGCGCATCAGGTCAAACTTACAGCAGAAAAAAACATTTTTGGTAACGATCATTTTATGTTCAAGTCAGAGTTAAGCCTTGTTTCTGCCCTTTTCTGTGTCTCTCTCTTGTCTCATGTCTACAGCAACCCTTAACATGCTCCTCTGAAAAAGCATGTTGCCATGGTAACAGCTTAAGGAGTGGCTTACGTTTTTGGCAACAATAGTCTCCACAATTTCTCCCAAACGAATGGACAATTACTTCAAGACATACATACGAATCTTTGACCTTTAACACTTTAATATTAGCTGTTCAGCGCAGGTTTTGGCAGCCAGGTATAATCATGAACAACAAACACTCCCCAGGGAACAAATATAACATGATCACACACAAACATACAATATGATCCTGTACAGTCTCATGAGCCACACAACCCTGACAAAGTGTCTAACTGACTTAAGATGTACCAGACGGCCACGTCAGCTCTCTTTAGTGTACAGTTGGCTAAACAATAGAGTCTGTCATGGAGGATCAGGACCATGTAAAGAGGAAAACACCATTTGGTCGTCTCCATGGAAGCTGTTTCATGGACACTTTGGAACGCAAAAGCAACAAAAAGGGTATTTCTGAAAACCTTTACAAACAGCATATTGAAAGAAACTGCACTGAGCTTTAACATACAAATAAACATAAAGGAAACTGTAAACAGCTGATCATGATCAGGCTCAAAGTTTGTTTGTTTGAGTCTTTATGTCACTACTTTGACTGAAATGAAGTGTGGCCATACCGAGCACCAGTAACTCCAGCTGGGCCTCATTCTTCCCCTCCAGATCGTCAGCGACGACGACTTTACAGAAGTACACTCCACTGTCTCCCCACTGCAGCTGCCCGATCCGCAGGTCCGCTTCTGCATGGAGACAAGAAACCAGATTAATAGGACTGTAGCAGGTGAGAGAGCTAATGATCAGGTTCATAAAGCAGCAGTCAGTTTATGAGAGAATCACTTTGAGAATTTGAACTATACTCGCTACAAGATGAAATAATAATTACAAACACCATCTGGTAAATTGTGGTCTGATGCTTTGATGTTTATGTTGATACAATTTTAACAGGGCTTTACAAAAGTAACTACATTAATGTGTATTCATGTATGCATGCATCTGTAATTTAACATTTTGCTCCGTGTAACGCCTAATCGGGGCTGTGAGTAAGAAGTGTTTTCGTTATTGTTTAACCCGCAGATTATCTTTTAGGTTGATTGATGATTTTTTTGGTTTATAAATTGTCATCACTGTTGTACCAGAACACAAGCTGATGTCTTCGAATTGCTTGTATTGTCCGAACCGACAGTTCAGAACACCAAGGTGTTCAATTCACAATGATGTATAAAAGAGAAAATCAGAAAATCTTCCCATCTAAGAGGCTTTAAAAAATGACTTAAATCATTTCTCACTTGTCACTTAGATATAGAAGCTTTAGTAAAACAGACAAAACTAAATACACAATGTTTACATGTGAATAACAAGAAATCCTAATCTTAATTAACATAGAGATTACCAACATGTATTCCTTTATCATGTTAGTGGATCACTCTTGTTACTGTATTTAATGACGGCAGGAGCCCATTGTTGACACTTTTGGATAGAAGACGGGTGTTTTGTCTCGATAAGGCTTGAGGTTTAAAAGGAGAACATAGATAAATAGGAGTGAGAGAAAGGAGGTCGTGATCACGTGTGCTTACACTATTGTGAGACAAAGACAAAAGAGGTTTATTTAGAGAACAGGAAATACAAAGCACAGTCAGCTCTGATTCCTGTTTGGAGATGAATCTAAGTGTACAGTAGTCAAACAGCTGCGGTAACTATTTCCCCTCAATTCATCACTTTTTCAAAGAGGATAAAAATCATCACATTACTGTTTATGATGGCAATGTCTCTGCCTTTGTAGTGCTCAGCCAGCGTCATGGAGGCTCCCTGTGCCGAGGCCACAACATGAACTGTACGGCTGCTGTCGGAGCACTCCAGGTGGGATGTGGCGCCCAGGTCGGAGGCCTGGACGCCCAGACTCTCCGGTAGGGTGAAGGACTCTCGGGTGCGGTCTCGACAGTAGGACTTGTACCACCACTGCACCACTGGGGTCTGGGTGGAGGCCGTCTGGTACTGACACGGGAGGACCACAGACTGGAAGAGCATCGCAAACCGTTGCTTCTCCCGCACTGAGACGTGCACACCATCACACACACAGACTGACACACACATAAAGAAATAGAGACAGAACATGTGAATAAGGGATGTGTTTGACTTTTTTGTATTTCCATGACACATGATTTGACTATTCAAAGTCATGTGAATGTTACTGTGAGATAAAAATGTGTGCAGCCAACTTCAAACAGCGATAGTATCATGTTCATTTTACACCCCAAAGACGAGTGTTTCTCCCAGGAGGATGACCATCAGATGGCAAAATATACTATATGTAGGGCTGCAGTTAATGATTATTTCTACCAACCATAAATATGTTGATTAATGTTTTGATCTTTCATTAATTGTAAAATGTGTTATTTTCCAGAGCCCAAGGTGATGTCTTCGAATTGCATTTTTTGTGCAAAAAATGAAAACCAAAAGATGTTCAATATACAACAATATAGAACAGTGAAAAACAGCTGGAACCAGCAGATGTTTGGCATATTTACTTGATAAATAATGTAAACAATTCATTGATAATCAAAATAGCAATTAATTGTCAGTTCATTAGGTCCCCCTAGCTAAAACTAATGCAGGTTATAATGTTCAGCTTTTGTTGAAACTGCAGTGCTGTTGAATTGTTATGTGTTTAGAGCTGCAACAATTAGCAGATTAATCAATTAGTCAATAGACAGAAAATTAAGTGGCAACTATTTTTATAAGTGAATAATCATTCTAGTCTTTTTTTTAAAATCAAAAATGCCAAATATTTGCTGGTTTCAGCTTAACAAATGTGATGATTTAATGCTCTCTTTGTCGTAAATGACAGTAAACAGATTATCTTTGGGTTTAGTAATATTTCTGACATTTTAGAGACATAACGATTAATCAAGAAAAAAATTGGCAGAATAATCAATAATGAAAATAATTGTTACAGCCCTAAATGTGTTATATTAAAACAAAGTCTACCCTAATTGATGTAAATGTGGTGGCTACAATGTTGCATGACTGTTGTATTAGACTGCAATAGTTTGATCTTGGTGAACCTAATAAACTGGCAACTGAGTGAAGACAAAAACAGTTTAAAGACAGGAAAAGGAGGCCGATGACAACTTTACTCCTGAAGAAACAGCTGCTTCTCTTCTTTGTGTGTGGATGATTCATGAGTGCGGGGGACTACACCTGGGAGATATTTAGTGTAATATCAAAACAGGAGGGAAGAGGGGAACAGAGATTAGATGTGTGTATGTGTGTGTGTGTGTGTACGGCTCCTCTCTTGCTTGGTACCGGGGTCAGGGGGGTTAAATTCCAGTGTGTGTGGGGGGTTGGGGAGGCCTGTGAGGAGGCAGGGGGTTGTCATCACAGAGGGGAGGGGATGGAGCAGTCGGACGCTCGTGGGTGCTTTCTGCTGTACAGCTTGTCATATTAGGTTAGGGTGGGGCGGGCAGGAACTTGCTCCAAACATTTCCCAGAAGACAGGAAGTCAAAACAAAAGCAAATCCACCAGCCTGCCTCTCCTTCATACCAATAAGAGGAGCATACACCCTGCATTTATCTTAAATTGATGTGTTTTCTTCTGATATTAGCCTCCATACTGCATCACTCTGAGGTTCAAACTAGTGTATTAAGGATTGATGAAGTAAAACCTAGATGAAGTTTGTCTCCTGCAGTCATATGAGTATCATCAGGTGTTCAGCTGTTGAGAAACTACACATTGCACTGCACGTTTCTGAGAATGATGGTGGTGATTAAGCCAAATTTGTTTTTACAGGACAGGAGCACAGGAGGAGGGGTGACCAAGCTCCTAAATTCCTCCCACGAAAGAACTCTGGTCTTCCCTTTGTTTCTTTTTTTCATGGACCAGTCCATTGTTAGGGCTGCAAATCCCCCCCTCGCCTCTGTCCCACTTGAGGAGCTGAGGGAGGGAGGGGGGGGTTTCACACACTCCCAACCAATGGGCGTATCAGGCCTGGTCCAGCTGGGTGTGAACTGACCAATTAACTGCTAGAGATTTAAACCAAACCGTTGCTCCATGAATGCAATCACTTTGAGGTGAGAGGAGGTTCGGATAAACGAATACAGAAACCTCTGGATGCATCATTTCAAAGTGATGGTTAATTATTGTTTACATGCCGTTTACATCAGGTGTGACTCACTGTAGGCTAATGAACAGGTTAGAGAGACAGCAGATTGACTCTCCCACCACCTGCATGCAGACTACAGGCCTCCCTTCAGCATTAGATTACATTTTAACTAATGTGTGTATATGTGTGTGTGTGTGTGTGTGTGTGTGTGTGTGTGTGTGTGTGTGTGTGTGTGTGTGTATGTGTGTGCTTGGTAACAAATGTATTCCAGGTCAGCGCTTTGCTGCATGTTTCCTGAACACGGTCGGACTTTTCCTCTCCAAAGCTGTCACATTTCCTGTCTTTACTGTGTTGTGCATTCCTTCACATTGACTCATTAGACCAACAAAAAACCCACACTGATAAGACTGAATATAATCTCCTTGTTTGATAAAGGATATCACTACAATTTCACAAGAAAATGTGTGAAAAGTGAATATTTCTGTTATGGGGGTATATTACTAACAGATGTACCACCACAGGCAGATTTCAAACCTTAAAGAAACACTGATGTGCACTTGGAGATACTTACTTGCAAATTTGCAGCAACTTGTGTACTATATTGAACATTATTAACTTATTTTCGTGACTGATTAATCATTTTGTCAATAAAATGTCAGACAACAGTGAAAAATGCCTGATATAATTTCTCACTGCCCAAAATGATGTGTTCAAATAGCTTGTTTTATTCGGCCAACAGACAAAAACTCAAAGATATTCAGTTTAGTGTTATAAATGACAAATGACAACATCAAACCATCACATTTGAGAGTCTTGGGAATGTTTTACATTCTCTGCTTGAAAAATGACTAAAACGAGAAATTGCTTATCAAAAAAGTTGCAGATAAATTGATTAATAGACTAATCCTTGCAGCTTTGAGTATACAGGCCCACTGTGTAAAATACAGCACTACCATTAAACATTGTACTCCAAAATACACCCTACAATTAACTTAACTATGGTGTACTGTACAGACAGTATAGGGTATATTATTAACATATCTGAAGAGATAAAATACACTTTAAAGTAAAATCAACAAAATATTATACAATATTACATAAAGGACATAATAAATACCGGAAGGATTATTAGCGTTGTCCCATAAACCCCCTGATGTGTCAGTAATTCATTAAAAATGGGGCATACCATTAATATAATGAGTCATCTATCTCACTTAATTCACCCAAATAAATTATACAATAAAAAAGCACCTTATCAAGTGTTTTATAGCTTATACAAATAGCCCGAAGCCGCATAGCTGCCTTGGATAGGCAGTTCAGTTTGCATTGGATCAACCTGTTGCGCTGATGCAGCAAATACATTTTAGCTTGTATTGAAAGATATTCAGACTCACCCAGCGCTCCCACTAAAACAGCCCACCGGTAAAAGTTCATGATATAGTCCGTTTTACAGGAATGAGCAGTTTATCCGCATGTTTGTCATCCTCGTTGCCCGCCGACTGCTGCTGCTGCTGCTGCTACCAACAGGACCCAGACTGCGACTAACGGGACTGTACCACTTCATGCAGAGGTGAGTTCAGCACACACACACACACACACACACACACACACACACACACACACACACACACACACACACACACACACAATACTGCTCCGAAAGACTGACACCTTCCTGTGCTACTCAGGATACTAAACACAGTATGTAGCAGAGCTGGTGGAGGTGTCCCTTTAGTGTATAAGCAGCAGGGTATTTTTTAAAATCTGCAGCGAGTGTAGCGGCAGTAGAGATATCTCTCTCTGTGTGTGTGTGTGTGTGTGTGTGTGTGTGTGTGTGTGTGTGTGTGTGTGTGTGTCTGTCTGTCTGTCATAGGCTACTTTCGGGGACATATTTCAGACCAGTTATTTGGGGACGGCTTGTCCAACTGGGGACAAAAGCTGACAGAAAGCTGATTTGGGGGTCAGTGGTCATAGTCAGAGTTAGGGTAAGTCCACAGGAAATGAATGTAAGTGTATATAATATCCCCAAAAGTGACATAGGTCAATGTGTGTATGTGTGTGTGTGTGTGTGTGTGTGTGTGTGTGTGTGCAGGAGAGAGGGGGGCAGCTTGTTTGTAAAATCAGGTCAGACTTGGCAGTGAGTTTTGAGGAATGTTACTTCACACAAACGGCAACATTTGACCCATTTTCTTCATTGAACTCGATTTTATTGTTGCTATATAAAACACACACACAAAAATATTTTTTTAAAAAACACAAAAATACAAATGATCACTTTTAGGCAAAATTTAACTCCTTATTACCTAACACCAAAATAAAGAAATAACAAAATAAAGCAAATATGGCATTTAGCTGTAGAAAAGATGTACCACACAAATGTTTTAAAAGATTAAAAAAATTGTAAATCTAACTCAGGTAGTTGTAGTAGAGTCTATTTGATCATGCTGGTTAAATCATTAAATCTGTATGAAGTACACATGCTATATACAGTTGGCTATGTTGACACCTCAACTTTCCTCATGGATCTGCGAGTTACCAGAACGCAAGCATATTCTTATTCAACCAGGTTTGACTGACACTCCCAGTCAGCTGTGGACAGACTCTGTGTGATGTAAATGGTAAAAGCTATATGGAGTGTACTTGTATAGCACCTTTCTAGTCTTCCGACCACTCAAAGCTCTTTTACACTACGTGTCACATTCACCCATTTACACACATTCATATGCTGGCAGGCGCTGCCATGCAAGGTTCCAACCTGCCTATCAGAGGAAATCATTTATACGCTGATGTCACAACCATCGTTGGCAATTTGGGGTTCAGTATCTTGCCCAAGGACACTTCAACATGCAGACTAGAGGAGCCAGGAATCAAACCGCCATATATTTTTTTGTTTTTGATTAACCTATTGGCAGACAGTACATTTTATGTAATGGCCATTTGTTAAACTACTAGACTACAAAGGACTGTTCCAATATAGAGAAAAATGAACTCAAAGGACATGCCCCTCTACTTTGTGTCATCATGGTATCATTCACCACCTCATTTATTTATCCTCATATGACAGGACATCAAAACATTACACCGACATTACTTTTGTTTAACAATACAAGTCCTACTTTTCTATCCAGGTCAGGCTTGTTGTTCAATTAAATATTGGTGTATAGTGACATTTTGAACAGGGTCAGAAGTTGATTTGGTTTTGCCAAAGCATATATTTGGACCAAAATCTATTCACTTCAGCCTAATCAGTTAGTGGACTCGCAGGCAACTGGCCCCATAAATAGTCACTATGTCACAAAGCTTTCAGCACCACCTATTTTGTAATGTGTCTGGTATGACGAGGCACTGAGCCATGAACCCAATTAAGTGGATCCAAACAAGAAAAAAAAATTTTTAGGACATTAAAAGAGCATTCAGTAACACAAAGTTATTGATATCAGTTTCTGTATTGATTTTAAGTGTAATTGAGGAGATTGCAGCTGCAACGTTAGCGATTGCTGCAGTTGTCAAGGTGATCACGACTGCCCCTGTAACGATCACGCTGATCGTCAAGGCGATCACGACTGCCCCCGTAACGATCACGCTGATCATCAAGGCGATCACGACTGCCCCCGTAACGATCACGCTGATCATCAAGGCGATCACGACTGCCCCCGTAACGATCACGTTTATCCTCAAGGCGGTCACGACTTCCTCCATAATGATCACGCTGATCGTCAAGACGATCACGACTGCCCCCGTAACGATCACGCTGATCGTCAAGGCGATCACGACTGCCCCTGTAACGATCACGCTGATCATCAAGGCGATCACCGCTGCCCCCATAACGATCACGCTGATCATCAAGGCGATCACGACTGCCCCCGTAACGATCACGTTTATCCTCAAGGCGGTCGCGACTTCCTCCATAACGATCACGCTGATCATCCAGATGATCACGACTGCCGCCGTAACGATCACGTTTATCGTCAAGGTGGTTGCGACTGCCACGATAGTGATCATGCTGGTCGTCCTGGTAACGTTGAGCGTCAATATCACTGCCCTTACCCTCATGTTTTTCTTTACCACTGTAATAACTGTGTTGGTCATCATCAAACTTATGTCCAGCTGTTCCTGCACTGTAACTGTTCTGAGGAACGTCTTTGTCTTCATACTGGTAAACCTGTTGCTTTGTTTCACTGGTGACCATGTCATCCTGGTACTGCTCTCCAGCTTCAGAAGTGTCTCTGTCATAAAACTGCACATCTCCAGGGGAACTAACAGACAACCAGGGATAAAATACACAACAGAAAGAGTAAATGGTGAGGTCTGCACTTGTAAACATCACTTAGATACTAACAATCAATACACTAATAATTGTTGTGTTTACAGTGGCAGAAACATACAGGACACACAATACGTACCCTTCAGCGTACTTGTGTTTGTTGCCCTTTTTCCGGCAGCAACAGAAGATGAGAATCCCTACAGCCAGTAAACCTGCGAGGATTCCTACAATTATACCTGCAGTAGACCCCATATTCATGCTGCCTGGATAGAAAGAAGAAAAACATGATGTTTTCTCACTATACTTGCAAGGCTGAGGCCAGTGTTTACAGCTTCGCCATTTGTGTATCTGAAATATCTGAGCCTTTTCTACAAATTACACTCATATGCAACTATTTTGTATGAGAAAAATATGTTTTGGGTGAGAATGATTACATTTTTTTTTTTCAAAATGAGCTAATGATCTAAAGATCTTGGTCATTGTTACACAACATGCAATCTCCACACTGGTATGGTGAGGATTTCTTCAATGTTACACAATGCACTGTCCTCCACATTCAAAGAGTTGAAGTTGTGGCTAGTTATGGTTGCTCAGCAAGGATTGGACAACTGCTGCTTGGGGGAGGGATTAGCCTACTAAAAGCAGACACAAACATTAGCATTCATATCGTGTTTCTCACCACCTGATACAGGTAAATCCAATATTCACTCTACTTCTAGCTCTGTTTTGGTCAGCACCATCTCCTAAGAAAAATAATTCGGCCGAAGCTTTTTAGCAGCTAAATGCTCCTCCAGGTTCACCAGCTAGTTGCGAACTTTGTCTACCATTCTGTTGTGATAGTGTACACTGAGTTGCTGCTGGAAAGATGGAAGAGAGTGGACTACCAGAGCCACATGATTTAAATGAGGCTCAAAAGCTCAAAGGAGCTGATGGGGACAGCAGAGTTGGGCGGCAATTCTCTCTATCACTTAGAGGTGAGAGGTAAATCATGTTAAGACACTCACCAGGCATCACAGCTAAGGTTAAGTTGCAGCTGGCAGAACCCATTCGATTTGTTGACGTGCAAACGAAGAACCCAGATGTCTCTCTTGAAATATTGAATAATGATAGATCTCCATTGCCTGTAACAAAACATTTTGTCATTCTTTACATAAACACTGGCAAAAGGAGAACCCAATCCAACAAAGATATGTGCTTCAAAGAAACATATGGATGGTTGAAAAGCATACTTTCAAGTGTCTTTGGTGGAAGTGGTCTTTGTATGTTTTGGACACTGTAGGTGTTCCATTTATAGACGGGTTTTGGGGATCCTTGCTCAGACATGCAGGTGAGGGTGATGTTTTGAAAATACTCTGCTTTTCCCTGAATCCCGCAGATGGGCTTAGAGGGAGGTTCTGCAATAAAACAAAGACTATAACAGTTAGAATCACTTTATTACAAGAAAATTGTAAAAACAAAATGCAGTATTGGTTTTACATCACCATGGAGACGACATTTGAATGGTTAGATAGACAAATAATAAACATAAAACATGTGAGTTGTTCATTCTCACCCAGGACCAAAAGGGAAGTGGTGGCAGCTGTTATTCCCTCATCATCACCAGGGATCTTGACACTGCATTGGAATTCACGGTTGTCCTGCATGGTCACCTTTGTTAAGCGGAGTGTGCTGACATATTTGTCAATCTCCAAAAAGGCTCTGCCTTCATAATTAGGCGAGATGTCAATTCGATTGATTGATGAATAGTATGTGGCCACTGATTTCTAGAGAAATATACATAAACAAGTGTTATTCAAAGACACCTGCACTAATAATGATATTGATATAATACTTTATATTTATATCAATACCATGCCACAAGTCATGACATTATATATATATACTGTAAATAAAATTGACAATAGGTGGTATAATGTATGCTAAATAAGAGTAAGATGTATTGATTTCAGTTTATAGTTGTCGATTGATCTATTAGTTGGTCAACAGAAAATTAATCAGCAACCATTTTGATAATTGATAAATGTTTTTTAAGCAAAAGTACCAAACTCTCAAATGTGAGGATTTTCTGCTTTTTTCTGTTTTATAAACTAGTTGTAAACTGATAATAATTTGGGAAATTATACAAGCATTTTTCACTATTATCTGATTTGACTAAACTATTAATCAAATCTTGAGAAAATAATTGATTTTATAATGAGAAAAATCGTTAGTTGCAGCTCTAATGTCCAGTTTTGCCACATTGTTGCTGCGATACCTTCTCTTTAATGAATTATTTTGTGTACAAATTATCATGACAATTTATCAAATTAAAAAATAATATAATACAAAAGTGTTTAGTGTATAGTCCTACCTGAAAAATATAGCATAATTTCTCTGTCTCAGTACCATGTAACATGTACAAGTGGAGTATGTGCAAGAGGCTTATTCACTTCTTTGTCATCCACGGGACAAAGGTCATTGCCACTATATGTGTGTGTGTTTCCGTACGTTTAGTTTGGAACTTATCAAGTATCACATTCAATGAAAGCACAGGACATTGTCTTTCTTTTGACTGAAACAAGTATTCTTATATACAGTCGAGTGGATCATTGTCCATTTCAAAATGTGACACAACCATAGTCATGATATGAGAATATTATATATTATTAACACTTTCTGAGGAGAATGTTGTTTTTGGTATAATTATTTAATAAAAAGAGAGAAATCCAAGAATGCTACACTTCTGATTGCATATCTTTTGGGAGACCTTCCCTGTCTGGCTAGTAGCCACGTCATTCACACACTGTGTCTCCAGTTTTACTTTCTGTTATAAATTTGTTTCCAACTTCAAGCTGAGGTTACTTTGGTGACGTCATCAGGTTTCTTTTCTCTCAGACTTGACAAAGCCACAGAAGACATTATATATATACATAGATATAAATATACATATATGTGTGTAAGTGTGTGTGTGTGTTCACAGGCTGATAGTTCCCCTTTAAGCAGCTCCTCACAATGTGCTACTAAGACGATGTTACAACCACAATTTATGCAGGAAGCCAGTTTAACTTCTTACCGCTGACCCATCTAAATATTCCCATGTGAAGACGAAGAAGTCGAAGGTTGGGTTGGCTGGTTTGAAGGAGCAGGTCATATTAATATTGTGTCCTCTTACGACCTCATATTGTTCTTTTGGAATATTAACCTCCAAACTCCTGCAGCAGGGCAGCACTGAAATAAAACGAAATACATGATAACTGATAATCAATCTGTTTCTCAGTAATAGTGATGTATTTATGACATCTACTTTTATAATGTGTTATTGGAGGACAGACCATAGTAGATATGATTTAATCTGACCAACTCAACCTATATTATGTTTATGTTATATAAAACTTAAATATAGATTTTTAAGTATGTTTCTTTCCAGGCAAATATATAATAAACAGATTTCACCGACAGGTCTCTTTTCAGTAATCTTCTTCCGGTTTAGTAGCAAAGGATTGGATTAATGATTAACATATGTTGGTGATAATGCCACAAAGGTGTGGTAGTTTATGATATTAAAGAGAGAGAATACAAGTATAAAGCCTACCTGTGAGTATCAGAAACAGTTTTTGCCATCCAAGTTGCGTCTTTGTTGCCATCATTAAAAGAAGATACAAATCAGAATAAAAAAGAAATGAAAAAGAACGATCTGAAATAGATGCTCTCTGTCTCAGACCAAGAGTCCGCCTAACCTTCACGGTGAACTCCCAGTTATGGAGAAGTTGACTCTTCCAGGTAATAAGTCAACGGCTACAGGTCACATGTCACCAGACTGCCAATCATTGCTTCATCATCCACTTTAAACCTGACCATTAGAGTTGAATGTAATAAAGAGGGGCTGTACAACCAACAGGACTTAAATATACAACATGACACAGATAGATAGATAGATAGATAGATAGATCATTTAAATATTCATCTATATAGTTAGATGACTGCAGCACAGCAAAGTATGAAATGTAGATTAAAAAAAAAACAATTCCTCCCCCCAAAAAATCGTTTTACTGATCCCAGTCAGTGACTACATTTATTTCATTGTTTTGCTCGACAGTTCAATAGATTTTGACCTTTATAGAAAGTTGTTTTTGTGCTTTATATTGTATATCCATAGCTGGTGTTGTGCTCAATTTGACCTGCAGGCTGCAGTATTGGACTGACAATGAAGTTGTACGTAATCAATACAGACCAGATTACAGCTGGTCTGTTCATTTATGATAGCATATAAAAAGATCATAAATGCAGTTGAATACGTTAATGGCCTTTGACCCTGTTGTTTTAACTTGCTGCTGTGGTCTCTCATTTAGAACTGTTGCACTGATGTGAAAGGCAGGAGGTGTGAATTGAACCTGGACCTCCATCTGATGGTTTGGCATTGAAAGTTTGCTGTTTGTGAATTGCGACACTGGCTGTGTATTAGGAGAGATGTGACCTTGATAATGAGACAGTGTGCTCATTCAGTGGCCCGGGTTGCAGATTTAGACTCGACTGAGGACAATGATGCAATCCTTAGTGGGGTCAGGTCAGCTGTCTTGAAGTATTCAGTCACTCATTGTTTGAGCATAATGTTTACCCAACTGATGTGAGAGGGAACCAAGATTCTGCATCTTTGCATCTCTAAAAGGGTCATACTACTTCTATTTATTGATTATTGCTAATATCCTACATAAAAGATCAACTCAAAAGTGTTAGTGACAAAATAATGAATTATCTCCACAACACTAATAATATTGTTCTTAATTAGTCTTTTTTTTAATTCAGTAAACAGAAATACATCTGGAAGAAAAAAAAACTGAGGCAGATGTCTCTTCAGGTGAATCGGAAATTGTATGAAAACTTTTGACATTTGACTGACTATTGACTGACAAATCTGAAAGTCACTATTATAACCAACTAAAAAAGCAACCAGTTACAATTAACAGTAAAATTATTTACATCTTCACAAGAGACTTCTATACTTTGTAACAACAATCATTTGTTATTATAACTATTGTTTAGATTCTTCAATTTACAGTGTTTCTGACCATTTTCCAATACATGTTTATCTTGTATTATCTATAATTTTAGATAATTTAAAGCTATTTTTCCTTTTGTCCCAGGTGTCCATAGTTTTCCATTATTACTTAGCAGTCTGTTGGATTGAGCATGGGCTCTGGGCGCTACTGACCCCTCAACCCCGCCGACAACATACTCTGTACATTGTGTATGCATCCTCCAAGTTCCCATCAAGTGCAGTGCGCACAGTAGACTACATGTGGCAGCTTCATTATACTGTATGCCCAGACACCCAGAGACCCACCAGTACTCCTGTGATGGAATAATATTAACTGGTACCAGGTCCGCTGTGTATAAATTAGTTTGTAGTTATTTAATTAAACTTCTGTAATTTATGACTTTTATATTTATGAATATGCACCATGTGAGCATAATATTAACTTAAATAAATATTTAGTATTTTAACACAGGGCCAAGAAGACAGAACCACATCATTAGGTAATAATGCAGGACCTGCTTTAGTTGATGTTATACTTTGAAGATCCCCTCCAGACAGGTATTAAGAATATACTCTGCTTGAAACAATAATGTGTGCCTGATATGGGTGTTTCCACAAAAAAGTATAATTACCATGTTAAAATTACATCTACTCCTTCCCCCTCATTAAAAAATAAAGAACCTATGAATATTCTGGACACTGTAAAGTCCATTCTCAATGTCTGTGCACGGGAGGCTTCACGTTTCCACATCACACTTGTGTAAGTTGCATACTGGACAATGATTGGCTTCCACAAGCTGTGATGTCACAAATCACGCTCATTGGTCAACCCCTAAAAACAGGACTGTAGCCAGGGTTTAGAAATTAGTGAAGTCCAGAATTTTTTCTTTTAATGCAGATTATTTACTACATTTCTGGACAAGCAAATGCCAGATGGGGATACTTGTGCTGCTCTGTTGCCACCCACTTATTTTTTTCTGTATCTGTAAATACCCGACTCTGTGTGACTTTATTCTTTAATTTCACAAGTTCGTAAGGATGCAAAGTTAGTCCTGTTTCTCTGTTCTCCTCCTCTCTGTTCTTTTCATCTGTGTTCTCCTCCTCTCTGAGCTCCTCCTCTCTTCTTCTGTCTGTCCTGCTCTATGTTCTCCTCTCTGTCCTTATGGTCACATTTTTCTCTGTTTTTTTCTAGTTTTTTTTTTTTAAAGAATAAATCTACTATTCTGCCACAATCTTTTTACCATTCTTCTTCTCTTACTGGTTTGTCTCTTACTGTGTTCAGTGGGAAGAAGGATCAGGGAGGTTGATAGCAAGAGTTATACAATAATAAAAAATAAAACAAAAAATAGAAGAACAAAACACATCCACATAATCTGAGTACTTAGAAGGTTTTTGTTTTTTTTCCATGGTTTTAATTTCTATAGTTGTAAGATTTTTTTTTTTAAATCTCTGCATATGAAAATGTGGAAGGACAGGCACTTCTTGAGCCAAATCATTTTATCAATGTAATAAATATTAATTACAGAATTTCATTTGAGAAAACCAACTCTCAGCCTGCCTTCTCTCTTTACTGTTAACTAGTGTTTACATGTTAACTATTATAGCCTCAAGCCAGCTAGCCTTGAATGAGTCATTCTTCAAATGAATGAAATGCTGCAATACTTTATCAACATTCAAGCTCTAGTTAATGTAGTTAATGAAAGCTTCTTAGCAATAATGTATCTTTTACTGAACCTATACCGCACACAATAGGCTGCCTGGTCTAATTGATAGTCGGGTGGGGGGGGTATCAGCTGCCTGGATACACCAGATGTTTTCAACAACACAGTTATAAAGCGTTTAATTCAAAGTTTAGTTAAATTCAAATTGTTTTGTATAAAAAAATACATGTATATATATGTACATACATATAATGTAGTACAGTGGAAACCGCTTATAGTGATCACTGTAACTGGGATCACTTTAAGTGGTTTCCATTGTATATATGTATATATATATTTTTAGGAAATAATTACCGAGGTCCGAACCTCTGTGACATCATAGCTGGCTACGGCCATGCCTAAAAATCTGATTTTTGGTGAGTGCAGAGAAACTTTCCTCCTTCAGCAGATGAATGTGAAAAGAGGTTTCTAGTGTCAAACTCTGCACATACACAACACATCCTTATGATTAAACAACAGTATAAGTCTAAAATTCAGCTGGCAAAATTAAAAAAAAAAAAATAGTTACATTTACACCATCTAGCAGCCGTAGTAATGCACTCCAGAATGTCCCATAGGACTGTAATATGTGGCTTTACAAAACCGTTACAAATCACTGTTAAAAAATAATTATCTTTTATGGTGTGACAACATTGTGGTTTACGGCTAGTTAGGTTTAGGCACAAAAACCACTTGGTTAAGGAAAGATCATAGTTTGGGTTTATGTGATCACTTGAAACGTGGTTTATACTTCCTTAAAGGTGCAATATACAACATTCAGCCCCACTAGACGTCATACTAGAGCACCAGCATGTCAGACCAAAACAAATGCACACTTTGTTTACTTAATAAAGTTGGGGAAAAAAAGCAGCATCTGAACACATGGCTCACGAAACTCAGATCAAACTGTCAAACTAGGCAGTGCTGATCAAATATGCCTCAAATGTTTTCAGAAACATATTTTAGTGTACTGTTTAGCTGTAATATCAGAGACTTTGTGACCTGGCAGTCATGTTGAAGATGGGAAGGACAGGGAGGGACTCATGTGCACAACATGTAAATGTGGCCAGACCAACCTCCAAAACAAAGAATGGAGAGGCTGGGATTACAGCACACACAGAGGGAATGTGACTTCATTCTCTGCTCAGGCTGCATTACTAAACAATATCTTTACATAGCAAATAGCTGTTTTCTGACATCTAGTGGGGCTGAATGTCATACATTGCACCTTTAATGTTACACAACCTTCTGTGTCAAGACAAAAATAAACACCACAATGTTATATTTAAAAAAAAAAAAAGTCCTGACTCACGGTTGGAAATGGAGGCGAACAATGGTCTCCTGCAGCAAAGTCTACTTTTTGCCACATAACTCTCTAGCCATTCACCCAACCCACCTCCTCCTAATAAGGCAAAATCATCTTATCAAGTCACCTTATATCAATGTCATCTGAACTGTGTCACCTCCCTGGGTCATAATTACTACAGCTGCTGGAGGAAGTAAATGTCATGGTTGTTTTTACCAGCCTGAATTTTAGACCTATACTGTAATTTTTCTGGTGAGGACAGGCTGGCATACATCATTCTTCACAGGTGAAGCTCAAACATCCAACTGTAGGAACAAGAAGAAACATGTTTTTGACTGGAGGGGGACTTTAAGTTGCGCAACTTGACAAATTTCCAAAGAATAAATTACCAAAACCATTTGACAAGCAGTGAACCTGTGATTTTGATGTCTCTAAGATTCTGGGGCCTTGGTCCAGTGGTTGGCTGTTGTTATCGTGGAGCTCTGTAATCAACAACAATGAACTTCGAGTCTACATTAACTTTTGTCAGTGTTACATCATTGCATGGTAATGCAGTTGAATTTGAGTATGGGTGGGATCTAACTTGTTCAACTACGGGCATTTTATATTCTTTGTATGTCAGATCACAGTGCTTTGTCTGCTGGAAAAAAATCAATAAAAAAGATTTAAGAAGAAATAGTTAGTTTGACCAAAAACACAAGGTCCATTTATTGGACTTTTTTCTGTATCTTTCAGTTTGTAAAATGGTTGGCGAAGGTATTTCAGATTGGCAATAAATGGTCTAAAATATGCAAAACATTACTATGGTCCTTTAAGATTTAAAAATGCACACATTTAATCTGTTAATCTGAACACTGGGTGAGTCAAGGAAGGTTATGTAATCCAGTGGGTTATCTTGGTATCTAAAGTACAGATTAGTGGGCAAAATGCAGGAAGTGGCTGGGATGACAGGAAATGCGTCCCCACTTCACATCCCTATATATTAGAGAAGTGAAATTCCTTCTCTAAGGTCAAGGCAAAGTCACCAATACATCTTACAATTTGTCTGAAATTGGTGTTTGTAGGATGGATGTTAAAATATATAATATAAGAATATATAATAAAATAAAATGTATTATAATAGAATAGAATAGAATATGACTAAATAAATTGTAAATAAGACTTTACTGATACCCAGAGGGGTAATTCGCATGTTACAGTAGTGCAGAAAACAAGTTACCAGATAAGTACTAGGAGTAATAAACAAAACGAAATAAAAAGTCAAATTCTCTAGAGTTCTTGGATCAATCTCTGCTCTTTTCAGTCCAAATTCACAATTATCTAATTATCCAGATTTTTCTTAGAAAAATCTAGATAATTATTTACGTATGTAAATAGGCCACAGCTAACAACACCCTGCAAACACCTCACTCTGCACAGGTTCTGGTAAGTTTGCGCGTGACTGTACTCATGCCCGCCTGTGTGAGTGTGTGTGTGTGTGTGTGTGTGTGTGTACTTGTCTGTCTATCTTTGTGAGAACTAATTTCAGTTGAAAACCAGCATTGTGAGGACATTTCTGAGTTGTGAGAACATTCCTGAGTTGTGAGGACACTGCTGCATTGTAAGGACATTTCTGAGTTGTGAGGACATTTCTGCATTGTGAGGACATTTCTGCGTTGTGAGGACATTCCTGAGTTGTGAGGACACTGCTGCATTGTAAGGACACTTCTGTGTTGTGAGGACATTTCTGTGTTGTGAGGACATTTTGGCCAGCCCTCGCTACTTCTAAGGGCAGTTTGAGAGTTCAAGACTTGGTTTCAAGGTTAAGGTTAGAATTGGGTTTAGGTTCAGTTTAGAGGAATTGGCTTTAGACATTTAGTTATGATGGTTAAAGGGGAACTTTTTTCAACCTGGACCCTATTTTCCTGTTGAAGTGATTAATGGAGACGACGTTTTTAAAATTGGAACAGTATTGAGCGAGAGTGCTTCAGCTGGCAGCTGCGAAATAGGCTCAAAGTAATCCTTTAGGGCAATTGTGCATGTCAAAGTACGTCCACTAAACGTGCTTGTTTTTGCCACTGACAGGCTCAGATTTCTATCATAATATGTGTCTGACATCAAAAGTAATGTTAAACACAGGAACTAGCTGCCTGTAGCAGCATTATGGCTAACTGCATAGGGATCTGTATCTGGGGCAGCTTGCAGGCTAACCAACCACATATTCATCTGCGCATGCCGGTTTGTTTACATCTGAGGTTGTGCATAACTCAGCATCTGTTCATGCTAGAGAAGTAGTGTAGTAACTTAATAGATGTTATGTTATAGTTCTTCATGTCTGAAAGTTTCCGAATTGCGAAGATAAAATGACCAGATCCACACTGAGCAGTATTGATGGATTACCGCTGGATGATAGAGACTTACATACTGTAATTCCTCACACAGTTACATGTTGTAATTGCATTTTTTACCATGTGGAGCTGAACATTTGGTCCAACCAGCCTTGCTCTTTTCATGCTCTTTTCATCCAGTTGCTTTTGCGGATCTGAAACAGTCTCCAGGATGACTATGTTGATAAACGCTGTAAATCAATTTGTAGTAGTTTCACAACTGGGATTACTCCATGGACACTTCTAGATTTTCCGAGTCTGGCAGCAACAGGTCCAACTATGCAGAAAAAGTTTTCCTCTTCACTCATCAGGAGCAGTAACCGCAGCAACACCAGCAATTTCTCTAAGCTAACCGTTACTGTACGTCTTTCAGTCGTTTTACCTCCTTTCTGTGTACTCCAGCTCAAGTAAATATGCTTGGCCATTCAAAGTGTAATGACTCATGATCGTCCTCATAATAGTCCATGGGATAATATGTCATTACACTTAGTTTTATTAGTTTCATTACAGTCTAATGGCTGTGAAAGTCATCCTCATACATGTAAACAAACTGCATGGATTAATATATGGGTGGTTCGGTTAGCCTGTAAGCTGCCCCAGATACAGATCCCTATGCAGTTAGACATAATGCTGCTACAGGCAGCTAGTCCCTGTGTTAAATGTTACTTTCTATGTCAGACACATATTATAATAACAATTTGAGCCAGTCAGTGGCAGAAAACAAACACTTTTAGTGGACATACTTTGACATGTGCAATTGCCCTAAAGGATTACATTGCAGCTCGTCTTGGGGCAGCTGGATGCAACGCTCTCGCTCAATACTGGTCCAATTTTAAAAATTGTTGTCCTCATTAGTCACTTAGAAACAAAATGATGGGAAAATGGGATCCAGGTTGAAAAATACCGAAGTTTCCCTTTAAGGTTAAGATAAGGGGCCAAGGAAGGCATGTCAACGAGGGTCCTCACAACGATAGAAAGACAAAACCAGTGTGTGTGTGTGTGTGTGTGTGTGTGTGTGTGTGTGTGTGTGTGTGTGTGTGTGTGTGTGTGTGTGTGTGTGTAGCAGCAGTGTGGTAGGCTCAGGGCTGGGATTTCGGGTTAAATATTCAAAATGGCGGACGGAGGAGCAGCGAGTCAAGATGAGAGTTCAGGACCAGGTAATGATTACAGCATTTTACATATTCATACTCATATTCAAACGGTGTTACAATTTATGATAAGCGGAGTACAGACAACACGCAGATGGACGGACAGATTAGGATGATATTTAGTCCTGTTTCAGCTCACACAGCGAGCCAACTGTAATTTGACAGAGGAGGAAACGAGCAGTGCGACGGTGAATTACATGGAAACATGCCTCCCCCCTTTGTGTGATTACACGGCCGTACGCCGCTACATATTCATACCTCTGTCGACAAATACGGTTTAGCATATTTTATTAGTAATCGCCGACGTGACTCTGGTTCATATGTGACATATTTAGATATTTCAGTAACGCAGTTTGATTGAAATGAGGATGCTAGCAGCGTTAGCTCGCCTGCTAGCACCGCCTTGGCTTTGTGTTGATGCACACAGCGGCTTTTGAAAGAGGTTTGCATATTCATTTGAGCGAGCCGGGCAGTGGCTTGTTTTCCTTTTCAAGCGCTACTTGCGGGGGACAAATAACCCGAAATGCTGCAAACGTGTGTTTTGTTAAATACAGTGTCAGCTCGGCTCGGCGTGGTATTTTTTATACAAGAGCGTTTTTCCCCCTCTTCAGCCTTTTGTGCTCGGCCACAGCGAAGCCACCACGGCAGCCTGTTGTGTTATTCATGCGGGCCTGCCTCAACCAGAGTGCGGGGTTCAGCATGTTCCTCCAGCCGACCAGGAGCCGGAGCTCCCCTGGCGCCGCACAATCAACGCACGTCAACAGTTTGTGGCGATAATGAGCGAAAAGCTTTTCATAAAATAAGACGTGGTTTACTCAAATTAAAACTGTTGTCCTCAGAGTGGCGAGCTGGCTGCCTCCTCTAACTTGGTCCAGTCGTTTAGAGGCTAACTTTGTTTTCTGCAACTCAAGCTTATGTTTATGCAGTTAAACGCAGTTTGATTGAAGTTGGGCACTTTTATTATTTGAAGTAGGACTCTTCTGTTCTGTGCTGCTCTGTTCATCCATCTCATTAGAATATTTCATTTATTTGTACAACTTTTCATCATCATGCCCTTCGTTGTTGCGGCAGTTTCTGACCGACCGAGCTTGTGCTGAATACAAAGATTGTACCTGTGTATCCCCCCCCCCCGGCACAGGGAGGGGTGGTGAGGCCCACTTCCGGAAGGCCACAATAATAACAGGCAGGGCAGTCATACTATTCACTCTGCCGGTTTCATGACCAGGCAAGACACAGCTTGATGGCACTTTTTTTTAACTCCATGTGATTGAGTTTGCCATTTAGGAACCAGTTTGAAGACTGTTGTAGTAACACTGCAGAGGATGGGCTTTGTTTCATGTCATACAGGAATCTCTTCTTTTTGGCTTTAAAGTTAAAGCCGATTGTATTTGTATAGCCCAATATAAATCACAAATTTGCCTCAGGGGGATTTCACAGTCTGTACAGCAATACAGCGTTCTTGGTCCTCAGACCCTCGATTCGTGGAAGGAAAACTATTAAAAAAAACGGGGGAATAAAATAGACCAAGACACACAAATTACTGAAATATGGCATGGAGAACAGGAAACATGTAACTATTTTCATAAATGTATAAATATGATGCACTCTGGCCATGATGTATTCAGTTGGGGGTTTTATGCAGTTGCAGGGGTAAACGCTGAGGAAGACATGCCTATCTTTGCAAGTCAAAACAGGATATTGAATGCAACTGCAGTTTCTTGTCTTTCTGTGCTTGACTTGTTTTGATAATGAGATTCAGCTTTATGTATTGGGGTGATTTGGATAGTATTATTTGTGATGTAAATATACTAAACTTACACCCCTCCTATTTTGTTAGTAGGGGTGAGAATTACAGGGTAACTATTGCCCACAGCAATAATAGTATCACATTACAGGTTATTTTGTGATATGGCAAAATGATACTAAAGCTGTCCTTTATTTTAAGCCAAACCAAAAAAGAGGTTTAAGTATTTTATTTTATCAATATTTAAAGGATGTTGTCTAAATCAAGTTTATGTTTAAGTTTTCTGTTTGTTAGCATTGTGTGAAATTATACCCACTGTCTGAATATAACCTCACTTACTTAAGAAAAAATATAATTGACTTATTAAGCTGTTCTACATAACGAACAGATGAGAAATAAATCTTGCATCCTCACACTTAGGCTACTTTTCTCATTTAATCAGTTTTACAGTTCCACCCTCATTCCAGCCTTGTAGTTCCATCATGAATATTCATTGATGTAAACACAGCTGTTATGAATAATGCATCATTCGCAGTAATAAATTCAAGACATGCCATCTCAAAAGTACTGAGGAGGCCTCCATGAAGGCTCCAGTCAAACAAGCTTTTTCACAGTGGAGGAAGAAAATCATAACTAATAAGAGCAGTGTGGTGTGCTCAAAACAGATAAGTGCTTGTTTCTGGTGATCTGCAGTAAAGTGAGTCATTCATGACTAAACAATGCAAAGCGAGACTTCCTTATTCTGAATATAGCAAGGTAAAGCAGATGTTAGGCTAAAAGATTGTTTGTATGCAAAGGATTTCTTTCTTTCTAACATACTTACCTGTGACATTATGAGGATTTGTATTTAGGTCAGTATGTCCTCACACTATTGCAACATAGTTTTACACTGTTGTCAGTACAGAAATGCGTCAACATATCTCAATACCCTAATTATTGTGATATGATCAATTTTATCACATTAAGATTCATACTCCTAATGAACCCCTAGTCTTAAGTATTCAGAAGAGGTACAAGTATGTCTTCAGGAAATACCCATGAGTACAAGTCAGGATCTAAGATTGTGCGCCATGTAGGGTCGGGAATTAATCTACAAAATGGAGGCCTTCAGGAAATGGAGACAAAGGCCAAAATCACTCTGTGTTTACCATATTGTGATGCATACATGTTTTCTGTGTGCCATTTTATTCAGTGTGTAAACTTATCCAGTATAAAGTGCTTTCAAAAATAACAAAAACAGCAGCATTCATGGTATGTACGCTACTTTCTGCTGACAATCCCGTAATTTAATGCGCTGCATTTTTATAGATGTGAAAATGACTGTTTTGTGTCTCCACAGCAGTCAGCGCAGATGCAAAAAGGTGATGATGATAATTAGTGAGTGTCCAAAATCTCAATTTACTCCTCACTATTGACTAAACTATTCAGTGTCTATTATTAAGGGAGTGGTGGATGAGGGAGTGATTTTTGGACACCGCCACAGCTGTGTGGGTGACCTACAGGTTGTTACATTACTAAGCAACAATTGCTATGTTGTCCCTGATGACTCTCATGTGTCTGCCATTATTAATAGCATCATTTTAATGAAAGGTTTTTAAGCTACAAACCAGACAGAACTATTTTAAAAGCCAGTGCATGTTGTGGAAACAGAGGGAATATACAGTCTATTAAAGAATATTGCTCTGCAGTCGCAATCATGTGCCAGCTTTTTAAAAAGATGAGGTAAACAGTCATGATCCTTGGTAAAACCTGAAAAAAAGTTGTTTTTTTTGCTATTACAAGAAAGTGAAGTGCACACTACATGAATAACCAGCAGTTAATGCAAATATCATCCTGCTAGGCATTGAATTTATTTGAGAGTTTGCACCAAGAAACTGTTGGTGAGGTGGCTGACCTCTGCATGTGCTGATTGGAAGAGAGATGCATATTCCTACTCGTCACTCCCTAGAAACTTCACTTTCATTTCTTTAGATTAAATTTTCCACCTACTCTGTAGACAGCCGGCTAATGACTGCCCAGGAGAATCTACGGTAGCGTACAGTTGAATTAGCCCCATCACTGTTTATCAAATTACCCTGTGTGTTCATTTGTGGGCTCAGTATAACGTTGCTGTTTCTTCACTCTGTTGTTGGATTTTGCTGGTGACAAGTATTAAATGCTATTTTTAAATTGGATATTTGTAATGATTCTGCGTTGAACTAGCAAGCTTCATGCTGTTTTGGTTATTAATTCCCTCAAACTGAAAGATGATCTGTTGTGACTATACATCCTGACGGTTCCAACATCTGCTCAGCGCTCAGACCTGCTCAGACTTGTCCAGATTTGGAAAAAGTTGTCTCGATGTATTCTGTGTGTAAGATGTAGAATATAAGTAGTGGAGGAGAATGTGGATTGCCTAATTAAGTTTTGCTCTGTCTCACATCGAATCTCTCCCCTCACATTAACAGCTCCCCAGTATTCAGCCAGACTCCCCATATAACGGTGCTAATTAGATAACTATTTAAAATTCTCCATGCAGGGTAATAATATAACGCATTGTTCCACAGCAGGGTTTTGCCAACCATTCAACCAAGTAACTGTACATGTGTTGAAGTACACTGCTGATAACTGCCTTTGCATTCACTTTGTTTTACTCATTTGGTTGTATGATGTGATTGTGAAAGAGGTCAGAAGGACAGACTCATTTCTTGACCCCCCCTCAACCACACTTTGTTGGAATGACCTCTTTCAGATTTCTTACACCAGTGTGGCATCTGTATGTTCCCTGCAGTAGCCACCTTGGTAAACAAAAGGCCTGCAGTTAAAGTAAACACTGTGTTGTTCGGAGGGATCAACAGCGGAGAGTGGTGTGGAGTTTAGTGCGGTGTTCATTTATTGTCACGGAAGGCAAGTTTATTTGTATAGCACATTTCAACAACAAGGCAATTCAAAATGCTTTACATAAAACATGAAAGGCATCAAGTTAGAATGTAAAAGCAACACAGGGCAGTGATTTCCTTAACAGGGGTACTTATGCAGGTGCTTAAAGAAATTATGATTTATTTAAAAGAAAGTATACTCACATATGTGTTTAGGAGGAAATTAAACACACAAATAAGATTGGTGTCAGCCTGATCTTTAGTGTATTTATTGATGTTATAATCAATAAACTACCGGGTATGATGGGCCACAAAAGAGGTAAAAATACGATTCTGGTCGAGCTCTTGAGCAGAGACACTGAAACATATTGCTGAAAGTAAACTGGTCGAGCTCCTGCCACTCCAAGTCACTGTAGTATGAATATCTAACTAAACCAGACAGAGCCTAACTGGCAACTTCAGGATCATTAGGTCTTATAATAAAAGTATTATAACAATATCCATTTTTATGTAATTAATAGTGTTAAATGATATCCGATTTATAATCATAATAGTTCAAAAAAATGCAGTTTTAACATGAAGGGTCACTTGAACTCTTTTCATGGTACATCTGACAAAAAAAGGATGGGAACCGCTGTTTTAGTGTCTGGTTGTCCGTCATAAAAACACACTGCTGTTTACAAACAGCTGCCAACTTTGCTCGTGACTGAAGACTTGTCTCTTATTTCCTCATACTGCTGTTTCTGAGAAAGGTCTGTTTGTTTTTTCAGTATTCACTGTGTTAACGCCACCAGTGCCCTCTTGGCATTGTTTGATTTGGTCAACAAGTATGTAAATGCCTTTCTTTAGGCGGTGGGGATAAGTGAAGAAGTTGATTACAGCTTTAGCCAGGAGAAGTTGTTGTGGAGTTAGATGGTAAGCCCCTTTCCCCTGTAGACGACAATACCGCTCTACATTCCAGTCCAGTCATTCTGATTCACTGGACACCTGTGCGGCTCCATGGCAAGGCTGTTTCCCCACTGTATTAACTCTCAGAGCCTGGTGAAAATGAATTTAAAAGGGCTCCAAAATGAAATACTAATGGAATGTAAAGCTAATCTAAATATGCTAATCCCCTAACACTTCATAAACATAGACAGCAACAGCCCACCACCCACTCTCTGTAGTTGCTCGCTGTGGAATGCTTTAGCCACAGGGGGTCTAGCAGTAATGACAGGCTTGTGGTGGATTAATGTGGAGTTATTTATTTCCGATTGAGCGAATCCCCCTCCCACTAATAACCCAGACCCCCCCCTCCTCCCTTTTTAGCAGTTTGGCCCAGTCTCCATGACTCCTGGAGATGCTCCGAACGAGCAGTCTTAGACTTTTTTTTTATTAATGCGATCCGCCTTGCTAACATGCCCAGACCACCGCCGACAGGCCTCACACTGCATTCTGGGATATCTTCAGCCCTTTACCTGCTCTTAGCTAATTACTTTTTAGCCGTGCACTCGCACAATAATTGGTCTTGTGCTGCTGCTTCCCCTCCCTCTGCTGCACCGAGTGCTGATTTGTGCACTTTTTTTCCCCTCTCTGTGTCGTCCTTATTCCCCTGTTTTTTTTTTTATCGTCCTCCAAAAGCCATCCAATTAATATGCTAATGAGCTGATAAATATTTATAGGGGTTTAAATTATGCAGAAAGCTTTCAGAGCCTTGTGTGAAATGCGTCGCTCGCAGGACTTCAAAGCCTTGCATTGCTAACGAGGAAGGGGGCAGATTTGCATACGGCTTTAATCAGCTGAATACTGATTATGCTTCATTATAGAGTTGGAGGGGGGGAGCCGGGTTGGAGGAGGCTGCCAGCTGCACTTGTCGTTTGTTTCATTCCAGCAAGAGAGGGAGAGGGTGAACTTTTTCAGAAGTACTGACAATCTTGGCACAGGAGAAAGAGAGAGAGAGGCAAGGAAAGAGGGAGAGTGAGTGCACTGTAAAAGAGAAAGGGGCTGAGCTATAAGAAAAGAAAAGAGAAAGAGTGCAGACTGAGGGAAGGAGAGCTGTTTGCCTAAACCCTGCTGGCTTTCCCTGTGTGCGTATCCTGGTGTTGTTCAGTGAACCGTGTGGTGGACAGTGCCACTGTGTCTGTGTGTAGCTCTGGTTGTATTGAACTCTGCTCGTTGACCAGTGGAGAGTGAAGAGAGGGGGGAGTGGGAGGAGGAACTGAGTGCCCGACACCCTGTCGGTGGGTTTGCCCAGCACAGGCCGTTTTCCTTGATAGGCTCTGCAACCATGCTGGAAAACACGGGTGGAGCAAAAGCGGGTGAGTTTTTGATGAGGTCGTGATGGAGCTCAGCTGGGTTTTATTGTTGCTTGCCGTCCTTGTGCGAAATAGGAGAAGCCAAGCTGGCACACTTTGCATTTTTGTGTTAACAAACAATTTTTTGTAGTGTTGCCCTTGACTGTAAAAACCATTGTATTGGTGGTTAAGTTCGCTGGATCATGTAGTTTGCTGCTTTGAACCGTGAATGTGATCATGCAGTTATGGGATATATTGGGGTGACGAAAGTGAGAGCACTCCTTAAATAATTGAGAAAGAGCTGTTATGTTTTAACTGGCAGTCTCATTATGTGTCTCTGTCTGGCTCTTCCAGATGCTAAAGTGAATAATCAGTCAGAAACTACTAAATGTGCAATGGAAAGTGGTGACGGGAACACCGGTGAGTGACCTACAGCTTTTTTTTTTTTTTCTCCTGCTTTTTTTTTCTTTACTGGACTGGAATCAGGGTGTCGAGTTTTACCTACTCATTCAACAGGTTTCAAATTCTTAGCCAAAAATTTCAATTTTTGTGTTACTGACTCATTTTTGAAAAAAAAAAAAGAGATGGCAGCTTTCCAAAATCCTTGTGAGCAGTTCTCTTTGTCAAATTAATTGTTTACCTCACAGGGCAGTTTCCCTTATTTGTGCCTAATGAATATCACATTAATTTGCTGCGTCTCAGTGCTTCAGTGATTTTATGATGAAAATGATCAAACTGAAAGTTAACGTTGTAGATTCACTGCACAGTGTTATATGTGTATTGTGCAATGATGAATTAAGTAAATATTAATGACACTGTATGCTTCCCATTTCCATGTAAGCCTGTAGTGTTAATATTTAATTCTGTGATGATTCGCCAGCCTACATTTGAACAGATTCACGCAGCTGTGTTGGATCACTTATATATATATATTATATATGCTGTCATTTTAAAAGTATGTTTTTACTCAAACCCAGTCTTCATTTCACCTGAAAACTGTGCTGTTTGTTTTCCTTCACTATTCTTCTGCAGGGTCACTGTGGGCTTCTAGTATTGTGTTCCTCATTCTTCTGTTAAACCAACAACAGTGTAGATTATGTTGCCTGCTAAACCACGCTCAAAACATCTTTGAACTGCTCTGACAACATGTTTCATGTATTATATTTCTGTCCGTAGGAATCCAAATCAATGGATTGGACTTTCAGAGGCAGACGGTGCCAACCACAAGTGCAATCACTAGCGCACATGCACAAGCCCTCCTCCAACAGGTAACGCGTGAGGCACACCACCACCACCACCACCACACGAGCACACACTTTATCTTCAGCAACTTTGTGCTCCTGTTTTTGTGGGAGGAGCAGATCATTTTTAGATTTAGTGACAGTTATTTTTTAGTTAGTTTTTTTTTGCACAATTGAACAAATACACAAAAATGACATTTACAGTGTAATTTAAGTAATTTACAGTGCAGGGAGAGGCTGAAAACCCAGTCGGCTTATTTGAATCCACACCTAAATAATGTTAAAAATTTCACAGCGTTATAGAGAACACAAAATCAACATACAGAAAATAACATGACTACATAATATGACACAGATTAGTTTTACAATGAAATATGAAGTTTGAACAGAGGAATGTTCATCTCCACTCATATATGCACAAGCAGAAAGAGTTAATTTAAATGAGCCAGGCTCTCCTGGTGTCGCCTGGCAACAAGGCAGATTAATCAACCCTGTATGCTAATTAGCTGCTCTGCGGTTGCTCGGAAACAGATGGCCGAGAATATGCAAATCTATGCAGAATTTACATGCACTGCATAACAGTTATTTTAATTAGCATCTCAACTCTCCCCTCCCTTCCCTTCACTTTCCATGTCTCTGAAGGCTGCGGCACATTTTAAATACCCACTTTCTCACTCCCTTTTTAATTCAAATCCTCTCCCTGCCCAAAGACTGAAGGCTCATTCTCAGGAAAGCCGCTCAGGTAGCACAGAGATATAATGTTTCATTGTGTTTTCAGTTTTATGCTTTTTAAAAAATTAAACTGGTAGTTTTTGTCTGAATTAAATATTCTTTCAAATTGCTTCCAGGTAAGAGCTTCTAATTTTTTATGATAACAATAATAATATTTAATTGATTAGCTTACATGGTCAACAATGCTCAGTTATGCCTCTAGGAAGGTTTCCTCTAAGCCCCGTCTTTGCTTCACCTCCACTAGTCTAAGTCGGAAGACTCGAGTGCTCTTCCGACCTCCGTCCAGCAGAGCGTATTGCCTCAAACCCAGCTAATGTTGGCCGGGGGACAGATTGCAGGAGTAAGTGGCCCGTTGCCTCTCTGCTTTGAGTTAAAACCAGGTTGTAGCCACGTATCTGAGGTGACACTTTAAAACATTTAACCCTGGCTGAAAAAGTGGGTGATGAAATGATCGCTTGCCCTGATTCTGTGGCTAAGGCTGGTGTCTCCTCTGCCTGTTTGCCTGTTCATCCTTGTGGTCGTTAGGCTTATGTTCAAATTCCTCCATAACAGAAATGTTTGGACATAACCTCGGTGTGTCTGTAACACTCGTGATCAGGCCAATCACGTCACATTGGCTACATTTCATTTCCATGTTTCTCCCATTTACAGCTCAGGCCATGTTGTAGTTGCAGTGATCAGTCGGGTTGAATGCGGCCGCTTTTGTGCTGTGCGGGAGTAGATGTGCATGTGGGTTTGAGTTTGAAACATTACATCAACATGCTCATTTGCACTTGTGCCTGGCTCAGCTGCATGAGTCTTATCCCCATTTGCCTGTCTGGGCTCATATTAGTGTTGTCACGATAGTCAAAGTTTCAGTACTAATTTGATACCTATGTGAAAAGTTTAATTCAATGGCATTGTGACCTAATGTATTCATATGTAACGTAAGATGGTAAATCCACTTCACCATCATCTGTACGGGTGTGTACTGTCAAGTTGGCGTAATAAAAAGCTGTTAAATAGTTGTTGGCAACAGCATCAAACACTGCAGTCCACCTGTTGTTGTTAATAAAACTCAAGTGTTTTTCTTTAAGTACTTAAAGACAGATCTCATGCCAACATGCCAAGACTATTAATATAATATTACACAACTACATTATGTTTTTTTTTGTAAAATGTTGCTGTGGTATTATAATGGTTACCAATATGTTGGATTTTAAACTTTGCACGTGTATCAAACCCAAAACTGAGGTATCATGACAACACTAACTCATCCAATGACACTTAAGACTGAATTGTATGAATCCTACTTACTTATGTCTTTCTCTTTCCCCTTTTCCTCTCTGTAACCTCCTATATTCAGTTGACCCTGACCCCAGCACATCAGCAGCTGTTGATCCAGCAGGCACAAGCTCAGATCCTGGCTGCAGCCGTGCAGCATTCAGCTAGCCAGCAGAACAGCACCACTGGGGCCAGTATCTCAGCCTCCGCAGCCGCACCCATTACCCAGCTACCCCTGTCACAGCCAATCCAGATTGCTTCTGTAAGATCACACAATCAGCCATCAACCAGTTGTTTTTTTTTTTCTGCAACTCATAGAAACAATATTTTAACAAAACTTCCTGTATGTAAACTTGTAGCCCTGAATTCTTTTTTTTTAATGAAGCTGACTGAATAATGTGGATACCTGAATTCTATTTTGGTTGAATTATTTTAATTTTATTTCACCTTTGAAACAGGACTCAGTTTTTGATTAATGTTTTTTAAAAACTTAACTAATGTGGGTGAAGATGTAAATAAAGATAGTTGTTATCTGGCTTTAAATTAGTTGGGTAAGAATTTTAAATCAAAATTTTCATTATTGTGAAAATTATTTGCACTGTAGGAGACATCCAGAGTTTCTGTGTTGAGTAAACAAAAATCAGGTTTAAAAACTACATTCATAAATGTACTGCATCTTATTTTAAAGGTATACTATGTGAGATTTTCTAAAAAAAAAAAGGATAGATTCATACAAAAAAAACAATTAGAAGTGTGTGGTGGTGTATTTCTCCACAGAGACCTTGACCCTGCCTGTATTTTATTATTATTTTGCTGTGTGTGGGACGCTTCTGGGTGTCAACTTTTGGACAGTGGGTGTGTAGCCCCCAGCCAATAACAGCACGCAGGGTGTGAAGTCGGGACTAAAAATTTAGCGACCAGGTTACATCGCTGTCTCCGTGTCTCTCCTCTGCTCCGCTCTGCTCTTTATACATCCACGACACAGAGATAGAGAGCTGCGGGTCTGTGTATCTGCTTTACCGAAGGCAGGGCTGATCTACACACACACAGAGCAGAGAGGCCACAGTGGACAAGATGAAGTTCTGCATTCACACAAAATCCCACAATGTGGCACCTTCCGGCAGGGTTGTGCACAGGTGTGGGGGCGTGTTTATTTGTGCTTTAGAACGTAACCGCCGTGAAACAATCAGAAAATAACATTTTATCTGTTTCACGGCTTTGTTCTTGCCAGCACTGCTCGCTCTCTTCAGTCAATCTATAGCTCGCTCAACCACCCCTGCTGCTGCCAATGCAGCATTTGCATATATTTTCCAATTATGACAAAATTGGTTGTGATGGTGCCACAATTAAACTTTGGGTGATGAGAGCTCAAAGCCACAATGCTGCGGTGATGTAATTTAGTCTGGTATATGGTGTAAACATCTATTTTTACAACATCATTCTAGAGGCCATTTGATTTGTCTTGCAGCAGCTACAGCAGCAGAATCTTGGTCTGCCTCAGTTTGTTCTCGTGCAGCCCGGTCACCCGATCGCCACATCACTGCAGCCTCAGTTCATCATCTCACAGACACCGCCTGCCCAACAAGGTAAGCGCTACAGGGGGTTGCAGTGTTTGATTTACATGCAGAATTAAGAAAAGATTTAGTTACCAAGTATGGGATTTATAATTGAAACTTTCTTTTTATCTTCCCTCCCCTGACTGTCTTTCACTCTGCAGGCATATTGCAAGCCCCGGGTTTTCTAACTCAACTACCTCAAAGCCAAGCTAACCCCCTGCCGACTCAACAAAGCATCACCCTCACAACTCAGGTTGGTAATGATGCAAGCATCTCTTTTAAACTCTGAAAAGTGATGGCATTTCTTTCAGCTGTACCAGGTGTTTGAATAAAAAACAACTTTTATAGACTGACTGTGCATTTTGTTTGACCGCATGTTAATCTCCTACATTACTGTGTTTTTATTTTCCTTCTCAGACTCTTAATCTTAATTGTAATCACATTTTGTGTTTTGCAGCCTGCAACTCCAACCCGCACAACAGCAGCCACACCTATTCAGACCCTGCCCCACAGTCAGACACCACCCAAACGGTTGGACACCCCCACTCTGGAGGAGCCTAGTGATCTGGAGGAACTGGAGCAGTTTGCCAAGACCTTCAAACAGAGGCGTATCAAACTGGGCTTCACGCAGGTGTGTGTGTGTGTGTAAGACTAAATACATTTGAATGATCATTAAGGGTCCAGTGATTTGTAATTCCATGTGTTTTGCTTTTGGCAAATGAACATCAGTGGATAATCTCATGTCATGTTCAGATTCTTAGGCCCTGTTCACACTTGGCGTTAACATGTGTCTCCACATGTGTCTAAAGTGACCACTTGTGATCAGATCTCACTTCCCCGCTCAATATGCAAATAAACACGTACATCATTTCCGTTTGCAAAGACCAAATATGGTGCAGAGGAGAGCAAAACTCAGTTAGGAGCAGCTGAGATTGTCACTAAAATGAAAATAGCTGATCCGCCTTAAAGGTCAGTCCACCTTTAGTGAGCCTAACCCATTGTCGCTAACTTCGGGACTAAGCCTTCTTCACTTTAATCAGCAGGTGGCAGGCAAGACACGGGAACTTGGCTTAGATCTTGTTGTAGCATTTATTCACTGACAAACAGCCTAAACTGTACACACACTGCACTGCAACGCTCACAGCTGTACTGCTAACTTCATACTCTGCTCAGGTCGCCTGGCGTGAATGAGTATGTACTTCCACTGCCGCAGAGGATGTCAGTTGAGTAGGCGGTCCTTCAATGTGGCCCAGGACACATTCAGTATACTCTGCTAAAAGAATGTGGCCATATACAGCCCAGACCACCTCTGAGTGTGGTCTGAGTGATTGGATCTCATTGCGTCCTCAATGCGCCTAGTACAGGTGTGCGTTCACACCTGTACTTGTGATTGGATCACCCAAGATGCATTTTAATGCTGGGTGTGAACAGGGCCTTAATGCATATAGCAATCATTAACAACATATTGGTGAGTCTTTTCCTGCAATACCTCCCTCTAGAGAACCAGAGTGAAATTGCTCGTGATGCTGGTGCTTACATTATTCATATTTCTCTGTCCCTTCATTCTTGGTCCGTCTCTCTGTTTCTCTCCTTCTCACCAGGGGGATGTTGGCCTGGCCATGGGGAAGCTGTACGGAAACGACTTCAGCCAAACTACCATCTCTCGCTTTGAGGCCTTGAATCTGAGCTTTAAGAACATGTGCAAACTCAAGCCATTGCTGGAGAAGTGGCTCAATGATGCAGGTTTGTCCCTGAACCCACCCAATTGACTGCTATCGAGGCAATTGCCACGGGAGTAGTAGTGTGGGCACGGGCTGTGTATCTTTACATTACCTTGTCTTTACCTCCCTCCCCTTTCTTTGTGTCGGTGCTGTTTGTGCAGAGAACCTGACATCTGACCAGGGCCTGTCCAGCCCCAGTGCCCTGGGCTCCCCAGGCATGGGCATAGAGGGGATCAACCGCAGACGGAAGAAGAGGACCAGTATTGAGACCAACATCCGAGTGGCCTTAGAAAAAAGCTTTCTTGAGGTGAGAACAGTTAACAGTATTGACCTGATGAGAGAAAATGAACTTCCCATCAAGCAAACATTAGAGGTTAGATGTTACCTGTTGTTGTGTGCCAGCTAAAAAATGAAGCAGTTTTTTGGCAATATATTGGTATATTTTCGAGAAAGTAGGATTTGAAGTAAAAAAGTTTGAAACATAATGAGCATATGAATAGAAAGTGTAGCAGTGGATTATTATTGTCAGGAAACCCCAGTTGTAGTTTGTAAGTATGTAATGTTATCATGGTATAAATCTTTGGTCATAATGTCTAACCTTTTAATAGATGTTATCTGAAATAAAAATTACATAAGCTGTGGTCATAGTGACTGAAATAGTCTCCTTAGTGCTGACAGGGCATCTCTGGCTTCTTTGCCCTCTTCAAGCAGAACCAAAAACCTACCTCTGAGGAGATCACCATGATCGCTGACCAGCTCAACATGGAGAAGGAGGTGATTCGGGTCTGGTTCTGCAATCGCCGGCAGAAAGAGAAGAGGATTAACCCCCCGAGCAGTGGCAACAGCGGAGGAGGCAACACCCCCATCAAAACCATCTTCACACCCAGTAGCCCTTTGGTAAAGATAGACACAACTTGCTCATAAGTGTTTCTTGAGGGATTATTTTTTAAGGAAGTAAAGGAAAGATTGTCACAGGGTCACGCGTACTTGTCACTTGTATTTGGAGGCTTGTCACGACATGTGGATATTTGTTCATTAAGCTCTTATAATTGGTTCTTTGGGCAAAGCTGCCACAAAAGGTTTATTATATTTGCGTGTAGCTGTAGCTAAATGACTCTAACACACATTATCTCATTCAATCCTCCCTCCTATTCTGTTGCCCAGGTGGCCAGCACAGCAAGCCTTGTGAGCAGTCCAACTATTAACACACCCACCACTCTGACTGTAAATCCAGTGATGCCTCTCACCAGCACCAGCGTCTCCAGTTTGTCTTTCACAGGTGTGTGTGCTCAACCGTATTTGCTTTTAGGAAAGTGTTAGAATTTTTAGAATTTAAGGTTAACTTTGTCGTGTTTTGTCAAATAAACCCCAATGACCCACGTTTCTCCAAAGGCACGACAGTTGGAGCCACAAACACTGCATCTGTCATCTCCACTGCACCTATGGTTACCACAGCAACCAGCTCTCCATCATTAAGCCCGTCACCAATGAGTATTCAGTCCACGACTGCAGAGAGTAAAGCTGGTGTTCATGCGCATACCGTCGTCACCCAGGCCCCGTCGTCTATAGCCACCACTTTAGGGACGGGTCAGGTGATGGTGGCGACTTCAGGGCTGTCTGCGGCGCTGCAGGGTGCCCAGTTACCCACCAGCGCCAGCCTTGCTGCTATGGCTGCTGCTGCAGGGCTCAACCCAGGACTGATGGCCCCCTCCCAGTTCACCCCAGGGTTAGTATTGGGCATGTTCAAACAGGTCCTCCAGTTATCACTTCTGTGGATTTCACTCAATTGTTCATGTCCTCTTTATTGATCAATATACTTTTGTCTGTGTGTCCAGGGGGGCCCTGCTCAGTCTGACTCCTGGTGGCCTTGGCAGTGCGCTGAGTCCTGCCCTCATGAGCAACAGCACCCTTGCCACCATCCAAGGTGTGTACCAATGTCGTGACAATACATTAACAACTTACTGTACAAATATCTTGTAGAAATACAGTTTCATAGGTAGTCACATGGGATGGAGCAGAGCTTCCCAACCTGTTTGTACTGCAGACTGTTTTTATATTGACAAATTGGTTGCAGATGAGCTGAGAAAAGACAGAGCAAGAGAAAGAGAGGGCAAGCTTAAAAACCAAACCAGAAGCTGATATTAACTTAGTTTGCTCTGTGTAAATATTTATTTACTAAATTTGAAGAGTACGGATGGACCTCTCAGCAACATCCAGGATGTGTCCTCACACACATTTTGTGTACTTCTTAATGGCCTGTTAGTTTATGAGCCTGTTATTCTGTTTTTGTGAAAAATCATAGAACTTCCTCAAGTCCCTCTGCAAGCCTGCAACCTGAGGGTTGGGAACCTCTGTTATGAGGACCAAACCTGACTCATTAGGAAAAACACAAATTAATGAATCAATAAATAAAATGGTGAAATAAATTCAAGAGTATATCAATGAACAAAAAGTAGATGAAATATTTCTAACACATACAAAGAAAATTAAAATCCATTATAGGGTTATCAGGAGAAATAATTACCCTAATTATTAGTATAATGATGACAAAAATTGAATGAGGCCACCATTGATTTGCATATTGTGGACCACACCCATGAGGTTAACGCCACTGAGAAAAAATTTCATCTATGAATATAAAAAATCCTGCTGAGCGGTGATACGTTTATAATGATAGAAAAACAAATCCTGCAGAAAGAAAAGTCCTGCAACGACAGTAAAAAGTGAAATAAACTCTGTGTTATTCATTCGATAACTGATATTTGATCATTTGATCATTTGATGATTCTCCACAGCTCTGGCATCGGGTGGGACGATCCCCATCACTTCTCTGGACGGTGGTAACCTGCTGTTTGCCAACACATCTGCTGGTAACACACCCAACCTGGTGACCACGCCGCTCTTCCTGAGCCCCCAGAACCTGTCGCTGCTCGCCAGCAACCCCGTCAGCCTGGTGTCCGGGGCGGGGGGGCTGCAGCTCACTGCTGATGCTCATCATCAAGCCACCACGGCTGTGCCTGTGCAAGCCTCGACCATTACCACTGCCTCCAAGGCTCAGTGAAGCCAGTCAGGCTGCATCCCGAATTAACGCCCTATTCCTCATGTCGTGCACTACTCTCATCACACCATGTAGGGAATAGGGGAGGTCGTTTGATATAGGCTCTGCGCTTCACTAACCACCCCACGTTCTTTCCATTGTATCTATCATTATTTAATCCTTTTGCTGCCACCAAAAAGAATATGACCTCAGATGAGGTTGGGGTTGACTTTCCGTTTTATAGTTTGTTTCCCGTCTTTCTCTTTATGATTCTTGGATGTTTTTTCCACAAACAGTAGCCAGATGGACACTGTTGTCGGCCTGCCGCTCCTCATGAACCTTGACAAGTGTCCAGGAAGAAAATATCCTCGGTACCATCAAGCTGTTCACGTTTTGTATATATGTCTATTTCCAGCTCAGAATTTTCTCTGAAATACTTCTAACCAAAAACTTTAGGATTTTTCTCTTTTAAACATTCAAACTTTACTGATTTTACTACTAATTTCACAATATTCATCATCACTAATGGGGATTTGTGTGTCACCCCATCTTCAGTTATCTTCTTTTGGGTTTTTTTGACAGGCCTTGACGTAAATCATATCAAAGTTATATTTTAGAGACTTTTTTTTTCATTTATCTTTACTGTCTGTAATTTTTTTTTACATTTTCAGAACTTTGTAAGTCTAATAAGTTAAGATTTAACTATCAATTTTTAATCGTGGTTATAAGGCTTTAAAAACAAGTAATAAGTGGCCGATACAAAGGTTATCATTGCTTTAAGGGTCGGAGGGACCAGATGTGTCTCTCCGAGTCTCTCTTTCTGGAAACACTGAGTTTTACATTTTGCCTTGGTGGCGAAGTAGCCGCCGAGCTTTTGTAATATGAAGGTGTTGGTGCGGATTATAGACACTGATAGAAAATGACTGAAAACATAACTGAGAGCTTTAATAAGAGCTGCAGACATGCAGTCCCGTGTTGGATTGAGGATTTGTTTTGGATGGTGATCCATTGGAAAAATGTACATTTATGTTTTGGGTTCAAAGGTAGAAAGTAGAAGTCTGCATGTGTTGTCTACAGCTCAGGCAGATGCTGAGAGTTCAGTAACTGCATGACCCACAAGGCTCTGTGGCTGACTGGTCTGTTTTGAGGAGGACTTGTCAGGGGGGCATGGTCATCGTACCAAATATGTGGTGGCTTTGGCTAAATGGGGTTTATTGTATTGTGTTTTTATTTTTAATAGTAGTACCGTCGTATCTACTTGTGCACAGTATCTGTACCAAAAAACTGGATTGATGAGCTGCAGTCTGCCTGTTTTGGGAGGAATGAAATTCTGTCTTTTTTTTTTTTTTTTTTTTTGGTCTGCAGTCGTTTGACTGGCTTACGTACTTTAAGATATACCAAAAATATTTGTTAAAATAATTGCTGTGTGTAGTCAGTGTAGCTTAGTCTAGTCAATATATTTATGAGTACAGAATCTCTTCATTGTCAACAGAATATAGAAATGCAATATTTTGATGATCATTTTCCAAAGATGACCTTTTTTTTTTTTAATTTGACCAAGTGTCTCATAGCTGAACGTTTAATTGGCGGCACAACTGACCAAAAACAGAGGGATTGGCTTGGTTGGAGCTTGAGAAATTAGTTTCCTTTCACTCTTAATGAATTGGTTTTTATCACTGGGGCCTCGCCCTAACGCCTGATCCTGGTTTTTTGTGAGCCGTTTGATGGCTTGTTTTCCTTTTTTTTTTTTTTTAAATCTGTTTTGGACATTTTGGTAGCAGTTTTGGACATTTCTGAAGCATAACGGAAAAGGTCTGTTTTTTGGTTTTGTACTAATATTCAGCCATAAAACAACAGCTTGAACCAAAGTGGTTTTCCTCAGTAGTTGCTGTGCCTGTCTGAGCACATAAGTTGCCGTTTATATGATCTCTACTCTGTACACTGCTGATAAATTATTTTCCTCTCCTCCCACCTCTGTCAATAACTGATATTCCTAATTTGGTGCTGCTGGATAAGGATCACAGAAACTTAGCTTTAACAACTTGCTGCTGAAGCTGCTGGTGGAGTTGAGCTGTTGAGAGGCCTGCATGCTTTCCTATAGCTTTATGACATGTTCTGTGAAAATCAGGTTTTGTGGTGTAGACTCTCCCGTACGGAGGGCTCAACTATGTAAATCCATAGCTCTGATCATCATACTACACCTCCTCTCATCACCAACATTTTGAATTAGCATATTACCAAACAAATATGCTGCTCCCCAAATCTGTCTGTGGACTAGATTTAAAACCTGCCAGATTATGTCTGAGCACTGTTCATGTGCTACACATTCAACTAAACCCCACACAACAGCATCATTGTTCTGCTACTTCCAAATAACAAAATGAATTAGCGCAGTGATTATTCAATCACTGAAACTTTAAGCAGTGAAATCTGTCCATGTTCTCCTCATGTGTACTTCTTTTCTGTTGTTGAATAATTTTGACTGAATATACCTCAGCAGCACTTAAACATAAGGTTCACCCGTAGACATTTCTGTGTATAGAACAGTGTGGAATGTATAAGTACTGTCTGGCTCGCCATTCAAAGTTTATACTGATGAACCATACATAGGATCCATACATAAAAGGACAACCTACTACTGCTATTTTCTAGTACTACTATTTATGGGGTATTTCCAGGTTTAAATATTGTTTAGAGATCCTTCTTGCCAAAGTAAAAGCCTTTCTCTTTGCAGCTCGGCAGGTGTCTGGCTGCTCATGTTGCTGGTTTCCCTGTTATTGAGGCCACGACGGGCCTATAGGACTCAGTCCTGTTCCAGTGCTGTTTGTAGTTACTTAAGAGGTGAACGCGTGCTAGTAAGATGAACCAGTTGCCATCGGCACCGTAGGATGTTACTGAAATATTTATCTGAGGAAAGACTTAAGAATTAGAGAAACGATCTTTTCTTAATTCTATACATATAAATATATATATAAACACTTGTAAGATATTCATATTTTATATTTGAACCAGTATGTTATCAAGACTGAATGTAGTGTTTATCATGCTTACTCAAAAATCTCCCCGAAATCTTCCTTTTTATTATTGCAAAATAGCAAAAAAAAAAATTTTTTTTTTTTGAAAACTGTCAAGACCAAAAAGTAAGAAAAGAAACCTGAGACCACGCCTCAGTGGCACGTGAGTCGCTGACACCTGAGTCTGTCGTGTATCGGTGAGGGCGCTCCTGACGGACAGGTCCTGTGGTTGGCAGGAGAACAGAGACTCTGAAGCATCTGATCTTAATCTTTTACTAGAGTTTTTTTTTGTTGTTGTTTTTATTTTGGTTGAGTCATTGTGGACTTGATTTGCTGTGCTGTCTTTAACAATCATTTGATTTTTTTTTCTGTAATATTACTTTATGCCTTTAATTGTTTTGTATAGTGTGAGAGGGCACGATCACTGGCTTTCTTAGTTTGACAAAGAAGATTAACATTATCATTTATGCCTTATTGTTACGTAGAAGACATGAGCATTGTAGCATTATTGTTGTGTGTGTGTGTGTGTGTGCGTGTGTGTGTGTGTGTGTGTGAGCTCACCCGGTGCATTGTTTTCACTGAAACAAATACAGTGTACTCGGGGCATTTTGGAGTGTGGGATGATTACGTTGCTACCTATGTTTTTTAGGTGTGACTCAGACAGGTTGACGATACCTGTGAAAAAAAGCTTTACTAATAATTCCAGCAGGTGGGTGTGTGTGTGTATGTATGTGTGTGTGCGTGAGTGTGTTAAAAAGAGAGAATAGAGAGGGCAGTCTGCAAAGCATTATGGTGCATTTTTCCCATCTTCAAGCAGGTGTTTGAGTGATTTCTTTAAAAAAAAAAAGAAAAAAAAAAGTTGAGACATGAGTACTTATATTTGTTTAAAGTTCTCTACTGGTTAACAAAAGCCTCTGGCCACTGCTGAGCCTGTTTGTGGTTAATAATGGTAAAACAACAGTTTGTGGTCATAGTCTTGACTGTTTCATCTCTACTTATCTTACTCGCTGTCTAACTGTTGATCTACTTGGCACTGGCTTGGCTGTAACGCTTTAGTTTCATTTTGTGATCCAGAGATTTCAAGATGCTCTTGTGGATCAGTCACACGTCAAGTTGTAGTAATGTTGACCCACCACACTGGTTTGCTAGTTTTTAACGTTGATAAGAGGAAGTGTGGAGCACCAGTAAGGCAAAAGGAGCTGTTGTATACCTCATTTCTAACTCAAGACTGAGTGAAACCTGCTTTAATCTACTTAAGAAATAAGAAAAAAAAAAATATTTTAAAAAAAATCACAAAAAAAAGACAAAAATACACAAACTTGTGTCATTGGAGAAGCCCGTTCACACCTGTACTTAGTGAAAGGTTGTGGATAAAAGCCACCACCAGGGGGAGACACAATACATACCAGTACTCATGAATGTCTGCTTGCTTTCTCTCACAATTTGGTGTTCTTATGCTGCACACTGATGTATTTCAGCATTGTATAGAAATTATTAGTTGAAACTTGAGATGAATATTTTTATTTAGTGTGTGTTTTAATGCTTTCTGTACATTCAGTTTAAAAGATTTCCCCTTCTGAAAAGATGCTTTCTGTTTCATAAATGGACCCATGTTTGAACATTGATTTTTTTTTTCTAAGTTTGACAATCCTGCTTTAGTTTTTTTTTTTTTTGTTAATTTACACTCCACCAAGTACTGGTGTGTTACGTGTCTTCCCAAACGACGGTGCGCTGGCACAGCCCGCTCTCGCTTTCCTATGGTAACAACATTAACCAAAGACTTCTAACTGATTGTATATGAACGGCACCGTCTCTCACCCATCCCTGCCTCACTGCTCAGCATCTAATCCCGGCTGCACGCTCTCATCCGAGTCCTCTCACCTCCCTTCCACCCCCCCAAACCCCCACACTCCCCCCCCCTCCTCCCCTCTCGGAAACACTCAGTCCGGTCTGTGCAGCGGTTTCAGTGCCTGTGGGCGGGGATTGGAGGAGGGGAGGGGGGGGTTGAACAGGGCTGAGCGGGCTTCTCCGACAGACATGTAAACGAACCAATCTGGTGGTAGCTGGGTGATGTTTGTTAATACACACTGAGGGTAAATCCTGTGCACACTGTAAATGCTCAGGACTCAATGTCTGTCTGTCTGTCTTGAGCACTGTTGCTAGGATCCACTTTTCTCCCATCTGCTGTCTCTCTCTCTCTCAAGGACTGTGGTGAAAATGCTGTTCCCGCCTCTCACAGTGCGTCTGTCTCCTCCTCATCTGTACACTGTAGTCCCCGGACATAACCCTGTTGTCTCCAGGAATACACATCCTGCGGTTGCTAGATTTCACTGCTGTGTCTCCCTCCCTCCCTCCCCTCCTCCTTCCTCTTCCTCTTCTACTCTCTCCTTTGACATCATCTCTTCACTACAGACTCTTTATCAGCTGTGACACTATGCATCATGGTCCTTCACTCTGCATGGACTGTGTCCCTCCGGCTCAGACCTCTGGCCGACGGGCTTCAGTGACACTTTGTTTAATGCTTTACTCCAAGTGAGGTTGTAGGACCTCACAAGCGCTATCCCAAAGCAAAAATCCAAATATTTAACTTTTGACAAATGCAGATACCAAAGATCTCTCTCTGTCCTGTGTCTCTTGTCTTTCTCTCTCTCTGTTTTTCTCTTCCTTCCACCCTGCAGCATGTGTATTAAGAGACAAACCCAGCACTGGCTTTAGTCCTAGCCTCAGTAATTCCAAAGCTTAGATGTATATTTTGGTATATTTCTGAGAAAAACTTACGTGAAAAAAATGTCTGTTTCTCGTTTGTTTGTTGTAATCTCTTTTTCCTGTCACAGCATGGAACTAATTGCAGAACTGTCTTACTCTTGGTAGGTTAAAGATATAGTATTTTTGTATGTTTTTGGGTGTGTCATGTGTGTGATATCAGTTCACAGCCCAAGTGACCATGGCTTTTATCAAGAGATAAAAATGAGGAAAAAAAAAAAAAAAGGACGCCAACCATGTACATATTACGTCTGTGTATCTCAAGAAATGCATTCTGTAAAACATTTAACTACTCACATTGGAAGCTTGGGCTCATCTAAAGGAATGTGTCCCTGTTTTTTCTCCCTTTTCTTATTCTGCAGTCTAATAAGAATTAACTTCCCGGAGCTCTAATGTAAAGAGTTCTGCTTTCCATCATGGACTATAATAAAACAGAGGGACACTGCTCTGATCTGACTACAAACTCCCCCCCTCCTCCTCCCTCCCGCCTCCAGTCATGGCGGCATAGAACTGAAAGATTGTGTAGGAGTTTTAAGTATGTGAATCAGGATACATAGTAGATTTTGATGCATTTGTCTGCTGTATTTTTGTTTTGTTTTGTTTTTATACACATATAAAGATAATCTTTTACTGTAAATGTACAGTTCTCTTTTGTTGTAAACATCATTAAACCATTTTCAAGTGTTTTGACATGTGCTTTGACTTTTATTGGGAGTCAGTTTACACGATGAAGCACACCGGTGTGATTATTTACAGCAGGAACAGTAGCCAGAAAATGTATTAGTTTAAAATATTAGTTTTAAACTTTGGAAAACAAGATTTTTTTTTTTTGCTTTCTTGCTCTCATATCTGTTCGTTAAGTATGGATCTTAGCTTAGCATTTCTTTTTCTTTCTTTATTGACTTATAATCAATTCCAGGTTCTTTTAACACAATGATTATATACAAAATACTCATCAGTCTGCAGAAGAACAGCAAAAAAAGCCTGAGTTAGAGGGAGTTATTGTTCATACAAAGATTTTAAACAAAAAACCCCAGGTATTAATAGTTCTCACAGCCTTTGTATTACAGGAAAATTGAATCAATGTAGTTTGACCTCCTTTGTGAAAACCAACAAATTAGATTCTTAATGTTAATTTGCTTTTATAAATAAGAAAATTAGCCAATAAAACCAAAAGATTTGTAATATATAGCTGTGAATTGAATTTAGAGTTATCTTTTTTTGGCCCAAATTAATTCCTTCATATTGAATACGATAAGGAGCTACAGAGAGAAAGTGCAGGTTTATATGATGGGTGCCATTAGCTATAGTCGCCCAAAGTCACATTTGAGTTCGAGGCACTGCACAGTGGCAACCCACTGCTCCTAGTACATAGGATGTGTAACCTTTACCTTGATTGGACACATTTTTATACATGAAGAAAGAGTAAAAACAGGGATTTTAATGTAAAAATGTAAATTTATTTATTTATTTTAACAAACATTTGGCATATGGAGATAATTAATCCAGAGACACATGCTTAGAATTGGGAAAATGTATTATTAATTGTATTATTTTTTAGTTTTAGGGCAGTTGCTATTACAGGACAGGTTCACAATATTTCAAGTCTGCCCTAAAACAACAGTCAGGTGTCCGTATGAACATTGAAACATGTTTTGCTCACGGTAATCATTCCTCCTGCTCATACTGACCATTAAAAGATTATTTCCTAATGCACTTTCAATGTAAGTGATGGGGCACAAAATCCGCAATCCATGTTTCATTCAAATAGAATTTAAATGTTTATCTGACGCTAATATGAGGCTTTATCAGTCTGAGTGAGTCAAATCAGGTGAGTGTCACAAAAAAGAAGCTGGTTATATTCACCTAGTTATGTTCCAGCTACAGAAATCTGATATCTTACTTCTTTTTGTACTTATTTCTGTTTTGAAGATATTTCCAGAGGCTTAAATAAGAAAATATTCATATTTTAAATAAGTTTTAACCTGTTTCCCAAAGGTCACTCAATAGTAGTGCTTTAATATACTGTTTTAAAAACTCTTTTTCTCTCAGAAATTTGGTCTTGTTATTTATTTTTATTTATCTGTCTTGCACTATTATTTACTGTCCACTTTGGCCCCAGAGTAATGTCCTTTCATTCTGCTATATGTATGGTTTGAATGACAATAAACTTGAACTTGATTGATTTAAAAAAAAGCTAGTCTTAGAGCCAAGCTTTTCCAAGCGTTTCCTCCTGATTATAGTCTCTATGCTAAGCTAAGCTATTTTATTGCCTCCCACCAGCTCTAAATCCATACGGATTATCACAGACACAAACAACACACGAGAGGAGTTGACTGTCTCACATAACAGCAAGAAATATTAACTTATTCCTGATTGTAGATGAGAACTCAGGAGTTTACAGCAGAGTTAAGAGCGCTCTCTTGGGATACGAGTGACCATGCAGAAAATCACTAAGGATTTGGCCGTGGAGCAGGGGTACTGGGCACCAAAGTTTCAAAGGGATCCATATCCCTCTCCTCAGCTGGGGTAGACTGTGGAGAAGAGAGACAACATTACAGTTCTGCATTGATAAGTAGTTTTCTACCCTGTGACATCAGCAGGGGGAGACCCATCGTCTATTGCATTTGCTTTGAGGAATCTCTGTTTTTTTTTTCTCTAAAGCTTAATGTTTTATGTCATGAAAGTGTTAAACAATTCAATCAGCTGTTGTAGGTTTTGTAATGAAAACCTGTAGACTTTTGGCCCTTGATGTCACGTGTTTGGCTATTGTGTTAGATATAGTTAAAATAAAAAGACACTTGTCTAAGTCCTGCAATACTCAAGTGGTTCTTCACCACAAAGTATGAATACTTAATCATGCAAATAATCCTCTTTTCTAGCTTCCTCTTAACAAGATACGCGTCATTCTGGATTCTAAATGCATCCTTCACAGCACAATGATGCTAAAGTTTTCAGTCTTTTTTACAATCTGAGATCAAAAGATTTTTTTGGTTCGTCCATCAACACCAAATTAGTGATGGACCCTGGATTCATGTGGTATTTATATCCCCATATCCCCAGGTATTATATCTCATATGTGATTCTTGCTACACTACACATACTGTCTAGTATATCTTGCTGTTTCCTTTTATTTTCACCATATCCCACAGTTTAAAAAAGTTTATTTTTGTTTGACAGTAATTCCCATGTGAGTGAGTTAATAACCTTACCTCAGTTCTCTTTTTCTTGGCAGCTTTTTTCTAGAGATAAAATACAAGATGTTGATTGACAGTTTAGCACCAGAACAGATGAGAAGGTGAAAAATCCTTATCAACAGAAGTAGTGTCGTACCTTTCTTTTTGATGTTTCAAGCACCTGGTAAGCATCGGCATCCTTTGGTCTCTCAAGTTCCTACAGGGGAAAAAAAGACAATAATAAATACAATAAATAAATACCCCACAGTAGAGCCACAGTTAAACATAATTTGGTCATGAAATTGTGTAAGAGTCCTCCTTACCTGGTAAATTCCACCATTAGCATCCTGTTTGATTCAGTGAAAAATACAGAAAGTGAACTGAAATAAACTTGAAATGCACATATCCAAGTATACACACACATTTTATATCAGCCAATAACAGTCAACAAAGTCATAATGAGAAAATTAAGTGAGGTTGAAAAACATAAACACTTACCGGCACTTTAACAGCTTCAGATGGGGGGTAGGAAAACTAAACAGAACAAACACTTTATAAATGAACAGGTATGTTACTTCAGGTCTGTTTAATCTATCAATTGTTGACTAATTGTTTAGTCTATTAAGCCAATTAATTGATTAGTCAACATAAAATTAATAACCAATTAGTTTTATAATTGTTCAATTGATAAAAAAGTCATTTATTGAGCAAAAATGTGAAACATTTGCTGCTTTTTTTCAGTTTTATATTATTGTAAATTAAATGAATTTGGTCTTTGGACAGTTTGTCTGACAAAAAATATTTTATAGACTAAGCAAATAACCAAAAAAGCAAAGTTTTGTAAAAAAAAAAAGAGAGAGAAAAAAGAAGAAAATAATCATTAATCATTTTAATTAGGAGCTATACAACAATTTTTTTACTCTGTTTGATCAACAGACAAAAGACGTAAAGCTTGTTCATTTTCAATAATGTAAAAAAGAAGAAGAAATTTTCACATATTCACATCTGAGAAGTTGTAACCAAAAAAATGTCCTTTTAGTTGTTGAATGAAGAGTAAAACTAAATAATTAATCAACTAATCATTCCAATACAGATATCTTTGCGTTCCCTGAGGCCGGATGTGCTTGTGCTACAACTCACCTTTTCTCTAAAGAAGAAAACAGTGGCAGTGATGCAGTAAACCATCAGGATCGCATCCAGGAAATAGCAGATGACCAGGTCATTAAAAAAAGGCTCTGCAGGACAAACAGGGGAGAAAATTATTCTACTGCAAGCAGACGTGGGGGGTAACTAACCTCTGTACTTCAATACATTTTTGAGGTTCTTCAGTATTTCTGTTTTGTGAGACTTTTCCTCCACTACATACATTTCGGAGAGAAACCACAGATCTGACAGATGTAAATAGTGGTTTGCAGATTCCGATTTGATAAGGTAAGACTTTATGTCCATGTTACAGCCGCACAAGAGACAGGCAAAGACAGCAATGAATTACGCTACATAAATGAATTGTGCAAATATTTGTGTGAATATGTTTGTGCGAAATTGAGTTTAGTATTGCAACGCTGAACTGAAATCATTATTGAGGTACAGGTAGATAAGGTAGAATAGCCTCACTTGTTTTCAGTGTTGAAATATTTTTAATTTTGGAGATAACTTTATTCATTTGATTAAGTTCTTATATAAAAAAATACCTCTGCACGACTATTACAAATAAATTGCTCTCCCCTTGTTTCAGTTTATTGAGGAGTACGAGACAGGATTGTCCCTTACATCCAAACCTGTTCTCATTGGTCATAGAGCCCTTTTCACTTCAACAGATTCATGTAACAATATATCACTTTACACAGATGACACCTTGTTGTATGTCACCCAGCCTGGCATTAGCATTCCAGTTATCCTTAAATTGTAAATTAACCAATTCAGGCGTTCTCTGGATCAGCTGGACCAAAAGCAAATTGATGACTGCACGATTACAAGATTTTTTTTCGTTAAAACAATTTAACAAAATAACAATTTCCCTTTGAAGATTCTTTTGAATCCTTTACTAATTTCTTTTCTTTTATTGGGCAAAGTCAGTGCTGTGAAAATGATATTATTATATTATTTCTTCAGCTATTGCACCTCTTTTAGAGTCTGCCCCCATATATTTCTACATAAATCATCATTTAATCAGATGGACTCAGTCATCCTCTTGTTTCTCTGGAACCATAAGAGTCATAGAATTAAAAATAAAATTGGTGATATCTGAAGAAGAATTTTTTGGACCCAATATGTGCAGCCAATTTTGGAAAGGCCTCACCCTCTGTTATTGATATTTTTTTATGAATCACAAATATAGTATTATATTTATATGATGTTCTACAGTCTGTTAACCCTCCATCTATGATTATACACGTTAAGACGGGCTTTTTTTTTTGGTATGTAAGAATTAACAATCAAATGCAAAAAGACACAACAACAGCTTTTCTCCTAAAGCTTAATTACAACCAAAAACTCATTCTTATGTACTACAAGAAGAAGGAGGTCCCCACAGTCCACTTAGTGGCTTAATGAGTTGATCAATATCCAGGTTTTTGCTCAAGGACAGACTATCACAGTTTAATAAGATCTGACAGCCTCTTACTGATGATCCAAATCTCAACATTAATCTTCAATGACCACCTGAAAGAAGTCTTATTGGTTTTTTCCCACCAGTTTTATTTATTTGCTTGTTTTTCCCTTTTCACCAGAGCTGGTTAGGGGAGGTAAGAGTGTGTGTGTGTGTGGCAGCAGAGGGGCGAGGGTTGTATTTTTTGGCACAATAATCAGAAATACTGTTTTTTGAAAAAAATCTGGTTGAATGAAAAATAACTTTTAGGGGTTTTCTAAATTGATGCTTTAACTCTTCACATGTTACAGCAGCAAGAAACAGGCTGAGTGGAAACAGATAAACAACTGTATAAAGTAAACAAATAAAATAAACTTAGGTATATGTATAAATAAGGAATATAATACCCATAAAAAATATTCAACATAAGGAAAATATCACTGATGTTGGGTACAAATCAAGTTTTTGTTTGTGTATCTTTCATCCTGTAGTGAAAAATGATGTATCGCTATCTCAAACTTTGGAGGATTTCATTACTGATGCTTCAACTCTTTCGTTCACTTTGTTAATTTTCTTGTCAATACTTGTTTCTTTTTGCTTCGCTAAAACTGTGAATATAAACACTTTTACTTGTAAGATAGTTCAATATAAGACTCACATGTTACAGCAGCACAAGAGACACGCTATACAGATAATGTACTATTTGAATTATACAAATACAGTAAAACTAAACTAAATAACAAATTATGATAATTATATTTAATACATTATAATACCTCAGACTGTACCAATGAGTTGTACAAATACAGTATATATATCCAGAAAGAATGAGTCCGATGATGAAGAAACAAGTAGCTATATTGTATGTACTATACATTATATAAATATGGCTATATGTATAAGTATGAATAATAAATACTATAAAGATTGAAATATATGGAAATATATACAGAGATATTATATATAATATGTAATAGGTGTGCACTATATATAATATAATGCATGTTAAATAATGTCTGATATTTTTATAGTAATAGAAATAGAAAGAATATTGTGATAAGCTGTGTTATATACTATAAAATATAGTACATAAAGAATATAATAATGTTATATGTTATAATGTAATGTTTCATGGTGGAATATTTATGATTTGTTACAATACTGGATGTAAGAGGAGTTAAGTGTTTCACTTCTCTCTGCAGCTGTAAAAAGTAGGGCCTCAGCATATGTGTGTGTATGTGTGTGTGTGACTCTGTTGCACGACATACAGGATATCCACTCAGCAACATGGGATGGAAAATAACAACATACTGAGGCACATGAGAGAATTGAGCAAGTCCTCCTCAAACAGGAAATAAGAAACTATCTGCAGTTGAGGACTTTAAGCGTCTTCCTGTCAGCACGATAGGTTGCTCTGTGGTTTTGATGAGACTCATTTATCTCAATGTGCGGTTGGAAAAGAAGCCATGTTGTGAGAACGTAGCCGGTGGTGGTGATTCATTGGGGCTATAACTTCCTTCATCTCATCTTGATGATCTAAAGTTGCAACATTTCTCCTAAGTTATTTTTATACTTCAAAATTCTGCAATTAGTATTACTGAGCAGGGGAGAAAACTGAAGGTCCACTGTGCTGATGTTTCCCAAAAACTCTTCAGCTCACCTTTCATTTGTGCTTTATCTTGTTTTCATTTTTTTATACATAAATTGTTAATTTGTAGAAATTGTTCGGGTTGGTAACCCTTTTATAAAATATATAATATCTTTTATCTATTCGCTTTCATATTAAGAGTGAGTTGAGCTGAGAGTGGTATCAATCTTCTCATCTAACTTGCAGCAACAAAGTGATTAAGTGTATTTTCCAAAATGTCAAATGTTCCTTTACACATGGTACTAAGTAGCAGTCTGCCAGTGGGTGTGTTGATTTAAATGTATGCATTTTTAAATGTGTGCAGCCAAACTCTGTTCACAAATTTTTATTTTTTCATCCTAAAGTTTTAAATACACCAAAATGTCAGATTGAATTTTGGGGAAACGTGTGTATAATAATGCACAAGAAATCTAGAATATTTTCACATGCTGCAGCCATAAAAACCTGGGTTTGTATATTTCACTCAGTGTAAACATAATTACTTCACTAAAGAGCTGGAACAAGATAATACACAATCAATATATTGTCAGTCGTCAAACTTTAAAGCCACTTAACGGGGAAACTGTATGCTGAGGGGTTAGGGATGTTGTTTTCTTCAAGCTAACATGTAGCACATCGCCTGATCAATACTGAGTGATTATTGCTTACTTGGCCTGGTGTTTTGACATGTCTCAGTATATCGCAGGATAGAATATCATCTGTAAATAATTGAAGCAATCCTGCCGTTCAAAAGGTCAGGAGGTTATGAGCATGCAGCAGAGTAAGTAAATATTTGAATATGTTCTTCGCAGCAACCATCCTTCGTAGTGTGTTTTTCTGCTGCAGAAGATCTGACGTTTTATCTTCTTACTCTGGAAAACTAACAGTGAAAATTCACCATCAGTGTTTTCATACGCAGTATAGTGTCTGGAGGGAGATTATTTATTTATGCACATGCTTCCCTTCATCATGATGAATCTGACTGAAATACATGACAGGACTTGAAAGTGTTTTTGATCATTATGAATATTTTTTTTTTCACAAACCCCACTAACTACGACATGAAGCAGAAAACCTGGGAAACATCAAATGCACACAAACTTCTGCCGATGAAAACTCAAACGTCTCAAGTTAAACCCAAAGGAAAGAAAATTATTTTACATTTCATTCTTCATTGATACAGAGTAAGAAGAAAATGTACATTCTTATATTCTACGGTTATTATAATAACCAACGTGCCGCTGCTGTGTGGGAAGTTTCAGAGCTAAAAGGTTTTGTGCATTGAATTGATTAATAATTGACTATAATTTTCCATCACTGGTTCCTATGTTCCAAATATAGACAATCATCTTCATGATATTAGAATGGAAACTTTACAAAGTGGATGACTGAGCGGATGACTATTACAAAATCTCTTTCCTCTCTGCTATTTTGTTTTGCATAAATCAGCAAGGTGATTCACTCTTTCCTTTATTTAAATATCCAAAAAGTGAATAAAGAAAAAAGTAAAACTTCATTTTAAGGGTTGACTGCTCTCTCGACTGCCGATTATCTGAGCAGCGAGGGCCTGTGTTACGAAGGACAACAAACATTTCCGTAGGGATGTTAGAGTTTAGTTTTACTAAATAAATTCAGCATCATTCTTATAACACCTGCAGACTCCCTTCCAATACCAACCAGCTGATATACATTTCTTTTTCCATGTGTGCAAACATTTCAGGCCTTTTATCAAACTCAGTAAAGTGAATAAGATTAGAATCAAATAGCTGCTTTAGATCTGCATCGCTTACCTGAACAGGATACAGGCACCACGAGCCCAAACAGCACAAACACACCTGTCCTCAGTGTGTTCATGGCTCTCCCTCCTTGTTTCTTTCTCTCTCCGTCTGTAGAAACGTTCTTTCTTTCTTTACCTCCTGGTTGCTTTCGGTTGCCTCACTTTTATCTTTTTTTTCCACCCCACTCTGATCAGAGGAAGTGGCTGAACTGAGTAGCTGCCAATGGACTGAGACTTGGTTGTGTGTACTTCAAAGCATCGTACAAGCTTCAACACCCACAGTAACGCTCAGTGACTGTGTCATGTTCAGCTGCTTCGGATATTCTGTTTGATTGTGTAGCGAGAAGAATGCTTTATATGTACAAGCAGGACACCTTTTTAAAACAGACCTTCACCGTTATCCGACAGTGAAATAAAAGATGAGTAAACTTCTTCTAGTAAACTATTAAAATTTTAAAGGTGCAGTGTGTAGAATTTATGGGCATCTAGCTGAATGCATGTGGTGGAAAAGGAATATAATATTCATGAGTAGGTTTTAATTAGTGTATAATCACCTGAAAATAAGAAAAGTTGTGTTTTCGTTACCTTAGAATGAGCCCTTTATATCTACATAGGGAGCAGGTCCTCTTCCACGAGGCCCACCATGTTGCACCACCATGTTTCTAGAATAGCCCAGAACAGACAAACCAAACACTGGCCCTAGAGAGGCCCTTTCACGTTTTTCGTGAGTTTCGTGGCCACCGTGGGTTCTCCGACACACTTGGAAGAGGAGGGGGATTCAGTTGGTTGCAACCTCACCACTAGATGCCACTAAATCCTACACACGGATCCTTTAAGTGAACAATCAAAATTGACCGAATATAATATCATAAGCGGTATTCAATCAATTGTTTATATCACACTATAATGTGGTTGTAAGCATTTTTAAGGACATTTTAAGTGTTTCTACTTGAGTTCTTAACACATTTTAAACCTGCATGTGAAAGATTTTTTCATGTTTATCAACTATTAATATATTAAATATATGATTATACATGATTACAGCTATATTATACTTCATTATAAACTATTCATTAACTGGTTATTCACCAGCTTGGAGGCTTCACAGGAGAAGTTGGAGCTGTTGACAAATGCAATAATAAACATACATAATATGTCCTTGTATTGGCTTACAAATACATTACAGTGTGTTTTAAACTATTAAGTGCTATACTGCGTACAAATACTATATAAAGTAAAATGAAGTGTTACTGAAATGGTTTATTGTGCTGGATTTTCTTGAAAATCATAACATTTCTATGAAGCTCACGATATGTATTATAGTGTAAATTATGCTTTTATAGTGTATTATCTTTTAAGAAAGACAACAATGTCTTGCAAAGGAAAATACAAGTAATCCTAATTAAGGTGAATTTTGTTTCTTTAAGCATAAACCAGTCAACATTCTTTTCTGAGGTACTTAAGGGACCAAACAAACTTTAAAATGTAGCAGTTTATGTCACTTACATGTATCTAAAAATATGCCAAACAGATTAAAGTTATCAAGCAGAGAGTAAAAATCTGATTGTACAGATTATGGTGTGCAAACTGTGTCTTTCAGTTTAACAATCAAAGGGAGAAATGTGGATAGTCGATCAGAAGGCTGCAGAAAAATTGATTTGACATTTGGAGCCAGTAAAAGCCTGTTTAAGTGACTGCATGTTAAAAAGGTCAAAAGATAAGTTGCCCTTATGATACTTAAATGTTCGTGTTTGTCTGTGTAGAGGAAGGGGTTACACACACGAGACCTCTGCATCTTTCCAAAGTGTTGCATAATCACACTGATCTGTGACACTAAAGGAAACTTGCAGGCAGAGAAGTGGTCGGTTGAAGTAGCACAGAGAGGAGACTCAATTTTAACAACTGTGTGTGAAATGTTCAGGGACTTCTGACTGAGGCGTGACCTTACAGGACCTTTAATTACATGCTTACGTTCTCTGGACCCTGTTAGTTAGTTAATAGATTGTGCTGTGAGCTGCATGTAGTTTTGTTGCTGTTTGGAGAAACTGTTTGGAGAAACACAAAGAAGGAATTTAATACTAAAAAGACTGTAACTTTGGAGGGCAACTAATAGATAAACAATGATATTGAGATCTAATACATTTGAATTTACACTTGTATTTTATCTAAAATACCCTGAAATAACATACAACTGATCTTAGTGTATTAAAAAGAACAGTATTTCTCTCTGAAGTGAAGTGGGGTAGGTGTGTGAAGTGACATAATATTTATTTACTGAAGTTAAAGTATAAATAAGTCTGTATGTATGCACACAAATACAGAAGCTGAATAGAGAAAAGATAAGAATAAAGTGCAGATTATATGTACTTTCAACATCCCTATAGCCATGAGAGTCTGTCTGACATTCTTCTCCCAGCGAGATGTTTTTGGGCATCCCTTTATGGAGAATTGAACTGGCATAAATATATATGGTTAACTGGTGATATTGTGTTAATAATAAGGTAATTATAGTTTGTTTTAGGATTTTGGAGAAGTTTAGACTGGAGATTGAATATTCTTGTGAACTCTGTGGATTAGAAAGAGAAAATATTTGCCATTTGTTTTGTCATTTTATTTACACAAAACTATTCTGGATGGACACTGAACATTTTATGAGGAGGACACGAGTGAATGATCACAGGATGACGACGTTTATCTTTGTTTAGATGGACAAAGATTTTATTTTTTTCATGCAGTTGGTTTTATAAATGGGGAAATTTCACATAAATAAAAAGAAATGGATTAAGGGTTCAAGGACAGAGGATGTTATATTGCTGTACGGATTGTAAATCCCCTTGAGGCAAATTTATGATTTGTGATATTGGGCTATACAAATAGAAATTGACTTGATTTGACTTGACAGTCTCCAAACCAAACTTCAGACACTTTTGTCAAGAACCATCTGAACATGGCACCGCAATTAAATACGGTAAAAACAAGAAGGCAATCAAAGCTTATAGCCATGTTTTTGCACATAGTGTATTTTTTTAACTTTTTTATTTTTACATGGAAAAATGTACAGTACTGTGCAAGTTTTAGGCACTAAAAGTAAAGTGAAAAATAATGCCACAAATAGCTTTTATTTATCAATTAACTTCATACAAAGTTCAGTAAACAGAAGAAACCGAAATGAAATCAATATTTGTTGTGACCACACTTTGCCTTTAAAACAGCAGCAGGTCTCCTCGGTGCACATGCACACAGTTTTTTGAGTTCATTGGCAGGTCGGTTGTTCCTGCATCTTAGAGAAGTTGACACAATTCTTCAGTGGATTTAGGCAACTCAGTTACTTCTGTCTCTTCATGAAATCCCACACAGATTCCATGTTGTTGAGATCAGGACTCTGTGGTGGCCAAACCATCTGTTGCAGGACTCCTTGTTCTTTGTGTCACTAGTTCTTTATTACTCTGGCTGAATGATTTGGGTCATTGTCATGCTGCTGAATTAATATGGGACCGATCAGATGCCTCCCTGATAGTATTGCATAATGGATAAGAATCTAAATGTTTGCACAGTACTATATCAGCTGTCTATATCCCTGGTATAATCACTTTTGTTTGCACGTATGTTGTATGTACATTATGGTTCTGTTAATTAAGTATATGAAATAAAAGATACCCACTTAATTTGACTAAGTCTCATATTATCTTTGTTTGAACTTCTGAATGCATTTTTGCACAGATGGTGGACTGGACTTTGTTCCCTCTTTCTCACATTGAAGTTAGGTCAGGTAAAGGCCAGTAAGGACAGGAGGAATAATGACATTGACCAATAACTAAACATACATATGTGCATATCAGTACTGCAGTGGTGGAAAGTAACTAAGTACATTTACTCAAGTACTGTGCTCAAGTACAATTTTGAGGTACTTGTACTTTACTTGAGTATTTCCATTTGAAGCTACTTTATACTTCCACTCTACTACATTTCAGAGGGAAATACTGTACTTTCTACTCCACTACAATTTTTGACAGCTTTAGTTATTTTTCAGATGATGATTTGACACAATGACAAGCTTTTAAAATACAACAAATTGTTAAAAATGAGACCAGTGGTTTCCAACCTTTTTGGCTTTTGACGTCTCACTAAAAGCAGTGTGTCGTCGGGGTCACATTTCAGATGTCTATGAGTTGTTGACAGCTCCATCAAATAGTGATTTATCCCTCTGAACTTCTCACATGTTTTCATTTCAATAAATGTGCAAATGATCCAACATTTCACCAAAAATCAAAGATTAGAGAAACAGTCCAAAAACTGAAAACAGATCTGTGTATCAGAACTTTGTTTTTTCTTCCTTCCTCTCCCATGAATCATCTCACGACCCCTCAAATTTATCTTGTGACCTTTTGGAGGGGCCCAACCCCTAGATTGGGAACCACTGAACTAAACTAGCTAACTGTATATAAAGTAGTTGAAACTAGCTCCACCTCCAGCAGCTACAACAGTAACATGCTGTTTACACATTGATGCTTCAGTATTAATAATCTAATGATGTCATATACAATAATAAATCAGTCAGAGGGACCAAATCACTACTTTTACTGCAATACTTTAGGTACATTTTGTTGCTAATACTTATGTACTTTTGATTAAGTAGGATTTTTCATGCAGGACCTTTACTTGTAATGGAGTATTTTTACATTACTGTATTGGTACTTTTACTTATATAAAGGATGTGAATACTTCTTCCACCACTGCAGCATTGCTCGGTAAAATGTGAACTTTAAGCAGCTCTCCGTCACGTGACTCTCTGGGTGTTTCTTAAAGCGTCTGTCACGTGATCCAGATGTCAGCGTTTGCAGTGGTGGCGATGATAAAGCGTTTCAGCCAAGAAACATTCACCTCACAGTTGGCATACATAGACAGAAGAAGTTAACCACAGACGTCAGTAGCTAGATTTCGTTACGAAGAACAGCGTTTTGTCGCGTCGCTGCATCAGTGCGCTCGACTCTTATTGTTCTCCAGACTGTTGTTGTTGTGACGCTAACGTTAGCATAGCACAGCCTAGCTTCGCTCCGTCCTGTCTGCGGTTGTGTTGCTGTGATTTTCGACCTGACCAACACTGAAACCACCGGAGAGAAAACCAGAGAAACATGACGCAGATCGGCGGTGTCCAGTCACGATGCCTGACAGTAACGTTACACTTGATTTTAGGTAAGTATTAGTTTGGCTAATCGGACAATAAGTTAACGGCTACCTCGCGACGTAAACAGTTAACGTAACGTTACCAACTCCGAAGGTCACAGATAACCTGACAGTAGAAAAACAACACTGTTACCTAAGCAGTGGTGGGAGATACACAGCAATGTAAAAATACTCCATTACAAGCAGAAGTCCTGCATGAAAAATCCTAACGTTACTTAAGTAAATGTATATAAGTATTGACAGCAAAATGTACTTAAAGTATTGCTGTAAAACTAGTGGTTTTTGCTCTCTGATTGATATATTATTATATATGGCCTCATTAGAGCATTAACACTGAAGCATTAGTGCAGCATGTAACTGGTTACACTGGTTACACTGGTTTCATCTTTAACAATGTGTAAAAACTGATGAGATAGAGAGTGGTCACAATCGATCAGCAGGGGCCGACTATTTCCGGTCTGTTCATCTCTAGTATGGGTTAAGCTCCAAAAATTTTGGATCCTACAATTCCCATAATTCACCTCCTAAATGCCCACTTCTTTCTAAGCTCACACCTCCAGTTTTCAACGCATGCTTACTGTTCGAAATGTGTATGAAGCCCAAACTAAGATAACTCATGATGACATTATCAGAGTTTAATCACTGGAAAGATAACAGGCTGAGTAGTTCTCTTCAGGACGAGAAAACTGTTCCTCCTGTGTAAAATCCTCTTGTGAACTGTACTGCAGTATTTTCAATTTATGCTACTTCTGCCCCACTATATTTAGGCTATCTGACATCTGTACTTACTATGATATCCTGATCCTGTTTTGATAACAGGTCAGCTGGTATTCTTTTTCTTTTTTTTTCTTTTACAGGAACTAGAACATAAACAAACGTTTTTGATAAGCATCCCCTAAATGTATCAAATAATTGTGACCAATACATGGAGTGAAAGAGACATTTTATAGTTGAAAAATGAACTTGTGAGTGCTCTCTGGTGGACAAACTTTGTAATGGAGACGCTGTTTCTGATGGACCTCAAACACAAATATTGTGTATTTGACAGTTCTGTACTGCAAAATGTAACTTTAACTCAACCACTGTATTGTATATTCCAATATTATGTGCTTGTAATGAGGTAATATTGACAGATTTTTACATTTTATATCTTAAGTGCATCAATAATGATGATCCAATAATATAAATTACTTTATATAATAATAATATAACGGTGTGAAAAGTGCCATTTTTCTACCTAATGAATACTTTGAGTTGGAGAATCAAAGGCAGACGATACATCTGTAAATCTGCAAGTAACATTTGTATTGCATGACTTTTAGATGTAAAGTTTCTGAAGCATTGAGGGTTCCTGATGCACTCTGTTGGAAACAGGTTAATTGCTGGAAGCTTCATATCAAACAGTGTATGTATATTGCCATCTGCTGGTAAAATAAATTGCACTGATGTATTCTACGTTAGACATGAAGCCACACCTATAATAGTGTGGTACATATCACACACAGGATCATTTGTTCAGTCCTCCCACTGTGACCCAGGTGGCTCTCATTTTCCACTGCTTACGGATAATATTGCTTGTCTTGATAGGAAATATTGGACTTAAAACTAAACAAAAGTCATCCAAAAGACTTGCTATGAAGATAACAGGCTGGATTTTGTCTTTGACCTTAAGTCAGTAGCTTTGTCCAAATCGATTTTTACAGAATATAGTGTAGAGAGAATATAGAGTGTAAGTGTAGGGTACATATAATGTGTGTTTTATATACTGTTGCAGCAACCAAATCTACTCCTATTACAATAACTTTTCTTGTGCAGTCACAAATGACTGAGGCTCCTAAACTACACCACTGTACAACCCACTAAGTGCGTGTGAGATTCAGTGACTTCAGGGTAGAAACGCCCTGAACGAATAGTGGTTTAGACCAGTTCAAGCCACTCGCTGGTACACTGACAGGAAAGCTGTAAGCTGTGTCTATCAACATCAGTGACATCATTTTCACAGATCTGACTCAAGCACCGATACTGTGGTTTAAAAGTCACTACAGGCCTCTGAGCTCTCGTATCACTTCATTACCTCTTGTAAGAGAGTATTTTGACATTATGTGGTCGTCAATTAGAAGGTGTAATTACTTTTCTTTCACCACAGATGAAGTGGTGCCGTCTTAACATGTGTACATATAAACCAAGCGCACCACGTAGGCAACAACCAAGTGGGAAATATGAAAGTTAAATTCATATGTTGCCTTCTTTATTATCCAGTTAATGATTATTTGACAGTTTTCGTGGATAAGTCATACATTGGTTTAATAAAATGTTTACATTGCAATAGGACTATCCCACATATCATAACCCATCATGGTGTAAGACACACTGTGTCAACTCAGAACTTTAATTTTGCCACTTTGAGCTGCTCCGAAACAGACCGCCCTGTGTGTCGAGTCTGGAAGTGGCAATGTTCGTATTTTCTGGTGATGCCTTTAACAGTCAGGGACCAAATACCTGTTTGAGTGTTTATCTCGCAGCCAAAAAACCAGGAAGTCTGATGCCTTTAACTGGGCCAAGCGTGAAAGGCGCAGGTATGTCTAAGTTTTGGAACCGAAAAAACAACGCTCAGATAAACACAGCAAATTTTACTCACCTGAATTTAGTACAGAGGAAGGCCCAGTTTGTTTTGATTAACAGATACAGACTCTGATTATCAGATAAACACTGCTGGACAGAAATGGGGAAGTATATGCAAAAATAGCTTGTGAAAAGACATTACTATAATTAGACATTATTTAATAACACTTTGGGTCTTTGTAGTGCTTGACTCCTAACTGAATACCTCTTGCAGCTGCTGCCCTGCACCAGAGTTTTGCGACTGTTGCCCCACCAGCGACTGCTCCACCACACAAGGACCCCGGCAGACCTGACAGGGGAAACTACAAGGTCACCAGCAGCAACGGCACAGTCTGTTTACTGGCATCCATGGGCCTTCAGCTCAACATCACCTACAGCTCTGCTTCCCTGAATAAGGTGACTATAAATACAAACACTCAGCGGTCGTCTGAATACTTTGACATGTCTGAAATACTAAATGTGACATCATTCATGTACAGACTGTGCAGGATGTTGTGAACCTTCAGCCCAATGTGACAAAGAGCTCTGGTTCATGTGCCCCAGACGCTGCCTCTCTGCGCCTCACCACAGATGCAGAGAAAACCAACCTCACCTTTTTCTTCACTCTGGTAAGAGCTCTGCCGTCACTCTTACGTAATTCCAAACCTTGTGCATAAAAAAAAGGATCATAGTTTTCATCCACTTGCCAACTTGCAGGCGGTTTTATTTTCATCTAGTACTTTCTGAAACAACCACTAGATGGCAGCTGGAGTTTTAAAGTAAACTGGTTCATTTGCTTGACTGCAGTGTTACTGACTTTTCCTCCAGAATACTACATCCAACAAGTACCACTTGAATGAAGTGTCTCTGTCAGCAGTTTTGCCAGACGTGAAAGGTAAGAAAATTCTTCCTCCCAGTATTGCATGCTAGTGTATCTATCAATCTATGCTGTGATCTTAATCCACTGCTCAGTTTTTCTGGCTCAAAATGAGGGAAAGGTGGCACCACAACTGTAACATAAACAAAAAACATCTAAACATGCACCAGATCCTAAACCAATATGTTAGAGAACATATATCATACTATAATTGACGGTAATTTGGTGTTAAAATATTTTTTATGTATACACCGAAGGTTGTCAAACAGTGAATGTTATTTTTACAGACCCTCATATCTTTATCTTAAACACACATTTTCACACCTTGATGCATTAAATCTACACTGAAATGCCTGAAAAAATATATATAATAAAAATAAATGAATATATAACACCCGTCTAATATGACGTAATCAAACACAGCAGCTGTGGAAAACTGCTGATAATATAGAATATGTATTATATATTTAAATGAAATCCTTAACATCTGATTGGATCTCATAAGTGAATTTAAATTAGACCTCAGTGGTTAAGTGCTGTTTTGTGTGACGAGCGGGGTTAACAAGTTGACCCTAAATCACATTTGATTGAATACATTTATGTATAGCCCCTGAGGGCGGGATGAGATGAAGAGAAAAGATGGATTTTGAGATAAAACACTAAAAAAATGACATTTTGACAAACACCAAGAGATAACTAAACAATTAACAGGGGCACTGAAACAGAACTTGGACAATGTATTTTCACTTCACTGTCTTTATCAATCAATCATTTACTTTATTTGTCCTCAAGGGACAATTGATTTTTCAGCAGTGCAACAGGATAAAAGATTAGATAGAAGCACATGAACACAACATGTAAACATAAACACATCAATAGATACAAAAGAAAGCGGAGTACAGAAATCAAAATAATTTAAAACCAACAGTTTCAGTATAAATAATGTAAAATTATTCTGCTGAGTAGGTTTTATCACATTAAATACCAGAAACCTCTGTCTTGTCTTTTGATTCCTCATTCTGTCCTCTGTCACAGAGCCCTTCTCAGCCCATAATGGCAGTCTGGACTACCTGCGAGGCACCCTGGGCTACTCATACATGTGCCGCGAGGAACAAACTCTTGATGTAGCTCAAGATTTGTCCATCAACACCTTCCAGGTGCAGGTGCAGCCCTTCGGCCTCACTGGAGATCAGTTCGGAGCAGGTAGACACATTCTGCCATTAAAAAGAGATGATTTTCTTATTCTCAAGTAGAATATGATGAAATGAATCCGCTGCTTCTCTGATCTAATTTGTCCTCTCTTTTCTCTCTCAGCTGAGGAGTGTCAGCTGGATGAAGACGACATGTTGATCCCCATCATAGTTGGAGCAGCTTTAGCTGGTCTCGTCCTCATCGTGCTCCTGGCCTACCTCATTGGCAGGAAGAGGAGCCATGCGGGCTACCAGACCATCTGAGGTGGCGTGTCTCTCACACGTCCCCAGAGGCCAGAGTGCGCTATCCCACCCTTGCAATTAACCACTGTTTTACAAGACTTAACACTCTACATTGTCCTCCTCCATCCCTCAACTCCCTGCCTCTCTCTCTGTGTGTGTGCTTCTACTCTGCCCTCATCGGTAACACTAGTCATTATCACTTTGTGGAGTTGGTTGGAGGTTGATATGCGCTTTCTGAACTGACTTGCTCTTTCCATAAAAAAGGGACTTTGTTAGAGGATTGTAATGAAGAAAAACTCTTAACCGGTACCATGTATAGAAGAGGATGGATCAAAGGGTCCATGAGAGTCCTCAAATTGTATTGTACTATTTATGATTTTTGTGAAAAATGAATTTTGAGGGATTGTGGGATTTGAGGGAATTGCTACTGTAGCTTTTCTTATTGTTTATCTGTTTCCGGATAACCATTTTAGTGGTATCAACATTAAGGAGGTTTGTTACTATAAAGGGAAAATTACTGGCTGCTTAACGTCACACAGCAAAGGTCTGACATTTTATCCTGCAACTCTACATTTAGCTCAAGTAAACGTATTCTAGAGAACATACTGTACCACAGTTAACAAACACTAACCTGTTCTTTATGAGGAGGAGGATTTCCCAAAACTATTCCTTCAGGGGATAGTAGCCACTCCTTTTGGATTCTGCTGTTACAATATACACACATACACCAGGGATTGCTTAATCGGTCTATAAAAATAGCACATTTGGCTTAAGCTCAGGACATCACTGTAGAAACATAATAATGTTGATTCGTTATATTCCACTGGGTGGTTATGTTTGTTTGTTTTTGTGTCCCTGAAAATGGGCTTACGTGGGATTTTGGTTGCTGTAGTGAAAGAAGTTGCACTAGAGTCCTTGGAAACAGCCCCTGGTAATGATTAAAAATGGCCAAAACGCTCTGGTCAGTGTTCATCAGTGCCTTCCCAGCTGTAACAGAGATGGGATTAAAGTAAAGCCAATAACCACAGAGGTACTCACTCACTCACTCACTCACTGACACTGTGTGCTGCCATGTTTGGGACATTTTCTCTGTGTCTCACATAGCCTTCATGTACAGAACTATTATTACCATAAATATGCATTGTTTGATGTAATAGGAGAAAGTACAGATATTTATGTTTTTTATGTTTTTCCTCCCCTCCCTCATCTAAATACCCATGTAGTGATTTAATGTGGTTTTAATGGATCGTTTGAAATGTTTTCTAAAGGCGTCACAGGTCAATAAAAGTGAATGAAAGAGGCTGTTTGTCTTTTTGTTTTGCCTTTAGTCAGTTCCATCAGTCAAACCTGTTCCTGGACGGCCCTGTTTGTTTGGACTCATTGGAAGTGGACGTACTGTATTTGAGAGGAACTGTAATACTGAACATTGGAAATGTATTAAATTAATTCAAAGACATTTTGACATGTCCCAGTAGGAAAAACACAGGTGTAAATAATAATAATGACAGCTGAAATCATTTAGCTGCTTCAGTTTCAGGTATAGTGCCTTCTGGCTCACTGTTCCACTGTTATGACTTACTGGGTGAAATGGGCCTATACACATTGTTTCCATATAACAAAGGCTAAATTACAACAGCATTGTGTAAAGAGTCAGAATAAATGATTATTGATTCTTTATTAGTTAACCCACAGTTTTAGTCTGAGGTTTAGATAATTTAGATTAATTAATTAATTAATTTAATTTCAGTAGTTTTTAGTCTTGCAGGTTTTCTGCCAACAGGACTCAGAACCACAGTGTGTTGGTAATGTATAGTTTTATCATGTTTGGCATACACACAGCTAAAACAAAAAAAGTACAGTTCTTGGTCCATTCTCATTTTTTTTTTTCAAGCAGTTCAGCCTGTGCATGCAGGGTGGGGGAAGGTGTTTGACAAACATGGTGGTCGACTGTTACACCAGTCCTGAGGCACATGGGGCCTTTTACAAGAAGCATGTGGAGCACTGAGTTATCTGAATAAAACCAAGTGTATTTACTTTAGTTTAGGTTTTGAATTTGAGGTGATTCTAGGTTTTACTCAGCAAAGGAAAGCAAATACCTGCCTCTGGAACACACCCCTGATTCTTCATTGCTTTTTTGCAACTGGGATCTGAATGAGCATTTTGTTTGAAAGAGTTTGATTTTCTTGCGACTGAAACATTATTTACACACATACAGTCCATGTCTCTGAATCCACAGCAACAGGAAGTTTCTGGCCTCAGCATACTGAATTAACTGTTGTTGAAGACTATCATGTAACACTGAAATGACTTCTTCTTGCCTTTCTTTGGCTTAATGTTAACAAGAAAGAGTTCAACACCAGGATCTGTAAATTAAGACAGCAGTTGCCAAACCAAATTTAAAACATCTTATTTTTAATTCATCAAGAGAAATGGACAGTTAGTGCACGAGAGATTAACTCCCCTTTTCCACTGGACACTTGACAGTTTTCACAGAAGTAAGATTCTCACAACTATTGTTTTCCACTGTGACAAAGCAAATGCTAAGGGTAATAAACATGACAGATTTAAAATACAAGGTGACAGGTGTGATGATCTTGAAGTATCTATAGCAGCAAAAATATTCTGAGGAACGAAAAGACCCTCAGAAAAAGACAAGGTTCAAAAACACTGGCATCAATTGAGAAGCTTCAGCATGTATTTCAGACATTCAGTGTAAAATAGCTTGCTTATCATAGGAGTAGGGCTGGGCAATAAGGACAAAACAATGAAATACCAATATTTTTGACCAAATACCTCGATACAGATAGTGCAACAGTAATGTAGGGATGACTATTGGTGCTTTAACAAAATATTTACACAATGAGATTTTTGATAATCATCAGTAATGTGGACGTAATGACTAAGTGTGTAAAGGCAAATAATAGAACAACTAGAACAGTCTGGAAAATGCACAAAATTACATCATTTTACTAAAATGCAGTCTTTAAAACCAGGAAAAGACAACATTTATGTCATATCACGATATTATGATATCCAAAATTTAAGACGATATCTAGTCTCATAGCACGATATAGATATAATATCAATGTATTGCCCAGCCCTACACAGGAATATACGGTTGCTGATAGTAGTGTTAATGACTGAAAGCCATTACAGTCCAGTGGAGAAACGGTGGATCCAAAACTTCACAGCTGTCTAGATTCCTCCTCCTGGATTCGTTGTCTGAATTTGTCTCTCAGTTTATCAATAGTTGCCATAGACAGACTGCCAGGTTCTGCAAAGATTTTCTGCAAAAACAGAATTAAAGTAAACATCACTGAACTGACCAAAGTTTATGATTATTCTTTTAAAGAGGCATGCACATAAAAGCTGTGTTTACATGGAGCCATTTATTCCATTCATACTCCACAAACCATAATTAATGATCAATTGATCGATTAATGATTAACAATTAACGAACCTTGAAAGACATTCCAGGGAGTGGTTAAATGTTTCATAATCCATGAAAAGGATGAAGATGAGTCATGACACCACCTTTTCTGAGTAGTACATCTATTCTCTGTGTGAGCTAACCCAGATGAGCTAAGTCAAAGATGTTTCTCAGGAAAGATGCACCACTCTCTCCCTTGTTAGTTTGCATTTTCTACCAGTTTTCATAGTAGTGAATCTTTCCTCATCTTGAAAAATGTGATGTTTGGTAGTGTTAGATAAATTAGTACTTAGTACTAGAATGTTCTGATAATAATGTTGCTTTAGTATAAAAACACAGAGTAGTGTAAACCAATAATACAATTATGTACCTGCATGAAGGCGTGGCAGTCCAGAGTGAAAGCTCCACAGGTGATCTGTTTGAAACACTCACACACATCGGGCAAAGAACGAGCTCTCAGGATCTCAGGCTGGTGGTGAAGGATGAGAGTCAGCGCCACACGGAAAAGCACCTTGGAGCCTTCATAGAAAAGACAGTCCCAGACCCGCAGAACCGTCTGCAAGTACAGGAAGCAGGACAGAGGTCTGTAAAATAACGCACTTCGACATCTCCATGAATTCCTGATTTGTCTATAATGCAAATTTTCACCTCAATTGGGAGTATGTCAATGAAGAGGCAGATGAACCAGCGTGACACCAAAAGGGTCCATATGCCAGGATACTGGTCCATGAGCTGGCCTACTGCAGGTGCTTTAGTCTTCACCAAGTCCCCAAGAACCTCCTGGTCGGTCTTCAGCCCCATCATGGCCGGGCTGTAATAGTCTACAATAACGTGCATTTATAGTAGAGGAGTTCATGTTTGTCGGTCTAAACTCTTTTGTCTCAGATCAGATCAAAGTCTCAGATTTTTTATCTTTTTTAATCAGTCTTGAATTTCTTGTGTGAATTATTGGTTCATGTGGAGTGCCACAAGGCTCCAACCTTGGTCCACTACTACTCAGCTTTTTATATTACAACGGCACTAATGGGATGCACTGCTATGCTGTTGACACACAACTTTATATAGTGATTACTTCAGAAATATTTTAGCTTTGCTCATTACTTTACAAATCAGTTAATGACATCAGGGTTAGGATGCTCCTAGTGAGCCATGATAAAACAGAGGCAGATTAAGGAAGCAAAGAGACAAACAGGTTATTACACAACATGCAAATTAATTTGAATATTATTACGAATGTGACTTTATAGCTACATATATGGGAAATAGTTGCATCATCTTGTCTTTCTTTCACATATAAACAAGAAAATGTGCAGGTCTTTGTTGCAGATAGGTGTAATTTCTGTACTGTGTTGCTTTTAGTTCTGCCCAAACATTTATACTAGTCTAAAAGTCTGTACTTGTGTAAGATGCTGCTGCTGCTGCTTTAACTGCAGCTAAGCAAAGAGCTCACTGTTTTAAGGTACCTACACTTCTTCCAACTAATTTAATTCGATGTAATTAATTTTTCAAATTATAAGGCTGCCAAATTATGTCCCTGGTAGAGCCTACACATCCAGACTTTCTGCTTCTTGTCTATAACATCTCTATGAGGACTGCTACATATAGGGCCACAACTAACAATTATTTTCATTATTGATTAATCTGCAGATTATTTTCTCTATTCTAAAGCCCAATATGACATCCTCAAATGTCTTGTTTTGTTCCAACCAACAGTCCACAACCCAAAAATATTAAATTTATTATCATAGAGGACTAAAAGTAACCAGAAAATATCCATATCTGAGAAACTGGAACCAGGTAATTTTGTAAAATTTTCTTTAAAAAGTGATGAATCGATTATCAAAATAGTTTGAGGCTAATGTTCTGTGGATCGACAAATCTATTAATCGTTGCAGCTCTAGCTACATCAACTGAGTATATTACTTATTTTAATATGTTTATGCTTTTTAATATCATGTGTTTGATTCATTCTTTATATTCCCTCTCTTGTATTTTTACTGGTAAACATTCACTTAATGTAAAGCACATTGCATGAACTGTGCTACAATAATTGTGTGTACGTGCACTGTGTCTTAATAAAAAAAGGTCTACCTGGGAGTATCCTGTCCAACAGTGCATCCATGAGCCAGAAGGATTTCTCTTCATCTTTAGTGATGATGATGAGGTAGCCTGCGATAAAGTTCATGCCCTGAAATAAACAGAGACAGCGATGATCTAACTGTGTGTGAGTCCACTGGCATGGGTCACTGACTTTACAGACGAAAGCACATGCAGCCAAATATATGACTATGAATTTCTGCTCGACACAAGAACATATTTCCAGGTGGTAAATATTGATTTTGTCATTAATATATTGTGATAAATATATACTTGAATGTCTGGTGAATACAGCTACTTATGTACCTGTCAATTATACCTGTATATACCCGTCTCCTCGGCTGTTATTTGGTATAAAGTGTGATTTCTCAGGTTGCATCTCCAGCCAAAGGCTGTGTGACTGTACAATATAACTAAATTAATTAAATTCACTGTTACCTGGTGGCTTTCATTTATTAGTAAATGTTGTGTTTGTGGAAAATCCCACACATGTATTTGAATAAGAAGGAAGTAGCTGATCCTGTTCTTTAGGTAAACAGATGTTCTGTTGAGTGTGAGGAGAGTCTGACGTCTTTTTCTTCACCTGACAATACCCCACTGCCTTATTATGGTGTCCGTAGGCCAGCAGCACATTGAACAGAGCTCTCTGCAGGCCCGGCTCTGCCTTGCTCTGGAAGAGGATGTTGTCAGGAAAGGTCCTATGCATGTCTGTCAAAAGAATTAGAAGAATTGTAGTATGGTATGGACCTATGTGTTGATACAAGTTGTGTGGTTTAATGAAAAGGAAACCTGTGTGGATGGTTTCCTTCAGCTTGGTGTCATGCTCCATGGCCAGCAGGGACTCGTAGTATCCCGGGTTGCTCTCCAGGTGTTCCTGGGCACCACTTGCTGCCATCCAGACTCTGGCGCGGTGCTCATTGGGCACACCTTTACGCACATACCTCTTCACTTCCAAAACAGATTTTTATAAAATAACGTCAATTCAACTGCAGAGCACTTGAAGACATGAAAGCAAAACAGTGTGTGTTTGTTGTTTCTTGTACCTGTCAAGTTCTTCTCAACATGGGGTTTCCCTTGAAGAAGTTTGGACCATCTCATGGATCTTCTGTTGAGGACAGCTACGTACTCATTCATCATTTCCTTGTAGGATTCAAAATCGTCATGTCTCGTGAAGCCATAGGGGTCAATCCTGCTGGGGGTGAATCCAATGCCATGTACAACTCAATGACACTGAACACTGTGATGAAAGGACTGACAGCAGGGTGAAAGGGTGGAAACCCTTCTTTCTCTTTCCTATTCCCTGATGACAGACACTACAACAGCCTCCACTGGGTAGGGTTTCTGTAGCTGGGAGATCAAATGCCCTGGCTGGGTGACTAGTAAATTTTAAATTACTTTCAAGAGGGACTAGAGGCAAGGAGCAAAATTCAAACTCCTTCGACAAACAACACTTTGCTATGATATTTCACTGAGCCCGGTAAATAAGAGATTAAGGACTTGATGAGGAAAGAAGCTGATGTAAATAACAACTAGCAGGTAGGAAAATGACAATACATCTAACCATGTAACAGCTCTCGTTTTGTAAGCATTACAGTGTTAAAAAAAACAACTTGATGCTGTGAAATCTAATACAAACTTGATGAAAATGCAGTCTGAGAGAACACATATCAACACGAGGCTTACCTGTCACTGCTGTTATTACATGAAGCATTTCCTTTTATTTCCCCCTCCATTGCGCACAAAGTACTGCAGGTACAGTAGTCCACCACAGCTATAAAAACCCTGTACTGCTGAAGTTATTTCATTTTTATTCCTTGTAAAAGAGCTGGCTGCTGTCAAGTTAAATAACAAAGCGGTCAGAGTTTCAAACGTCTCACCTTACATGAGAGCATTTACTGAGGGGAGGGGCTAGGTTAAGAAGCACCCAGGTGCATCCACGGGTATGAGCTTTATTTGCTTGAAAAACAGTTGGAGGAAGAGGGACAGTAATGTTTACTTGTATACACAGTATGTGATGATGACGTTGTGGTGGAGCTGACTGTGGCAGCAGTAGTAGTAGTAATGGTGATAATAGTATTAGCAACAGTAATTTCATACATTTTTAAAATCCATCTTAGAAATACTGAGTTCATGAATCTGACTTCTCCCACTGCAAAAATCTAAATTTCCAGAGACAATACAGAAAATATGACCGCAGTGTCCTCAATTGTGGCTACGGCCCTGTTCTTGGCTTGTCTTCTTGGTGGTTGAAGATTAAAAATCTTCTGTTTGGAGTAATACATTTTGTCTGACATGTCCTTTAAGTTCCCCCTCAAAAATGGGTTTTTCCTCTTGTTCCTATAGTTGGATGTTTGAGCTTCACTGTGCAGAATGATGTATATGCAGAGTTTGACACTAGAAGACTGTTTTCACATTCATCTGCTGGAAGTGGAAAGTTTCTCAGTGCTCATTGAAAATCTGATTTTTAGGGGCAAGCCAATGAACATGATTTGTGACATCACAACTAGTTTGGAGGCTAATCGTGGTCTAATATTAAACTTATTGATATGTTTCACATATGTTATGTGGAAACTTGGAGCCTCCAGTGCACAAACACTGAAAATGGACTTTACAATGAAGTAGGAGACATCTTGTGTCCAACAGTTAAACTTCTGAGATGAAATATATTTGCATATTCACAGATTCTGGAGTTGATGTCATTTTAGGGATATTTACGAGGTAATTTTACTTTTTTGTGGAAAAAACATATTAGGGACACATTATTGTTCCAAGCAGAGTATTTTATGTCTTTAATTCATATCTGGAGGAGATCTGTAAAATGGCATCTTCTCTTTCTACCTCATTAGAAATCCAGAGCCTATGAATATGCAAATATGTGTCATTTCCAGTATTTGTACACTGGCGGTTTCAAGTTTCCACATCACACTTGTCCAAGTTGTATGCTGGCCCTCGACTGACTCCAGACCAGCTGTGATGCAAATACTCTGCACGTCGCCTTCATCATTCTGCACAGTGAAACTCAAACATCCAGCTGACAGAATAATTAACAAAACACATTTGTTGGAGTGGAGGAGGGCTTTAATAACCCACTACCTTCTGCCACTTTTCTTGTCATTCTCTATGGTATACTAGAGACTAAAATTAACTGTTAGAAATTTGTTTATAAAAAAAGAAAACTTTTTTGATGTTGGAGACAAATTAGGGGTCTTTCACAAAAGATGGCACAACAAAAACGGACAGTTAAGTTGCACCGATATAACAAAGTCATTTGGCTTGGAGTTTCTGATGGAATAAAAAACAGCAATGACAAACTTTATGACTGTACCATCATTCTGAGTGCTACGGAAATCCTGATCTAATACTGCTGATGTGTCACACAGTAAAGTTGCAAACAGAGAAATAATGAAGACACAATGAACAATATGCAGCTAACTCAATGTTTTTTCCCCACAAAGCATCATTATCAAATGGGCCCAGTTACCATTCCCAAGTCCTATAAAAATAAAAAAAAACCTTGTTAAATCTTATTTATTATTAACAACCAACAACATGGAGGACTGGATCATATTCAGAAAAACGTAACATTAAAGCTTTGTTTCACAGAGTCACATTAACTTGTCTGGCTATCATTATAATTCTGCTAAAAGAAACACACTCTTGTCTAAGCAGCTGCATGTATGTACTGTATGCATGTGATATAAAATATGCCCATTGTTTATCTTATCAATAACAAAAGAGCTAAATACATGTATGATTATGGAAAAACTCATGCTTTATTCATCTTTCTTAAATGAACAATATACTTAGGCTACTTACATGATGTATCAACAATATATTCTAATTTTCACTACCTTCAGTAACACTGAACAGATGGGCTTGAACAGAAACATAAATATTGAACAGACAGGTATTTATTCTTAAGGCTTACGTTGTCGTCTTGTCGTTGCCCTCTTTAGTGTCCTGGCTTCTGAACTAAGGGGCTTCGCGCTGATGTAACATACAGATATGTGCCATGCAATCCTAAGGGCCTGTAATTTCTTAACTTTAACTCTTAAATGCTGCTGAATAGTCACTTTAGCCTCACTAATGTCTCAGAGGGATCGACTGATAAAAAACAAAACTCTTTCCTTGACACTTAAAAGGAAATTATCCTTTGAAAGCAAAATTGTGGTACTGTGGACATTTAGGATTCAAGACACGCTGTCGACTGAGATTTATCCTGACAGGTACCAAGAACTAAATTAAAACATCGCCTTTACTTTAGTGAAAATTAATTTTTGAAACCAGCCCGAGGTGAAATAAAATGTGTTAAACATGCTTTCGATGAGAAGCTCACAACTCCATTACTTGACAGATCCACCTAACAATTATACCAACAGCATATCATCCACGATATTGAGGCATCCCGTTAGAGATCTTAGCATTGACTGTACATAAAAGAATCATCTTTTGCATTTATAAATTGAACATATTTATATTATTCTTCATATAGCTCTCTTTGTAAACTGTCCCAATAGATACAGTATGTACAGTAAAACTGCAACAGTTCTGTTGGTGCTGGTGTAGTGAGCACTCTGTCCCAAAGTTAGAGTAAGACATGGGAACTTTGCACAGTCACTCAGAGCTTCATATAACAAAACAAAGCCAACTAGGAAGAATCTTAAAAACACACAGCTTTCCCTCTCCAGTCTCTTTAGAGTACACACAGCCAGTGAACCTCCTCTCAGTGCTGTGTCCGTCTCCACAGGCAGCGCTCCTGGGGCAGACCAGAGGGGCGTCCAGGATGCTGAGAATCCAACAGGAGAGACAGAGGTGGATCTGGCAATGTCCATATAACGCCTCAGTCTCATGAGGACAGAAATGTGGCCAGTTCTTCTTCTCGTAGTTTGTACTCAGCTCCCTGAAAGGTGGTTTCCTGACAGTTTCGAGTGCTTCTGTTTTCTCTCTGAAGTCTACGATTTTCACTTTTTTTTTTGTACAAGTCTTAAAAAAAACTATGAAGTCACTGTAAAAGAAACAACGTTCTGGTTTTCCAGAGTTGGGGTTTGATTTAGAGAGTTTTACGTTTTGATCCTGTTACAATCGGTCGAGCGAATTCCACAAAATCATCTATAAGGACTGGCCATGCTCCTGAGAAATAAACACCAAGAAATCATTAGTATCACGGTGATTTAAATTCAATATTCACTGCATTAACCTGAAAGCAAATGGATCAATGCTGAATCAGAAGGAATTTTACAACTCACCTTCCTCATCGTAGTTTGACATGTCGTCCGCAATCATGTTACCAAAGTCCAACAATAGGTTCCACGTGTCTTTTGGGATGGATCGTTTATGGTGTTCCTGAAATAGACAAGTGCTGGTGAACATAAAAGTACAGTATATACATGATTTCACACATCTTGGTTTCAAATTTACTCATATCTATAACCGAGATGTGTTGACAGTTTTTGCCATAACACGACAGTTAATCACTGATGATGCCAGCATGTGTTCTGGAGGTCTGAGAATGTGCAGGTTTTCATTCCAAACAAACGCCACCTGGTTTCACTCACTGCCCCCCCAGAGAGGTGTTATGAAAGCCAGCACACCTTTTTCCATCCTTGGCACAAGTTCCACATCTCCGGGCCACATGGATTTCAATGAGGGATGCACCATTACAATGTTTTGTCTTCTGATATAGATTCTGATACCTCAACTCATGATATCTGGGATTATGGAGTACTGATCCGATATCAGTGCTTTCTTTTTTCCCCCAAATTTAAAACCTGTACAGCTTACTGTGTGGAACTCATTGGTGTCATTTTATGGATCTGCCCGAAAAACCCAGTAAGTCAGTGAATATAAAAGCAAAAACACAGAAATTTTCATACTGACAGTGACAAAGAAACTTTGTGCTTAATGTGGATCGGTCACGTCATGGTAGATTCCCAGACAGTGTAGGTGTGATACCAATCTGACATATTTGATCGGCGCATCCCTAATTTCACTTTTTTGACTCACCAAAAGGAATCTATTCCAAAGATCAAGGAACTTAAATCGTCCTGACAGAACCAGGTTCCAGTAGGCTACAGCCATCTCCAAGTCTGCAAAGACAAAAAAAACACAACATATAAACCCCTTTCAGAAATGTCCCCCTTTACTTTAATCTCACTGCACTTTAACATGTTGGTCTCATGTCGGAATAAGCACCCTGGTCACTTTTACAAAAAAGTCAGGACAGCAATCTTACTGGGTCAGACATGTGCCGCAGCACAAGGTGACACGTGCACAGTGAGAGGAGTGCACACGTCACGTCCTTTCGCCTTCTAACATCACTGTAATAAATGAATTGGTTTAATAAACTAGGAAACACTGTGAAAGGCAATTTTAAGGTGTTAAGGAGATCAATCTTCTCATATCTGATCAATAGGAGAGTGGAAACGTCCTGTCATCCAATGATTGTGCATATCGGACTTATAAAACAAGCAGCAGAATTTGCTCTCCAATAACATTTAATGATGACATTGACAGTAGTGGTGTTAGTGGATTCACTGTGAGGAGCAGTGCCGAGTTCCTCATGCTCACGATGGTCGTCAATTAAGGCTTCAACAGCAAAAGAAGTTTTAAATCTATCAGTGATACCTTGCTTTTTAACTACATTTTTAACTCACTGTGCTCTCTTTCTCTCTGCACCCTCTCATGCACCAGGTGCCAAATATCTCACAAGCATTTTCTCTCTCCGTAAATATCCTGTCACGGCTCAGTGAAGCCTTAATGAACATTAACTAAAAGTCACCAATGTCTGAATGACATAAAGACGTCACTTTACCAACTTGATGAAGCCAGAAATGTTACATATTCCATGTCTGAAAAGTGCTTTGCGTTCAACTGTTTGCAATTTAGTGATATCATTCATCAAATTCATCTGACTGTCACTCTTCTTACCTAAACCCTTCTGTCCAGGATTTTTGGCAAAGTTAAAGGTGAACTGGTAGAAGTCCTTGAACTTCCCGCTATCTTTGAGCTCCTGCTCTAGTCTTGGCAAAAGGGCCTTCAGTTTCTCTGGGCTGTCGCACCTACAAAGAGAGACAATTTCAGAAAAAATGTAAACAAACAAACTCTAAATGATCACACACAGACACCTCGGACAGTTAGTACATGATAGTGTTGATGCTGATGATAAATAACCCTCAAAACACACTGCGGCTCCTCCATTGAGACATTCCACGAAGACACAGAATACTCAAGCTGTGGTTGAGAGGGTCTATAAATAGAAAACCTTCCCTCCCCGGGGCTGCACTAAGAGAACCACCATGCGAAGATACTTCAGGCACAGTGTTTATGTCCCACTTCTGAGTGTGTCTGTTGATGTCGACACTCACCCCAGCTCTGTCATTCCATCCAGAAACTCCTTCTTGGTGAACTCGCACTGTGTGGCGGCACGAAACTTCCACGCAACGACCAGCACGGTGATGCTGGCTGGATCCAGCGAGAGGTCATCACAAAACTGCTGGATCCCATCAATACCGATCTTATTCTCATCCTGAGGATCTATCAGAGGGGGAAAAAAAACACACTTTCTGCAAACAAGTGGTGTCTATAAGTTTTTAGGAATACAGTCCTTTTTGGAAAAAAACTACCCCAGTACATATTTAAGTTACAGAGTAAAACACTTACCTTTGTAGCGATTGTAGAGCTGCTCTAGCTTTTTCCGGTCAACTGAAGTTTTCATGGATTCCTTACAGTAGAGTTCTGGGTTCTGAAAGTAGTTGTCGGTGGCCACTTCTAGTTTCCAGTCATTCTGTGTGAGGCAGTACACAGCTGTCTTCTCCCCAGCCTGTGTGAAGGACATGAACTGCCGTACCTTATCCCTCTGCGAAGACTTCAGCTTATGCTGCGCAAGTACAGGACAGGGGAAGTCAGGCACGGGTGTGACCAGACCAGAGAGTACAGACAACAACACGCAAACACAAAGCGAGACACAGAGAAGCACACACAGCGAGATACACACATCTACAGGCATTCAGGCAACGGAGAAGAGGACGAGAAAGACTGGGAGACACCCAGAGACACTCAGACACATGTTTCAAAAGGTTAGTCTGTCACACCGACAAACACACATCATAGGAGGTGAGCCAAGAAGCTGGCGTGGTGATTATGTCCTGTCCAAAGGCAACATGGGCTTTTCTGAAGGGGGATGTTGTGGATTCTCAAAGCACATGATGTACCCCGGAGGGCCCCTCAGATAACTACAGTCATAGATGTAACATGAGTAGGGAAATGGGATGCCAGCACCAGGACCTAGAGGTGCAGCAAGTCTGGAGTGTAACACAAGCACCCTGTCAGGAATAGTTGGCAATATTTTTTTTAAAAAATAAAAAATTGAATGACACAATATTGAATACCTCAGTAGTAATGTTTTATATTATAGGGAATGGAAATTAATACTTTCATAAGATTAGTTAGTTAACACAAACCTTTTTTTTTTTTAAAATCAGTTTGAAGCAGAAGCAGTGTACATTTCACTCAGCTAGAACCAAACAAGTATGTTCTGAATATTGTATCATTAAATTGGCTTTATTATAGTATCTGGTCTCTTAACACTATTATTGATATTAGAGCTGAAATGATTACTCGATAACCCAGTTGGTCGTTTGCCAGAGAAGTCTGATAATCAACTAACTGTCCAAGTCATTTTTAAAGCAAACATGCAAACTGTCTACTGACTCCAGCTGCTCAAATGCTGATTTTCATGGTCTTCTATGATGGTAAACTGAATATCTTTGACTTTTTGACTGTTGGTTGGACAGACAAACAATTAGAAGACGTCGTCTTTAGCTCTGGGAAACTTCTGATATATTTTGATCAAAGATGAATCAAGTGAATAACCAGTAGATTAATGAGAATTAAACTAACCGTTAGTTATTATTATTCTGAAATAACCCTCTGCTCTGACTGCCCCTGCAGAGAAACCACCATGCCATCTCCTCACACCAGCTATCTGAGCACTTGCACTTCACTGAGCAGCAGCATTTCCTGAAACAGGAGACTATTAACTCTGTGAGTTCACCAACCTGCAAGAGACTTCAAAAACCGGTGCGATTACAGCCACACGAAGTCAAACGTGTGCACTGGCTACGGTCCACACAGAGCAGATTATTGTGCGTCCAGATGGGTAACGTTAGGTTAGCATTGTCTACATACCACCAGCTAACGCTAGTAACTTCTGCTGGCTAACGATAGCTAAATTAGCCAGAATGTCTCACTGACATTAACAAAGGGGATAATATCACGGGAACAGACTGTCAGTATGGGTATAGGTGTGTCAGGATTTCACTCGGTGTCTGTCTTTGAGGTTCAACGGCTGACCTACTCACAGCCGAAGTTACCATACTGCCAAAAAGGGACATGTAACTAGCTAGCTAGCTGCTCTCAAAATATCAACTGACCTTCCCTGAAACAGCAGCGAACACCAGTAACTGATCGCTGTAAGCTTGCCAAAACGCGACACAGCACTAACTTTTAATAATGCGACAATAGGCATAAATGTAAGCCGCCACGGCACCAAAACCAGTGCCTGGGTTTGTGTTTATTTTGGTTACCTACCATTTTCACACCCGCTGTTTGACCAGTTTGGTAGCCCGACTGCCGCTCATTGTGCGCCTGCGCGGAAGTAGTCGGCCAGAAAGATAAAGGTTTGCAGTTTGCAGTCGCTACTACTTTTCCCCCCACTTTTATGTCCTAAAATTAGTCATTGTGTATGTGTGTGAGAGAAAGCGACAGCAACGAAGTCTTACATGACTTTGTTATGACATGTAAACCACAGAAAATAGCTGTTAATGAACAGAACTGCAACCTTCACCTCTAAACACACAGTCTGATAAACACTCACATACTACTGCCAACACAATACACAGACACACACACACACATACACACACACGCGCGCGCTCGCACAAACCATTAAACAGTGCATCTGTTGTAATTCGTCACTCCCCCACTACACGTCACACATTGTCATAATAGTAGTAATAATAATAATAATAATAATAATATGAAGGTTGACATTACATTTCATTTATTTCGCTAATGCAATTTGTTTGGGAATGTGAACCACAACAGCACAATATTACACAATAAAGACTTGAAGAATTAAAGGAAAGGTTCACAGTTTTTCAAGTGTGTCTTCAAACAACAGTCAGGTGTCCATATAAACACTGAATCATTCCTCCTGTTCATACAGGCTATTAAAAGATCCCCTTCAAATGTGCTTTCAATGTAAGTGAAGGAGGCCAAAATCCACAGTGTGTCCACACAGTCACTTTAGGTAAAAATGCATTTAAAAGTTTATCTGAATCTTATATGAGACCTCAGCAGTCTGAGTTAGTCTTATCAAGTAGATATCTGCCACATTTACAGTCTTTTTAGCATAAAATTGCCTCTTTGTGTTTCCCTGGACAGTGTTTCCCTGTTGAGCTGCGCTGTAAGTAAAGTAACAAAAAGAAGGACTTTGGCACTAAAAAGACTGTAATGCTGAAATATATCTACTTGATTTGACTCATTCTAACAGCTGAAGCTTCACATTAGCTTCAGATAAACTTTTAAATACATCTTTGCAGAAGGAGGCTTGTGGATTTTGTCCCCCATCACTTGCATTGTAAGTGTGTTACGATGGCTGGTATGAACATCAGGAATGATTATGGCATGAAAAACTTATTTCATTTGGGCACCTGACTGTTGTTTTAAGACAAACTTGAAAAACTGTGAACTTGTCTTTTAAGTACCTAATCTTGAGATCCTGCCTTGAAGTGAGTCCCTGTGTCAAATCTTGTTTCTGTTATGATTGAATAATGCGTTCAATCAAATTACCACACAGGAAACCCAGGCTAGGCAGTATTCGAGCATAGAGTGCACACATTGCAGAAAGAGTGGCAAGAACAGGGGGTTAATAGGGGCCTAGCAGCTTGGGGCCCGAGGCAGGTTAATCTGGCCATGCTAAAAGCATGTTAAGCACTATAGTGCAAGTACTTAGAGGTCTTTTTTCTCTTTTAGAAATGAGTGGCAAATAAATGCTAGCATGGGGTGTTAAGGTGAAGTCTGAAAATGTGGGGTTTCAGCCTGCAGTGGTTGATGGGCTGTGACTCAGCTGGTGTGACGCCAGAATGTACTGTAAAAACTGTATTCACATTCAGCTCTGACATGCACAGAGACTAAGCACTTACACAATAACTATGGGTGCACCAGCTTATCACTCTGCAGTCTCTTATGCCTGTGAGCCATGTGGGCAATTTTTCCCTCACAGAGAAACCCACTCCCATCCTCCCACACATACCAGACAGCCAAGCAAGGGGATATAAAAACAGTGACAGTCAATAAATACACAATACACGCACTCAGGCTCGTCACAGACCGAATAGCCATGTAGAAGATAAAAAAAGTCTAGACAAACAGATACTCTCTGCTTTCCCTTTCACATAAGACAAAGAGGAAAGACTTTCTATGCCATAAAAAATTACGACATTCATACTATACTGTATAACCCAAAACTGACTAGAAATATATACCTCTATAATTGAAGCAATTTTGCTAAATGGTAGCAAAGTGGGGGGCATCTGACATCCTGATTGAAACTCTACACATTGAAATTTGTTTGAGTGGCAGATCATCTGGGCACCATGAGCAGCAACGGAGTGATCACGACCCGGCCATTGAGATCGGTCGACACAGACAAATCTGCAGAGAAAAGGAACTTTTTCAGTTCTATCAACAAGAGCAATACTTTTTGCTACACTGCAGCCTGTATAAAGACATGAGCACCAAGTTCTTTACTAAAATATATCTCAAATACCAAGAATTTGAAACTGTCAGACCAAAACAAAATTCTGGTTCTTACCTTTGCCATTACAGTGTTTAACAGTGTTGTATCATATAGTATTATGTTAAACATGTTTTTATTTTTTTATTTTTTTTTATCAATTTGTTCAAGACAATTCTTTTCCTTCTAAACTATATAAAAGAGTATATTAATAAATATATGCTATGAGATATAGTTATGTATTGTGTAGTATAGTATTATGTATTTTGTGTTGTACTAGATGGCTTTTTAGCCTTTAAATGTATTAAATCAAAGAAGTCTTTAATCACATTCTGTCTCTACTATTTTGTGAACTTTGGTTGATAATTGAGAATCTGAGTCCTCATATTATGCAACATGAGAAACAACATAGGAGCTCATCTTACAGTAAAAAATAAAGTATCAGAGTTAGCTGGACTGACAGGAGGGTGAGGGTCAGCTGAGTTTTATCTTGCGTAAAAATGAATCCACCCTTCAACAAGTGTGAATAGCACACACAGCACTGTTGCTGATAGAGTATCTGTGCATGTCAGCCTTCCTTTTTTTTTGTTTTACAGTGAAAAAGGTCTGAATGGCAGTCTGAGTTGAATAGACTCACTTTAGGCTCGCTCACTCACAGGATGCAGCAGGTAAGTGATCTTTATAATGCTGTAGAGTAGTAACTGTCATTCATGTCAGTTGTGAAACACATTCATGGGCTCTACTTTGAATGTAACAATATGCTGTGTTGTTGGATTGCATTGGGTTGAACTGAGTCTTTATATCAATGATGGTAGACTGAATATTAGAAACACCCCCCATAACACAATACCATTCATCAGCGCCACAAACTACAGCTTCCCTTTTTTTTTTACATGATTACATGAAAACCCATAATTATAGTAGAATTTATTGCAGATAGTTGTGTTAGACTCCATTAGTTTAGCTAAGTGTACCCAGTAAACTGGCAACTGAGTGTGTACACAACTACTAAAACTGGGTATTCAATACATTATCATGATAGACGGAGGTTGATTTTTGATTGGTATGTTTGTGGGAATGTTCCTCCATAGTTTTTCTTGAAGCTTTGGGTATGACTGAGGACCAAAGAAGATCAGTGGAAGACGTGGGTGTCAACATCTGAACTGATAGGGAAAGTGAATTTGATGTGATAAAAAGTGACGCTTGTTTATATGGATAGTCACAAATGCCCCAACCTGTGTCAAACGATTCTGTATTAAAATACATAAACGATTATCAGATAATTTGGTGGTTACTGATTTCAGCTCAGCTGAAGATGCAGGTCTTCTGCTTTGACTCATCAGTGTGACTTGGAGTTGGACATTGGAGATTTAGGAGAGAAGTGGTGTGGAGCAGCATTTGAACATGGAGGCTTAAATGCATCATTTAGCTTGATTTAGGGATCTGAGACATTGTTAGGTGATGAGTGTTTGGTGTAGAAAGCTTCACACATGCTATTGTACATATCAGGGGTAAGAGGGTATTGCTTTGTGCTCTCTTCACCTTTGACCCTGACCCTTCAGACCGACTGCTATGTATCTGTTCTGTATCTAGATCCAGCTGAGATGGACTGCAGTTCACACACGACATTAGAAGTGTCTCAAATGCATCTGAACTATCTGCATGTGTTTGAAGTTTGCAATCCATTAGATTTAATCTGTAGTAAACTGTGACAGAGAAAAATTACACATTCACACTTGGCTGCACATTTTAGAAAATTAAAGGTTATGAGTCCTAATTTTCTTCAGCGCAACCCCAACACCCCTAAGAAATGCTTGACTATAGGCAACAATTGAAGTGTACAAGTTTATGCTCTTCTTTTTATTTTTATTAATTATTTATTCATTCAACTGATTTATGTTTTCTGTAAATGTTATCATCCAACTCGATGGTTTAAGGAGAACTACAATCATCCTTCAAAACCCTCCAAAAAAGGGTGTAGTTATAGTAGGTAAACTCTCGAGGCCATTACACTTATTATTCCCAGAACAACACTGTATAATAATGGTGGCCTTTTAGTACTTTTATCCTCCTCATTATCTGGCAGAGCTGGTTTTGTCATGTTACACTCACATTCCAAAACTAACAAAGCAGTGCTTTAATGCAGTCAGGCAGCGTTCACATATATCCCTGACCGCCTCCCAAATGTAGCTGAGTGCTGAAGTGATTAGATTCTAATATAACCAACACTTACCTGCAGTCAGAACTGTCTTGAATTGCGTTGAATTGGGTTGTGGGCATAAACTACTTTGACTGCTTTGCTTTTATCTCATCGATGCTGTCCAATCACTAGGGTTAGGTAGAGGACACAGGAGAGAGGAAACTGTGTCGACAAGGTTAAGGTTGGGGCACTGTGCATTAAACAAAACACTGAAAATAGTAGAGAAACACCAGACAGGCTTGTGTGAGGGATATCAACAAGAGGAGTCCGGCGAGCATGTAGTTCTGAGTTATAGGGGGTATGGAACACAGAGAGAGATGATGAGGAATAATCTGAGGGAAAAAAGAACACAGGTCAGGGTACTGTTAGCTTTCTTTATGGATACAGTTTTTTTATGATGGATAAGCAGGGATAGGGTGCTAGGGTGGTTGACATTGATAGAGATTTTTATAGTAGGACTAGATTGTAAAGCATGGAGGATAAAATGTAGTTTAGGGTGTGTGTGTGTGTGTGTGTGTGTGTGTGGTCCATTTATTCCTCACGTTGTGGGAACGTAAATCTGTTTACTTGACTTGACTTGCCTCCCTTAAGGCGACGAAAAGCAAGTCTCCTTAAAGTAAAATAAATCATTTTAGGGTGAAGAATTGGTTTGAAGTTAAGGTTAGTTTAGGGTTATGTTAAGGTCAGGGTAAGGGTTAGGGTTAGGCATGTGGTGGTTATGGTTAGGGTTAGGATAAGTCTCAAGGAAATGAATGTAAGTCAATGTGATGTCCTCTGAAGTGATGGAAACACGACTGTGTGTGTGTGAAGCGTTTTTTTTTAAGATTTAGATTTAGGTTGCAAGCCTATTATCTGATCCACACTCCGGAGCAGAAGGTTGCGGTAATGCGCCAATAAAATGGATGCTAATCGCTGTAACACAAGAAGAAGAGGAAGAAGAAGACGATGCTGTCCAATCAGATGCCGCTAAAGCGAGACACCGCCAAGATCAGATTGTGAGACGCGCTGCTGCAGAGAGGCTAGCAGAGAGTGGATAGAAAAGGCTAACACACAACTTGCTAACTTGTGAAGTGCACCGGTAAGCTGCATTTATCAAGTCGTGATTCGCTTATATTTGCAGCCTCAAAACAGTTATTGACGTTGGATATGAGTTTTTACACATTACCGTGTTAAAAGGAGGTCTTGAAAATTATTTAACTAGTAAATAGACACAGCGCTAACCACGTTAAAACTGCAGCTAGGTTAACTCTGACAGTGTTGTCGGTGACAGCTGTGGATTTAGCTTGTCCGCTAGCTACGAGCTAGCGTGACGCCACTTGGCTAACAAAGCGCCGGTGGTCCCGGCTTTTCAACCGTAACCGCGAGTTAGCTCGTTGCTAAAATAACCAGTAACGTTACGCATTGCTAAACTATTAGTGCTAACACTAGTACTAGTCTTCACTGTGCACTATGTTAAGGTTACATTAGCTTCAGACAAGTCGTTAACTTACCCTTGTGTTGCAAAATATTGGTTAGTCTAACTCAGCGGTAAGCGGCTGACATTAACGGTTATCAGCTTGATTGGAATGTAACGGTATGTTTTTCAGAGCGTAACGTTACATCAACGTCCGTGTCCTGAAACGTCGTAAAAACCAACGTACGTTATGTGCAAAGGTGAACAACCACACCTGAAACGCAACGTTAAATGGCCTAAATTAGTCCTACGCGATATATTTTATACAAAAAGAGATTAGCGTTAGGCTAGTTAGCTAGTTAAGTGCTGTAATACGTTATAATAAATAAGGTTTTATGAGTCCCTGAATGTAACTTTTGCAACAAAACAAAAACACTGTTAAGTGTGCTGTTGGTTGGTGCGGAGGTGACAAGTGTTTGACAACGAAGTCAATAAACCACAATGAATCAACAACAACGAGTAAACTCAGAAGTTGTGGCGAATTATTTGGGGCTGTGAATTTTAAATATATCGCTGACCTTTCAGTCTTAATGAATTCATTCTCTTGTTACTGATTGATTAACTTATTTGCTTTATTTTTTTAAAATAAGTCAGTCACTATGTGTTTATTGAATCGAAAATGAGCATTTTGTACACAGCCTCCGTACTCGACCAACAGGCACAATCCTCCCATATCTTACTGTAAAACGCCAACAGACAGAAACTGAAAGGAAAACAAACTCAATAGTTCAATACTCAATATCAGTAAATTATTTATCGCTGAAATTAACTACAAAATAGTTGAAAAGTAGTTCGACATTGCTTAGTTTGTTTCCTGTTTGGTATGGATTTAGACCTCCTCTTCCTCCATTCTCAAATGCCAACAACAACAGCCGTCGAAGAAGCAGCACAGTGCACTCGTAAGTGCACATAATCTCTATATTAACTTATCCTACCGTGCGAAATGCACACACGTCTCTCAAATGTAAATTCTCAGTCAACTTTGGCTGGAAATCTACAATACGGAACCAATAATCGCTTATTTTTTCTCTTGAATCCTTTTCAAAACGTGCATTAGCGAACTAGCTTGCTAACGCTCAGTAAGCCTGAATCTAACTGTTGGTGCTAACAGTTAGCTAGCTGCATTCAACAAAAGATTGTTCATTGCTATCGTCGTATGAAATGGATGCTGTTACTGTCGAATGCAGCATGTATATCGGTAACCATACGGTACTATTACTTTGTCACATTAATAGTTTTGCGTGGGTTTGATAAAGTTAGCATGTTTGCGTGACCTGTAGCAGAAGTTCGACAATGCCTCTCCTCCGGACGTGCTCGGTACCTGAAGTAGGCCTTGTGCACACTTAGCGTAGTAAAAGTTGTGTGCACCAAGGGATGCGTTAATATGGTTTTCTGCATCCACAGTGTATTCAGAGATGCCCCTCAAAGGCTCACAAGTAGGAGATTGATCGTTCTAGATACATTTTGCGTCAATTTTGACCTGTAAGAAGAGTACCCGGCAAGTCAAGCTAACGTTTGTGATGCAGCTTTGTACAGTGTGCTTGTCATCAGTTTAGATGGGCCTCACTTAAGACATAAGTTTAGATCAATTTCACACCAGAAACTGTGTCAAAGATACTTAAGCTCAGGAAATAATGTGGAAAAAAAGGTTTTAGTTCAAACTGAACTTGCTACTGTCACTGTTTAATCATTTGCCACCTTTCTGTGTTTCAGGGTCTGAATAGTGACAAATAGAAGAAAATTTTCTTTTTAAACTGAAGCTCAACTTCCCCGGTCCTTTGGGATCATGGCTAAAGATGTAAGTAACTATATACAGGACTTTTACTGGAAAATGATAGTGTAGTTTGTGTGCCACCTTGCTGGCACGTAGCTGACTTTAGATGATGGCATGTCTCTTAAGTTGTCAAAGTGTGTTTTAAATCTTCTTTGTAGCTTCATTTTTTTTCTTCTGTACTCTTATTGTTTAAGTTTAAATGGCCTCAGGTAATGTCTTTAATGTTGTCATTTTGTTCTTGTCCTCCACAGGCTGGTCTGATTGAAACAAATGGAGAGCTGAAGGTTTTCATCGATCAGAATCTGAGCCCCAGTAAAGGTATAAGTTATTAGTAAATACCTTTATACTGCATAGTATTTTGTTTATTTTACATACAGGCTACTTTAATTGATATCCAGTCACACAGAGGAATGTTTGTTCAGGTGTAGGCCTATATGTTGGAAGGTGGACAATAGGGGGCAATGGAGATTCAATCAAGAGCTCTACTCATTACTGGTCTCATGTCTTCTATCAGGTGTCCTGTCTTTGGTTACTGTCCAGCCTACAGCTGCCCCTGTGGCCAAACAGCTACTACCCAAAACCCTTGGGCCATCCAATGTGAACGTTGCTGCACACATGCATGTGCCACACATGGTGAGTGATGGTCCACGCAACTGCCACATTGTATCGTCTTATATTGTCTGACTTTTGTGCTTTTTCAACCACACTTGTCTGACAGCTTAGAACCTCTCAAATATAAAAAAATCAGCTCTCTTAATTGTCAGTGACCCGCAGATGCATTTGTGCTTGCTGGGTTTCTCTGCTGTGTCTTACTGTTGTGTAAGCCCCTCCATTATCATTGTGAGGTGACCGGGCGGAGGGTAGGTGGAGGCAGTTGATCCTAAGCTTATCAACTCTACAGTCAGCAGGATTACACCCATCATCCCATTATATACATGGAATGTATACATAACGGGAATCAGCTTAGATATCACCTTAGTGAAGCAATTGATTATGTATCTCCTAGATGCATCACATTATCACTACAGATGCAAATTTCAAGCTTTTTCCTTCATTGATAATCGTCTACGTCAATGACCAAAAACTGATTATTCAATAAAAATTTCTAATATGCAATACAGGTTCTTCCTCCATGAAAACTTTTTTTAAACAATTGTCATTGGCTATTTTTGCAGCACAATCCAAATATGTTGGCCAGTATTTGAGAAATTAATAATTAGAATTAAAAACAAATTAGTTGAATCATAAATTAAATTACATAATTGTGTCTCTAAACTTTGCTTCCTCAGCTCCTCCTGTCATTATTCAACAAATGGTCAAACAAATTCAAAAGACTAAACAGTAATTCTACCTGTGTGTAACAACAAAATAGGCTTTAGCTTACAACAAAAAAGTTTGGTGTCAAAGGGAACAACTTGTCTGTCTGTTCTGGGCTTCAGGAAGACAAGAGGCAACAGCACACAACCTTACGTTAACAGGTTTTGCAGCAGAGAGGGTCAAAAACACAAATTCTTTGGTGTGCACATCATCAATGACCTTCCCTGGTCTCTTAACACCACCAGAGCTCAGCAGAGGATGCACTTCCTGAGAAGACTAAAGCGAGCTAGCCCCAGTCCTTACTTTCCATCTAGATGTCACCTTATTTTTTAAAGTAAAACCTAATGTATTTTTTAGAAAAAGTAAACCTTCATCATTTTGTTATGTCGACAGTCTCTCAAAATGAGTGCCAGTGCAGAATATTATTTTCTTTCTCCTCTCATGCTCTGTCTTTTAAAGGTGATTGGAACACCTCAGAGGCCTACGGTATCCAATACCATATTGGTAAACAGTCCACATACACCCAGTTCCCAGTTCCTCACTCAGAGTCAACCATCGGATGCCTCTCCTTGGTCATCAGGGTAAGTCCGCAAAAAGCTCCAAAATTTACATGCTTGGAATATTATTGTGGAGTGTTTCTGTCATGTCACAATTGATGTAATTTCATGTAAAACAAGTAATAGATGAATGTTGATGATTGAGTAGTTATACCATTGTAGTTGATATGAAAACTTGAGTGATGTTAAGGAGGTGTGCTCTGTTTGTAGAAAGCGTGGTAAGAAAGGAGAAAAGAATGGGAAGGGCTTGAGGCATTTCTCCATGAAAGTGTGTGAGAAAGTGCAGAAGAAAGGCGTAACCACCTACAATGAAGTGGCAGATGAACTGGTCGCAGAATTCAGCTCTACAGACAACCACATGTCACCCAATGACTCAGTGAGTGCTGCAGCTACATGGCATTTTCTCAGAATGATGCAAACCTAAACAACACCTAACGGAAATGTTTGAAAAAGTTGCATATATAATGCTAGACTTTACAATTATCTTTTAACAACCTAGAAGTTTTTGATAATAATTTCAATTTTCAATTTCAGCACGTGTATGACCAGAAGAACATTCGGCGGCGTGTGTACGATGCACTTAATGTGCTCATGGCCATGAACATTATCTCTAAAGAGAAGAAAGAAATCAAGTGGATCGGCCTGCCCACCAACTCAGCACAGGAGTGCCAAAACCTAGAGGTACAAACACAGTGAAGATTGTTGAAACATTCGTTTGCATTGCCTTTGTTATCACTGTTAATCATTATTCCTTTATATCATTTGTAGGTGGAGAGACAAAGGCGGCTGGAGAGGATTAAGCAGAAACAGTCACAGCTTCAGGAACTCATACTACAGGTGGGAATGAGTTGAGTGATTTTATATTTGTGTTTTAGGGGGGTTACAGTGCAGCTGTGGAGTCTATGCATGTAGCCTCCCTAAATATGTTGTAAGTTCTGCTGGATTTGATGTGCACCGCCTCTAAAAAGTGACTGTGCATACATGCCAAGAGTAGTTGTCGCTTTTTATCATAGTGAGTCAAAGAATGTAAACACCATTACTACTAATGACTGCATGACAATTCTTCAGCAAGACAAGGTGACCCTCCTGTTGTAATCCATATCACAAAGAAAATGGAGTAATGCAAACATGATTGCTTAGTTATATTATATAATTGCACAATACAGTTGGATAATGCACAACACATCCGGTTATTGTCATGCTGGTGCTACATCATCCAACAGATGAAATTCTACCTTCAACTATAAACCAATTCCCACACTGGACTTATCTATAGTGCCTCTGCAGTAACACCTGACAGAAGCATAAATCCAGCTTAAGTGTTACTAATGAATGTCGCAGAGAGTAGCTGAAATAATTTTGCAATATTGAATGTGTTATCAATCCAAAATGAACATTTATGTACTTTGATCAAAGTTTTCATCTTTCTTTTGATTTTATCTTACAGCAAATAGCTTTTAAGAACCTTGTTCAGCGGAACAGACAGACAGAGCAGCAGGCAAACAGACCTCCACCTCCCAACTCCATCATCCACCTTCCCTTCATTATTGTCAACACCAGCAAGAAAACTGTCATCGACTGCAGTATCTCCAATGACAAGTATGTGATTGGCCTAGCCTTCAGTTTCAGCTCTTTAAGCAAAAAGTTGTAAAACTACCGTCAAGTATTTTGTTGGTCTTAAGAGAGATAATTAGAAAAAATTAAGAGAGAAAGAATGCTGCCGTGAGCACTTGTGAAATGACCGAACAATGTTATCTTTCTATGTTGTAGGTACAATAATCTCACTGACTATTCACCTCCACAGCTAGGTGTGAATTCAAGGATTACAGGCACATTAGCCATTTGGGTTAGCAGCCACAGGCATATGACAAAGTTGTATGGACTAAATTAAATTTGTTTAGAATATTGCATTATTTGCTGGTTAAAATTTTCCAGTCCTTAGCAAGTAATCAAAAAGCAATTTGGAAATCTTGCAGACTAAGTTAGTAAGGGTGAACGGGTTAAAGATAGAGATGCGGTTTTTTGACAAGATGTTCAGTATGTAGCTGTTTAGCAGCTGACTTTGAAGACCCAGACCTTGTGAACGGGTTAAAAATATGTCATGTTCTCATACAAAGTTAACCTCTGTTGGTAATGAAAGTTTTAAAATCATACATATTAAAAAACACTAGAAAAAAAAGAAATTTATACATCTTTGGTGATTTTATTATGACATGCTCATAATTGAGCTGGTCACCTGGCACTTTTAATAAAAAAAAATAAAAAAAAGAGAAAAAAAGGTGGAACATGAACAGCCCACTGACATGCAATTAATGCCATTTCCTTTTCCGAGCACATGTTCCATTTATGAAAACAGATGTTAAGAGGAGGGTATTAAGAAGCATTGTGTGCTACTCATGGGATTGTGGTGCATGACTTGAATGCATCTTGTGGAAGCAATCAGTCCTGAAGGAAGTAAAGTTTTGCTACAGTGATACACTGTGGATGTGGGAGGGATGTCTGAGACTTCAGACACTTAGTCATCTGCTATATTGGTACTCAAAGTTGCAGTCTCAGCTGTATTAGATTCTGTGCAACCATTTAGTTTGCTATTATTATTGCATGACTTTGATTGTATACACAGACATGGATTAAAACCAGGAGCAGTCCTGTTAGCATGAGTGAGAACATTTAAACTGTCATAGAGTAATATACAACAAAAACATAGTGGCCTTGCTGAACATTAATTATTGCAGCAAGAAATGAAAGCATAAACATTCAGTATCAGTCAGGCTCTAATGCACTATGATTAGTGAGAAGTTAAAGAATCCATTGTTTCCTCTGAAACTTGATTATTTAAAAAGATGCTGTTCTTGTGATATTTTGAGTGGTTTCAGAGTAACTCATAAAGTTTGTAGTTCATTTCCTTCTCAGCCAACTGATGAGGGATCACATCCCTCAAAGTCTATTGATTTCAAAATGGAACATTTGGGGTCAAATACAATTATTCTTTCATTCTTCTCCTAATCTTTCTTGGTGTCTTCCGGTGGTTTGTAATAGACTTTGCAGTACATGTCTCGGTGTTAGTACTCAAGATTGGTGGCAGCAGTCCTCCATTGTAAGCACTGATGATGCTTACAGGATGGCTGTGAGATTATAACTCTGTTGTTAAGTGCTTTCCATTTAAACACGTTGAATGTATTCACTGCATTCGACAGAATCCAACATTTGGTTCTTTAGTATTTGCAGCGTAAACTCATTCAGAACAGCTTGAACCACTTAAAAGTGAGATTGGGAAATTCAGATTTTGTTCTGTTAGATTACTGATAATTCACCCTTTTTATATTTCCTGTTCTTTCTGTCATTCGCAGGTTCGAGTATTTGTTCAATTTTGACAGCATGTTTGAGATCCATGATGACATCGAGGTCCTGAAACGTATGGGCATGGCTTGTGGTTTGGAGGTGGGAAAGTGTTCTCCAGAGGATCTGAAGGTTGCACGTAGCTTGGTGCCCAAAGCCCTGGAGCCCTACGTTATAGGTGAGTGTCGCAGCCCTTAGTTTACTTGGAGCTCATATTCAGACATTTACATAAATATGTCAGTCTGAATCTAAACAGTTGCTTTCTCACCTGAAAAAAATATAAAAACTCAATGAAGTGACATAATAATGGTCCTAGATTACAACAGTTAGCCTTCAAAATCTCTACTATTGCTGCCAGTTGCTCGGGGCAGAGCTACGTCTTCACCCTCTCATGTTAGACTGATGGCAGACTGGATGCTACAGTGACTCTCTATCGCTTTTCGAGGTACAAAGTGGTATTATGAGACAGGACGGGTCGGGCCTATTCTTACATATAGCACCTTTTTTAAGAATGTACAATCTTTTAAGTAGAGTGCTGGCTGTTTAGATTTAATTTCAACTGTCTCTGGCTGACTTGCATAACACTGGTAGCTCTGCACAGTCTGTAACATGATGGTCAACTGCTTTGTGATTACCTACTGGGCACAACACAAAGCTCTGAGTCTTTTTCTATGGGACATGAGCAAATTGCTTGGCATTGTGGGATCTCAGACGATACAGGACTCACCAGGGACGTGAAAAAAGGGGGATTGAAAATTCAAAAACTTAAACTTCTTGCAAACAAAGTAGGCTCCTTCTTCTGCTGCTCCACAGTACAGTGATTTGCCAAAAAATGATAGAGAGCGAGAGTACTTTATTAATCCCAAAAGGATATTACAGTGTTACAGCAGCTACTTCACAGATATCATAAAGACAATAAAGTCATCAGTGGCGTGACTTCAATACAAATACAATTAATGGTTAAACTATACAAAAAGTTCACTTCCCATTCACTTGAATGAGAAAGTGTGTCCAAACTTTAGACCGGTGCTGTTTACAATAGCTCAGAAGACTGGCTCAAATATAAGAAATGATGCAGTGATGGGTCAGGAAGTTGAGTCATTACCTGCTGTGGATGTCTGTGGAAGTTGTTTTTTTGCATTTTTTGGATTCCTCATTTGAATGTGCCATGCCTCAACGATTATAGACAAACAAAAACAAAGTGCTTTTTGGCACGGAGTCACAAATAGTTGAAGAATGTCATAGGTTGTTTATTAACACATTGTTTGCCAATGAGCAAGTTACTCACTAGCTTCACACACCCACGCTGATGAGCTAGAAGTGCTGCAGGTGATGCTGCGTAATTTGTTGGCTGCCAGTGAGTTTTCACCATAACAGTAGTGTGACTGCATAAGAGAGCGACAAATGCAGAAATCACAGGCCAGAATTTCTCTTTTTCTAGAGATGGCAAAGGGTCCCATCAGTAACGTCTACATCACTGGAGGATCCTCTGCTAATGGAGCCCGTTACCCTGCAAGCAGGTGAGAAGCCTTCCCTTCTATCTATCTATCATCATCATCATGTCGTCGTCCACAACTTCTTTTCTGAATGATAAAATTCACCCTTCCTCTCCTCCTGTAGTGATGGTTGCACCGACGGCACCATGGCCTCCAGCTCTAATGACTCTCACTACAGTGGGTCTCGCGTGGAGACTCCAGTGTCTTACATGGGGGATGAGGATGATGAGGACGAGTACGACGAGAACGACGATGAAGATTAGCCTGTCTACGCCTCGCCACTCCAACAAGCACAGTCCTTCAAACCACCTTTCACCGTGGGAATTTAGTCCCCCTTCTGTGTGTGCTACTTCAACCTTTTTCCCCTGTTTCCCATGCCTGTATTTCTGTCTGGCTTTTCTCAGGGGTGTAGATGAATATTGAGAGAATTGGGGTGTTATCCCCAGTTTTTTTTTTTTTTTCTGCTCCTGAATCACGTGCACCTGCACCGCAGCTCTGGGGGAGGTGTCGTCCAAGGGAACTGTAGTCTGTGGCCTGACCTCAAAGCTGAAGTCTTTGTATGTCTAATTCACTTTTCAATAAGCCATCCCACTAAAAAAAACTCTATAAAACCTACTGCTGTTGGAGAATGTATAATGTACTTGTTTGAATAGTTATTCCTATTATTTTGCAATTACATATGGCAGACATGATGATGATGATGATGATCAAATGTTCCAAGGTGGCCAAAGTGTCTGCTTGAACATGCTGTGTTTGTACACCACCATGAATTCTGAATGGCTTAATACAGTTGCCATGGCATCCTAGGATGGGGCTCCATCACATGTGTTGATACTTTTTGTTTTGTGTTCTGGGCAATAATTTTAAATAGTTTATCCCTCATTATGTTGGGCTGGCTTCCTTCTGTTCTGTAGGCAGCTGCTTTCCTGATCTTGTTTGCTAGGTTTTTTTTTTGTTTTTTTTGTATTCTGGAGTTGAGGAATTCTTGATCACCGCCCTGTAACGCCTTGGTAGTGTTTACAAAAAAAAAAATGGCACCAGCAAGGTAAAGACTTTCATAACCCAGGCTCCTGATAGGTAAATAAGCTTTGTTAATTACGTATATGACTCCTATTGACGATTGTAGCTTATAGTATCCTTTAGAGGCCAGTGGTAAAGATACTAGACCTTCAAAAATTGATGTAACAAATGTGTGGTTGTATAGGTCTTTGTGTATTCCCTTCAAAGATCTCCCTTTTAAAACTGAGCAACACATGTACTGACTCTTCCAAATACCTTTTCTGTAATCTAATATAAGTTTTCAAATTAAATATAGATTGTTTTAAAAGTTTGGATCTATAGTTTATGTGAGTTTGTTGCTGAAACGAGAGGGTCACCTATCAAACACAATCAATAGTTCACATATTTCAAATCTGAGGAGCTGGCAGGTACAGATCATCCCTCAGATTCATGTCAAGAACACCATGTCAGGCTTTTTCTAAAATTTCACAACAGCTGCAACTAACTTAATTTTATTATTGATTAATCTGCTGATTAGTTTCTGTCTATAAAATGTCAGAAAATAGTGAAAGATGCTTGTCAAATGTCTTCCAATGAACAATCTAAAATTACTGAGACGCAGAAAAGCTTCAAATCCTCATTGAAGAAGCTGCAACCGGCAAACTTTTAGTATTTTTGCCTAAAAAATTACTGAAACAATTATTCAGTTATCAAAATAGTTGATTCATTTTCTGTTGATCGATTAATCAACTAATCTAATTATTGCAGCTCTTGCTGTATCCCTCAATCCATCCACTGGTGAAGGGATCAGTGTCTTTAAAGGGATATTACAGCAATTTAATATTGCTTCACTTCCATAAAATTGGGGACTTGAAGAGCAGCAGAGGTGGAGATATCCTGATTTTTGGTCTCTAGTATGGCTTAAAACTCTAAAAACACTTGATCCCACATTTCCCACAATGCAACTCACTTTTTTTTTAGACCACATTGATTTTTCATGAACAAACACATGTAAAATAAATATTAGACCAACTGTAATAACGAGCATATTCACAGGTATAAGTAAGCATAATTAGTATGCATCTGGGAGGGCGGAGAAATAATTAGACCTCCCTTGATGTATGTGTGCACATCTTTTAAACTTGATGACCCCAGTTTGCAATGCAGTTTGTTATACATTTGTAGTCTCCAAGCTCAAACTAATTTTCTCAGACTTGATAAAGCTCCTCCAGAGCTACAGAAGACATTTTACAACTGTTTTCACAGGCTGAGCAGTACTGTGACAAGCAAACTGCTTAAAATGGGTGGAGTGCCCCTTTAAGAGGCCCTGCTGATTTGAGAGTCTGTGGATGCAGATTGGTTCCTAAACTTCGGTGTGAGGGTGGGTTTTGGGAGGTGACTGCGTGTCAGAGGAAAGCCGGAGAAAAACTAGATGCTTGTAAGAAACTCAAGAAGACTTTAGACGAGGATAACCATGAGGTGAGGGAACAAAATGTCAATAACTGTCACTACTTATATGCTCTTTCACGCTCAGTGCCATTGGGCCTCACATTGTACTGTGGTAGTTTTATTCCTATTAGCATTTCATTTTAATATAGACATGGATTTTCAAGGGCTCTTCCTGACATTGAAACTGGCATTGTTTATCAGGTGTGCCCAAATGTTTTTGACATGGAGAGCCAATAAGGACCAAAAGAAAACATGCGCTGCAGGCAGTGGGCACTAATTAGTTTTTCCAGTGTCTGACATTATTGTGGCCTTTACTAAGTAAGTAAACCATATGGCAACATAACATGTTAATACATGTCCATTAGCCTCTTTTTTTTCTAAAGGGATATCTAACATATTTTAACAATAGCCACTAGACAGAGTATCTAAAACAAGGCTTGAATATGTATTATATGAATATAAAGACATCTGGTTTATTGTAATTGAATCAGTCTGATGTGTTATGATTACCTGAAAGTCTCCCAATGAGTCATAAACGACACAGCTTTAACAAACCTTTACTTATCTTTAATTTTCAGTAACTTCTAATTGTGATTTTTCAGTTTATTGACTGGTGAAACTCCAGCTGCGTACATTGCCTGTGTTGTTCTGTTCTAGTATGTGCTCGCACACTTTGTCTGGGGCATTAGGGTGTTAATGGATTACCGAAAGGTGTTGAGTCAGGTGTGTGTGTGTGTGTGAGGAGGGGTGGGGGTAATGTGCACCCATGTGAATGAGGGTGGTACAGTCCTCAAAGTGTGCTCAGACACCAGCCTCAAGTCCTCATTTCTCTCTCATGCTCCCTCTGTCACCACTCTGTGATCTATCACCCTCTCTGTCTCCTGTTCTCTCACCCTTGCTTCTCCCTTGATCCGCCTCACTCCTGCACAGTAGTTTGCAGCTTTTATCCTCTCACTCTCTTCACTCTTTGCAATGTGTCCCCTCTGCGTTGCCTAACAGTCATCTGCCCTCAACATGGATATCGGAGGATTGACCACTGTGGTTGCAAATTCTGCGTACATCAATGCTCGTGGAAGCATTGATGGCTCTAATGCAGCAGCTCGGGATAAGAAGTACCATTCTCGCCTCAAACTGCCCCACATCACCGTGTGCGAGGACTTGAAGGATACCCTGGATTTGACCTTTGACACAGTCTGTGTGGACCAGCCGATTGGCAAACGCCTCTTTAGGGAGTTCCTGAATGCAAATAAAGATTATGTCCCGGCTTGCCGTTTGTGGAAAGACGTCGAGGCCTATGACCTGGCAGAGGATTCTGAAAGGGTAAACAAGGCCTCAAAGATTGTCCAGCGTTATATGGACTCCTCTGCCAAACACTATTGCCCATTCCTGTCTGAGGACATCATAGCCAAAGTGAAAGAAAACCAGGAGGCTGCAGGGGATGACTTGTTCTCTGCAGCTTTGGCCACAACGCTGGACTATCTGCGAGAGGCCCCCTACACTTTCTTCCTTGAGAGCATGTACTTGAAGAGGTTCCTACAATGGAAGTGGCTCGAGATGCAGCCCATGGATGACGACTGGTTCCTAGACTTCCGTGTGCTCGGGAAAGGTGGGTTTGGGGAGGTGTCTGCCTGCCAGATGAAGGCCACTGGAAAACTTTATGCCTGTAAGAAACTCAACAAGAAGAGGCTGAAGAAGAGGAAAGGCTATGAGGTGAGAGAATAATTGTCTAAAGGAAGAACAGACTACTTTTTTCAGTGTCTGGCATTATTGCAGTAAGTAGATAAGTATTTTATTTCAGTTGAATTGTTTGGATGATCAGAAATGAAAAACTTTGTCCTCACTTTTCATAAAAAAGCTTTGATTTTGACTTGGAGTGCAATATTGTGTTTCCTATAATAAGATTTCAGGGAAACACCATGATCTTTTAACTAAGATTCATGCAGTGATGTGATTAAAAAAGGTGTTTTTGCCGGCTTTATGTTCCAGGGAAAGAAAAGCCAGCAGTGAGCAGACTGCAGTGGTGCTAATCATATTTGTCCCTGCCTCTGTCTCGTTTGGCTTTAGCCTGCAGTATTAAACACTGAGACAGGGATAGAGTGATTACTGGGAGCTTTAGTGAAAAGCTCTTCTGAATGGATATCCTTGGCACAGTTACATCTTGCCCTTGACTTGTCTTTAGGTCATTCTTTTAAAATGCTTCAACCTGTTTTCTAACACACACACCACATTTTTCTTCACCTACATGCAGGGAAAGTCCTTTTTTCCCCCTTCAAAGCATTATTTTTCAAAATTGTCTTTCTTAATTTTTCCTGTAGGGGGCAATGGTGGAGAAGAGGATTCTTGAGAAGGTTCACAGTCGCTTCATTGTGTCATTGGCGTACGCTTTCCAGACAAAGGACGAGCTTTGTCTGGTCATGACCATCATGAATGGAGGAGATCTCAAGTAACTTCACATTCTGAAAAATTCTTGTTTCAAAGCACAAACACGAACAGATGTACTCATTGTTTCACATGCTCCCCATGCACTTTTTACTATATAGTTACTTTATTTACAGACATAACTGGCAAACACAACTTACTTTTCTGAAATACCTTTTCCACATCTCCATTGTCAACAGAAAAAGTGCTGTTGACCCAAAAATTGATGTGATAGCAATGTTGTAATTTCAGCAAAAGTCAGTTGTGATATCAGTGGGAGATATATTTGATAATCACACCAATGTGCCACGATTCATCCCAGAATGTTAGTTCCTAATTTCAGTGGGATTGCAATGGGATGGATCATATGTAGTTTGATAGGCAAATTTGGCTTTCACAAACATTTAAATTGTTATTCTCAACAACCATTGTCACACAGTTGTTTGCATACAGAGGGCTAGAAGTGAATTTAGATAATAAGCTCAAGCTCTGTATGACTCATTAAAAGCATTAATCACAATTAGACTACAGATTAACAAAAATACTTTATCCTTTAAGTCATATTGGTCCCCCCAAAAAACCCTGTTTCCTAATAATCTGATTTTAATGTGCGCACATAATTTTGGTCATATTCACAGTTAATACCATTATTCTAGCAAGCAAATGAGCATGCAAGACATGTATAATATCGTACATGTACACAGATCACAAACCTTTTAATACATGACACACCTGCTCTCTCTTCCTGGAAGGTACCATGTCTACCTGGTGGACGAGAACAACCCAGGGTTTAACGAACCAAGAGCCTGTTTTTACATCGCTCAGATCATCCAAGGCCTGGAGCATCTCCACCAGAAAAGAATCATCTACAGAGATCTCAAACCAGAAAATGTGCTACTAGATAATGACGGTAATAATCATTAGTCACTGCTACAAAAAAATGTCTTTGTGTACATGTAAAGTCAAAACACTAGGACAAAACCTAGTGTATGGCTGGACCATGTATGAAATACTAGAGGGCTTTCCATTTGAAATGACAGATACGGTGTTGAGAAGGGTCTATCTGCAGTCTTGCAGACTACACGACACATCCACTTTACTTCTCGACATACCCCCCTGATATTTTAACCCAATGGTCACCAACCCTGCTCCTGGAGAGCTACTGCCCTGCATGTTTCTCCTCTAACACACCTGATTCTAATTGTTAACTTGTTATCAAACAGCTGAAGCTTTTCAAGGGTTTGATAACGAGTTAATAATTAGAATCAGACGATTGTAATTATTAACTTGTTATCGAACCGCTGAAGCTTTTCAAGGGTTTGATAACGAGTTAATAATTAGAATCAGACGATTGTAATTATTAACTTGTTATCGAACCGCTGAAGCTTTTCAAGGGTTTGATAACGAGTTAATTATTAGAATAAGGTGTGTTAGAGTAGGGAGATACCCAAAACATGCAGGCCAGTAGCTCTGCAGGAGCAGGGTTGGTGACCACTGTTCTAACCCTAACCATTGCACTCCTCATGCCTAAATCTAACCAACCTAACCAACGTAAGATGGCAGCTCTGTGAAGTGGGTGTGTCATGTAGTAAAGTGGGTGTGTTGTGTAGTACTGTGCATCTGCAGATAGATCTACTCAGCCACGTTATTTTCTCCCCCACCCACATTCCATGAAGACCTGCCCCTACTCTGCCTCTGATTGGCTCTGACCCTTACACTGGTGTATCTTCATCACTCAGTCAGTCAGACAGGGACAGATATTTATGTTTATAGGGCTGGTCCCTGCGGTCCAGCCAAAAATAGCTGATTAAGATATCTTCATGTCATTGATCAGGCAATGTGCGTATATCTGACCTGGGTCTTGCTGTGGAGCTAAAAGAAGGCAAAACGATGACCAAAGGCTACGCTGGAACACCGGGTGCGTCTCATCTGTTTCTGCCTAGTAGTGAATAAGCGATTTCATATTTACTCTACTGTTTTCACAGTAAATCAGAACTTTCTTTCACTATTGTTTCCCTTTGGTTCTTGCAGGGTACATGTCTCCAGAGATGCTGAAAGGGGAGAAGTATGACACATCAGTCGACTACTTCACTCTGGGGGTGACATTGTTTGAGTTCATGGCTGCTAAGAACCCGTTCAGAGAGAGGGGGGAGAAGGTTAGTTGTATTTTATTGATGCCTTTTATTTACCCAGTGCACAAAAGGCTAACTTTGTGAAATAAACACAAGGTTTTTTGTCTTCTGGTCAGGTTGATCGTGAGGAAATGAAAGAGCGTATCCTGAACCGAGTGGTGACCTATTCAGAGAATTTCAGCGAGCATGCAAAGTCCCTCTGTGATGGGCTGCTCGCTAAAGAGGTTGATAAGAGGATGGGCTTTAAGAATGGAAGCTGTGATGAGATCAGAGCACACCCCTTTTTCAGTGACATCAACTGGAGGAAACTGAATGCAGGTACAATCTCTTTTCCATACTTATCCTGTTTAGAGCTGTGTATCACATCTATAACTTTAAATATATATTGTCATAATTTAGCACTTTGTCTCTGATTCAATCAAACCCTGAAAATTGCCTCAATCCTCCAACACTTTGAAGTGATTTTTAGTTTCCATATCTCACCTCTCCAGGAATCCTACCTCCTCCTTTTGTACCTGACCCTAAAGTGGTGTATGCTAAAAGTCTGGATGATGTCGGAGCTTTCTCCTCGGTGAAAGGAGTGAACCTGGAGGATCCAGACAAGACCTTTTTTGATGAGTTTTCCTCAGGCAATATCCCCATCCCCTGGCAAGAGGAGATGATTGATATGGGCATTTATGGAGAGCTCAACATTTGGGGTCCTGAAGGCAGTGTCCCTAACGACCTCCGCAGGGAGTCTATACTAGAGCAGCCACCAAACAAGTCATCAACCTGCTGCACATCGTAGAGTCATTGAGACACCTTGAAAACAAATCAACCATGCGGTGTAAAGACTCTCGGTTCTCAAGAACATGTGGCATGAAGACTCAAATACTCAGGACAGACAGACAGTCTCTTCTGAACTTTCTGATCGCAGAATTACAACAGTTTGAGACGCTAAACATTTCTTGGTGGGCACAGGAAACAACAAGGATAGAACAGAGGTGGATGTTCAACCTTGAATGGACTTAAGCATAGATGTACTGTAGGTGTTAAAGAAATTTCTTGACATTTTATGCTCTAAAACCACTGTCCCTCCCTCACACTCTCTTCATCTTCTCCTTCTTTGTCCCCCTCTCTCTTTGTATGTGCATGTGCTGAATTATTGTAATGCTTTTTGATTTAAACTGTGTATTTTCCTCTATCCTATATGTGGTCCTATAGTGTGTATGTCTTCCATTTAATGGAAAATTCTATAGTTTCCTTTGTCTTAGTTTTTACTATATTCAGCTAAATTAAACGCTGCTGTTGGATTACCAAAAGCAGAGAGACCAGAAATACAGTTTCATGCTTTTGGAAAACATTTTGTGTTTATTTCATTGTTAATAATTGACTCTTTGCACGAATAGCCAAGAGCAGAGCACTTTTGATAGAGGTTTATGTATGTTAGAGACAAATTTGAATGTAAGAGAAGTGTTAACAGCAAATCGATTTATTTATAAAAACAAATTGTTGATCAAAGGTTAAGTCAGAAATATCAAATGTATGGAAAAGTACTGGCAAATAAAATAGCTTATTGAAATGGAAATTTGAGTCAGGAACTTCATTTCTGCTTTCTGCTCAACAAGGGTTATAGCAATGTCTAGGAATGTCATGTAAACACAGAACAAAACCAGACTTTTTTCTGTATTGATTTAAAAATAGATTTTTTTAGTGATAAAGATCATCACAAAACCATCAACTTCTTAGGAAGCTCCCCCTCCTGAAACTCCTGTGTCATTCCTTTGCTGTGCCGCTGTATATCCTCACCTCCTGCTGTGGGAGCTCAAAGAGCAGTGTGGCATTAAAGCTGCTCTTGAAGCACTCTGTGAAGTTCAGGTCGGATTGGAACCGAACTTTGTTGGCCCACAGCAGCGTTGTTCGACTTCCTGGTCGGCAAAAGTAGCACATAGTTTTCAGCAGTTCCTCAAGGCAGTTGTGGTGATAGACCACATCTGCTGCAAACACGTAGTCATACTGGTAGGACGGGTAGGGGAAGTCTCGTTCCAGGTCCTGACCCCAGGTGAGGGCAGCCACTTGAGGGGTGTGGCGGGCACGGCCCTTGGTGTTTCGCAGAAGGTTAAAGGTCAGATTAGACAAGATGTCTGGCAGGTCAGTAGCTGTCACCTGGGCACCTGGAAAAGAGCAGAGAGTGAATGATAGACCCACAGACAGAAACTTTGAAAGGAGAACACCAACGTTTTCTGGTGACTGGCCCCTCTGTTATCTCACTCAGTGCTGTGGGTTATATAATGAGATCTGGCACTAAAATCATCTCTGTGAGCTTGAGATAGCTCCATCTGATGCACATGCTAACACTACAACTCATGTAGTTTGTCAAGTAGTTACACAGCCATGTAGCAGTTGTATTTAAACTCTAAAAAGCATGATGATATTTTATATTTTCCTATTGCCAACAAGTCCCATAAGAAGGCTAAAACCAACATATCACACTAACAAGTATTGCCAGGGTAGAAGAAGCCTGGTTAGCGTATTTCACTGTGCCATAAAGCTCAAAAACTATTAAAAACACATCAATGAGCCACACAGTTGCACTGGCTAGCTAGTTGCTTCATTACAAAGAACGTGGGCACTGTAGTTTATTTTGAATCAATCCCACATAAACCCTCCTGCTGCCGCAAAGAATGCACCTAATGTGTATTAATCTGCAACTGAAAATAGTCCCCAACAAATACTCAATTTACAACTGTTTGAGTGACATTTGTGAAAAACTACAATGCCTAGCTATTTCAGGAAGTTAGAGCCTTTTTAAAAATGAAACTATACATTTGTTTTTTTACACTTGTTTTTTTTACACTTTTTTACATCTTCAGTAGGAACCAATGTTTTCAGGGCTGATGGCCACAGAAGAAGGGAAGTCAGAGAGTTTTTAAAGGATTGAGACATTGTTGGTATTGGACTTTTCATGGGATTTGTTGACAATGAGAAGAAAATATAATAGCACCAGCCTTATTCTCTAAATGTGTAATTAAATACACGTGGTATTTTAGATGATTACAAGTGTGTACTCTAAGTTTGTCTTTTCAGAAGTCTCAAATCCTACAGGCCACAGAATGAAAAAACGCACTTACTATAAAGTTTATAAAATGCTATCAGGAGATGTGGACTCAAGTCAGGAATTTGATGATAAAACTTGCAACTTCACTTGATCACCACTGATTTGTGACTTCACTTGGACCATGGTCACCTCACCAAGCCAAAAAAACTGAAGAATGTAGGCAGTACATTTACAGACAGAGAAACATTCAGGCCAGTGTTTAAACTCTAGGTCTGTTTGGAAGGTCAGTGAATGAGTGACTATAAATATGGATTTCTTTAAGTGATCTATTGAAAGAGACAGAGGGATAAGGAGGGAAGAGAAGGATGAGTTACTGTAGGAAGAGATCTTGCATTGATTTCTTTTGCATGAAAAGATGTTTTATTTCATGGGGAATAAATGAACACATATATTTCTAATGTATGAATAATGTAGGTCTGGTGACCTGTTTGCAATGCAAGAAATTTGGTATGTGTGGATAGTCATGGTCCCTAAACAATACATCCCAGTGTTTTGTAGTGACTTCCTGATATTTCCTTGAGTTCAGTACCAGGCTAAAATGTCAATGTTGTCCACAAGATTAAGTATCTCTAAGTAAAAAAGCTAATTCTACAATTCTAATTTGATATTTCTCTTGATATGCAACTATCTTTTGTTGCTGGTTTTTGCATCCAGTGGCGTTATATTTGGTGAAGAGTGTGTTATGACTTACATTCACCGACCAGACTTACTGGTGACTTATGAAACAATGACTTGGTCCAACACACCTGTGATTACAGAGGACATAGAGAACATATTATGTGAAGTACAAATGAATTCATTATCGTAATAAACTTACCAAGTAGACTTGCCACTATTGAGAGCAAGCCAGTCCCTGCTCCAATCTCCAGCACGGCCTTATCCATCAGGTTCACTTGCTGCTGGTTGTTCTCCAAGAACTGGCACAAAGCTATGGCCTACAAAACAAATTGTCATTATCATATCTGTAACAATCGGTTCATTCACTGAGTTAGTTTCCACACCATCATGGCAAGGCATACCCCAGGCCAGATCAGAGCGCCATAAGTATCCATAGACTCCCGGATGCTGATGTCATGACCAGCGAAAAAAAAGGACTCCTTTCCCAATGCGTAGTAAAGACTTGGCTCCCAGATGTTCCTCTTGTCCAAAGCTTCGCCTGCCATCACTTTGTGGTCTGTTAACACCGTAGACGAGGAGTCACATTAGAATTCTGCAGACTTACAGCACAGATTCATGTAACAAATCTACTGAGAGTCTACTGAGAAAAAATCTGAATCATGTTCAGCCTCTGCAACTCAAAAACTAGATTATTGAAGGAAGAACAGAATGCAGTAGATGCAGTTTGGACTTTGAAATGACACAACTATTTAGTCCAAATTTACCCTCTTTTGTGGTTCTCTGCTCCATCTGTAGTTTCCCATCCTGAATCTCACCATTCTCCTTGCTCTCCTTTTCAGGATGATTCTGTCGAACAGGTTTGCTGATTAAGGACAGTCGCTCCATGAGAACTAAGTACTGTTGAAAGTAAAGTAAATGTTTGTTGTGACATGAGTACCATTGCAGTGTAGCTGCAGTTCTTGCTTCTGATCATGTTTTAAGACGTTTAAAATAACAGTTCAACATGAAAAAAAAATTAAGACATGTATATACAAAACTTAGTTTATCTACTGTACCTCTAAAAATTAACAAATAAACCTACCAAATTGCATGATGTAAATATATAAAAACTCTGCCCTTAATATATTTTGACAAGTATGATAATGTCTGTGTCAAAAAAAATGTCCCACAAATTGCATTCACTACAGTTTTTGCTCAGTTAGTGTTGATGACACATTTTTTTCCAGAATTTGGATTGTCACAAACATTTGCATCGTTCTTGATTCGCTGGCTTAAAGTTGTGTTTATTTTTAGTGTGCTTGTTAAATGACTGGTGTATTTGTGACTTATTTTAAGATCAGTAAAAGTTGGAGTGGATTCAGAATAAACTAGATTTGGTCTCACCAGTCCCTCTGGCTTACACTGGACTCCAGTTTGGAGCCCAGAAACACTCATCATCACAACACACCACACTGCTTTCCAAACACCAATCAGAGTAAACCAAATTATAATGCCATGTAAAGAAACCTATCTGGAACACTGGAAAGAAGAAACTAAAAGCCAAAGTAGATTAGAATGTTATTTGGCCCTAAAAAGAGATTATGACTGTACTGTCTCTACTGAGATAGAAAGCAGAGACAAATCTTAACCAAATACAGGCTCAGTGACCACAAACTGGCGAAAAAGGATGACACAAAATATCATGGCAACCAAAAGAAAACAGAATATGTGGTCACTGTTTGACAGGTGAGACTGAGACAGAGATGCACCTCCTCCTACAATGTAAAACATTCAGTGAAAGAAGGAACAAATGTTTGGACAAATTATATTTTAATGCTTTGGCAACATTGTTCTCGAAACTTTCATGCCAATAAAGCCAATTGAATTGGTTAAACCTCCCCAGGTCAACAAGCTACATACAGAGGACACATCCAGTTTCTACATACTATTTAGCTAACATGAACATCATATTTTGATGGATTTCTATACAAACATGCATGACACTATTTGATGTCATTTAAAAGTAGTTATTTAAAAAAAATCACATGTAGTATCAAAGTAATGATACACTGATTTCACTGATTTTTTTTTAAATAACAGCAAATGTATTTATCCCATATGCTTTTAGCATGTTGCCCCACAGAATGTGTTCAACATACCTGGATGAAGAAGTGACCTCTTATCCCTCTTTCTTGTTTGTGACTGTCCCTCTCTCTGCTGTGTTCTTGTGTTTATAGAAGCAGCATCGTCTGTGACACACCCCTGAGTGAGGCAGGGGTCTCTGGGTCTCTGGCAGTCAGAGGTCAGCGACAGAGGTAGAGAAATAGCTTTATGATGTCTGACAGAGAGATACGTGACCCTAACCTCTCCCAGCCTTGTTGTCAGTGTGTATATCATATGTATATATATATATATATATATATATATATAAATATACACACACACACACACACACACACACACACACACACACACACATATATATATATATATATATATATATATATATATATATATATATATATATATATATATATATATATATATATATATATATATATATATATATGTATACAGATGAGTGACAAATTAAAGGAAAAACTGGTACAGGTCTGAATGCTTGACCCCTACAGTGAGGGGATCTAGTGGCTCTGTTATGCTGTGGGGGGCATTTTGCTGGCATGGTTTGTGTCCACTTGTCCCCTTAGAGGGAAGGGTCACTGCAAATAATACAAAGTTGTTCTGAGTGATCACCTTTATCCTATGATGAAACATTTCTATCCTGATGGGAGTGGTCCCCTCCAGAATGACAATGCCCCCATCCATAGTGCACGAGGAGTCACTGAATGGTTTGATGAGTATGAGAATGATGTGAATCTTATGCTATGACCTTCACAGTCACCAGATCTCAAACCACTTGAGCACCTATGGGACATGTTAGACATCGCTCTCCACCACCATCATCAAACCATTCAGTGACCCCTTGTGCCCTATGGATGGGGGCATTGTCATCCTGGGAGAGACCACTCCCATCAAGATAAATGTTTCATCATAGGATAAAGGTGATGACTCAGAACAACTTTGTATTATGACCAGTGACCCTTCCCTCTGGCGGGACAAGTGGACCCAAACCATGCCAGCAAAATGCCCCCCACAGCATAACAGAGCCACCAGATCCTCTCACTATAGGGGTCCGGCATTCAGGCCTGTACCGGTTTTTCCTTTAAGAATGATAAAATGTGTTTCCTCTGTCAGACATCTGCCGTAAGCTTTACATTATCCCCCTTCTCATCCTCAATGAACCAGACACCATGTAGGACTGTAGCAGACATTTGAGGACAAAATGTATCCACACTGTGCAGTGTGCCAACATATTTGCATATCTGTATGATGTCTGTTATAAATGTGTGCCACTTGGCATGCTCCATGGAGAATAGTGTTAATTTCTGATGCAATCAGCGGGAGAGAGAGGAAACTGTTTACCCAGGTCTGACCTGGAACTGACACCTCCGACTTTAATACCTTTACAAAGCACTTATCCATCCCCTCTTCATCCCCCTGACATGTGCCATCTTTCATCTCTTACCCTGCATGCTCTACCTCTTACTGACAGGGTTGTACATAAACACTCTGGACTCAAGTTTGGTATTCAGCCAGCCAAAGCTTTTATTTCAGGTAACTGAATAATACTTTAAAAAACACAGCTTCACAGTGAGTGACAGTAGTTTAGTTTAGTTTAAAAACCAGTTAGTAGCTGTGTCACCTTGAGAGGAGGTATGATATCTTGTAAATGTGAACTGCAAAACTATTTAAGAGTTGCAAGTGAAAAACAGTTCCAGTACTTCAAGACTTACTGCTAACTTTGTTTCTTTCTGGCATGAGCGATGTATTTAATTTGACAGCTAACTTAATCTATGCTTTTGTGAATCCAGTTTCCTTTTTACTGTACTAATTTGTATTTTATAATAACTTTGGCCTGACTGTTGATTACGGTAACAGTCTTTTTCTGATTTGTGTAACTGTCATCATTTAATTTGTTGTCCGATAGTGTTTTCACAGTTTCATAATTGCTTCCAGTGAAAACCTCAAAGGCAACCCGCTGTCTTCAACCTTAAGCGGAAATGTGTTAAGCTCGCTGCATAGCTGTGCATTGACACGCAGAGTGAGGGCAGAAGAATACAACTCAAGCAGGAGTTTGTTTAATGATATTCATAAAATACAGAACCAAATAGAACAGTAACGGAAAATGATTTGCAAAAATATTAAATTTATAATCCTTAAGAGTGTCATGAAATTTTGATACTATTTATGATCAACATTATTTCTGCTATAGCCATTCAACACATTCAGCAATTACTTCTCATTATAATTCTTTTGATAATATATGATAAAGTTTTTATTGGTAGTGGTGAGTGTTGTCAAATCAACGAGAACTGACTCTTAAGGATTACAACTTAAAGTATAAATAACTTTTAGTTAACTAGCTAAAACTTGTGTTCCAAGTTCAATCCTACCTTTGTCATGACCTGGAGGTATTTCTTCTTGAAATATGTTGCAAATGTTGCTCTCTTCCCTCTTTCCAAATATCAATATATTCTTCTTTTTCTGTTATTTGTCATCACAGCGGTGTGAAGAACATATACTGTATGAATGATGCTCACAGATTAGTGCTGGTATGTATCTGCACGATAAAAGGCTGTGGTGTAAACATTGTTTACAGTCTGTTTTTGCCCCACAGGCCTGTAATGCAAAGGTTATGGCTGACCATGGAAACAGAGGTATCCACTGTACTAAGTGCTGGTAAGCCTGGCTGTACGGGGCTCAGTCGGGAGGATTCAAAGCCTCTGTGCATGGACACACACACACACACACAGAGAAGCCAGTAAACAGCTGGTTATGCTGCATGAAGCAAGAAAATGACTTGAACTGACAGATGACCAGAACCACTGAGTCACTCTCATCAAAACAGCAACTCTAATAGCCAGTCAAAGTATTAGAGGATTTTCATCACAACAGAGCAGCAGGACTCTGGCAATCCTGCCTGCTCCATTTCAATTCTCAGTCACTACATGATAAAGATATAGTGCAACGATTGTCTTGTTTTTCCAAAATCACTTTGGTTTTATTCAATTCTTGTATGAAAGGTTTGGCAGACGATCGGTTTTTCATAATTATACGCTCTTAGAGATGATGACTAACAAGATCTGATTATGTACTGAGTCTAAAAATATGATTTTGTTTTGTACCCCTGCAATGTGCAGCAAAGCTATTGGAGATCTCTCCAGGAATAGACTGGAGATCCACATGCAACTGTGATCTTCTAAATCCAGCAAAAGTCACATTTCCTGGTAGGGGAACAATGTAGAGTCCGCAAGGCTCACACATCAAAGATTGTGTCCCTAAAAGTTGAATATTCATAGCAGTGAGTATATGATGGTGGTGGATGTATGTATGTGTGGAGCAGTCAGCAATTATAATAGAAGGATAAAGAGCTGCCAGTCATCACCTTAGAGTTGGTAATCCTAACCTACATGTCCAAAGGTCAGCAAAGGTTGTGTAGGCCAGTGGAAAATGAGTCACAGTCACACACAGCAACATGTGAGACCCAGGAGGCTTTACAGTAGTCGCATGTGCCGTGTGCCGAGTGTGAATACATCACTTAATGGGCGCTAATCTGCTGTAATTCAAAGGGCAGGTGATGATTGGAATTCAATGGGTCTAGATGCCACACTGACAGAAGAGCATTATCAAGCATTCAGCCAACAATGCAGCAGAAGGTGAACGTGAAATCTAAAATCTGGGCTCTCATGAAAGATTTTTGGCACCCAAGCAGATCACTCTCTTGGACAGAGAGACTGTTCCCTGATCCTGCAAAATAAGCCAGAATGCCTGGACTCTGGGGGTTGAGTGAGGTGAGCTTGCCATGTATGGGTCCTGGATGGGCAGGAGGTCAGTCACAGACTGATGGCTGTATCACTGTTGACTAGTAAACACTCATCGTTTAAAGCCAAGCAGGGCCTCATGCTGCCGGCCAACAGTGTAGCTCTAACTGAGAGAGAATGTAAAGTTTAAATCTTACCACATTTTCAGTTATTTAACTGTACTCAAAAGTCTGCTATAATTTCAATTAAATAAATGTCTTTTAAGTCACTATCTATGACCAAATGTGGTAACACAATGGTGACTGAGCCTATGGCCCACTGATGAAAGCCCTCGCATTTGCAGTAGTATGAGTATTACGAACTGAGTGTTGGTGGCAACATTCCCAGGGAAAATCACAAATGGCGCACAATGTGTGACACGTGATGCGTTTTCCTTTATCCAGCCGTGGTTGATCCTCCTGAGACGGTAGGCGGAGCTAATGCAACAGACTCACTCTTCAACTCACTAGGCCTAGCAGGTGAGGTAGGTCTTGTGTGAAGCGGCATACTGTGTTTTTTTGTCTCTGTTGATGTCACACAGGCGACACTGTTTGTATCTCTAGGAAGTGAGGTCCAAAAACACACCTACAATTACTGCTTATTATAAAGTATCCCATCACTCAAAAATGTGTTTTTCTTCTTGTTCCTTCAGTTGGATGTTTGAGCTTCAATGTTCAGAATGATGTATGTACAGAGTTTGACAAAAAGTTGTAATTATGCACACTTGATTGCATCTTAATGGTATAGCACAGTCAAGTGCACTAAAGTGTATTTCAATTATTTAAAATTGCACTAATTATATATAATTAATACAATATTAGTAAATAAAAAATGAGTAAGTAAGTAATTTAAGTATACTGACAATACTTAAATTAAGAACAATTTAGTATACTTATTTCCACAAAATAATCACAACAACCTCAAGAACAAAATATGGCACTGTTTTTATTTACAAAATATTATCTTATTATATAAAACAAAGAACACCATAACTGAATATGATGTACAATATGGTTAGGAGTTCTGATTTTTAAGACATTGTGTGGTGTCGTTCCATTTGCTTTTCAAGATATTATTTACTGTACAACCAAAGAAAAAAGCAACTAACTCTGCATCCAACATCAAATCAGACAAAGAAGCAGATTGGAAAGGAGCACACTGTATATTCACTAATAAGGGAAGGAGCAGATGAATGCTTGAGGTTCCCAGCATGTGAAGTCATTGAACTTCCCATTTCCTGAAAGACAAACAGACAGCCATTTAGGAATCCAGTGGCCCCATATGTGTTCAATATTCATATTTGATTCAATGTCGAAGAAATAAATAAAAATATGTGTGTGCCTTCAGCTCAGCTTTAAACAACAAACTGACTCATACCAAATGACAGCACTTCCAGACAGTCCTCCACGTTTGCTGTGTCATTGGGCTCCCCTGACAGCCAATCAGCATAGCTCCAGGGGGATCCATCCAACCAGATAAAGCGACCAGTCTGACAGATAACAGGAGATTAATGAGGTGCAATCAGATGGAGGAGTAATTTATTACCTTTATTGCAGTTATTTAATGTAAACCAGTCAAGCTAGGGTGTATAATAATTAATTTTCAACAACAGATTTACTGTGTGACCCAACCGTTTCCTGATACCACACACACCTCCAAATATCGTAGTCCTCCAATCCAGGAGCGTGTGTATGCTCCGTTTTGCCGCCACATCAGGTTCATCACCTCTCTGTGGATGTATTGACTTGTGATGGAGGCCAGGTGGCCACCAGGGGAAAGTGTCTGGCAGAAGTACTGCAAGGGGACAGAAAGCACAGTGATAGTGGGATTAGTGATTAGTGTATTCCTAAAGATGTCTAAGTTTATAAAGATTTCATGGTGCATCCTCAGAATGGTGGAGAAGGCGTGAATACCTCAGCATCTGAAGCCCTCTTTGGTCCTCTGAAGAACTGGTAACACTTCCTCTCCAGTACCACACCAGGACAAGAGCACTGCCTTGTGGCTAAAAAGGGAAATTACAACATCTTATTGTTGCTCTTTAAAGGACAGGCTCACATTTTTTCCAAGTCTATCTTAAAACAAAACTCACAGGCCAATATGAAAACTGACACCGTTTTTGGTCCTGTAATCATTCCTGTTGTCCAGAGATCCTAAAGTGATTCCAATGCAATCAATGGGGGACAAAATCCACAATCCTTGTTTGGTGTAAAAATGCTTTTTTTTTTTTTTTTTTTTTTACTTACTTCTTAAGTTCAGTTGAAGCTAATATGAGACTTCAGCAGTGTGAGTTAGTTGAACCAAGTCGGTACCTTCCACAGTCTTTTTAGTACCAAAGTCCATCTTTGTATTACTCTTCATCAGCTGCAACTCAGCACAGAAACACTTTTTTGGGGAAATATTAAGAGGGAATTTTTTAACTTTGGAAGATATCCACTTAGTTTGTCTAACTCAGACTGCTCAAGCCTCATATTAGCTTCAACAAACTTTATACCTTATTTTTACATTGGAAGTGCATTAGGAAGGGATCTCTCCACAGCCAGTATGGAGAAGAGGAACACTATTTCACTGTACATATGGGTATGTGAGTGTTGTAATAAGTGAAGCCAGTGTGTGTATGCATGCATAATAATTTATTTACGTTACCTTTTGCTGATCTTCTCTCTACAGGGTTTCCAATTTCCTGCCGCAGCAAAGTCCTATTTTCTCTTTCAGGCACCACACCATTCTGAACACCTTCGTCAAGCAGAGGACTGTCTTCCATTGCTGGCTCCTCAAACAGTGGCATGCCATCCATTGGAGACTCCTCCTCCCTGACAAACTCATTCCCTGCTCCCTCCATCATCAGATAGTCCGAGTTACGCTGTTTTGCAAGCTCCATCCCCATCACAGCCTCTTCATTTGGGAAATAGTGCCCTAAAGGTTGAATCTGCTGCCCCATTATGTCCAACGCTGGCCCTTCATCCATTATAGCAGAACCTGGCATGACCTGTTGATCCAGAAAGTGCTCTTCTCTCGTCTCGGGTTCGAGTTCCATGATTGGTTTTTCATCTAAAACATTATTGCTCCTACCCATAAGCCCCTGCTCTGTATCGCTCAGCTGCTCTTCAAACATGTTGTCGTCATCCATTTCGTTTCTTCCCTCCATGTCAATGTGCCTTTCTTCAATCTCCAGACCGGTTTCAGTCTCCTCGTCATGGTTCATCTCCATCTGAATCTCCTCTTGAACCTCTTGCGGCTTTACTTCAGGCTCCCACTGAACATCTGGTTCCACCTTAACCTCTGATTCCACCTTTAAATCTTGGTCTACGTTGAGCTCTGGATCCACCTTGTCTTCTGGCTTTAGTTTAACCTCTAGCTCTGCCATGTCCTCTGGATTCATGTGTACTTCTGTATCTGCTTTAGCCTTTGGATCTACCTTAACGTCTCCCTCCATCTTAACTTCTTCCTCTGTTTTGAGCTCTGAATCCACCTTGTCTTCTGGCTTTACTTTAACCTCTAGCTCTGCCATAACTTCTGGATTCAGGTGTACTTCTGTATCTGCTTTAGCCTTTGGATCTACCTTAACGTCTCCCTCCACCTTAACTTCTTCCTCTGTTTTGAGCTCTGAATCCACCTTGTCTTCTGGCTTTACTTCAACCTCTTGTTCCAAAATGCTATCTTTTTTGACCTGGACATTCAGAGGACTTTGGTCTGTGTCTGGTGCTACTTTTTCCTGCTGCTCTATGGAGCCTAGTCTGACCTGTGGTGCAGGATCCTCCACCACGACATGACCCTGCACGGGAACCGAATCTCCCAGCAAAGGGCTCTTTTCTTCCTCAGTCAAAACAGGTTTTTGTACTACATCAGGAACTAACACGGGCAGTCCTAGAGCCACTGCAAAGAGAAAATAAAAATATTTGTTGTCAAAATCGGGCAGATTATTTTACCTGCACCTATCATTTCATGATGCAGCAACAACTGGGATCATGTTGATATGGAGAGGATCATGAATATGAGATAAGACCTTTGTGAATCTTTGCAAGAATCAACGTTTTATCAATCATTAACTTCTTTCTGTTGGAAGAAAGTATCTCATTTTAATTGTATCTATTTTGATTAATTTATAAATTGTGTTCGGTCCGTGAACTCATATTTAACCTGAATCTCTACGTGCTGAACTTTACCTTTGAAGATGTTGTGAACTTGAAAGAACAAAAACATGACTACCTTATATTTTTTATTGATTTGCTTGAGATTTTTAGTTTTTTCATTTTCCTAAAGAAGGTCTCTTCATGGTTGTGACAAGCTCATAGCCCAAATTGCAATGAGATGACATCAGTCTTAAATTTTGCTGAGATCAAAATCCACAGCAATGGAGAAGTGTCCAATTATAACGGAACCAATTTGCAAGACACATTTAAAACTGAAAAAAAGTCTTTTATGGAACACACTATTCAAAAACATTTCCCTTACCTGCTAGGCCCAGTGAGAGAATCACCAGTGTCTTCATTTTGGTCTGCATGAAAAAGAGGTGAATTATCAGAATGGTCATTTAAAGCAACCTGAGACTGCAGACAGTGATTTACTGTCAAATGTTTCTTATACCTGTAAGTTATTATCGCCTGTTCATGTGCGTCCTCCTCTCCGTGACTGCTGTTTATCTGTCTTTTCTTATGGTTCTCTTAATCTTTATGAACAGCATTAGTCCCTCCCATTATATTTATTTTCTTTTTCAGTAAGTCATAAAGCAGGAGGCCTTACCGTTACCTTATCTTGTCAAAGTTTTTTCTCTTATGCTTCCTCTTGGCAAGCACTCTGCAATGATTTAGTGGGTAGAAAGTACAAATTTCCAAAGAGGTAAACACTAAAAGAGAAAAGTCAGATAAAGAACTATTCACTATTCATATCCAAAACAATAAACTATCTTACACTTACACTATAGAGACAAATAAAAGTTAATCAGTATACCATTTTAATGTTTATCAGTTTCAGATGCTAGACACGTGTGCAAAATACTGAGATGATGTTTCTTGAATAGAAATGGACAAAGGTCAAATTATCACCACTGAAATAGCTGACATGTAATTTTCAGTGAAATGTCCCACTCGTTAAACATTTTGAAGTGTATTGATGTATTCAGTCTATAGGCCAGACTGGTGAACTCCTGAAATTACTTTATATTTTCTGTCTGTGGCCAGGAGAGGATGCATCTGCTCAGCAAAAAGTAATATGTTCACTGTGACTATCAAACCACGAGTATCAATATCAAGGGTTTTAGTGTGTGTCAAGGTTATTTGCTCACAGCAACGTGTCTCAGAAGAAACATGGATTCACTTAATCAGGTTTGTTTCACCTTGATCCTTTGATACTGTCATCCACCTGCCTTTAGATTTAACAAGTTGCTTTCTATAGATGTCCCTCTGATAATCGTGTTGTTTTGAGCTGTGATTTGCAAACACGTGCCATACCTCTCAGTGTATATCTCGGGCCTCTTGTGTCAAAGTTGTCTTTGTGACATATAGGATATTTATGTGTATTTGCCCACTCAATTGTGTGTTATTTTATGCATATGATATTGATTTTGTATCTTTGCAATTTAAAGCATAACTGATTTGAGAAAAGGCATGAGAACAAATCTGGGTGTGTAAATGGTTGGTTGGCACTGTGTTCTTCAGTTGGCAGTTACACTTAGTAAAGAGTGAAGCTACTGAAGACCAGCAAAGTCACTGTTTGTTTTCATTTATTCTTTCAGAATAAGACCATCCATCTTTTTTTTAAAACAAATATGTTCATCCTGAGTCCAGTGTGATTCGTGGGTGCAACATATTTTGGCGAGTCAGCCCCGGAGTGAGTTCTTCAGTTCAAGATCACCAAGAGCCACTTTTAGTGAGACGAACCAGATCTTCACACCATCATCCTTACCATCAGTGCTGTAAGGGTAACACCTGTAAGAAGAACACAGAGCAAACATGGATAATTTAATGGACGAGATTTGTGCTCAGATGTGGCAGTTGGAGCCACCGCAGCTAATGAACATATGTGATTATGTGAAGTGTTCTGTTCCTGCTGAGGGGGGTAAGACAAAGAGAACTCTCAATAAGATTGTCGAGAGGAAACTGGAGGATATGGAGGAAAGGGATGAAAAGATTTGTCAGTACCTTAGACATCTCCTCTTATATGTGCATGAGGTGAGAGAAAGAAACAGGAAGGACACTAACATCTCCCCTGAACAGAGTCACTTAGACCACTCTGCCGAACAGCCATTCCAGTTTGAGCACCCCCAGGATCGGGCACACAGGACCCTGGAGGAGAAAATCAACAGTCTGAGTGACAAGTTAGCCTCTCTCAGTCATCAACAGTCAGAGGTCAGGCACAGCACACCACACTACCTATCCATACCAGAGGTCACTCTCTGGAGAGAGTTTAAGATAAATGGACAAATAGGAGAGGGAGGTCAGAAGGATAAGCTTTCCTACACCAATCTCATCCATCAGATTGATTCAGGTCTCTGGAAAGGATATTCTGAAGCTGAGATTGTCGAGGCAGTAATCAGAGCAGTAACCCCTGGTCTCCACCTATGAAACATGTTGGAAATAAAAAGTGGTTTAACCCTGTCAGTGCTGAAAACCATCTTAAAAGGGCACTACAAGGAGGAAAGCACTACTGACTTATGTCACAGGCTTACCAATATTACCCAGGAACCCAGAGAGTCTCCACAGCAGTTCCTATTCAGGGCCATCGAGATAAAGGAGAGAATGCTGTGGAAGTCCAGTGAGGGAGAGGCTGAGGAGTACTACAGCCCAGACCTGGTACAGCGTAAGTTCCTCCATGCCATTGATACAGGGTTCCTCTGTGATGCAATCAAGTTCCAAATGAGGCCCTACCTAAATGACATCCATGTGAATGATGAAATCCTCATAGAAAAGCTCAGTGAAGCTGCAAGTCTGGAAGGAGAGAGGCAACAGAAACAGAGGAAGAATGCTGCTATGAAGGGAGCCCGAGTCTGTGAGGTCCAGGCTGAACTCATCAGCTCTACCCTACCTACACCTGTTGTGAAGGACCCCATCCCTGTGACAGCAAAGGTGAAGGAGCTTCAACCTCAGCAACCTAGCAGTGAGAAGCCTCCAAAGACCCAGGGGCTGATGGAGGAGCTCAAAGCTGGTATCCAGGAGGTGAGACAGATGTTCCTTAGAGCCATGGAAACAACAGCAAACCATGCAGCAAGGGGTGAGTCCACCTACCGTCCATATACCTACCATCCTTCCATCCACCAGTCCTCTGTTTACCATTCACCTGTCCACCAGCCCTCCACCTACCAGCCTACAAGGAAAGACAGACCCATGAATAGGCAGAGACCCAGAGGCTGTGAAATATGTCAAGAGGCACGGAGAGGAGAGGAGTGTAACCACTGCTTCCATTGTGGTGAGCCCGGCCATATCTCCAGAGGCTGCAGGAAACTGAGAATGATGGGAAACGGGAATGGGCTGCTGAGAGGGGACAATCAGTAGCTCCTGTCCACGTGTCCTACTATTGACCAGAGACAGAGAGAGAGACACTTGGGAGGGAGATACATGTAAACAAAGCCAAGCACAAACAACAACAGTCTGCCAGTAAAGACCCCTCGATGGCTACACTTAACCCCTACATCAACTACATCAAGTCACCATGCAGGAAAAAGCTGGTGAGTCTAGTAGGGAAGCAGTGCTTGGTGAACTGCAAGCTGGATGGTGGCAAAAATGGTCATCAAGCTCATGCAGACGCCTGACCGGGATGAGAATGTGGGTGTATTGAGAACTGGGAGGAAGAGAGTCATCCTTGGAGCCAATGAGGTGACGGCTATACGAGTGCTCGTCCACCTAGGAGCTAAATACAAAGGCCAGGAGGTTCTTTTCACAGTCAGCGACCTGCATCCACTCCAAGAGGGCTTGGAGGGCCTGGTGAAGGCAGAAGATGGAGGGAAAATCATCATCACTATACCCATAGCCAACATCACCAACCACTCCATCACTCTCCACCAACATACTGTGGTGGGCCACCTACAGGCAGTCAAAACTGTGTATCCTGCCAACTTGTCTGCCAATAGTTCCCACACAACCCCCTTTACTACCAGCCACCAAGAAACCTGCTCTGCAGTGGAAGTTTGCCTGACCGTCATCTCATTCCACGCATTCAAGACGTGTTGGACTCACTGAGTGGCAGTTCCCGGTTTCAGTCCTTGACCAGGGGAAGGCGTACCATCAAGGGTTTCTGGATCCAGACAGCCGCCCACTGACTGCCTTCATTACACCGTGAGGCCTCTACCAGTGCGTTAGGATCCCGTTCGGACTCAGCTCTGCACCTGCCGAGTTCCAGAGGAGTATGGAGAAATGTCTGGCAGGCCTATGAGATACTATCTGTCAGCCTTATCTTGATGACAATTTGGTGCACAGTTCCAGTTTTGAGGACCACCTGGAGCATGTCAGGACAGTGTTGCAGAGGTATCAGCAGCATGGTGTGAAGCTCACCCCACGGAAATGTGAGCTCTTCAAGAGACAGGTCCGATTCCTGGGAAAGATGGTCAGTGGTGATGGCTATACCGTGGACCCCAAGGAAATAGCCCGTGTTCAGGCCTTGAAGGAGAAGAGACCAGCCACTGTTGGAGAACTGAGAAAGTTGTTGGGTTTCATCTCGTATTAGCGTCCATACATCAGGGACCTCTCCAAGGTAGCAAAGCCTCTATATGCCCTTCTCTCTAACATGCCAGCCACAGAACCATGATCAACAGCACTGGCAAAAGGGAAGAGGAAGAGAGAGAACAAAAGCAGAGGACAGAAGGCCTCCCGCACTCCAATCAGCTGGACAGAGTACCACCAGGCTGTCTTGAATCACCTGGTAGACTGCCTCTCTTCCCCTCCCGTACTTGGCTACCCAGATATGACACAACCCTTCGTTCTCCACTGTGACACCTCACAGGATGGACTAGGAGCTGTACTCTACCAGAGGCGAGGCGGGAAGATGGCAGTCATTTCATCTGGATCTAGAACTCTCACACCAGCAGAGAAAAATTACCACATGCACTCTGGCAAACTGGAGTTCCTGGCTATGAAGTGGGCCATCTGTGAGCAGTTCAGAGACTACTTGTACTATGCCCCATCCTTTGTAGTCTACACAGACAACAATCCTCTCACCTATGTCCTCACCACAGCCAAACTGAATGCCACAGGTCATCGTTGGGTTGCAGAGCTGGCAGACTTTAACTTTAAAATCAAATATCAACCAGGAAAGTCAAACGCTGATGCAGATGGCCTGTCACGTATGCCCCTAGACATTGACAGGTACATGAGCCAGTGCAGCGATGAGGTTCACCCAGCAGTCATCAGTGCAGCAGTGACTGGAATTACTGTGGGAAGGGAAACACCTACCTGGGAGAATGTGTGTATTCAGGCAATCGGTCTTGTCAAGGATGCCCCCTCTCATGCCCTTGGTCCTCCTCTCACACCCCAGCAGCTCAGACAAGCTCAGGAGAGAGACCCTGTCATCAGTCGAGATCTCATATACATCTCTCGCAACCAGTGGCCTATCAGAAAAAACCTGAGCAGCAAGGATCCAGATGTGTGTGTTCTTCTAAAGCAGTGGCCTAAGCTCCACATCAGCAGTGAAGGAGTGTTGTATAGGGTAACAGCAGACAAACATCAGCTTGTCCTGCCTCAAGAATTCCACCCAATTGTCTTCAGAGAACTGCATAAAAAATGGGACACTTGGCTGTGGAAAGGACGCTAGGCCTGATCAGAGACAGGTTCTTTTGGCCAAGAATGCATGTCAGTGTGGAACAGTTTGTCACAAAAGAGTGTGAGTGCCTGAAAAAGAAAAAACCTCAAAAGCAAACCAGAGCTCCACTCGAGAACATCAAGACAACCTACCCATTTGAGCTGGTGTCCATTGATTTCCTCCATCTGGAAACCTGCAAACAGGGTTTTGAGTACATCCTAGTGGTGATGGACCACTATACACACTGTGCACAGGCCTACCCCACCAAAAACAAAGCAGCAAAGACTGTAGCTGATAAACTGTTCAATGGCTTCATCCTCCAGTTTGGTTTCCCCAGCAAGCTACACCATGACATGGGGAGGGAGTTCAACAACCAACTCTTGGGGAGGTTAAAGGAGCTCAGTGGAGTGTGTGGATCTCACACAAGTCCCTACCATCCAGAGGGTAATGGCCAGGTTGAGAGGTTCAACAGAACTCTTTTCAGTATGTTGAGAACTCTGACAGAGGAAGATAAACTGGACTGAAAAACCTCTGTGCCCAAGGTGGTCCATGCATATAACTGCATAATACTCACCCTACTTCCTTCTTTTTGGAAGGTCCCCCAGACTCCCCATTGACCTCCTCTTTAACCTGGATGTCAGTGGAGGACAAGAGAAGCATGAGGACTATGTGGCCAGGTGGCAGAGCAGGATGAGAGAGGCATATTCCATTGCCACCAAAAGTGCCAACAAAGAGGCTGCCAGAGGGAAAGTACACTATGATCGAAAAGTACATGGTCACAAGTTGCGTCCTGGAGACAGAGTCCTGATTAGAAATCTGTGGAGAATGTGGAGGGCCAGGAAAACTCAGGTCATACTGGGAAGACAACGTGCATGTGGTTATTTAGCAAAAGGCTAAATACATACCCAGAAGATATGGAGCACTATTACCATTCATTTGGAGTCTCTCCTTTTAGCTCTGTTTTGATCTCCAAATATCTCGCTCTCTACGCTCACCAGTGTGAAAAGGTTGCTCCCCTCCCTTTTCACGAGACCCTGGTTCCAAACATTACTAGTGTTTTTGTGTGTTAAATCACTAACTTCAGTGCGATGTTTCTGTTAATCTTTTAATTTATCAGTCATGTTACACAGATAATGAAATATGGGTTTCAATTGAGTTTGTGTTTCACAACGTTATGTTTTGTTGAAGCGCTTCAGGCCTGCTGTGATGTGTTTCTTCTTTGAGTGTTTTGTGATGGTGAGTCAGCTCGTTTGCTTAATCAGTGATAGTGACAAAAGCTGTGAATCATTAGCTGCACCAAACAGCAACCCTGTTTACACTTGGTTTTAAAATGCATCTAACTTTGACTGTTTGTGGTTTAGTGCTGGGCAGGAAGCGTTCAACAGGTTTTTGTAGCTCTTTTGCTCAAAGCAGCTGTCTGAGGATGAGCTGAGAGACACTTAAGTACTCTCTATCACCACAAGCGACACATTTCAAGTAATCATTTGATACATTGTTAATATGATATTTATCAGTGCAGCTTTATGCAGCACAAACCAACCACAGCTTTTTGGTTATCGTTGTGAGGTAAACAGTCAGGAGGACAGCTGTTTATACTGGCACGCCTGTCACTGAAGATCACTCAGTGCACTCAAAGTTGGCTCTTCCTGTATGTTTTGTTCATATAGGACTCATTATCTGGGGAAGTTAGTGCAAAAAACGTTTGTGTAAAGTGAGCTCTTGACTCACCGGCCACTTCATTCATTTTGTCCACTCCATTAACATAAATGAGAGCTGCAAAATATTAGGAACACCATTCAATATAATGCAATCCAGTACACCACCACCACCCACTGCGACCTCTATGATAAACATAAAGTAGAATTATCACCTTTTTGACAGTGACAACAAAAACTGAAAATTTAAATGCAGAATTTATGGCAGAGCTGTTGTATTGGATTGCAGTAGATTCCACAGGTGTTCCTAATAAAGTGGCCGGTGAGTGTAAGTAGTGTTGTTTTAGATGTGTGTGTGTGTTACATGACATCAGTGGGTCCTGCTCACAGCAGAGCAGCTGCAGATTGTTGACTGTCAACAGGTGCTGCAGCAAAGACTTTGTGAGATTCTCTCCCTGTGTGTGTTTATGCACACGTGTCTGCATGTATGGCCTCTGTGTGTGTGTCTTTGTGTGTGCATATGGTCGCAAATGTAAGCATGTGTGCACATTAACCAGAGTGAGTGACAATGTGCTGTTGTGTGGGCTCTGGTGGTGAGAAACTTAATATCCAAGGGCACAGTAGCTCAGCCAGCAGCTGTCTCATCTCTGCACCTCCTATTACAACACATCACCATTGACATGTGGAATCCAAACAACTCTAAGCTCGGGTTCATATTTTATATTCAGATGGAGGATTACATGCTTTTATGAGATAATCTCAGAAATCCCTGAAAACATGCAAAAGTGTGAGGCAGCTAAGATTAATCTGAGAATGTATTTATTTGTTTCTAAAAAGTTGACTTAGTTTTCTCCACAGACGTGTCTCTGACTATCATGAGGAGGAATCCTGTATAGTGTAAAGCTGCTGCTGACGGTTGTACAGTAACACCTTCCACATTTGACAGTTTTAGAGTTTATATTGCAACATTCAGCTGTTTAATTTTCCTACTCATACTTATATGACTACTTGCATCTTTATGTTCTGTGGTACCTGTTATTGACATTAAAAAACTAACCATTGCAATTTTAAGAAACAGGTCAAACTTGGAGGTGTAATCTTACCACCCAGTTATAATTTGTATCTACAGTTTTATTTAATTTTGAGTATATTGTTTGTAATATGATTTTATTGATGGTGTCATAGGTTTTTGTGTTGGTTTGATGCAGTGGTGGAAGAAGTAAAAATATTTAAGTGAAAGTATCAATACTGCCAATACCACACTGTAATATACGCTAATACAAATAAAAGTCCTGCATTCACAATTTTAGTTTTAATAGCAAAATGTACTTAATATAAAAAGTAAAAGTACTCATATACAGAATGACTGCTTCTGTAATATATTATTACATATTACATACTATTATTGATGCATTAATATTTTAGCATTTTAACATTGCAGCTGGTCCAGATAGAGCTCGTTTTGCCTAATTTATATATTCTCCTACTAGTAATTTGAGAATAGGATGTCATATTTTAAAAACATATATTTCTGTTGGTAAATTTTAATCTACAAATTACTTTTCCTCTGAAGTGTAGCAGAGTTTAATTATAAAGTAGCATTTAATGCAAATACTGAAGTAAAGCACAAGAACCTCGAAGCTGAACTTTAAGTTCCCCTCCACTAATGTTTTTCTTATTATCTCACTGTGATGTTTTAGCTTCACCGTGCAGAATGATGTATGTGCAAAGTTTGACACTAGAAGGCTGTTTTTACTTTCATCTGTTGAAAGTAGAAAGTTTGTATGTGCTCATTGAAAATCTGCCAAGGGGTCAGCCTACAAGCATGATTTGTGACATCACAACTAGTTTGGTGGCTGATCATGGTCCAGTATACAATTTACACAAGACTGATGTGGAAACTTGAAGCCTCCAGTGCACAAATACTGAGAATGGACTTGACAGCGAAGTAGAAGACATCTTGAAATATATTCGCATATTCATAGATTCTGGGTTTTTCAATGAGGGAGAAGGAGGAGATATAATTTAAAGGATTTTAAGGGGCTAGTGCTTTTTTTGTGGAAAACCTGTTTAGACACACAATATAATTCCAAGCAAAGTTTTTTTTTTTATTGTACATGTCTGGAGGGAATCTTTAAATAATATTTGTAGTAAATGAAGTTTAGTTTGGTTTCACCGCAGGTTTGATGGTACTGTGATACTTCCTTTACAGCTGGACTCTTCCATCTTTGCTTTCTTTGCACCAAGGACCACAATTGAAATTTTGCCTTTTCTGTGTCATCCCTGGCATATTTTAGCTGCAGTGTCTTCTTCCTCATCATATCAGAGAAAAAAAATTAAAAGGTTTGACCATACTCATATCATATGAGACAGACCTACTATCAGTACAAACAGGGCAGATCAAAGAACATAACCATGTCAAAATAGGAGAGCATATTTCCCTGTTTGCTCTGCCTGCTGACAGGACAGGGGGTCTCCAGCCTCTGAACGCCTCCTGCACGCGCTCCCCGTCATTTGTTCACGAGACCGCGCGCATGCAGCAGATGAAAGTTGAGGGGGCTGCAGAGAGTTTTGGAGTAAAACTGATTTCATCCAGACTCAACGGACACCCACAGAGCTCAGGACGGATCTGAACTGAACATGAAGACCATGAAGATGCTGGCGCTGCTTCTTCTCATCACATTGTTGCACAGTGAGTTTGTTTTTCCCGGTTTTAGAGACTTTATGAAGCAATTTTCTAACGGTTTAATGACGGAATATAAAGTGTAGTGTTACACACCATAATAAACCTATTGCTGGAACTTTTCTGAGGAAGAAGTAGGCTACATGTTATTCAATAGCGCGTGCAAGCTTATAGGCCTATATGCCAATTTAAGATTTGTAGTTTTGTTACATATGCGGAGCTTATGTTATATTTTCACAGTGTGGTGTGATGTTTTAATAGGCTAGATAAACCTACTTTTCCACAAGGGATTCTAGCCTATTGTTTTTTTAATTTTACTTGAAACAAATTTGGTTCTGTTTTGTTCATTTGAGTGTCTTCGTTTCAGAAAAGTAGGAACTTTTGAGTGAGAAGAAACAGATAAATAACCAAACTATCAAAGGAGATGGATAGAAACGCAGGATAAGTCTAATTACCCAGTTAATTGTTTTTCGATGAAAGAGGTTTATGTTTTAAACGACTTGGTGGTTTTTAAGAGGCCTAGTGCGAGATTTAGCCCGACTAACTTCTAACTCCTTATTCTTTCAATATGAAGAAGATTACCGGCCTTGTTATAACGTTTCATTGATCATTGGCTCGTGCACGCTAAGGGGAGGAGGTGTGATGTGTTCAGGGACTGCGGGGGCTGATATTGTGCAGGGAGGGAGTGGTTGGGCTTCATGTTTACATTTTAACCCGCTGTGATGCCGTTTGAACCCGAGATCCACTGACTGATGGGACACATCACGGAGAAGTTTGAGATCGCACCGTTTCAGTTTGAAGATAGCCTCCGACTGACCCTGCTGCTAATTGGACTGAGATGAAAACGCACACTTGCTATCTGGGAGAATGCATTTGAAGTTGTTGTGGGAATTTTAAAGGACCAGAGGCTTGGTCTCTAAACAACATGCTCTATGTTCATGATCGTGTGTGTGTGTGTGTGTGTGTGTGTGTGTGTGTGTGTGTGTGTGTATCTTTTGATCTCTCTCTTATTTACTCATGAGGACCAAATGTCCTCACAGAGATGAAAAGATTGATATCCTCACCCTACTAAGCTACAGAAAAAGCTAAAGTACATGTGTTTGGAGTACTTCGGGCAAAATGCATTCCAAAAATACTTAAAAACACTAAAAATGCATTGTGGACTTGCATTTGAAATATAAATAACAAATGTTATGGATAATATCAGATATCACACATGAATTAGCCATTTTGTATAAAATTTATGTTGAAATACATTGGATATAGTCTGAAATATTTCATGTTTATGTAGGTTAATATTAGTTCATGGCAAGAATTGAAGTTAAGTGTTAAAGTCAGAATCATGTTTAGGTTAAGGTTGAGGGTCAACGTCAAGCACACTGTGCAGAGGGCTCGGTGTTAAAGGTTCAATCAGTGTAGATCCTCACAAGTGTGTAATATATAAGTCTGTGTGTATGTTTGTGTGTGTGTGTGTGTGTTGTGCCAGCTGAGCGGAGTAAGGTTACTGTCATAAAGAGCAGCTTTGTCTGCATAAGAAACGCATGCTTTCCATGCATGTGTGCAGCACACACACACGACACACACCGACAACTGTGGTCAGCTTGAATAAAAGTCAGTGACAATGGATTTATGGCAGATTCATGTTTTCACAGCAGAAGAAAGTTGAGTAACATCTCTAAAAACCTTCCTAATTCACTCCAGCAACATAATCCACATCTCTGCTAACAATCTGTGTGCAATCAAAGCCTTTTCACCCTCTTTGAAACTCCCTCTGCTGAAAGTAATGTATTCCACCATATTTTGGTAAAACTTTTGATTTAAACTGCTTTGAAAAACTTGTTGCCTTTGGATTCCATTATAATTGACATGAATTTAAGCTGACTGCAGCTATTGTTTTCTGTGTAGGACACTTCTAGCCACTCACTTCCTACTGCCACCCTTTAACCTTGTTTTTATACTCAAAAGATACATTTTGAACGGTTAATCACTATTAATGTTTTTTTTTTACATTGTACATACAGCATTTTTAAATACTTCTATGCTACTTCCATGCATTTTTGTGAGGATACTGTAATGTAAATGTTGTGTCGTTGTGACAGTGTCTGCTCTGAGAGTGTGTGTGTGTGTGTGTGTGTGTGTGTGTGTGTGTGCGCCTCCTGAATAGAAAGATCACCAAGGGAGGTTATCAGGTTGGGATAAAGCTTGTCCGAAAGCCATCCATCACCTGCATTCCTTCGCACCACCGCTCCTGGCACCACCAGGATGTAGCTACACACTCTGTATGCTGTGTGTGTGTGTGTGTGTGTGTGTGTGTGTGTGTGTGTGTGTGTGTGTGTGTGTGTGTGTGCAACCACAAAAAATGAAAGCTAAAATGCACTGGTAGCCTACATATTATGTTGTGGAAAACTGACTTTTCTACAGTGAGGATGTGTTTGCAATTTCTTGTGAATGCATGAATCGTATGTGTAGGCTGTGATCAATCTTGTGTACTTTTCTATTCTGTTTTTATGTCTGTTGTGTTTCTGGTCTCTCTGATCGTAATTAAAATAAAAACCCCAGCATGCTTAATCTGAACATCGACAGCTTTCTCCTCTTTGAAAATTAGAGATATATATGACCAGAAAAAGGTTTTAAGGTTGCTTTACCTGATGACCTGACAGTAAAAACATTCCAACAATTTATAATAGTTGATGAATCATCTGACCCCTGCAGGTCCTGCCTGTCTGTCAGTGACAGTGAGCAGCAGTAAACCCAAAGTGGAGGTCCACGAGCACACAGGTGAGCTGTTATATTCTGTACATACCTGTCATATTTTTCACCTTTTAATTATTTACCTTTCTTTAAAATGACAACAACTTTTTAGAGAACAGGGTCTTTTTATGTGATGTGAGTTTTTGCTCTTTTTTTTATCATTTTTATCTTCCTTCAGTGATCCAAAGACTCATTCTGATTAAAGATATTTCAAATTAATTTTGTCATCCAGTTACAAATGAGAGGAAAAGAGGAAATGAATTAAATATATTTGGGTAAAATATGACTGAAAGAAAAAAAAAGAAAAGAAAAACATCAGACAGACATATCTGGTACTTCACTTACTCCCAGTCATTATTACTTACAAAAATTATATTAATATGCACAATCAGGAACACCTTGACAGCCAAGTTGAGACAGGAAGTGGGATCTTATACTTGATATCTGCTCTTCTGTTTCTGTGTCTTTCTGTCCCAAAATGAAACCTGTAAAATCAGTTAAATCAACACAAAAATTAATGCAAAACTATTCTTTAAAAATATATATATAGATTTAAAACATACATATGTAATTACAGGTTAAATCATGTATATATCTGAATATTTTCTTGGAAAATCAACTAAGACAAAGGAAGAACAGCAGATATCTCATCATGTGATACAAACGTGAAAAATAATACATAATAACAGGAGTCACACCACAGTAGACGGTACATTAAACTAGTATATCAGCAACATTACTTAGTGCTGATCAGTTTCAACAGCACACACTTGTGACAAAAAACAACAACACATTTAACAAGAAATGATGGGACAGAGTACCTGCAATGAAAACAAGTTTACACTATATATTCTACTGATTGATATCTTGTTGTAATATCTTCCCTTTTTAACAAAAGCTGCTCTGCTGCTTTGTTTTCTGTCCTCCAGACGCTGTGCTGTCCTGTGAGTTCAAGACAGAGAAAGATCAGAACCCTCGAATCGAGTGGAAGAAGAAAGGGAAGGGGGTGACATTTGTGTACTTTGATCACAAATTTACCGGTGAGTCACAGGCGTTCAATCCTTCAGCTTCTCTAAACTAAAAAAGCTGCTATTTTGCCGCCTCTCTTGCCATCATTCTTTCATCCTTACTGCCTTCAATTCACTCCCTTTTAGCCTTTGGTTAAGCACCCTCGATCCCTTATCGTCTTTTCATGACCTTGTTCCCTCCACTGTAGGGTCTTACACTGGACGGGCCAAGATAGAGGGAGCGACACTGACGATACACTCTGTCACACAGAAAGACTCGGGGGAGTATCGTTGTGAGGTGACGGCCAGCGAGGACCACGTCAACCTGGGAGAGACGACTGTAACCCTCAATGTGCTCGGTATGTGATTGTGTGAATGTGTAAATATGCATATGAGTGTGTGTCTTTGTGAGACATGCGCTGAATCTATTTAAATGGTTTCACTTGTGACATCCCCGTTGCTAGGCAACTGACAACAAAAAAAAGCATGTTACCCTGTTGCCTTTTCAAAACCAGTAATTGAGTTTTCTGCATTTAATTGTCATGCTAGGGACTGAGGGAAGAGATAAACAATAAAGGTTATTAGCTAGAAAGGTATCTGATATTGTCAACATGTCGGCTCAGTGTTCAGCATCGTTTCCTCAAAATGTTCCCGTGTGTGAATCCAGTGTGAAGGTTTCCTGTAGTGGCTCCAGTTTCTTCCCACAGTCCAAATATATGGAGATTAGGTTGACTGGAGACTTGATTGGAGATTGTTTGTAGGTGTGAATGTGAATTTCACTACTGTCAGAGATTTTGACGTACCATTTGTGGTAGCCATCAATTTGTATTTGGCCATGTTGCAAATCAATGAGCAGGACTATTTTATAGCAATATTGTTTTTTTCAAATGATTTCTGAATCAGTGTAATTAAGCACTGTGGGTATTTAATTTGCTTGATTAGCCAAAGCAGGCATTCCCATCTGATCTGGTAATTGTTTTTTCAGAAAATGTTAATATATATATTGCAATATTAAATGATGTATACAGAGATAGAGAATTTTATCCATTTCGTCCACTTCTACTTCAAGATTGCGATTCTGTTCAAGAGCGACAATTATTTTTCCGTCTCAATTCTTTCTTATTTGTTTTCATTATTTCACTGCATGATGTGATATGAAAAGTGTAGACTTCAATTAAACAGTCAAATAGCAGTGACAGTACCAGTTTTAGTTCTTTAATCCTGGGAGGTGTGGGAGTAGTTTCAATCCAATTCAACTGTGATGTATTGATTATCGCTGAAGACAGAGAGATTCAATAAGATTATTACTTTTGTCAGATCAATTCATTGATTTGGCATATGGATAATCTGTCCTTCACAACTACCAAACAGTAAAATACATCAAGAAAAGTACTTTTTTCATTGTTTTAGGAAGATTTGCCCAAAAAATTACAAATGCAGTATTCTTACATATTTCTGTCTTTCCTCTCTGCTGCCTTAGTGCCGCCTCACGTCCCGTCCTGTGAGGTCCCGAGCTCTGTGTTTGTTGGCTTGGGCCTGGACCTCCTCTGTAAAGACAAGCTCAGCGTGCCGCCTGCCACCTACCAGTGGTACAAAGACAACAAGGCCCTGACGGCAACAGCAGACACTCCATACAGCATCGACACACACAAAGGCACACTGGTGAGTACACACTAATACACGCATGTAGCGTATGTAAATACTCATGTACAACAGGTGCACACACAAGAAGACACACTAACTCATATATGGACACAGTAATAAACATGTGCAGAAACACAGCTGTTGCTCTCCACACCTCCTCTCACACTTTGTTTTTGTCTGGAGCAGAATTTTAAAAGCGTGTCCAAAGCGGATACAGGGATGTACCGCTGCGAGTCCTCCAACAGTGTTGGGGCACCCAAGAGCTGTGTGGCACAACAACTTAAAGTCATTGATTGTAAGTGTTTTTGGTAAAACAGCTCATTGGTGCTTATATGTCGCGCTCTTCTGACCGAACACTGAGCAAAAACTCTCTCTGCCTTCTTCCAGATCCTTTGAATATGACGATTCTGATAGCAGGTGCTGTAGGTTTTCTGACGCTCATCATCTTCTGCTGCGTCTGTGTGTGTGTCTGCCGACGTCGAGGCTGCTGCAAGAGTGAGTAGTTTGTGAAGTCGTATCCGTAAATCTCAGCCTCTAATTTACCCTGCTGATACAAAAAACATTGCCTGAATCGAAATTTTGAGCTGTTTCTCAATGTGCGTTTCTATTATGTGACCATGATGAATATGACAACCAGATGTGTAAGCAGTTTTGATTTACGGTTACCATCTTTTGTTTGTCAAGGATTGAAGATGCATCTTGTGAAACATAAGATAGAATTGGTGTTGGGAATTAAGAACATTTCTTTAATAATGTAATAACGTCTCTAGATGTTAAAACAAGAGTAAAACAAGAGTAAAAACAAGAATTTCACACTGCAGAGCTTCAAGGTAAGGTTAGGAGTGTCAGTAATAGGGAATCTGAAACAATTAGAAAATATGAATACAACGGCACAGAGGGAATGCTTTGTTGTAGGTTAGATGCTAAAAAACATTTTTCTAAAGCAAAGCGCTGACTAATATGAGAGGCAGTCATGTGACAGTCACAGAGAGAGAATATGACAGTAGATGATGTTACACTCTCACCTGCAGCATCATAAGAAAACACTGGACAGAAACCTGCAGAGAGACACAGAGACAGCTGTCGGAGTGAGAGAAGTTTCCAACAACTACTGAAATGTAGAATTTTTCCAATAAAAGTCATAAAGTCTAAAAACCCTCTTGGTAAATTGTCAGCCATGACGATAATGATATGGTGAACAGAATATTAATTTTGCATTCATTTTATTTATATTTTATTTTAGTTGACTTTGGTATCATATTTAAACTCCAAATTCATTCAGATTAAGACATTATAATTGTAAATCAATCAAGTTTTTCTCCCCTTGTGAAGAGAGGCAGAGACTACCTGTTCAGGACTTGTATGACAGATCTGGATCACTTGTAAATTTTGTTTGTATCGAAGAGAAATCTTCAAGTACAAGAAAAATGATGAATGCCACAAATGCTCTTAAATCACTCATACGTTCCTCTTGAGAATTAATCTGTTTGTTCGGGTGTTTCTTGCATGAGGCCCAATGTGTTTCTGTTGATTAACACAGAAACACAGAAATATAACTTTTGTTTGTTTACAAGAAAACTCCACAGGGTACCTTTAAGTATGTGTATGAATACCACAATGTAAAAATGAAAGTCCTGCAAGTATCATCTGCAAAATGTAGCAACAGTACTTAAAGTGTTAAATGTAAAAGTACTCGTTATCTTGAATGGCCCCTGAATGTTTTTATTACTGACACAGTAACAGAACAAAAACAGGGTTTACATTTGTCGGCTGGTTAGAGGCATTCTTTGTGTTGGATGTGCATATACTTTCTAACATTTTCACCACAGCAACTTTTTAGGTGATAATATGTCAGTATTGTGTTCACAGATCATTGAACTGCCTCCAAATCGCCCAAAAAATCAATTATGGCTGCTTTAAATTGAGAAATTAAGTTTCACCCACAACTACCTTGCATGATTGTGATAATGAAAAATATTAACCTGCTGCTCTTGATCTTTTGCCTCTTTTTTATGTCTTCATCCAGAAGGAAAGAAAACGAAAAAGTGAGTGCTCACTCTTGTTTTGTCTGCAGTCATGTGTTATCGACTGGTACTGACCTTAGACTGAACTGGCGCTCTTTGTCTTTCAGCGCAAAGTCCTACAACCCTCCTCCTCCTCCTCCCACCCGCAATGTGAGTGATCAAAGCAGTTTGTTATCATGCCAGGGCTTGTTTTGCTTGCTGCCATGAATCTGGGTTGAAATTAAATGTTGGTGATAAGTTGCTGATAACACAGGTCTGTAGCTAATTGAAGGAAAGGATTCATTGTATGTCTCTCTGCTCTCCGCAGCTCAAGAAGTACAAACAAACTCAGTCGTTCATGATCTGAGTACAAACCAGTCTCGCTCTGCTCCCATCAAATGCTCCGTCAAATCGTCTGAAATGGAAAATGTACATTCATTGTTCAGCGCACTTCCTCAACTGTCGCTTTCCTTTTGGAGCTGCTCACCGATGTCTTGGACGGACACACTGACAGATATGTCTTAAAAAAAGAAAGCAAAGACAAGAGATTAAAACAAGATTTTGCAAACTTCTTGCTGCTTCCTCAACATGAAACATTAACTGTATGTGTTGCCAGTTTGGAAAAATCTTCCTACTTCTATTAGAGACTTACAGTACTGTAAGTATTCAGGGTTCAACTAATCTCCTTTAAATGCTGTATGATGTGTTTCATTATCCTCTTTTTCTAGAGTGTGTTAAGACATGTTTAAAACCTTGCTGGCTTATTTTTTTTAAAACCTCTTCTCAGACTTTAGGGCCAGTATTCAGCGCTAAAGTTAACCTTTAGCTTTCTTATGCCATCTATAGGTCAGTAACTGTTACTATCCACACTGATTTAGGCAAAGACTGTATAGATTTTATCCCTCTTATTGCCTTTCATTTATATTTAGATATAGATGTTGTTTTATATAAGCTTATTTTTCTCTCTTATGTATTTTTATAAACCTGTTTGTGTGTTAATATCATGTTATAATTGTTATTTGGTTGTATAACGTAAAACAATGTGAACTCAGCGATAAATGAACAGGTGTCTGCACACACTGAACAGTGCTTTGGAAGCTGTTGAAATCAAGTACTTTTAATTCAAGTGTTTTCAAGAGTTTTTTCTCTTCCTGATCAATAAAGAAAGATGAAAAATAATCAGCACTGTGGAATTCAAGCTGCATGGTTTATTGGCTTATTGGCACACAGCCGGGGAGGTAACAGAAGATATAACAGAGATTTGATCAATGACGTGTTAAAAGCATCCGTATGTGACCATCCCTGACATGAAGAATACATCATTCGGATAAACAGTATGTGTACATATTCAAATAAATAAATAAATAAATATTGACACATTAAATTGGTTGCCATGAAATTCTGTACCAACATTCATGCTTCCCTGAGGGTGATTTTTTTTTTGTAGTCTAGTGATCTCTGACTCTTCCTCTAGTGCCACTGTGACATTCAAAATTTGTATTTTCCCCTTTGGTTTAAGATCAATTATCAGATAATTCCCAACACCTCAGCTGTACTTTGTGTTTAGTGTTAATTATCAAATGTTAGCACGCTGAGCTCAAATCTGCTGCAAGTGTGGCTGTATTTGTAGTCTTAATTATCACTTATTGTATTCTTATTATATTCATAATTTGGGGTTGTAATATTAGTTGTTTTAATCCATATGAATGTACACAGGCCCGTTTTATTCTTCATATTAGAAAAGGGTTAACTGTTGGTTTGCTGTGTTTATATACAGTAAATATACTGTCCAAAGAAAGTAATAAGCCACAGTGGAACAGTATTATCCTGCTTTTCAGATGGATGTTTTCGTTTGACTGTTTGCAGTGGTTACAACCAGCCATGTTGGAGAAGAGATACTTTATTAGACGATGATGACGTCACTGATCAGCTCCTATGGATCTTAAAACCAGTAAAAACAACAAACAATCCCAGAGTTTAAATTGAAGTCCTTCTTTTATTGTTTCACTATTTTGTATTTGCACACAGACTCCTTCAGTTGGCTGTGATGAACATTTTTCTTTAGCCACTAGATGGCATCACAGCACTGACTGTATCTGTCCACACCAGCACAGACTATAGGCCAACAACTACACGATGTCAGCCTTTATCCATTATTTGCCTATGAACAGTAGTGCTATTGTTTTCCTCTTTTTGTACTCGTTGTTCTCCTTATTGTGGTGCCCATAAATTAAATGTATTGAAATGCACAGATTTCTTGCGCCTTCACTTCCAAAGTGCATTGTGTGTTTATGTATCTGTGCATGTATTTGCATTTTGTAGATTTGATTCATGTTCATTTATGCAATTGCACATTTTTGGTTTATTTGCATGTGGCCTGTGCATGCTCTGTAGCATTTAGCTGCTACAATGCAGAACGTGTCAGGGCCCAGTAATAGAGACGTGTTCTCTTACACTCTCATAACCTTTTCTAACGATCACATTAAATGGATCCTATCGATCTGCTAATATGGCTGTTTGGTAGCTCAAATCCTCCTCACCAGCCACTCTGGCTGCAAAGGAAGGACATCAGCCAAGCTCTAAAATATGCAAATGTTGTTCCTCAGTCTGTCAAGTGTGTGTGAAACTGTGTCCTCAATGGGAGCTGCTTTGCTGTGGGCTTAATGACAATGCATTTTGAATTTGCATGTTTTTGTTGTTGTTGTTTTTTTTCCTGGGAGGGATTCATAAGCAAAGGAAGTCTGGATTTAAAAACATTAACTCATTCACTACTCACTATATATTTAGACGTCTATGTAGACATAATAATAATAAAAAATGTTTCAGACTCCACTCAGGTCATTTCTTTCTCCCAGCATGCACTGTGCAGACAGTTTTTCTCCCTGTTTGTGCACAGCCCATTACTGCAGCTTGTTCTCAGTTAGTAGCCATTAATTGAACACCACATTTTATGATGCATTATGGGATATGTGAGTCCACCTTAGAGCGTAATAATTCCCACTAGACGTTTGGACAGCATCTTTCCATTGACTATGAAAAATATATTTAATTGTATATTTTAAAGTCCCTCCTCCACTCAAGAATGTATTTTTCTTCTTGTTCCTTCAGCTGGGTGTTTGAGCTTCACTGTGCAGAATGATGTATATGCAGAGTTTGAGTATTTTTTATGTCTTAATACCTGTCTGGAGAGGATCTATAAGATACTGTTGAATGAAAAAAAGAAACATAAAAAAATGACGTTAATACAATAATATGATAGTACGGCAGTGTACTGTGATTATGATGTTGTGATGCTTCCTAAAATCTGTTTTCTTTGTACTCAGTGAACCTGTTATACCTGAAGTTATCAATCTAGTGTTGTGTATTTGGATTTGGATAACATCCTGTTTCCTGGATGCACTGATCCAACTTTTTCTCTCTCTCGATACAGATTCCAATACCTAAAGTCAGGTTATTTGCCAACACAGAGCAGACTGATCCAAAACCAGAGATGTCTTTTCCCCAAATTTTAAATCAGTTTACCTCACAGTGTGGAATCGTTCTTACATAAGGAAACATGAAGTCAGGGTCTGCTGTTGTGCTACAAATGAATCAGTGGTCCATCATGATTGACTGTATGCAACTGATAATGGAAACACTGAATGTTATAATGATATTATACCAAAGAAACTGTATTTAATGTGGATCAGTCCTATCCTGACTGATACCTGATCCATTGAATAAGGTCAGTATCTGTGCTCAATCTGATATCTATTCTGTGTATACTGGATTGGTGCATCCCTTCTAAACACTTGTGAACCTGCTGTTAACTGAAAATATTGTGGGTTTTATAGTTTTGTATTGTAAAAACCTTTTGTCTCCTTGTGTATTTTGTTCTGGAGCTGCCCCTATAACACATTGGAGGACACAAATTCATCACACATGCATATCACTCAACTGATTTTTCATTGCAACTGCTGACATACATTGATCCATGGAAGGCTTTAGTCAGCAGATCTTACTGTTGCTGATAACCCCAACAACACACACACACACACACACAAACACTCTCTCACATCATGTTACAACCAGATCTGGTGGCTAGTTAATGGCAGCGCTCCACTGCCCGCTACATTCATTTATTTTTGCGGTTTCCTTTGAACATCTTAACAAGTCTTCTTTATGGATGCTCGCCCTGGATTACAGCTCAAGGGGGCTGTTACATCACATTTTGTAAATGCGCGTGTATCTGTCAGATAGGGACAGAGGAGAGAGAGTGTGAAAATAAGTGAGAGAGGGAAGAGAGAGAGAGTGCGAGTGGGCGGCGGCTGTCAAACGAAATCTATGTCAGTACCACTGTTTTCTTAGATGTTAAATTAAGCCTCAAGCCCAGGTTTCCTCCAAGACATCTCCTTCCTCTGCTGCCTGGTACCAAATTGGCTGCACTGGAGTCTTACCCACAATGCTCCCTGTGAGATGAGCTCCCCTGAAACCCTCCTAGAGCACTACTCATCTATGAACAGGTGGCACAAATGCATGAATGATTAAGTTGCTTTTTTCATTTTCAACAATTTTCCGTTAAAAAAAAATTAGTTTCTTCCAGCGCTTATTTGCAAGTTTTGTTTCTTTGTTTCTGGTTCTTTGTTCCTACATTGCTCTCTGCCTCCCAGTTTGTAGTGCATTTACAGCTCTCCACATTAGTGGCTCTTGGGTTTTGCAATGCTTACATCATACAGACATCGATGCATTTATGCCTCAGGGAAATTGTTGTGGCAAAGGCAGCAGGAAGAAGACCACTGATGCAGGGAGGGATTACCACAGGAAACTCTCTCTTCCCGCTGCAGCAGGAAGAAATAGCAACATTTAAACATTTAAACCCTACCAGACGACATCCCCCTACAGTCCCATTAAATCTTTATACTGAGGTTCTCTTACAATGCCAAGAGTCCTGCTGTGAGTGTGTGTGTGTGTGTGTGTGTGTCTGTGTGTGTGTGTGTGTGTGTGTGAGGGGGAGCAGAGAAGAAAGTTTGCTAGTTGTACTTTCTGCTATCTGCTATTAATTAGCATTGTTCACAGACAAGACTGTTATGTGGAATTACAACAAAATTGAAGGATGGAAATGCTTTTGCCACCACGCACGCACACACACACACACACACACACACACACATAGCATCCTGTCCTCTTGCACAAGCAATAAGTCAGGACCTTAACTCCCACAGCAGCACTGTGCTTCTTATTTGAGCTCAAATAGGAACAGTGTAGGCAGAGTGTTGTACAGATGAAATGTTTTGTTTGTGTGTGTGCGTGTGCGATCAGTGTGAGTCTGTTATTTGAAAGCATTACACGATATCTGCGTCCTGAATGCCAAGTAGGTTTGTTAATAGAAGATGTATTCATAATATATTGTATAATTAACAAATTAGTTAACGAATCTTATTAACAAATCAGATTTTTATCAGAGATCCAAATAAAAAACAGCTTGAGCATATTTCAAGGACAAAAGGAAGAGTTTGGAGTTCGGAGGTTTAGAGTAGATATTTCAGCAGTACAGAGTAAGGTTATCTGTGCCCATGCACTGGTCTTTTTCTTAGTTCTTACCAGTGAAGGAAAGTAACTAAGCAAATTCACTCAAGTGGTTTTACCAGTGGTTTCCAGCCTTTTTAGCTTTTGACGTCTTGTTTTAGGTTTGCTCTGTACCAATCAAACAGTCTCTCTGCACTGGTACATGGTGCAGTCAGTATGGGGGCAGATCTGTTAATAAAAGAAAAAAGCTAAATAGAGAGAAACTAGTGGTATAAAACCCATTACAGCACACAGGAACAGTCCTGAACAAAAATATAGAGCAAAGAAAACACCAGATTAGAGACATCAAACCAGTTTATCTTTTAAGTCATTCACAATGAGTATAAATATGATCACTCATATTTCCAATAATTTGCTCTTTAGCATTTATATATTGAATAGAGCTATTTTGCAATTTATGTTGCTGTTTTCTCATCAAAGGTGCAAAGAATGTTTTCCATTTTAAGCACTCAAATACACAAACGTCACTTATCATTTATTCAAAGCTGTATAAGGCAATTGTTAACCAAAGTTCACAGAAAGACTTTAAAGCAAACACACAAAACTGAGACCTAATATATTTTTACTAATTTATTCTGCAAGGAATTATCTTTATACTGGACGATTCTGCTGCACTGGACTGTTTCCAGACAGAGTTTCTGCTCACATCTACGATCTGTTCGGCGATTCAAATATTATGAATGAATGAATGAATGAAGTGAAATGAAATGGCAGTTCGGCCTGATTATCAGGCACTGTGAGAAATAATATCTGGATCTTTTGCTTGCTAGATGCTCTGTTTTCACTTGTTTACCTTTTGCTACTTCATGACAGGCAGGTGACTTACACTTAGTTTTTCTATAAACTTGTTTAGAGTGTGGAGCTGCAGATTTTCAGTGATTTAAGCTACACGAGCAACATTTTCTAATTACAGTCACTTGATTCAGTGTTAATCTCAAACATTTCCATAATGCAGGTTTACATTTACAAGATATAAGAATTTAAAAACAAATATCTATTATTTGCAGCGTGGGCTCAAACGCAGAGAACAGACTTAATTTTCTCCTGAATGTGTTAGTCTTCTGTAGCTTGTGTTTACATTGATCGTGTACACCATAAAGTATACACACTTGTCGGATATATATTCAGCTTCTCACTGCCCATCAGCACCTACAGTCTTGTGCTGCAGTGTGCTATTTGATAAAACTGTTTAGCATTCAAGAGGAATCCTCAGCACTCAAGTACTCCCAGTATTATGCTTTTAACTCATTCCCCCCAGAGGAGCAGAGGGATAGAGAGAAAGAGTAGGGAGCCAGAAACAGAAGGATCCTTATGGGAAGAGTGAAATTTCACAGGACAAAAGCCCATTATTGAATTCCTGTCATGATTCTTTGGATAATAACCTCCGCTATCCAGCCCCCAAGACACATTTAAAGGCTTGCACAATCCCACTCCCATCTGATTTGACTGGCTGGAAATGTGTTACTGCATTCAAGCCTCTGCACTGTCCTGCCACTCGCTGGATGCTACCAAACGCCTCTGTATCGGATTACTTTCCGTCCCTTGAGCACAGCTTAGAAAACATCACAATGCGTCCCATTGGTATGTGAAACACTAAAAAAAAAAGCCAACACTTTGAGCATGACGCTACCTAACCATTTAGAAGGGTTAAGTCATGCCGTGCCAAAGAAAGGAGGCAAATTGTGCCCGTCTGCACTGATCATCTGGCTACAAGAGCCAAGATGAGGCCTGATTGCTCTGTGATTTGAGCATCCTCAGACCCACAGCTCATCAATATACCTCACAGCTTAGCTCTGTAACACACTGCACTGCAGCAGGACGCAGGCATCAGCAAGATGAATACTTATCAAAGCCATAAAAAGGCACAGGAAACTATTAATTTGTCATAGAAAACAGGTGAAGGCCAAAACTCACATTACGGAGACTGTGCAGATTATATTGTGTTTACTTACCAGCTACGCCAATTATGTACATCAATTACACAAATTACATATTGTAAATCTCTGAGACATTCTCGAAGAGTCTTGTGTTTCCTTTCATTATGATGGTTGCCTGTACAGAAGTCGGAGATGATATAAGTTTTGACTATATATAGCTATTGTTGCAGCAGATTAAGCTCTTCTTGAGTTGTTGTTCTTTTGGCTAAGATGGACGTTATTACTCAACTTAAGTGAGTGAAGCTGCTAATTCATTGGTATTTAGCTAGCTAGCTAACTTCCTAACCTGTCCATGCATAAGCAAAGGATGCTTATTTTCATTTGCACAGAATGGGAATTGTATATTTTATTTCAGTAATTGATAATTAGTGATTAAAAGTTTACTCCTTGATAAGAGATTGTAGATATTTAATAGCTGTGATATTTATGTACCATTTCTTTGTGTTTTATCTCAGAAACTACTATCAATATGCACTGCCTGTAATTATGTTTCTGTTTTACAATGAAGTAAAGGAGTTGCACTCCACCTGGTGACTTTGTGCTCTCTAATAGGAGCCTTGTAGCAGCCAATACACATTATACAACAGGAGTTGTTTGTACATTCCCTCGTAGGACACTTTTACCATATGCTGCAGCTAATTGGTGAATGAAAAAGAGCTGGTTTAGTCGAGTGTCCCCAGGATTACAATAATTGTGTCCGCTAATCTGCTGGGATTCATTAAAATGGTCTGATAGGTGGAGTCACAACAGTCCCAGCCACCGAGATTATTAGGTGAAGAAGAGCAGAATGTTCCCAAAATACAAGCAAACACGAGGGAGTCAGTCTGATTTCATCCTCCCCAAATCCATCCTCGCCCTGCCTTCAGACACAACTCATCTCCTCCCTCTTTTCTTGCTCAGCCCTTCTCAGCCCAGTGAGCTGGCTGAAGACAGGATTGGGGGGAAAACAACCCCCCACCCCCCATCTTATTAAACCCCCGACTCTACAGGAAGACTCTCTCATGCAGAGAAGATTTACGTAAGGAGGAGAATTTTCTCAATTCGGTCCTCATTTCCGTATGCTGTACACACCAAATCCTTTTCTTTACACCACATATTCGAGTCTGGATTTCCGCAGTGTTGTTTTGGCATCAACCAACTTTTCTCTGTATTTCTTCTCTGATTAGCTGAGAGGGTGTTTTTCGCAACAGGCTATGTTTGATGCACTGGCCCTGATTATCTACTCCAGCCTGCCTTCTGTCTCCTCTTTCTGTCCACCTAACCACTCCGTCTGTACACTGCTTTTTAGTTTTTTCTTTTAGTTTCTTATCCACATAGCTTTCCTTTGTCCCCTTCTCCTTGGATGTTTAAAGATGTATTTTTATCGAATTCCTCAATCTCTCGCTATGATTATGTTGTTTTCCCTTTCTTTTGTCACGCTTTGTCTGTTTCCAGCCAAAGGTCTATGTTTGATTATAGCTTCGCTCTGTCTGATTACAACCTCTTGTCTCTGTGAGTGGTGTTGTCTTCCTGGTGCTCTCCCTCTCCATCAGCCGGAGTGACCTTGGCAGAATAACAGAGGCAGTGATAGTGAAACATTCAATAAAGTCATATCTGGTTGCACATGAAAACAGCAGAAACATCAAAATGTAATACTGATGGGAAAAACAATGTATGTAATTATGATTATTACTTTTATTTCCAATAAGTCAAACAGTGATTTTTACTTGACTATACAGAAAAACATGAGACCTATCAATCTTTATTCTGACAACAGACTTTTTGTGTAAGTAGAGTATGGGTTTCATGGGATATTTAAGGCTTTTGATATTTTTTTTCAGCTTGTTGTGAATGGTTGACATAAACATAAACCCCCTTCATAATATATGAGCATATGGTTAGAGAATAGATAGCTAGCCCTTGAGCAGAGCATTTGGCACCGTCTTCAAGAATATCAGTGAGATTTGGTGCCTCTCTTTCCCCGTCTCTCCTGCCTCTTCTGCTGATTGCACTTCCAGGCTTATGATTCCTCTGCAGCGCATGAAGAAATCCATCGAACCAAGGACAATATCAGAACTGTGTGTTATGTCTACAGACTGTGTTACAGGGGGGTAGGTGAGTGAGAAAATTAATGTTTGCCCAGGGGAATTGCATTCTCCCCCTTTCCTTCACTGTACCGGCAATTCATCCAAGAAGAAAAAACAGTAATGAATATGGCACTGAATCACTGCATGTTTGATGTTATCAGTTGCACGGTGCAAAATCTGAAAGCTTCTGACGGACTGCACATTTCATTCAAAAACCACCACAACCAATAACAATGTGTGAGTGAATATATTACAGAAATATAGCAGGACGTGATACAGAGAATAAGAGGCAGTGCGGGTTTTCTAAGCTGTACAGTGTGCCTCCAGAAAATAAAGCTTCTATTGTGGCTCAGTGTGCAGGTGCACTCTGCAGGTTAGAGCAAAGCAGGCTGAAAAAGATGGAAATCAAATATGATTTCCATCTTTTTCAACAATATAGCTTTTCAGAAACCATAAACTCTTCAAAGAGTTTCGGATTTCAACAAGACTAAGAGACTGCAGCCATGCTAGTGGCTCTGTGAGGCTGTATCTAGGCATAGCGGTGCTTTGAGCTAAATGCTAACATTAGCCTGCTAAGATACTGACAAAGTTAATGCTTAGCATGATCACAATTTTAATTTAGTGTGTTAGCATGCTAATATTTGCTAAATATCACAAAATACAGCTGAGGCTGAAGGGACTGTCATTGGTTTTGGTCACAAAGCAAACCAAAGTACCTGATGATGATGGTGCTAGTTGAAAAGTCAGAGGATATATTCATCTGGAGTGGGACATGAATTTGTGGTAATGGCAATCCATTTAATAGTTATTGAGACATTTCACTCAAAACCATAAATGGTGGCACTAGAGGTAAAGTCAGGGGATCGTCAGAGTCGGTAGGATTCCTCCTCTGGGGAACATAAATGACAATCCATCCAATAGTTGTTAAGATGTTTCAGTCTCTACCAAAACAATGGACCAAGTGACCAAGATTGCCTCCCCTATGTTAAGCCATGGCTAAAAATGGAATGTGAGTGCAGTGAAAAGAAAAACATTGATCTGTTGACCCTTAAACAAACCACTTGCTATATGGGGGGTGGACCCCCTAATTTAAGACAATTGACTAGTTTTTAAGGATTTATTAATGTAGGACTGCTAGATTTATTATATACTGATTTATTGGGGGACTCCATATTTTAAGGTTTCAGTTGACATTTTGGGAAATAGGCTTCATTTTTTGATCTCTTGCCAAGAGGTAGATGAGAAGATCGATATACTGCTCTCATATTTGTCCATTCAGTATGAAGCTACAACCAGCAGATGGTTAGCATAAAGACTGGAAGCAGCTAGCCTGGCTCTGTCTGTAGGTGACAAAATTTGCCTACCAACACATCTAGAGCTCACAAATCAACATGTTGTATCTCATTTGTTTAATCCTTACAAAAAACACAATTTGTGGTTTTGCAGAGGGTGATATGCGGACCTAGTTCTTGGCTGGGTGCATTTACTTCCTGGAGTCTTTCCAGGTTGCCTGGCAATCTCACAATAACACAACTACAGGAAGTTACTGCTTTTCAGTCCAGCACATAATCCCTCGTAAACTCTGGGCAACAAAGCGAATAAGCGTATTTCCCAAAATGTTAAACCATCCCTTTTAAAAGGCTTGATTACATCAACCAGCTCTCATATCTCTAATGTTGTAGCCCTCAAGAAAAGATTTTTCAAAACAGTCTTTGCTCGCAGTTGCATCACAAGAAAGTATAACATTACTGACAAGAAAATAAAGACAGCAAAATGTTCACTGTAATGGTTTACATATCTCACACATGCTTCACGTCTCTGCAAGGTTATTTTTATAGCAAACTCAAATGAATAAAAAACAATGGCTGTCCAGAGGGTACATCTGTTTTGGAAAATGCTTGGCAGTAATAAGATTTATTGTTACTGGGTTAAATAAAATCACTGGTATTGTCCTTTAAAACATTGGGAAAAAAGCCAAAGACAGAATAAAAAGGATTGACAGAGGGACGGCTGGAGATCATGGGGAGACAGAAGACACGGCCACGGAGGGTCAGACCCACAGGGAAGCCATTCAAAGGAAAGTATTGCTTTTACTGTAAATGGAAGGCATTTATCATCCTTTCATTGCAGATGGGTATAAGTTATCAAACACTCTACTTTTTCTCCTCTCTCCATCTGTCACATCCGTCTCGCTGCATCTATCATTCACTGTCACTGCCCGCCTCTGACTCCACATGTATCTGTTGAGACACTTTTCCTCCGCACTTTAGTGTGAGCTCTTTCTACAGTCTCTCTGTATTGTTATTATCAGTGTATTCAGTGTTATTTTCTTGTTCATTGGAAATACACTGATGGCTCGACACTGAATGTTTATGAATAAATGCACCCCTCCTCCCAGAGCTCAAACGATGCAAGCTGAGCCGCAACGGTTATTTTCATATTTGATTCATCAATCAGTGCTTTACTCTATACAATTGTCACTTCAGGACAATCCATCAACTCCATCCATTTGCTGTTTTAAGTGAGATGGCAATTTAATTTAATTTAGCACAACAAATGCCAACCTCATGGTGGCGCTAGAGAAAAAGTCAGGGGATCACAAATTACAATACCTCATCTTGGAACCATGAATCTCTGCAAAAAAACAAAAATTAGTCAATCCATCTTGAAGATGTTGAGATATTAAGTGAAATATCTCAACATCATGGTGGCTTTAGATGAAAAGTCAAGGGATCACTTAAATCGTTAGGCTTCATCCTCTGGGAACTATGAATATTCATACCAAATTTCATGGAAATCCATCCAACAATTTTAGATAATTCAGTGGTGGACCAAATGACCATTCATAGAACAATTCCTATTGCTAGCTAAAAATGCCAAATTTCTCAGAGTCCAAAATAGTGTCTTTGAATTACTAGTTTTGTCTGTCCAAAAGCACAAAACTCAAAGTTGCTGGTTTTGTTATATCAAAAGAGGAGTGTGAGTTATGACCTCCCTGCCAACAGCAATACCCCCCTCCGCTTCACACACACACACACACACACACACACACACACACACACACCACTCTTTTGTTGCCTTTTCCTTTAGGACTCTGACACCCCCTCTCTCCCTTTCTCCTCATCTCCTTTTGACTCTGCTCCACCCCCGCTCCTCTGACCCATCACTCCACTACCCATTCAGACCTCTGGCACTCGGTTGTTTTACTCGGCCATACATCACAACTCGGCCACCCCTGGCTGTTTGCCACTTTCTATTCCCCTGCTGTCAGCCCACCCCCCATCCCCACACTTTCAGGGTTTTCAGTTAGGAACAGATTTGTTACCCTTCTCAGTGTCTTTCCATTGAGCCAGGAAGTCACACAGGAAGTATATTAACAGATGCTTCAAAAAGGGAAACGCGAAGAGGAAAGAAATGTTTGGGTTTTCAGATATACCACATACGAACCTATATAAGTTTCATGTCATAATAGTCCTAGCGTGTGCCATCCACCATAACAAAAAAATAAATAGAAAAAAGTCCCCAGTTTATAGTTATGACAAAAAAAATTCTTGATTCAATGATAATTGTTTTTAATGTTACATTATATAACATTCTTCGCGTTATAATGAAATATTTTGCTTATTACTGCATACCAAAGTAAATTGTCTTAACAAGATTTTCTCTTGTTATAACAAACTTCTAATTATACTGAATCAACACACAATAATTATACATATGAGCACAAAACAATACAATACAGCCCTCAGCCATAATACATAAAAACACCACGGCACAAGTCTAGATTAATCAAGTTATATGATTGGGCTGTCTCTTTAGGCACTGACTGGATCTTTTACTTGTTTTAACAACAAATTGTTTCTTGTTACAACAACACCCTAACGTATCATGTTACAACAGGAAACGTTTACTGTTTTAATGAGATTTTGTGTCAGAAAGAGAAAGTTTCTGTATATAAAAGCTGATATGTTGTTATACCAAGAAAAGTTTCTTGTTAAAACATAATAATTTAGTATGTAGTGATGAGAAAAATATAACATGATCATGATATAACATATCATTATAACATTAAAAAATATCTTGTTTAAATTAGAATCTCTGGGAAACTGAGCAAATCATCTTCTGTCATGGTGGCACTAATGCTTTGCTGCAATTTGAAAATCTGAGGAAAGCTGAGATCCACACAGTATCTTTTCTCACATTATCTCTCTCACACACAGCAGTTTTTGGTGAGGTATGCAAACTTTCTGCTGATCAGTGTCCTATCTGAACAGGAAGTTTCATATCTTTTGTTATGAAAAACATTCTTATGCTCTCAGATTGACAGCAAGAGATACCACAGGGGGATACTCAAGATGGATTATCTTGTAAATGGGCTGTAAAAAAAGTACATGCTTACATGCTAAGGGAGAAAAACACATCCGGGGGGAGAGTGACCAAAAGGAAATGGTTCAGCGTTAACACACACACACACAGAGGCAGTGATGAGGCTTGTGGTTGGGTGGGGTCACTGCTGCAGATGAGCTTGACCTTGGGTTCATGTTTTTCACCATGCTATAATGCTTATTCAGTCTTCTCCCTGTGGTGCGTCTGTAGGAGTATCAGAAGCAGCAGCCAGGCCTTGAGGGAACGTTCTTTTCATCCAGCTGCTCTTTCATGTGACTGAACTCCTCTCAGCAGCTATAGTCTCTGAATCCCCATAGACCTCTACTGTTTTTATCAAGGTTAAAGAACACAGATGTAAAACACAGTAGAGTATCCGGGTCTTGAGTGTTTTAGTTGCATATATTAGCCCAAGGAATCCCTGGGGAGCTCTTATGTAGTGCATCCTATGATACAGCGTCTTCTCATCGACAGTGTTTGAGAACAGATTGCCTCATCTGGAGTACACGGCTGTTGTATCATAACAGAGATCTGCAGGTTGTGGTTGTCTGTGTGATCAGTTTTGTAGCTACACGTCTGAGGAGACACCTGAAACTATTCGAAGTCAACAGCAGGTATGCTTTACCAACTTACAATCTCAGCAACACTTTAACCCTCTGATGCACAACATGGGTTAAAAGTGACCCAAGCAAATGATATATTTTTTTGCATGCTATGCATTTTTTACTCAATATTTAATGAATTCCTCAACTAAGTAATTTTTAATATCACAAACACGTATTTTAATGTTATTATATTTTCACATAAAAAACATTTTGTATGTATCACTTCCCCATTAATGCACAACATGGGTCAAAAATGACCTATAGGCTATGTTTCTCAAAGGAATTTGACAGGATCTGTTGATTTGTCTACATATTTGTAATTGGGAACATATTTTTACTGCGGATCTCTCCCCTCATGGTCACAATTTCCCCTGTGTACAAGACTGCCTTATCACAACTGTGTGACACAAGTAAGTTTTATTGTACTTTTCCCCTCAGAATATACATCAGGTTCATATACTGTCCTGTGCAAAACTTTTAGGCACTTAAAGTAAAGTGAGGATGCTTTCAAAAACAATGCCATGAATATTTTTTTATTTAACAGTAAGTTAACAGTAAACAGAAGAAAACTAAATTAAATCAATATTTGCTGTGACCACGCTTTGCCTTTAAAACAGTAGCAGTTCCCCTCGGTACACTTGCACACAGTTTTTCGAGTTACCTGGCAGGTAGGTTGTTCCTGCATTCTTCCTGGAGAAGTTGCCACAGTTCTTCTGTGGGGGCCAAACCATCTGTTGCAGGAGTCTTCATTCCTCTATTTTTTGGGTCATTGTCATGCTGCAGAATAAATTTGGGAGCGATCAGAGGCCTCCCAGATGGTATTACATTATGGATAAGAATCTAAACATCTAAAGTGCCGAAAACTTTTATACAGTACTGTACATCATTCTGTAAATGTCTATGGTTATAAAGATGTGAGATCATTCAATCATTATTGAGATAGCTTGACCTGTTGTGTTATTGCTAACTAGCTGCTGACATCATGGTGCTTTAGCTAGTAAAGTGAGAGAGAGTGTGTCAAACACTCTTGGCAGCAAACTGTTGACTTGTTGTTTTCTACCAAGTAAATGTAAGGTGAAATATAACTAAATAAAATACACTTGTGACTTATGACTGGAGATCCATTTGAAAATACTTTATTGAGTTTTGTTCCTAATTGACAGTGTTGATATAGCTGGTCGCAATCATGCCAGATTGGTTATAGACATGCTGCTTGCAGGACAAGCACAAGATAAGGAGGCAATTCAGAGAACGGATTTAGCGTCTGAAGTCTCTGGAGATGAGGATCCCCACTGTGCCCCACAGGGTCCAGATGTAGTGAGTGTGCCTGGGGGATCAGCTTCACATGATGACTATCAGCATAGTTCAATAAAATGTTTGAAGAATCAGCAGTTGGTGCTCTCAATGTAAAAAACCGATGTGCAAGGATCAAGGAAAACAAGTGGATGTTAACACTTTTTAGAGTGATCTGATATAGGGATGTGTATATTATAAAGGGAAAGTCACAAATTAATATATTTCAAGTATTCATTGCTTTTTGTATAGTCAGAATTGTTATATAAGAATATATTTGAAACAAGTATTATTATGTTTTGTCTCTCTTAAGAAAAAAATCATGCTGCTGACTTTCATCCAGGCGGGTCATTTTTGACCCGAGTCTGCAAATTTTAGTTAGATGTATAAACAATGTTTTCAATTTCAATTACAGTTCAATTACAAATGTTCAGCTGTGTATCAAATAATATTGAAAATGAATGCAGGTCATTTTTTGACCCGTGTTGTGCATTAAAAGGTTTTGAATATATTATGCATCAGAGGGGAAATGACAGCCCTCACAGGCTTTGCAATCTTAGTTCACACACCGTGAAATTCTTGTGCATTTATGAATAAAAAGGGAAGTGAGAGTTCTTTGGCAAAGCCTTAACCAGTAAAGGGTGCTCTGTGGAAAATGTCCGGTAAACAGAATATTTCCTGTTTTTCTTATGATGCCTTTTTGTTTGCGTCAGTGGTCTAAGTAACTCTGGGTTTAACAAGGACGGGTTGGTCGCAGATGCTTCCACAGTTTTGCTTTTTCACTGTCACTTAAACTTCAACTGTTTTTAGGTTACTTTCATAAAGTCACTTGGGTGCTCTTTATTTCAGCCCTTTATTTGTGTTAACTTTAAACGACTACATATGTAATTGGCTTCCTACTGATGTCTTTAAGTGTGATACATGGAGGGTAAAACCAACATGGACAAATCTGCTGCCTGTTTGGCTTTGAATCCTTGTTTCTCTCTCTAAGTACTGTCGACCAGTAGGAATTAATCATTTATAATGTTAATGCCTTTGTGGTGCTAATTTCACTTAAACCCTTAACATACAGTTGTCCACTTTTGTTTCCCACAGTGTTATGTTTGCAGTGACTTCACAGAAACCCAAGACTCTGTATTTTTATAATTGCACCATTTCATCAAAGTTTGGTATCTTTGGGATCTCCAGAATTATGTAAAATAAAGTTCGTTGGAGCAGTGTTTGGCTACACAGCATGAATTTGTAATGATGGGCTGCTGCATTAATATAAAATGTTATGAAGAGGGAAATATCTGACTGCTTAACTGTTAAATGTTCCACTGCGGTAAGCTAGTTGCCAATTTTGTTTTTCTGTTGTTTAATGCAGTGCAGGTAGCACAAAGTGGGTTTAGTGAGTTTTACTCAGATCTTCCTGCCATGGTTGGAAAATAGACTGAAACTGTACCAGACAGTACAGCTGCAGAGCAAAACTAGCGGAAATATGCTAAAATGCGTCATCAAGCTAACGAGAACTGCAATCAGGTGATAATTCTCTGTGGGTTTGTCACTATGAGTGATCTCCTTTTACATTACACATAGTCTTTTGATCCATTGTTTTTTGATTACTTTAGCTTTGTGGTGATGTGTTTTTGGATTTCAGCATTTTATAGTTTAGTTTTACTTCCTCTTTGTCTTTTACCATCCTGCTGGAAATGAGCGTTTTCACTTCAACATATCTTCACTTGGATTTTGTTTTGTGTCTGTAATCCATAAATGAATCATATCACGTATCATGAGAGTAAAAACAATGAGAATCATGATCATCAACATGTAAGTGCATGCATAACAGTATTTTTTGTTTCTTTTTATAATCCTTAGCCCTTTGTTTGTATTCATGATGGACCTATCTCAACTCAAGGGGTGAAAAAGATGTATTAAAAGGTGAATCTCTTATTAGGCCTAATCTTAATCTAAACCAAACACCACATTTATCTCCTGAGTAATCAATCCAAACATCTCTTAAATTAACCACACACAGTCTACAACACAATCAGTTGAGTGAAAATGGCTCAACAGCAAATTTAAACAGTGACAGTGTCTCTCCTTCACTTGTTCTGACCCTGGAGACTCTGTTAACCCGCCGCTACTTTGTTACTGCCTTTTTCTTGCATCCACAGAAATCCAGCCGAGCATGAGATTCTTGTATAAATGTTATCTCGCGTACTGGTGATATTCTAGGGGCATCATGCCAAGCAAACACTCTGGCTGAAAGTCCTGAATGGATCTGTGATGACCCATGTGTCCCCCACCCTGACCGGTTGTCACACTTGGATGAGTGCGCAGAAAGACCTACTCATTCCAGGCTCCTAATAGCCGCCTCTGGGCAGCCTCAAGAGGAAAGTCACAGAGATGCTGGAAAAGCGAGCTGCAGCTTTAGCCTGTGATTTTGGGAATATATTTCCAAATGTCATTTTTTCCACACTGCACAGCGTGAGTCCCTGAAAAGCTTGAAATCAATCCTGAGAAAGAAAATTACAAATCCAGGGGGTCGTTGCTCTTCACTCTTACACGGTTCAAAAATGTAATCCTATACATAGGTGATGTGATTTTGGTCGGGAGTGTCAGTAGGCTGATGCAGTATGTTTTTTTTCTTATTTCTATTCCATAGCTTTCTGCCACATCTAAACAGCAGCGGTAAGAAATCCTTTTTAAATTGTTAAATTGAACTCTATTCAGGAGAGAAATAACAATGACTTGCTGATATTCTATATTTTCATTGTCAACAAATACCATAAAAAGACCACAACCAACAATGAATTGATCCTACTTGCCTGTCTAATACAGCTTTGTATTTTGAGTGATCCCACATACACTGTCCTGTTGTTGTAAATACTCACAAGTGCACCAAGTGTGTCTTCATTCACAGCTGAAAATAGTCCCAGTAAATGCCATATTTACTCCTGTTTGAAAAACATCTGCTAAGTCTAGCTATTTTAAGAAAATGACTGAGTCTTTTTGAAACAAAAAAAACTATACTTGTGACCATTTTTTAAAGATGTATGAGTTTAGAATGAATGGGTTGAGCACCACAGAGTGGGTTGGTCAGACAGATTGTCCCTCTCACTTTTCAAGATCCTATTTTAGGCCAGTCCCTCTCACTTTTACAATTTCAGTTTGATTTATTTACTAAAATACCTTTAAACAGTGTCCTCTCACTTTCCAACCATCAGCGGATCAATATGTTGATATGCTCAACTGAGCCACCTTCACTTGTTACCGTGCACTCACAACAATTAAAGTTTTGGGCACAAGCAAGTGATTTACAGCCTTTTTTCGCCTTGGGTCTTGCCTATGAGGCAACATACATGCTGCGGATCCTCTAAGTGGAAGTTGTTGGGACTATATGCTGCCTGGGAGGAAGACTGCAAATCCTACTCAGGGCTGGAAAAAGTCCACCCTCCTCCTGTGCATTTTCATGTAAAATATAACTTGATCTGTTATTTACTTACAGATAATTCTTCTAAAAAAGTATCCAGAACTCATCACTAATTGAAGATAATGCAGTAAAAGACAGTGCTCTCTGTAGTGAAGATGGATATAAAACATTGTTTATTGGGTTAAAAGTTTCATTGTTGACGTTTGAAATAATAGTTTGATTTTTTGGTCAAACATTTTATGTAACATCACAACAAGAAGTTATAGTGCAGCAATGTATGTGCGTATGTATGTATGTGTTTTCTGGTATACTACCATTATCACGGAAACCAAAATAACCAGTTTTAATCATATGATATAGCTTTATATACCGTCATTGTGTCCCCAAACCTACACTCTTGGCTTTAGGTCTCCTCATGATATCGAGGCTGTAATAAAATATAGAATAATGCCAGCCTCATCCTTTGAAGAGCTGTAGTTGGTCTGGGTAACCAAAGATGTCAGAAATCAGTTCAGAAAGAGTTGAAAAAAAAATTAGATAATGGATTATTCAGAGTCACTCAAGTATTCAAACTGCTTTCTTTTACTTTGAGTTCACTTGAATATCTTCCGGCAGAGCACTGAAGTTGCGCACACAGTCAGATGAACAGTGAACTCTGATGACCCAGCCCTGCTGAGTCCTCTGCTTCTGCTGTAACTCACTGTGGACCAAGTACCTCTTTCTCTATGGTAAAATATATGCAATAAATGGAGCAGATAAAAAGAACATTGCCTTCTATGTTATTATGAGATACTGTAACTGAAAGGAACAACTAATGACTTTTGACAAATGTCCAGGTTCCTGATAGTCACATTAACAATGTAGCTTCTGCTTTCTTTCTTCTGCTTCCTTTTGAAAATGACTAAAAAAATGTATCCTCTACTTTTAGCCACATTAGAAGCGCGGCTCATGTCAATCAGTTGGTTCCACACTGAAATATTTCAACAACTATTACATGGATTCCCATGAAATTTCTCACAAGCATTCAAGGTCACCAGAGGATACATTTTACTGATGTTGGTGATTCCCCAAATTTCCGTATAGCACCACCAGTAGGTCAAAGTTTTTTGAAATATCTCAAATCTACTAGATAGTTTGGCACAACATTTTGATCCACAATAATGGTCATGATGACATAAATCAATCAATGGTTCATGATGACATAAATCTGAAAAAATAATGACAATTCCATCAATCTCAGATGCACTTTTTAGCACTAATTATCAATTGCTATCATGCTAACACACTAAACTAAGATGGTGATCATGGTGGACATTATACTTGCATATTAACATTGTCATTGTGAGCATGTTAAAATGCTGACATTAGACAGTGACACAGAGCAGCTGGCATGGCTGCAGACTGTTTGTTTACACATAACTAATCAGAGTAGATTGTTATAATAAAATAATATAATATGCAGGCTGCTTTTAAAGTTGTGCTGTCACCATCAATTGCAACACAAACCAGCCATGGAGGTGTGTGAGGTCAGAGTCCACGTTGATGGTGAGCAGTCATATGAGCATCATGCATTTTTCATGCAGTCAGAGAGACAGACAGCGAGACACAATCCACTGTACATACTTTTCTAATTAGAGTGACAGCAGAGACAATTAGTGAGTGAAAACTGTACATTCACATGGGCTTTAAGATGTCTTGTGAGACTGCATCATGAGCATGTGGTCAGGGTGACTGTTGCGCTAAAGAGACAGAACAAGCATGAAATAAAGGTTATTATGAAGCAATGTGCCTGTCAGGAGTATTTTTTTTGATAATTTGTCATCAGTTTCTATGCTCTCTTGTTTGTTCTTCACAGTTCTCTATTGGCACAACGAACAATCCTAACAAAGTTGGTTGGAACAATTTAATGCAGATAAAACACAAAGTTGTAATTTTCTCTAGTGACTAACATAGTTTGAACTATGCTAGTATTGTGCTTTGGTATAAATAGATGTTATGGATGTCGTGCTAAAAACTGAGTTCACTCCTCCTGGGCACCACAGCTAAATATATGACTGCCATCTAAATGTGTCCTATTACTGTCTACCAATCTCTAATTCTGCTGCGCTAAATCAGTCCCTCTGTCTGTTTTAGTAGCAGGGAGTCTTACTCATTACCATTTCAAACCTCTAGTTTGGCTTCCGTGTTCCCTCATTATATCTGATGGGGAGTCTGGCCACTTTGGGAAAAGGAACCAGGCGTTCAAAGCTGATATGGAGCTTGGGTGAAATTACACGGTGCTTTTCAAAACCACACACTCGTAAAGCAACAATAGTGGCTTTGGTGTTCAGTATGTTGTCGTGCACCATATTTCCTGATGCTTGTGTGAGAATGTTTCTGCGTTTTTGTAGATAGGTTGTATGCTGCATACGGCAAGTGGATGCAAAACAAGCTGCCTCATTCAAAATAATTACTGTGCTCTCTAGCAACAGTCAGCCACAGGAATGAATTATGTATTACTAACATTGACTACCATTCACATTTCACACATGTGCTGCTTTACCTGTTGTGCTTTGCATACTTCAGTTTAACAAGATGGACTCGTGCTGTGAAATAGCGAAGAAGTCCTCCACTTCATCCTAATAGCATTTCACAATATAATTTGTTTTTGTCATGCAAATCCTCTTTGCGCAAAACTTCTTGATGGATTAGACAGGTTCTTTGTCAGGGAGGCTTACAACACACTGCCGCATTATTCTACCTGTATCACATAAGGCTATGAGAGGATGTGCATTACGGACAGAAATATTTAAGCTTGTGCACCAATTAGAAACTCACCTTAACCTCAATGGATTGAGCTGAAGAACTGACAGTGTGCATCCAATCTTAAATGTTTATTTTGGATATAGCATGTAGGTGTTGATAAGTACAATCATGTGGCATAAAAACTAGGCTCTGTTCTTGTGTGTGGGTGTGGGGGTCCTGCTCTCCTTGTGAATTACTATCCAAGGCATATGGTGTCTGTGACCTGCAGGTGTTGAGTCGCAGGCACGCTGAGTCCAACATGAGGGGGAATCACACTGTCATACATTCGCCCTGATGCTGGGTTTGATGATTACAGTTGGTTCAGCTGTAGTCTCTTTTGAAGATGCTGTTGTTGTTTTAAAAAAAGAAGTAAGTCAACTACTTTTTTAACAGTTGAGTAATGATATTAATAAAGTTTTCATGCACTGTGCAGCTAGAGAGGAAGATATAGGGAGAAGAAGTGAAAAATCTCATCCTACTCACACAGTAATCCTTTAAAGAGGGCTTTGCTGCCTCTCACTGCCAAACACTTTGATACATCCCTTTTGAAAATAGCTGGAGAAAAGGCTGGAACAGAGTGATTTTCAGGGGATTCAGGAAGAGCAGGAGATTTGCAGCTATTTCACATCCCTTTTGAGCATGAAAAAAAAATCTAAATTGTCTATTTTAGAGGTAATGGAACTTAAAACGTGAAAAAAATTACTACTACTGATCTTTCCATGTTGATACTGAAGACGAGTTCAAAACTGTGCTGCAACTATCGCTACTACTATAAGTTCAATCACATCAATGGTCTATATTAGCAGCGTCTATGAAGGCATAGTTAGAGGGGATCTGTCTTACTCAGTGGTAACATCACACACTACATGAATTATAACTCATGCATACTGCAAGAGGAATGTCAGAAACACACCAGGCTGCCATGTTTAAATCGGCAAGCTTTGTATTTGTTTATTTTCTGTTTGCTGTCTCATATGATGAAGCAAAATTTAGTACACAAGCCAAATTTCACACGTCAGAGCAACAAATCCTTTTTTTGTCTGTACGTACAGTACAGTACTGTTGGTGTTGTGTGTGTTATGTAGGCGTTTGTACCTAAAAGTAGATGTGCTAAGAATGGGGCGTGAAGGCAATTGTTTAATTTCTACTGTTGGTTGACAGTGAAAGCATTAAAGTACACGCACTGAATATAATTAATGTGTAGAGACGCGGACATGCTTAATGCTTATCCTGTTTGGACGACAGCAGAGGGTAGAAGCTCTCACAGCGGACCGGCCATCATACACAGACCTGTCCATCAAATATGTGGTCGCCATGGAAACAACCTAGTTTCCAAGCTAGCACAAGGCGGGCACAGCGATATAATGGAGGACCAGACAGAGCCGTGCCTGCCTGGGGATGTGATGCTTTCAAAGCGCCCACCCTCATTCTTGTCTTCTCCGGTTAAACAAAATGAGACTGGGGGAGAGAGAGAGCGACATAGTATCTATCTCATAACTAGCAGACAAGCTGATATGTGCTCAATTACAAACACACAGTGTTTTTTTTTTTAACTGAAATTCATACAACATCCAGCAGTTTTCTGGACATGATGTTGTAGGCTTAGAGATTTACACAAGTGTCTCAAAACGCTTAAGAACGCTTATCTTATCAACAACATGTAATCATTAAAGGTATTACACCCAGCTTACATCAGTCAGATAACAGGCAGATTACAAGCAGAGCCAGAAAATAAAAGGAAGAGACAGAGAACAGGAGAAATTTAGACAAAGGCATAGAGAGAAAGATAGACCTATCTCGCTAAGTTGGTGTAAAATGGAACAATAAAAAGATACAGACAGACTCGGTAAGGTTGTCATGGGATGACAGGAGTTATCTAAGGAATTGCATAAATGTGACATCAGTACAGTGAGGATTGTAATCTCACAGTGTCAGACATAGAAGAAGAGAGCGTAATTGTTGTTTTGAAAAGTGTGAGGCCTGAGCAGGAAATACTGTGAGGAGGGAAAAAAATTAGAGGGAAACGAGTATGAAGCCCGGGAAACACACACACACACACACACACACACACACACACACACACACAGAGAGAGAGAGAGAGAGAGAGAGAGAGAGAGAGAGAGAGAGAGAGAATATCAAAAGGGATAAAAGCTGAGCTGACTAAGACATTGTCGTAGGTTGAGGCTGCCATCTCCCAGGAAGTGACAGGTACAGTATGAAGAAATCTCAGGGAAACCTCATGGGGTCCAACACTTCTGTGAGAACAGAAGCACAAATGAATATAGCTGCAAGTGACAGCGACTGTCAGAATCCAAACACTGTGGATATACAGTTATAAAACTATATTTGCAAATGTGATGAAATTTACACTCAGATATATCTCTTGTTTTTTGAAAGGTCTCCATTTATATAGAAAAACTGATGAAACTCTTCTTCCCTCTCTTTTAATGTAATGATTTTTGGAAAGACACGCAGACTTTTTTAATTTTAAAAGGAAAATGATGTATACCACATTTTCAGGTTGTTTTGTAAGAATCTCTGCACATAGAAATGCATTAAAGCAATAGGAAAATGGCTGAATCTCATTAGTGCTTAAAATTTACAGAAAATCAATCAACAACAATTTTGATGATTGCTTAATAGCTTCTCAAATCAGAGGATTTAACAGTTTTCTCTGTTTTATATAATACAAGTAAATAATTTTGGGGTTTGGATTGTTAGTTGAACAAAACAAGGTATTTGAACATGTTGCTTTTTCACTATTTTCTGACATTTTAAAAACCAAACAAATAAAATTAAAAAAAAATCAACAGTTGATAATTGAAATAATCGTTAGTCGCAGCCCTGAACCTCTTCAGCTTTTTTCAGTTGGAAAACAAAAGTGTTAAGCTTTTGATCAAATCAGTCTTTCTCAGTGGCTGGAGTTTGCCCAGTTGGATTGTAGTTGGCTCATCGCAGTAATTAGTCGTGGGACAGCTACATCGTCGTTACTCTGCTGAGTCAGCTGGTTAAATCTTTATTCTGTCTCCTCCTTTCAATCATCACAGCAATATAGACAGCATCTATGGTTTATATTTTCCATTTGATTTTTGTAAAAAAAAAAAAAAAGTCATTATAACCAAGACACGGGTGGAATAAATCATCTTTATCTTGAACAAAACAATGTTTTCATCCCTATTGATGTTTATTGCTTTATCATGTCAGTCTACACAACACATGAAGGACAGAGTTTGACCCCCCCCCCCACTCACTCACTCACACAAATAACTCACTGTCAGACTCTGAATTGACAGAAATATGATCCTCATATTCTGAAAACTCTTCATCTTCATCTTCCAAAGCTTCTCCTAAAATCATTTCTAAGGCCCTCTGAGCAGAGAATCTTTTTGCCATATTGATCATTTGTGGAGCCACACACACAAAGCTATTTATTTGTATTTGTACCAATTTGTAGCTGGGATAGTGTGAGAAAATATAGAACGTTTTGAAATAACATTGTTCATGTTCCCGCAAGACATTTTGTAGTTTCACTCACTACATAGGGTAAAGACTGCGGGAATAGCGGGAGCAGAAAGGTTCTGGTGCTATGTTGAAACCCTGTGTGTGTGTGTGTGTGTGTGTGTGTGTGTGTGTGTGCACATGTTGCTGGGGGGCATTGGGGTGTATTGGTGGAGGTGGGGCGGGTGTGGGTGTGTGTGGTGGTGATGGGTGAGCAATTTTTTTGGCAATAATGCCTATATCACGGTGGAGAGGGCTGTGTTCAATCTATGAAACATGCTGCAAATCTGAAGGAATCCACACACACACACACACACACACACTAACAGCAGGCCCAGGTAGGAGGAAGACAGAGTGAAGGTACACAGCAGAGCTTTCTGTTTCATTTTTAACATGTTTACTTGTTTTCACCTGCAATTCTTACTCTCGGGTCCAGTGAACCTGAACATATACATGATATAAATGTGGAGGGGGGTGCACAGTGTGCACTCAATGAAAATGTGTTGTTTTACATGTTCTTCACAGAAAATGAGCCAAGGCCAATGAGTCTCAAGTTGAAAAAATAATTCTTTGCATCATTTTTCTTTTAGTAAACATTAAAAACGGGTCCCACAATCCCGAACACCACACGAATTAAACGTCGTCACCAGTTACTATGCATTTAACATATATATATATTTTTTTTATGATCATGACGTCGTCTGACAGAGAACGTCAATATTGACATTAAAGAAGAGTGACCACAAAGTTAATATAATACCAAAAGCTGATCAGGTTTACATGATAGTTTTCCTCGTCCGCAGAATAATTCAAAGCTAGTGTTTCCAGATTTGTCAATTCAGGAGACTGCCTTTGAAGAGTTCAGTTTTCTGGTGACAAAATGCTGACTCTTTTTGAAGCCTAAGGTGAGGTTTTTTCATTTCCTCTCTTTAACAAAACTCCAAATCATGCAGCTTTAAAACAGAATACTTTTTTTTTTGATATATCAAATACATCGGCAAGTGTCTCTGGCTCAGACTCAGCTGCTCTGTCTTGCGCTGAAATGTGATGTTTGTGTTCTTATCTGTTCATAAAGGGCAATACAATTTTGAAAATACCAATCACCACAATTGATGATCATCCCTTGTGGTGTAATGCAGCTAGTGGATGGACAACAGTTACAGGATGTACAAGGAATGGATGAAGAGCAAAGCCAAAGAAAAACAATCTCATAGCTGTGACGTTTATTCCTGGAAATGGTGAATGTGCATTTACTGTATATCTACAATATTTCCAAACATTTATTCCCCTTTATGAGCTCTAAGTAGGACTAGTGCGTCATAACCAGGTTTATGCTAGACCAGGTAATGAATTGTTATTTGATCAAGGGTCATAAATGCTACCTGAGTGATTGAATTATTTTAAGTAGCTGTTGGAGGTTGGTTTATCCAACACAGCTGGGCCAGTCTTGTCAAAAAAGAGGGTTTTTTAATATCAAACTGATTATTATCAGGAGATCTGGAGCAGAGGGTCTACATGTGGGATAATGTTGGTTATTGGAGAGCATCATGGAGGTCTGCATTACATGTAGAGATCATGCAGCAGTGTCAACTGTCTGCTCTTGTAATAATGTGGCTTTGTCTTATAGTTTCCTTACTTGAGTTCATCCTGTGTTGTTGCACACTGGAGTAAATATGAAAAATAGCAGGTGTAGCTGCCACAATAACACCTCACCTCAATCATCCATGATAAGTGGAAGGGGAATTATCTCATATAGGTTCTCTAGTTGTGACGTTTCAGGTTCACCTTTACCATTTTTATCCTTGCCGTGGAGCACCTGTCTAGTTAGCTGGTTAGTTCTTGTGTGCTTCTGAATATTCAGATATATTCATATCGGAGGTTAAGTCACTGTATGTTTTCACATAATTTATACTTTGCTCATTTTATGGCTGTCGGGCTCTTCAGCCCAAGGCTTTACTTTGAATATTTCCTTTTGGGAGTCTTTGTGGGGTTTGGTGCAGTTTTTCTGGTTCCTGTGGACTCATTTGACTGTTGTCTCCTTCAGTTTAATGTTATTCTTTGATTCGCCATGCGCAGCCCTCCTGTAGTTCTGCTTTTGCTTGCCCTTGTGTGTTTGTGTTTGTTTTGTGTGGTGTGTGCAGATATAATTACCATGTTTTGCATGAATCACTCATCCCTAGAAGAAGACCTGCCCTCTTTCACAGTAATGATAACATTATACTATCATAAGGGATTATATTGTATCATTGAGGGAAACACCCTTATAGTGGCATTTTCTAAAGTAGAACTCAAACAAGTATAAAACGTGTCACAGCTATTGTACTTGTACTTCGATTTCGAAATTTTTCCATCTTTGAGTTATGTATCATTCATAAAACCCACTTTTAAATAATACCACAATTTCAGTCTAAATTCCTGCAGTTCCCCAAATGGGACACCAACTTTGCACTAATGCTGCTGTGAGTCAATGATGTTTTTTTGAGATCATGATAACAAGATCAGTTACAGTATATTGTCAGGTGGGAATTATAATATATTTAATACCAGACAGTTACAAAAGGCTAAAAATGAAATCTTCATCTGACAACGGAAACCCTCAAAGGAAGTGTTATGACTCAAAAACCAAAAGGTAAAATGTGTGACACAGAAGAAGAGACATAAAAGGCCTCTTATATCTGTGTGCTGGTGCCATTGTTTGTCATTACATCACATTCAAACAATACATGCTTTTCTTTTTAGCCACACTAGCGGCATGACTCCAGGGATGGCAAAGTTGGTTAGTTGGTCCACCGCTTTGGTCCAGGCTCACTGTAAGTATCTTGACGCCATGACATATGGTACAGATACCCAAGATGCCCAGGGGATGAATCCTAATGACTGTGATGATTCCCATCTGGTTACACCAGCAGGTCAAAATTTAAATTTGTCCATATCTGGATCACGACCAAATACTTGCAAAACCTCAGCTTTACTTTGTGTTTAGTACTAATCAGCGAATGTAAGCATACTGACATGCTAAACTAAGATGGCGAACATGGTAAACCAGTTAAACATTAGAACGTTAGCTTGTTGTTGGGAGTATGTTTGCCAACGTATTTAGCTCAAAGCACAGCCTAAGTACAGCCTCACAAAGCTGCTGGTATGTGTTCTGCTTGCGGTGATTCCCAACACGTAAGTGAACAATACATGCACCAAATTATAAACAGGTTTTGTGAGTTTCGTTAGCTTGTTGTTGGGAGTATGTTTGCCAACGTATTTAGCTCAAAGCACAGCCTAAGTACAGCCTCACAAAGTTGCTGGTATGTGTTCTGCTTGCGGTGATTCCCAACACGTAAGTGAACAATACATGCACCAAATTGTAACCAGGTTTTGTGAGTTTCTGAAAAAAACCCTTCACAGCCATTATCAGCAGATCATGCACCTTCTCTTTCCTATATAAGAACCAGCAGAGATGAGCTTATCGGACTCATCAAATCATTAAGCCACCAGATATAATTGTCTTTGTTAACAGTCTGTTAAGGTTCATTAAGGGTTACGCTCTCAGAAGACTCATCGTTGAACCTGTCAGCTCTTCATCAAACACCTGCACCAGCATTTTATTGATGTGAATGAGCCCATTAAGTCAGCGGGCCTGTTATGATATGTTGACTCATATCATTTCCAAATCAGTCGAGATATTGCGATCAGCAGAAACAGATGGCATGAAATGACCAGGATATTTAAGGCCTGAAACACTCGAGCACATCAGTGAATCACCATGGAAACCGTCACGCTCTTGTGGGTTACTAATGGCCACAATTAGTTGAGAGGAACAATAAAGTGGGGTAGATCAGAGAGATGGCCAGATGTTCAGATAGAATTTTAACAGTGGCAGAAAGCTTTGATAGCTTTCTGGTTCATCTAAATCATAGTCTCGATGATGATTACACAGGTACCGATGATGAGAGTAGTGCTGCTGGTGGAGTTTTGATTTTCAAAAGCAGTCAAACACCTTCAGTACACATGTAGAAAACAGCAGAGGGGATCTCAGTGCCCACCTAAGTATTATAACTTGCAAAATTTAGACCATTATGCTCCAAAAATGGAGTTTAAGGATTCAAGGACCTTTACTGTCATCTAACCACAGTTACATTCACTCTTCAGTTTCAAATGCTATGCATGAAGACATGAAATTGTGTTTCCTGGGCTTGGTGAAAAGGTAGCGTAAATGCAAAATTAAAAAAGGTTTCAAAACTTTAGAAAAATTTAAAATAAAGATTTAAAAAATATTAATATTAATAAAAGAAAGAATAAAGGATATAAAGAATATAATGTGGAAGGCTGAATTGGTAAAGGCAGCTCAGCTAAGTGTGCACAACAAGAAGCACTGAGAGAAGTACTGTTTATTTTTGGTGGTGTGAGAATAATCATCTGACGTCAAAGTGGGTCCATAGAGAGGAAAAAAAAAAAATCAGTCATTATTGTTAACTAAACCTATCTTTCTAACAACAGCTCTACAGCTGTACAGCAAGCCTTTCAGGCTTTGGATTTTCCCAAATTTCTCAAAGTGATACTACGATAGATAGATAGATAGATAGATAGATAGAGTACTTTATTAATCCTAAAGGGAAATTAAGGTGTTACAGCAGCCACCTGCTTTATGTGAAAAGTGCCCTGAGATAACTTCTGCTGTGATTTGGTGCTATATAAATAAAATTTAATTGACTTGACTTGTCATAAACCAAAATACAAAAACAGTGAGGAAGGTAAAAGAAACAAATATAATTAAAAGCTAAAATATATACAATAATTAACTAACTCAAATATAACATTAAAGCTGCAAGCAGCGTTGAACGGGCCTTCGCACCCTTGCGCACGTCGGGCCGTGGTGCAATCGAAGGGCTTCTGTCACGGGCATGTAGATGTCTTCAAACCCGGGCTGTTTTCAGACAGTGCAAGAAGGAGATAAACATCACTTCCTTTGTCCACTATTTTGCCCGCTGTTGGGGCATTTACAATAAAGTTATAGCAACTTCCTCTGTCATGGTGAAACATCAAATCTCAATTGTGTGAGGATGAGAATTTTCCGCAGGGTGAGAAATGGCTGCCTTGCTCACACCTGTGTCATAAAAATCATGCAAGTTTTGTGCCCATTCACTTGAATTTCAATGAGTAAATTTAAAACCCTTGATGAGTTTGTGTGTAAAACAAATTAATTTCCTAATTTTCATCAACTCTATTTTTAGGAATGTAAAGACTTTTAACTTGGGATGCACGACATTAGATTTTTGCTGATATCCGATATGCTGATATTTCCAACTCATTGTGGCCGATTACCGATGCCGATATGCGCACATATTTTTACCAGCTGGCTGAGGAGGCTATTATGCATGCAAGCATAGATTATACTATAGCCTATATGAGGGAAGAACTTTAATGCTGAGCTACTGAACTCCAGTCTTCCTAAGTGACAGTAATTCTTAACCGAAAACTCAGAAGCCCATATGTACATTGAAATATTATTGGTCCCTGCAATTGTTCCTCCTGTTCATACTTGCCCTGAAGTACTGCCAGACTGAAATGTAAGTGATGGGAGTCAAATATTCAGTCCCTGTTTTGTGAAAAAATGCAGTTAAATACAGGCTATAGTCTTTCTTGATCATTAGTACAATATATGGTTGCATGTGTAATAGTCTCCTCAGCCAAGTGGGAAAAAATATGTGCATATATGAACATCGGCAATTAGCAAAAATGACAGACAAAAAGTAATCGTGTCAAACAATTGTGATCCAATATTGAACAAGATAATCATGATTATGATTTTTGCCATAATCGAGCACCCCTAAAAACAACAAAAATTGTGATTTACACACACACACACACACACACACAGAGTTTAAATATGTATGTGATAAATTGTAAATATGTATGTAATTGTTTTCTTTAAGAAACTGTTACTTGAACATTTTCAGTGTGCTCCTAAAGTTATATGTGTGCTCCTAATTTTTTTCATTTAGGAGCACATGTACTCCTTGAAAAAAAGTAAGGATTGAACACTGCTGTCAGATGTGTAGAAACACTAAGTAACTGGAGTGTGGCGCAGTCCAAGGGCTTCTGTCACAGGCATGTAGATGTTTTCAGACCTGGGCTGACAGGTCTGACTTTACCCATCCCCCCCCGTCCCTGTCCCCGTCCCCGTCCAACTAAACCACAGAGGAAATAAGAGGTTGTTTGAAAATAACTAGTCCTGCGCAGATTACTGGGAAGCATGTGACAATACATGCATGTTGGAATTATAATATGCATGCATTGTCACGTATTCAGTTTTCAGAGTGAGGCGCCACAGCTTCTCTCCACCAACCAGAAAATGAATATACAGTTCTGAAAGTCTATGTCTAAAATATAGTGGAAGGGTAACTTGTGTCGTATAGGTTTCCTTTTATTATTATAGATCTGTTCTGTCTTGTGTTTTGAAGTTCTTTATTTTAGGAATTTCATATTGAAAAAGCTGTAAATATGAAGGGTACCCACTTGATTTTGTCTAAATCAGGCTATTGAACCTTCATTCTAGCCCAAGTTGAATTTAACTGCATTTTTTCACAAAACAGGGACTGAATATTTGACTCCCATCACTTACATTTCAGTCTGGCAGTACTTCAGGGCAAGTATGAACAGGAGGAACAATAACAGGGACCAATAATATTTCAATGTACATATGGGCTTCTGAGTTTTCGGTTAAGAATTACTGTCACTTAGGAAGACTGGAGTTCAGTAGCTCAGCATTAAAGTTCTTCCCTCATACAGGCTATAGTCTTTCTTGATCATTAGTACAATATATGATTGCATGTGTAATAGTCTCCTCAGCCAAGTGGGAAAAAATATGTGCATATATGAACATCGGCAACATAAATTGTGATTTACACACACACACACACACACACACACACACACACACACACACAGAGTTTAAATATGTATGTGATAAATTGTAAATATGTATGTAATGAATTGTTTTCTTTAAGAAACTGTTACTTGAACATTTTTCAGTGTGCTCCTAAAGTTATTTGTGTGCTCCTAATTTTTTTCATTTAGGAGCACATGTACTCCTTGAAAAATAGTAAGGATTGAACACTGCTGTCAGATGTGTAGAAACACTAAGTAACTGGATTGTGGTGCAGTCCAAAGGCTTCTGTCATAGGCATGTAGATGTTTTCAGACCTGGGCTGACAGGTCTGACTTTACCCATCCCCTCCCCCCCCCATTCTCTCTCTCCCTCTCAGCTGGAGAGAAGGATTTCAGAGTACTCTTCTTGTGAAATATCCTCATAAATTCCATGACTTTGGCCAAATCCTACATAAAAATCACATTTTTTTGTAGGAATATTCGTCACGAATCCATTGATACAGGTTTGAAAGTGGTCGGGCTTATAGTTTAGACGTCAGACGCCCCAGTTTGGCACAAAGTCCCTGCCCAGAGATTGCCACCCCATTGGTTTACATTGTAAGGTGTGATGTCGCACTACAACTTTCAGGGCTTACTAGATCTAAACCGTTCGAGTTATTACAAAGTTTTTAATAACTTTTGTTCAGCACAGTGTGATAAGTCATGTATTAAAGTTTGAAGCCGATACCATTAACGCCCTAGGAGGAGATAGTGTTTATTCAAGGTCCAAAATTGGCACGAAGTCGTACTTTGATGAGCACACTGCAGACTTCCTGTTGGATTTAGGTCAGGGCTGTCATATAAGAAAGAAACAAACACACGAAAAACAATAGGGTCTTCGCCCTTTGGGCTCAGGCCCTAAATATACACAAAATTGAACAGAGTAAATAAAAACAGAATAGAGACTAGAGATATAACATAATTATGATATATTAACTGATGAGTATACACTGTTCAATGATGTTAATATATTATAGTATAGTAATACAAACAGAACACAAAGAGCTTGGAGGGGTGATTATTCTTTTAGCCTTACTCTAATATACACTGCAAATGTTAGCATGCCCAGCTAACTAGGTGCCCACTGTAAGTGTGTTATTTCTAAGTCGATAACACACTAGCTTAATACATTATTTGGTGGGGTTGTTATGCTAGTAAAAGCCTGTTCAGGTGCGACACATCTACAGTCCAGGATGTGAAGATGCTACTAGCATTATGTCAGCATTTAGGCTAGCAATATGTCAACAAAATGTCCTGTTCTTTATTTTGCGAAATTTATAAAGCAACACAGCCAAACTCATTACATGATAAGTGTGCTAACTCATCAGTTAGCCCTCATCCTCAAAGCCTTCTTGTTTAAAGTGAAAACATATTGTTTGAAAATACTTACAATAAAGCATGAATCTTATTCTAAAATAAATCTAAGTATGTTTTTTATGGTAAGCATCCAGACAGGGTTATGTTAGAATTAAATAATATCTTATATTTTTTCTTATATTGCTCTATAATACAAGGCCACTGGCTACTTATTCTGTATTTCAAGAACAATTTAGTTCCTTTATTTCCATGTTTTATACATCACCAACTGGTAAGGATGGACTTTTGGTCCGGGGTGTAGCTTTAGCCTCAGGGCTCCATGTTGGTGTCAGTGGAATGTGGCCCCACACTGGCAAACTGGCTTTTTTCATGAGGCACACTGAGGTTATTTACTTTACAGTGCTGGTTGGTATCATGTTGACTCCCTGTACGCCTCAGTGGGAGTGGCACGGTACAAGCTGTTCCAATAATCCAGCAAGGTACTAATCTTGGTGCCTACTAATCTTCGCTTTGCTCATCTTTCCACTTTCATTCTATGGTCGTTAACCAGCTGTGATCACACAGAAAAATTAAGTTTTATAGTTTTATTCCAATCATTAATTCCCATGAGACAGAATGAAGTGTAATAAGGGACTTTTTACGGGCCCTATTCACTGCAAGATGCGCGCACAGTCATGCAAACACACACACACACACACACACACACACACACACACACACACACACACATACACACACACACAAACACACACACACACACACACACACACACACACACACACACACACATAGTACTGGAGAACGCTCTTGGTTTTTGAAGTCAGGCCAGGCTTTTACAACGCAATTATTTGTAAAAAAAAATGAAGAAGATAATAAGCTCTCAGACACTTATGTCTTTTATTGGTATTTTATATAATGGAGGCGTTGTGCAACAGTGGTACATGAAGCTTCAGTGGCACTGCTGTGACTAAGGTTCAACCCAGACAATCACAGGGTTTTAAATTTGATTATGAAGATGGTTATTAAACAAAATTAATTTAAGTCCTAAATGGCTCAGAAAGATTATATCAGACGGGCTGGAGTACAAGACTAAATTGATTGCTGATATGAACACAAACAACACCAGGAGAACATGATAATATTATTTTTCTCCAAGTCAAGTCACACAACAGATTACAACAGGCTGGCACGGAGGCCGGTCAGAACACAGGCCACAGGCCCCAGAGCAACTGCACTGACTGCACTGTCTATATTTACGCCACTGAGCATCTGTCATCCACAACAGCTTGCATCTTATACTGAGGGCCTTTCCTTTACCTTGACGACTCTCTTTATAGCCATCTGAGGGCAGCAGGTATCTGCTCCAGCAGTTTCTAATTGGAGTGATGATGTGTTTTGTCTACGCACAATTACGCACAGGAAATACGGTGGTTGTGCAACCACAGAAAATAACCACAGAAAGAAAAGGAGAACACATATGACAAAGTCATGAATAAATTAATGAGAAGTAGTGGGTTTATTGAGTCACAAAAAGGGGTGAATGTCCATTTCCTCATTGAGGCCCTTGGTGACATAGTGTCATAACAAATTCTCATTTCCAAAGAAGAGTGTTCATACGTATGTTTCTGAGGTAACCTCAGAGATAATCTTACATCAGCATCATCAACATCGGCAAAACTTCCAGGCCCCTCAAAAATAGAATCTCAGAGCACAGAAGTGCTTCTTTGGCTGATAATATTGCACTTCAACACTTCTAGACAACAATACGTTTCCTCTGAGGAAAACTCCACAGGATTTCCAAATCAGTGTGTCATGACAAAGAGAGCTCTGTGTTTAAAGAGGATGTAACAAATGTTCCATGATTGTTAAAGCCACTAACACACCCTCGTATATACTATATGATAATGTATTCTTTCTGAACCTACCTCACATCCAGTTGTGCCACAAAATTACCAAACGTGTGTTTGGCACGCTGGACTGCGACTCCATCACTGCTGGGTTCATAAAAAATAGAGCCCTCAGTCTTTTAGCATCATATCAAGTATGTAGTCATCAAGTGCATATATAAGACCCTTTTACAAGCTTTTACGAGTCAGCTGGAGATGGATTTTTCTACCATTTCACAGAGCTAATCTGCCAATAACATTTGTTGTTTCAGCTGGTGAAAATGAGAGGTCTTCTTTTGTCTCCTTGTCTGAAATCAAGGACTCATTGTTTCAAAAATAAATGTGTGTGAATTTCGAGCGGTAAATCTGCCACCACCATCATTGTAAACTGCAATGCTAGACTGAAAAGCCTGACAGGTGTAACAACAGAGATAGAAATGGGAGGTTTGACTCTTTTTACTGACTCAAGTTTTTATGAGTTACTCACTAGAGAGAAAAACTCACTGTTTTCAAGTCACTCGAGTCGCCAAGTGGTAGCAAACTACTAAAAAAGGAAAAATTCATGGAAAATCCCATGCATCACTGATGGTTACTGATTGTGGTGGTGTAGAGCTGGTGGGTGAGTGAATGAGTGATTCGTGCAGCCCGAGTTAGACCTTCACTTTCGGGCTGGGAGAGCGAGTACTGAGTTGCCAAAGTGGTTGCTTTTCTCAGAGGGCTAGGTTAATACAGTAATTAACTTAATACATTTCCACAAATACAGTTAATATAAGAGTTGTACAATAATGACACGTTGACTTGCCTCATCTTTGCATTTTGCAATAGCTACATATTATATAGCTACATAGCTAGCACATCACTAACAGGGAGCTAGCATTGCTAGTGGGCTATCAACAGCAGTCCACACATTTAAAAATTATACAGCATTTTATCAAGCATTTACTGTCATTAACCTCTGCATGGTGAAATGGGCCTTGCTGGATCTACTGTCTGTTTGAATTTAGTATTTATTGTATTTTGCTCTTGTATTTGTATTGATTGCATTAATCACATTAGTGCCCAGGGATTGCAGATGGAAATTAGCTAGTAGCTAAATGTGGCAGATCACTTCTCCTTGTGTGAGATGAAAGAGATATTTCCTGAATGAGAAGTCAATCCCTCCCCCTCTCCCATACCGGCTGGAGATTGGAGAACCCACGATTTCACGTGTCAAAGTTCAATCAGACTGAATTCTCCACCGGTGAATGTGTCTCTTCCCGCTCCACATAGACATGAATGGGAAGCGAACATTGGTCTGATAGGGGAGCAGGACTTAGCGAAGGGTTAATTGGTCCCTTTGATCATCGTGATCAGCCATTTTCAGGGGAAACAGCTTTGCAGCTGTGCTAAATGCCCATTCATGCACACACTACACACACACACACATACCCTCCTCTTCTGTCGTAATGTACACACGCACACTCTCACACCTGGTTACACACCTCTTCCCCTCATTGTGAGATTCCTTTTTTTTCGTCCACTACAAAGGCAGCGGTATGATGAAGTGTGGATGACTGACAAGCACCTGGAGGAAGATGATAAGCACCTGAGTCAGGTGTTCAACAAAGGGCTGCTGACCTGCAGGGGGGCTGTTGGGATGACTGTAGGAGACATTTCAGTACAGAGGTCTTTACATATTGCTCTGGGCCAGAAACACACTTCCCACAGCCCACTCGCACATTCCACTTTTCAGTCACAGACTCTGAGCCCACTAGTGAGTTTGTGTGAGTCATCTGCCTCCAAACGCCCCATTATTGAGCTTCACTTTGAAGAGAGCAGCATGTATGCAACAGAGCCGATGTTTCTGGTTGTATTATTTTCGAGGCAATATTTTGAGTATCTGTGCTAACTCCCTGATCCGTATGCATGTGTATCTGTATATGTTTGTGTGTGTGTTGTTGTTTGTGGGGTATATTTAGCAGGTTTTCCACCACTACAAGTGACCCTCTTCTGTTCTCTGAGAAGCCATCTGAGCATCCTTCATGAGTTGCAGCGGTTAGAGAGGATGTTTCTACTGTAAACACCATTCAAGTGTATTTCCAGTTGGTCTTATGGTTCACAGACAGCTGGTTAGATCTCTTTGTGTTGTGATTTATTATTCATTGGCATATTTGGCTTTGCAGCAGTAATTGCAGCATGCAGCAGCAGCAGCGCCTGCATCTGATGGAGCACAAATGGACAAATAAATCTAGATGGTGAAGCCATTTGAACATTTGACATTTACTGATGAGGCAATTAAGAGAGCAGCGCACAAATGCAGAACCTGCATTAGACTGGCTGATCCTAAGACAGAATAATAACACAAACTAGAGAGGAGCTCTCTCTCTCTCTTTCACACACACACACACACACACACACACACACACACACACACACACACACACACACAACACAGAAGACTAACACTTCAACAAATATTGGTTACACAGTTTCTATGCCCCACCGAAAGGCCTGTACAGTGTGTCAAACAGTGATTGGTGAATGCTCTGCAACCACTCAACTAAATTGTACCATGTCTTGCACTGCTCTCTTTCTATTCAACACACTCACACACACACACACACACACACACACACACAAAGGCACAATCTGTGAAAAACAAATGGATTGCCCCAACACCAAAAGTCACAACACAAGATTAGAACCTCCAAATTCATATGAAGACAAACTGCAGATAACAACAAAATCTAGATTATAAATTAAATTAAAAAGTACATTCTTGACCTTGGACACGGCAGCAATGACAAACTGACAATCACAAAAAAGTCACACTTCATGGTATATTAAGTAGCTGTTTTGGAGCTACAAAATTGATACAACACATGATCTTCATAAGCAGATGGAGTTTGCTCAGTTGTCATGGAACTGAAGATGTTTTTAAATCAATTTGGGCTTAAAATTTTGAGTTTTTAAGTTAATTCTTGAGCTAAATATGAGATTGTGTTGTCAACTGCTGTTTCAAAAGTCAAGAAATCAACAGGTTATAAATACTTGTTTCACTTGTTACTGAACATTGATGTACAATCACACTCTTCATTCTGTAAAACCACTTCCTCTTAAAATGTAGCCTGTGAAAGTTAATGTTCATCAGTTTCTCAGCCAGTGCACCAAAGGCATGAAACATCCTCCCGCTTTCTCTGATTAAAAAAAAAAATACACCACAATTACAGAAGCTACCGTTACCATATGTTTTTTCATACAACACATTCAGACCCTGAATTTGTTGGTTAGGTTTGGTCTAGGTTGGGTTTTTTCAGGTTCAAAGTTGGGCTTTTCAACCATTTATCCATTGTTTTCATCAGTGTAATCCAACTTCCCTGCTCAGATGCTAACTACCTTTCACAAACCCTCAACAGCATGGTGTTAAAACTGACTCAGAATAGTGGGAGCCGAGTTTTGTGATATGGGCCTATCATAGCTGGTACTTTATTTGTGACTGTGACAGTAAATGTACTACAGATCATCATACAAATGTTTATCCCTACTTCTGTGTTTCTTTCCATTCCAAACCATCTTTTTAAAAAAATCAAAATCATATTTTTTCTTTCACAATCTTCCCACATATCCCCTAGAAACTGCAGAAGTACCCCTGGTTGGGAATCAATGATTTAAAGCACTGAATAAATTAAAAGATAGACTCAAAATCTTTTAAGTCAGTCTTAAAAGAACAGTCAGGTGACCATGTGAACAATGAAAGAGGTTTTGCTCCCTGTGATCGCTCCTCCTGCCAATACTGGCCATTAAATAGTCCTCATTTTGTTAAAAAAATGTACTTAAAGTTTATCTAAAGCTAATATGTTGTGATCAGCTGCTGCAGTCCCAGTTAGTTGTGGATATCTTCCACAGTTATTTTCTTTTTAGAGTAAAATTCCTTATTTTTGTTTCCTGGAACAGTTTTTCCCTAGTTGAGCTGCAGGGGGAGAATAATAACAAAAACCAGGAATTTGGCACTAAAAAGGCAATAACTTATAATGAAAGAAATCCACTTTGACAAATTTGGACAGCTAAAGCTTAATATTAGCTTCAGATAAGGACTGTGGATTTTGGCCCCCTTCACTTATATTGTAAGTGCATTATGAAGGGATCATTTGATGGCCAGTATAAACAGGAGGGGTGATTACAGCAAGAAAAACCTGTTTCAATGTTCATCTGGGCACCCGATTATTGTTTTAAAATGGATGTGAAAAACCTATCCTTGAGGCTATAGGTTTTTTTTCCAAAAAAGACATCTTGACATCTCACAGTAGGAAAAGCAAAGGTGTAAATAATAAAATGAATGATGGCTTCAGGATCCTGGGTCTCTCATGCTGGCTCACTGTCACGTTTTACAGGGACACTTGATGACAACACAGCCATCATTGGTGTTATTAGTAACACCTGTGCTTCTCCTGCTATGACAAGTCAAAACATCTGCAGTGAAAAAGGCCTAACTTCTTTCCTTAAAAACCCTCTCTTATCTGAACTGCACAGAGCTGACACAAGTTATTAAATTCAATATAAAAATACCCTTCCCTCCTTTCCTTCCTTTCCTTCCCTTCAGGCCCCACCAACCACCTCGTTGCCTCGATGTAAAAAAAATCAACCCTGATCCCTCGTTGACTCCGCCCTCAAACTCAAAGATGTGGATGCGAGAGAGAGAAAAAAAAGAAAAACGGGCCAGCAACAATGTGACAGACAACACAGCCTCCGCTCCGCTTAGCGTAGTAGTGGGTATCTTCACAGTGAACGGAGAGCCAAACCAAGCCGCATGCTCCTTGTGCAACAAGGCGAACGGGAGGAAAATGGCCCGCCGGCCGGACAGCAGCAGCAGCAGCAGCGGCAGCAGCATCCAGTGAGGACCGACACAGTTTTTAGGTAAGGCTTTGTTCGCCTTCTGCAGGATTTCCATACAGATCTGCATTTGCTGCTTTGTGCAGGACACAGAGCAGCGCAGGGAGAGAGATGTGCATGCAGCGATGTTTGGCAAAAAAAAGACTGAATAAATAGGATTGTTATAGATGAAACACGCGCACGGAAAATGCAGGTTGTACCCTTTGTCTCCGTTACTTTACCGTGATTATCACACAGAGAGAAGGAGAGAGCTCATTAACCAGAACTACATGCAGTCACGGCGCGCCTCCTTTTTTTTTTTTTTAAAGGTTTCACACATAAAACGCGTTAATAAAGACGAGGAGCATTATTGACAGATGTACAGCTGAGTATTAGTAGGTCAGTTAATGACGTTTCTCCTGTTGGGTGAATCCGCGTAACTAGACCACTATCAGAGCCACTGAGTCCCTTTTACAGAAAATGTGGGTTTTCTCCACACTAGAGGAGCAGTTCATTCACAGTGAAGCCAGGCCTGCTCTACAACTTGAGAGGAAGATGCAGAGCTTTATTCTTCCCTTGACCCTCAAGTGCTGTTAAACAGTTTTGTACCCCCATTCAAAACAGGACACCTGGGCCAACAAAAGAGGAGCAGGGCAAGACATGTTCAAGCAATATTTATTAATATACTGACACCAAAATGCATGCTTATAAATGATAGAAACGCTGTAAATTCATATTGTAACATTATATTGATGTTCGATAAAGGGGAAACGCATGGAAAGGTCAGAAAGTTCATTTTTAGCAACGTTTCACATCACAGCACTTTCATATCAGCAGCTGCACGGCTTCAGAGCTGGAGCCTGCTTTTGTTTAAAGCAATTTAATTAGTAACATTAGACCGTGTGCTTTAAACACAAAAGTGTTACATTCCTAATTGCCGTCACGTCACACAATCGAGGGCATTTTATTGTGGAGGAAAACATGCAAGTGTCAAGGGTAATTAAGTGTTTTCTGTTTTTGAGTGTGTGGGGGTGCGCTGCGTGTTGCCTTTGAAGTTGCCTTGATATCATCAACAGGAAAAGTGTAGGTTTATCACTCTGAGCTGTCTGTCCCAATGTTCTGAAACACAGGGTCACATCACCTTCAAGAACAGCGGCAGTGGATGAGAGTACACCCGAACTCATTTACGCACGCACACTCACACTCACACACACACACACACACACACACACACACACACTGCTGGAATCAAAGGCACCAGTCTGTTCTTGGTATTTTCTTCCCTGTGCAGCATAAACAGCACAGGGAAGAAAACACAAAGCTTCTCACGGGGCGATGGTGACATTGTGTCAGAAAAGTGTAATTTTGTTTGTGTATGCAGCTGCTGCTTAATTCTGCGAGCTCTGTTTTTACTGGTGTGTGTTTTGAGCTCTTTGAGGGTTATGATGAGGACAAAAGTTGGACTGTGTGGACAGTGTTTTTAACCCCCGGGGATAGAGCTAAAAGATTTTGCATGCACATCATATAAAACTAGCTAAATTATTCATCTTTTCTTTTCCAGGACATTTTCTTTTATAGTAAGTGAGCCATAGATGTTGGCACCCACTCTCAAGGATGCATTATGAATGTGCTAATGGTTAACTGATAAATGCACACACACACACACGCCACTGGTCTATGAAAGGGTTGTGACTCTAATAGAACATCTGCATTGTTGCTTTTACACATAACTATCTAATTACCGCTGCACACTGGCTGGCACCTCTTTGTCTCTGCAGCTGGATATTCATTGTCTCAAATGGCGCCCCATCCCTCTGGGTATTCAGAGAGAGTACAGGTGTGCAGGAGAGCTGCTTTCTTTGCACAATATTCCACTTAAATCCTTCCACAGCAAACCACCGTACAGCATATCTGCAGCCATTTTCCACACAGACCCTATTTTCTCGCATTTTTCCACCAATCTGATCAAAATCTCATTGGTTGCTTCACAGGAGAGTTGCTGATATTTTGCTCAGCAGGTTGGTGGTCTTCAGTGTTGTCCCATACAGCTGATGGATTCTCAAAATATCAGCAACTCATGGAGCGCATGGATTTTTCAGCATATTGAGCGTGAGACTCATATGTTTCTGAATGAGAATCCTTGGTTTCTGCAGTGTTTCTGTAGGTTCATGTTTGTTTTTCAGTTTATCCGGTTCCTCACAGCTTTCCTGATTATTGTTGAGCTGATGTACACAGCAGCACACGGGGACAGACAGCTGCAGCTAGCTGAGAAGGGGTAAACAAGGATAAATTAAAGCAATGGTCACTGTGTAACAGTTATATGAAAACAGTGTGAGGATTTTCATTCACACTTTTTCTGCTGAAATGTTTCATTGTAAAACCAACACACCAGTCAGTGGGTTGAAAAGCACCTTTTTGGAGGTGGACTAGCAGCGAGAAAATACTGCTAGTCCAAAAAATACTAAAGGATAAAATGCATAGCAGCAGTTAGTGATGACCCAATAACGGAGTTAAACTTGTTAGTCAAAGATTGACTGCTCTCATTAGCATCGGACCAGAGGAAGTCTGGGGAGGAGGCGATTTATGCGGATGAGAGTGCAGCCAAGAGACATTCTGGATCAGATAATTAACATCTATTCCAGTAAGGTGTGATGACTGAATTCCTGTGTTCACATTCATGGTTAAACTAGTGAACAAAGCAAGCAATACAAAACATACACTTCATTTCTAAAATATCACATATGATTCTCATTGATGTGTTCATGTTCAGGGATGGGAAAATGGATTCCAGGAAAGAAATGGCAAGAGTTATTCTTCAAGGACACATTTCTTTATTGTCTGCACACTGTAAAGGGATGCAGACTTTCTGTCTCTGAAAGACAGACGTGCAATGGTCGATTCATTCACTAGCGGCACAATAAAGCACTTTTTAAATATTGCACCACTGCAGCCTTGAGGCTGCTCAGAACAGTCACATTGATTTAACCATAAGGTGAAATTGCTTCACATAAGAGTGAGGTTAGAAACTGTCAACTTAAAATTGGAAGGTATAAAGTCTTTTTTTAATAAAGGCTATTAATATTGATGGAAAAAAATGGGGGTTAAATATGTTTAATAAAAAAATGACATTTCCCTCAACTTATTTTAAATTTCAACGCTCGGTATCTCACATCTACCCAGACAGAAAGTCCAAATGAAATGACAAGGCTCAAAGATTTAGGTCTCCTTCCTTTTAGTTAATCCTAATATGCTCATATATAATTTTACTGTCAGTCGAAGCTAGAGGTAGAGTTTCATTTTTCATCTGTTCCAGACTGTGTGTGAGGATACATTAGAGAGAAGTGGGCAGGGCAGGTGTAATTTCAGATGCTCGCTCACTGACCAGAGCAGCAGTTATCTGAGCTCAGCCTTCAAAAGCTGCAGCGCCGGAGTCATCAAGACCAGCTGTGCCCCTCACTCCTGGCTGAGTGTGTGTGTGTGTGTGTGTGTGTGTGATTGCTCAGAGGACAGGACTCCACATGAGAAACACATGGACGTAATTAGCCGTCTTCACAAGATTGTAAACTTCCTGAGAGATGTTGTTTAGGCACTCGTTTGTGTGCGTCTTTGTGCCGTTGTATATTGCTCTGGTCTTTGTGTTGTGGCTTCGTAAACGGAGACATGGGATGTTTGAGCAGCTTATTGTGGTGTAGCTTTCATAGTTGTACTATAAGTCCGTGATAGGCTGCTAATCTTAGTCCATGTTTAGAAGTAAGTGTCCGGAGTTCAAACAGATTATAGAGAGGTTAAGCTGTCTGAAAATGGCTGTAAAGCTTTAGATTAGTGAGCTTGTTCTCTGGACAGTCAAGCATGATTTCATTTTTTTCTCAAACACAACATCCAGTGTATGGAATGCTGATATGAATAAATCCTGTCAGCATCTTTTTTTTTTTTTTTTGAAGCATTAACATATATATTAACCTGTGTGGCTGTAAGGTCTTATTTTGAGACCAAAGAAATGTTGATTTTATATTCTTTGTATTTCATTGTGAATCTCTGCCTAGTCCAGAAAAAGTGAGGGTCACTGTGCTGTAGGTGGGAGAGGGTGACCAGTCATACAGGCTGATAGTACAAGCTTTTCTATGTCCATTCAGCCTCCACAAGAAAGGGAACGGACAGCGAAATGAGCTTGAAGTAGACTTTCACTACTTTCTCACATCAAACGCTTGCCTGCTGTGGACATCAGCACTCCCAGCTGTATTTATGGCCTGTAATGTGAGGTGGTGTGGAGCCACATTTCCTTCACAGGACCTTGCTGTCGGCAGGCTGTATTCGAGAGGGCTCTGTGCACCGTGAAAGCCTGTCATCAAGAACTGCTGTCCTTGGTCATTTATCAGAAGGTAATGTGCTCAGAAGGTCAGGATGATTCAACTCTTCCCAGCACTGTGTTATCTGACGTAAAGTGGAAGTCACTTTCTCCACCAAACATTAGTGTTTTAATGTCTTTTTCTTGTGACTGTGGCTTGCTGAGCACTTTATGGACTGTGTTGTTACGTTTAAACTTTAAAGTCAGCCTCCTGTTTAGATGTTGAACAGCCAGTGGATGTCTGATGACTTTCTCTTGTCTGTTACTGACTGAGTGAGTCAGGCTTGTTTTCTCTCAAGGGCTGTGTCAGTAGGGCTGATTTTTAAATGAAACATCCTCCGCACTCATAATTACAAGGCGCATGAACACTTCACATGGTGCTCTGATAGAAAGAGAGGGGCTAATTGGTAGCGCAGCGACCATGTCCAGGTGTGTGCATGTGTGTGTGTGTGTGTGTGTGTCCAGGTGTCATCTCAGTAGTATGCTATGGATGTCTGCACTGTTCTCTGCAGAATGAAGGTTGATTGTGTGCATGCAAGCACATACACATAGTTGCAGCATGTAGACCTAATGGTCTCTTCTCTGCGTTGTGGATCAGGTGGGAATTTTCTACAGCAGATGGACTGTGACAGGTGTGTGTGAGACACTTCCGCCTCCCTGCACCTCTCGGCCATTATTGGATGTAGTCGCTTCTTTAGAGCAAGATTAATGGGTTTCAAAGTGCGCCTTTGCAAAAATAGACATTTTTGCTCCGATGATATAATCGGTGCTGTGGTTGAAGGAGGATAGTAGGGGACAGGATGGACTTAATCTGCCTCAGTGGGATCAGTCTGTAATGGAGTTAGTACTTTCTGGTCTGACCTTGCTAGACCTGGTATTATAGCAGCATGAAGCCCTCCCTCATGAGTCTGATCCTGATACCACCAAGAGAGAATTGAGATGAAAGACAACTTCCTTCTTGCTTTGCTCATTTCACATAATGAAGAACATAGTCTAATCTTTTCCTGTCTGCGTGTACTTGTATTAAAACTGCAATGATTAGTTGATAAATAGATTAGTCGATCAAAAGAAAATTAAGTGGCAACTTTTCTGGTATCCAATTAATCATTTTAGTTATTTTTCTAGCAAAAATGCCAAAGTTCCTTGGTTCCAGCTTCTCAAATGAGACATTTTGCTGTTTTTCTTTATCAAATATGACAGCAAATTGCAAATCTTAAGATTTTGGACCATCAGACAAATCAAGGAAACTGAAGACATCACAGTTTTCTTGTTAATATATAAAACACGTATTTTCTCTTTTACTGTGGAGACGGCGAATTTACAAGAAAGTAAAATTCACTGAAAATCAGATATGTTACCATGAAACTTATCTAACATCAGATACACCCAACCGTGGAAATTTTGCTTCAAGGAAATTCCAAAAGCAAACATAAAGCTGCCCTGATCAATGTTTTTATATTTATGGGTCTAATCACTCTGTCTTAAAGAAACAGGAAGCACCCAACCAATTCTGCAAATTTTTCAAATTTATCATCCATTCCTGGTCAGCCACAGCCTGTCCCAAAAAATTTGGCAGATAATGCTTTTAACTTGATAAATCTAGCTTAATTAAATGTCTGGTCCTTGGCAGGAAAAACATTTTTAATCAACGATTTTATTATCAAGCACAACCTTGATTTTTGTTTTTTAACTGAATATTGGTTAGACCAAGATAGCAGTGCAGCTATTATCGAGTCAGCCCCTCCCAACTTCCATTTTATGAGTGAAGCTAGAGTGCATAAGAAAGGAGGTGGAGTGGCTATTTTGTTGTTGATTCCCTCCAATGCAAGCAGATATATTATGGAAATTTTACTTCTTTTGTGGCTCTTCAGCTGAATTCCTCAACAGCTAAACAACTTCTTGGCAGTAAATAACTAGTTTGATGTCTTCCAGTCAGGATTTCGACCACACCACAGCACTGAGCCTGCTCTTGGTAAGGTCTTCAATGACATCCGCTGAGACACAGTTAGTGGCAGAATTTCAGTCTTAGTATTTCTGGATCTTTGTGCTGCATTCAACACGGTCAACCACAACATATAACTACAGACCTGCCAACCTGTACGCACTTTGCGTAGCAGGTTCACATTTTAACATCAAAATATTCTGGTATGATTTGTCACTTTAAACTACGCAAAAAGCTGGTTACGCCTGTTAGTTCAATTGTGCATGTGCAGTACTTAAGTCTAACAGCAAGAGCAGCAGCTTCTAGCCTGCTGAAAAGCCCCCTACCTTCACCCAAATATGAAGCGAGGATCATGATGACAAATGCATAATATCATCTCAAGAGACTGCAAATCGACAGCAACACATCAGTTTTATCGCTCTCATTCCCCCTCCTCACTCCAGCTGGCTGGTTCTTCAAGTGAGAACGGTTCTTGTAACTCCTTTGCGAAGGTAAAGAGGCTGGGGTGGATGTGGAAAGTTGAAATTGTGAATTGATTTCACTGAAGTAAAACGCAGACCTGCCAACCTTGGGAAAATATAGCGCAGTCTATTACTTTGCCTACTGTAGGAAAATTTCAAGGAAAGAAAATCAAGAATTTTCATATCAGTGCATCTCTCACTTTCTTGTGATCCGTTTGCTGCATGCATGCAAATGATGCACTATTATGCGTATGTATGCAAATGATGTTCAGTAATTCAGTGTGCAAACAGCTATGATTTGCATCTGATGCATGTTGGCAGGTATGTCACTAGACCGACTGGAAAACTGCGTGGGAGTATGTGGCACAGTACTAAACTAGTTTGACAGGACTACTTTGTGTCTACATGTAATTAATTACACATCTGAGGGGACAAATATGACTTACGGCGTTCCCCAAGGCTCCATTCTGGGGCCTCTTCTATTCAACATCTACATTCTTCCACTGGCTCAGACTATGGAAAACAACAATATATGTTACCATGATGATGCAGATGACGCACTGAGTAAGTGCATAGAACAAAATAATGATTGGATGTACTAGAATTTTCTTCAATTAAACAAAGACAAAACTGAAGTAATTGTTTTTGGAGCCAAGGAAGAACAATTCAAAGGCAGCACTGAGCTTCAGTCAGTAATGTTAAAAACCACAAACAAGCCAGAAATCTTGATGGAAGTAGACCTGAATTTCAACAGCCACATTAAGACTGACAAAGTCAGCCCACTATCACCTGAAGAATATGTTGAGAATTAAAGGGCTTATGTCTTAGCAAGATTTGGAAAAACTTGTCCATGCATTTATCTTCAGTAGACTCGACTACTGTAACGGTGTCTTAACAGGTCTCTCTAAAAAATCGATCAGATAGCTGCAGCTGATTCAGAGCACTGCTGCTCGAGTCCTCACTAATACCAAGAAAGTGGATCATATCACTCCAGTTCTCAGATCTTTACACTGACTTCCTGTCTGTCAAAAAAGACTGAAGACCAAAATACATTTCTAATCTGCTGCTACATTATGAACCATCCAGACCTCTCAGGTCGTCTGGGACACGTCTGCTTTCTGTTCCCAGAGTCAAAACTAAACATGAAGATGCAGTGTTCAGTTTTTATGTTCCACATATCTGGAACAAACTCCCAGAAAACTGCAGATCTGCTGCAACTCTTAGTTCTTTTATATCAAAGCTGAAGACTTTGCTGTCTGCAACTGACTTTTATTATATTAAATAATTATTAATTTCTTACACTGCACTGTAAGTTTTATTCTTGAATTTTATGCCTCTCTTATTCCATTTTAGCTTATTTTTATTTTCTGTTCTCTTAGCTCTTTTGATTGTATTTAAAGCCCTTTCATCGTGTGTTTCTTTGTCTCAATGCTTTTAACGTTTTATGTAAAGCACTTTGAATTGCATTGTTGCTGAAATGTGCCTTATAAATAAACTTGCTTTGCCTTAAAGGGGTAACATAAAGAGACAAACTACAGAGGATTATCATCATCATCATCATTAACCTTGTTTCTAGTTGCAGCAGGCAGCTGTTTTCAGTAAAATAACTCTAAAAATCAACTGCACACTATCTACCCAGCTCCAAACAGCAGACAGACAAAGTTTGCAACTAGCTGGTGAACATATGGGAAAATCAGGACCAGAGCCAGACTGATAAATTGACTGGCTTGATATATTAGCTTTTTGCAGATATAGCGGTATCTATTGGCCAGTAAGTAACAATGAATTGCAGTACTGAAATGCCTAATATATGTGTAAGGGAATTTAGAAACAATGTCACCATTACAGTTTGTTCACCTAAGAGCCCTGACAAAATGTTTTTCATCTGTAAACGGTGCCACTCTGTACACACTGTGGCTACATGTGAAGAATATAAACTGTCAGAAAACAGTGAAAAATGCCAGTCACATGTTCCTAGAGGCTAATTTGCCATATTGTAATATTGTAATGTATTTTTTGTCTGACAACAGTCCAAAACTCAGAAGTGTTCAGTTTTTTATCATAGCAGACAAAGAAAACCAGCAATAATCACATTTCAGATGCTAGAAACCATGAATGTTGCAAAAAAGGGAAAAAAGAGTCTTAAATAATCATATTAATTGTTTCTGATAATTTTCTGTTGATTGTTTCAGCTCAAGTTAGACTGGCAAGTGTACTGCAGAGTATCTATAGCCATAAAAAAGGTACATTTTACTTTTATAGTCAATAAGAAAACTAACTAATGGTTATTTTCATCGTTGAATAATCTGCCGATTATTTTCTCGATTAATCATTTTGTCCATAAAATGTCAGAAAAAGGTGATCTTTAAATGTCTTATTTTATTTGTTCAACAGTCCAAAACAAAAAAGTAATCAATTTACTGTCAGGTATGACAAAGAAAAGCATCAAATTGTCACATTTGAGAAGCAGAAACCAGCAAATGTTTGCAGCAGCAAATGCATTTTTGCTTTAAAAACAAATGAAATGATGATTATCAAAATAGATGTCAATTAATTTTCTGTTGATTGACTAATTATCACAGCTCTATAGAAAACAGAGCTATATTTTAGACACTAGGTTAAAAGCAATGCAACCAGACTTTTGGAGAGTAACACTCGAGCTGACATGCATTACATTCAAGTCCCTGCAAGTTGTCAGGCAACAATAGGCTTGCCTGGATTTTTTTTTTTTTTTTTTTACCTAAGTCGTCTGCTGTGTGTCTCCACACAACATCATTAACCATCTTACTTTTGAGCAGAAGAAGCTGAAATTTCACTTCTGTTTCACGGTATTTTTAGCTAAAGTTTGGTCTAGGTTTGAAAGCTGGTCTGTACTTAGCTGTGCATCTGTATGCGTGCATGCAGTCATGCGATTGCATGCTCCAGTGTATGTGATTGGCAGGCCGTTGGATGGCTGGAATGAGCTGTATCGCCTGCAGTGTGTTCTCAGCTCCACATGCTAGGTGCCAGTGGAGAAGAGCTAGTTGATCTACCACTGGTAGTAAGTCACATTTCCACACAAAGACAAGCAAGCAGAGACATAGTGAAATAACTACACACACACACACACACACACATTTGAAAAGAGATGCAGTAGTGAATGCAATATTAATTCAGTTCTTTGTGTGGGTTAGATATAACGTTAAAATGACTGACTTTGGAAGAAACGCATATTATAGACACTAACGCAGTCACTGGAGCGGTGTCCGCGTTTACATCTGTATGCACAGCAGCACAGTTAAATGTAGGTCACAGAATAAGGCAGATGTGGGGGAAGGAAAGAAGGTGAGCAGTGGAAATGAAGGGAGGAGGAAGCCTTTCATTATGTCATCATGTTGAAGCAGCGGCAGGATTAGGGCTTGGCAGGATATGTAGGGAAGGTTTAACCCCTGAAATTTGAGCTTTTGACTTTTTAAGTAAAGGGTAATAATACTTCCAACCATCAGAGAGAACACACATACTATATGTAAGCAAAGATACTCTCTGATCCTCACTGGTCAAGAGACTATGCTACAGAAATGGCAACAGTGGCAGATGTGAAATAGAGAATACTGTATAAAACAGCTCAACTTAATTGTTTTTATACAAGACATTAGTTTTGACATCATCCTATCTTCAGTCGCTCATTTATATGTGCTTAGATAGCCAGCAATTCAGTCTACAGGCTATTCTTAACAGCTGCACTTTGGGGTTTCAAGATGTGATCAACTGCAGCGGACCCTTAAGAGAGCTCAGATACTGGCGGTGTAATTACACAGGGTGAAGTCTGATGTCCTACATGGTAATAACCTCATTGCCTCCTGTGGCTAAAGCAGAGTGGACCTGTAGAAGTGGGTTCATTAAGGGGATGAAAAAGAGACGCGGTCCATTTAGCCTCTGCATATGCTTCTTCTTTGAGTTCAATTTTCATTTCAGAATTTCAAGTGACTTCTGAGGTGACTGTTCCAGTCCGCCTTTGCTCTTGTGTGCAGTGTCTCATTTTCTCTTGTGTGATTTAAAAAAAAAAAAAAAAAAATTTTTATCTCTTGATGGTACGAGTTGAGAAAGTACAGCAGTATATAGAGAAATATTATACCTTGTATCGGCTAAGTTTTAAAAAGGTTCATTTTACAGCAGTCCCTAAAAAGATAGTACAAAATCAATACCTGTATAAGTGCCTCAGCATTAATGACAGTCTTGTAACAGGAATTCCATTTGTGAAAAATGACTTCTAGGATTAAATTACAGTCAGCAATTTCTTTATCTGACAGAGATTTTTCAGATGAAAAGTGTGAGAAATGCAGAATTTTGATTTGCACAAAGTCAAACTTTACTGTGTATAAACAGTGTTGATGAGATGGTTACTATCATCTGTGTGACCTCTGTCTCACACAGTGTGTGGCAGTTCATATGGTGAGATTAAATACTGATTATTGCTTCACAAGTTTATACCTTGTTGTCTTGTTTTCGGATTTATTTATGTTCTCTTCAGTGCATACAACAGATGGACAGCCAGTCCCGGTGCCAGAGGACAGTAACTGGCTGGGCATTTGGCTTTTATGGGCGGGCCCGCACCCACATTTTAGACTTTTAGGAGGACACTTACATGTTCTGTTCATGTTTTCAACAGCTGCCGTCACCATGACAACCACGACACATTGAGCTGAAAGCCACCACATAACATGGTCACTGGTTGAACCGAAACACCTGTTTCGGTGACCTTGTTAACTGGCAACTTTCAGCTGAATGCATTGTGGTTGCTTGTAGTGATGGCAGCTGGCTCCTCGAAGCCTTATCAATTTTACTTTAATCAGTCAATCAATCAATGTGTTTATTATCTATGCCATAATTATAAATTATGTTCAGCTAAGTTCGAATGGAATTTATTAGTTTTAAGGGAAATTTGTAAAATGAACACAGCATGAATTGGACAGGACATCCTTACTGTCAGTATCCTCACTCCTTTACTTTTGGGTTCAAGCAACTAAAACACAGGTTTGCAGGTCCTGCAACTAGAATAGGGAGTTAGCAGAGGAGGTCAGGTCTGTCGGGGCCTTCAGGGCCTTCTCTGCAGGCCCTACCATTTTTGAGAGGTGTAATTTTTAGTTCATAAAATATTACAAATGAGTAATTATAATGTTATTGTTAAAACAATTTATAATTGGTTATTAAAATTATTTTGATTTGATTTTTAAAAATTTGTTTTGTTTCAATCTCAGTTACTATCGTAACCATAAACCCACTATTTGGAGCTGGAACTGGAGCTGCCAGTTCTACATATAGTTATCTCTGCCCCCAGGGCCTGCTGTGTCCTTTGTTGTAGGGTGTGTTCATAGCAGTATTTTGCATAAATAAAGGGTGGCAACAAAATCATCTGATCCATATTTGATGCATGATGACTGGCATGTCATCATATCATGTCATCATATCTACCAATAAGCGCAGATTTGTCTTTGTGCGCAAGTATTTCTTCAATGCATTGCAGGAAGTAACGAAGGACGGATTTTGTTTTCAAGTGACTGGTGAGTCCGACTGTATTAATTATCCATAGAGTTGATTAACTGAGTTAGTGTTAAGTAGGGGTGGGACAAAAAAATCGATATTGCAACATTTCCACTTGCAATACATTATTAGATTCTGTCTGGTACTTGTGTGTGTCTGTGGGGCAGTGTCAGCACGTAGCTGTAGCCTTGCTGTTTATCACGCTAACGTTACTGTCGTCACTTGTCAGCCCTGAATATCTAGTAAAGCTCTGAATACAGCACAGTTAGTTATCAGCGGATTGTGTGCTGTTTACTGCACAAAAAGTGAGTGGCACAAATGGAGGCTAGTTATCAGTGTTGAAATAATTTTTCTTTCTCCTTCAGTTACAGATATCGTGATATTTCATTGATTATTTCTTTGTGGTATATCATGTATCATGAATCGCTGTTGTTGTGAGTTATCTCTACTGTGGGAGGAATATCATGATAGCACTGTGAGTTCATCTGTAATTCCCACTCCTAGTGTTAAGGGTTCAGTATGCTTTAAACAAGCTCTGTTATACATAGGGCCCCAACAATACTTGAGTTTTGGGGCCGATGCCATTACTGATATTAGGGAGTAAAAATATTCTAATATCGCTATATCGGCTGATAATCTTTTATATATACATAAACACACATTTTTTGCAATGATCCCTCAAATGTGGTTATGGAACACTTGTGACAAAGATTTTGTAATGGAGGCATGGTATTTTACAGTTTAACAATAACCTTTTATTGTAAACAGTAAACTTCACTGGGAATTTAATAACAATAAATAAAACAAATCTATAGAACAAAAAAAAGTATGTGTATGTATATATATATATATATATATATATATATATATATATATATATTAAAGTTGAATTAAAAAAAAGGATCAAATATACATAAAATGCTGTCTGTACAACTTTAAAAAATAAAAAAATTATATCGGCACATATTGGACAACATGTATGCCGATATCGATATATTTAGGATTGGCCATTATCGGCCAATAATATCAGCTGACCGATATATCGGTCGGGCTCTAGTTGTACACCGTGTCATGCAAACATCAAACAGGGAAAACAAACAGGTTCATACTTGTCCACACACTCAAAGGTGGAGCCTTTGAAAAACCTACTCTCATAACATCCTGCCTCCCTGATCTCATTTCCTGGAATGGATTGTTTTGAATGTCTTTTTGATCTACAAGCAAATGAGGATAAGGGCGGACAGTCTCTCTTTAGAGGTATTTCATGTGTACAGCCACCATGGCTGAAATGTGATGCAAATAGATATTTGAAGAATAAGAGGAAGCTTGTTCAGATTCTGCAACTTTCTCACCTCTGCACCACCTGAAGTGTATCGTCGTATTTTCAGATGCAGTCCCTCATTTCCGGTGTCAAAGGTGTGGGTTAGGAGGCTTCAGATGCCATTAGGCCCTTTAGTTACCGTATGATTTAGTTGTGTTAACCCAAAAAAAACAACTTAAGCCTCCACTTGAGCTCAAGCTTATAAATAAATTCTAGTCCCCAGACGTAAACGTGCAGACACCCACACAGCATCCACTGTGATTTCAAACTACACTCTGTTTCTAATTGTGTCTCCCTCATGTAATACCTGCCTGGAAAATCTGTTTTTCTCACTTTTCATACATGAAGCACACTCTGTATGCATTTATTTCATGTCTGTTCAAAGTCCCCGGAGACTGGAACTCACAAATACATTCAGCCATCAAAAATGTCTCCTCTGACCATATAGTAAACGCTCATATCTGTGAACCCACAACTTGCCTTTTTTCTTTTCTTTTCTTTTCTTTTTCTTTTTTTTTTTTTTTAACCTCATAGTGATACTATTAGTTTGTTGCTGCTTGAACTGCTGCAAGGTGAATATTAAAAGAAAACGGCTTTATTTTTTTTAGATGGAGAACTACCTCACTCCTAAGGGCTCAATATTTTATGAGCAACAAGCCCTTTGGTCAGTGTTTTTATTCGAGAAAATGTGCACATCCAATAGCCATGCAGTGTGCCGAATAGAGAAGGACAGCATGTTCTCTTGCAGAAACAGCCTGGAGTTTTTTTTTAGGTCTAAATACCTAAATTCTATTCAGCCTTCTTATAAAACTGTTATAGTTTCTTCTTTGTCTCTTGATTCCAGTCTTAAACACCACAAATTAGTCTGTATTGGCTTTATCAGACTCTACCCTCTCTTTGTGAATAAGGTCTATTTTTTGCTTAGATACAGGCAAGCATATGTAACATTGAAGTTCTCTTTTTGTCAAATATCCATTTACTGTGGACTGTGTGTATTTCCTGTATAAGTTAATGTGGCCTTTACATTCTTATGCTAAAGCTAGAACCTCCACCTCCTACAGAAGCTGCTGTTAAGCTTATTTAAGAAACTTTTCAAGTTGGCTGTGATCAAAGCAATGTGGCCTCCCCACCGCGGTCCCTTAACAGGGCATAGTAAAGTGGACTGAACACTTTTCAGTGAGATGCTGTGCAGCTGTATTCCCTCGAGGGCTGTCCAAGCACTTACCTGGCAGTCACATAGTGGCTGGAGTTCAGTACAGTCACCTCCGGCAATGCCTGTACTGCAGACACACTGAGAATATTACATCTGGCAGTAGCGCGGGGGGGTGAGGGGGATTTAGAAAATGCTGTAGAACAACAAAGTAATGACAGATGTATGTATTGTATGTATGTATTTGTCTGTATATGTATTGTATGTATGTACTATATGTATTTCAACAAAGAAAAAAAAGAAACTTTCCTATTTTAAAACCATTTTAAACCATTTGAATATGGATTTGAGTTTACGAGGTGCACCCGAATGAAGTTCCTTGTTTTTACAGTATACGGTCAATGCTTTAAAAAGTGACGTAGAGGCATAATTGATCTTTAAGTGTTTAAGTTTTTAAGTGGAGATTGTGCTACCGCGCCTCTCAGGAGTAGATGGCATAACGTGACTGCAGGGTAAAAGGTCAGAGGAAGCTGTTTGTGTGCGGTGGCGGGGGGAAAGAGTCACGGTGCAGTTGTGTCTGCGTCTATCTGGGTGTACATCAGAGAGAGAGAGAGCGCGAGAGCAGGGTGCGCAGCTCCAAAAACAGAAAATCAATTGGTGATTGGCCACCACAAATAAATTAATGGATGGGAAACACATGCGTAAATTTAATATTTTTTGATTAATTGAGAATAATTGTTAGTTGCAGCCTTAATTATATTTATCAACAATTTTAGCTTCAAGCAAAGAAAAGAAAATAAATAGACATCAGCTTGCAGTTGTCATGCTGACTGACGAGACAAACATTATCTCTAGGGATGGCTCGATATCACTTTTTCATGTCCGATACTGCAACCTTGAGTATCTGCTGAGATCAATCAGATACCGTCTTTTTCCATCTCTTAAACAACTAAGCGGTTAATAATACATTTGTATGGATTCACTTTGCTTAATCTAGCCATCTAGAAAACATAATGTTCAAACTGTGAAACAAATATTCTACTCCCCTAAAGGAAGAAATACACAGCCCACAACATGACTCAGTTATGCAATACTGCTGCTTCCTTTTATGTAAACTTTCTCACACAGAACTTTTAGCAGCATTTTTGATTGGTCAGCACCATTCAAACATTTAAGATGAAATTTAAAGTGCAACTTTGTGCAAAAGTTTAAATCTGAGTATTTAGAATAACAAAGGAATTATAATTCCACAGTAAATTCTGGATATAACTGAATTCGCAAAAAACAAGTTGAAATGTAAACCGTAACTTAAATAACGATAACTAAAAATAATGAATTGCAATGTAAACTAAAATATTTGGTTCAAGTTTTCCTCTTAAGAAGATAAGACATAGCAGTAGCTGCCTGGCTCATCTTTTTTACAGTCCCTATGTGACTTAAGTTTGTTCACTTTAATATGAGGGGCAGATTCTCCTTCAGAAAGATTTAGCATTTCAGCCTTCTCAGCTGTCAGCCTGCTCCTCCTTTCATCAATAATAATGGAGGCTGTGCTGAAGAGCCTCTCACTCTCCACACTTGTTGAAGGTGCACAGAGATATTTGGTTGCCGTGCCCGGCACGGAGGGCAGTCTAGGTTGGTCGGTTGACTTTCCAGCACAGCAGAGGATTGTTCGAGTGCCAAATAGTTGTTTCCCTGAGGTAGGTCTGCACTTCAATGCATGCACTTGTGGTTGACTCAGGACCAGGTTCTACTTTGCTTTCCTCCAGGATTTCATCTAAAATGCTCTTGCTTGCATCCTCCACCCATGGAGTCTTCTTTGCTGGCTTTGAGGATGCTGATGTGGTCCTCCTCAACACTTCCATCTTCCTTACTTCTGCCATTAATGCATCCTTTGCATGTCTGGAAGTTTCTGCATTTTTAAAGTACCATTTTTAAAGTACCTGGTATGATAAAAATACGCATGTATGTAACATTTGAAATAAGCTTACCATTGATATCAAGTGATTAATCCCATCCCATCCCAAATCCATGCATAATATGAAATACTGTCGTTAGATGTGCATAAGTAAAAATTCCACACACACACACTGACAGGTGTGGGATTTGTGTGTGTAAATCTCTCTCTCACACACACAGAATCATCCTAAATAAAATTATCATAGAACCCACATACCTGTCTTTATATCTTGGATCCAGTAGCATTGCAACTGAGTATAATGGCTCAGATTCCACGTCTCTGAAACGTCTGTTCACAACCTCAAGGAAGGTGCCTTTCATGGTCTCAATTCCCTCGTTGGCCTTTTTTTCTCAAGTGAGAATCCGTTTAAGGACACTGAGAAAGGGGATGACATCACATGCAGATGAAGAGCTTACCTCCCTTGTCAACTCCTCAAAAGAGGCTACAGCTGCAACAGTCTTTTCCAGTACCCCCCACTGGTTTACCGTCAATGTGGCTGGCAGGTTATACTCCGCTGTAAGATGCACACAGGGCCCGTTTCTGTGCAACGAGGCTCTCGATCATATAATATGTGCTGTTCCATCTCGTTCGTACAGAGTTGTTGCAGACGCTTGGGCGGCATATTTGGCTCCACTTGAATGTCCTCCAAGCGAGAACACGCAAGTGGTGAGTGCTTGAAGTAACCCAACGTTTTTCTGCTGATAGCCAGCACATCGCTTACCCTACACTGTGATAGCGGTCCCTTGTTCACAATAAGTCGCAGGGTATGTGCAAAGTATCCCAAACTAGGAGCTCCAAGGTGATCCATTGCTTTTATTATGTTACTAGCATTGTCTCTTAAAGGACATTCCTCTTAATTTTCCATGAATTTAACATCTCCCTTGTTGCTGTAGCGATGGACTCTCCTGTGTGTGAGCCACAAAACTGCTTAGCCTGCAGCGCTGCTTTTTGCAAAGTACAACTTGAGTCTATCCACTGTGCTGTCAGACTTAGTAATGACATTGGACACATGTCTGAGCTCCAGATGTCTGTTATGAAACTAATCATGGCAATGTTTTCCAAACATTTTGAAATTAATTTGCACACTTGCTTGTACTTATTTGGGATAGCGGTTTTGGAGATGAAATGCCAGTTTGGCAAAGTGTAGCGAGGCTCCAAATGTTCAATTAAATGTTGAAAACCCACATTTTCAACAACAGAAAGGTGTTGGTCATCCAGCACAATGATTTCAGCGACTTTCTCCGTTATCAGCTTTGCTTTGTTGCTGTCTGAAGGGAGATTCTCATGCTTATGAATTGTTTCCAGCAATGTTTGTTGCGGCACACTTTTCTTCTTGGCACTCATTGCTTGTATAAATTCGGCATACTCCTTTCCATGATGCCTCTGCAAGTGTTCAAGTTAGTGGTGTTGAAGTTTCCAACACTGCTGTCACCCCCTCAAACATTTGCATCGCATAAATTGCACTTGGCTGTTTGGCTTTTTTCTTCCTTGAGCCTAAAATAACTCTACACAGCTGACATGATGACAGCGCTGCTGACAGCTCTCACTCATGTTCCAGCTACTGTTCATGTGACACATGCTGCTCATCTGTGTTACTCAAGACACTTCTCTCTTTACACCATGTCGCTCAAAGTTTAAGCATTTACGTTATAGTTTAGGCTAATGAATCATAGTGGCCTATCCTTTTTTTTTCTTCTGATATCCGATCAAGTGATTTTGGCCACTGGATCAGTATTGGACCAATGCCGATACTGAGTGTCAGACCAGCTCATCCCCAATGATGTCTGCTTGAGGCCATAAGCTGCTAATGTAACACTCAAATTGTTGCATTGTTGGTGAGGGGCCAGGTATTGACAAGAATGAAGAATGCGTGGAATAAAAGAGCCCATATCTCTGGTTCTGCTTCATTAATTTAGACAATGTCCAAAGTCCGACCATGTTAAAGGAGTACAATGCTAAATCGATGGATTAAATTGGAATGCATTTAGAAGCTCTTCATCCTTGTCAAGTTCAAGTTCAACTTTATTGTCATGTGTATTAAAAATACAAATAAATACTTGTGCTCTGGCTCTCTCAGCCTTTACACCAAGGACTCACCATCTCAAACACAACAAGAAGAACACTACAGACCTACATAGACTATATACACAGTGCATTCATATGCATATATTGTATACACAATATATAGTACACGATAACATTACAACAATGTGAGGTGCATATGGATGTGTCAGCTGTTCAGCAACCTGACTGCCTGTGGAAAGAAGCTGTTACTGAGGCGGATGGTGTGTGATTTGATGCTCGGCTACGTTTTTTAGATAGGAGTGAGAACAGAACATGAGCGGGGCAGCTGGTGTCCTTAATGATGTTTTGGGTTTTCCTTTTGCAGGTGCTTGTGGTGTAAATGTTATGAAGTTGTGGTAGTTCCGAGCCAATGATTTTTGCTGCTGTCTTTGTAGCAGTCTGCAGTCCTGAGCAGTCAGGTTGCCAAACCACACTGTGATACAGCCTGTCAGGACACACTCATGGTACAGTGATAAATGTTCACGAGAGTATTGGTGCTCATACCACACTTCTTGACACCTCAGAAAGTACATTCTCTGCTGTGAGGCCTCTTTATTGAGGATGCAATTGTTGTTGAGAGACCATGTGAGGTTGTCTGAGGTGTGTATGAGCTCCATTAAAAGCAGCAGCTAGCTTTCATTCCTTTGTGCACGGCACTACTGTACACTGTGCGAAAGAGGCGGACCTGCCTATTAGTTGATTAGTTAGTCAGTGATAGATTAATTGTTTAAAGTAGAAGTTTGACATTTTAGGAAACACGCTGATGCCATTAGATGCCGAGCTTTTTCCTCCTGTTTCCAGTGTTTGTGCTAGGCTAAGCTAAGCTAACTTGCTGCTGAATGTAGCTTCATGTTGAATGTACAAATAAGACAGGGCTATCAGTCTGCTCATCTAGCTCTTGGCAAGAAAGTGAATGATCAGATTTTCCAAAATGTTGAACTATTCCTTTAAGTCACTTTTCAACCAAAAATGTCTTTGTTCCAGCCTCCCTATGGTGAGAATTGCAGTGTTTGGGTTTTGGTCGTCTCTGTAGACTTTAGGAAATTTTGATGAACAATTTTTCACTATTTTCTGACATTTTATGCACAAAACAAATCAATTTATTTATAGTTAAAATAAAAATAAGTTTAGCCATAATCGTTACAAAATCTGGACAAAATAATACATTTTTATTTTTTATTGACATTCATTCATTCATCCAGTTTTGACCCGACATGTCAGAGGCCTTGTGATTGGTCGGGCCTCCTGAGTCCCATTTGACCCACTTTGGCTCATCCCACTAAGGCTACATGTGAGGTGGTGGTTTATATATGTACTGAGAGGTCATCAGTTACTCTCCACACGTTTCCTCTCTGTTCACCACTCATTCACTTTCTATTTTTTTCCTCTCATGCAGGTCATAAACCACATAATTACCCCCCTGAGGACAAATGGCCTGCAAACATTTAATCAATCTCCTCCGGCCTATTACAAAGCCTCCTCTCTCCCACTATTCCCATTAGATTTAGGTTTACTGGATGTATGCTACATACTCTATTACGTTTTTATGTTCACATCGGTCTCCCACAAACTCTCATTTAGTCATTTAGCGGCCCTTTGCTGTCTGGCAGCGTCTCGTTTCCATGTTTTCCATTTTGTACTGTTTCTTTGTGTAACCCTCACAAGACTAGCTCGGTCCTCCACCCCCGCCTCTCCATCTGTGCCACGCATTTATGTTGTTTCACCGCAGTTACTCAAGCACACACCCTGATTGCTGCCAGGTGAGGCCAACTAGCTGCACACACATGCATGAACGACATTGCTCGGGGCACACATACACACACACGCACACACACACACATTGGGCTTCTGTGGAGCAGTGGTGTATATAGATGACATTTGGTTGTTGATATCTTTGCCACTGGGCAGCTGTGTGTTGTCTTGCTTGATCTTTGTTTTTTTCTTTTTCCAGGTGTTAAATGGCATATTTTCCACTGAGTAACATTTGGCCCCAGTGTGATAGACATGTTGAAACTGCTACACAGGGGATTACTGCCTATCACCTATCCCACCTGTCTACGGCCTTAAGGCCTAACAGAGTTATCAGATTTTTGTGTGTTTGTGGAGATGTGTGCCTGCTTGCAGTTTCTCTCCAGTATTGTCTTTCTCCCATACTGTCTCTGCTCCCTCTGGCCTAATTACTTCCCGCTGTTTTCCTCCTGCTTGACCAGGGTCAGTGGATGAGCTTTCGCCTCCTGTGTGGCCCAGGGCAGGAGGCCTGGATGTCTGGGTACATGGGGAGGGGGGGGGGGGGACCTCAGGGGCGCCTAAGATCACTTGTGCTGCACTCTGCAGGTCCTGGCAGCTACAGACAGGAAGCTGTAATTAGGACTGGAGGAGGTTTAACACTCAGGAGCTTTTTTTCCTCCTGCTTCAGTCTGCTGCTCTCCGGAGAAATGCTCTCACATTAAGAGACTAAAACTCATAATTACTTGTGGTTGAGAAGATTGGAGTCCTCTGATGTGAGACAGTTTAATGCTTCATTTACTCACCTTCATTGCTGTGTATTTCACTCTGTAAGTCATCAGTGAACTTAGCGTGTAGTACCCCAGAGTTATCAAAGCTGCAGAGAAAGTAACTCTTGTTGGTAACAATAGTGTTTTTAACTGATGTAGTTTACTAAAGCACAGAAATAAACAAATGTATCGTGTTAAAGCTTGTATGTAATGTCGATGAATCCAAGTTTTAAAAGTGTCACAACCATAGTGCATCTCAGTGGAGGACCTGAATAGTGAATGTTATAATGGTGACAGCAAATGGAAATCCAAACAAAATAAAAAACAGACAATATCTGTTTTTATTCAGAGAACTGATATCTGTTTCAAACCAGTGAGCAATGTCTTGATTTTTTTTTTTGTTTGAGTATCCCACAAGTATGAATATCGTGTCGTAAGAAAAATATTACATTTCTATTAAATATAGTATTAGGCTTATCAAGCTTGTGGTAAAATGAGCAGTGGTGCTATATCAAGGGGCAAAGAGCACGTATTTAATGAGTGAGGCAACTATTTTCACTGTTATCCAGTAACTACTTTGGTAATGAGATGAGATGCAACCTCAGCGGGTGAATGATTGAATGACCATATCATACGTTCACTTCAAAAATGTGTCAAAGCAGCACATTGTAAATTAAGACACATTGGGAAAAGTTGTATCAGTCAAAATCAAGCGCTGAGAAAAAACTGTGAGAAGCAAACTCACTGCTGCACTGCTCTGAAGATAGTTTGATAATGGTATGTTGTCACACAATATGATTTTTGTTTTCCGGCGGTCTGTACCAAACAAGCATGTTCCCTTATGTCTGGAGGCTATAGCACCACAATACTCCATTAATAATGGTATGTTGTGACACAACATACCGAAATATCATTTGCATGAGTGTTTTCATGCACACATACAGTAGACTTCATATATGCATGTGCACCCTAGCCTCTACTCATTTGTACCGCTCCTCTTCTCAGGGTCCTGTTGCATCCTGGCGGTCACATGGACATGAAGAAATAGAATCGTCCATTGAGGTGAGTACGTCTCAAACATCTGCTTTACTTGTGTCTCCCCTTACATTTCTTATGTTTCATTCTGAGCTTTCTTCTTTTACAGGCCCTCCAGCTGACCTCTGGGCTAAGTCCTGGCTGTGGGGCTTTGTTGTTGGTGGGCCAGCTGAACAGGTGTGTATGTGAGTGAGAGGTAATGAAGTCCAGTATGAGGCAGTGGCGGAAGCTGGTGCTGGTGGGAATGCTGGCTTGGGTTCTCCTCTTCCTCGCCCTCCTCTCTTACTTCCTGGATGCGCGTGCGGATGAGACCTTGACCTCTGCCGGCTCTTTACTCTCCCAGCACCCTGACACCCGTCGCCTGGCCTCCATACAGGCCTCCCATCAGCAGCTTGCCATTGTGAGGTCCAGGCTTGAGCTGGCCTCCGCCTTAACCACATCCTACCCTGGAGATGAACCAGAGCCTTCCACCAACTCCCCTAACTCAGAGTTCAGCCAGGAGGTGAGCCACAGCCCTAACAGTGCACCCTATGCCATTTACGGTAGCCAGGAGGCCAGTCGCCAGGAATACCTGGACCCCCAGAGCCTGGCTGCCTGGTCCTCGTTCGGCACAGAAAATGTGGGTTCTCACTCTGACCCTGTTGTCCGGAGTCGTGAAAGAACTTCCCAGACAGAGTATCTGAACCATGTCAGCGCCACACGCAACCATGGAGGGGAGGAAGAAGAAGATGATGAGAGGGAAAACGAAGACGAAGAACAGGGAAACAGAAAGAGGACTAGAGGCAGGAGGGTCGCTGGTGACTCCTCCGATCTGGAGGATTATTACTTCTCCAAGTCAGCCTCTGTGGTGCAGCGTTTGTGGCGGGGCCGCGTGTCGGCCAACATGTTGAGCCCTCGGCTGCAGCGTGCTATGAAGGACTATGTGAACGCAAACAAACACCACGTTTCCTACAAGGGGCATCGCAGGGTTGCCCAGAGTGCCAAAGAGCTGTTGTGTCAGATAAAAGCTCAGGCCCCACTGAGGACAGTGGACGGGTCGGAGCAGCCGTTCTCCTCACTTGACTGGGCTCGTCTTGTGCCGACCCTTCCCCTGGAGCAACTGTACAGACGGCAGGACCAGAGCAGCTTCAAGACCTGTGCGGTGGTCACTTCAGCTGGTGCCATTCTGCGCTCAGGACTGGGCAAAGAGATCGGTAAGTAGAGAGGACAAAGATTTTGTGTAAGGGCAATAAGGGGACACACGGCTAGTACCTTTTTTTTTAAAAAACCTTTTTGGTACCGACTGAGATGTCTGGCCTCTTTTGTTAAATGAAAAAAGGGGTTTGCAAAAAAAAATTTCATACTCCAAAAGGTTTTGAAGAAAGTATTGTTTTGTATTTTCACCTAAACATTGAATCATCACTAGTCTTAAAGCCCTACAGCTGTCAGAAGAAAAGGTGTGGGAGGACACACTGGTAGTAAAGATATAAGTTGAAAGGTCAGGATCTTTGAAAATGCTGTTTGCCCACAGACCTCCCACTAAACTAAACGTCCGAATCCCAAGTGGAAACATTCATTCAACCCTACGATACTAAAGTGTTGGACATAACAAACAACACGCTCATTATTCTGGTATTTGCAGTGCCTTCGCAATTGTTGGACTGAATGTACAGCATGTGGCACTGGAGGAAACACCACTCAGTGATTAAAATCAAAAAGGTTTACTGTATCTCCTCAGAAGCATTAATGTTTTAGCAAATTTCACAACCCTCTGCCTGTTAGATTATGATTATCTGCTGTGTAAAGTTGGGGAGTGGATCCCTGGATAGTGCAAGAGGAAAGCTGGGAATGTCCAAAATAGAACAATTTTCCAGGGAGCATCAGTTTACTTAGAAGCTTTTGCTGCAATCTGTCTGTCTGATCTGTTGATATTTCTTATTAGGGCAGAACAATGTGCAAAAAAAATCATATTGCGATTATTTTGACATATATTGCGATACGAGTCACAATTTTAATGGCAATAGTAATTTTTGCATTTCATTTTCACTGAAAAAAATAAAAAAAATTATGATGGTGTGATTTTTTTTTTTTTTTCTGGGGTCTGCACCAAACAGGCATGTTCACTTATGTCTGGAAAATATGATAGCACCACAATACTTACAGGTATGTTGTGTCACAACATACCTGTAAGTATTGCAACAAACAACATGCTCCTTATTCTGGTATTTGTGGTGCCTTAGCAATCGTTGGACTGAATGTACTAATTAATAATGGTATGTTGTGGCACAACATACCATTATTAATGAAGTTTTGTATGTTGTGACACTATAAGGGACGAGATTTCAAGTGGAGATTTTAGCCTGTTTGTGGCACTAAAGGAAAGGTCGAGTAGTAACCAAAATCATTAAGATTCGAAGTAAAATGGCCAACAGAACAATAGTAGCATCATATATTCTTAAATAAAAGGGCCTTGGTTTGAGACAAGCTAATATTAGAGAAAAGCATTAGTTCCCCTGTTTGCTGTTAATGTCATGTGATGTGTGGCACTGGTGAACGTTAAGGCAGTCTCAGTGCTCTTCCATCTGTTTCAAACTTCCACTGGGTCAGTGGCCATAATGTTTCACTTCCCTAAAGTCTTTTATTGTGAAACATATGCAAAAAAACTTATGCAAGAAGTGTTGAGTTTCTAATGGAGCAGCTTACATCCAACAAGCGCTACAAAGCGTATGTGTATATAGTGTAGCTGTACCTGTAAAGTACAGGTATAATAAGATTGTTCAGATCCGTGTTAAGATATTTACTGGAGTTAGCTAACAACTCCAGTTGAACATAAGTGATTCAGGTTAACCATGCAAGTGACTAAGCTGTATTCATGTCAACATCAATGTATTCTATTCTTGATCTCTTATGCTTAGGGCGTGATGGCTAAGATGTTGAACTTTAAAGTGCCGCTCCACTCAAAAATGTGTTGGTTTTTTTTCTTCTTACTTGACTTCGATGTTTGAGCTTCACTGTGCAGAATGATGTACGTACAGAATTTGACATTTAAAGGCTGTTTTCACATTCATCTGCTGAAAGTGGAAAGTTTCTCTGTGCTCATTGAAAATCAGAGTTTGAGCAGGATTTGTGACACCATAACTAGTCTGGAACCAGTCCTGGTCCAATATTCAGTTTACACAATTGTCATGTGGAAAACTGAAAATCTCCTGTGCACGCACATATAAGATAATTGAACTTTTTTTGTGTGGAAAAAACATATAAGACACAAATTATTATTCAAAGTAGATAATTTTATATACCTCTTACAACATGTCTGGAGGGAATCTTTAAAGGTCAACAATATCCATTTGCACTCAGTAATGATTTGCATGTGCGTAGGATTTTGCATGGCATTTACTTATTAAGTTGTCAAGCTGATTGTGAGCAGGGTTGAATGTGTGCCTAGTAGGCTATATGTCTTTGCGCTTGAGTGTGTGTGCTCTTGGTTTAGAGTCTTTGGCAGCTCTTTGGTAAGTGGGGAGAGTGTGAACTCAGGGACAGATGGCTCACTAGAAAAAAAAGCAGAACCCCCTCCGGTAACCAATCAGGCGCCTTCACATCACATATAGCCTCCTTGCATTTAATTGTGAATTCAGGTGCTCAAGAGCAAAAACTAGAATTAATATCAGGGTGGGGGGGGGCTTCAGTTTTACAGTATGCACTATATTTCTATAACATTTCTATATGCCGACAGAATGATATAGACTCTGCCTGTCCCAGATAACAATGTCATAGAAAGACAAGAAGGCTTAACAAGTTTGACAAGAAACCCAGATGCATGCAGGTTATGCAAAGCTACATCTGCACTTGACTTGTGATCACAGTGGAATTACCGGTGGTGCTGTAAGTGAGTACCGCAGTCTTTCAACGCTAATGCCTCCATTCGCTGTTGGAAAAGTTCCCCTGCTGTAAGAGAAATCATTATAAGGTCAGATTTATTTATAAAGCTGTAGGTGCAAACAGATTTTCTGCAAACTTCCTTCACAGAAAACAACACAGACTAAAACTGCAGTCAGTAAATAAAACGAGGGGAAATGAAATATATTCACTATGTCTGAGCGTGTGGCTGTGTATTAAAATGTTTTTGGTGTTTCTGGTTTCTTTTTCAATACTGAGGTTGACTTCACTATTTTAAGTAACAAAGAAAAAAGAGGCAGTCTTCAGCTTTGAGCGCCAGGCCTCGGATTTAAACTCGGCAGGTGTTTTCTAATCTGTTGATGTGTCATCATCTTCCATGCTTGTTTTTTCTTATTTCTGTCCAGTAATGTGGCCCATATGCACATGCTCATAAATAAAGGAAGTGAGCATATCTATTCAGCATCATACTTGTTCTGAGCATACATAACGCAGTACAAATCTGTTCTGAGCCTACTTCACTAGAAAACAGGAAGTAAGTAGTCAAAAAATTATTATTCATGACCAGTTTTTTTTTTTTTTTGAGGGCGACCACATACATCTTTATGTCAAACAGCAGCCGAGTATTGGTTCAGTGTGTCATCATCATGGTATTCAGTTCTCAAAAAAAGAGATTTTGCTTGATGGGGGGACTTACTGACATGACAGATGAGATAAATGTGTTGAAGCCGATTAATTATTGAACAGCCTCACAGTGTTTTAAACGCTTGACTTTGTTACATTAATTCTCCAGCTTAGACTCAACAGGAAATCAAACTGCATGGAACCCAATCTGTCTGCTTCTTTCTCCCCGTGCTTTCCTCACCAAAACGATGCACTGAATCAAAAAACACATTTTATAACTGCAAACTGTGAGAAATCACCTGAGATGTGAAACTCAAAGCCCTTTTCTCTGCCACTTGCAGTTTGGCTGACATTTAGATAATTGTGTTTCTCACTGGCTGCAGCATGTGAGAGCTTTGTAGCTAAGATTTCAGTTCAGTGTCAGGGTTAGTGTGATGTGCGGCTGCCATCATGTGGTCACCAGAATGAACAGCTTCCTCAGTACAGCACAGGGGGCTGAGATAATAACACATTACAGCATTATTTGATTCAGTGGAATAGCCCTGCAACAAATATTCTCTTTCTGGGGTTTGTAATGTTAACTGTTAACTCTCTCTCTCATTTTTGAGTCTGTAGTTTTTGTTGTTGAGTAAATATCACATTGAGGATCCAGCAATCTGTTTTGTTGAATGTGTCACCGACTGCTATGCCTCTTTGTAGTATTTCTGCAAAATTTGGCTCATGATTTTAGATTTTTGTTTTTTGGAGGATCAAATATGACTTATTTGTTTTGTTGTCCTTTTGTAACTGCTATTTGATTGTATTTAATTTCTAACGTGGCGCCCCCCAGTGGTAGTTTTAAAAACAAACAAACGAAAAAAAACCCCCACTGAGATTTATATATTTGAAAGCAACACATAGACTACCTTTTTCACTGGGTTTATGCCATCAGAATAATTTGAACCATGCTATAATCACAATAAAATTCTACTTATTATGGCATTAAACCTAAATGTAAGTTAATATTTTTTTATTTTCTTGTTATTTTGCACGTGAATACATGAGACAAAACAGAAATAGCCCTGATGCAAATATTATCTTCATAATGGTTAATCTTATAATAATCTATCAATTTTTGTCTAGTCAATTAATCAGTTAGTTTAAAAAAGTCAGATAACAGTGGAAAATGCCCATCACAATATCCAAGGAGCCCAAGGTGACTTGAAATGACTTATTTTGTTCAACCAACAGTCAAAATCCCATATTCAGTTTACAATTACTACATCAAATAAACAAAACAGCAAATCATCACATTTAAAAATCTGCACTCAGTGATTGTTTGGCATTTTGCTTGAAAAATAACCTGAACAAATAATCAAATTTCTGTCAATTTATTTTCTAGATTGATCAACTAAACATTTCATCACTCATGTAAATTATAATAGCAATATTTATTTACACAGTGCTTTTCTTAAAGCCACAAGTGCTTCACAGAGAAGAGGATAAAAAAACTTTCAAAGATGCTACAGAACAAAACCAGAACATGTGGCAAACTGTGACAAAAGCTTTCTTATAAAAAATACTTTTAGAAAGTATTCAAAAGAAGACTTGTGTGTCTGAGCACAAAAGGTTAATGTAGTAGAAATCTTTTAAAACAGTTGATTATCCTTAAAATGGTCCATAGCCAGCATAGCAGGGCCCCACACTGGGATTAGGCTGGTAATTTATTTGGAACAAGGTCTTTTTAATAGATTTTCAGAAGTGAGCAGTCATTAAGAAAATCAATTTATAGCATAACAGGGAGCCAGTGCAAAGTGGTCAATACAGAGGAAATAGAGTATGTCCCAGAAATAACTGGAGCCAGGACTGGAGCCAGGAGAAGAGCTGTGATTGATATTAGAATAAAGTTAGATTTTAAAAAATGTATTCACAGATGACAAGTTATCTAATTTCTATCTTCTTTCTTTCCTTTTATGAGTTGGACAAACTGACAAACAACTGACTGGATAACCTTCTTCACTTGATCGATAAAACAGAAATTCACATTAATTATTACTGCCGTCCTGCTGAGGACATTAACTTCCTCTCTATAGTTTTATTTGTCAGGCAAGGAAACCGACATCCGCACTTAAAGACACCTCACTCTGAAGTAACTAAATCATAACTACAGAAGCAGCTGCTGTACAAAAACTCAGTTATATTATACAAGTTTAAAGCCAACTAGCAGCTGTGTCACAATATAACAATCTAACTACGTACAGTATCTATGTTTGAGTTTGTAAATCAACATGAGGCATCTAACACGTTCTAAAGAGTGCAAATAGGCTGTGCCTCAGTGCCAGGAGTGTCGATCGAAAACTGTGAAATTTATTTATAATGTGACAAGAAGAACGTGGAAAAATACTGCATCAACAGAAGTAGCAGCGGTGAGCGGTTTAATCTCATAGACGTGGATAGATGCACACTTGAGCATTAAATTAATCAAAACCTGTATGACAGAGTGTGAATAATGGTGTTGTAATATTGTAGTGTAATCACCGTATATGTCACAAGCTTCACATACTTTACGATAGAGCTGCCTCTGAAAAATTACTGCTGATGTACGAAGCACAAACGCTTAAACCCTTAAAACCATCGAACCAGTGGATGTAATTCCCCCTCTCCCTCTTTTTCACACAGACAGTTTAAAAAAGCCAGCATTTAATTTCAGCCATTAATATAATCGCTCAACTATTTAATGTGGTGATTTGTCTGTAAGAGGATATACCCGACCCTTGTCATAAATACCACTTTTGTGAAATAATATTTTAAATACTTGTTGCCCCTGTGTCAGACAGGTTGTAATTTGTATTGCTGTTGAGGAAATTATAATGTCAGATGTCTTTAATATTTGTACCCTCTCATATACATACACTATATGGATGATGAGACAATATTAGAAACATTTAATGATAAAATATGTTGCAACCTTTCACCACCAGTAAGTCGAACTCCTTTCATGAACTTTTCTTGAAAACCAATTTAAAAATCCATCATGAGCTCGAGGCATTTCCTCTCGAAAAACTAATCTAATGTTGACCAGACTGGACATACTATTGGTTAATAGGTTGGTGGCTCTATAAAAAACAGAAAAAGAAAGACAGAAGGAATATAAAGTGGTTTTCACTCTGGAGAAACAACACGCAGCGATAATGAAATTAAGAAGATAATTGCAAACACAAGGAGAGACTGGAGTATTGATCCTAGTCAGGTTGATGTTAATCAGATAAACAAAAAGTGGAAAGGATAGAAAAAACAAGTGCTACATGTTGCACGTGCGGATCTGTCTGGTTTCTCTGAAGAGATAGAAGAGTTGATGCTTTGACATACAGCACTTTTTTTCAGTTTAGAAAGAATGTAGAGTTGCAGAAGCATCGGAAAGTTAAAATAAAAGCCTTGAAATGAAGATAAGACTAGAAAAGCCTGGAGCTGGTTTTAAACTATATAATCTTCAAGATGTTTCAAACTCCTGCTTCTTAACTTGGGAGTGAGGTATAACAATCACTTTGGTCTGTTGTGAATAGATTTTTTTTTTTTAACATTTGATAATGAATGTGTGTATTTTTGGACTATTTTATTTCTTGACTGGCTTTAAACCTCCAGGGCTCCTCTGAGAAGGAATCAAATGAAATGACGAACGATTCTTTGATCAAACCGCTCACTACTCTGCAGCCTGTGAAGGGGTCGCACCTCATTTTAAGGGGTCACAGTCAGACAAGATAGAACATCACTTGCTGTAGGGGAAAAAAATAACCATACAAGTTATTTGTCATGAACACAACTGACGTGTGAGCGGGTTTCCATTCAGGCATTTCTATTAGCATTCATGAATACGCTCAAGTGTGCCTTATTTTATGTTTAATTACATTGTGCGATACTTTCTCATTAACATAAAATAAAGCATGTGTGATAGTGGCTGCACACGTATAAATAATAAAAATATACAATCAAGGCTCTTTAATTAACACTAATAAGAGCAGCATGTATTACTTGGCACTTCAGGTTCAATGAGCCAAAGGCTTAAATATGTAAAAACAACAGTGTATGTACTAACTTGTGGTGGCACATGTGTGTAAAAACATCATCAAAAACACCCTGGAGCAACAAAACTAGAAATAGTTGCGAAAATAAAATAAATAAAGTAATAATAAATACATAAATAAAGCAAATAAACACATACAATTTCACAAAATATTTATATAATGTGTAAAAATATGAGTCTCCTCTCTTCTCTAAAATGAGCTTCAGACTTTTTGCTTTTATCACCAACATGCATTTCTTCTGGATGTAGATACAGAACGATCTGTGCTTTTAAGAAAACCTTATTGAAATTCCAGCAGTCTGGTGTAGCTCTGTAGGGAGCAGGCATGTTGACAGGATTATATTGGAGCAGGAGGGTGAAGTCAATGTCAAGCCAGCAGTGATGGGCAAGTACTTTTTTACTTTAATAAAAGTAACAATACCACAGTGTAGAAATACTCCATTTTTTTTCAAGATTTTACCTAAAGTGCCTTTACTCAAAAACATGTTTTTCTTCTTGTTCCTGCAGTCTGTGCAGAAAGATGTATGTGTAGAGTTTGACACTAGAAGGCTGTTTCCACATTCATCCACTGAAAGTGGAAAGTTTCTCATTTTAAGGGGCGGGCCTACGAGCAGGATTTGTGACATCACAACTAGTTTGGAAGCTAATCACAGTCCAGTACGCAACTTACAAAAGTGTGATGTGGAAACTTGAAGCCTCCAGTGCGCAGAACACTGAGAATGAACTTGATAGTGAAGTAGGAGGCATCTTGTGTCCAGTAGTTTTTTTTTTTTTTTAAATTAAACACATTAGCATATTCATAGATTGTGGAATTTGTAATGAGGGTGAATGAGTAGATGTTTAATGATTTTAAAGTGATAATTACATTACAACTTTACTTTTTTTGTGGAAAAACAATATCAGACACACATTATTGTTCCAAGCACAATATGTGTGTGTTTCTTAATACATGTCTGAAGGATATCTTTAGGTAAAAGTACAAAAGTATTAGCACCAAAATATACTCTAAAGTACCACAAGTAACTCATTATGCAAAATGGCCCATTTCAGAATCATTTGTCATTTTATTGGATTATATCCATGAATGAATTCATTTGTAAGCATCCCTTTAATGTTACAGCTGGTAAAAGTGGGGCTGATTGTAAATACTTTTATATACTGTTGGGTAGCTCAATCTGTAATGTTACATTATTATTTTTAGTTAATTCTGTTTTGTATTAATAATTTGAATCTGCTCAGTAACTAAGTAGTAAAGCTGTCAGATAAATATAGTGGAGTTAAAAGTACAATATTTGCCTCCAAAGTCTAGTGCAGTAGAAATTAAAGTACAAGTACTTCAAAATTATAAACAATTGTAAAAAAAAAAAAAATGTTTACAAGAGTAAATGTATTGCATTACTGTCCACCACTGCACTGTGTTCCCTGAGTGTTTGCAGTAGGTAGGTTGTTGTTGTTCTGAATGCCGATCAGTGTTGTAACAGTGCAGGGGTGGCAGTGATGAAAGAGTATCAGATCAAAAGCTGGAGGATCATCCATTCTGGTGTCAGATCAACACGAGAGGATCAGTGGCACTGATGGATCGATCAACAGACAGGCGGACATTACAAGTTTGTAATTATTACTACAACCATCCATCAAGCTTAGGATTTCATGTTGGTGTGTGAAAAGTGAAGGACGCCATGTGAACCAAACAATGCGGACTTGCAGAGTTGGAAACTGAAATGTTCTGCGAGTTAGTGGTGGCTCATCAGTTACCCGAACTAACCACTAGAGAGCACTTTGGTTACTTCTGTGAGCCTGCCAGACATCATTGTTCGCCCATCAGTGTGATCATAATTTACAGCGCTGCAGTCACCGTGTTGTCATAGTGAATTCCTGCCACAAAAAAAACTTGTTTGATGTTGCCGGGCCATTGATCTCACTATCTGCAAAACAGATACTGTGTGTGTGTGTGTGTGTGTGTGTGTGTGTGTGTGTGTGTGTGTGTGTGTGTGTGCATGAGTTGGAAGTCATACATATGCAAATGAATGTGTGCATATTTCAGTGAGTCACAGTATGCCTTCCTATGTTTCCCGTTGCTCTATTCTGTTTAAAATTGCCTCCAAAAAATGATAAGACTAAGCAGTAATTCTTGAGGACAGCGGTGACAGCCTGAAGACCTGGCTAATGTGAAACATTTAAAGTGCAAAAGCTCTTGATTTCAGGCAGTTCGTCTTAATTTAAATTTATGGAGACAACTCAATAATGTTTGCCAGTAGGGATGAGTGTGAACCTCAGTGCTCATATATCTGTAGAAAGGTGCAAAAAAACCTCAGCAAAGTGAGGAGTGGGGGGAGGAAAAAAACCTCATTTCCTACTGAAGCTCAATACTCAATACTGAAGGTGTTTTATTGTGATGATACTGTGACATTTTCCTGTGTACAATAATGACTTAATAATATTGCGTATTTGCATTTCAGATACTCATGATGCAGTTTTAAGGTTCAATGCTGCACCTACGGAAGGATACGAGAGAGACGTGGGGAACAAAACCACCATCCGCATCATCAACTCGCAGGTGAGTCTGGTCTTATATGATGCATCATAATGAATCATTAATAGTTATATATCTGAGAGAGCTGCGTCATATTCACTGAAACGCACGTAAGTTATGTGGAGTGGCATAATAATTCATGATTTATGACTTCAGTCCATATTATCATACACGTTACACAGTTGTTCTAAAATGTTTTTATTGTGTAGTAAGTGTTGTTTTATTGATGGTTTGGTTGTTAGTGTTGCTTCACTCTTGTTTTTTTATTTTGGCTCAAAAACCATTTGTGAATAGAGATGATTACTCTCACTATCAATTATACATTATAGTAAAAATCCTGCTGTGTAGATGCAGTACTGTGCAAAAGTTTTAGGCACGAAATGTAGAAAGTGAGAAACCTAAATGATATCAATATTTGCTTTGATGACGCTTTGCCTTTAAAACAGCAGCAGTTCTCGTCGGTACACTTGCACACAGGTTTTTAAGGTACTTGGCAGGTCGGTTGTTCCTGCATCTTGGAGAAGTTGCCACAGTTCTTCTGTGGATTCAGGCGTCTCAGTTGCTTCTGTCTCTTCATGTAATCCCAGACGGACTCCATGGTGATGAGATCAGGGATCTCTTGGGGCCATACCATCTGTTGCAGGACTCCTTGTTCTTGTTGTTGAGGACGGTTCTCTATGAGTCTGAGGCTGTAAGTTTGACTTAGTCGCGTGGGCGGATTCAAAGGCTTGGACCCAGCCGAGTATGCTTGGGGTCGTCATACTGCAGAATAAATTTGGGACAGATCAGACGCCTCTGTGATGATAGTGCATAATGCATAAGAATCTGAAGTGCCTAAAACTTTTGTGAAGTACTATATATATTCATAGGTGTTTCTAATATTTTGTCCATCCCATTCATACGTATAAACCAATACAATTCAGCAAAACCACACGTGCTTTATTGCAGGATGCATTAGTTTTATGGTATTAAGGTGTACCTAATAAACTTGCTTTTAAGTATAGATTTGACTTTATAGTTTGACATTTTTAGAAATACGCTCATTTGCTGTCTTGCAGAGAGTAAGATGAGAAAATTGATACCACTCTTGAAGGATAATTACAATAAACTAAACTCTCTCGTCAGTCTCAGCTGTCTTAGCTGAAAGTACTTTAATTCTGGGCCTCAGGAAGCAGTCGTACACACACACAATGCAGTTAGAGAACACTGTACGCACAATGCTGTACATACAGATGCTTAAAGATCAACACCAGAACACTTGTCTTGTACCTCGGCACAGAGAACAACAAGGTCACTTATTCATTTATTCCCTCATATGTCAGGACTCCAAACACCATGCAACAAAAGGTGCTGTTAGCTAAGGGTTTACGTGCAGTAGAGAAATGCGATAAGACTAATGTGATGCCGCATGTTTTATGTTTACTGTTGTCGATTTGATTTTCCTGATTTTTATGCTGCTGGTTTATGTTTTATCTTTAGGTACAATGTGTGCTACTGGTTTTATGTCACTTGTGTTCTCTTCCCTGTGGAGACAAATGTAGTATATCTTATATATCTTTTAACTGACGCAAACAGCTCCCCTAATTATCTCCAGCTGGAGCCAGTCACTGCAACACACACTAACAAGAGATGAACCCCTGCAAGGCCACATCTTATCTTTACAGCTGGTCCATCTGGCCCCCACTAAGTATGGCAGGGTCACAAACCTGTTCAAGTTATACAAGACATCTTGACCTTACAATGATTCAGCATTTCAGTATACATTCTCAGTAAGTTTCCACTACAACTTCCTTATCTGTCAGTTTAATATAAGGATAAAACCAGATGCAGGTTAGTTTAGCTTTGCATAAAGACTGGAAACAGGGGGAAACAGTTAGCCTGGCTCTGTCCAGAAATAATAAAATCCACATACCTGCACCTGTAAAGCTCTCTGACATCTTGTTTTACTGGCGGATATGTGCTTGAATATTTCTCGGAAGGGAGCAGTCGAGTCTCCACTCACAATGACGACATGACTCCAGGAAGTCTGGTGACCGTGTGAACCATTGAACTATCGCCTTTAGAGCTGCAACAGTTAATCGATTAACCGATTAGTTGGTCAACAGAAACTGCCAAACGTTTGCTGGTGCTAGCCTTTCAAATATCAGGAGGTTCTGCTTTTTTCTGTTTTATGTAATCATAAATGAATTTGGGTCTTGGACTGTTGGTCAGACAAAACATTAAAGACACTTGAATACATTACCTTATGGCTTTGGGGAATTATAACGTGCATTTTTCACCATTATATGACATTTTATAGACTAAAAGATTTATGAGGATTGCTGAGTAAGCAGATTAGTCTGCAATGAAAATAATTGTTAGTCACAGCCCTAATTGCTTTAAGGAGATTCTGGCTTTTAGGCTGGTTGTATTGGGTAAAATAACTGCTACTATATGATTCAATACTTGCATTTAATTTGGTATACGCTATATATTTCCCTCTACAGATTCTGGCCAATCCCAGGCATCGATTCAACACAAGTTCTATCTACAAGAATGTGACCCTGGTGGCCTGGGACCCTGCACCTTACGCTGTCAACTTACACAAGGTAGGTGCTTTTTTTTTTTTTAATCAAATGAGCCTAGTGCTCATACAGACCAAACAGCCTGTTCATTAGACTGTCTGCAACCCGCCACTGCTTTCAACTCAGTTAACTTCAAAAGACAATAAAGCAGTTTCAATAGAGGATGCGTTTATTGTGACACCAAGGCCATAATAAATGGAAAGAAAAATTTAACAAATCTGATTTGACGCGTGTGATGCCAGCAGCCATTTCAAACACACAAACAGAATGTCAGCGGTCACACCTGCAGCTGACCTCCCCTCCCCTCCCCCTCTCCTTCATATCCATTGTCTGGTCTTATCTATCTCTGCGCCCTTCATGAAATCAATATTTGTTATGACCACACTTTGCCTTTAAAACAGCAGCAGTTCTCCTCATTACACCTGCGCACAGTCTTTCAATGTACTTGGCAGGTCGGTTGTTCCTGCATCTTTGAGAATTTGCCACAGTTCTTCTGTGGATTTAGGCATCTCGGTTGCCTCTGTCTCTTCATGTAATCCCAGATGGACTTGATGATATTGGGATCAGGGCTCTGTGAGGGCCAAACCATCTGTTGCAGGACTCCTTGTCCTTCTTGTTTCTGAAGCTAGTTCTATATGACTGGCTGTATGTTTGTTGCCTGATATCAGACAGAATTGTTATTTGACTCAGTGGAGCAGGCAGATTCAAAGATCTGGACCCAGGCAAGTATGTTTTGGGTCATTGTCATGCTGCAGAATAAATTTGGGACCGATCAGGCGCCTCCCAGATGGCATTGCATGACAGATAAGAATCTAAACATCTAGTGCATCAAGTGCCAAAAACTTTTGCACAGGGCTGTATATTCAGTGGGTAAAATGGCAGAATTATAGAATAGATGAATACTTTCACCAAATTGAACAGATTAACAGTAAGACAGTAAACACAACACTGTAAAAACAAACTCAACACAAAAAGGTAACATCAGAAATAAATGTGCAGGAGCTGATGGAGGAGTTCATATTTGTTCATTATATTGAGTGTCCTTGATACAAAAAAAACCTCTTTTTGTTTACTAAGTGTGGTCAAAAACATTGACAGCAGACAGTTTTCACAAATTCATAACATAGGTGGTGTTTAGTGTCATCAATCATAGAGCTGGATACATCCATGTTGTACAGAGCTTCTAATGATTTTTCTCAGAGGCTTACAATTTTCACGGCTGTTTTGACAACCTCAGCCAGCTTGTTTTTATTTAATATTCTGACTCCAAAACTGTTTATTTTCTAACATGAAAATTTCTGGCCGGCTGTCTTACATATAGGTCAAGCAATTTCTGGAAAAATCTCTCAGGAGCCATGTTTATTCATCTGCATGAGAATTTCTGTTGAAAGGCTGATCTGGTGGCGTGGAGAGCATTTCTGTATTTCTGTTTTGTTCCAAAATCATACATTATTTATCTTTTAAGTTAAAAAACAAAAACCATATGTGAATAATGTAAATAAAACATCACCCTCCTATAGTACTAAGGCAGCACAAAAAACAGCAGGAAAAAAATATTCCACCTGCCTTACAACTTTTCTTCTGTCTTTCTTTGAAGAGAAGCCATTAAAGCCATTAGAGTACAACTAACAGACGAGTTCACGATCAGTGGCCATACCCCCAATCTGTGTCTCTTGTGTCATTTTGTTTTGAATCCTTGACATTTCAAGAAAGAAATTCTCTGTCACAGCTGCAGATGGAAAGTGCCGGATACATTCTAAAGATGGTTTACATTCCCATTTCATTTCCATCAATAAGTGACACACTAATTACATCACTGTGCTTTATGGTTTGTGAAAAGAATCCACTTCACTGTGATCCATTGTACTGTGTATATACATTACTGTGCAAAAGGTTTTATGCACTAAAAATAAAGTGAGGATGCTTTCAAAAATATTCCACCTGCCTCACAATCTATCTTCTTTGAAGAGAAGCTATTAAAGCCATTAAAATACAGCTATTAGAGAAGTTCAATCAGTGGCCCTACCGGCAATGTGTGTCCGTTGTGTCATTTTGTTCTGAATCCTTGACCTTTGCAAAAGGAAATGTTTTCTGTCATGGCTGCTGACAAGAAGTGCCGGATACGGTCTAAAGATGGTGTACATTCCCACTTCATTTCTATCTAAAGATGGTGTACAGGAAATGTTGATTGTCACCCACATCCAGTACTATCAGTGAGAAAGATGTTCGTCCAAATCAGAGGAATAAATATCCTTGTCTTTTACCTTTACACTTCGCCCATGTTGAAAACAATTACCTCTGTTATTCTGCTCAGCAAGCGATTCAATTGGCTAGATTACAAAAGAAAAGATAAGCACAGGCTTTTACACGTATTTCCACTTGCCTACAAATATATAAAAAAATCCCCCCCAGACAATGAACACATGAATAGTTTTATTTTTGTATCTGACTATTTACATGAGCCATCCCTCATGGAAATCATTCAGACAGATTAATCAAAAACAAACCAAACATTCTGGCATGTAAACCCACCAGCATCTAACAAAGACACAGCAACACAAGCACAAACATAATGTACAAATTTAAATAAACACAATCCAAACAAAACCAAATCCACTTTTGCATCTGTTGATGACAGAACATTGTATATCTGAGCTGGTTTATAAATAAATAAATACATAAATAGATAGCCTGTAATATAAATTAAAGTGTGAGGACTTTATCTCTCAAGTTTTATTTCTCTGACTGTTGCATGCTTTAGAAATATATTCAGAAAAAGCAAAAACCTCATCAAAAAGGTATTAAATTAAAGCTCCATCCTCAATTCTAATTGAATCAAAATCTGTAATTTATATTTGTGACAAATCATGATATAAAGGACAGTAGAGCATGAAATGAATTTCGTTTTTCACCTTGCTCACTTCACAATATTCAGATTCTTTCATCTTCAAGCACAGCTCCTGTATCTTCCATTTTCAATGCATGTGCACAGAGGGAGCTCTTACTTTTAGGCAAATTATCCTCAACATATTTTCACATTTATAATCTTTCTTAAAGATCCCCTCCAGACATGTTTGAGTCTGCATATTCATAGAGTCTGGATTTTTCATTTCAAAAGTTTTAACTGCTGGACACAAGATCCTATTTCACTGTAAAGTCCATTATCAGTGTTTGTGCACTGGAGGCGTCAAGTTTCCACATCACATTTCTGTAACTTGCATACCGGATTGGCTCCCAATCTCGTTGTAATATCACAAATCATCCTCGCATGTACAATCTTTAAATTGAGATTTAACGTGAGCACAGATAAACTTTCCTCCTTTCAGCAGATAAATATGAAAACAGTCTTCTAGTGTCAAACTCTGCACATACATCATTCTGCACAGTGAAGCTCAAACATCCAGGTGAAGTAAAAAAAATAGGTAAAGCACATTTTTCAGTGACTCCAGGGGCCAGTACACACTCCATTCGCCCTTTGCGGTACTCTGTCATTGTCTGGTGGAGGTGATATAGAGTGAGACTGAAAACCTGGCACCTCATGACGACTATATTGATTTCATCTTGCCATCTGAAACTGTTTGACACATGTTTATTGACCAGTGTCGAGAAGAAGCTGAGAGGAATGAGAATTTGTACAAAGTCTTGACAAAACTCGCAATATTTGACCTCCCTGTGGTTTGAACTCCCTGTGATCATCTCTCCTCCTCCGCACCCCTCTCTTTCTACATCAGTGGTATGCCAGTCCAGACTACAACCTGTTTGGTCCATACGTGGAGCACCGCAAGCGTCATCCCGGCCAGCCCTTCTACATCCTTCACCCCAGCTACGTGTGGAAACTCTGGGATGTGATTCAAGGCAACACTCAGGAGAACATCCAGCCCAATCCTCCCTCATCTGGCTTCATAGGTGAGTACACACACGTACATGCGTACACACTCCTGGTATGCATGCAGTGTACATCTACAGTATTCTTTTGCAGTTGCCTCTGTACTCTTATCTTTCCATTTCCTTGCCTCCTCCTGGAGCTGATATATGCGCGCATGCACACACAAACACACACTCTAAGTCATGATGAAATTTTTATCTTCAGTATGCACAGTGCACAGTCTAACAGAGAACATCTGTGCAGGGGGTGGAATGTGACCACTGTAAGCACATCTTGGAAACTCGCCACCATGTCATTATACATCTCATGTTGGCCTCTTCCACCATCATTTTCAGACGTTTCAAAATGGTGTCAGCTGTATAACATAAAATATCCAATTACGGCCCAGGCCCTTGTTTATCTCTAAGCAACAGACCATTATTCTTACGGTTGCTCAATGGTATCCGGTATTATGTCCATTCTTAACATTGAATGAACTCATCAAGAATGATTTCTTGTTGTTTTGCAGCAATGTTGGGTTGTCACAATGATGTTTGATGCGGAAGACACAGCGTAATACGGAATCTGCACTGTCAAGTTTAACAAAAAAAAAATGACCTAATCTCTTCTAATTCAGTTTTTGTGTACCTCCCTTTACTTGTTCTTAGTGCCATTTAGAGAATTATGTCATCCTGAATATTATTATTATTGTTGTTGTTTAATGTACAAAACAAGCCACACACTATGCCTAAAAGAGACAGATTTATTTTTTAGCCCTGTTGTTTAAAGCTGTATTCTGTTGCTGTATTACAATAAAGCCAGCCACAATCAACTCTTTTATTTATCACAGCAATCTTGCTGCGATAAATATGGAATTAGTGTTATGGAATTAGTATATACTGTATGTTAGCAACAAAAGAAATGAAACTAGTCCCTAGACTTGATTTCTCTCCGACTAGACTGACTGTGGTAGACTGCCTTTGCACAATCTGCTTTTTCATTCACGGCCATCAAACACTGTAATATGCGTCCAGCTGAGCTTAAAACTCGCACAGACTTTCGTTCTCCTGATGATGCAAAAAAAAAAAAAAGGATACTAAGCAACCAGTCATGTCGACATTAATTTGACCGTGATTCTGATTTTTAATTGTAATGAATTATAATTTTATAGTTGTACTGGATCAATATGCTGGTGTTTATATGCTGATGTGTGTTTGTACATTTGTCTGTATAATCGTCAGTGTGATTGAGACTCTGTCATGGTGTTGCATGTAAATTCATGTTTTTAGTGTCTGGTAATTGTTCTGTGTGTAACTGCCCAGGGACTGCAGATGGAAATGAGCTAATAGCTAAATCTGGCATAAATCATCTCTTCTCATGTTGAGATTAATGTTTTTGTACCTTGTTTAATAAAGACTACTACTACTACTAATAATAATGATAATAATAATAATGATAATAATAATGGAGGTCTCTGAGGTTCAGATTTAGATTCAGTTTAGGCAGAAGTATCAAACAAGCTCAAGCGCAAGCAGCACACAGGTCAGTTTGACCTTGAAATTCAATGTGCCCCCTGTGAGGCGTAGTGAGGTGGGAGGTTTATTCAAATGAGGCAGCCCAAACAAAAAGAGTTGTTGGTATTTTGGTGGAAATAGGAGAAGTTGTGCTGAGAATAAATATCTCAGAACGACATCTGTCACTTAACTGGAATATTACGTTAAGCAAATGCACAGCATTAACAGAATAATGCTTAAAATGTAAACAAACCATTTTAATTAAACACTCCATTCAGTAGATGCATTTCAGTCTGCATTAAAAAATAACATTTAATCTGATTAAAGCAGGAATGTCTGTAAAGCGGTCTGCATTTATGGACATAAAGAGTGATTCTTTCTCTGCGGTCCACAGCTGATTTTATTCTGTATGAAAACCTTCTCCCTTAGTGCAATGTGATTAAATCACATGCAAATGACACCAGGCTGCTACAAAATAACCACACACATCAGACTGGTCGGTTATAATGGTATTCTTTTTATGTGGGACACATCAGATTACCAGAGCTCATCAATCTTGTATGTCATTGCCTCCTTCCCAACTATATTTTTAGCAAAAGTAGCATTTCATGTTTATTTGTAATTATGGCCACAATGACAATGCAAACATGCTGATGTTTAGCAGATATAATGTTTGCTATGTTCCCTATCTTAGTTTTAGAATGTCATTAGTTTTTCAGGTTCTTAAAACCACAAATGTGAACCTCATGGTGGCACTAGAGAGAAAAGTCAAGGGATCATCAAAGCCATTAGGATGTCTGTACAACATTTCCTGGGAATCCGTCCAGTAGTAGTTGAGACATTTCAGTCCGAACCAAAGTGCTGGACAGACTGACCGTCCCTAGAGCCGATGCTGTTAGCATCGCTAAAAACTAAAAGTGGATATTTGGCAGAAAAAACACACAGAAAAAATCACATCACAAAAAAAAATCAATTATGGTAACACACCAGTAGACTAACATACATATATCTACTGATCGTCAGTTTTTTAAGCATATTTAAAGCATCAAAACAGAATAGAATAAAAAAAAACCCAAAAACATTCAACCATAGACGACATCAGGTGATTTCACATGAGCACAGTTTAACCACAGAGGACAAACAGGTCACTGTTTGATCATCAGCTTTCATTAAACATGGTTAAGCAGACTGGCTGTATTACAACCTTTGCCCTGCGTTGGTTCTCTGGGATTGCATGTGACTGTATTCTGGTACACTGGAGTAAATTAGTCACCGAGGTGGCTTGAATGAAAGGCAGCAGGGCTTCACATTGAAAACAAGACCTACTGAATTTTAAGGCTTCACTGCCTACATCCTTATTAATGAAATGATGTCAGTTATATTGTTTTCATTGTACTTATATGTCAGCCTACACATATTATTAGACTGCTTTCTGTGAAATCTGTTCTATGCAGTTTGTATAGATTCATTTTAACCCAGCTGTTAGCAAGAACCGGCCTTCAATAAAGCACAAACACAGTCCCCCTTGCTGTTGTTAGGGATTTATCCATTATTGAGCCTGTATTGTTGTTGTTCACCCACTGCTGAATGACTGCAAATGGGCCTGTTTTCTTCCAAACTCATTATTTTACATTATATGGCAGCCGCTTTTGTAGAAAGTCGTACAAAATAAGTCCATTAAACCTCCATACTGTAGAAACAAAAGCTATTGTTTTAAAGGAAATTAGTAAGTTGGGTGTTGGTTGCTCCTCTAGTATTTGGATGTCATGGCTTCATGTTAAATAGTGGTTGATGTGCAACTCTTTTGTCTTTGTCTTTCTGAAGAAATGAAAGGTAGTCATTAAGGCTGCAAGAGGGAGGAGAAGCACTGTGCACTGTTGGCACAGATGCCACAGTGGGTTTATGCTCAAGACACAGAAGGAGTTGTAGCACTGTCACAAGTCAAGCTTTGCCTGCCAACACTTGATCATTTCACTTTCAGATTAATTAGATTTTTTTTTCTGTGTTTATGTTCACGTGTTAATGACCATAATGCCGTAATGGCTGATCTAGGCGGCTAGTTTCTGTGTTACTTTTGGTCTGACTTGGAGACAAACGTTTGAAAGGATTCATGTAAAAATCCTGTTTCCCCAAATCTCTATAACAAAGCTGGCCAAGTGCAAAGTGAGCATGACCCATAGAGCCACAATGGCCGCATTTATGGGAAATATAATAATTAAGCAGTTTGCACACAGTTTTATAGCACTATCTAGGCATGTGAGGTTTCCAAACATTTCATGGATTCATTGTTGTCAAAGTGAAAATATCACACAATCTCTGCTGCTCTGTTTCACAGCCATAGAGACAGGCATGACACGTTCATGCTGTTGATGATTAGAAAAGGGTCAGAAATAAGTTGGCAGTATTCTGGCACATCAGAGCCTCCCGTCATTTTTAGAAAATTGCCTTTTTCTCAGAGTCGTGGAGTTCATTGTGTTTTCATGCCGCCCTCACAAGAACCTCAAGTCTCTTGAAATACAGCAAGACAAAGATTCTCTTCCACAGCGATGATATTTATTAGAACAATGAAATACATACCTGTCCCTTAAATTCACTTGGGGGTTGGTGAGACTTAAATTAGCTTCCAGAAGAAGCTGAAGTCAGATTGTCAGAATACACATTTGGCCTCCCCGCAGTGAGGACAGCCGCCGCTGCTTCTGAGTGATGCAGCCGCCTGTTGAGAGCAAGTCTTGTCCCTATGAAATATGCTTGATATTTGCAAGATGTCGCCACTACTGTACGTTTGTCTCATTCCAAGAACGAGAGCCCTTTTTCTCTGGTCTTGCATGCTGTGGACAAAGGACAGAGAGGTTCTAAACAATATGTCGACTGCTGTGGAAAACCCGCACACACACGTTCAGGAAGCTTTTGCCAATTCCTCAACGTAGCTCTTGTATCACAGCCGTCTGCTCAGGAGCGGGATGGGTTCCCATCAGCCGTCAGCTTGGTGTCTTCTTGGCACGCCATTACTCTTTGGCTGGTCATACTGTATATGTTGTCTTCAAACATCATGGCTTTTATCCCACCTCAGACCAGTGTGGTAAAGTGGTCTCTCCCCTCCTGGCATGGGAAACTAAATGCAGGTGATATATAAGCCATTTGGCATCCCATATCCCCCTTCCTTGTGGTCGCCTTCCCTCAACCTGATACACTGAAATATACCTACTTTTTAATTGAATACAGGTGTAAATAATTGTCTCTCTCCATGACTTCTGATCAATTTTAATGTACAAAAAACATGCAACAGAATCATGCAATAATAACACAAAGTAACCATATCAAAAGAGGGAACAACACAAATACACATATAGAAATAAATAAAATAAATGCCAGAATGAGGTTGTAAATTCAATTTAGATTAAGTTCTTAGTCTGAGCACTTTTCGGATTGTGCAACATTTACAGTCATAGCAGATAAGAGGGTGAAGTAAGAGGAGGAAGCTAAATGAATACATCAATCCACTGAGGACACTGATAGAAGACGCACAAATCTATGATTGACTAGTCTTGGCATTTACAGCAGCGCAATGACAAACTCACAGCAACAGAGAATAGGCACTAGGTTTTTGTTTTGGTGGTGGGGGAAAAACACAATCTGGATTTCAAAAAGGAATTCAGCCAGCATAAAATGTATATTTGAAAGTCATTTTGATCATTAAATGCATAATTTTTTTATTGACAATGACTGGCTCCAAACAAGCTGTAATGTCATAAATCATGCTTGTAGGAAAACACCTTAAACTCAGACTTATGGTGAGCATTGAGAAACTGTCCACTTACAGCAGATGAGTGTGAGATCAGTCTTCTAGTGTCAAACTCTGCACATACATCATTCTGCACAGTGAAGCTCAAACATTCAAGTGAAGCAACAGTAAGTAAAACACATTTTTGAGAGGAGGAGGGACTTTAAACCTCAAAACATATTGTAGTTAATGTGCACCCGGACTTGTAAATTCTCGTTAAGAAACAAGTGTCGCGACCATAAATTCTCGAACCTTCATTGTCACCCTGATTCCAATGTGATAAAGACAAAATGTGCTTTGTAAATGATCAAATTGACAGGTAGGTTCCTTAAAACTAATGTACCTCATATAAACCACATAATATATGAAAGAAATACTGGACACATAGACTTATAAAACAAAGGTTAAATACACTATATGGCCAAAAGTAGGTTTGTGTCCATGTTAGTGAGGTCAGGGGCAGCTTTTCTTAATGCTACAGCATTCAATGATATTTTAGACAACAGTGTTCTTCGAACTTTGTTGCAACAGTTTGTGGAAGGACATTCCCTTCCCTCTTCCCTCTGGGAAGAATTGGACCTTATCACCTAACATCAGTGCTCGACATCACCAATGCTGTTGTGGGTGAATGGGAGCAAATCTCTGTAGCTTCCAAAACCTTCTGAGAAGAGTTGTCCGCTGTTACAGCAGCTTATTAATGCCTGTGGTTTTAAATTAAAATGTTTGTAGGTGTTTTGTCCACATACATTTGGCCATATTGTGAATTTAAAACACACTTCTACAGATGTTTTGCACATTTTTGTGTCTTGTACATGTAAAAAAACTTAAACTCTCGTGACACAAAATGAATCCTTTCTGTACAAACACAAGCTCACACGTAAAGTACATTTACTTTCTAAATGCTTTAGTCCTTATTCTTCTGTAATTCATGTTGTAAGTGTGGCCTTAAAGATGAGTTATTCTGCTTCATCATGACTTGTTTTCTGTCTGGTCATGTGGAGGATATTCGGCTCAGGTCGGGAGCTCAGGGGGGTTTGTGTGCTTGCTAGCCGGGGTGCTGCTGCACTGGTGGAGGGCGTCAGTGGAGAGCTGGGCGGTGCAAGCCACCGTGTTGCTGTAGACTCTGCGGTTAAGCTGGATTACTGTGGTCTTGGAGGGCATTGAGGTATTGCAGTTGTCCGCTGACCAGTGATCACAGTGAAACAGAATCAGGAAACACCTGTAGAACTGAGGAGGAGATGGACAGAAAGACATTGTAAATACATACCTGCTCAAAATGAGACAACTTTAGAGGTAGATTGACCTCGGATTCACACTTTCAGAGAGGCCGTTGGTACAGATATGTGTAGAGTTTGAAGAAGTCATGCTTTAGTGCACTTTCATGTTCTCACAGACAACTGGTACTGCCGCTCGGGAAGAGAAAATGGTCCCCTCGTAGCCTGTTGCACTGTTAGAGTAGGCAGCCTCTAACACTCTTAGTGGTTAGTTTGACCTTCGAGGTATTTTAACACATTAGTTGGGAAGTTCTGAGAGCTGCTCTCTAAAGAATAAATGCTTGTTCGGTGTTTCCTGAATATCACAAGGGAATGAGTCATGATGCCATTTTTTTTTCTTCACCTTATGCAAATTAAATTAATTTGCATCAGAATTAATTTGTAGCCCTTGAAGCAGGGCTTTTTCAACACTGCTTGCACTTAAATGGGACACATTGATGAAGATGAATGCAACAAATGAAGTAATTTAAAGGTGCCTTTTGTCATGTAGTTTTTATGCTATTTTGGACATTACTTTAGCACTATTTTGCTTATTCTAATGACTTATCTACATGTGAAAATGTGTAAAGCAGTCTAAAGTAAATGGAAATAAAACTGTGGAATAAATTACAGAAAAATGAAAATTACTTTAAAAAGCCTCATGATAGTGTGACGTGTTACTGGAAAAACATGTTTTCATTGCCATTTGATTTGTAGGATTGCGTTGTAAAAGCTAGCAAGATTTCTAGTATACATAGTTACTGATGAGAGTTTATTTTGAATTATTCATATTTTATATGTTAATGTGTTTTATAAGTTCTAGAAAGGAAAATTTGAAGAAAATTAGGTGGTCAAACTTCTGGATCTTATTAAGAAAACGTTGCAGTGCCAACTGGCTCACAAACAGAAGCACCATAGAGAGGGCTGTAACTAAGTAATTCAACACACGCCAACATGACCAGCTTAACACACTCCAGGAAGAATTTGGCTTGGTTATTTGTGAGTTATCATGCTGGAAAACAGCAGTGGAGAAGGAGGAGGTGTGAGCAGAAAAACAATTATCAGAGAGAAAATGATAAACAGAAATCAACAGCGAGGTACAAAGCAAGGTGGAATAAAAAACAACGAAAGGTAACAAAATGTTTGCGGAGGCTAACTGCTCTTTGTGATAGCAACATGTCACACGGTGTGAAAGGGACCATGCAGAGCCTGCTGAGGCAGGCAAACTGGCCGTCTTCATTTATTATGTATTCAGTTCTATTTTTTATCTTCATCTAAAGGAGGGTTTTGCTGAGCACGCATGCTCTTTTTCAGCACAACTTAACTTCACATTTACACTTTACTACCCATTGTAAGTGTAGTTAGTTAGGGTTATCCCTAACCCTTTACCTTCACCAAAGGTGCACATGTAGCAGGCTTTGAGGAAGACTGTCACACGTTTCCTGGTTAGATTTCCCCAACTGAGATTATCTATCCGTAAGGTAGGCTGTGTACATGGGTAGTAAGCTGAAAACATTTGTTTACTTTGCAAGACCATACAGTTACGGTCAAATTAATTAAATTACATGAAAAAAAATTGATCAGAAATCAATCATAGCCAATCCAGTATGTCAAGAATTGCCCAGAGCAGCTCAGATTTCATGAACTGATAATGAGACTGAATTGCCATATCTATCCTGCTGTTGTAATTCACAGTTGGAAGCTGCAGTAGCAATTGCGAACTGCATTTAAAGCAGCTACAATCAATACTTTTTATATTTAACAATGGATTACATGACTACTTGTGTGTGAACGGGGTGGCTATTAATGATGAACCAACAATGATCTGCAGAGCCTTTCAGCATCGTTTTACTCACTGTTGTGGTTTTACAGCCTGCAGCTGTAATTTTTTTTGGTTCAGCTCTCATCAGCGTTGTTCGCCTCTGTAACTATACTTGTCTTGGACTTAATGTTGTATTGATTTACTGATGTTTAAAGGCTCAATGGATTAGTTTGCAGTCAATGGGTTTTAAAGCAATTTTTAAAAAATATTATCACCTGATCTGGTCTCTCTCTCTCTCTCTCTGTTGCTATTGCAGGAATCCTCCTGATGATGGCGCTGTGCGAGCAGGTGCACGTGTACGAGTACATTCCCTCCATGAGGCAGACAGACCTGTGCCACTATCATGAGCGTTATTACGATGCTGCCTGTACACTGGGTGCCTACCATCCCCTTTTGTATGAGAAGAGTCTGATCCAGCGGATTAACACAGGTCCTGAGAGCGACCTCAGGAGGAAGGGACGGGTCACTCTACCAGGCTTCAACACCGTCAACTGTGACATCTGAGATATGAAACCTGATCCTCTGAGCCCAGACACACACATATACTCTGGCCTTTACTGGCTGACTAAGGGAGAGGTGCAATAAAGCCACTGGAGACAAGGAGGCTGGAGATTACAAGTTTCAAATTAGACCGGTGAAGAACATAAGCCATAGCCCTTCAGGGAGGGATCAACATGGAGGCCTCTGTAAGAACTTGTTTTCATCAAGATGTTTTACCTGACCAGAGACTGGCAGGAAGAGTCTCCAAGATGGGTCTGAAAAAAGACACGTCTCTCTGCTTTAGCTGAGCCACGTTAGCTGTGGAGCTGACTAGGGTAGCAACAGATCAATGTTTTTAGATAGACAAGTGAATTTTCAATAACTGGGTGTGTTTCAATGGTGTAAAATCTGTGTTTTTCAATAGTTTGGGCGGTTCTCCACTTAAAGGAAATGCCACTGTTTATAATGGTGGATATTTGTGACTTTTTTTTTCTTTACTGGTCCAAAGGGTTGTGAATAAGCAAAGAAGTCATCCACGCTGAATGTCATAAATGCAACACACAGTCATGAATATACACATGCGCTTTTACATGAAACACATGCAGAACACACAATGTAAAAGACAGTTTCAGTGTTTGACTGTCATATTTTACATCGCTCTGCAGCAGGTGTTCCTGTTTGACATTCCTCTGGTATCTCCTTGGGACATCAGAAGTTGTGTTTTGTGTTGTCATGAGGGGTTTTTTCACATTACTGATGTTGTTAAGCTCAATACGAAATTACTCTCCTGTGCATGCCACCTAAACAACCAGCAGGTTGTCACTTATTCACATGATTCCTCTTTCACTGTCAACAAGCCTGACTCTCAGTTTAATGCCCACAGGAAGGTTTTCTCTGGTTTTTGGATTCATCTCACTTACAGTGCAGTAATATGTTTTTTTTTGTTGTTTTTTTTTAGCTGAAGGAATAATTAAATCAAAGTAAACGGGGCCAAAATGGATATCCAGAACTAACCGGTGCTCAGAACAGCCGTAACCCTGTGCCTAGTGGTCAACTGAACACTTTCCTCGGGTTGCCTTGTGACAGTTGAGATACATGCAGTGCACACTGTGGCAGGACTGCAGTACCATGGAGTTTAATTGCCAAGAGAGAGGTGCGGAGCAGTTGATATTGCTGAAGTGATCTGTATCAGGGGATTCTCATCTCTGCCTCAGCAGCCACCAGCCCCTGTTTTCGACAGTCAGTTCACTCTTTATTGAATGTAATTTTACAACTGCGTTTGAAGGCCAAACCCCCCTCCGAGCTCACCACTGAAGTTTGCGTATGTGCAGCTCATTGCAGGGTTATTTCCTTTGTTTGAAGCTCATTTCCTACAACTATAAATGTCTCATATTTCCTGAATCCTCTAATATTGGTCTGCACCTGTCCACAGCTCAGAGTGGAGATGATTATAAAAGAGGAATGTGAACCAGTAATATCATCAGATTTGCTTCATCTCCGGCTAGGATGATTTTTTTTTTTTATCTTTACCGTGAATCAGTGCGGCTAGCTCAAGAGGTATTTGTTCAGTGTAGGGAGCGAGATTGTTTGTGTTCTTTGCTGCAGACATGCAGAAAAATCTTGCCTATAAGAGAGATTTTTATTGCAACATTGTGCTATTCTCTGAAACGTACGTGTGCAATTGGTGGTGGTTTGATAAAACATGTCACGGAAATGTTGCTTTGAGTAGTCCGATGTGCGCTGAGGAAGATGGCTCTGTAGTAATAGTAATAATACGTAGATGATTCTGGGGCTTAGCATAGCTTTCTATTGACTAGGACTGGGTATCATTCAGAATTTGTCAATGCCAGTACAAATACAAAACCTGAGCTCATGATGACAAAACAATACGCTTTAGAAAACCTTTTTTTCTACAGAAGTTTTTTTTTTTTTAAACTTCTATATTTGATTTCTTTTTAAAAAGTACCAAGCATCTGACCGAGTATTTGGTTGCAGTTTTTGATACTTGACAGTCGGGATGGGCTATATGGATAAAATCTTGTATCATGGTACTATATGTATATCATGATATACTCGATTTTCTAGAAATTCAATTGAGAAACTTTATATAGATGAAATAACCAGATGGGTTTTTGACTAATTCAATGAATTAAATACATTACAAACGTAGGTACTTCATCACATTGATGCAAAATGTCTATAGATTCAAAATTGGCATAAAGCAGTTCTTCTTATTGATTAACAGTATTTAAAACTAAGGCCTAATACAACAAGATATATTAGACTGGGAGAAATATCTGACGATTGACAAGTGGTCTCAAGGTGCACTACATATTGCCCAGCCCTACTCGACAGTTTCTGATACTCGATGTTGTGGACGCATTTCGCTCAGAATGTAACAAGTACTGAGGTTTGATACCCAGCCCCAGTTTGGGGTGGATTGTAAAAAGATTAAAAGATTTTTGGAACAAGGTTCCCAGTTAAGTCAACAACTGTTACAGAGAACTGTAACAACATTGTTTTTTTGTTTTTTTTTTAACAAATGATTTTTAAAGCTTAAAGAGATTCCGCGTTAATTTTGAATCATGCAGTTCCTTTTAGCTCTGCTGTAGGTTTTCGTTTCTCTGCCAAGATAAACGATCAAATGTTTTATTGCTTGTGATTGTAACACACTGAAGGTGCAAAACCCTGAATATATTGTACATGTATATTTCTAATAACTTTAATTACTTTCCAATGCACAGAGCATGCAAATCAGGATCAGGGCTAAGAGTCTTAAACTGTCTGTGCTGTACTGTGCTGCAAGTAGACACCATTGTCATTAATGTTGTGAGAGGCGATTGTGCTATAAGTTTTTTTTGTTTGTTTGTTTTTTTTTCCTTAAGTGGTGTCTTGCAGATTTTAATGCATGCTTGTGGACGGGGAAATCACATTCAGCTGCGGTGCAGCTATTAATAGTTAGTTTAGGGCACTTGATAAAGTGCAATGGCTTCTGGCATCGTCATCTTTGCATCTTATTATTGTGCCAAATTCCATTTTTAATTACGTCTTAGTGAGTGGGTTAAACGTGGGATGAGGACTCAGAGTAATAGTGGGACTTCTAAGGTGCTATTGTTTCTTTCTGAGATGCTTAAGGTAGAATTTAATAACATTTTTAATCCTGGTTAAGAAGACAATTTTACTGTCAGTATTTAAAAAAAGGACATTGCACACAAACTCGACAGTTTATATTTGACCAGTGGCGAAGTGGTGAGAAGAGAAAAAACTCTGTTCATAAAGTTTTGCCCTCACAGCCTCTTTCTGTCCACTCTTAACTCTTGAGGCCTATTTTTTACATATTGTTTTTATTCCGTGGGAAATGCTGCACCACACTGCCTCTGAAGGATTGTTAACATTTAAGTTTTATTTTCTACATCTCCCTCCTGCAGTATCCCTGAAAAGAGGATATGAGGAAAAAAAGAAGCATCCATGAGTGAACACAATAAGAGTGAAGGTCCTGTTTCACTCCCAACAGCCTTAGGGTGTTCCTCTTGACTTTGATTTGTCTTCTTATTACACTTGAATTGATATTTAAATAGACCATTTGTATGATTTCGGCTGTTGTAATTTGTCTTTTTTTACTGTGTAAATAAAGCTGTTGTACATGTCAAATTCTCCTTGACTTTGAATTTATGCAGCACCAAAGTATGACATGCATGTTGCTGACTCACTTGTTTGTTCATAAGTATATAGATGAGAGGGTTGATGACTGTGCTGCTCTTGGCCAGCAGTGAGGGCACCACACTGGCCACAGGACTGATGATATTGGGCGGGCCGAATGTTGCCATCATGGCCACGACACCGTATGGCATCCAGCACAAAAGGTAGCAAGCTGCTGTGGTCAGAACCATGAACAGTATGTGATACTCTCTCCTCCGGGCTGCAGTCTTGCGGATCTTACCCACCTGTGGATTAAAATCAGAGAGAGTTGGTGACACAAAAGTAAAAAGATCAAGCTGAGATGCCTTTTGATAGTTTAGATCCTGTTTAAGGTCCATCTCCACTCAAAAGAGGCTCTTTTAAAGCGTAACACTTTTGATTCATTTCCAACCTTCCAGGCAGCTGCTGGTTTCCTTCCATTTAAAATCAACCTTCAGAGTCTTAAAACTTGCAAACATGAAAAATAAATGCAATGCTTTACAAGCACTGAAGCTTGTTTGTGCACTCAAGGATGCTCTTACATGGGAGGCTGCTGCTGAGAGACACTGAATGACGAAGCAACACTGATAATTCAAATTCAAATGGGGAAAAAAAACATAATGAATGTAACGTCTGTCTTATAAATCATTTTTATCAGCGTCTGCTTTCAACTTCATTATCATGCAACAATAACAAAAGCGGCCATACACTATAGTCTTTGTGTCAATGTTTGAAAATGAACCGTTCCTCAGGTATGGAGGAAAATTAACGAGAAGACTGTGCAGATTATTTTTACCCAGCACTCCCAAAGATTGTATGGATGTGTGTGCACGTCCTGATGATTGCCTATACTTAAAGAAAATACTGTAATTTAAAGTCGATCTGGTTTCTAAGTAATTGAGTGGGGAAATGGAAAACCACAAGTACAATATATACAGTAATGTGAAAATGTTTCAGGCACTTTAGATGTTTAGATTCTTATCCATCATGCAATACCACCAAGGAAGCATCTGATTGGTCACTAATTTATTCTACAGCGTGACAACGACCTTAAACATACAGCCAGAGTCATAAAGAACTATCTTCAATGACGAGAAGAAAGAGGAGTCCTGCGACAGATGGTATCGCCCCCACAAAGCCCTGATCTCAACATCATCAATGACCTTCCTCCCTCCCTTTGTGCTTTGTGTGTATAGCCCGTCACGTTTAGTCTCCCATCAAGAACAAGACACACAAAGTGCTGAATAATTCCACCTGGCCCCAGGTTTCGTCAGCTATGTGAGCACAATATAAGCTACAACAATGAAGATATTAAGACTACATTTTGACAGGTGGACTCTCTGCGAGACAGAGGCCATTAATAAATAATGCAGGACCCACCTTGTACTTTAGTTGTGCAAATTTCCTTATAAAATTGTAATTAATCAAATTACAAAAAAAAAATAAAAATTGACAAGCAGTGAACGCCCCCTGGAGCAGCCTTTCGCAGCTGGTAATTCAGCCTTGTCACTGAGTGCAGGATTTCAATACAGCATGCCTATGCTATGCACACAGAATGACTACTAATAGGAAAATCTGCATATGAGTGTTTGCGTAAAAATGGTACAGCAGTTTAAAAAAAATCCCTTACACTAATTGCCAGTAAACACATATAACAAATGTACTTTCACTATTTGTCTCTTGAGTAATGTGTATCAGAGTCCATCTAACTGTATGGTAATCCTAATCCCATTAAAGGTATCCTAACATCCCTTCTTCACTCACAAATGGCTTTTCTTCACCCTCCTGCAACTCTTATGTTATTGGGGAAAATTAGAAGGAGTTGTAGAGTTTTCCCTGCTCGCTGCATGACATTCTCTAATGCTCTACATCACCCACTCAGCCCAGTAATATCTTTTAAGACCACCACACACTTACAGCATATTATCCAAAATTTTAATGACAACCAGGGTGTAAATTGGGCCAGAGCCAGCTTCCAGAAAGTTTTCCTGAATGCACAAGTGAATGAGATTGAGCCTTTACTCAACAAGAATTTTGAAGGACCACTTTCTGTTTCTGTAAATTGTGTGAACATACATTACCCACCAAAGGATAAGGCTTTATGGAGCTACATAATAATGACCCTCATGCTATAAATCACATATCTACTGTCAGTAGAGTGTTTTGATTTAAAGACACTGGAGCCATTTCCCTGATTCACGGCCTCTGTAAACATCACTGTTACGTGATGTCCACAGTCTCCTGCTCATTATTAATGTTTGGTAATATTTTCATCCTTTCTTTCCAAGTTCAAAAGAGAAGAATAGTAGAGGTGTGATGGCAGGATGAGCATAGAGGACACTAGTTTTCCACTACATCTTAGACTCTCAGCCAACCAAGTCCAGGAACCTCATGACCACCGATATACACCTGCCTTTTTAAATGGTAAAATGCAGCACTCATTAAAATAAGATGCACTTTGTAAGCAACCATGACAACACTGTCATTTAATCATAAAAACTGAAAAGAAACTAGACTTCTTACCGTGTCTTCTGAATTAAATGGTTTGAGTACTAAATAACAGTGGAGTCACAATTATTATAACTAAGTAATTGTTTCAAAGAGTGATTGAACGAAGCTAATGGAACTGAAATTAAACTGATTCAGCTAATGTGAGGCAATTATAAGTGAAGAGTACTTTGCGAAAGCTGCTTATTGATACCACAGAGTCATTCTGAACAGAGAATAAGATTTATTTAGGAAAGAGCCATCTGGCTCGGATGGAACAAGTCTGCTGATGACAGTAGGAGTGGGGAATGTGCTCCACTGGGGCATGACAGCAGTGTCAACACTTACTCCTCAATCTTAGAGGTTTTATTGGCTGTTTGAGTTCGTGTGCTGTACTACTAATCGTCTACTAATAATCTTTATTTGTATGGCACTTTAAAAACTGACTTCCGAAGTACTAAAAAAAAAAAAAAAACGTTGGATTAAAACGACTGAAGAAACAAGGAGATGTCTGAGTGGCTTAGGCTTTGTCACAGCAGCTGATCTTTCTGAGACGTAATGCTGTGATAATCCTCTGCCCTGCTAACCCCTCTGCTCTGAGAATAAATTTAAATCACTGCCAGTGTAAAGGATTGAATTTACTCAAGGAAAACAAATGTCTCTCCCTAAAACTCAAAAAACCTCCAAGCACCAATCGCTGCCATTAATACTTTAAACGTGTAGTCAAGCTGCATGATCTCGTATTGTCCCTGTAGATGGATCCGCTTACACTGTTAAGATAATTTTTTATTTTTTTTTGTTCAGTACAGTCCCTGAGTTATTTTGGGAAGTAATGCACATAGTACTCACTCATTTTATCTCATGTATTTGAAAGATATTTAGTTCCTCAGTTTGCCTCATGCCTCCTTTATCTGTAGCTGATAAGAGTATTGACCCTCTCTGCAGGGCATGTGTTCACTCATGGATGCTTGCATTGTGCAAAAGCAGTATCTGCAGGGTCCTAGCACGACTCTTTTCATTATTGCACTATAAAGCAGTCAGAAAAGACTACTGTTGATAGTTTTAGAGCAGCCACAGTAAACTACTTCCCTTATCCTGCTTCCCTAAAAACAACTTTAAGTAGCGAAAGCCTTTTTTTTCCAGACTGATTTTCATAATCCCAAGTGAAGTAGTAAGTAATTTCTTTTTCCTTTTATTGAAGTTAGACAATTGAGCAGATAAATGCAGATACTGAAGCCCACCAGCTTGTTTGTAAGCATGAACTAGTGTGAACATGGCCGCGCTGCATTCTCAAGTGGTACTAGTGACTTCTCTGTGATGGATATCTCCTTGATTTATGGACTGTCACCTAAACCTAATATCTACTGTTGACATATTCAGCCAGAAAACTCAACTCAATCAAACCTCATTGTAGCTGTGCTGAAAATTGCATTGATGTCACATCATTGCTTCATGTCATCTGTCAACCTCCCTCAGTTCTGCTAGTGATGTGTGTGAGATTTTGCTATGATTGAAAGAGAGCCACTCACTGAACATCCTGTCCAAGAGGTCCCTCTATGGATTGAACTTGGCTATATGGGACATGTGGATGGTAAGATGGCAAGAAAACCTTTCAAGATGTATCCCAGCTTTCAACAACAGCTAGCTGCCCACCCTGAAACAATTTATCAGGTGTGTTTTCAGCTGTGCAGTCAAACTGAATGGATGGGGGAACAAACCCTATATGTCTGGGTTACTAACTTCGATTTTGGGATATATCATCCTTTCTCACTGTGGGGCAAGAGACAAGCATGACATCCCTGGAGGGTGTTCATGCGTTCATTCATTTTTGATGCAGTTTCCGAGGATGTTTGGACCTTTTTTTCCACCTCAAAGATTGGACACTATTTTCAAACCATTGTAACTGAAATAAATTCAAGCTGACTGCAGCTGCTGTTCTTTGTGAATAAGCAAAACTACAAACTTATTTTAGCTACATCTCAAGCCTACAGGGTTTGTTTGTTTGTACTTAAAAGATAGATTTTTGGTGTAGGAGCAGTTTTTAGCATAAATTATTTACACACACACACACACACACACACACACACACACAAACACACTGTCTCTCTACCTGTTTGACAGCCCAAAGCAGCCTGCCATAGCAGTAGATCATCACCAGGACAGGTAGACCCAGGCAGAAAATGAAGAGGCAGATGATGTAGGCGTGCGACTGGGCCGTCCGAACCGTCCAGGACACAGAGCAGCTTGTTCCTGCCCCCTCTATGTCGTAGCTGCTCCACCCCAGCAGAGGAGGCACCGTCCAGAACAAGGAGTACAGCCAAGAGCCCCCAACGGCCATCAGGGGCTTACGGTAGTTTGGCCCACGCTTGTTGTACACAGTCAGAGTGCTGTAGCGGTCGTACGAGAGGATCACCAGAGAAATCAGTGACACAATACCTAAGAAAGGCAGAGGGGTGAGAATGGGCTGCTGTAAGTAAATGGCACATTAGAATACAATAGAATACACCTTTACTGTCAAGCAGGGTGGAAAATTGTCTTTGGCTGAACAATACATAAAAAAGACACAAAAACATATAACATGTTGCAGAACAAATACTAAGAGAGCTCCATTTGAAACAGGGCACTATACAATACTAAAAAGCAGGTCTTGAGGGACAGTAGAGTTTAAAATGATAATACTCTTGGAAAGACTTATTAAAAACATATTTCCTTGTCTTAAGGAAGGCATCCAATAATGCCTCCCAGATTCCTAAAGGCTCAACCTGAGTAAGTCAAGGATGAAAACTGCCAGAGCGCTTCTGGCTTTCATTCTCTTCCTGACCATGTATACAGTAGGTTACTGTGCTCCATTTGAGGTTTCCAACTATTTTGCCTCCCATACAACCTCAGTCAAAGTGACAGTTAGAGATCTGTGACAGTGCGTGTCAATCACAATGTGTTAGTGTGTCTGATCTAAAATAAAACCTGCAGTCAGTCAGGATTTAAATGGTGATGAATTACACAACAACAAGTCCTCAAAATTTAATGACAAGATACGCAGTTAGTCCATGTACTCTAGTTTTCTGATCTGACGCCCCTATCAGCAGGACGACATTGTCATTTCAAAAATCAAACTATTATGATCTATGGTTTGGTTAGGATTAGGCACAAAAACAACTTGGTTAGGGAATATCATGGTTTGGGTTAAAATAACTGTGATCTGTGATCTGCGTCATCATGGTTACAATAATAACAACTTGGGTAACAGTTAGGGAACGACCGTGGTCACTGATAAAAGAAACCAATGTTAACTGTCAGCAAGAAACAGGAAATGAACTGCGGTCTCCCATTTTAAAGTGTCATAATTCTTGCAGTATAGCTGCTGAAGAGTCACTTGAACATAAACATGTCATTTTTTTGGACATTTGTTCAAACTAGTAATGCTCTTGTTTTTCTTGGGAGGAAAGCCTCTGATTATCACTCCGGGTGACATAAGCATTGACCACTCCGTCCCCACACTCCTCCCTCATCCCGTAGTCGATTCCTTTCTTTGAAGCCCTTCGTGTGACGCATACTGAGACCTTTACTGTCAATCCACTTAATAACTGATCATTGAGCAATTAATTGGATTTGGCTCATCATTGCCAAATACATGCACTTATTTTTCTCAGTGTCAATCTTAGTGACTCTATTCTATAATAAGCTGGGCTTGTTGTATTGTAGAAATGATGCCATTTCTTTGTTTTTTATGAGCAATTTTTCAGACACTGTAAACATTTTTATCATACTCATTCATAATATTCCTCAAGGTATATGTGTCCTCTTGTACTTACAATATATCTGAACTCGCTTTGAATATTTGACAGTGTGGCAAGACTATAAAAATATGAAGAAAAACATTTTTCCATCCAGGAACGTTAAGTCAATTAAACTATTTAAAAGCAAAGCTGAAAGCCCTGATCACCACTGCAATGAAATGAAGATGTACTGTAGCTGAATACTGAAATCAGAGCTGCCTTAAAACAGGCTTTACTGGTGATGTTTTGCCTTAGGCTGGCTGTCCTCAAGCAAAAGATAAAAAGTCAGTGGGACCTTTATCTTTGTTTATCCCAATGCTAACACACAATATAAAAATGTAATTACATGTATCACCTCAAGTGCAATATATCACATGATCACTTGTCTGTGGCTCACACTGGTAAAACTTCTCTAGCAGTTAAGGAGGACAAAAGCCGTACTTGCAGAAATATGGATTCTTTTTCAGTGGCAGTTTAATGATTTCAAATGTAATTAAAACATTTTTCCATTTTCCAACATAATTACAGCATTTAACTCTCAAAACCCTTCAACCACAGGGCATGAATGATAAACTTTTTTTTTTTCAAGTAAACATTGTAGACTTATGTCATAACCAGAATCACCTAACTGAATTATTTATATCGCTGTCTCCACCAGATCATATTTGATGACCTGATAAATGGTGCAATGATCAGTTAGTTACACCAATGAATTGTTTATCCTCATCTGTGTGTGGACCTCTATGCTGTGTGACTGTTGTTAGGTCCTTTTCACAACAAAGATGATATAACATCTATTTTGAACCATGGCCCTTAAATACCAATGGGGCTGATTATGATGATGTGTGTTTCCATCATACTGTTTCTTTGCCTTTTTTATCTATGGCTCACAGAGGCAACAGTCACATCTGCAGTGTTTCACTGGTTTCCACAGAGTGTACACACTGTGATGTGGCAGCAGTCCCCGCAGGGTCCTAGCACCAGCCCTTTTCATGTGTCTTGTGATTCTGGGCTCTTTGTTTTGCATTCTAAATCAGTCAGAAGACAAAAACAAAAATCAGTTAGACCATGATTACAGGTTGTCCTTGTCATTTTCATTACTTTCACAAGGGTGAGTCTTATGTAATATGAACCATTATGCTAAAAATGCATGAGAGTGGCGTGCTGCACGTGAATAAAAAGAGCAACTTTTTGTTGAGACCGTGATGGCCGTTTGACCATGTGCGCTCCAGAACAACACATAGTAGTGTTTTCTAATCTGGCGCCGTTGATGATGTGACAACACTGTGGTTACCGTCTGGTTAGGTTTAGGCAAAAAAAACACTTGGTTGGGTTCAGGGAAAGATGATGGTTTTGGGTTAAAATGATCACTTTGTTAAATTTAGAGAAACATGTGGTGTGAGTTAAACTTACTACTTCCTTAAAGTTAGGTGACCTTTGTCGTCATGACTACAATAAAAACCACAGGGTTAAGGTTAGGAGATGATTGCAATTAAGTTTTGAAAACTGTCCCATCTCACGGTGGGAAACGGGAAGCGAACAGTGGTCTCCTGGGGCAAAGTCCACTGTTTGTGGGGAAGACAGTCTCTTCTCTCTGCCATAAGCCACCAGGCTCAGTGGAAATTAAATGCAGTAGACCTGCAGTAAAACAAATTATTTTACCAATGCCGTGACAAGCAGATATAGTAAATCTGATCTCATATAGACCTGGCCATGCCACTGCCTGACATATTCAACTCCGACCCTGAAACCCATCTGCTCCATCTTCCTTTCTCTGGAGCTCTTGACCCTTTTCATGTTTCCTATTTCACTGCATCATGATGTTACCAACCTTTGCTATGACAAATCTGCAAAAAAAAAAAAAAAGACAATGTCCTTTACATTGGAAATAGAAAGTGGTCATATTGCAGTAACCTATGGTTCAAAATGCTCCATATTACCATCTGGCATTTAAGGAATGGGGGGTTAGAGGGCATAAAATCCTGGATCTCAGAACAGAAGAGAAACCACACTCAAACCAGGTAGACAGAGGTCTTGAAGCACAGAACTTTAGAAATATATTGTGATAAAAATGAGGTCCTGTACATCTCACGCCAGATTTCTGAAGGGTAATGTACTTACATTCTACACGCGTCATTAATTATGTTTTGTTAGGTCAAAGGCCCCATGAAACGGAAGTTAGAGCGTCTTTAGCGCCTGTACTGTGACATATTTCCTCAATAAAACAGAATACTTGGGCGGTGTACAGTTACGAGAGGGTGTACAGTTAAATCAAATCCTTCGCATTTGATTGGATTGCTAAAATGTAGGAGGGACTTCGAGTTTAGCTTGATACAGAGATGCAGAGAGAAACTGAGCTGACTGTTGGCACCACACACACCTCCCTCACTTGTTGTTAGATCAGGAGCAGGACAAGGGAGAGGTGAATGAATTAGACCTAAACCACATTGTTTTGGAAATGAAAACAAAGTTTTTGCCTGCTGATAACCAAACACACACTCTTCCTATCTTTTTTCATATTGTTAGCTACTACAACCCACAAACGGTGAAGTGCAGTTTTATATGACCAGTGTGGCTAGCTAGTCACCCAAAGTCACATTTGATTGGATAAACTTTTGTAAACACCCCTGAGTGCAAGATGAGTCATCAAACATTTGAAACCATTTTACAGGGAGAGAAAAGACAGGGAATTTGATGTAAAAAAAAAAAAAAAATCACACATTTAACATTTTTATATCAAATGTTCCAGAAGTAATTAAGTGAGATCAAAGTCTGCTGGAAAGGCAGCGTGTTAGCTGACACAGCCTCCTCTTATAGAAGCCTCAGCATACGGAATAAATGTCACTATACAGAAGATAAAATTCATAGTGCAAAGTGTAATGAGATCAACCCAGAAAAAAAGATCTCTCTTTGTAGTTTCTCCACCTGAGAATCACTAATAAGATGGTTTATGTATCTATGATGTATTTTAAAGGAAAAAAGGGCAAAGGTGTGTGCAAAATCACACATGAACTATGCTGATCTTGTGGAGAGTGACCCGCTGTGATGAACTTTTACTTGACAAATCATATCTGACATCCCATTCTTGCCCCTACTGTTGTGCACAGACTTTCTACTCCAGAAAAAAACAACTGTTGTATGTTGAAACAGTATGTTCATATTCAGCACCAAAGGAGGAAGTAGTGGGACATTTTTATAGTACAGCAAACAGTAGCAGTGTGAAGCATGTGTTGGATGGCTGTAATGGTGGTTGTACAGAGCACTTGATTTGGATGCTGAAGACTGGCGATTGTGTCTGGACTCCAAGCAACAGTAAATGCACATCTTACACCTTAATTATGATGTTAGTGGCATGACAATTCACCACTTTGTTCAAGAATGAACAAACTTGCTCTTATTAATGCCACATTCATGTCATATGCAAAACTGACAATATAACACCATACCCATTAAATTTGAATTTAATGACATTGAACTAATTTGTTTGGTTTTCAGGCACTTCTGTATTACTAAATGCCAAGTCAGAAAAAATTGGAGCTTTCAGAAAACTACTTGTTTCCCAGTTGTAATTACAACTTGGATGTTGATGTGAATTCAATTTACAAGTCGGAAACTCATAATTATGACAACTCCAATATGACACAAACAAGGCATTACTCTTATTCTTCCCGTCATCTTAATTGCAGGCTTAAAGAAAGTGTATAGAAAGGGTTCAAACACTCATCCACAGACCACTTTTCACTCCTACAGCCCCAAGCAACCCCCAAAGGACTTTGCAGGAGTGTGTGTCAAGCCTGTATACTCAGTTCCAATGTCCACTCTAAGCAGTATTTACTGAACCTTAACAGACTACACTTTACATCACCTCTGTGTGAGTTAAACAAGATTTAGGGCTTCAAGTGCTGTATGAGGAATGGAACAACACTGAAATCACATTACAGAGACATTTCTGTGGACAGTAAAGTGAGGATCATATTCAAAATGTAGTTTAATCAATTTGAGTGTTTGGTTCTTGTTTATAAGGAAATAGCAATGAATAAAATGAATGAATGAAATTACCATATTTAGAAGTTACCATCATGTCACTATACGACAAATACACCTCTGTATTTATACACCTCTAGAGAATATTTTTAAGTCTTCATAAAGAGCCCAAAAAGTCAAAGTGACAGAGCCCCCAAGCACTTTCAATTTCATAAAGTGACAGCCTTGAGCCCTCCTGGGACTAGGAGTGTACATCAAACTTCCTTAAGGCCTGATCTTGTAATCGTGCCATATTCTTAATGCCTCCTTATCTATATTTCTATGGCAACAATTTCATTTCAGTTGCCTAAACAGGATACCTTAAGCAAAGGGGCAGCAGATCATAAAATGCTCATAAAAAAGCACTGTAACCACATAATTCTTGTTTCATTTCAGACATGTTAGAGTATAGAGCCAAATCACACTGGGCCTCATGCTAGAACCACTCATATGAACAGATTCCTCCTTAAGAAGCACATATGAGTGATTTAAGGAAATTTGAGGCATTCAACAATTTTTCTGTGCTTAGAATTTTCTCTTAGGCACAAACACAATTGGTCCAGACCTGACGTATGAGTCATGAACAGACTCTGCCTATTTTCACAGGGGAAGAAACACTTGTTTGACTTAGAATTATATTATATATATATCTGAATGAATTTGGAGTTGAAATATGATATCGAAATCAAGTAAAATGAAATACATAACTAAAATAAAATTAATGCAAAATTTATATTCTGTTCCCCCTATTATCATCATTATGGCTGCGAGTTTAATGAGAGGTTTTTTCAGACTTTATGATTTTTACTAAGATATTTTGGCAGATCAATTATAGCCTACATATCAGTAGTTGTTAGGAAACATCTCTCACTGTGACAGCTGCTTCAGGATCTTTCTTCATCTTCATCTTCTCTTGCAGCTGACAGTAACATCACCTACTGTGGGCTATAATATTCTCTCCTCTATCATCTCTGTGAATGTCACATGTCACATCACAGACCACTTTACTTTATAAAGAGGTTTTTTTAGCATCTAACTTCGTGTCACAGCATTCTCTCTTTATTTTTGTCACACTACAGTGCTGAAAAAAATGGGCCTCTTTGTATTTCAATAAGCAGTGTTTTCCTGTCCACTGCAGTGGAAGGATCTTAACAGAAAGAGGAAATTTTGCACACAAAAAAAACAAAAAAAAAACTTGCAAGATATTGACTTGATTTGACTAATTTGGATGACTGAAGCCTCATATTAGTTTCAAATCAACTTTTAAATACACTTTTGCACAGAAGAACTTAATAGTCAGTATGAACAGGAGGAATGATTAGAGCAAGAAAAACGTGTCAATATTCATTTGGGCACCTGAGTGTTGTTTTAGGATAGACTTGAAAAATTGTGATCCTGTCTTTTAACATATTTTGTGCATACTGCACGAGAGCATAACATGAGTTCTTTCTAACTGGACATTTTCAGAGAGGATCCTGGTTGTTCTGGGTTGATAGAAGGCTACACATATTCTTAACAAAACAAAACAGGGCTTAATAGTGCAACATAGAAAATGCAGTGTGATGGACAGGGGGACCTTTTAATTTATTGGAGGAAAACAAATAAGAGAAACCACTTCACCTATGTTTCTCTCTCAGGATTATCATTACCAGACTGAAGGAATTAAAATCTGTTGTTTCATTATAAATAATGATTATAGGTCTTCACATTTCCTAGCAGCATGACAACATTTTTATTATCTTGATGTGTTACAAGCTAGTTGTGCCAAAAACTACGTCAACACATCATTCACCAGCTGGAAATAAGCTAATACTATTATACAATGTTGATAATCATCACCATTGACAGGCAGAATTAATAATGGAATTAGTTTGTCTGACTGGAATTAATATGGATTTAATCTGGATGTCATTAACCACATGTCAAAATTTGTAAACTATCAAGACTGAAAATGTTTATCCTGTCCATAACCATTTAATTGAAAGAGAAAATTGTTTGACACATTGCACGACTGCAAGCATTTCTCATGGCTTTAAGAGCCACGATGCTTGTGATAAATCTACCAAATTAAAATGAAAATACAACAAGGTAATATTCTTACACTATTACAATAACCTATGATGTTTAATCTCTCCATGACAGGACAGAATGGCTCACTACTATTCCAAACATGTTGCTCCAGTCAGTTGTTCACCATGATACCATCTGTCTGTGTGATATACAAAAATAAAAAATAATATATATGTATATTTCGACTAATCAACTCTTCATTCTACTCTCATGTGTCATAATTAGCTTTTGTTGAATGGCTGGAAAAGTGAACCCAACAGACGATCAGTTTTTATTCTATATTTCTATGGCATCTATTTGTCGTTCTCATCTCAATTTTACTGAAATTATTTTTCACTAAACCATCTGCAACTTTCAGGTTTTAACTGCTTAAAAATACATGACAGCCCTACTCCCTCATATATGTTCATCATTATGCACACTTTGTAATAATAGTAGTTCTAAGAGTAGAAGTTCATGTCTGGACCAACTGTGTTATGCATTTCTCCCACAATGTACACTGTAATCTGTAAAAGCTTGGCCAATCTGTGCAATATTTTAAAAGGATCCCAGGTGATTTTCCATAAAGCCTGCCTGCTTAGGACCTAGTAACATTTCCAAGCTGCATGAAAGCAGTCACATTGGTAGTAAAGGAGTTGACATTGACGTACGATGTTTTTGTGTTTAGCATGTTTTTATGTAAAGCACTTTGTATCGCATCTTATGCATTATTATTATTGTGATTTTTGTTAGCTACACAAGTTACACTATTGTAATTGCTGAAAAATCTGTCATCAAAACAATTTTCCCTTCATGCCACAGATGAAAAAGCAAGACAGCTTACATGTAGCAGAGTGTTACAATAAACAGTGATAGCCATTTCAATAATTGAAATTTTTCAAGACAAATTTTGGGGGGCATTTTTGCTCTTATTGCACCATTCACTGCATAGAGGATGACAGGAAACAAGCTGATAGAGAGGGATATGACATGCAATAAAGGTTCATGGTCAGAGTCGAACCAGGAACACTGCAGTTATATAATACGCATCTTAACCACAAGGCCACCAGGATGGTCTCTGCTATCTCATCTAAAGGAAAGACAACAGGGTGGCAGGGAGATTTATTTAGAGGAAATGAAAAACCCAAGTCAGGCATTAATATGGTTGTTTGCAGTTTAATCAAAGCACTCAGCCATCCTTATCCACATGAAAGTGTAGCCATGCATGATTGGGCATATGAAAACTGACTATGGTGCTTTTAACAAGGCCACTGCTGTTGTGAATAAAATGCACTGGATGATGCAACTGTGCTGGATGGTAGGTATTTATGAACACATAATATACCTTATGTACTTCATCCAAGTAAAGTACGACCACTGTGAAATACGATGCAAAATTCCTTGCAAAAGTGTGTACGTGTTTATATTTGTATTACTAACTGTAAGGAAGTTTGGCCTTGAGCAAATAAAAGGACATTTAGTAGTTCACATGGACAAATAGAGTCCATATGTAGTCCATGTCTAGTATAATACAACTAAGATACACCTACAGGCAGAGGTTTTCTCACTTTCACAGTTGAAGCTTTGTGTTTTAATTAAAATTTCATTAAAAAATTATTTACCTGTATCATTTATTTGTATGTAAAGGATGGGAAATAGAAAATCATTGTACACCAACAAAGTGCAAATACTGTTACTTATATGCAGATGCAAACACTAATTTAATTCTCACAGTGAATGTCAATGTGATACACAGTGTTCACGACAGTAGAAAAATAAGCAGAAGACATAAAGATGTAAAAGAAGGTATATTCAATATTACGTTTTTATATTGACATAAAGGTTGAGTGAGGGCTCTTTATGTTCTTATTGACAGTTTCCCTGTCCTTCAAGGCAATTATACCTGCTGAATTCAGTTAGCTTTGTTATTCCAGATATGTATACTCGAGTGTATGTGCAGCAGCATATATCTCTGACAGCACAGAGTTTGGTGTCAGATCCTGCAGTCATAATATCATTGCAATAACAAACACGAAGTATCAGAGTATTACTACCCCCACTAGGAATGAAAAAGGCCATCCCAGCGACCAGTTCCCTCCCCTCCCATCCCATCCCATGATAGTTCTACATTACATAGTACATAGATTCATATATTTACAACAATACAGCAAAGTGCACTTACATACATTATAATTCCATACTTGTACATATTCAAGCCAGCAGCTGTTTAAGATCTGCTGTTTTCTCTAGCCCCATGTATAATACTGTAGATTGTTCCTTGTGTAGTATGCTCAGAAAACACATCAGTCATTGTGTAAGGGTAAGGATTCAGTCTTAGAGCTAGCATTTTTTTTGTTGTGGCTATAAGACTTGTAAGTAAAATATGAGATTTGGAGGCCGACAGATCCATTGATGAGGTATCGTAAAATCAGCAACCTAGGACAACAGGGTACTTAGTAAATCTGATGAGGTAGAAAATATTACTTTCCAGAATGAGGCCACCCCATGGCACTCCCAGTACCTATGCATAAATGAGTCCACAAGGCCAAGAGTACATAGTTACTCCCCCCCCCCCGCCCCCCCCCCAATTAGGCTAATGAAGCGAACTTTGGACCCAAGCCAAATCTATCTAGTACCAACCATCTCGTCCCATTCCAGACAATCAAAAGCCTGTTTTGCATCCAATGAGAGGACTGCATGAGGCGAGGCTACATCCTGAGAGAAGTTAAAGGGGACCTATTATGCTCATTTCCAGCTCTTTATTTTTATTTTTGTACCCCACTTGAGTAGCTTTCCATGATTCACAGTTCAAAAAACTAATTTATCTCATACTGGCCCTTTATGCAGCCCCTCAGTTCAGTCTCTGTCTTTTAACAGGCAGTCTTAGCTCCTCTCTCTTTAAGGCCCCCCTCTTGATGTGTCCACTATGTTCTGATTGGCCAGCTTTTCAGTAGCCTGCTCAGGGGCAGCCATATCAGTCATGTTAAGTTACCACTGATGCAAACCCAACATTTCCTGCTTTACTGCTTCAAATTAAAAGCAATTTATCAAGTTCACACCTGAAATATTTACAATAATCAGTATTTTTCAAGAGAGTGGTATAGAAATGCTAATGCAATGCTTTAGCAGGTGTGTTTAGTAAGGTAAGTTTGACCGATATGACTGAATGGTCAGACAATGGGCAAGGAAACATTGTTACAACATATATTTCAGAAATGGTTGGAAAACGAAAAGGTAGTCAATACATGAGTAGGATCTATGTCTATTGGAGAAGAAGCTGTATTGTCTAGCTGAAGGGTTAACCACTCTGAATGCACCCATTACTTTAGGTCAGAGATAATATGAGATAGAGAAGTTGATGCAGAGATTTGGGAATGGGAAAGCTGTTGAGGGATATTGAAGGAAATGTACTGGATAGCATTAGTACCCTTGGCTTCCTTGAATATCCCAAGAATACGTAGGTTGTCTCGCTGACTACGGTCTTCTAGCTTAGCTTCAATGTTTGCAGGTTAGCTTGGCTTAGTATTGTGTTTTTCAGCTTTCACCAGCACAGAGTTTTTGCATGTCCTCGGTACAATTAACCAGGTCAGTCTTTTATTTCCATTAAATGAAAAGGCATTGTTCTTCCATAGCAGCAGCTATCATGGCTGCTAGCTCGCTGCTTCCAGCTTTGGGCTTGTTGAGAGTCTCATTGTTGCTGTTTTGGTGGATGGCTGGTCATTTGGTGGATCTGGTGTGTGACATTGAGGACACTGAGTTGCTAGAGAATGTATGCAGGATCAGAAGGGTGAAATAAAAGTAGTTTGTTTATAGTTTGTTTAGCAGAAGGAGGTGGAAAGGGAGTGAAAGCATCAAGCAGCCATCTTCTCTGCAGGTTACGTGACCTCCCCTGGCGTCTCCAATATTGAGTACCATGCTCAGTCAAGTCTTCTATATAGGCTAATAGTGAGTGCTGAGTGCCTATAGCACAATACAGGAGTTGAGAGGGGAACAAAGTCAAATTAAATAGCAGCTGAATGTTTGAATTATTAAATCCTAATTTTACTCATAAAATGTCCATTCCTCGCTATTAATATGTTTGTTTTTTTTAAATTGGTGAAGCATAACGTTACACAGTGGGTGAAAAACAGAAGGAAACGCGATAAAACATGCATGGAGATGAGCGGAGGGTGGTGAAACTGTGACGACAGAAGTAAACATTAAAAATGATAATAAAAAAGGGAGAAAAAGATAAGAAGGAAAAATAAATGAACAAGCATTGGCATGGTGCAGTTTATCTATTAACATTCCTACAACCAGTGTGTATGTATAATGGATGACTAGAGACAGACAAGAGACGAATACAAAATATGCTGAAGCATTCAAGAAAACAACAGGACCTGAAATGTGTAGTGTAGTGTGTATTGCCCTTGAGTATCCGCCTCAGTATGTCGGATGAAATTAACAGTTTTTGCAGTAACTGCCAGCATATGAGTTGAGTGAAGTATCTAGTGTATGTGTTTGTCTGTTTGTACAGTTAAATGACGACATGAGGGTAAAATACATAACCATCGACATTGAAGTAAGCTACAAATCGTCATAGTGAGTCAAACAATGTAGTCAAATTGTAACATTGAATTATTGGGTACAGTTTCAGGAAGGGCTGCAATGCTTTGTTTGTGTTTAAAGTGTTAGTTTGCCTGAATCAGCGTCAATAGCATCTTGCTGTTGGTGGGAGGGGGTTTGAGGAGTGCTTGTACTTGGGCCAATGCACAGGAGCTCCGAAGGATTCTCCAGCTTAAAACCATCAGAACGGGAGCCAGTTTTAGCTGTTGGGTTGGGGGAAATAACATTACATGGTTTGTGAACAAAAACACATGATACATTATGAAATGCTAGCCCAACACACCAAAGACACTGAGGTAACATTAGCAAAATGAAGCACACTGTAACGCTAGCACTGACAGACACACACATGAAAACAAATGAACGTTTGCAATAGGGGTGTGCCTGAATACAAATACGTTATTTGGCAAAGCACAAATAGTGTTTTGTTTTTTTTACAAACATTTATTTCGTACAAATATTTTAAAGATTATTTGTTTTCGGGAAGAAAAAAAAAACATGTTAGATACCAGTGCGCAGGTCAGTTACATCGCTATCTCAGACTCTCTCCCCTGCTCTGCTGTTACATGTATCAGCAGGTCTCAACTAGGTCACATCCACCTGCTACATGACGCACATTTCCTTATTTGGACATCACTCCCAGAGTTGGTGGTGTTCCCCAGAGATAAAGCTGAGCTACTGACACAAAGTGCTTACATTACACAGTGTGTCTGCTCATTGGCAATGCACTTGGTTTATCTCAGGAGTCAATGCAGTCTTCTATGATCTGGGAGACTTGAGTTCTGGTGTGTGGACCTCCTTCGTAAGGTAATTTATTTATAAACACTTATTTTAACACTTTAATATCCTAAAATTAAAAGCGTAATAAATACAAAAACTGGATTTTTACACCTATTTCTACTTTTATTCAAACACAAATATAAATAATTTTGCTGCCTCAACAAATACAGATACAAATACAAATACTGGGCTCTCTGCACATCCCTAGTTTGCACACATCCCACCACAAGATGAACCTGTAGACATGAGGCAGCATGAGTAGAAAAACTGAAACGATAAAAAAGTGTCTTAATTAACTTTGTCCAGCATGACTAGATTAGTCTGCTCTCCTTTTCTAGTGAAACTGTTTGACAGTATTAGAGCTGCAACGATTAGTCAGTTAATCGACTAGTTGCAAACTATTAAATTAATCTCCAACTGCAGTGGAAACTGCCTATAGTGATCACAGTTACAGTGATCAACTGCTTATATGGATCAAAAAGCTCAGGACAGAATCATTCCTATACAAATGCTGTTGAAATAATTTGTTTATAGTAATCAAGTAGTCCGCTTCCAGTGTTCATTTTGGGTCTTTTCATACATGACAACATATGAAAAAAGATTTAAAACTACAGTTATTCTAGTTTCTTTTTACTTTATTCCCATGATACACGTATGATATGTACTTAGCGTCTGTGGCACCATTATTGCCTTGCAGTAACCCGTCTGCTTCCGGCTAGTTACCTGAGACTGGTGCTGCGTGCACTTTCAATGTGCATGACAGGAAAGAGAATGTCTCTCAGTGAAAAATGTAGTCTTCTTGAAGCTTATGATAAACTGCCAAAAACAAGCCAATGAGATGCAGCAGCAAATCAACTAGCGTTTGAAACAGCTGTCCTGTATTTTGAACATAGACTGTAAAAAATATGGACGTAGTTACCTTGACGTCACCTATTGGTTTCTGAAGAGTGGTTTTGAAGCTCAAAGTGGGCCGCTCCAGCCGTTGCCATCTTGGCAGTGCCTGACTCTGCCTAACACCTGGCTAATCCAAAATGGGCAAAGAGGTGGCGGATCAAATGAAGCCTGGTTGCTGAAACAAGCCACCTGGCGGCTAGCAACCTGTCACTCAAAGAGGCCACATCCTTAATTATGCATAACTTTACGGCTTAATAAAATCTAAATGGGTGAGTTATAATCCATTGTATCAGGCTGTAAACATGTTTATTTCTGCTGTAAAGTTGGTCTATGGGGATTGACTTGCTTTTGGAGCCAGCCTCAAGTGGCCATTTACGGAACTGCAGTTTTTGGCATTTCCACATTGGCTTCATTTCAGCCCCAGAGGTTGCCGCTTGATTTTGAAACAGTCAATAAAATTCAGTAAATAGCAAAGCTGTCTGTTTCATTACTTTATATCATGTAAGAATTATACAAATGTCAGTTAGATGGAAATCTGCATGAGAAATAAAGGAAAAGAAAAAAATGTGGTTATCATAATCATCCGCTTATAGTGATCAATTTGACCTGGAGAGACATGAGCACTATAAGCGGTTTGAGTAATTTTTTAAGGAAAAACTTGCCCAAATTCTCTTATTCCAGCTTCTCAAACGTGAATATTTTCGATTTCTTTAGTCTTCTATGATAGTAAACTGAAGATATTTGGGTTGTGGACTGTTGTGGACAAAACAAGACATTTGAAGATGTCATCTTGGGCTCTGGGAAATAGTGATTGACATTTTTCACCATTTTCTGACATTTTATGGACCTAACAACTAATCAATTAATCAAGAAAATAATTGACAGATTAATCGATACTGAAAATAATCATTAGTAGTGACACTAGACAGTATGATACTACGACAGTTTCCACAAATAACACACATGGTCATCACATGCTCCACTTGATCAGAGGGCAGTAGAAAGATTGGCTGAGCAGTATCTCAGTTTTATGTGCCCCCTCATCAGCCAGTCAGATGTTAGAGGGAACATTTCTGTCTGGTGCGCAGTTGTGTTTGTGTGTCCTGAGGCAGCCTAAATATCTGTACAATAACATTTTCACCTCCTAAATATAAGACATGAGACCATATGCCATCTAAGATAACAACTGGAAACTACAAGAATCAATGAGTCAATGAGTTACTTCACAGGTCAAAGGTTATGTGATTAAGGCATAATTAGGATCAATGCATTCAATTTCTTCGATTTTCACACCACCTTCTAATGGTTGTATTGAACAACATGTGACACCACTGAAAAGCCCAGATTGACTGCATAAAGATGGTGATTTTTTTCTCTGTGTGACAAACAGTTAAATTAATTCAGGTGTTTCAGTAAAATATGAAAACATGGATACTGGCACTCATCCTTGCAATAAGGGGTTTATTCACATAAGGTGAAGAGGATGTTTGCCCAGAACAATCAGCTATTGCATTAAAGCAAAACCTCTCATGTTGTTTCCTTTTTAAAGAGGCCTGTGAGAGGTCATAAATAGTGTGACGCATATACTGTACAAATCTGATGTTTCATGTTCTGTGGAGGATTTTGCAGTTGGCTGAAAAAGGTCAAAGGAAAGTGAACAATGGTGCTGGCTGGATAAAATGCATTTGGCTTATTAATCTTGTTCTTTGAAATCATTCTAAAAGTCATCACTCATCCCCAAAGGCTCTCGTTCTTATGCACTTAAATTTAGATTTTCTTAATCCATGAAAACATTTGTATGTTCATGACAATTCAGCTGCCACTTTAAATGTACCAGGTCGTAAGCATTACAGCTCCTTCACTAGGCGTCCTTTGTACCTCCAGCAAAGAAGCAACTATCAGAAATAACATTATTCTTGTTCATCTTCAATTACCTCAGTTAAGTAATTAAACAGATGGTGCGCAGAGACACGGCCATGATCCACTTTGAGAAACATTAACGCATCAATCCCTATCAGTCCCCACAGTGCCTGTTGTACTGCAACACCGGATATAGCAACCTAGTGATTTATTAAGATTATATGCAGTGAAATGATGGAAATGTGTCAACTGTCAGTAATTTTGACATTTTTTGCCATTGTTTATAATGAGGTAGATATCCCTTTAATATCTCTAGTTGTTATGTATTGCGGGAAATGTTTCGAAATAGCAAAGATGCCACTCTGTTATTTTATCTATAAATAAATCTTCAGTTGAGTTTCCAGAAAATATAGCCTACTATATCACTATATTGTGATAAAAAGACCATGATTTATCTCTATCTCTATGTCTATCTATAAATAGCTGCCTTATTTCTGGCAATCACACATCAAAAGTACCCTCTATTGATGCAGGTTCTTGATTATTTATAAGAAAAACGTGTTAAGTATTTGTAAAGAAGTAGGCTATGTACCCTCTAACACAGGGATACTTGCAATTACTTTCCTCAAACATATGAGTCGAAAAAGTGTTTTTTGTTGTTTTTTTCCTCAGGTATCTGCACAGTGTTTGGAAATGTAACTGAGCTTACCAAAGCAAGAGTTGATGAAGCCGTACCAGCTGCAGCCGCTGCGACCCAGCAGCCACTCTCCACGAATACTGGAGGCGAAACTGAGCGTTGTGCCGAACAAACACACCAGCATGTCGCTGACACTGATGTTCAGCAGCAGCATGTTGACCGGTGTTCGCAGCTTTTTGAATTTGCAAAAGAGAAGCAGGACAACGAAGTTGTTCAGGAAACCGAAAGTCATGATGAAGCCCAGCACCACGGACAGCACTACGAAGCCCGTGGGGGAGAGTTTCGCCCTTCCCGCCGCCGTGTCCTCCAGCCCCCGGTCATCGCTCAGGTTGAAGCTGTAATTCAGACCAGCCTCACCAGAAAACATCCTGCGGTCCATTCATCAGAGCTTGTCTTTACTCTGGAGCCTTATTGATAATTAGGACTGGTCACATTGCTTACTTAAGTTTTCTGTGTCCATGCTTTTTCCTTGGTGACATGCGACCTGTTCGCCTCATGTTGTTTCCAAACGCACATTCCTCCAATGATGTTGAGAGCAGGTAGCTGGCACCTAGATCCTAGAAAATGGCATATAGGCTACTAGTACACGGGATAAAAAAAGGCTACAGTATATACTAACTATGGAGTCCCACCTGTTACCTAAACGCATCGCCTATCCCCTTTTCTGGTTCACTTCAGTGAGCGCGCCAGCTTCTCTCTCTCTTAATATTATTATAACAGTTTTCATCCCAGTTAAAGCGAGACACAACCTTTTCTTAGCTATAGAAACCGTTGTTATTTTATGTTTGTGAAGTCTGTCATCTCCATGTCACCACGTTTAAAATAATTATAATCCGTGCTCACAGTGAGAACTCCTGCAACACTCGCAGTGTTATGTGAAAGTGCGCTCTTCTCGGCTATCCAGAGTCTTTTAAATGCGACTCCTACGTCACGAGGCAGGGGCCACAAGGGAGGGGTGTATATGTATGTGTGTGTGTTTCTTTAACTGTACGTTTATTTATATTAATTTACTTTTATGTTACATCTCAAACTTTCTAACAGCAGGGTAAATTATTTTATAGATGTGAATTCTGCTTTTACATCCCAGAGCTGCTGTGGAAAGGACCATCACATTCCTACTGGGAAGTCTCAATCTAGACTGCAGTTATTGTGAAATTGGCTCAATGTTGTGTTTGTACATGGCTGCACAAATAGTCATCCACATTATAATGCATTTCGGTTCAAATGCAATATCTACCACTTACAGTAAGTGGTTGACAGCACACACTTATTGAGCAATAGTTTTACATAGCTGTAGCCACCCTTTGTATTTATTTGGACCACTTATGTTATATTTCAGGAGTTCCTGCTGTCACACTTCTCTTTGGAGCTGAAAAAATACACCGCTGAATCTTGATAGCAAGCTTACATCAGAGCTCTCTCGTTTCTTTATCCAGCCAGTTTGACTTGTCATGACAGGAAAAGCATAGGTGGAACTGAAAGCATTAATGGTGGGTTTGTTCTAGAAATGACTGAAGCACAATGTGGCAATTAGTAATGTTATTAGTTATAGGCCTACCTGTGAAAAGGTGAAAAGGACCCGTTGAACTTCAGTTTCACCGCATATTTTCTCCCAGATTTTATGCCTGTCTTTTAATTTATTCTGAAAGCTACTGACAACCAGAATGGAATTCCTTGTACAGTAACATACTGTACAGTAACATAGTGTAACATACTTGGCCGTTGAACTTGACTCAATCATCAAGGTCTTGTTCATGTGTTGAAACCAAGTGAAATACAGTGCACACTAAAAAATGTCTTCTGAGAGCACCTTTTGTTAAGGCTAGGCTAGTGAACCCAAGTGCAGCACACAACCACAGGAGGCAGTGATTAAGTTGGTAGGCAGTTTATTGCTGGGCTGAAAGCTGGAAGGCTTTGGGCATGGAGTTGGGGCCAAGCAGGGCAGGGGAATGATGAGGGGAGCCATGCAGAGTGGAAAGTGGGGAGCTGAGCTGAACAGAGGAGGGAGTCAGATGAGGCAGGAGGACTGAAGACCGGGGCTGGAGTCAGGCTGATGTTTTCAGGCACAGGGAAACAGGGATTAGGCAAATGCTGAAAACTGACAGAATGGTAACTAGAACAAAGATTGACTGGAAGCGTGACTGATTGCACACATGTGTAAACAGAGTCTACAATATAATCATGCACAATCCTCTTAACATATAAACTGTCATAAATCAAAATGTCTCAAAATCACATAAATATAACTTAAAGTACACAAGTCACACTGAGCAAACATAGCAAATAAACATCAGCATTATATTGCCAACCTAGGAACCTTTACCACAAAGACTAGAAACATAAATTGCTGTTGACACACAATCTGTCAAGTGTAGTGGTCTGCATATTAAGGCTACATGTAACAACTACATCTAACATAAATTGGACTGAAAGACAACTGTTGCTCTGAGGTTCAGTTCATTTTTGCACTTAGTTCCGATGAGAATCAATGTAGAAAGCAACAATTTCTCAGGTGGTCCTTAAATATAATCTACAACCTCTCTTATCTGTCCTTCATCCCACTCAGTCCAGTCTTAGACAGACAGAGAACCCTGAGGGCATCTGGTGGAGGGACATAGAGCCAGACTGGGACAGAACCATAACACCTTTGATGGATAAGTGGGTGTTCAGCCTGGAAGAAGCCCTGTGTTAAAAACTCAAGGGGCTGTGTTGGTGTTGTTGCTGCAGTGGTGAGAAGATGGAAAAACAAAGACCAGTTTGAGTCATACATTATGAGTTTCAAGGCTTATCAGAAGCAGAAGCACCACAGTTCATAATACCAAGAGACAGAATTTTACAATTTTGGAAAATAGTTTTATCCACCATCAGGATGATCATGATACAACAGAATTATGCTATTCACATTGCGAAGTAATCTTCCCGGAATGTGCACGTATTTGATTGGCCAACACAGTGCACTGTTCCTTTACATCACATTGTGGTTTAACATTTTTGAGATAAGATAGGATAGTACTTTGTTGAACTTGAGGGAAATAAGTGTGCAACAGTTGCAAAGTAGAATAGTATGAGATAGAGAAAGAAAAAAAAAAAATATATATACATCAGTATCAAACGAGGTAGAGAACAATCAACTACAATATCAATAACATGGAGAAAAGAAATAGAGAAAAAATATACATCAGTATCAAAAGAGGGAGAGTACAATCAGCTACTATATCAGTACCAATAGCAAATGTGCAATCTGTGTAGTGGTCAGGTCCATAAGTAAATAAATCGACTAAACTAAAATTTAATAAATATAAAAACTATATATCAGAAAGTTCCATGGTGAAAGTAAAGTGTTCAATGATTAGTCCCAGAACAGAGAATAATCCCACAGAATGGGAATGGTAATGCAGTCACCAAGAAACCAAGGTCACAACCATCAGTCTATCAGCTGGAGGTAGATGAATTAGAAAGATTGATGGCCACTGGCAGGAAAGGTTTCCTGAGGTGTTCCGTGCCGCACCGAGGTGGTATCAATCTGTTACTAAAGGTGCTCTTGTGCATGACCAGTGCATGATGAAGTGGGTGAGGGTCAGGACAGAGCCTGCCTTCCTGATGAGCTTGTTAATTCTGTTGATGTCCACTGCTCTGACCCAGCTGCCCCGGCACACAACAGTACAGAAAATTGCACTGGTCACCACAGATTGGTAGAACATCCTCAGCATAGTACTGCAGACAATGAATGACTGGAACCTCCGCAGGAAGTAGAGACAACTCTGGCCCTTCTTGTACACCGCATCAATGCTCTTGGCCCAGCCCAGCTTGTTGTCTAGGTAGACTCCCAGGTACTTACAGTCCTGAACCATCTCTACATTCACCCTGTGGATGGAAATAGGTGTGGGGAGGTGATTTCCCCCTACTAAAGACCACCACAACTCCTTTGTCTTTCTGGCGTTAAGCTGCATGTGGTTCAAGCCGCACCATCAAACGTAGGACTTCACAACAACCCTACAGTTTAGAGGGTGAACAGAAAGGGAGACATGAACATCCCCTGTGGAACCCTCACCACAGTGTCAGACATGCTGTTCTGTGACAAAACAGTGACTGTAGTCAAGGGTCCAGGATACCAGGGGAGTGTCCACCTGCATTGCTGTTAGTTTTCTTCCCAGTAGGGCAGACTGGATGGTATTGAACACACTGGAGAAGTCAAAGAACATGACTCTCACTGTGCTACTTGCCCCGTCCAGGTGCATATATGTGTGGTGAAGCAGGAAGTTGATGGCATCCTCCACTCTGCAGGGACTTCATTACGTGAGAGGCCAGCACCACAAGTCTATAGTCATTGGAGACACTGGGGTGTGCCTTCTTGGGTATGGGAGTTAGGCAAGATGTCTTCCACAGCAAAGGGACCCTCTTCAGACTCAGGCTCAGATTGATGATATGCTGGAATACACCGCACAGCTGACTGGAACATGTTTTGAGCAGTAGGGGTGAGGGCAGGCTAGGGGAGTTGAGGGGGACAAACTGAGCTGGGGTAGGGGTGAAACAGGAGCCTCCGAATCAAATCTGTTGAAAAATAGTTTGAACTCATTGGTTCTGTTCCAGTCTCCCTCTGTCACCTGGCTACCAGTCTTCTTGTAGCCAGTGATACTTCTCATGCAGCTTCACACTTCCTTCATGCTGTTCTGCAGGAGTTTCTGTTCCAGCTTCTTCTCATTGTCCTCTTGTTACTGGACAATTCTGCGTTTTCTTTGCTGGGAGCCCTCCCTGGCACTCATATCAGTGCAGTGGTCTCATCTATGGTTGCATTAAAATGAATAAGGAGACATGTTTTATTTTCCCCATACTGCTCAGTTTTGTACTGAACAAGGCCAAAAGCTGCTTAACAAAAACATTACACATTAAACTGCACAAGTTGAGAAATCATATACAATTGTTATGGTGTATTAATTCAGAAGTAAAAACACACTTGAAGCCTGTGACTGTTCCTTTTTTAGCTTTTTGAAAATTTATGTATTTACTTTTCTGAATTAATTTTGTACCTGTTTTCTGCTGTTTGGATTGCTCACTTTCTGTTTCACTGCAGTCCTTGTGCTTGTGTTGGCCAGCTGCTGCTATTCAGCTGATGAGTTTCACCACCAGGGATAGTGTGTTGGGGGGGCCACAAAATCTCCCGCAGTCTCAGCCCTCAGAGTATAGACACTTCAACAACTAGTAGGAGTCACTGGCTTCCCACACATGACTGTGCAATCAAACCACAGGTAACGCTTGTAATTTTCTAATCAGGTTGAATTGTTAAGGCATCAATTTTTGAGACCAAGACCAAGATAAATTTATATGTGGGCTTGGAAACCAAAAGCTGGCCATTAAATTGGATAATATCTTATCTTAATATCTTAGAAATGACAGGGTAATAATGGAGTAATAATATGGTATGTAGTTAAGCTAGCTAATATCTTTGCTTTAAAAGGAACATATGGTAATATTATGATTGATGTAATAGCGCAGGAACATCTCAAGGTAAAAATGAAAAGGGAACGTGGGAGTATTACAAGATATTATCATGTCATTATCTTGATATTAATGTAATGTATACTACTCCTTTAATTATTCTATAATATTATTTGATCTTAGTCTCTAATGGAGCACCATAATTTTAGGCAATAGCCATAAAAACTCACTGTCCTTAAGTGTGAAATGACAGACTTCACATGTTCCCATCTTAGTATTTGTCCATTTATAAGAACACTTCAAAATCCACTCCACTCAAACTTCTGCTCACCTCAATCATATGTCCACTCACTCAGTGGTTCAGAGGCCCAGCAGGGACATCTATATTTTGTGGCCAGTTTAAGTAAATAAAGCTCTGTGCAGAGAATGTCATCCTAACCTGAACTCTATTGAAGAAACTATGAGAGCAATGTGTAGTACGCTGATAACTTTATTTCCTATAAAATCCAACATTCTGATAACTTAGAATGGGCATAAATAACTTTTACTCTCTATTTCCATATTCAAGAAAATGATTCAACGCAATTATGTAAGGCGATTTAAAGCAAGTGACAGTTCCAAAGTAGCTTTACCCAAGAGCGCCACTTTCCTTAACAGCGAGCATCTTTTGATTGCATTTTTGCAGTGAGAACTGCAAGGTAAGCACAGTCTCATAGTGCAGCAATTAAAAATAGCCTGCTGCAGGCATTGAACCTGAGGCAGTTAGATAAATTAACATGATGACATGAGCTTTTTCTCCAACATTCAAAACTAAAGCCACACTCAGATGCTTAGTACCATTCTTATAGATAATGCCGACAATTTCCGTTTTTCTTCACAAATTGTTTTCATATATGCCCTCTGATTACTCACATCTACTCTACTCTGATTTCATGTTTTCATTTTCACCGTACGTTTACCCTCCATTATAAAATGTAAACATTCTGGCATACTTTGGTGAAGTAAAGTTGTTCCAAATGACTGACATATTAATCTCACAAAGCACCAAATGAGCACTACATAAGTGGCTCTGCTGAGTCTCTGTACCATTATATTTTTATATTGTTCTTTTTATCATTGCACTAATTAACTGTAAAAGACAAAACAAAAACACTAACACCATCTGCTTCTGGCTGCAGATTTGTGTTGCTGTGTGTTCACATTGCGACACTCTACACCAGCCAATAATAGGATTTTCTGAAGAAGTGTACTTCCATTTGTTGAGCTATTGTTGTCATGCATTACTGTGATTAGTACCGTTGTTTCAGAGCTAGGAGACTAGCGATGTGACTAATTGAGAGCATATTTATCAATCACCAAACCCTCTCATCTATATTCCACATCACCCAGCCCTTTTGCACTTTACACTGCTGCACATACATGAACCAAAAAAGCAGGCATTGGAGACACTCACACAGTCTCTGCAACCAAGACCTACCACTTGTGCTTATTTAAATAGGGCCCATCCAGTATAAACACAGCAATATCTTATGAAAACTAGAACAACTGATTCACCGGGACAGACAATGATTAAAGTTTATGGAGATATTGACTTTTATGCGTGCGTGTGTGTATGTGTGTGTTTGAATTCCATTATTTTAACTTTTCAGTTAACATGTAGAAGCAAAATTAAAAGTGTAAATTAGGGATAAATTGAGTTAAGCACATAAAGAGTTACACTGCGATCAATTAACAGCAGTGGACTTGTGAAATATATTTGCATTTATGCATACATGTGTTTAACTCAAAGTCTTTTCTAACAAGACTAAGAGCCATGCTGGCAGCTTTGACTTTTCTACAAAAAAAATCTCTTTCTTGACTGGTTTACTTTTATATTAGCAACAACATCTTCTACCTAGAAATTCATGTGTTTCATTACACCACACATGGATATACTATATATATATTGGTGGACGATGTCTGTTCTATTTAATCACAATTGTATTTTCCCTCTGCATCGTCCCCTGCAATTGTGGCATTTGGTTTTAGGTGTCAGTTCCCTCAAGGTTTTACTTTTGATGATGTGACAGAGCCACACATCATGAGATACAAGCTCTGTGTCGACTGTTTTCATGCCAGTCTTGATTGTTAACAGCTGTCAGATGGTCGATTACCACACACCTCCCCTGACAGATGGATTGTTCTACAAATGATCCCTGATGGATTTTTATCAGCCAATGACATAACACAGCTCAAAACATGCCAAAAAGCAGAAACAAAAGCAGAGATGGAGTAATCCTTCCTCATGAATTTCTTTGATAATAAAATGAAAATGTGTCCCTCTCCCACCGACACGCAATTTCATTTAGCATTTTTATGCACAATTTAATGAGTGATTTGTTCGAATTCAACTTGCAATTGCAAGATGTGACACAACATTTCTTCTGTTTCTTCTGTTCTTCTGTCTTCTGTGCTGTCAAAGATCTATAAAACATTCCCTTAAAATAATGGCATATGATCATCTGACCTCCCATGCTTAGGTCTAATTTTGTTCAGTTGTTTTCAGTGAGTTGCCTTTTGTGAGCATTTAGGGGGGTCTTTAAATAAAACAGCTGACTGGAAAGATTTAAATTTAATCACAGGGTTATTTACTGAAATAACTGTGCTTTCTGCCATCTCAGTGACTCAAACTGGACTGCTGTTTCCCAGGAGAAAATGATCAATGAGCTGTGCCCTTCAAGACCTGAACAACCTGATTATCCCCAGCTGAGTTTTTTTTAAGTACATTCTCCCCGATCTTGAAGTTCAAAGACAGCCAAGAAAAAACGTAATATTACTGTCTTCAGCCCCCTGAACAAGTGGAAAGGCGATCAGGATATGTCAAAAGTCACGTCTCTGCTCACAAGACTGAAGTTGCATTGCATCATTCAGCTCTTCAGTCAGAAAGTTCAAGCAGCAAGCTGGGTAACATTTACAGACAATTCCCTATCTACCAAAAAAACCCATCCTCTAAGAAAGTGTAGAGATTTTCGAAGCAGGCCACTTGAAGAGTGCAAGGCCTTTCTTAAAGAGAATGATATCTGCTTTAAGTGTTGCTATTCTACTACTCACTGGTAAAGAACTGTAAGGCAGCTTTGAATCAAGGGAATGTGAGAGTGATGGTCACGTTGCAGCGTTTCCCCCTGGACCTCCATCATGGAACATGAGAGACCGCTCCTGAGAGCATGGCATAGAGGGGAAGGAGAGACATATTAGCCAGCAGTCACCTCCAGGTGCACAGAAGTCTGTAAGGAAGGTGAGGAGCCTGGATCATGTTCTAAGATATGCCTGGTGAAGGTCTTTTCCAAGGCAGGCTGGGACAAAGCCACTAAGATCTTTGTTATTCTGGATGACCAGAGCAAAAGGTCACTGACTACGTCTGAATTCTTCAACCTCTTCCTGATTAGGAGGGAGCGTCAGACTCACCTTACACTCTCCACATGTGTGCAGGAGTCACTGAAACATCAGGGAGAAGAGCCACAGGGTTCATGGCAGAGTCACACTCATCGAGTGCAATCCCATGCCAGTGACTGGTCAGAGATTCCAACTCCAGTGGCTGCACAGTCCCACACTCACCTGAAGTCTATTGCTCACAGAATACCACACCTAGATCTAGAGGCCCAGACACTCCTACTTCTGGGATGCAACAACCTTCAGGTTCACAAAGTCAGAGAGCAACGCAATGGTCCTAACAGAGCACCCTTTGCCAAAAAACTAGACCTTGGCTGTGTTGTTATAGGTGACTTCTGCTTGGGCTCAGCCCACAAGCCAGTGGCTGCGACTTCCTTGTGGACCACCGTGCTTGCTCCTAGTCCTCAATGACTGCAGCCTTGGTGGCACAGTCTTTGAGAGAACCAAGGATGATGACAAAGTGGGTCTCTCCATTGAAGACAGGCTTTACCTGGGGCTCGTGGACAAGGATATTTTTAGGAGTGACAACAGCTGGGTGGTGCCTCTTCCATTTTGATCCCCTTGGCGACAGCTTCCAAACAATCAAGAACAGGCTCTCAGTTGCCTTACCTCTCTCTGCTGCTAAGATGAAAACTCACTTCATGAACTTAATGTAAAAGGTCTTCAGTCAGACCAGGCCAAGTTAGCTCCACCGCTGCTAGAGGGAGAAGAATGATGGCACTTAACCATCTTTGGCGTGTATCACCCTCAAAAGCCGAATCAGATCAGAGTTGTCTTTGACTCCAGTGCTCAGCATCATGACATTTCCCTGAAAGATGCGCTACTTACTGGCCTGGATCTGAACAACAGCTCACTTGGAGTCTTGCTCCGCTTGCAAAGAGAGACAGTGGCTGTGCTAGCAGACAACGAGCAGATGTTTCACAGCTTCACTGTCAGAAAAGACCATCAAGACATGCTGCAGTTCCTATGGTTCAAAGACAACAAACCCGGCAAGGAGATTGTTGAGTACAGGATGAAAGTCCATGTATTCGGCAACAGCCCATCACTTGCAGTAGTCATCTATAGTCTTTGTCGCATGGCACAATATAGAGAAAGCGAATATGGCATGGATGCCAAACACTTTATAGATGTGGGAAGGGTCTGCAGAACCCGGTCTTCAATGACAACTCAGCCCTCATCCAACATAGCTTCTCAGATGCCTCAGTAGTCATCGCCACTGTGGCTTACCTCAACGTGATCAACAGTGATGGAGAGTGTCACATAGGATTCGTCCTGGGAAAAGCGAAACTAGCACTCCCAGCTGCCCACACTATCCCAAGGTTGGAGCTGGGTGTGGCTGTATTGGCAGTGGAAACGGCGGAGTTGGTAGAGAGCGAGTTGGACATCAGTGCAGACACATTGCAGTTCTACATGGACAGCAAGGTTGTCTTGGGATACATATATAACCAGACCAGACAGATTTATGTGTATGTTTGGAACAGAGTATAGCGTATCAGGAAGTTCACCAAACCTGAGCAGTGGCACTACATCTGCACCTCTTAAAGTCCGGCGGATCATGCTACTCAATCTGTACCTGCAGCCGAGCTAGCTAGCACGACATCGCTCACAGGACCCCCATTCCTGTCCCTAGCTGAAGGAGTGCCCACTTCAGAAGAGAAGTCATATGAACTCATCGACCCAGATTCCAACATTGAGGTACATTCTCAACTCTCACTGTTCCTCCATTTAATCTGGGTTCTCTTCCCTTCGAGCGGTTCTCTTCCCGGAGGTCTCTGGTGCTCTAGTTCTCCCTTTCTGAGAGTTTGCTGTCACCCAAGACAATGGAGGGGAATTTTATCTGTGGTACTCACAGGATTGAGAAATTAGATTAGGCTAGGTGTCTACAGCCAATTTTTCCATTTTGATTTGTTAGAAAAACCCACATAATCATTTTTCAGGATGTCTATGCTTGTTCATTATTTGTCATTTAGACAATTTTATACATGCAATGCTGTTAAGCTGAGTGTGAAGTATCAAAAGTAAAAAATGTCAGTATGGATCATTGGTGAATTGCACTTTGGTTTAATTATCTATCTCTCTTTCAGTCAGAGGTCTTTGTGGGAAGCATTCTTTAAAAGGTCTGGTTTTGTATACAGGACTTGCATGTGCAGATTATAATGACCAACAAGGTCAATTACAGACCTGAGGACAAATTACACCAGGATGTTACTCCACGGCAATAAATAATAAATAATAAATAATAAACTCTTCGGAATGAGACTGTATTATAAATCATTGCTTAGGGGCAATATAACTCAAAAGTACTCCTCATCATCAGCTGTTCCGCTGTCCTGTCTCATTAGGGCAATGAGTGAGAGAACTGCCAGTTAAGGCTTAAGACACAATAGATTAAACTTGAGTCTGTAACAGACATAAGTGTATATGTTTAAAACTTAATACACAAATGTTATATAACAAACATAACAATCATAAATGTTACAGTGGTGTATACTGTTCTAAGAAATCAGTGAATATCTGTCTGAAAGTACATTTTTAATATGACCTATGTCTACAAGCTGGTGCATATTTTACATTGCACTACATCTCATCTGCTGTATATTAACCTATATGGATACAAGCATGGTAAAGGTTGAATTTGTCTGTCTGGTTGTCTTACTATAAATGATACCTGCAGCATCAGGACATATAGTACACATTTTACAAATGCAAATCCATCTTGCCACACAAAAAGTTTACAGCGCCAAAGAGGTTGAAATGGGGGGATCAACACGGTATGCAACAAGGTTAGTTCAGTGCAGTGTGGAAAGTTTCGTGTCATGGAATGAATGAGCCATTGTGTCAGTGTTGCAAATAAGTGGTACTGGAACTTGAAAGCTACGCCATCATAAATAAAGATGCAGAGTACATATTATTCTGTTTGTCAAATTGCAAATGGTTTTAAGGTCGCACTAATAAAATAATAAATAAAACAAAACTGTTGTTGTTATTAGAGGCACGCCAGAGCAAATGAACGTCACACAAGTCTGCAGGAAAAGTCAGGCTGCTAAATCGAGCAATGAGTAATCGCTCATCTGCTATTCATCGGCCCAGCTGAGAGGGACAAACTGTGTGTGCATTTGTACACTGTTAAAATGAACAGCTGTTTTATTTTGTCGGTACTAACCTGGATATAATTGCGAGGCGGGATTTGCGTCTGTTAGGGTTTTTTTTAGCGGCAGTTATGAAAGAAAACGAAAATACGCTGTCAGTTTAGTAGCTAAATGTGGCGCTAACGGCTAACTGTTTGGCTTCACTGTGTTATTTGTGACTGAAACGTTTGTAAATGTATCTTTCAGATATCCTTCTACGTGTGTTACAGCATATGCGACTGTTAACGTAGTCTGGGAACAAATGGCGCTGATAAACAAGTTCATATGTAGTTGTAAATGTGGACACTCCTGGTAACTGTTGGCTACCTGTGTGTACGCTGCTAGCCACGTAAACTGCTCCTGATTGGTGTTGACGTAGCAGGAGCAGCTAGCTGGCCTGTCCCTTGTAGCACATTTTATATGAATTTGGGACACCAAGTCATTGACAGTCGGCCTGAACATTTCAAGACATCTGGAAGCACCAGTTCCACCGAGGAAGTGAACAACAGTGACTCAAAATGCTATAGCTGCACCTGAACGTGTTGGTTTCCTGGTCCTGTTGCATTGAGCGGATGATGAAGCGGGTCATCTGGCTGATATCAGGATTAAACAGAAGAATGATGAAGCTACTTTTTGCCCTCGCTTTGATCGCCTACATTGCCTGTAAGTAAACTAAACTTGTGTTACCTGAATGTATCTCATATGTTAAACTGGCATTATTATTGTGGCTGTTTATTTTCAAACATGGTACCCAAACTGTAAACTCATGTCAGTAGTTTAAAACTGAAAAAAAAAAAAAAAAACACAAGCCACTGTATGGTGGCCAAGCCCCCATAATGTGCCCAGCAAGACTTTGCAGACTGGTTGGACATAATTTGACAAACCTAACTTATGTCATTAGTTCCTCTGGAAGAGCCACCATGAAGTAGCCAGGCTCAACATACAGTAAAAATATATTAGATTACAGGATGGTTTTTGAACTGGATTTTGTAGCTCAAAAGAAACCTATTGAGATGTACTTTCTCTCTTTATTGCATTTGGGAGACACAGTTCCATGTGATTATGTGGTAAAGGGAATTTATTTACATCTACTGATGGAAATGACTAAAGAGTTGTTTTTTTAAAATTTTTTATGATATAATCTCAAGAATCATTCATAACAATCCACTTGCGTTCAATGTGTACCATCAGAAAATCACTAGAGGTATCCTCTTTTGTGGGCAGGCTGTAAAGTGAATTTTGTTGCTGCTGTCAGGTGATACCCACATGACCCACTCTGCTGAACATAAGAAATATACTTTTATATAGTATAATCTTTGTTCGGATACAGAGCCTAGATCTTTTGAAATCAAAACCAATTTAAAGTCAGACTTTATTACATACACCATTTATGTGCGCCAGGATACAAACATAATCACAATATAAGATGAGAAAATAATGGATCATCAGGTAAAAAATAATAGCTGTCTTGATATCTTCCGTTACTGAAATACAAATTAGCTCGCCCTCGCTGTGATACACACCTATCAAACCCCACATTCACTCTCTGTCACTTAGCCTCTCTCACTGGTGCACTTTGATCTCCATCTCTTTTACTCTTTGTCTATTGTGGGCAGACCGTTTTCATAAGTTTTTCACTGGGTGCAAGCGTTTTCCAAACCCTTTTGCCTGCAAAGTCATGAGTCATGACTTATATAGTAGCTTTTCGTACACAAAATGCAGTGTTTCAAAAATCTTCAAAGAGAAGAGCAGGCAATATAAACCAAGTTAAATTATTAGAATATATTTAAAAATAGGAAAGAAGGGAAATAATAAAAACAAAACAAAAAATAAATAAAACAGTAATAAGGGATAATATCCTGCTTATACCATGGCCTCTTCCTAACAAAATGCCGTCTCAATCATTTTACACTTATAGTTAATTTTGATCTTGCTTTTCTGTGTAAACATCTTAAAACTTAGTTCCTGAACCTCAGAATTTCTGTTGTTAACGCTGCTAGTCGACATCTAGCTGAACAGGAAGGGGTTTACAAGACTGAGCTCTGAGTTTTCTAACCCTGACAAGCTTTGAAACTGTGAGAGAAAGAAACATTAACTGATTGCGTCAAATCTAAAAATAGAAGGATAGTGCTGCATACTGCAACGCAATATTATTTAAATTGTCTGTCCAGTGGGGATAATATTACATTTGGCTCTCTCTCTCACATACACAGGATGCCTCTCTCTCCCCTGCTGTCACAGACATGCCGAATCACTGTCTTTGTCTTTCTCCCTCACTTTTCTCCACATCTCTTTTATTTCTGTGCTGTTTTGGTCACATTTCTTTTCCAGTCTTCCCTCCTTTCCCCTGCAGCTATCCCACGGACCCAAGCTAGGCCGGCTTCACCGTGGCTAACAGGTCCTCTGTTTAAGACCTTCACGCCAATATCAGACCCATATAAAATTTAATCTGCGTGGCTCTCGATGAGAAGCCACTGTATTTATCCTGTTTCGGTTGTTGGTGGTGGTTACAAAAATAACCCGTGCTGCAAGCTCTTTAGCTGACACACAGTTTCTATCTTTATCTACAGTTTAATTCGGTGGTATAAAGGTGACATAGGGCTGTGACAAACAGTTATTTTCATTGGAGCTGCAATGATAAGTCGATTTAATCAATTGATTGCCAACTATTAAATTAATTGCCAACTATTTTGATAGTCAATAATCATTTTGAGTCATTTTTTAAGAAAATAAAGATTCCAGCTTCTAAAATGTGAATATTTTCTGGTTTCTTTAGTCCTTTATGACACTAAACTGAATATCTTTGGGATGTGAACTTTTAGTTGGAACAAAACAGGACATCTGAGGCATCACCTTGGGCTCTGGGAAACAGTGATCTGCATTTTTCACCATTGTCTGACATGTTATAGACCAAAAAACTAATCGATTAATTGAGAAAATAATCAACAGATCAATTGATAATGAAAATAATCGTTAGGTGCAGCCCTAACTTTCATTATTGATTGATCTTCCAGTAATGGTTTGGTCTATAAAATGTCAGAAAATGCCAGTTATAATGTCTTAGACCCCTTGGTGATGTCTTCAAATGTCTTGTTTTGCCTGATCAACAGTCCAAAATCCAAAGATATTCAGTTTAATGTCATGTGTGATTTGAAATTGTGCTTTACATCCTCTCATTTGAGAATCTGTAGATAGTAAATAGTTGCAGATGAATTTTCTGTCAATTGACTTAACATTGTAGCTCTACAGCCAGCAATGATAATAGCGATAATGGCATCATAGTAACTACAGATTTGAAATAAAAGCTAGGCTAAAAAGGTGAGCTTTTAACAGTTGCTTAAAGGCCTGAACCGATGTTGCTGTCCTCAAATTCAGAGCAGACATTTCCACAGTCCCATGTATTAGTCATCGCTGCAACATCCATCATCTGCATGTTAGCCAGACCCATCTTGCACCTATTAGTCAGGCAACACTGTGGATGTGTTCAATTTGGGTTATTCAGTGAGCTCACTGGGTGGTTAATGTACGTACACACAACTTTTTGTTCTCTTTTTTTTTTTTTTTTTTTTTTTTTAATTATGCTGAGGTACAATAATGTTAACATTGACCATAACTCATAATGGCGTCATTCATAGTTTAGTGCTTTGTTGTTGTGCATTTTTTGTACTGTTGACAGACTGTTCGGTCCAGACTGATCCCTCACATCCCCTGACACATCACCACTGAACGTTTACATTAAAACACGTATCTCACTGAGTGCTGAGTGGCACCTCGCTGGACATCGAGCCCTGCCCTTGTGCAACCGCAGACACACCACCAGCTTCTTCCTCTTCTTGATCCATTTTCACACAGCATATCATGACTTTTTCATGTGACTTTTGTTCTTAATCTGTAATGATGTTGACTTGAAATGTACCAAAGTAAAACACATAAAATATATTCATGTAAAGGTAAAATTACTGATTTTTAAAAATGCTCAAGATAGTACAAGTACAAAATGACTTTGTTACAGTAACAAGAGTAAATGTAATTAATTTCTTCCACCGCTGCCCCTAGCACTGTTTGTGCTTTTTTTCCGTGCTGAACTCCTGTTTTATGAGGCAAAATTGTGAAAGATTAAAGCGGGTTGTGGAGAAATATTATTGATTTAAAAGGCTGGTTTGAGGCCAAAGACTGAAATATACTGTAAGTGAGACTAATGATCTACACTGAGACAGAATGTTCCAGTGATTTTAAAAGTCTTTCCTGATCTCATGGTTAGTGTGAAGATTCAATAAAATAAACTCACTCTGAAGGTTAGAGGACATACAAATGGCTGGATCTGAGAGAAAGGCTGTTATGTATTGGGTTAGAACAGTAACAGTTAACTTTTGGCATCGAAAATAAAATTGCCATTGAAAACAAAACCTGAACTGAAAAAAGAAACATTGGCGTTCGAATACTTGTATTGGAAAAAGTTGTATTGGCTCTGAAAAAGATCCGCTGAAAAATAAAACACGGGCATTAAAAAAATTGCAATATTATTACCTTATTGATATTTTTTGTCTTTTTTCAGTGACAGTTTTTTTTATGCTATGCAGTTTTTGGCGTAGAGAGGAATGCCCTTGCTGGGCCTTCGTTACCCAGTATGCCTTGCGGTCCGATAATAACCAAGGGCTATGGTGGAAATTTTGAGCCAGACTGTTGTAATTTTCGCTCTAGGACTGTTACTATGTCACTTTATTAAATTTTAATATTTTTTCAGGCGAGAAAGTAACCATATAGATTTTCTATTATCTGGTCAGTTTATCCAAATAGTGCCTGTTTGTAAATCTGCTGCGTTTTTGCAGATGTGAGCAGCTGCTGGGCGGGTGAGACCAGCCGGTCATCTCACAGCAGCAGCCTGAGTCCTGCGTCATCATCCTGGAGAGAACATGATCCGATATACTGATCTACTGTCTGAATGTAAAGTGAAGCTTCATGTTTTTACTGGACAGAACAACAGCACTGCCTCTGGGGCTCCATATGTACAGAAAATAAAACGAAATTTAATGTAAACTGATCTGTTCATTTTAATACCTTTATATGTATTGAAATGTGGGGACATCTATACATACATAGCACTGTTGTTCTGACCAGTAAAAACATGAAGCTTCACTTTACATTCAGACAAACTAATGTGGCAGCTACAATTGGTAGATTTAATCTGTGAGACTAACATTTATCTTTCAAAAGGAATTATATCATCTATCAAAGTGCTATAGAGACATTAGAGCCAGCGGTAAACTACCAAAGAGCACATATCAGTTCATCGGATCATTTTCTCCCCGGGATGATGACGCAGGATTTAGGCTGCTGCTGCGAGATGACCGGCTGGTCTCACCCAGCCAGTGGCTCCAAAACGTCACAGCAGATTTACAAACAGGCATTATTTGGATAAACTGACCACATATTGGGAATCTACATGGTAACTTTCTCGCCTGAAAAAAATATTAAAACTTAAAGTGACATATCAACAGTCCTAGAGCGAAAATTACATCAGTCTGGCTCAAAATCTCCGCCATTGCCCTTGGGTATTGTCGGACTGCAAGGCATACTGGGTAATGCAGTCCCAGCAAGGGCCCTCCACTTTACACCAGAATGCTGACAGAAAGTTGAAACTGAAAACCAGTGACACCGAAAACAGACAGTGTAAAAAAAAAACAAAAAAAACTGTTACTGAAAAAATACAGACATGAGGAAAAAATCTGAAGATTGACATTGAAAAACACATCATAATGCAAAAAATATCAAAACAAGGTAATAAGATGGTAATTTTTTAAAACCTGTGTTTTATTTTTCAATGGAACTTGTTTCAGTGTCAATTCAACTATTTCCAATACAAGTCTTCCAACGCCAATGTTTCCTTTTTCAGTTCAGGTTTTGTTCTAAATGCCAAATTTTATTTTCAATGCCAAAATTTAAATGTCACTGTTCTAGCCCCATTGTTACGTGGCTGGATTTTCATACTAATCCATCCAATAGTCAGATTTCTCATAGTATGAGAGTATGAAAATCTGAAGAAGTGAAAGATTTCTGCCCAATGATTTACAATCCACCTGTCAAACAGTTCAGTTGTAGGAGCCAAGGGTAGAGAAGAAAACAGCTGGGGATTCTTTTCTTCATTTCACCTTCTCAAGAAAATGTGACATTGTTGCATGTGACACTATATATGTACTTAATATTCATGATGCTACCATTTTTGTGATAAGTTTTCTCTTTCTCTCTTCCAGCTGTCTGGGGAACATACACAAACATGAGGTATGATATTAAATTTCTCTGTTACCTAATTGCATGCTTGCCTACTGTCATCTTAAAATTAATTTAAATTAAATATTCTGCATCATTCATGGAAACTAAACCCATTGTTCTGGACAACATTTTGCCGAACGCTCTGTTCTGTAATAGACCAGGATATTCTGTGAAAAATCATTTTACCTTCACCAACATCAGGCTCATCAAACAATGTTATATTATCCTTAAAGAGCAACTAAACACCCATTTTTGAGCTTAAACATGCCCCCTTTAAATGCTTTCTGAACCCTGACAACCCACCCCACCACTCCGACCCTCTTCATGGCTCTGTCAGATTGTTTTCCCAGTGTTCCTCTATTTCAAGTGGACAGAATTACTGGATTTTCTGTGGACTGACAAAAACAAATTTTGTTGCAACACTATAAAATGAGGCCAAGATAAATAGATTCTTTTGACAATCAAACTCTTCAAACTGTATAATAATACAAAAGGTTTTCAGAATTCAGAGGGCTTGCCACGAAGAAGTCACATTTTCTGGAAGTGGAGTGGAGGAGTGGAAAGTCTGATGAGGTTATCTTAATGGACATGAGCCATTTTGCCTCTTGATGTGGATTAGTTTTACCCGTTTGATTAACCAGTCCCAACAAGAGCATGTAGTGCTCAGCTCACCTCATGAAAAATGGTTCACTCTGCCCACCATGAAGGATCTTCCTGAAATTGATTCAGATTGTCCTCATAAAATATGAAAGATCTGCTACTCTGATAAGTGCAAGCTATCAGCGGCTGACTGGACTGTAATTGGTCTGTTACATACATGTATACAGTATACATTGCATAGCACAGCATCTGTCTCAGTTGAGTTGTGACGTTGAGTTGTGTGTTGAGATGGTGAAAAAATCAACAAGTTGAAAAATTAGTGAATGCAATCCAAAGATTACAGCTGCACTGACTTTATTTCTTTAAGGTTAAAGATGTTGTAAAAACAAATGTGTAATTTCTTTCCCCAAGTGTGAGAGGTAAACATGCCATGTCAAAACCAGAAATGTGAATAAATTAATCTTATGTATTGATATAATTGAACTAATTACTTTTATGTGTTCTGTGTCTAAGAGCACGGCTCTATCTTTACTCTTTGCTTTGAAATACTGTGTGAATTCATACAATCATTGTGCTGATTTGGCGTAAGGTAATAACATCAGACAAGCGTTGTCAAGCGTTAAGGCTCTCTTACCATGGTTGCTATCCCTTTTCATAGCTTTGGCTGTTTGAGGACATTAATAGCAGTGTTGCAAACCAATGAGCAGGACTGCTTTATGGCAGATTGTACATGACTTTTTTATATTACTGTTTAATTTATCAGTAAACAGAGAATCATCCATATCATGATACATATATTGGTACTGCAATATGAAATGACATATCCACCATGATAGAGGATTTTATCCTTAAGCCCGCTCCTAGTTGATGGGTGGAGGTGGTTGGGTATGTGTTGCTACCTAAAAGCGTTCCTCAAGTGAAGAGCTATTTTCTCTGCCCTTGTGATTATGACTCATCATCTCATCCTTCCTCTCCTTGTCTTTGTCTTTCTCTCTTCATAGATCAATACAAGAACATGGAGAGATGAAGATTGAGCAGAGAATTGATGAAGTGAGTTGCACAGCTTTTTTTCCTTCTTTTTTTTTTTTAACCCACCTTAACCCTTTCTTTCATAAGTCTGTAAACAGGTCTTTTACAGGGTTCTGCTGTATGTCTGCTGCAGCTAGTATTTCAAGTCATTTTTATCAGTATAACCCAATATGACAAATCACAAATTTTCCTCCGGGGGCTTTACAATCTGTACAGTAATAAAACATCCTCTGTCCTTGGACTCTTGAATGAGGAAAAAATGGAAGAAACCTCAGGAAGAGCAACAGAGGAGGGATCCCTCTGTCAGGACGGACAGACATGCAATAGATGTGTTTAGGGAATAGACCAAGAAACCCGTGAGGACGGGGCCGGGGGTGCGGCAAGATTTATCATATCATTGCTCATCTATTGCGTGTTTTTAATAATGTTTCAGCGCATTAAAAAATCAGCAAAATGTACATGAATTACGTTTTAATTTACATTTTCAGATATATCAAAACGAGAGAGATGACTCAGTGATGATTCAATCATCTCAACACAGAGATGACTGAATCTGAACCAACCAACAAAACTACTCAGCTAACGGCTTCATGGACATTACATCTGGCACAAACGTTCACTTTGACTCAAGGATGAATTGATTAGAATTTGATGGTCAGCGGTCACTGTGACCTTACAAAACATGTTTTTGGCCATAAATCAAGAATTCATACGCTAATTATGACAAAGTTTCACACAAATGTCAAAATGTCATACAAGAAAATACACTTAATCCCTTTTATTAAATTCCTTCAAAGTCTTTACTACAAATATGATGAGTCTAGACAGACATGGATGTAAACTGCAACTTGACTGGTTGGCTGAGGCATACACCCACAAGGCAGTGTTTATAGTTTTCTTATTATTTTGCTGTGTTTGGGTGTTTCTTGGCATCAGCCTTTGGGCAGTGGGTGTGTATCCCCCAGCCAAAAACAGTGTGCAGGGTGTGAGGTCGGGACTCTAAAAAAATGTAGTGACTAGGTTACATTACTGTCTCCGTCTCTCTCCTCTGCTCTCTGTCTGTGTGTCTGTTTGACTGAGGGCTGGGCTGAGCTACACACACATGTGCGCAAAGCAGAGAGGCCACAGCGGACAGGATGAGGCGTGTGCTTCAGCTGCATTCTCACAAAATTGGCAGCACCTTCCCGCAGGGTTGTGTGGAGGTGTAGGCATGTTTATTTATGCTTTAGAACATAACCACTGTGAAACAAACAGAAAATAATGTTTTATTGATCTGATATACTGCTTTGTTCGCAGTAGCACCACACCCTCTCTTCATTCACTCTTTAGCATGCTCGACCACTGCTCCTCTCTCGCGCACGCGCTCTGATGTCATTGAGCCCGGGAGGAGGAGCCAACTTTGAATGTTGTGTTTACATACACTAACTGAAGAATCCTGCATAGTATACTTTTGACACATTAATGCATTTAATTGTATTCATTGTTTATTTTAAGTGGATAGTACCTGTTGGCTTTCTTCGTTCTGAGTGATTGAGAATGAGCCTATTTTAAACTTAATACTGATGTTATATACTATAATATAATATATTATGAAAATGTTAAAACCGATAAACTACTGTAGGCAATGCAAGTTAAATTGGGGGTTTGGTGACTCAGGGTGCCATGACAAAAAATTTCCTTTGAAGGGGTGCCATGGTCTAAAAAAGTTTGGGAACCCCTGGTGTATTTTATGGTTGTACCACAAGTCTATAATGGGGTTTTTCCATCAGCCCAGGTCGGTCCTCTTTAGCTGCACTGTACCCAGCCAACTTGTGATAAAATGCATTTCTGCCACAGCCTCACCGCAGGGGATAGCCATGGTGAGCCCATGGATGTATTAAGACAACTGGATACAGCATTGGAGGCGGAGCCCTGTTCATTCTTGTGATAGTTGCTCAGTGGCGCATGCAAACATTCTTTCCTATGGCAAAGTCAAGTCATGAATATTTAATGAGTTTAATGAGTTAATGAACTTTGTTCATCCAGTCACAATGAACAAATGTTCTTGACATCAAACCTTTTAACGGCCACATAAGGAAGGTCTAAAATTCCCTATAGCTATGTTAACCAAAAAGATGCATTGATAGATAATGTTTATGGTTTTATGATGCCAATAAACTGTCTTGGCGTACTGAACCTAAGATGGTATTGTTATCTTCTCTGGTGACTGCCTTTTCAAAGTTGATAAGGAAAAATACTATCGTATTCGGTTGGCTGGCATGCATGAAATGTCAAACGGCACTGTGTGTTTATAATGCTGCCACTACTCTGACAATGAACGTATGTACCCTATAGGAAAAGATAATTTTTTTCATTTTGCATTCAGTGTGTTATGACCAGGCTTATTGGATATTGACTGCTACAGCAGTCAATATCTTCTAAACACCTCATTTACACTTTAGATAAAGTCATTACTACTTTTATATACTAGAATGTAATGTAACTTTTTATATCATTCTGATAAAAATCCTCCAAAAAACAACAAAAAAAAACTGGGTTCAAACCAACAATTTTTTGGACAAATCTTGTCAAAAAATGATAAAAGATTGATGGGAATCAATCAGGGGTGTTATACACGTAGATAAAAACAGGGTTAGTACAGTTCTTTAATTGAGTTTATTGTAACACAAAAAGTGACATTTGAATTGAAAAATGAATCATAGGAAAAAAAAACAAATTAAAGCAGCAATGATTGGGCCTTCGCTCCTTCGCGCATGTTGGGGTGTGCCACAGGTGAACCACTCCGTAGTCGTAATAACTGCTGTTATTGCAGCAACCGAACTTTAATTGCAACTTACCCAACTTTCATGGGTTTTCTCACATCCGAAAGGCCTCAAATGTGTTTGTAAAATGAAAATTGACGCACAAAATCCAAAATGGCTGACTTCCTGTTGGGCCAAAAATTTTGAAAAAATATGTTTTATGTCAATATGACAATAATGAGAGCTATCAACCCACCGAATTTCATGCACATCAAAGAAACTTTGTTCCAAAATGGCCCTGGGTTTGGGGGTGCTATGGAGCCCGCTGGTCGCGCCCAAGCCCAATCACTACAGAACTTTGCAATTTTCACAAGTTCTGATGTCTGTGAGTTTTTGCCTAAGCCCATCAAAAATGCAATGGTATACTAGAACAATAATAATAAAATAATCCTTCAAAAACAATAGGTCCCCCACACTTTTAGTGCCAGGGACTGTTGGGCCCCGGGCACTTTTGTGCTTGGGCCCTAATGATGAAATGTAGAGTGACAAGAAAAATACACACTCATATTCCTGTGCAATAAGTAAATAAAATGCACAGTTATACAGTTTGCAAACAGTAACCAAGTTCATGAAAGAAATGCTGCATCAAACAGATGTTTGAAATGATCTGCAATTAAAGGTCTTGACATCAACACAATTACATGGAAAACTTGTATTCCACATGAAATTTATTTGTATATTAAAGCTAGAGTGTGGGACTTTTATCTCCCCCTTCTGGCAGTGAGAGTAAAGGGGCGTCCAGCTGTGATTGCCTGATAGGCATGCAGCACGCTCTCATGTGCACCCCGAATGACAGGCACACAGAGAGGGCCAGTGAAAACAGATATGTCTTGACGGTCCACCGGCCCGGTTACTGGCTGTAACCTACTGTTGCGGCTGTAAAACGGTGGATAAATTGTCACACAACCCCTGCGAAATGACTCATTTCATTATCAGAATTTGATCTGTTCAATCCTATAATTTTTGGAAAGTCTAGAAAAGCCGCACCATTAACAGCCAAACGGCCAGCACGGGAATGTCATGCCCGACATGAGATTTAAAAACTCTGTATACTGTGAAATACAGAGAGATTTATCTAGCAGTGATAGGCTTAATCAGCATTGTGTAAACTTGTTTGGTAAAGGCTTGAATGTAACAGATGTTTATTTATATGTAAAAGCTCCGCACTGCAGGTTTAAGATGATTAGGAATTTTCTATGTACACAGTGCTGGCATGTTGTGTTTGTGCTCTTTCAAGACAGATCAAACTACATAACAAAGATAGATGTGATAAATTCAGAAGACCCTGATTGTTGTTATGGCCCTAAATAGAACCCAAAATTTCCTCACAGCTGAAATTTTTGGGTTTAGGTGTGCTAGAGAGCAGTACAATAGAATCAAGAAGTTTATCTTTGACATACACTGTGCAGTATTTGAATGATAAAACAGAACAGTGTCTTTATATGTTCACTGAATCTCTAGAATTACTTAAACACACACAATAAAGTAGTTGTGGTTTTTAATAGGAAGCTGAATTAAAGTTGGAAATACAGTAGCTCAGTGTTCATGCTGTTTGAAATAATCACATTTCCAGTGAAAGGGCTGGTATGCAGCCCATTTTAATCAATTTTCCTACATTTTGTCAGAAAGGATTCAAAATGTGCAAAATGATATATTGTGGAATGACATTTAATCTTGTTTACAGAACACTTTCTTGGTACACTGAGGAATTGGAAAGCTGCACTTACGATCTGTTTCAAATCAGAACCTTATGGTGATGATATTAAGGCCCATTAGCAGTCTTTCTCCACAACTCCAATCTATCAGATGAATTATGCATCGGTCTGGATAAAGAGTGCACTGATCGACTTAAAGCACCCTCACTGGTATTAAAAACCTCACTGTATTTCAGCAGGTACAGATATTATCTCAGACTCTGCTGGAACAAGAATTTGTGTAATGAATCCTTTTCTTTTTCTCAGTCCCTGCACTATAAAGTAAGAACTCACGCATAACCTTTTACGTTTATATGCTGCAATCTCATGCCTGTTGTTGATGTAATGGTTATGTTTTGCATCTGCTGACATCAGAGTTATGAGCAAATTTTTAGATGATCCACAGTCTAGCTTCAGCAACAACTAACTGCATAGTCAATTTAGTAGAAAAGTATTAGCGTATGACTGTCTAGCCAACACGTCACTGATATTTATTAAATATGAATACATGTTTGCCAGTACTGTTTTGATCCCACAGATACTACCTCTAAAATTCTGTTAAATTCCCAAGATATATGTTTTGTACCATATAACAAAATAGTTCAAAACTTTTTGACTAACAAAAAATCTGATGTTGGTGAAAATGAATAGAAATTTACAATGTCAATACTGTTGCAACTAATTGTTTGAAGGCATATCCACAGTTTTACAAATCAAATCAATTTCAAATAAGACACTAACATTTCATTCAGTGTAAGTAACCAAACATATGAAACATTTTTTATTGCAGGCCATGTTTTTGGACTACTTTATGTCTTATATTAAAGCTAAGCTATATATAATTGTCTCTATATGGACCAACCATCAGCCTGATGTACAACACACTACTCCACTCTAAGTGTTCCACTTGAGTGTCCGACCTCTGGGGAGGGTGGGGGCTTGTTAGTGGGTCCCCCCCAAATCACATGCTCTCCTCCTCCTAAACACAGCTATCGGCTGCACTCCAATTTGTGTGTAGGTTTGCAGGTAGCCCCTCAGTCTGGGTTTCAGACGTGGTGATAAATACACCCAAAGGCAAACCACCAGCTGAGGGATGGGTGAGGAGTAGGAAAAGGCAGTGATTGTGGAGGTCACAATTCCCCGAGGAGTCCACAAACATCATCTCGCCACTCTCTCTTAGCCTGCATGGATCCTCCTCATCATTAGAGTGCATATGGCAATCACCAACTGATTGTCAGTGGTTTTGCACATCCTGGCACAGACATCCCCTTGCTCCTTGTTGTAATCATCAAAGGTTTGTTCAAGATCTTTGAACATTTCTTCCCCTGCTGCTTTTTTTGAACAGTTTGTGGTACAGTCTGCAATAAAGAATGAGAATATGTCAGCATTTAAAATTTAAATATTTCACCTGAACTTCACAACAATTCCAATAGATATGGGGATATTATAATTGGTTGTTTTAATGAATTGATCAATCTTACCTGTTTTAAGACAATGCTGGAGTTGTCATTCAGTAAAAGATTAAACAAATGTTAGACATTTGTGATTGATTGGATTAGTCACTAATCTGTAGAGACAAGAGACTACAGTCAGAGAATTGAGTGAGTCACAGGAAGTAATTTCACATGGCATGCTCTAAGAAGAGTAAAGTCTGGACAGACTCTTACATGTTCCTTCTTCCCGTGGGCAATTCAAAACCAGTGTGCCTCATATGTTCCGAGACGGTGGCGAATGTGAAGCATCACTACGAGATAAAGCACAAATCTTTTGAGCAAACATACCCATTCAGTTCCAATCCGAATGCACAGAAAATAAATGATCTAAGAGCCCAATATGATCGATCCACTTTACTTTTTCAAAAGCTCTCTGTTATGTATTTCACTTTTAAATGCAGCCCTTATTTTACTTGAAATGAGAAAAGAACATTTATTCACTATTAGACTATTTATTTATAACATCAGTGTACAATAGAATGTTAGTTTCTTTCATGTTGTTGGTGTAGGCCTTTAAACTCATTCACACCTCACAACAACAATCAACAGTATTAATTTTGCTTTGCATTGAAGCAGCAATACTGGAGGCCAAGCAGTGGGCCTGTCTTTAACAGGCACGTTTTGAATGGGCAGATGTCAGTAAGACATTTGTTAAACCATATATTGTTTGAGTTTGATATCATATCAGTGACATAACTGATGACATATGCCCACATTCACTAAATCACTATTTTTTGTGAAAAAGCAATAAAGTTATCTGTGAGGCAGCCTTTAGGTGTTTCTGACTGACATACAAATATGCCTACATAAATATGAAATGGATTAGAAGTTTGAGATTATACAGGATGGTTGAGTTTATTGCATAAGTTTACATGAAGGAATTTATGTGAGCTCATATTAAACATACCTGATTAGTATCTGCTTTTTTTTTGATACATGGTGACACAACACAGCAGAATGAGGTCTTTGTTTAATGAAAACAAGCTGAAGAATTATGAGAGAAGTGTTTATAAGATCGAAAACACGTGCTTGGATACTAATGAGAAGAGAATGTGAGAAGATAGAAAGCCTGAAAAAGCATTACCCAATTATTTCTTAGAATTTCTGCATGGGTGCAAATAAATTTGACCACGACTGTAAATACTGTTTCCATTTGTGCGGCTCTTCTAGACTTTCCAAATGATATCGGACTGAATTGATCAAATTCTGACAGTGAAACGAATCATTCCGCGAGGGTTGTGATGTTCGTTAGTGCTGCTATTCTTCAATAAAAACAGGTCTACACAACAGGATATGGAGACATTTGGAGCTATTTGGTCAGCGGATTTATAAATACTGCAGGGAGGAATAGAACAAACAGAAACAGCCACCGTGAGATATTAGAGAGCTGTAAACAACAGGTTCTTAATCATTCTCGTAAACAGCCCACCTCCAACCAAAGAACTTACTGTACCTTTGCTAGTGATTGCGGTAAGACTCATCACAACTACCCTTAAAGCCATGGAAAAAAAACATATAAGAGTTATTTATCAAAAAACCTGCTCACACGCATTAAAAGAAAAATCAAATTTTCCACTGTTATGCCCACAGAAATGATAAGGAATATCGATCATAGTAGTAGTGTTGATTAAATCCTAACGATACCCATCCCTATTATTAATACATGGACTAACACTGGACAACCCCTAAATTAAAGTCAGAAGTAAAGTAAGCCTGTATTTTAATTTTTATAGAAATAAACAAGCGATGTGCTTATATTTTTATTACTTATAAGTGCAACTCTCTAATACTGTATTTGAAATTTAAACAGGATAAAATTACTGATTTGGCCTTGAAATTATTAATAAGGTTACAACTTTTTTATGTAACAGTTTTTGTACTGCTGTCAAAACTATGTGTTAAGCAATAGTCTGTTAAGGCTGATAACAACATCATATTAAATGACAGTTGCTTACCATAGGAACTTTGAATGTGTATTTTATGTTCTTGAGAATCCTGTCTGCACTCACTGACTCATTCCCTGTAGTTGAAGTGTGCATGACAGATGGCTGTGGAGAAATTACAGGATTAACTAGATTAAAACTATGATTAAAAAAAACTGCTTCATAGCACTACTAGAGGTCAGAAACTCCAGAGTACCTGTAATCAGTACAGCTGTCTACACAGGATGCGTGACTGCTGCTCGTGTTTCATTCAGGCTACACATGTGTAACAGCGATGGAAAGCATAATTTTACACCTCAAGTCTATTTTCTTCTGTGTGACACACATGACTACAAATGTGTGTTGGGCTCTGAGCACTGCTGAAATGCAGATGACCTGTGTAGACGCACAGACGGTGGACTGAAGCTGCTGCTAAGCCTTTGTAGACATTGTGTCATCCTCATGTAGTTTCTGGAATATATCTTTTATTATAGTGAAGTAACTTTTAGTATCTGGACTGATAACATTTTTCAGAACTATCATAGTTATTATGTGGTACTGTAGTGAGTGTGACATGCGACATGCACTCTCCTAAATCCAGCAAGCCTGCCAAACCCTGATGGAGCAGCAGGAATGTAATTGAAGAGGTTGCAAGGGCCTAACACAAGAGAAAACGCCCCTGTTGCTCTGTGCAGTTATGTTATAGTAGTAGAGCTCTAGTCAAGACCATTTAAGTGGAATCCATGACAAGTCCAAGTCCAGGCAGCTCCGAGTCCAAGTCAAGAGAGTCCTGAGGGGGTCCAGTCAGAGGCAAAGCCGAGTCCAGAAAAAAGGGGGGGGAAAAAGAGAAAAGAAAAAGCATGCCCATTTCACCTGAGAAAAAAGTAATGATATAAGAGAACATATTATTGCACAATGTTGCTGTCTAACCGTGATATATTTCCTCCATGGGTTTGTATTCATGGCCGCAGCTACAACTGACAGCAGGAAGGTCATGGTCTAAGCTTCACATTCTACACTTGCATGCAAATTACTCATGGTATTTTGAAGGCTGATTATAATAATAATTACTCAACATCTCAACCTTTGACCTTTCTTTGGCATATACATGTATATCTATATACTTGCAGCAATAAGACGTTTTGGTGGGTAGTAAAAAAGTTCCTCAGTAGGTTGCAATGGAGGAATTCTGACCTCAGTAAATCATGGTTACAGCCATGTATATCTATCCTCAGATGATTGAATATGTACCTACATACATGATCTGACACAAATACAATATAGATACTTTTTTAATAATACATTACACTGCAAGTCATTCGTGTAATACAAATCAATGCTGATTCTTTATGATTTTATTCGGCCATGATTTAATATTGATTAAACTCAGATTTTATATTTTTACTGCTTAATTAGCTTAAGTGTATTATTAAGATCAATACTCACTTCTAAATTCTAAATTTATTTTCAGTAGCACTATATGGGAGCATGTCCTTGTTATTCATGATATATGAGCTGAAGTCTCTGTGGTGTGCCACTGGTATATCTTACTGATAGTGTTGCACATTTTGATGACTTGCAAACACAGTGTAATTCAGGCAGCGTTGAACATGGTGGAAACTGACTCTATTTACGCACACAGAAACACACACAGACACAGAGGCACAGGAACATGAAAAGAAAGAGCAAGAAAGAGAAACCAGCTGGACTTGGTCGAGACCGGAGGCTTGAAGTTGAGACAGTGGTCTGGGACCAAACACCTTCGAGACAGAGACAAGTCCGAGATCATAAAAAACATAGAGTCGAGTACTACAGCCCTATGTAGTTGTATCCTAGTTTGCCAGTGATGTTGAATTGTACCAGTTCTGTAACAATTGGATTTTGATCTTAAAATATTATTCAACAATAATTGTGGAGCAAACATTGACACCAGCGTGAACATTTGATAATGATTGAAAATAATAGTGAGTAAAGAGTAAGTAAAGACCTAAATGTCTGCTGTGGAACTTGAACTTTAAATTCTATTACCGTATCCTGACCTGACGCCAGGCACTCTCATCACATCTGACTTGTTAACATGATACATTTTTCATGTACAGTTACTGGTAAATCACTGTTAAAATGCCATGTAGGCATGAACATGATGTTTTCTATACTTTTCCAATTACATGTTATCCTACTGGTTGAAGAATGTAGCCTATTGCTTAAGCCCTTATATACATGATTTCATTAATCTGTAACAGAGCCTTTTTCTGGCCTGCTGTTTCTGCTTGATGGTGGAATCATCAGGTTATCAAATGACTGGCATTGCACTGAGAGGAGATGTGGTACTAAGATATGGCAATTACTTAACTCTCCAAAATGCCAACAGGTCTTTTATCAGCTGCATCCTGCAATGTGGAGGAATGAGCATATTTTTATGTGGTTGAATTTACATAACAGAGAATCAAGACACACATCTACATACACACAACTCAGTTGAAAAGTCAGCTACATAACACAAATTATAATTACCTCTGTTGCTTATCACATGTTGCAGGTGCTTGCTGAAATAATTTCAGGTTTGTTATCAGGCTGACCTTAGAGTTTAAAGAATTGACTTGCCTGTGAAATCCATCACATATCTTGCAACCTTACAAGCAATGTTCTGTCCCTAGAAATCATTATGAACTACAAACTACAGTGTAATGATCATTTTACATCATGACCATGATAAGACAAATGGAGCTGTGAAATTATTTATACCTAGAAATTAGGAAACAGCCGAGAATGTCAGGTGTTATTAATGTTTGAAGGAGAATTCTTATTTTAACTTGACTTGTGACTTGTTAACTTTTCCTTTCATTGGTCATCTTGAAATTGAAGCTTGAATCCAAACTTCTATCCATGATACTGTGGCAGTTCTTGCTGCCATTATCTGTTATTATCTAGGGTTGAGTGAGCGTGGGAGTCTGATGTGTTTTAAGGTTATTTATGTAATTGCCCTATAACAAAGGGTTATTTGACAGGAGCATAAAGAGGATGTGGCAGTTGCTATTGGGATTGTCGCTTCATTATCACTGGCTTACTGTTGCATCATCCAAGAGGGGGGGGGGGGGGGGGGGGGGGGCTATTCTGTAAACGTAAATAAATGATGAAAGGGAAAGAAGATTGCAGGGTTTTAAAGATGACTCCAACACCTATTACAGTCAATTGTCTTGACCTGGTCTGCTAAAATATTCCCATATTTATTCTAATATTTGAAAGGTTGTTCTGTGTCAAACAATTTGTCATTGTTTTTTGTGTAAAATAATGTATAGAATTTGTAATGTATAAAAATCTTTGACACACATGTTTGTGGTAAAGGCCTACATAAATAAATGAACATAAAAATGAAATTAACTGTATCCTTACCTTAACATGCTGATGTGGTAACACAGCCTTCAGCACTGATTTGTGCTCTCATCTCATCCATCTCTCATTTCTCCTCTCACTTAAGGCTGTGGCTCCTCTCAGAGAGAAGATTCGTGATCTGGAACAAAGGTATGTGTCTTTTTTTCTTTCTTTTTTTTTCCGCTTTTCAGTACATATGTATACATATATGCTCAAGTAGTTTTTAGTAAAAAAGGAAGTCTGACAATTAGTATCTCTTCTTAGTCTCAATACAAGTAGATTTCTGTATTCCAATACCAACTCAAATTCTCAATGGAAGTGTCTGGGCTAGTAATTAGACCTATATAATAGGTATGTTTGAATTACTAATTTTTTATTAATTTCTTTCAATTTAAACCAGAACATCTTGAATGATTATACCATCTAAATAACATGAGCTTTGCCATGTAAGACCTGTTTTAAGCCCAATGAAGAGATGCAAGCTGTACTGATTTGCATGGCTTTCCTCCACAGTCACCAGATCTCAGCACTATGATATGAATTTGAGAATGTGTGAAAAAGGATAGAGCAAAAGATATTGTAATATTAGAGGTCGTGTGGTGCTTGTGGTCACGTGACTTTGGCATAACAGGCTATCTGTGAATGAAACCCATATATGAAAATATTGCAGCAACTGATGGCACATAAATGATGCTTTTAAGAGGCTAATTAGTGAGGCAGAAATATAAAGGCACTTATGATGATTGCATACACATGTCCCTACTGCATGTTGCTTTCTATAAACCTGCAATATACCAAAGGATTACTATACCTTTTAAAATGAAGGTACCATACAGAGATGTTGGACGAAGGAGTGCAGGGGGTGTGACTATTGACAGCTTCTCTTTACTGCACCAAACTTTTTTTTTTCTTTTTTTCGTGCTTAAATTTGTGGGACTTTCATTTCTGTCTTTCATATTTCCTTACGACATAAAGAATATTTGCTTTCATAGCCTAGTGATGTGATCAGAAATGATAAGCCTGTCTCCTGCTCAAATATTTGTACCTTCAAGGGCCTATGATTTGCCAAATCACTTTTGATTTTGCACTTCTTATTAAAGGATTTTAATAAGGTTTCATGATTGATTTGAGCATGTGTGACATAGGCTATGCCTCTTTGATATGAACCATTTTTAATTGTCATAATAATAAAGATGCTTTGTGAACATCTAAATCTTACTTCCTAGTTTTCTTAATAGCTGTATATGTCTCAAATTATATGAAATTAAAGTCTTGGGTCAGGCTCATTAATAGCTCAGTCTAATCAGCCCCCATCCCCCCATATTTACAGCACCCCCTCCCAGAAAATAGTTCCAACGTCCCTGGTACCGTATATCCATGTAATCCTTCAGAAAGACCACAGTGGAATAATGTAAGTGAATTGTGTAGAATATTGAGCACCTACAGGCTTATTGGTGAACAAAGCCCCTGATTTTCTGTTCTGCAGCTACTGATGATGCAATAGTGCTGTCAGAGATTATTTGAGACGTGTGAATGCTGTTAAGGCAGAAATGTGATTTATGTACATATTTTGGTGATTTTAGGACAATTCTAGTTAATTAGAACTTGGTATGATAACATTGTACTCACACGTCATTTTTGAGTTCTGGCAAGAACACAAAATCATCAATCAACATAAATTATTCAGATTTTTCTGATTAATTAACACAAAGGTAATCTTAAAATAAAACATAAAATAGTTGTAGATTAAAAATCACCTAAACACTGCCATTATTTCATTCAGTAAATCTGTATTTGTATGTGAAAGAAAGATACAGTAAGACACCCTATTGATTCAGTTACTGCTAACCAGAAAAGAAAAGTTACTCAGGCAAATCTGTTCATTTATGGTGCATGTTATGAGAGCACAGCTATCATAAAACTGAAAGCTGTTTTTTCAGTTAAACAAGAACTGGATTTACAGAGAGCTCATAGATGTGATTCTGTTTTGCTTCCTTCTTATTGAGTTTTTATTCCAGATGTCCATCACTAAGAAGTTTTATCTTCTCTCTCACAGTTTTTCTCAGAAATACCCACCTGTGAAATTTCTGTCAGAAAAGGATCGGAAGAGAATTTTGGTATGCCAGAAACACACAACTGCAGATGCACAATCACATTACAATAATCAATATACTGAAGTCAAATTTTGCACAGACATTCATGTTCCCCGGTTAAGTCCCACTGACTTTAGTGATCCCCTGATGTTTCATCCAGCATCGCTATGAAGTTTACATTTTGTGTTTATGAGTGAAATGTCTCAGCAACTATTGGATGGATTGGCATGAAATTTGTTACAGACATTCAACTTCCTATCTGGATGAATTGCTTTAACTTTGTTGACCCCTGACCTTTCAAGTCGCACCAAATTTTAATTTAGTTTCTAATGCTAATTAGTAAATGTTAGCTTGCCAACATGTTAAACTAAGATGTTAGCATTGTCATTGTGAGTATGTTGGCATGCTGATGTTTGCATTCAGCTCAAAGTACTGGTGTGAAATAAGGACTAGACTCATGGTCGTGGTCTTGACCAGGTGACGAAGAATTCATCAAAATTTAAATTAAAATTCCATTTGTTGCAAGGTTATCATGTATTGATGTTTGTTTCAGTTTTTTCTGTCATTTCTATCAGCAATAATAACATTGCTCTCACCAAATTAATTGCTGAGATCTCAACAGCAACATTGCTAAAAAGAAGTCAGATGAGGCAAGAAACACAAGCAGTCTCAAAATCATACAGGTTTTAAACAAAGCACGTTTCACCTGGGAAATCACAGACACACTGTCTGCACTTAATGCAGAACCCTGCTTGACCTCATGTTTGTAATGAAACTGTTTTCATTTGCTGTAACTTGAAATGTTGTTGTTTAACTGAGTGGACTTGTCCAAAGTGGGTTCACTTTACTTTTGTTTTGCCCCACGGCAGCGGCAACACACTGAAGGTGGTAAGGGGGTCAAGCAGTTTCATAATTGTCAACTTTTTCACTTGGGTTTGCAGGTCTGATTTCATTTTGGCAAAGTTCTTATACAGACTGTGTACTGTAGCAATGTTTCTGTGTTCCCAGTCATATACTTTGGTGAGTACTATGATTTCAAACCTGGAAGGAATGATGGGAAAAACTACAAAAATAAGACTGGGAATTTCCTTTAAATACTGCACATTGTGCTTTATATCTTTTTCTTTCTGTGCTTTATTCTCAATTTTGTTACTGTTTATATTTGTACTTGAAAAAAACTTTATTGTGAATAGATTATTTCATATGCTGTGAGCTCCATTTTCATTTTATTGAATAGTCATTCTATTTAAATAATGTTTAGCTTACAGATTTTAACACTTTAACTATTAACAACAACAATTATTGCTTTATTGATTAAGTCTTCATTGTCGCCTTAGTATATTGAAAGAATAATTAAACACAAAATCAAGTTTTTTCATGTTACTCTCCGTGACGTTAGCAAGCCACCTGTGCCTACCGCAGAGCCACATCCCTGACCTAAGGCAGTGTTTCATTGCTCTTTAAATGGAAAACTGTTATTGCAAAAATGTCCTTCACTGATGTTATCATACTTGTGTATTCTCCCACTAGATTACTGGTGGGGCTGGTTTCGTGGGTTCCCACCTGACTGATAAACTGATGATGGATGGCCATGAGGTGACTGTGGTGGACAACTTCTTCACAGGGAGGAAAAGGAATGTGGAGCACTGGATTGGGCATGAAAACTTTGAGCTCATCAATCATGATGTGGTGGAGCCTCTCTATATTGAGGGTGAGGAAGAGAGTAAATGTGGGAAGTGATTAAGTGGTTTTTGCTTACTGTTGAGAATCCAAGTAGGACCATCTTGGCCAGAGCCAACTAAAAATTCTCAAATTTTGAGGGAGCCAGGGAGGGCTTAGCTCGCCCAAAAAGTGACCTGAACTCCCCCAAAAGCGTTAGTTGAAGATTGGTTGATTATTGATTTTAACTATTTTAAAGGTGACAACATGTCAATATTGTGTTTTTAGCTTGTTTCTGCTGCCCTCCAAATGGCCATAAAATCAATTATTGCAGGTTATGAAATCAAACAGATTACTGCAGAAAGACAGAAGTTATCTGCTCACTTCATTGCATGATTACCCCTCTATTGAGCTCAGGCCAAGACAAACACATCTATTATGTATAGTTACCTAGAAAGGATTATCTAAAATGTCTATCTTCATTCATTTAAATTATTTTTTCTTTACTTCATAGTGTTTGCTCATCTTTTTTTTTTTCATCCAAGAAAATAATCATCCTTTATTCTTTCTGTGGTGACTAAAGCCCTTTTGAATAGCAAATGTCAGCTCTCTGCCTCTGGAAAATGTTTGCCAAAGCAATCATTTAAAGTCATTCAGATGTACAAATTGCTCTCGGCATACAGCAATTATGTTATGTATCTAATAGCTTTTATTGGTGAATCCCTTTTTTATTTAATGGGGCAGATACTGTACACAGCTCACAAAATTTGTCTCTTATTGCCATAATGGAGAGATTTTTGTTATGTTAGCAACAGAAAACATTAACACACCAATGGTGCAGGTTTAATGCTAGACATAGGCTCTGAATTTTTTGAGCTCTGAGTTGTCCTCAGTTTATTCTGTCCAGACATAAAAAAAATACTCTACATTGAGTAATGAGATGTGTCTAATGTGGCTTTTCCATAAAAACGTTACCTGAAAAGTCTTCAAATGATGTTTACTCTTTCTCCGTGATTTAAAAATCCCAAATCTATGAATATGCAAAGATTTCTAATTTCAAAAGTTTAACTGCTGAATACAAGATAACTCCTGCTTCACTGAGAAGTCCACTCTGTGTATGTGCACTGGAGGCTTCAAGTTTACACTTCACATTTGTGTAAGTTGCATACTGGACCACAACTGACTTCAAACTAGTTGTGATGTCAAAAATCATGCTCATATGTACCCATCTTAAACTCAGATTTAAGGTGAACACAAAGAAACTTTCCTATTCAGCAGTTTAATGTGAAAACGGCCTTCTTGTGTCAAACTTTGCACATATACATCATTCTGCACAGTGAAGCACAAACACCCAACTGAAAATAGAAGACGAAAAGCACATTTTTGAGTGAAGGGGGAAGTATTTTGTTCAATCTTTAGGGGCTGTCTGAAGCTTGTCTAAACCTTCTTGCCACAACACATCAACACAGACAAAATACTATGATGCACTACAAAATATCATAGGAAACCATCAACAGAGCTCCGCAACAAAGACAAAGGGTGCCCTGGATTTTTTGGCCCCCAAGGTGAACTCTACCTTGAATTAAAAACAATCTATTAAAAAGTATATTTAAAAGGTCTAGTTGTTAATGGACGGGATGTGTTATCTTGGTTGTTAAGGCCCGGCTTTGAAAGTTATGTGAGCTTGTTAGAGGCAATTAGATCAGACTTTGTATCACTGCATGTAACCTCAAAGTGATCAGAGCCTATATAGGGCACAGTCAGGACACTAAGAAGGTTAAACAGAAATGCACACAGGTTTAAGTCATTGTAAGAACTTTGCTTTCATATTGTTAATTTTGGGGTCGACTCATGATTTTAATCAATTTTTCTCCCTCCCTGTAATATCATAATTTTGTAAAGCTTTGATTGCCTTCTGGCACTGTGTGATGGTATTGTGTAAATGTTAAAAGGTAACATCCATGGGGGTTTGAAGAGGAGTTTCTAGGCTTTATTCAACCAGTGTCAGGCTTAATTTCTTTACTCCATAAAAAATGGTCATACATATCCTTAAAATGTGAATCACTACAAAAACCTAATTAAAAGCAGACATGGGGAGACTTCTTGCTGCTTCAGGATGACCCTGATGAATGCCACAAGTAAATGGTAATTGGACCGTACTTGTATAGCGCCTTTCTAGTCTTTCCGACCACTCAAAGTGCTTTTTACACTGCAAGTCACATTCACCCATTCATACGCTGATGACAGGCACTACTATACAAGGTCCCAACCTGCCAATCAGAGGAATCTAACCATTCACACACATTCACACACTGATGGCACAGCCATCAGGAGCAATTTGGGGCTCAGTATCTTGCCCAAGGACACTTTGACATGTGGACTGGAGGAGTCAGAAATCGAACCACCGATCTTCCGATTACTGGACAACCCATTCTACCTCCTGAGCCACAGCCGCCCCAAACACCGAAATACGTTGGTCTAACAATAAGTTGTTCTTTATGCTTCAAGAGTTGCTGGAGTTTTGACCTCTTTAGAGTTCTTGTTGCCTCTTGTGCCTCTGTATTTTCTGGAGGAAATTACAATGAATAGAGAAAGGTTGAGAGATAAGATTGAACAAGCAGTGAAAGAGGAAATAGTTTTGAGTCATGGATCAAGAGGTCAAGTTTTCAATAGGTATAGTGGGTGTTTTACCATGTTCCCAGTTCCATTTAATCTGCAGAGTATCTTTGTTGTGATTCGTGTTCCACAGAATTAAATCCATTTTTCTTGTGAAACCCAATGTACTCACAAATCCACAGGAAGAAGGAAACATTGAATGAAATTTTTTTATAAGTCACATGGACAAGGCTTTGGTCCATTACCAACTTGATGTTGTATTCCGAACTCTTAACACACACGTGATTACCTGCTATTTCGATGTGCACATGAAACTCATCATACATGTTACCAGTTGTACATGGTCAAAAATGTGTTTTGATTCAAACGTATTTGCAGATTCCTCTAAATTCTAACGGCAGGCATCATTGGATGTGTGCAATAAAATTACATTACGACACAATCCACTGTCGCAAGCAACAAAATATATGTTACTGCATTCTAGCCCCCAAACACAAATTGCAAGTATTTACACTTATAATCCTCAAAATACACTTGACCTATACATATACTGTGAATTAACTGTTGCATAAACTTAGATAACACTAGAACATATATAGCATGTGATTATAACAGAAAGAACTCACCAAATATTAGTATGTGCCTAAGTGGCTCTCACAATAGGTGATGAAATTGGCCTTGAAAAGGGTTGAAAGACATGGAGAGACTTAGAAAATTGGATGGTAAGTGGTCCACTTATCATCTTCCAATTTTTTTTTTCAATTCTCTGCCACTTTAAGTGGAAGAGAATTGGTGAGCGATGTTGAGAGAGAGAGTACTTACTTGAAGACATACAAGGCAATAGATTTGTCTAAGTGCACATAATGTTCTCTCAAAGTATCAATGTTATTAGCTAACATTATTACAGAAAACAACAGAAATCGAAATCTCTTCTCCTTTCATGTTGCCACCTTAAAGGATGGCTAACATTAAATACATTCAAGTTAAGGTTTCAAAAACCAGCAGCATTTAGAAAATTTAACACAGGAAATCATTCAGTTACTCTGCCATTACATTTTGCTGCAACTAATGTTCGTTTCAAAGTTAGATTATTAATTTTTCTTCTGCTCTTCACAGTGGACCAGATCTATCACCTGGCTTCTCCAGCCTCTCCACCCAACTACATGTATAACCCCATCAAAACCCTCAAGACCAACACCATTGGCACTCTGAACATGCTTGGTGAGTAAATTCATGCTACTGACTGAGTTCTTACAGTATAAGGGTAGGATTGGTTTGAATCAAGGTTATATGTAAAATGTCCCCAAGACTTTTCTTTTAAATTTTTTGAAAAAAAAACCTCAATGTTGAATCTCATCATATTAACACAATAACCTTATTAGCATATCCACTGGACGAAATGCACATCAATTAAGCCCTCAACTGCTACATCATTAATTCAGCCTGTGAGGGAACTGAGAACATTCATCTTGCTTGATATTGTTTTCCAAATCACCATTATTATCCAGCAGTGCAACTGTTTGCTCTCTCACACAGATGGCAAATACTGTTAGCATTGCAGCTCTATCTGTAATGGTTCTGTCATGTGTAAATAAAGCCGTTATGAAACATTTATGTTACAGACACCTGTGTTGCAAATCCAGAATCCATTAGTTTAATTAATAGATGAGGCCAACACTGTTACAAACTGCATGTCTGAGAAGGGATAGTGATAATTGTTTTGTGCAGATTGAGGATTTTTTCCCCTGTGAATTCTTAGCAATGTGAGGTGTATTTTTGAGAGGCGTTTTAGAACATCTGTTTTCTTGTGAATGTCTGTGGAAAAAGAATTCAGAGAGCTGTGTTGGCTTGACCATATTCAGATAAAGTATTGCCAAAGCACGGTATGAATAAAATGTAACACACCTAGAATGTATTCAAACCATCGTTGTGGAGGGAAAAGATCTATCACTGAGTAATTTTGTAGATTGTGCAGCCTTGGCAGAGGTATGTGCTGTCTGACAGCTTTCTAGTGTGTGCATTTATCCAAGTTTTATTGCAGGATTTGATCTCCTTTGTGCTTAGACGGGAAGACTGTTCTCACTGTTTTGTTTGTCTCCTAGGCTTGGCCAAACGTGTGGGTGCCAGACTTCTCCTGGCTTCTACTTCTGAGGTTTATGGAGGTAAGAAGGAGGCTTCCTACTCACTCATTCAAGTGCTCTTTACATAACCAGATGTTATGGTTAGCCTTGTTTAAGAGGGAACATTTATGACCCTAAATCATTATCTATACTCGCGTACTTTTGTGCCAACAATCCCAGAGAGAGTCAGAAATTACTACTTGAAATGATTACTTAACTGAACTCTGCAGGTCAGTGAGCCTTTAGTGTTTTTTACTAGTTTAGGTATTTGCTGGGTGCCAAAATGCAGCACAGTTTTCTAGACAGACATGCTGTGAAGGTGTTCATGCTTATGTTATGATTGTACAAGATAACAAAAAGCATGCTATTCCAAATGAGCCTTTGATTCTCTTTGCAGAAAGCTGATGTCATTAGCTTTCAAATTGTGTCTTCAAATGTTGCCAAAATATTTGTTCTCCAGACCCTGAGGTACACCCCCAAAATGAAGAATACTGGGGCCATGTGAATCCTATTGGTCCTCGAGCATGCTACGATGAGGGAAAACGTGTAGCAGAGACCATGTGTTATGCCTACATGAAGCAGGTATCATTACTGTAACACTCAAGTATGCATTTGAAAAATAAGAAGCCTGAGACAGGTGATTTTCTTGTCTCGTAGCCACACTGTTCAGTATGATTGATGGTCATGTTAGTTACAGTGTGACTTTATCATGTGGTGATTTTTTTGTCCTTTTTCATCAGTAAAATAGTTTGAAACACCACTACAATTCTGCAATGTAACCATTAGCCAGATTGACAATTTGAATAAAATAAAATAAAAAACAAGATTGAATAAAGTATTGTAATAATGCCACTTTCACACTGTATATGACACAGGATTTTGAGCATGGGTCAAAGCCACATTGGAAACCAGACCTCTGGCCACTGGTTAACGCCATGCCATCACTGTTCACATACTGTAACTGGGAATCCACATAGAAAGCGAGACTTTTTATCTGTTCAATCCACTTAGACTCTGACCTGCGTTTGGACATTTCTGTCCACAGAATCAACTGTCTGTCAGTAGCTCCTGGGGAGCTGAGAGGACAGCAGCTGGCCAAACCACCTTCACCAGACTGACTGACAGCAGAAATTTAGTGAACCAAAGTAGTTTTCATGTAGGCTCCAGGGAAAGAAATCGACCATGTTAATATTTACTGATTCATTGATTTTATTTGCCCACCCACCACAGTGGGTGAGGGGAATCTGCCTGTAGTGAAACTAGCAAGCTCATAGGCAGACTGGGATCCTTGATCAATCAATATAGATATGGTTATTAAGTTCAGAACATATAAACAGTGGGATATTTGTCTGATTTAAACAGCTGTCTATGGAGATTATGCTTCACTAAACGGGGCAGAGGAGAGAAAAAAATAGAGACAGAGCATAAAAAAAACGTGGGGGGTCCTAGGGTGACATATGTCAGACACATATCTCTTGGATTCAGTGTCGATTTATACATTTGATAACATGGCATCTGTTCCCTGAGATGCTCAAGAGAAGGATGTCGTTAATGCTTCTAAAAACACTTTTTATATGTGGATTAGCGGTGATACCCTCGTTTGTAACTAAATTCTAAATATTTTGTACAATGCGAGCATTGTTTTAGTTTGAAAACTCAGGGGTTGCATTTAAGTCTCGACAGGTAGAAACGGATACTTGTGTAAACGATGATGCAAACACCCACATTTGCTTCCTGATTGGGTCAATCATGATGTGTCCTTCCCTGATTCGTCACGCCTTTATCACGTGATCCCTTTCTGGAAGAAAACAAATGACATCAGCCTTGACTACCAGTGGTTAATTCAACATGGATACAAAATTTCAGGTGTTTCTGACCTTGTTGTCTATGCTAGCAGCTGTTGTGCAGTTAAATTCTGTTTTTTATAATGCTACTACTGCCTACATGTGCAGGAGGCAAGCTATTATTTGAGTGATTTGCGACAATTCCTGTGTCCAGCAGCGTTATCAACCCTACATGGAGTGCTGGTTTTGGGTTTGTGGTTCCTGAGGAATGGTGAGAAAACTTTCGAATGTCCAGATAGGCCCTGATCAACCTCAGTGAAAGACTATGTCCGTATGTAGAAAGAGCAACAACAAAAATGAGGGTGTCCGTGGATGTACATAAAAAGGTAGCATTATTTGAGCGATGAGGGAGGATTGAGGGAAATCCGCTAATGCATTTGAACTATCCTGACAAGTTGTCTCAGTCATAATCCGACAAGTCTGTAAGGCCATCACCATGTTCTTGGGGCCACACTACATCAAAACACTGAGCACATAGCCCAAAGTGAATCTGAAGTGAAGTGATCTTGTTTTCAACTTCTACCAAACACACGGTATGCCACAATGCTTGGTGGCAATTGACTGCACTCACATTGAAGTAAAACAACCCCTAGCTAAATCCACAGACTACATCAACAGGAATGGGAAACATTCTTTGAATGTACAAACGTTGTGTGACTTCAAGTACTGTCTCATAGAGGTTGTTGTAAAATGGCCAGGTAGTGTGCACAATGCGTGCATATTTGCCAACTCAAAACTGAGTGGTGACCTAAAAGATGGGGCAATTCCCTCCTGCCCTAAAGAATTGGTGGGGGGCGAAGATGCTTTACCCTGTGTTTCTTTTTGGTGATCCAGCTTATCCCCTGATGCCGTACCTCATTAAGTAATACCCCAATGGCAGAGTTACTCCACAGGAGCAATATTATGGGCTATCACTTGGCAAGGCATGCATGGTGATGGTGTGCTTATTTGGACGTTTGAAGGCACGGTTGGTGACTTTGAGGAAGACCTTAAACATGGAAGACCTTTCTTTTGTTATCTATCTTGTTTTGTTCTGCACAACTATTATGGAGTTCACAAAGAAACTGCAGGGTTTCCCCTATAATTATACAGGCCTAGTGGCCCGTCAGGCCAAAAAAATATTTTTTTAATGCCAAATATCCATTCATTTGGAAATCAATAGCGAAATCAATAGTTGCCTCTGTGCAGCGCTGTTCCAAAATGTGAGTGAACTTCTTTGTTGTTGTTGTCTGGGAAACTCTTGGTAGCATAGCTCCTTTAAGGAATAGGGCAGTGTGTAATGTGTGTGTGTAGCGAGTGGTTGAGCGAGTGCAAGCGGTAGAAAAGTGACAGTGAATGCGAGCAGAGCAGAAGAAAAGGTTAGCAGTAAGTTGTCAATCTGGCAGTAAATGTACAGTACAGGCTACAGTGAGTCAGTAAAAAATGCTCATTCTCCAGACAAAGAAAAGTCACATCTGTTGTTTCCCCAACTGCTGGAAAAGTGAAGGGGGTTAGCTTCCAAAGTTAGCAACAATGGGTTAGCCCAACCTGACGATGCTAAACAGACAAACAGAGAAGGGGGTCTTTCCTGAGCTTTGCTCAGTGCATCCACAAATCCCCAATTGGAAGTAAAAATAACAGACGTGGCCGAAATTATTGGTACCCTTGCATTTTATTGAAATAATGCACCATTCGCCCTGAACAGTGTTGAAATTAAAAGATATTTTATTATCAATGCATATCTATGTTTGGTTTGCAGTGGAACAAAAAAGTTGTGAAAATAAGTGAATTCATGTTTATTCTACAAAGACATACTAAAATAGCCTGGACAAAATTATCGGTACCCTTTTAGAAATTGTAAGAAATAATTGATTTTTAGTGATAAATTAAGCAGACTATTGTGTTTTATTTTATAATCACTCATGCAGCCAGTTTGATAGGAGAAAATTACTCTGTTGTGCCACTGTGTGCATCACATTGAACATGGAAAACAGAAGGAGAACTAGAGAGTAGTCTGAAGAAGAAGTAGAGGTAGAAAAAAGGTAATAGCCAAGCATGATAAACGTAAAGGTTACAAGACCATCTCCAAAGAGCTTGAAGTTCCTGTGACCACTGTTGCCAATATTATTAAAAAGTTTAACCCCATGGAACTGTAGCCAACATCTCTGGACGTGGTCGCAAGAGGAAAATTGGCCCGAGATTGAACAGAAGGATTGCTCAAATAGTTGAGAAAGAACCAAGGAAAACTTTAATACAGATCCAATCTGATCTTCAAGTTCAAGGTACAATAGTTTCAAGTCACACCATCCATCACTGTCTGAATGAAAATGGGCTCAGTGGTAGAAGACCTAGGAAGACCCCACTTCTAAGAGGGAGACACAAAAAAGCCAGATATCATTCTAGAAAAATAAAATGATGCTCAAATCAGTTTTGTGTGACTGTAAGAAAGTAAACAGTGTCTGTGAGTAGAAAATGAATTTGTTTGATGCATCAAAGTTTAAAAGTTTGCTAGTATATGATAGCTTTGGTTAGCCTGCTGTTAGTGTGTTCAGCCATTTTGCAGTGATGGAAGAAGTATTCAGATCCTTTAGTTAAGTAAAAGTACTAATACCACATTGTGAAAATACTCCACTGCAAGTAAAAGTCCTGCAATCAAAACCTTATGTAAGGAAAAATATATAAGCCTTATCAGCAAAATGTACTTAAAGTGTTCAAAAGATACAAATGTAGGCTAAGTAAGGCACAAACATGAACAGTGCTTTAAAGTGTGAACCACAGCAAGAAGAGCTCTTTAGTCATTTACAGATGTGTATGTTCTCTGTAGTCACTGTTCAGTGCAGGTGAACTGTACTCCTGGAGGGGCCTTCTTGTGGGCGTGTGAGCATGGAGTCATATAATGGGTGGTACCTGAACCCACAATATGCTGCATCAGCAGCTCAATATTAGAGTTCAGACGGTTCATCGTACATGACCGCCAGCTCATTGTTTGAACAAACTTGTCGTCGGTCAGCCTCTTAATGTCCATATCCTCCTGAGCAATGGAAACTTCTCTTGAGTCTCCTGCAGCCACATCTGTTCCCTGAGATGCTCAAGAGAAGGATGTCGTTAATGCTTCTAAAAACACTTTTTATATGTGGATTAGCGGTGATACCCTCGTTTGTAACTAAATTCTAAATATTTTGTACAATGCGAGCATTGTTTTAGTTTGAAAACTCAGGGGTTGCATTTAAGTCTCGACAGGTAGAAACGGATACTTGTGTAAACGATGATGCAAACACCCACATTTGCTTCCTGATTGGGTCAATCATGATGTGTCCTTCCCTGATTCGTCACGCCTTTATCACGTGATCCCTTTCTGGAAGAAAACAAATGACATCAGCCTTGACTACCAGTGGTTAATTCAACATGGATACAAAATTTCAGGTGTTTCTGACCTTGTTGTCTATGCTAGCAGCTGTTGTGCAGTTAAATTCTGTTTTTTATAATGCTACTACTGCCTACATGTGCAGGAGGCAAGCTATTATTTGAGTGATTTGCGACAATTCCTGTGTCCAGCAGCGTTATCAACCCTACATGGAGTGCTGGTTTTGGGTTTGTGGTTCCTGAGGAATGGTGAGAAAACTTTCGAATGTCCAGATAGGCCCTGATCAACCTCAGTGAAAGACTATGTCCGTATGTAGAAAGAGCAACAACAAAAATGAGGGTGTCCGTGGATGTACATAAAAAGGTAGCATTATTTGAGCGATGAGGGAGGATTGAGGGAAATCCGCTAATGCATTTGAACTATCCTGACAAGTTGTCTCAGTCATAATCCGACAAGTCTGTAAGGCCATCACCATGTTCTTGGGGCCACACTACATCAAAACACTGAGCACATAGCCCAAAGTGAATCTGAAGTGAAGTGATCTTGTTTTCAACTTCTACCAAACACACGGTATGCCACAATGCTTGGTGGCAATTGACTGCACTCACATTGAAGTAAAACAACCCCTAGCTAAATCCACAGACTACATCAACAGGAATGGGAAACATTCTTTGAATGTACAAACGTTGTGTGACTTCAAGTACTGTCTCATAGAGGTTGTTGTAAAATGGCCAGGTAGTGTGCACAATGCGTGCATATTTGCCAACTCAAAACTGAGTGGTGACCTAAAAGATGGGGCAATTCCCTCCTGCCCTAAAGAATTGGTGGGGGGCGAAGATGCTTTACCCTGTGTTTCTTTTTGGTGATCCAGCTTATCCCCTGATGCCGTACCTCATTAAGTAATACCCCAATGGCAGAGTTACTCCACAGGAGCAATATTATGGGCTATCACTTGGCAAGGCATGCATGGTGATGGTGTGCTTATTTGGACGTTTGAAGGCACGGTTGGTGACTTTGAGGAAGACCTTAAACATGGAAGACCTTTCTTTTGTTATCTATCTTGTTTTGTTCTGCACAACTATTATGGAGTTCACAAAGAAACTGCAGGGTTTCCCCTATAATTATACAGGCCTAGTGGCCCGTCAGGCCAAAAAAATATTTTTTTAATGCCAAATATCCATTCATTTGGAAATCAATAGCGAAATCAATAGTTGCCTCTGTGCAGCGCTGTTCCAAAATGTGAGTGAACTTCTTTGTTGTTGTTGTCTGGGAAACTCTTGGTAGCATAGCTCCTTTAAGGAATAGGGCAGTGTGTAATGTGTGTGTGTAGCGAGTGGTTGAGCGAGTGCAAGCGGTAGAAAAGTGACAGTGAATGCGAGCAGAGCAGAAGAAAAGGTTAGCAGTAAGTTGTCAATCTGGCAGTAAATGTACAGTACAGGCTACAGTGAGTCAGTAAAAAATGCTCATTCTCCAGACAAAGAAAAGTCACATCTGTTGTTTCCCCAACTGCTGGAAAAGTGAAGGGGGTTAGCTTCCAAAGTTAGCAACAATGGGTTAGCCCAACCTGACGATGCTAAACAGACAAACAGAGAAGGGGGTCTTTCCTGAGCTTTGCTCAGTGCATCCACAAATCCCCAATTGGAAGTAAAAATAACAGACGTGGCCGAAATTATTGGTACCCTTGCATTTTATTGAAATAATGCACCATTCGCCCTGAACAGTGTTGAAATTAAAAGATATTTTATTATCAATGCATATCTATGTTTGGTTTGCAGTGGAACAAAAAAGTTGTGAAAATAAGTGAATTCATGTTTATTCTACAAAGACATACTAAAATAGCCTGGACAAAATTATCGGTACCCTTTTAGAAATTGTAAGAAATAATTGATTTTTAGTGATAAATTAAGCAGACTATTGTGTTTTATTTTATAATCACTCATGCAGCCAGTTTGATAGGAGAAAATTACTCTGTTGTGCCACTGTGTGCATCACATTGAACATGGAAAACAGAAGGAGAACTAGAGAGTAGTCTGAAGAAGAAGTAGAGGTAGAAAAAAGGTAATAGCCAAGCATGATAAACGTAAAGGTTACAAGACCATCTCCAAAGAGCTTGAAGTTCCTGTGACCACTGTTGCCAATATTATTAAAAAGTTTAACCCCATGGAACTGTAGCCAACATCTCTGGACGTGGTCGCAAGAGGAAAATTGGCCCGAGATTGAACAGAAGGATTGCTCAAATAGTTGAGAAAGAACCAAGGAAAACTTTAATACAGATCCAATCTGATCTTCAAGTTCAAGGTACAATAGTTTCAAGTCACACCATCCATCACTGTCTGAATGAAAATGGGCTCAGTGGTAGAAGACCTAGGAAGACCCCACTTCTAAGAGGGAGACACAAAAAAGCCAGATATCATTCTAGAAAAATAAAATGATGCTCAAATCAGTTTTGTGTGACTGTAAGAAAGTAAACAGTGTCTGTGAGTAGAAAATGAATTTGTTTGATGCATCAAAGTTTAAAAGTTTGCTAGTATATGATAGCTTTGGTTAGCCTGCTGTTAGTGTGTTCAGCCATTTTGCAGTGATGGAAGAAGTATTCAGATCCTTTAGTTAAGTAAAAGTACTAATACCACATTGTGAAAATACTCCACTGCAAGTAAAAGTCCTGCAATCAAAACCTTATGTAAGGAAAAATATATAAGCCTTATCAGCAAAATGTACTTAAAGTGTTCAAAAGATACAAATGTAGGCTAAGTAAGGCACAAACATGAACAGTGCTTTAAAGTGTGAACCACAGCAAGAAGAGCTCTTTAGTCATTTACAGATGTGTATGTTCTCTGTAGTCACTGTTCAGTGCAGGTGAACTGTACTCCTGGAGGGGCCTTCTTGTGGGCGTGTGAGCATGGAGTCATATAATGGGTGGTACCTGAACCCACAATATGCTGCATCAGCAGCTCAATATTAGAGTTCAGACGGTTCATCGTACATGACCGCCAGCTCATTGTTTGAACAAACTTGTCGTCGGTCAGCCTCTTAATGTCCATATCCTCCTGAGCAATGGAAACTTCTCTTGAGTCTCCTGCAGCCACTCAGGCTGCAGCCACCGGGTCTCTGGCGTCAATTTGTCACCATCTCTGCAGACAAGGCATCCTCTGCAGCTCCGTCCCCAAATGGCACGGACAACAACCCAGTGCCAGGCAAGCTGACAATTGAATCCACGGCCTCCACTGCCACATTGTCACGTCGCCGGTCTCAATGTCCCCCTGTTTGAGTAGCAGGAAGTCCTCCCCAAATAGACTCACAGAGCTAAAAAAAGAGCAAGGCTACCTGCCTATGGCCACTTTTTCTACCTGAATCAACTGCCTGCCTGTATCTGGCATCAGTTAACAGATGTCAATAAGTATTATGAAAATAAGTATGATGAAAAATTCCCAACATACTTCAGCACAGTATCAAGCAAGCTCTTGAAAATTTCATGCTTTTTTTTCCAAAAGACTTTTTGATAATTTTTTCCTGTTCTGACTTGATTGACGCCAGCCTTTAATGATCAGATATGACCGACTCCTCTTGCCTTTCCTTTAGGCAGGTGATATTTATTTATCTGCCTCTTCTTCTTCTGGCCTGCTTTCAATATCCAGCTGTCAGTCATTTGTGCAGAAAGACGAGGATATCACCAATTCCATCTATTGCCCAGTCATGTAATCAAAATTCATTAACATTTGAAAAGTGATGAGTATAGGTTATGCAGTGGTTGAAAAAACGTGTCTTACCTGCTCCTCAGACAGAAGGGAAATGTAAAGAGAACAAACTATTCATCAGTTGATTTCTGAATGACAGGTGTCATGACACATTTTAAACAAAATCTTACCAGCAAATGCAGATCCTGATAATGTACATGGCAAGCATCCACAGCAATATTGACAGTCATGTGATTTAGCTCCCCAATTTTATAATTAGAACTAGTGTAATTATATGGATTGTATGAATACCAATATTGATACTGGTTCTGCTTATCGATATTGATAATTGTTACACTTACTTATTGGTACACATTCCTCCATAATTTACGCTGAAACTTATTTACTGTTCATTTTTTATTATGACAGCATTTATGAAAATTGCTGTCTGGAGGTTTTGCTGCTTATTTATAACAAAGTAAACTTAAAGTCCTTCTCAAAAATTAGTTTGTCTTATTGATACTTCAATTGGATTTTTGAGCTTCACTGTGCAGAATGATGTGTATGGATGTGTGAGTTTAACACTCGAAGGCTGGTTTTAAATTCATCTGCTGAAGGGATAAATTATCTCTGTGCTCTCCTTAAATCTCATTTGACAAGTGCAAGTACAAGCATGATTTGTGATATCACTACTAGCTTGAATCCAGTCATGTTCCAATGTGCAACTTACATAAGTGTGAAACCTGCAGTGAACATACAATGATAATGGACTTTTCAATGAAATAGGAGACATTGTGTCCAGCAGTTAAACATTTGAGATTAAATATATTTTAAGATTCATTTTGGATTTTTCAATGAGGGAGAGGGACATCATTTATTTTTTCATGTCTTAAAACATGTCTGGAGAACATCTTTTAAATAAGACTATAGAAGAGTTGTAACCACAAGGAAATAAACAGCAGCAGATAATTGTTGCTATGTAGTCATTATGTGACTATTTTTAGAAACAGCTGATCATAGCATCCTCTGTGTAATTGTAATAAATATAATAGGTTTATATTGTATTGTATAATATGTGTAGATGCTTTTCCCATCATTATACATTGAATCTCAGCTTCAGCATCTCCAACAAGCCTTCATGTGGTGAACATTGGTCTTATGTGCTCTTTCCAGTTGCCACTTAGTGGACTGGCTAGACTGGTGAAAGGATGTCTCAGTTATAAGCCTTCTCTTCCAGATGGAGGTTCACCTGTTAAAAGCAGTAACTCAATATACGTGCAAATGAAGGTGCTTCACAGACATCTAAAACACGAGATTAAGCATTTTAATGTGCATAGATTAAAGAGCAGAGAGATGCTGATGGTGTTGCTTTCTGAGGTTAATAACTGTGGAGTTGTTTTTTTATGGTAATGGTGTTGACTTGAGGTTGACTTGCCACATCATTTTGTACATCCAAGCTGCTTGCCAACATTCATCAGGGGAAATGGACTTGCTGCACATATTTTCTTATTAGTTTGCCGGTGTTAGATGCAACAGCTATTGCACTCATACATCTTCATTTACTACGTTAACATATGTCAGGCCATCCTTCCAAGCAGTTTAACCTGACTGCTATAACTACCGTCCACAGAGGGTAGATGACAACTTGCTCTGCAAGGGTGGCAAATGATGAAAAACACATCTTTGTGACATTCCAGTGACACAGATAAATATACACATACACTAGTCATTTAGGGGTTAAAGACAAGTATCACAGCCACAGCCATTTTTAATCTAATCAAATGGTATGTTCATGTCTCTAAGAAGGCGTCACACAAGTGTTAGGGTGGGAAACCTGCGGTTGATTGCATTGCTGGATGAAGTCGTATCAATTCCTAACATATCGTAATGTAAATCCATCACCCGCAGGGTTTCACACTTACTGTTATTTAAGGGGCACTTGTGCCATTCAGTTTAAAAAGTTCTTCAAAAATATACCTTATTCACATTACAAAGGAGCAAAGTGACTTTTTGATTTGATTTTTGGGAATTCTTTAGTAATCGGGACCACACAACAAACTGGGATATGCTTCACTAATGCAACTGTTTTCAATTTAGAGATTCTGCCCACAAACAGCCTGATTTTTTTTTTTTAGGCAGTTAAGGTTGTGGTTTGGTAGCATTTATCAAATCTGAGTTCAGTATCATCAGCTTGTCAAATCCAAAACCATTCATATCTCTCATTGAATATATTTAGATTTTACTTTAAATAACTAAAACTCAAAGATTCAGTTGAGATCTATTGCCTGAGAAGGCAGAAACATTTCAGTTTTTAGTGACAACCTAATCAAAGTTCACAAACTGTAGCTACAACCTGAGAATGTGATGAGCGGCGCAAGATATGAAATGTTGATTAAATACTAGGGTTGGGCAATCGTCTGTATGTCTGATATGTCTGTTTTCATATCGCCATATTGTCACTATCAGAGATTGGGATGCAGCCGGATGCTGTGGACAGTGGTGTGCAGAGCAAAGCTTATGTGAGCTGGCATGTGGAGACTGGAGCTGCAGATACAGTTTTGCCAGATTACACAGTGCAGTTGTCAAGATTGGCAGATAGAAAAGGGATCCAAACGGGTTGCTTTAAATTTAGGAGCAGGGTCACTTGCCTGATATACAGTGATCATCATCTCAGCATGCAGACATGCCACTCCAACAGAAACATCTCATGTAAATGCACAGTAGGGAGCAGATTTTAGATTTTATGTCCCATTACAATTTAGTTCCTTAAAATCTGCTGGGGAAAGAAATGCCGGGAAAAAAATAGTTGTCACTTCAATCATCGATAGCTGATCTGATCCACCAGTCGGCACAAGCCTTATTTTTCACAAGCTACATACTCCATGTATGTCAGGTCTTGAGTCAGAACTATTAAATTAAATTGATAAGCTTTAACTAATGATTATGGGAATTTAAGTTTAACTGGGAGACTCTGACTTCCCAAACTGACATGACACTATCTGCAAGATCACTTCACCAGTGAAGACTCCCTGCTCTGTTGGTCTTGTCAGAGTGCATAAATACACAGTCCACTCACGATCAGAGTTGTTTCTATAATAAGCGGGGTCAGACAGAGGACTACAAACACCAACGCTCAGAGAGCACATTAACCAGACAACAGCAAAGTGTCATACTGGCCTTTTTCAGGTTACTTACAGAATTAACTTTATTTGGCAGATCTGTTATCCTCAGAACTCAAAGTCACTTGCAGCAGTACATCTAAATAATTTCTCTAGCTTGCACTGTCATTTCACTCATACTTTAGAGCCCCGAACCCGCATGACCCTGGTTGTATGATGACATCTTTTCAGTTAGGGGTGCAACCATATCATGGTTTTGAGTCATGGATCAGATCATTTTTCGGATCAGCCAAAAAAAAAAAGGGGGGGAGGATAAATATAACTTTGCTTTCCATTTATTCTGTAAAACATGTTTAAGTAACACATAACACAATGTTTAAATAAAATCTTAAAATATATAAAACATTTAATACTCAGTTGTTAAACTAAAGTGCAATATAAGCTGTGATACCTTCTTCTTTTAAATATGGTAGTGAATGAAACAACAGCCTGTGTCCACATCATCAAAACTTGATGATAACTTACAAACACAAACACACGTCTCATCCTGCAGCTTAGCTTGTTGAACGAGCCACCAAACAAACATTCACTGGGGGAAAGTGCACCGCTAACGTCATTTAGCAGCTAGATAGCCAATTAGCTGCTCAGCTGCAGCACATTAAACAACACGTAAACATACCTGCAAATGTCACTTCAGACCCTGTTAGATGCTGGTTTGGTCGTTGCTCTTCAGAATCCCTCTTTGCGACACAGACAGTAAATTGGGCTGCTGATTGAACAAAACACGCAAATTGAAGTCATCAGCGTGTACTTGGAGAAATTGTAAATGACATTTTATTTTGCTAATTTTTAGAATTTATGTGTACTTGCCTTTCTAACTTTTATATCTCCTCTTCCACCTCTGCACATTTCAGTTCCAACATCTATTCAAACATCACAGGTGGCAACAGTACATTACAAAGAACAAGAACACGAATCTTGTGTTGTTGTCATGTCACACACACACACACACACACACACACACATGCAAACTTTTAGTCCCTGTATTTAGTGTCTGGAACTGTTCGGTGTAAAATCCCTATTTTCCAGTTATTAGCTTGATATCTGTTACTTGCATTTTTCTGTGCATTTGATTTTTCTTTTTCTTTTTATCCAAGTGCATGTGATGTGGGTCTCCCAGGAGGTGTCCAGTGGACAGTAATGTACTATATTTGGAAATTTCATGTGGAAATTTCATGTGGAAATTTCATGTTCCACATATTTTAAATTTAATTACCCTAAGGCAAAGTAGTTTACTTTTTAAATGTATTACATGCCAGTCACAGATCATTTGATACAATAACACTGACACAGTATACAGGATTTTTACACACACACACACACATATATATATATATATAATGTTACAATGTGCAGAAAACTCTGCACATTCTTCTATTGTGGCAGGCTGTACAGTTACAGAAATAGTAGGCAATATGATTAAAGTTACTGGAGAAAATTCATTAATTCAAGCTGTTGTTCTTGACATAGTGCCTTAAGCTGATTCTGATCTGTAATTAGTATTGCTGTCAACTTGTTCAGCAAGGTGTGTAGATTGTGATGTGTGTAAAAACTGAAGAAACGAACCAACCCCTCCATGTAAGTGTATAAATATACCTGTACACACACCATCTTTTTCATTTACAGTGGTTACTGTACTGCGTGTATGCGCACACACACACACACCTAAGACCTCTTCATCATGTTGTCCTCATTGTGTCTTTGTTCTTTACCGTACTGAATACACTTGATGGTTGTGTCCATTGAATTTCATGATCCACATTTTGAAGAGAACAATCTCCATAATTTTCATGTTTTTATTCATGTTATACAACCTAAGATGTGTGAACATCCCATCTGAGGTAGTGTGTATTGATGCATTAGTCTGACTGAACAAGGCCATGGATTTTTAAAAAGGGAGCCTTTTATATATCTGTGAGATCAGTGTGTGTATCCATGATGTTAATTTATTAATTCTTTGTGTGTCTGTGTGTGTGTGTGTGTGTGTGTGTGTGTGTGTGTGTGTGTGTGTGTGTGTGTGTGTGTGTGTGTGCTTGTCCGTGCTTGTCCATGCGTGTGTATGTGTAACTAATGAGGTCAATTTCATGTACATTCTTGCGTCATGCAGCTAATTTTACTTCCCATGCAAAGAATATTACTTCAACATTTAATGGTCAAAAGCCCCACATGTTGTGTCTGGTGTATTTTGCTTGCAAACAGTAGGAATGTTATACATGCTGCTAATATTTGATAGAGATGGTATCATATTCTTAACCTGTGCTGCACATTTGTGGCTGGGGACACATCAAAATCTGCTTATTTCTTACAACATGTAATAACTAATTTATTGGTGTCATCGGGATTATAGTAATTATCTCCACTAACTGCCATTTCTATGTTCAGGACATATTAATTTGTGTGTACATATCAATTCAAGGGCATGACTGACAAATTTCTGTGTATGAATACTAAAAAAAATTACCCTTATACCTGTTACATGTTATATTTCTCCTAAAGATAAATCAATACACTATGTAAACCACAAACAAAATGTAAAAAAAGTACGTTACAATAAACCAACAGAGCTTACAGAATTAAACACACACAATGAGTAAACAATGAAGGATAATAAGATAAATAATGGAAATAAAGATAAATGATAAAACCCAGGAACAACAAAATTCATAAATTACTAGTAAGTTCACCCACTTTGTTCTCTCTTTGCTCACAGGAAGGTGTAGAAGTGAGAGTGGCAAGAATCTTCAACACGTTTGGCTCCCGGATGCACATGAATGATGGACGCGTTGTCAGCAACTTCATCCTGCAGGCTCTACAGGGAGAACCTCTCACTGTATGAATTTTAACCTTTTACCGATCGTGTTCTTTTACCTTTGAGAAATACCCCTGCAGGCATCATACTCTTTGTTTTTCAGTGCTAGCAGCGTGAGAACATACACACTGGATTAGCCTCTGTGAGATGATGATTGATTACTTTTGCATGCATCTTAAAGGACAGGTTCATAATTTTTCAAGTCTTTCTTAAAACAATAGTCAGATGCCCAAATGAACGCTGAAAAATCATTTCTCCTGTTCATACTGAAGATTAGAAGATGCTTTCATAATGCACTGACAGTGTAAGTGATGGGGACAATGCCTCCTTCTGTGCAAAGATGTGGATGTTTTCTGAAGCTAATATGAAGCCAAAATCGTCAAATTAAGTAGATATCTTTCAACTTTACAATCTTTTTTAGTGCTAAAGTCTCTCTTTTTGTTAATATACTTCCACCGCAGCTCAACAGGGAAACACTGTCTGAGGAAACACAAAGAGGGAATTTGATGCTAAAAAGACTGTAAATGTGGCAGATATCCACTTGATATGACTAACTCAGACTACCGAACCCTCATATAAGCTTCAGATAAACTTTTAAATACATTTTTGCACAAAATGACTGTGTGGACACACTGTGGATTTTGTCCCCCATCACTTACACATATTTGAAGGAGATCTTTTAATAGTCAGTATGAACAGGAGTAATAATTACAGCTAGGAAAACCTCTTTCACTGTTTATGTTACCACCTGACTGTTGTCAGGTGGTAACATAAGATAGACGTGAAAAATTGTGAGCCTTTCCTTTAAATCACATAAAATCATGTTCATTTTTTTTGATTGAACATAACTGAAAGACACTTCAGTGTTCAGAATCTGGATGCAGGTGTGTTTTATGAGTTGTATTTGATATTTTTAAAAATGGTTTAAGAGCAATTGATTCTGATGCATAAAATTGAAAATAATGCAAGACTTCAAGAAGGGAAGTAGCAGTACTCTACATGACAATGTTCAAGATTTTTATTTAGATTTGGGTAAATGTAAACTTACCAATTTACAATTTTTACTGTACTTAATGCATTTTTACTGTTGCCTTGAGTATTGGAACATGATCAAGGCAACAGTAATCGATTGGACATTAACTAGTAATGAAAAAACTGCTCATTTTTTCAACTATGCAAAGTAGAAATGTATTTTTTGACACACATGGCAACACATATTCACCTTTATGTGTATTATGCAGGAATCATAACAAATCTTCTGTTGTCGTTCTAGGTATATGGTACTGGTTCCCAAACAAGAGCCTTTCAGTATGTAAGGTAAGAAGAGGAACATGTTTTGACTTGTCCCTTGAAATGCTTCCTTCTTCTGTTCAATCTGTAACTAAATATTTGTCACAGGGGATCTTAAACTCTTGGTGTCTACCCACCAATTAGAAAACAAATTAACAATACATTTACAATATAATTATTAATCAATAATATTAATTAAACGACATAATTAATAACAATTTTGTTATCTTATTACACAGAATATGTCGTGTTAGTTTAATTGTTTTTTTCATTAATTTAGTGGCGCCTCTCCACTGAGACCGGCTTGTAAAAACAGGGTGACATTTTATTCAGATGTAAAGTATATCAAAGGTGTGCATGAAGGTAGATGGTTACATGCACCAGTTTCAAGAGGCCAGACCTGAAGTCTTTGACTGTAGGTCTTTGAGCAGATAGTCAAGAATCTGGCTTTTGTTAGATTATGACTTGTAAGAACTCAAATGGTATTATGACTTTGAGGGTAGATTATGAATTATTATTGTATATGACTCAAATACTGTATTTGATTATTTGCCCAGCGACATAATTCATATAAGAGTATATATAATAATAGGGAAATAGTCCTTTCTGGCCAAACAAGAGAGGTCAAATGGAGTTATGATTGTTATTAGTCTTAATTATAATTTTACTAACACTACTGCTACGATTACTAAATACTACAACTACAACAACAATTACAAAACAAAGACACAGGAGTGAAAGAGGAAGCTGGTACACCGGGCTATTGCTAATGAATGATTGAATAGCAGATATCTATGGTGTTGTTGGTATCAGCGACCTGATAGATGAGATGACTGTTAGCTGAGAAGCAGTGAGTCAAATCAATGGTACAACAGCTTATTTGTTAATTTCCAGTTAAAGTGACTAATTATGAAAGTGTGAGAGAGATTTAAATAGTGGTTATCATTTGTTGTCTTTCTTGTATATATTATATGTTACAAATGTTGCTTTCAAGCTAAGGGGTCAATGTTTATTCTCAATTCAATGTGATATTAATGTCACTGTGACACTGTGGTGTAAGAAATCCTCCTCCTAGGCAAGTTGAACTCTTGAAATTGTTTCTATCTGAGGGTTTTCTGCTGACCTCTGGGGTTAGGAAGAGATATCTTTGCCTTAAGCCTGTTGTCTGAGAAACTGTGTGGATCATAAGGTACCTAGACGAGCTAAATTTGTAGGATGTCCTTGTTTGAAGTCATTGACCATTAGGTCTTTGTGAGATCATCCTACGACCATACTTGTTTGTAAGAAGGTGTAACAGTTTGTGGAAGTGTCCTTTTGGGGACCTGTCTGTTTTTAAGTTTGCTTCAGGAGAGGCATAAAGCTGTCTGGTTTGTGTTTGCGGTCTTTAGGGAAAAGGCCAGCTGAACAACATGCTTTCTCTCCTAAAAAACAAGATAATTGTATTTTTGCTTTGTACAGTGTCTACAACTGCTTCAACAACGAACAATATTAAATGCTTTCTAGTGTCTTTGTGTGTTTTTGAGTGACATTTCCATGACAAAAGCACCGGGGTTTAAGCAAGTTAATGGAGATTTTGTGAAATTACTTGCTGGAGTGGCTTCTTGCAGAGTATGGATTTGAATGTGCTGTGGTGAGTAGGCTGGAGTCTGGATCTGGATAGTTCCAATAGAGGAAAGCTCATTTTATAACAACCTACATTAAAAGCATAGGTTGTTATTCTTATATAGACAAGTGACAAATTAAAGGAAAAACCGGAATAAATAAATGGAGAAACATAACGAATACAGACGTTTCCACACAGGTGCACCGCATGGTACAATTAAAAGCAATCAACATCCAATCGTGCTCTGTGGCATGTATAACGTGCTGAGCATGTGTAGTTGATTCTGATATTGTATCAAGATGGCAAGAGGAAGATGCTTCATTGTTGGGGCACGGATAGTAGGAGCTTCAGTCACAAAGACTGCTCAACTGGCTCGTGTTTCAATAAGAACAGTAAATAAAGTGACATCTGCATTTAGATCTATGGAAGAGTCATCAGTAAATAGGATTGGAAGTTGTGGTCGACAGCGCACATTTGATGACCGTGATGCTCGTGCATTAGTGCAATATCTAAGGAACAACAGAAGAGCAACTCCTCTGTTGCTCTTCTGGTGACTAAGAATGTCAACGCAGGATGTGATCAGACTATCAGCAAGAACAATCCGTTGACTATTGCATAGAGAAGGATATTATAGTGTGGTTGCAGTGCATAAACCTCTCATTACAAAGATGAATGCACATTTGAGAGTTCAGTGGTGCAAAAGGCACTAGTCTACAGAGATGTGGAAAAAAAATGATATGGTCAGATGAGTCATCCTTCACCATATTCTCGACAAATGCTCAAGTGCATGTGTCGCGTACACCAAGAGAAGGATACAGGTCTGAATGCTTAACCCCTCCAGTTTTGCTGGCATGGTTTGTGTCCACTTGTCCCCTTAGAGGGAAGGGTCACTGCAAATCAATACAAAGTTGTTCTGAGTGATCACCTTTATCCTATGATGAATCATTTCTATCCTGATGGGAGTGGTCTCCTCCAGGATGACAATGCCCCCATCCATAGGGCACGAGGGGTCACTGAATGGTTTGATGAGTATGAAAATTATGTGAATCATATGCTGTGACCTTCACAGTCACCAGTTCTCAACCCAATTGAACACCAATGGGAGATTTTGGACCAGTGTGAGATAATGTTCTCCACCATAATCATCAAACACCAAATGAGGGAATATCTTTTTGAAGAATGGTGTTCATCCTTCCAGTAAAGTTCAGAGACTTGTAGAATCAATTCCATGGCACATTGAAGCTGTTCTGGCGGCACGTGGTGACCCAACACCTTACTAAGACATTAATTTGTCACCCGTCTATAACAGTTGCAGGATTTCTAATTTTGGATAGTAGATTTAGTATTTTGAGACAGAAAACAGCAGAATGGTATCAAAAATGATGATAGTGGTATCAGAGATGATGAAGTGGTGTTATTGGTACACTTGAGGACAGTGGAATAAAGGTGTAACTTAAGCAGTGCTATAGAGTGTTCTGGTGAATGTCTGTATTTTATTCATGCTTTCGTCGAACATTACCACAAAGGGTTTCTCACTAACGCTGCGTGATAGCTCTCTTTTAATGAAAGAGGAGATGCCATATTTGGTAACATAGGCGGTTTTTTATTTTCACCATAGCTGAATGACTTTGCATATTCTGAATCAGGGAACATAGCGGCAAAGATGCTACATATGTCATCATTCGATTTGAATGAGTACGGCCTGTTCACCGTGTGGAGAACCCACAGCACCTCAGCTGTAGGGCTGCTCGATTATGGCACAAATCATAATCACGATTATTTTGGTCAGAACTGAGATCATGATTATTTAACACGATTACTCACTGACTCAGAAATGCTTCCATTTTATTAAATGTATCAATCCACACAGACTCTGAGACACAGAGACCCCCCCAACGCTTTTTGAGCTCCCGGTCTATTTCTGTCGCATTTAGTGAAGCGTAATCTGCACAGACAGCTGTCTAAATCACACAAATATCCCGCTGTATATGTGTTTTGAACCTATTAACAGTATATGTTGATTGATCAAAGCTCCCAGTCTGTCTGTCAGCTGCCTGTTTGACTACAAGCAGATTCCCCTCATTCGCTATGGGGGGTGGGGAATTAAAATCAATGAATCAATAAATGCAAACACTGTTGATTTCTTCCTGCGGAGCTGACATGATAACTATTTTGGTTCAGTGAATTTCTGCTGTCAGTCAGCCTGGTGAAGGCAGTTTGTCCGGCCACTGTCCTCTCAGCTCTCCAGGAGCTGCTGCTGACAGACGGCCGGCTCTGTGGACAGAGACGCTGAACGTCTCGCTTACTATGTGGATTCCCAACCAGAATGAGTTAGGGCTTTTAAGGAGGAGCGAAAGCGCACTGCTGTAAAGGAAAGGGGTGCACTGGATTCATGACACAAGACGAGATCATCATTGCAAAACAGAATGCAGCACAATAATCTCGATTATCTTGTTTTTATAATTGTTGGAAGCCAAAATCGTAATTGAAAATAAAATTCGATTAATTGCCCAGCCCTACTCAGCTGTAGGGATGGGAATAGATTTTATTGATACCAATGCCATTATCAATTCTTCTTATCAGTCCAATTCTGCTTATCAATTCCCTCATCAATTCCTGATCAATTTTCTACGTGGAGAAAAAGTAGGCCTACACAGGTTTTCAGTGTCAACGCAACTGTTTTATTACCTCCACTGTTTATCAGTGACCTTGCATGCTGATGAATGTATGAAACATCACTGGTAGATAAGATAAATGGTCCGCAGCCAAAAGTTAACTGCATTAATGAATGAATGAATTAATTGAAAGCATCTTACAGTCTCCTTCCTGTATAAGAATAATAAAATGAGGGGGAGGAGGAGTGCTCCACTGTGACGTTATATCTCCAGCAGTGGAGAGCAGACTCTCTGCTGCACTGTTAGCTCCAGGGAAACCATCGTTGTACAGGATGCTGAGCAGGCGCAGGGTTTCTGAGGTGAAACAGACTGAGCACCGAGCTATTTTCTTCTTATTTTCAATGCTCTTTTTCTCACCTCAGAGTTGGTTCAAGTTGTTTAATGCTTCAGTGTGTGTTGGTCAGCTGGTCTCATCTTGTTTGTTACTGCTGAAGTCTTTTTCCGTCAACACCACATACCTGGGCATCAACAAGAGGTATTGATAAGCTTGGAGGCATACGATTCCAATGGATTGGACAATTTGGAACTGGTTCTCAATTGGAAACAGTTCTCGATTCCCATCCCTACGCAGTCCTTTGTGTCTCTGGTGGTGACACAAAACTGCTCAAGGCCGACTGCTGAGAAGTTGTGAGGGAGTCTGAACTTTCAGGTCTGCTACGTGCAAACAATGCAGGCATTAGCATAGCCCCATGACCACTAGTTGCCGCTGTGTACCGCTGGTGCTTTTGAGATCTCATGTGGGATTCAACGGCTTTTACCCCCATGGTCCCTAACATGAAGGTTTTTTGGCATAAAGTGCACCTGGCCTCATTTCCTTCTGGCTCCAACCGCCTCTGAAACTTATCTTCCTCCAACCATTTTTCATTAAACTTGCATCTCCCCATCTTGGCTCCTCCCTATCTGGCAACCACGACTGTCGACAACAAAAAGATGACACGCAGCCAGACGTCAACATCTGTAGTTAGCTAATGTAATGTAACATAAATCTTCTATAAATGGCAGAGTCTCTCATTGCCTTAATACTACGGTTTTACGGTAGGCCACTGTGCATGACAATTTTCCCATCAGCCTTTAACGCACCATCTGCAAATTTATGGTAAATTTAATTTAAGACCCTATTTTTTCGCTGATTTTACTTTAAGACCTTTTTAAGAGTTTTTAAGGAGCCGCAGGAACCCTAGCCATACATAGCCCTACCATAAATTATACATTTATGAAGGTTATAATTTTAGAGAGCTGTGGAATTGAATTTAATTGGGGGTTTTTTTTGAGGTTGCAGTTTGTGGTGCTTTTGACTTTATTGTCTTATACTGAGAGTTTCTAATACAGTATTTAGTCTGTTCTCATCGATGCATATTGGGTGGAGCATACATCTTTCAGTATAAAGACGTATATATGCAAATATGCATGCATGCAAATTCGACATTTTGGAGATGATAGAGCTCACTGATGTGGTAAATAGTGCCGTAAAATGAATATTTGATTTTTATAGTAAACCTGCAGCCACTATTTCCTGACCTGTGGAAGGAGAGGTAGCCCTTCATATCATTATCTCTGTTTGCATGTGCTGGCTAATGTCAATGTCTGATGAATATTGACAGGAATGTACTAATGAATGGTACGTGTGTGTATCATTATGGGCAACATGTGGTGCGAGCTGGGAAAACAAGGCAAGATGTACTCTTTAATTGGTCTTTATTTTGATTTCTCTGCTAGGCTGTATATCAATAATTTATGAATTTTGTTGCAGACATCAAAGTGTTTGAACAGTTATGAAAATTATAAGATTTTCCTTTGTAGTATTGTTTAAAAATGTATGTGCTACGTTCTGGTTCTGGTTTATTTTAATTTGCTGTGTCATGTAAGCCCAGTAGGACATAGTTTAAAAAACACTTTGTTCCATGATGATGATATATTGAATGGAAAAGCAGTATTGAAACAAGTATGGGTTTATGTCAGCTGACATAGTACACATTGCACTATGTTATCATGAACAAATCAGTGCATGGAAAGTTATCAGGTAGTGTCCTTCATACAAAGCAAGACTACACAAAGGAATTTTAAAAGAAGAGAATCTACATTAAATGTATTTGCTTCTGTTTCTGATTTGTCCCCCAGCGATCTGGTGAATGGCCTGGTGTTGTTGATGAACAGTAATATCAGCAGTCCAGTCAATCTGGTGAGTTTGTCATACTCAGCTGTGTTTCACAAATTGAAATAGAAAATGAACTCAGTTCAGGCAGACAATTTACTAGTGAGTCGATGTACGTGTCTGTCTCTTGTTAACACTAATTTGATGGAAGTTTACGGTACCTGTTTGCAGGGGAACCCAGAGGAACACACCATATTGGAGTTTGCTCGTCTCATCAAAAGTCTCGTTGGTAAGGTGTTGGATCGATTGAGATTTGTTGTCATTCTGTGTGTGTCTGCAAACTTCCCCCGCCATCTCAGTCCTGTCCAGTCAAGCCTTTACTTTCCTGCTTATCTCTTAATGTCTGTCTCCCATCATTGTCCTGTTGTCTGCCTTGTCTTACCTAGTCTTTCTTATGGTAGATTTATGCTTCTGCATCAAGATAGAAATCGATTTGAGTCTCAGTGTAGCATTCAACCCTTTTATTACTGTAGCAATGAATGTGCAGTACATTATCACACTGTGTCTTGCACTCATAATACTGTATACACAAAGTACAGTAATCCTATTCATTCTCGTGAATAAAGAGATGTTTGCTGTAAGAGAAAGTTTGCACTGGAAATGGCTTTACTAGATCACTAAATATAAATGTGTCTTTTAGTACAAAAATAAATATTATTGAGCTGTTAATTTGCTCTTGTTTTCACCGTGAAAGATCTCTACCGGCTTTGGAAACATGTAGGAGAAAACACAAGCAACCCAAGCTGACTAATTACATACTCCATAGCCACAGAGTGTAGTTGAGACTGACACAACACTCTGACACAGAAACATCAATCTGCCTTGAAGCATTTCTTCCCAACGATGCACTGTTTATGTTTTCATCAGCATTATTTTAAGTAGGAGTAAGAAGCTTATGGATCGCAATATCGGTCTGTCTGTTGGTTCGTCCACCACTTTGGTCCAGACTAATATATCTTGTCAGTTATTAGATGGATTGACAAGATATTTGGTTCAGACATTCATGATCCCAAGAGGATGAATCCTAGTGACTTTGGTGAACCCCTGACTTTTTCTCTAGCGCCACCATGAGGTTGATATATGTGGTGTAAAGTGAAATATCTACACAATTATCAAATGGATTGCCATGAAATTTACAACAGATATTCAAAGTCGCTAGAGGATACATCCTAACAACTTTGGTGATTCTTTGACTTCCTCTAGCACCACCATGAGGTTGACTTTTTATTTCTTTATTGAAATTTGTCAACTATTGGATGTATTGCTGTGAAATTTGGTACAACCAGTCATGAACTTTTCATCAAAATTTCATTTTGTCCAATACGTTGGTTTATGACCAAATACCTGCATAACTCATGACATTCCCAACAGTCTCAGCTATACTTTGTGTGCTCATTAGCAAGTATCAGCATGCTACCACGTTAAACCAACACAGTGAACATGGCAAACATTATCCCCTCTAAACATCAAATGCATGGCAGTGTCATTGTGAGCATGAGCACACTAATGGGAGAATGTAGTTTAAGTACAGCTTCAAAAAGCTGCTAGTATAGCTATAGACTCTTAGGGCCCTATTTAAATCATGCAAGCGCATCGACAAGTGCAAAGTGGTAGGTCTTGGGGGCATAGACTGTGTGGGCGTCCTCAAGTGCACCTGCTATTTTGGTTCATATACAGTATGTGTAGCAGTGGGAAGTGCTGGGGAAGGTGGAATAGAAATTGAAGGGTATGGTGATAAATAAATATGCTCTCAACCTGTCACATCACTGGTCTCTGTAAAGCTGTGCCAATCACAGTGATGCATGACAAAAGCTCAGCATTTGGAAAGATGTGAACACACAGCAACACAAATCTGTAGAAAGATACAGAGGGTGTGGCATTTTTAAGAGTTAATCATAGAACAAAAATGATAAATAATAATTAAAAATGTTGGTGAAGTCATTTATATGTTTGCATCAAACTGATGCTTTTTCAATTTTTAATTCTACTGTATTTCATATTATGAATGCATACATCATAATGTAATTGATGTGACAGCAATGTTGCACCATGTTGCATTTAAGGAATAGACGCCACTTTTGCTAAAAAAATTAAGTTGGAAAGGAGGCAATGGTGCACAAAGTTGATGAGCCCAGGTAATCTGATATCTTCCACATAAAAAGAATAGAGTTATAACCAACCAGTATGATTTCATGAAGGTTAACACATTGGTTGGCCGTGCGTAATGGCCCTGCGCTCGGAGGCTGCATTTCTCAAATCGAAGGCTGTAGATTTATCAACATAATTTTCCTGCTGCCTTCAGATGTTGCAGGGATTTAATGAACTGAAGGAGAAGGTTTTCATACAAAGTAAATGAGCTGTGAAAAACAGAGACTGTAAGAACCACTCATCAATTTATACATGAATGCAGACAGCTTTACAGATGTCAATGTTATTTTTTTATGCCGATTTAAATGCATCTACTGAACGGAGAATTTTTATTTACAAAAGTTTATTTACATTTTAAGCATTTTTCCATTACTGTTGTGCATTTGTTCCAAGTAAGATGCCAGCAAAGAGAAAAACAGATGTTGTTCTGAGACCTCTATTTTCAACGCAATGTCTAAGATCCAATTCCCACCAAAATATGAAGAACTGTGTACTACAAAAAATACAATAAGTGTCAGGGTGCTGCTAGCACTGGATATTTCTCTGCCACAAAAATAGAGCCCTTAAAACACCTAACATTGTATGTGTGTTTAATCATTAGTGCCTGTAAGGTGCCTGTAAGTTTTCATGCTCAGGCAAAGTTCACAATAACAATCTATCTTTCTTTCTCTCATACACACACAGTAAGCCGGAGTCAGATCCAGTTCCTTCCAGAGGCCCAGGACGACCCACAGAGGCGAAGACCTGACATCCGAAAAGCCAAGATGATGCTCGGCTGGGAGCCGGTGGTATGTGTGACACACAACAGACCCAGATGTTGACTTTTCTTAGATATTAGAATAATTATTCAACATTCCTTTGTCAGTATGTGACTTAGTATTCAAAGACTTAGTATTCCTCCAGCCTACTTTTTTATAAAGTACACGGTGATGTGTAAGATATTTATCTAATGTAATGAAGTGCAAAGCACAATAATGAACTGCATCAAGTTGTTTTAAGGTAGAACGAGTAGCATGAGAATAAAGGATTATCTCCGTAGTCAAACACAGACATGACGGTGCAAATCAATTCCTGTCCTCAAGACAAGAATATGCTTTATTCAGCACATTATGACACAGCCCTAGCTGATATTTTTTAAGTGTCAATGAAGCTCTCTAGTGAAACATACTGTATATTGATTTTTTTGTTTTTTAAAGGTGAATACAGCTTAATAATAATAATAATAATAATAATAATAATAATAATAATAATAATAATAATAATAATAATTTTATTTATGTAGCACTTTTCAAAAACAGGTTAAAAAGTGTTTTACAAAGACATAAAAACAAGAGAAATTACCAGAAGTACCAAAAGTAAAATTTTTATAGAAATAATGACAAGTGAGGTATGAATTACTAAAAGAGAAAGAAATTCTGGAAAAGTGCATTTTGAAGAAAGATTTAAAAGAAGAAACGGATCTAGCCTGCCTGATCTCCTCCAGCAGTTGACCCGCCCGAAAACCTGACTGAAATTTATCAAAGAGCCTGTTGCTATTCATATGAGCAGTAAGCTGTCCAGCAACTAGTTTTTCCAAGACCTGAGCCGGGAAGGGAAGTTTAGATATTGGGCAGAAGTTCATTCAAATGAATGGATCAAGAGATGGCTTTTTGAGAAGTGGTTGAACTGCAGAAGATTTGAAATTATCAGGCACTTGACCAGATAAATCACAAGGACAAATGGGGAGACTGAATGAAATATTTCTTTAAAGAAGTGATTTGGAAGAATGTCCAGTGAACAGGAGGATGATTCATTTTAGTAATGACATTGGTTAGATGCTTAGTAGTGACTGACTTAAATGCTGTTTTATAGCAAAGGTCAGAGAGAGTTTGAGATGGAGGGATAATTGCATTCCTCTTAACAGCTTGAACCTTATTAGAGAAAAATGATAAAAACTCTTAACATTTATCAAGTGAGGGCTCAGAGATGGCATTTTAAAAAATGCCAGGAGCAATATTGTCTAAAACATTTTGCCCCCATTGATGCCCCACTCCCCTTCCTGCAAGACATTTATAACACCCACCTCACCCGCAAAGCGACCACCATTGTGCGCGACGCCAGCCACCCCGCACACAGTCTGTTCAGCCTCCTGCCCTCAGGGAGAAGGTACCGAAGCCTCCGTGCCCGCTCCACCAGATTTCATACACCAGGCTGTCAGGAAGCTGAACTCTCTCCCCACCCTCCTACTCCCTCCTGGACACCTTGGACTCTGAACCCTGACCTTCAGAAACGGACTGTCTTTTGCACTACTCCTGCATAATATCATGCTGCTGCACTATTTGCACTATACAGGACAACATATATTTTATTTTTTAAATGTATTTATTATATATTTTATTTTATTTTTGGTATATGTCTATTTGTTGTGCACTTTATTGTCTTACTTCTCTTACTTTAATGTTGCCACCGCGGGATACTGAGAAACGTTTTCTCGATTCTTCTGTATGTTTGGCACATGTAAAGAATTGACAAATAAAAATCTTGAATCTTGAATCTTCTCTGCAAAGCAGGTTATTCAATAAACAACCAGAAGATAAAACCAGGTCCAGTGCAATGGTAGGGGAAACTCTGGGATCCAGTAGTACTCTAGATGAACAATACTTTCACAATTTATTAAAAAAAAGTTATCAGACGACTTAATGAATAACATAATATTAGACATTGTGCAGGTGTGTTTGGAGAGCAGTCTCTATCAATATCTTATCAATAACTGTGGATTACACTATTAGTTTATAAATGACATTTACAGCCAACATCTAATTTATATATTGTCAATTGATGTATCAGTCTAGCTATAATGCATAGTGTCTAATGTTTTTGTTTGAGTGGCAGTATTTTTATCTTGTACGTGTTGTGTCTTGTGTTGATAGGTGCCCCTGGAGGAAGGCTTGAACAAAACCATCCAGTACTTCAGCAGAGAACTGGAGCACCAGGCCAACAACCAGTACATCCCCAAACCTAAAGCCGCCCGCATGAAGAAAGGCCGACCCAGACACAACTGAGGTCGGGTCTCCCACCGCAGACTCTCCACACAACACAGAAGGATGTTAAGACTCCTCAGAGGACCCTTGAAAAGCAACTCTCTGAAACACACTGTTGAGTAGTGCACTTTGGGATATGATGTCTTTTCTTGAGAAGCAGAGATAACTTTTTCACTCTCTTTAAAAAGATGATGTCGCCTCGCGTTGGAGCAGCAGCTGCACTGTGGGCTTCCTCACCGGAGCATGTGTTGTTGGATGGACAAGACTGAATCAAAAACAGAAATTTAAGAGAAAAAAATCTCAAACTACATTTTTTGTGGATTTGTGCTTTTGCTATTTAAATCGCCAACCTCAGAATCATGCAAACAGCTTGTACTGTGCTTCAGTGCTTTTTTTTTTTTTAATAGTTTGATGGTACTTTGTCTCCGAAGATGAGCTAACTGACTTTGTTTTTCCATTGGATGTTTTGTCCTCTTATCAGTGGCTTGGCAGCACCCCGTTGGCTGTTCATGCAGCGCACTGCAGAACTGGATAAATCCTCCAGAAAGATAATCAATCATTACCTGTTTATCAGGACTGCATTGTGTTTTACTTTGTGAAATCTCATGTCAGGATGTGCATTATCAATTTCAGGTGAAGATGCTATTTTAATAAAATATTTCCAATATTTTGTGTATGATAAAATTAGGGAAGAAGACATTTGTGTGTATGTGACACATTTCTACAAAAACAGGGGACTCAGGCAATATGGAGCCAAGTATCTTTATTTTGTCAAGTGATAAGACAAGAATTTAATTATTTCATACAAATCAGCTGCCTCACAGCTTTACTTGTAGAGCAGAGGCAATGTTTAATGAGAGCAAAAACACATTTCTGTGTTTTCTAACCAGTATGTAAGGATGGTGAGAAAGAGTTGCAAGGGGGTTATACTTCTGGGTCTAACCAATTAAGACGAAGAAGCCAGAGCAGCTGTGGAGTACTTGGATGTTGACAGCCGTGTGACAGGTGTAAAACTACAGACTATCACGGGCTGTATTCTCTCAAAATGAAGACAGGAGGCTGATGAAGAAACAAACCCCTTCAACCACTGTGTGTGAGATTGGAGTTAATAGTAGTCATAGTTGACATTAGCCCCATGTCTGTAAGACGAAGTGTCACGCGGACCCATTGGGGCATTTTCATCATAGTGGTGCTGACGCCCTTGGTCATTGGCGCGTGCGTGGTCCATCCAGTACGATAGGTCAGCCTCCAGCCTCTGGTGAGGAAAAAACACCACAGACTTGTTAGGAAACTCAGCCTTAACAACGCAGATGATAAGGTGTCCACTTAGACTGTTGGCAGGCACAGCTGTGGCAAATAAACATGCATGAAAGGCAAACATTGAAAAGGCCAATGCTCTGACAGCTTTGACCTTTTAAGGAAGCATCAGCAAATGGCATACACTCTTAAGTGTCATGCATGCTGTTTGAGATATTGCTGTACTGGCTGAAACACAAATGCTTTCAGCTGTCAATAGTAGTGGTGGTAGGGGGTTATTTTGTGCATCCGTTCCTTACTGTCCCTGGTGAATTTGACATGGCAGCCACTGACCTGAAAGAAAACTCAAACTTGCTTTGTAAGTGCGGTTATATTTGTGTTTGAGAGGGAATTCATGTATTCAGCTCAACGTTTGTATTTATTCATTCAGTCAGACAGCGACATTGTGAGGAATTATTTTTCAGACATCAGATGAGAGTACAACTTACTCTACCTTTGTCACTCCACATTTTTATCCTTCACATGTCTGAGGTATATAAAATCCAGATAAAGTTTTTATCTGTTTTATCTTTTTTTGTGTTTTTATCTTTTTTTGTGTGTTTCGTATTTATGTTTTTTGTATGTTTTATCTTTTGTCAGGTTTAAAATCCAGTTTTTCTCAATAAAATGAAATGTTCATGACTAAATAAGTAAGTTTAAGTTTTGAAAAAACATCCTCAGATAACACTAAAATACTCAGCTAATCTGTTTCATAAGGATTGCAGGGCTGTAGTTTGATAAGATTTAGCTGACAGTTGCCTGGCAACACACACAACTTTCATCAGAGTCTGATTTAAATGTTGCTACGTTCTGATTGGTGCACAGTGTGGTGTCACCTTTTCCTACTGAGTCCTGCCCACTTTAAAACAGTGAGAACAGTACAGACAAAATATGGTTTTCATGCTTTTCAGGGTTTTTAATCGTTTAAAGTCAATGCTCATTATTAAACCTGGAGGGACTCTTTAAGGGTAACCCACCAATTTTACACATCAACGTCAATTTATTATTCAAAATTCAGCCTGTGAAAAGTTGTATGATGTCAACTGTGGCTCAGATTTATTAAAGAAATTTACGGCTCAGCGGTTGGAGTTTAGAGGGGAGGATCTAACAAAAGACACTTTGGAGTTGCATTACAGGAAGTGAAGGATCCAGTGTATTTGCAATTTCACCCATAAGAGGCACCAAAAGTCAGGAAATGTCTTGAGGAAAGGCCTCTGCTGCTTCATCTTTTACTGGTCTTTTGTGGTATGTCTCTCCAAAGTCCCCAACTTTATAACACTAAATCCTTTGAGTGGTCTTTTAAGGTAACATACAAGTGAGTCACATTAGGATATGGAAACTGATTTTTACAAAAATAATATTGGCAGCACATAATTTGAGAAATTTATGGTCAGTCTGATGTTGGAAAAAAGGTGAACAAAGCGTGAGGTCTTGGTAAGAGTGAGACTGATGACAGAAAGTTTGTGTCTGTAGTTTTAGTGTTTCTGTAATCTGTGTGTGAATGTGTGTGTTTCTGAAGCTCAACGGAAATCTTTTTACTCTAAAGTTAGGAACTCTATCTGCTTTTTAAAACATCTATCAGTGTTGTTTCTGTTGCAAGCCGTCATGAGTTCAAGGGTGAAACTCTGGTCAAAACTCACCTGCTCATCATAGCCCATGTACATGAACTGCATAATCCATTGCTGTACATCTGGTCTACTGCGATCCCAAATGTTCCTTTTGGTCCTGCTCAGCTTTGCCAGGAACTCTTGAGCCTTGGAAGGAGTGACGGCGACGGAGGACTTTGAGGAGACAGTACCAGCTCCTGCCACTGGATGGAGACACAATAAGGGCAGAAGAATGAAAGGGCACTTACCACAGGTGTTCATTGTATCAACTGTATGATAAAACTGTGTGAATATTACCATCTCTTCTCTTTAAGATCTTGTGCAAGCTGCTGCCGTCACTGGATACATCTGTGAAAAAGAGTCATCTGAGACTTAATGAGTAAAAGTTGTAGGTTTTTGCCAGTAAAGGGTAAGCAGAACATCTGAAGTTGCTTTTTAATTTGACAATTTTAAATAAGTTTGTTCAGTTTTGCTCAGTTTTCATTTATAGATGCAAATGTTAAGTTCCCAACTCACATCAAAGGAAACTAGCTAGTGGCCAATTTGCATTTAAATATACAGTATTTGTGATGACGTCTCCCTTCCTGATCGTCTCTCCCACTGGAGCAGCTACACTGTGTGACGAATGGTCATACACACAAAGTGTGCATTAATGAGGTATCCTGTCCCTTTTTGCACGTTGCAGTGGCATTTGATGGTTCTGTACAAACACCGACATTTTGGCCAGCATTTCCATAAGTCTAAGAGATTTTATTTCATCTGTTTTTCTGAAAAGCTGAAACATAATACTAATGTTTTCTTCTAAGCTAAATCTATACTATGCATCTCAGAATATGTACAGACATCCAGTCCATATCTAGAAGTAGAGTCTGTCTTTGCTTCAGCACAAACCATTTTCAGTGTGCAGTTGTACAGAGGTGGAACACAAGGATACCGTTGGAGAAAATTGCTTGCACATGTTTTTCTCCAGTTTGTCATGCAAATGAGCCTTGAACAACAGATTCCAGCAAAACTTTTCTCGTTTCAATGGCCACAGAGGGACTTTTTAATCTTTTCTCCTCCCTACATTCCCTCTGCAGTATGTCACTGCACAGTCGTCATTAAAAAGCAGTGATCCTCCTGACATCTGGATATTTAATGCATGTTAAAGTAACGTCAAACAAATGTCAGAGGGTAGAACAACACTGTAAATGATTAAGAGCTGTGAGAATGCTTTTTCAAAATGTGCATATGAAGGTTTCTTTCTAAGGAAGACAAATGTTTAACTAGTTATGGTTCACTTTTTGGAAAATACACCTATAGACAGCCCACTTTATATCTGGCATCCTCTGGTGTTTAAACAAAGAGGAAAAAAGACAAACAAATGTGTTAGAAAGTTGATGTAGTTGTGCCCACTGTGCATTTTTATTAATTTTATCAGAACAATAATTTGTTGTTCAGCGTTACGAGATGAGATGGAGATGCACAGTAGGCTGCTATCTGCACAGCTATGAAACTGTATTGACTCTGTGAGGTTATATCATAGCATATAGAGATTAAAAAAAAACACTGGGCCTTAAGTAGAGCCCTGTGGCACACATTTGGTACTGTGGGAATCAGGGGATTGATAACCAAACTTAATAAGAAAAAAAAAAAAAAGGATCTGTGAGGTATTTCCTGAAACAACTGGAATTGCAGTGCAATTCTGCAGCTGTGGTGACGGCACTGTGAACACCATGTAACAGACTTTGGGGTTATTACTATAGACCGGAAAGTTTTCAAGTTATTCTACCTCAGAAGGAATTAATTCTCAGCTGGTGAAAAGTGTATAAAAGCCTTTCTAAAGACAATAATATAGTGAGAGCTGTCTCAGTTAAGAGCCACTCCAGTATTATTGCTTGTTTTAGTCAATTTATTCCAGTTATTCTTTACAAGACTGCCAACTACTTTCCAAAACATGCCATTTGTTTTTAATAACAGTATAACTTTGACAGTAATAAAAGCAGACATGGTGTTCACTGTGATAGATTTCCCATCTCAAGTAAGTCTTGTGCATGTTCAGTTTCCCACCCGATTGAAATGAATAAAATAAGCTTGATTACATCCAAGCTTGTGAAATATATTCAAATATGTGCTATGTTTTGAAAAACAAAGTTGTCTGTCTTCAAACATTTTTTTAGACAGGCTCCTTTTTCCATTTTTCTGCAAGACATGCAGTTATTCATCTTTTTTTTTTTTTTTTTAACTGAAATTACTGTTAAAAAACCAGACTACCACAAAAATCTAGAAATGTATTCAAGGCCAGAGGATGAAGGACAGATGTATGTGGGTGAAAAAAGTGCAGCATGCATGATCAAAGCAGAGCGAAAAGAGACAAAACGCAACAAAAAGAAAAAGATTGAGCTCACCTCTAGTAGCCAACAGTGTCAGCAATGCAGCTAGCCCCATTAACCTCAAACAGAGTTTCTGGGAAGCCATCTTTCCCCAACCGGTCAGAGTCTTTACAGCTATGCATAAAGTGCTGCACAACCAGAGGGAAGAGTGGGCGGCAACCCAGACTTTCCAAGTGGAAACTGGCCTATGGCACTGGAATGTCGTTTACCTCCCTGCCTACAGAAACAAGACTGCAACCGAAAGATTTTCCACTCTTAAATGAATTTTCATGTGCGTCTCAGGTACTTTTCCAGGAAGAAAAAGCAGAATTCCCCTGTTACTGACTGTGGTTTGTAATGCAGAGAAGAGATATTCAGGATTTCAAAACACTGTAGTTCAGAATTTTTGAAGCAGTTTACTGCAGTAGAAATGTGTGATACAGAAGTGTGTACAATAATTCAAACTCTCTGGATTTTTTTATGCATGAACATACCCCAGTGGCAAGAGAGAAAGCCAGCAACCATTAAAAGACATAAGGATCTCTTTTTTTCTTCTTTTTTGAAACATCAGTCATTCAGCGTCCTGGTTGTATGAGAAGCTGAATGAGCTATTGCAATGTGTGATGCTGCAGAGGAAATTAGTTGCACTAATTGGAAATATTTAGTCTTTTACTGTATTTATCGTTTCAGAACTGAAACTCCAGCCAAAGCTGCCCCCTTGAGTTATTAAACCTGTAGCACAGGAAGATAACGCCACTCCTCCAAAGATGTCCTCTTGATACACAACCTAAGTCTGAATGAACATTAATGACATTAATTAAGTACTAGATTAATCATTTAATCAATTGGCAATAAATTATTTCACAAAATGTTGATCATCTGAATGATATTTTGTGTCTGATATGGTTTTTCAACAAAAAAGTTGGATTGCTACTACTAAGATCTACTCTTTCTGTTCTACATATAGTTCAAAGTTTAACTGCTGGATGAAAAATGTCTCCTATGTCACTGGAAAGTCCATTCTCAGTGTTTGTCCACTGGAGGCTTCAAGTTTTCACATCACTCTTGTAAACTGCATACTGGACCATGATTGGCTTCCGATTTATTATTGATCATTTGTTATTGTCACAAATCATGCTTGTATGTACACATCTTAAGTTTGGATTTAAGGCGAGCACAGAGAAGCAGATGGATGTGAAAACAGCCCTCTAGTGTCAAACTCTGCACATACATCATCCTGCACAGTGAGGCTCAAACGTCACAGTGAGGTTACAATGAACAAAACACATTTTTGAGTGGAAGGAAACTTTAAATCATTTTTCAAGCAAAACTGACAAATGATTAACTCTTTACAGCCTCTCAGATGAGAATATTTTCTGTTTTCTATGATAACAAAGTGCACATTTTTGGGGTTTGGACTTTTGGTCGGACAAAACAAGACATTTGTGGATGTTGGCTTGCATTCTGGGAAATTGTGAGGGGCGTTTTTCACTATTTTCTGATAATATATGTAACAAACACTTAATTGATAAATAGATTAATCAAGATAATAATCAGCAGATTAATCAATAATGAAAATCATTATTAGTCACAGCCCTAGCTAGACATTAATGACTGACTGGTGCGACTGTGTTTGTCAGTCATAACAGCCTCTCTGATAGCAGAATAAATGAAGGCAGTTACTTTATAGAGGTTTCATTCATACATTCTCATTTGACTGAACTTGAACTCTGAATACGATGAAGGTGTGTGTGTGTGTGTCAGAGAGGGAAAGCGTTTGGTTTGAGGCTACAAACAGTCTCTGTGTCTCTCACAGGTAGAGCTGGAATGCAGGAATCCAGAAGTTGGCAGACGACTGCACTTCTTTTATGATACATTTGGAGAGAACAGAACAAAATAAAGCACAAAAAAGCAAACGGTGCATGCTGAGGAAAGAGCAGAGGGGTAGTGGAATACATTTGAAGAAAAGAGTGAGGGTGAATTATGAAATCTTGCTTTCCTTATTTCCTCATTCAGGCTCTTCGTAATGTGGCTACATCCTCTTCACGAAGCCTGCATTTTTCCTGCTGCGTGCCCTCTCACACACATTCTGAGATGAATTGAACTGAACAGCCTGAGTCATGGCATGTTGTAAAGCTCATTGTAAGGCACAAGCCTCCGTTCTCAGTGCAGGCGTGCCTGTAGATATGATTTCCCCCTGTGTTTTTATTCATTCAAAGCATCAGACACCTCCGATAAGAAGCAGGCTGAGTTCCTGACTTCTACTTACAGTGTGTCTTATCAAAGGCTCACAGTCCTCAGGCAAACATTTCCATTGCGGATGGAAAACAAATTTACTAAAGGGAAAACAGATGTCTGTGGATTCAAATATTCTGAGTTTCAAAAATCTGTGCTTGAAAGTCTGAAAACACATAGACATACACCCTGATGAGTCACGTCTCCCTCAGGTGCCATTTGTAATTCTCAGGCATGGAGGAGATTGGAGGAAGAGAGGAAAAAACAAGAACGAGGGGTGAAAGAAATGAAGGGCTGCAAGAATATTGCGTTTCTGACGGAGTGAGGAATTTCATAGGCAAAACATTCAAACCAGTTTGATCTTGCCCATCCAAATGCACCACATACTCATAAGCTTTGGCATATATGGACACAATGACTCAGATTCAAGTACAAAGCTTCCTTTTTATTTGGCCACAGATCCGTGAAATAAGCAAATCTGCGCCAGAATGTTCTTGGACAAAGATAAAGTAGAATAAGGTAATCCTCTCTTATATGTCAGTGTGTTTGTTTGTTCTTAGGCATTTGGAACATCAGAAATATATGCTTCCTCCTTCCTTTGTTGTTCCTTCACTACCCCCACACCCCTCCCTTCACACTTTGCTTGACAATTTGTGTGTCGTGACCTGAGACAGATTCATTTCAGTGACACCTTTTGCACACACAGACGTCCCAGATGTCCCTCAAAGCTCAAACAAACACTCTCAGCTCAAAAGACAAAATGCCAAAGTCAGAATCAAACTACAGTGAAAAACTCAGTTAAATGATAGTTGGCCTTTTATAGCCTAAAAGACATGCAAATGTGCATTTTTCAACATCTCATTAATCCAAATGTTTTGTTTGGGGTTGTGGATACTTCAAGCCCTGTTAAACAGTTAAAAAAAAATACATACTTAACATAAACATACTTAACATTGTTTTATCACCTTGATACTTCATAGTTTTTCTGCATTTATTTGGATTTTCAAAAAGATTTTAAACTAATGAGATATTTCAGAGGTTAGTTCAATAAGGAGAGATCAACTGTAAGTGTATAACAATATTTATTGTTGTTAGCTACAGAAAGAGTTTTTGACTATTAAACTCCATCGATGTGAAGAATTTTCATAAAGCATATGCTTATATGAAGATAGGAGATAGGACAGGATCCCCCTGGAGTCTAGATGCTGGTGGTGGTGGTGGAGCAGAGCTAGCAGGTGGTTGATGGAAACCTTTGGACGAGTCTCCCTGGCTACTATGGAGGTCATGGTGGTGATGGGAGGGAGGCAGGCTGTGCAATCGTAGGTCTGAAACACAGAATGACAGAATTGCAGTGATATTTAAAGAACGGCATCTAGAGACTGATTGGTTTGAGGAATGTGGGGCAGAAAGATGATTGGTCAGGTATGGTGACGTTGGAATTGTGAATGATGGGATTTCGACAGCGTGGGAAAGCGGTAGTGATGGAGAGAACTAGAACAGGAGGAAATAGCAGACATTCACACACAGTGGAATAAGGGAGGAACACGAGGGAAGATATCTTCCTTCTTGAACTTTTGCCAAAGCTTCATTTGTCAGAAAATGATGCATTCCTTCTGTTTGACAGTCTGATTGACAGTAGTTTTTACTCAATTCTACCCTTTATTCATCACAAATAAGTCTGGATTGATTGTTCATAAGAGATCTGTCGGGGAGTTCAAGCTCTCTGGGGTCCAATTTACCCCAAATGTAGGTAACATAATTATGAAGGATAACATACTCCACATGCATTTGTGAAGGATTTTTTGTTCATGCATACCTCATACAACATATAAAACATGAAATATTTCCTTATTTGGTTTATTAACAATACTTTATGGTTATTTCCTTATTTCATTCCCCTCATCAAATGTGTAAGCTCAGTTTGTGGCAAAATGTGGGGCTCAAATTTTTTTCTACATGTTGGGTTTTAATAAGGTCAGAAGTAATGAAAAAGAAATATTTGACAGAAAAAAATGGGAAAATTATATTTATATTTCAGTGTTTACAATATCTCTAAGTCACAAAACTATTTATTGTTTGAAATGTAAACATCAAAACATATCAAAGGTGATGTATACCAGTCCGCAGACACATAAATCTCTCATCTGCACCCTGTGTCTCTGCTGCCTCACTCCTCAAGTTGAGAGTCGGACTCAGGACTATCGTAGCCCAACTCCCTGCTGATGGGGAAGTGAGCCCAGAAGGTGTGAGCCAGGTCCCGCATCCCGTCGTAAGCTGCCTGGGCTCGTAGTTCCTCCAACCACCCGAAGAAGTCTGACGACCACAGGCCCCAGTAAGGTAGGCTTCGCTTTTCCCTCTCCCCGCTCCTGACAGCTGCGTCGTTCTCCTCAGCTCCTGTCAGAGGAGACAGAGACAGAAAAAGGTGTGAAAACTATTCCGCACCTTGTCTGTCATTTCAGAATTGCTGTTGTACATCATCACGTCAAGCCCATTTATTTGTAATGCCATATATGAGCCGCTGACATACCTGTAGGAGACAGGGAGCCGAGCACAAGATAAAAGAGCAGCACAGACACATACAGACGATTCATGCTTTCAGGAACTGGAAGATAACACAGAAAGGCAGAAGACATTCAGTTCAACTGTCTTCACAAGAGAAATGTATGTTTTCAGGTGCATATAGAGCACTTTAGTAACACCAGCATTTCCAAAATGTAATGAAATGTAATAAAATGTACTTTCAGGAGAACAGAATGCTCTTAAAAAATTGTGCAAGCTACAGCATAAGTGCATGTATCCGTAAAGAAGAAGAAAAAAAAGCTCCCATGTGTCATCTCTGCTTCATTAGAGATCAAATTTTACCAGATCAGCAGCAGGTAATCCTCTCTGTCCTGTTCCTCGTCCTTCCCTCTCAGACTGATCTCAGGATGACTCACTGCATCTCGATTAGAAGTAAAGGCGGACATGTTTGCTTTTCACATTTTTGCTTTTTACACTTGCCTGTCTCCAAAGGACATCAGAGAGCCTCTTACACACCTCTTGCGTCTGTCTGCTTTCTATAAAGTGTTATGATGTCTGGCCATGAAGTATAAAAAAAGAGTCCTTATGTGTTTGAGTTTTTCTCTGGTTTACAGATGATTTAGACAAGATGTACACTTACATCTGGATCCAACCACTTCATATTAATGATGAAAAAATGATAAACAAAACAAAACACTAATCATATTACATAAACATAATAACAATCTTCATAATAACTTTGTTTGTATAGCAACTTTCAGCCCAAATTGCTTCACAAAACAGGATTAAAAACTGTGTTAGGCCAAAAAAAAACATTAAATAATTATATAAATAGCAAAGATAAAAATGTAAAAGTTGTCATGATTGGATTACCCCATATTAAAAGCCAGATTAATTTATTTTTGTAAAAATATCAGTAGGATGCTGTATCAGGAGTTTGCTGTTCAAAGATCCAAGGAGAGCGTATAAAACAATGCACAAGATCATCAATTGAACAAGACTGTTGGATGAGGAAAAGCATCCATGATACCTAAAAAACTAGTCATTATAATCAAGAATTCACTTTACAACAACAGTCACAATGTTTAGATGTAAACAGAGTGTTTTTAAGAAACACACACACACACAAATGATCAGAAACAGGAAAGTCAGTGATTGAGGAAATATCTATTTCAATAGCCCTCATAATAACAAAGTCTATACACTCCTAAGATTAAGGGTTGCACTCTCTACATGTTGCACAAAACCGAGACAAGCAAGAACATCTAAAAAATCCACATCCTTTGAATCACTATCATCAATACTAGATACAAGAATAATCCTGTCATAAGCAATGAAAGGTTGGTGCTGTGCTTTACGGGGATAGATATTCACAGTCAGTAATAGACTGCTGTGAGGCTAAGTATTCAAAGCTTACAAAAGTCTCCAAAAGAACATTTGGAGCAACTGAAATGATTAGAGGAGATACTGGTAACTCCCGTTTCTTTTATCTTGTCTACAGGAATACAGAAAACTATCATTTGACCGTGTTGGGAGATAAAAATCCTTCATGTACAAACTCATACTCAAAAATGCTCTCTTTATGAATTCAGGCTCTGGGCAAACAGGAAATGATTGTGGGCTCCTGCTATGATTGCAACATTGTGCAAAATCTATACTATATATGTTGCTATGTCATTGTCGCAACAATCAGGAGCTCAGCGTGAGATTTTTTTGCCTAATGTTGCCTCAGAGTAATATGGGTTTATTTTTTTCAAGGTAAGGAGGAGAAAAGGAGAGAGAAAGCAGAGGGAAGAGTGAGAATGTGGATGAAAAGAATGTACCAGACAGTTTTCACACCTGGTATCCAGACAGTCTGGACCAACATTCAGCCACGGGGCGTAAAGTTGGTCTTTTGGGGTTTTTTGACCATCCATTTATCTGTTCAGTGGCTGTTTGTTACTCTCTGAGGACACTGGCAGAGAGAGGAGGGGTGGCTGACTACTGTCAGCTACAGTTCAGATGATTTTTACCAGTTTAAAAAACATGGCTGATATAATTCAGTATTTTTCTTACTGTCAACAATCCCATGAAGATTAAAACCAACAACGTGTTTGTCCCTGTCTGTGGCACTCAGCCCATTCATTACCACTGAAGACGTCCATATTCTTTTTAAAAAGGCTAAGTTCCTGAAACAGCTCGACACTATAGTTTTTTGGCAAACAGTTGTCAAACACAAAATATCAGAATGCGACAGAAATGAAATCCTGAGATCATGAATAAAATGTTTAATACAATTAGGAAAAAAATCACCCTAGAAACAACCAAAATACAGAGAGCATAAATATAGATGACCAATCTGAACAAAAATTGTGTCATCTGCATAAAAATGAGCATTTGCATCAGGTAGATTTTAACTCGTAAGTATTTCCAGCCTTGATTCTAAATAAACTACATGCCAATGCATGTTCATCATAATGAAAGAACATGTCACACAGTGCATTGATGTGTCTTTAATAGTTTTTGGATGACAATGGAGCTCTATGGTTGTGCTTCCCATCCCCTTTTAAAACAATATCTGGGACAGATTGTTTCTCAGATTGTTTTATTTTAAGGTTGATTAGAATCTGTAAGATGTAATTGAATTATAATTTGTTCTTTTATATCCCTTTAATTATCTTGTAACCCCTCATATTAACCCCTTGTGTTACTACTAGTGTTTGTCAAAGAGGAATACGCTATATCAGGCTTTTGGCTACACAGGCAATACTTGTTAATTGGATAAATTCATTGTTCACACACACACAAAAAAATTATAGTGCATCTCCAGCGAAGCAACCCGAGGTCGAGAAAAGATGTAGTGTGTAGAGCAGGAGTGCAGAACCTGTGTGATGAGATAGTAACAGGGACTGAATAAGACGGGGAGAAGTCTAAGGAGAAGAAATGTGAAGAGCAAGACAAGAAGAACCATTATCCTGTCAATACATCACTACATTAATGTTGCTGTATTTACAAGGCCTTATGTAACCCAGGTTAATATAACCTTAAACAAATAAAAGGTTAAATAAATAATAAATATTATCTAAGCAAATTAAATAACATTAGCTATTAAGTTAATTAACATCAACAGCCATAATAGTAGTTTACACTGTTGATTTTGCTTTTTACTTTGTGTACTGTTCCTTTAACAAGTGCAGCAGTTACTGCAAGAGAAAAAAGAGTGAGGAGAGAAGAAAAATAAGAGTAAAGAAGCAAGTTTTGAGGAATATAAATCTTTATTTTTTTCCCATTTTTGGAGGATTTTGCGTCCACCTTCGGTCTACGTTGCTGAATTCTGTTTTTTTGTTTGAGATTTGAACAAGGATTTAAAACTATTTTTTTAACGCATCAGTTAGCCTGTTTTTCAAGCTGAGTGTGCAGCTGAAATTAGCAGTAGCTAATCTAAGACAGTGTGAATAAGTTTTATGTTGTGTATTTTGTAGTTTTTCTTTATGTAAAGCAGCTTGAGAGGTTAATATGCAACAGGCATGGTTAATAGTGATGGGAATTCCTGCTCTTTTTAGTGAGCCAGATCATTTGGCTCAGCTCAGCAATAAGAGCTGGCTCTTTTGGCTCCCAAACGGCTCTTCATTTAGTATGACTTTTTGCTTTTATAATTCAGCCAAATTTGGCAATGTTCTGACCTTTGATTGATATGTGTGCACATATATCACTTAAATGATTCAATGTAATTATACTAAACCTTATAATTTCCAGAATACCATAATTTTTCATTATGTTTGATATAAAAACCTTAAAGAATGTAAAAACAACAAACACTATCACACGTGTATTGCATGTTTTATTTATATTTAACTATCCAAAACAGTGTCAGGCCAGTGTTAAAATGCTAAATGAAATGTGTAAATCAAAGAGAAAACAGCACAAGGCAGCTACAGTCCCTCTGTAGACCGTCAGCTCTCAGTCAGGAGCCGGCTCCCATTGTTCACTTAAAGGAGCCGGTTCATAGAGCCGACTCATTTGCTACGACACATCACTAATGGTCAAATTTAGCCTTGTTAGTAAAGTGAGGTGAATGGCGCCACCATTATAGAGTACAGTTAAGATTAAATTAACAATTGACCTGTATTTAGGTGCTACTGTAGTTCTCCTCAAGTACTTAATTTTGTTATGAAATATTTTAAGACTAAAATATTCGTATATATATTGCACTGTTGTTCAACAGGCCAGGTTTTAGTTGTGAGGATCGCTTGGTGCTTGCACACCTGAAGCTGAGGAAGGAAGATGGCGAGCCAGAAATCACACCGAACAGGCGTCTGCTTCTGCAAGACCAATGAGAAGGGTCTGGCTGCGACCTGTAGACCAGGGGGCACAACGTGAGCATCCAGTTAAACCCTTCAACCCTCAGTTGGCCAATGGAGGACCGTGACAATAAGTCAACACCCAACGTAGTACAGCCTTCAGTCCAATTGAAACTGTAACAGCTTGTACTGCTTTAAAAAAATTATATAGATCTTTATCCCCCCAGCATTAAAAAGTGTACATTTGCAAAAAAATAAAATAAAACAAAAATTGAGAAATGGCGCAGCAGATGCAGCAGGTACATAATCTATGAAGGTAAATATGTTGCAAAATGTGAGAGCTTGTCGACTTGATGTGAGAACTTGTAGAATGAAAATCTGAACTTGGATGTTTAAATTTTCACTTGTATAAAATATTCACACACATGTGAGCTGAATTTGGAATCACAGAAAAAAACACTTCAAATGTTAAGATTTCTCTAAATTTCCTCAGGTGAAACTACAGTGTTCTGCAGACACAGCCTTTGATTTTGTTCAGGTTTTTGCCCAATAAAAAAAAACAGTGGAATGATGCCTCCAGTCCCATGCCTTTACTTTCATCCTGTTTTGTGTCTAGTTCAAAAGCAGCAGTTTTTATCCATATTGTAACAAGTTATTCAGTTTACACAATATGTATGACTGACTCCCTCTCTTGGTGAGTGTTACATTTAATTGGAAATGAGTGAAAATCATTTGAAACCAAAAAATAAGAGAGAGATGCTGATCGGTGAAAGAAAAGTATAGAATTTTGTAATCAAATTTATTGTATAATTTTAGTGTCAATTTTGCCTTTGAGGTTGTCTATTGGTTTAACATTTTTTTATTCACTTTTAAAAAATGCTTTTGTTTGATTCTTGGGAGATTTTGTTCAATTATTATGAAACAAATCTAATCCCATGAAATGTTAATCTCTTTTTTTAACTTTCTTTGAGTCATTGTGTTCACTGTTAAAATAAAGATGATCAACCTTACTGCAAGCTGTTGCAGTTGTTAATTACTTGAATATTCTGGTGAACATACTATTGAGTATATTGTCTGGAAGCATATGTTGAGATTTTTAAATCTCAACATAATAATCTAATATTGCTTCAGATTGTTTAGAATTAAAGTTTACTGCAAGACATGCCCTTTGTGTGTGACACAAAATTATTTGCAACATTAATCCCTTCTGGACTGAGCTTCATTTCCCAAAATCATCATCAACAGCTTTTTGAACTAGACTCAGAACAGGATGGAAGAAAATACATGAGACTGGAGGCATCATTCCATTGTTTTTTTATTGGGCTAAACAAAATCAAAGGCTGTGTCTGCCGAACACTGTAGATTCACCTGAGGAAATTCAGACAAATCAAACATTTGTACTACTGGATAACAGAGGCTGTAGAAACTGTTTTCAATAACTGCCTCATTAAAAGAAGTACAAAGGACAAAGGATGGGTCACCTTTGCAGCTATGTGTTCAATACACTGGTTACCGGCTAAATGATGGACAAATGTGTTATGCTGCGAGAGGTCCTGGGGTCAGATTCCAGACAAGCTCCCACTTGTTATACCCGGCTCATTTAGGAACATAACAAAGAAGGGAGGTCCACACAATAACAGCTTAAGTAAATGAATAATTTATTAAAGACAACTCATCTTAAGCAAACTATGAGGTGTAAAGTCAAAAACATGAACCAAGGCTAAACTAAACACAATCAAAACCCAAACAAAACAAAACTGAGTGCTTGAAAGACACCAGCCTTCCAGCAGGGAGAGAGAAAGCCACCTGGGTATCACCTATCTTATAAAGGCTCCAAGCAGGTGACACCAATCCCATAATGAGGTGGGAGGGGCCACACCATCCAGGAGAATCTGGAAAGAGGGAAGCAGAGGCAGGCCAACACAGATACTGTAATAAGGCCTAGGTCCATCACACGTGTACTGAACCATGTCTACAAAGACAGTTGTAAATGCTGAGTGTTTGTTGCAGAGGAGTGCTGAAGGAATGTCCTGAGTTGAGATGAGAAGATCTCACATGTGAGAGAAAAGATTTTAATTCAACAGCTCAGATCATACATTACTAAGCTGCTGGAGCATCTACACAGAAACATTTACACATGCATAGCACCAATTCCTCCTGACTCACAGTATGCATTTACCTGGGCTGGTGAGGGGACTTCTCAGCTAATCAACTTTACAGTGATAGTCTTAACTTCTGCAATCTGACTTTGTTTTTGTTTTTTTATTTCAATCTGTGCAACGGTTGCATCTGCAAGTGTTTATGAAGCATGGACACACTGCATAACAAGGCTAATGTTGGCTACATAAGCTAGTGTATTTAGCTTTTTCATCCTGGGCAATGGCTCTCAAGCTATATGCTGTGTATTTACATAAACACAATACAATCAGATGTAAATTGATTGCAACCCACGCCCACCACCGCAGCTACAAGTAGTTCTGCAAGTCAAGTTTTGCAAAAGTCAAGGCACGCAGACTTGTAACTTTGTGATGCGAGAGAGCACATTTGAGAAGATGCAGTGACTGATTCAAGAGGTTGTAATCACTGGGTTGTGATTGCACTGGAAAATGGACTCAAGTAAAAAAAATTTTAAAAAGACTTAATGTTGGATTACAAGTTTGCAGCTGTCATTGTGTTTATGTAAATATCAATCTACACATTTGTGAATATTTTTTTCTGTGACTTCACATTCAGAACATAGGTGTGTGAATATTTTCTATGAGTGAAAATTTCAACATACAACATCACATTTTTGTCCACATGTGTTTTGTTTTTTTCTCTGATTTCAAATTCAGCTCACATATGTGTGAATATTTTATCTTGTGTTTTGCAACATATTTACCTTCATAGTAATCACAGCTCAGTGTGGCTAAAGTTGAACGTATGATGTTATTACACAAATAAGTAAAATAAAAAACATTTTTAAAAGAAAAGTTATGCAGCTGTCCTCAACAACTGTCGACATAAACTAAATGGACGCTGTGGCCTTCGTGGCAGCTTTTACAGGTATCAGGTGTGGAAAGATGGAGTACGTAACTTCAATGACCACATTGTTATGAACATCCATCTTTGTCTATTTTTGCATAACTCAATTCAGGTACTTCATAAAAAGACATGAACATAATCCATGCATTAAAAAAAAAGTGTAAAAGAAGCAAAAAAACAAAACATAATCTCAACAGCTACATTGCTTAGATTATGTTATGTAAATTATAACAATACTTTTTTTTGTAGTTAATACAAGATCATTCATTTACATTTATGTTTGATATACATATAAATATATATATATATATATATATATATATATATATATATATATATATATATATATATATATATATATATATATATATATATATATATATATATATATACACATATATATATATATATATCACTTATCTAAATAGGAGACCTGGGGATGTACTGTATACTGTTATACAAAGGTGCATTATAGGGGATATAGTGCACCTTTGATATTCTCTCCATAATGTCCCCCACATACTCCCCACACCCCCATTATGATTTCTCATGTGTGGTCATCATCCACCTATTGTCTTCATGGAACTACATAAAAAAGGTGTCTTCAGTATGGCTGGTAAGTAGGAAATCTTTATATCCTTGGTACATGCATGCTGATTGCTGATGACTAGAGGACTTCAGTCCTGGGATCAGAGATTAGTTCCTATACTTGAATAGCAATGTGGATCAAAGAGATACTGTCATATTCTGTGTTTTTCAGTGTGACATAGAAGAACCTCCACCAGATTTCAAAGTGGATCTGGAAAATTTCTGAAGCTTGGAGGAGAAATTCTCTGTAGAGGCTTTTTCAAAAGTAAGTTAACATTTGTGATGGAAGTTAATTAGTAATATTTTCCCCTAGGTAACCATGACAATTGCTTCCATGTGGCACCAAGTTACCATCAATGGGCACCATGGATAGGGCCCCAAACCAGGGCAAGTCATGTGGCACTAACACAGAGTATGGTAAAGCACATGTATCACAGAAGAGCAAAGAGCAGGGTGACATTAACATCACAAAGGAGCAGCTCACAAATGAAATCATGAATTTGAAGCTAAACGGTTAAACACAGTAACTACATTTTTTTTTTTGTTTGTTTGTTTGTTTGTTTTTTTTGTAGATTTCAAAACTCACATTTCTCATTGAGGACATCTCCATAGGTTGACGCTGTAAGGAAACTGCAAAGAATACAAACTTTGAGTCTAAAGGCTCTAAAATGGACCTTGTCATATGCTTAAGGGCAGAAATGCAAACAAGAAACACCTATGAAAAAGTGTTCGAAAAGGTTTTGGGGGCATCAGGTCAGTAAAGGCTTATTGATGTGTACTGTTAGTTATTAAAATCAGATTTTTAAGTCTTGATTAACATCTGAACAGTTTATGCAGAGCAATGCTTATGCTTCTGATATTTCTCCTTTTGAAAAGTAGTTGGGCAGTCATCATGTGCCCATGTGTTATAGTCTATTCAATGAAATTCAACATCAGGGCAGAAAGTCAGAGAGACTAGGCCGACATGCTGCTCTCATGGAAACACTTTCCAAACGTGGTGGTTTATGATTTCGCAAGGGGCTTAGTAAACCACTGCAATGTGAGAGATTCAGTGAGGCTTCCATTCAGTCCCAACGAAGGACAACTTACAGAGGCATCCCCAGAGAACATGTCAATGGCAGCAAAAGAACAGCTTGAAATCCATTTGCCCTGGTTGAACATTAATCCTGATATTAATGGTCATCCAGTCACAGGATCAGCAGAGCATTATGCTCTGTATGATTCCACCAGTACAACACAGAGGGTGAGAAGGATGTGCTGAGGAGGATTGGCCTGGTTCCATAACTGCGTGGCTGGCTAAATTCTCAGAAGGCAGAGCAGTGTTTTTTTTAGAGGTATGGAAAAATAATTATTTCATGAACATGGTCTCTCCAACCAGTCATGTGTTCCTGATGACATGCAATATTCATCACCATAATTAATCAGATGGCACTGGCAGATTTGAAGAAAATTTCAGGAGAGAAGACAATCACTATTAATTCTCTGTTGTTTTGAAATATTTTTTGTCATAGCAGTCTGTCCTATGGGTTTCATGATTGTTATAACAGACAACAGGTTTGCTGTGTTAAAAAGATATTTCTTTAACACTACACCTTCTTTGCTCTCTTTTGCAGCAGTTCTTTCAGCTGTCCTCCCAGCAGCTCCTCCAGTTATCAGATTACCCCATATATGTGTCTATATACATATATATATTTATGTGTGTGTGTGTGTGTGTGTGTGTGTAACCTTGAAGTAATTTATATTTTGTGAGCATCCCTGATCAACATGGAAATCATTGTGAAGCTTTCACCAACCTCCAGAATGTGCAAGCCAGCGGATTGTGTTGAGGCTTTATCAAACACCCCAGACAGGAAAGAATTGTATGGACTTGAAGCAGCTAGATAGTAGCTGATGAGTCATGCTATTGCCATGTCATATGCCAGTTAAGTGGCTCCTGCATTGATTAGTTTGTAAGGTGTACAGCACAAGAAATGTCACTGTAGGACTCTTAATAAGGGGGCACAGCGATTGTTGCTGATTGACATGAGGTAACAATGTTCACTGGTTGCCAGTGAAGAAATGGTGTCCAGGGAGGAAACAGTCTACCCAGCAGATGATGATTGTGTAAACTCCTATTTCCATTAGTTTCTGAAGCATGTAATCATGCTAAATATTGTGCTGTTTATGTGATGTTAGAGGGCTCTTATGTTTGATTGATATTCTACAGCCCCTACCACAGATCGACTATGTCATGGACAGCAAACAGCCACAAAATGAAAGGCTTTTGGAAGACAGAGGAGCCTGGTTAACATGAAAAGATCTCCAAACTACTGGACCAGAATCCTGGCTGGAATCCACTGTCAGTTAAGAAATAAATGGTAGATTGTATGTTGTTTTGTGAAACTGAACTACTGTTGAAATTTTTGTTTTTGTTTTATAGATTGGGAATGCGTGCTTGCACTTAGTACAACACATTGCAAGCCTAAAGGTACAAATTATTATTACTAGGTATGTCAACCCACTTTGTAGGGTTTCACAAATCTATTTTTTGCTACTTCATGCTTAGCTTTGAGATAAAAGGAACAAGTTTTAGGCTCAAATGTGTGCTGATTTTTGCAGGGAAAAGACATTTACATGGAGGATCTCTACATCACTGCCCCCTATGGACTGACAAGTGTGGACCCTCTTAACGCTTCCCTGTGAGTAAAAGCAAACTTTTTTGATGTGTAATTGGGCCGACCTAAGCACAAACCAAAAAACTAAATGCTAACTTTTTGCTGGGTATTCTTTATCATTAATTGTCGGCGAATGCTCACATGAAGGATGCACCTGGACATTATTGACTCTGTGTAAGTGTGGACCCTTTTTTATGCATTCACTATGATTGAAAGTAATTGGAATATGGTGTTCTCGGTAATGGGAAGAAGGTGTTGTGTAACAACTGGTCGGGCAAAGGCTAAATGGATGAAAATGTTATATTATGTATTGTTCTCCAATTTAGTTGATTAAGAGTTTTGAGCAGCAAGACCTTGCCTACTAGTTAAAGGGGAATTCCACTATGAAGCAATATTAAACTCATTTATCAGACTAAGGCATAACTGACTAATTCTCTCTACGTGATTGGCCAAAGCGATCTCTGCTCAGAAACATTGACCGCCAAAGTTGCTAATTTGGTAGAGCTATACGTCAGAATGATGCATGGCCTTACTCTCACTCAATTTTCAAAAACTACAACAATGGGTGGGTAATTTCAATTGCCTCATACCTCGATCGTCTTTCTCGATCTGCTTCCCACTCTCGCGCCATAAGGAGTAACTAGAAGTTAATGTTCAGCCCCTCCACTCCTTGTGTGTGTGTTCGGTAAGGATGGCAACCTTTGGCTGGCGTCTGACGCCCGCCATTTTTTGCTGTGTAGTCCTTTGTAAGGCTGGAACATGCACAGTAGTTTAGGGCTATTTCACTGGCCTGAAGATATGTAAAGACCTGGCTGTGAGCTGATTTTACTCTGTAGTAGAGCTTCCTTTCTATAATAAAAGAGAGACTCAGGGTGGAATTCCCCTGTCCACAAGTCAAAATTTATGGAATTATAGAAGGTGTTAACTATCTGATTTAAACATTGCCTCTAAAATGTAGGTGTTGAAGCCAAAGCAGACAGAAAAACTGTCTGGATTCTTTTTATGAAAAAAGATCTGACCCATTTGGATTTGGTGACATGTCATATGTTGCTGTATGCTGGTTTTTATTTGACTCATTTTGTTGTGCCGTTGCGCACAATAGATTTCGCGCTTCATTAAAGCATGGGGTCCTGTTCAATTGACCGTTTCTGTCTCTGGTTCATTTCACAGAACTTGGGTCTTGCTCCAGACCTTTGAGTATTTGCAACAATGTAAAATGTCAATGTTTTTATTTACTTTTTATTTAGGTCTTGTTCCAGACCTGTTAATATTAAAGATCCAATTAGTGATCCAAACATAATACAAATGGGTAACCCCACCAACAAAAAGAATGCAGAGATTTTTTTTAATTCTCTAATTGATTGACTGGGCTCTTGATGCAAGGACTAACTCTCGACAGCGGGTATTAAGAGTTATTAAACTGGATTTGCTATAGTTTGTGGCTGTAAAATGTTTGTTTACACTGATAATGTCTGTAAACACTGGAGTAAAATGGATCAAGCCACAGATAAAACACTCAAAAATTGTACCTGGATATACCTCACACTGATATGGTCTAAAATTCACTGCTTGGGGCTTTAAGGTTTACACTGTTTATGTCATTGTAAAATGTCCCTGTATTTCCTATTATAGGAAAATTGATAGAGGAAATATAGTTGCACACTCCTCCTGTATCCACAAGTGACTTTATTCACCTCACACCTGACACTCTGATGAAGGCATATTCACACCTGATACCCTGCTGAAGGCATATTTGAAATGTTGGTGTGAGGTGAATGCAGTCACTTGTGGATACAGGATGAATGTGTAACTATATTTCCTCTCACCTCATTAGGTTTGTGTCCTTGACTTAATAGGAAAATGCAGAGGTGGAATAACTTCTCAAAGGGACCAAATTTCATCCAGGATATTGATTCTTATAATAAACTCGAGCCTTTTGGCCTTGGGAGATGTCTCTGTTTCCTCAGTGAAACCCCTCTGCGATCCAACTCTTTCATAATCAAGCAGACATCTTACTTGTAGGCCATGCTCTCTACATTTAGAATACATCCATCTGTATCCGCACAGTTGTCCTGAGTATAGTAACTGGTCACAATGAAACCGTCAGCATCCTGCAGATTACCATACTGCTTTCTTCTGGAGAGACCTGATCTAAGAAGTTGTTTAAGTTTACTTTCACTAATTACATAACCATGCCACGCTCATGCCTGAGTGGTAGTACTAATCAGCATACTTAAACCTGCAGTGCGGAACTATTACATATAAATGAACGTCCATTACATTCAAGCCCCTGCCAAACAACTTCACACAATGCTGGGAGCAGCTGAGCGGAAATAGACATATGGCTCAGAAGGAATGGAAGAAGAAAAGTAGTGCAAGGTAACGCAAAAGTGTTGCAAGAGAATGCAAAACATATTGCAAGGTAGCACGAAATATATTACGAGGGAACACAAAAAAAGAAAATCTCGCTGTGACCCTTGGGATGCTCCATAATTTTAACATTATTCTAGGATATACTTCAGCAGTCAGAGTATCTCCCGGAAGAAATACTCCTTGAAGTGGTCCTGCAGGAAGGCTCTGGAGCTGTCTTGACCCTGGCCCCTGTGGGTTTGCACTCCAGAGATATGGTTGATACTGAGCATTTCAAGAGATGAGCACATTTTATTTGGCTTGATAGAAAGTGGAAAAAGAAATGATTCTGATTGTGGTACACCCATTGGGGTATGATGTTTATGTAAGGAAGCATAGTGCTCAGTTTTAATCACAATTTTTCTATGCAAGTGCTTCTACCTTGAATAATTCTTCAGCAGCCTACAAGGAAGAGTTCTACATAGTGCACTCCGCTGAGGCCTGTTTGCTGTGCAGAAAGGGCTACAGAAATTGCACACCAGGTATGCATACAATACTTGGAAACATGACTGTTTCAATTCTCAGTTGTTAGTAACAAAAGTTAAAAAAAAATATATGCATACATGTGCACTGTATATATTGTATTATGCATGAGGTGGTGAAGACTTGTAGCATCTGAAAATAAAATACAAAAAAGCACAAAGGCTAATTTGGAGATGGCAGAAGAGGAAAGCTGCGGCGGATCCACTCTGAGAATTTGCATATTGGTGTCTGCAGCAAATTCTGCACATTATGTGCCTGACTGAATTGATGAAAAAGGACACAGTCATAGATGTAAAGCAATGCAGGCTTTAAAGAGGAATGCGACCCATTTTAAGAATTCACATATGTTCTGCCTGTGCCCCAGGACAGTTCAGTCAGTATTTGTGAACATGCACCACTCTCTCCTAGAGTGAAGTCTACATTCTAGCATTACTGAACCAGAATTAAAACCTCATTTAGGTGTAAGAGCTCACACAAACATTTTATGGCCTCATAAAGTCAGCATCAATGAAGGAGTATAAATTCTTTAATCACTAACATTTCTACAGTGAACTGTCTTCATCAGGGTATCTGCATGCATGAATAAAATTATCGTTTTAACACATTTGAAACATGACTTTTTCTTCCTGAAAATATCCTGTGTGTAGTCAGTTGTGTAGCTCACCACTTACAAGCTCACCACTGACTCTTAGAAGTATTAAAGCCACATATGAACAGGTTATTTGCCACTCATACTTAAGCCAAAATATAAGGTTCACTAGTACGCAATCTACATTTATAGCTCATTAGGTGTTCAATCACTGAGAAGTGTCAACCTACTCATTGGTGGAGCTGGAATCAAACCAGGAAACTTCAGATTACCAGATGACTGCTCTACCTCCTGAGCCACTACTGTTGTATTGAATGGTATGAAAAATAAATAATAATTAATGAAGATGAACCACAATAAATAAATACATTCATAAGTTGAAATGATCATTGTTTAATAGGGTACAACCGCTCCATATCCCAGAATGTCACATGGTTATTTTGCAATTACTACACGCTGGGCCAAAGTGTGAACTTCTAAAACAATGTAAAGGTATAATGCAGAGATGAGCTATGTTTTTTTTGGAACAAGCCTTTTTTCAATACTAGTCAATGTAGAGTTAAATGAGAAATGCCAGACTGTTATGACCAAAAAAGGAGACACATCATGTTGAAGAGTTAACAAAAGATAATTTATTAAATAAAATGAAACAACTTAATCAAATATTAAGAATATTGGGTGTGGATGTCCATATAATCAGTGGTGTCAGTGTGCATGGGTGGTAAATGTGTGCGTATGTGTGTGTGTTATAAGGTGCATGAAAGCAAAGACCAAGAACTAAAAGAACATAAGGTGCCTGTAGGGGTGAAGAGCAAAGCTGCAAGCAGCAGCAAGCAGTCAGAGGAGGGAGAGAGACTGCCACAGCTGCAGCCCAACCTTTAACAACCTGGCAACCCTATGGGCCCTCGGGTGTCGCCAGTTGCCCTAATGAACACCTGCAGAGACAGAGCAGACAGGTAAACTACAAGGCCAAACAAAGATGACACCAGGGGTCATCACAAGACACTGAAACCTTACCAGGCTTGGCTATTACATGTCCCTGATGTGTCACCCACGACTTAAAAAAAAAACAACTTCAATGACACAATAGACACTGAGTCATCCAAAACTTTTCTTTGTTGGTAGTCAGCAGTGTTTGTGACTTAAGGAGTATCTACCTGCATCTGATGTGGCATGTTGTGCTTCCTATACTATAGGAGCCTGTAGCCTTTTCTGCAACAATGTTAGAGAGCAGACAGCTTTGTATTTTGTATTTTGTTTGTTGTTGTGCTGTTGTATTTTTGATTATGGGGGACTATGGATGCAAATTAGCTTCAAGCTAACTCCTAGTGCAGTGCATCTTTAATGTTTAAAACTACACACTGTCCCAATCAATAAATCAAATCTACAAATCTACAGTAACATAATCAAATTATGTTGCCCCTAGGGATGTCAATAATTAATCAATCATCAGTTAATTGCCATTAATAACTTAACTGAATACAAATATATTAACCGATAATGGAGAAGATGGGGGATGTGTGGTGTACTTGTCAGAAAACGCTATGTAGATTTGCTGCAGTATGCAGTTGTGCCACCAGGTAGAGCCTCTTACTTTTTAATGAGGCTGAGTTACAGGTGTGTTTGGTGACCGTCTGAAAAGGCCACACAAACTGTGCAAGGAGGAAGCAAAAAGTCGCAGTGTGCCTCGATCTGCTTACTGTGGCAGCCATGTTAATAAACTCTGAAGCATAAAGTTGTGAAAATTCCAGAGTTGTTGTTTGGCAGCTGTGAAGTTTAGCTGTCTAAGGCTCATGCTAATGCTAAACTAGCATCTTGAACAGAAGCGGCTGCTCGGTTAATGCAGGAGATCTGAGTGTCAAACAGCAGGACTCTAATTACACATACTGACAACAAAATCAACACAAAAGTGTGCTGTATAAGTAACACTCCCCTGCCCTGAGTCTAAACACATTTTAGCAGTGGCAGTAAATGGTCTGAGCCACTGTTTGCAGCAGCTGGACTAACTTTAGCTACAGTAAACACGCACACATCCATCATGTAGATCAGGTCTGCAGATTATTTTAATAATAATAATAATTTATAAACCAGTCAAACTGAAGTCCATTGTGGGGAGAATGGGGTAACCTGTTTCACATTTACATTACTTTGAATTGGCCGGCTAAATGTGAACTTGCCAAGTGCGAGGCTAACGTTAACTGGCCAGCTAACACCTGTAGCAAACCCTTATCAATCTGTCCATCGTTTGTTAACTTGTTTTCATTGACTGAACATTCAGCAACAATAATACAAATCTTACCGTTGTTATTCTGTCATGTTGAATTCCTTTGTTTGGTTCATGTTCAAGATGTAATTCTTTGGCCCTGAAAGTTATAAAAGTAGTGTAAAAAAAAAAAAAAAAGGTACAAACTTTCAGTATCTGCTTGAGCATTAATTCTGAAAGAAATATAAGCTATTGCCTACCCCCCTTTATTTTTTGCCAAATTGGTAATGCAAATGAGTTGTGTTACTGTAAATTCTAAACTTATGTACTGGTTAAGTAAACTAACAAGTAGATGGATTTTAAGACTTAAATAGGCCTAATTAAGACAAAATGAAAACTTAGAACTGAATCAACTCAATGAGAAACAAGGAACTAAATAACAATTTAAAGGAACCTAGGTTGAAAATGATCTCAAACCTTAATAAATTCAAACCAAAGTGAGATAAAATAGGGAGAAATACTTATTTTTCTGAGATTTAGGTTTCATTTTGGATGGTTTCAAGGGATTAAATGCACAATTCCTCTGTGTGTGTGAGATGTGTGATGTGGTACCAGTTTATGTGTACTACTACTTGTCTATATAAATAAGCCAGCAGATCAAACTTACCCCTTGGTCTGCGGTCATTTATTCCTTAGTTTTAGTTATAAACTGCTCCTCTGAACCTAGACTCTGGTCCTATCTATCTATAAATACCTACAGTGCTACACTTATACATTCCGCTGTCACAATACCCTCCACTTAAAGTAATCTCTCAGTGATTTGTGTTTCTGTTATCTTTTCACTGGAGAGACTCTCTGGATGGCTTCAACCGTTTTTTTGTCATGGGATTTTTATTATTTTCCTGCAGCAACAGGCCATTTCAGGGCTGCTAGGGTCACTTTTGTGCTTGTGGAGAAACGTTATTTCAATAGAGTGCAGTTTTTCTATAACAAGGAAAGAAGCTCTGCGTTGGTAGATGACAGGAAAAGAGGGGGGAGCAGTCAATGAGAAAGAAATGAGAGAACGTCAGGAGGAAATTGAATTTTGAACATACAGTCGTACATTTCTGTTAAGGTGACTACTTCTTAGCCTTGACACAGCTTTGTACAAGCAGAAAAGCAACAGGGTAATGTTCGACTGGTTGTGCATTTTTTTTCTGAATGCAACATTTTAGCATTCAGCTGCCAGGAGTGGATAATTTAGAAAGGTATTATATACCACATATATATGGTATACATATTGTAATATCTTTTTAGTGACGCTTTTACCAGAAGCTCAATGTGACGCACTGCCACCACCTTCACCCTCGTCCCAGCCTCTATTCATTTGCTTCCCCTCTCACTATTTAAAGACTCCTCATCAGTATCTCAAGCTCTGCAAAACAACTACTTACTGTTTGAATGTCTGGTCTGTGATTGCTTTTTGTCATCTCCTCCACTGTGAAACACCCCTCACAGTGTCAAGAGAACCAAATCAATAATTTTAGACATTATCTCAGCTGTCTTGTTGTCTCTCTTAGATAACGGTATGATTATAGTTTTGAAGGGAGTTGTATAAATAAAGTTTACAAGGTGTGTTCATTGTGTCCACCAGAAGACTTGTAGTGTGTCTAACAGGGTAAAGAAAAGCCTCTAAAACTTTTTTTTTTGTAAGGCACCTTTCATACATACAGAAAAGCTCTCTATGATCAAAACCGAATGCTGATGAAATTGAATGCTGTAATTTGTATCTGCATTTTGATTTTTGGAAAGTTTTCTAACTCTTTCTGTCTCTGATCAGCCTGGTTGTGGATGTGTTGAGGGTTTGTGTTCTTTGAATAGAAAATTACTGTCAAACCTCTGCAGATGATACTGACAGCATAGTGGACAGAATTTAAGTAATTGTCTGGACAGTGGTCTTATATCTGTGTGTCACATTGCAATATCAAACCTGACAGAACTGTTTAAAGTGGTAATCCAATGACTCCCATAAAGTTAAGGGAACTCACGAGTGACGGTAAATAAATAGGAATAGTCAAAATGGAAGCAGCAGACATCAAGATATCCTGATCCAGCAAAAATGCTGGATCCTACATTTCCCACAATGCAACCAATAGCATTTGTTATCTTTTTTGTTTGATTGTCAGTCACAGTCCTCAACTCCAGTTTGTGACTTTCTGTTGACAATGTTGACAGTTGTAACCTTTAAGGCCAAACCGAGATAATCCTGGTGACATTAGTATTTTACATATTTAACAAAGAAGTAAAATAAAGACACTTCAGATAAAAACAAACAAACAGAAAACAACGTAGAAACAGTCATTTCAAAATGACTGTATACCTTGACGTCCAGGAAACTCCAATAAAGGTTTCCACACTTTTTCAAATTCTCCTGCCCTTCCTCTTGTTATGTATGTCAGTCTCTCCAATACAATACAATATGCCATTTCCTTCACCCATACATGTATTGAAGGTAAATCCATTTTTCCATATCCAAGATAAAGCTATCATCCTCCTTGCCTGCAGGAGTCCAAAGTTAATTAAAGTTACCTGTTGTGAACTAACAGTAAAGTTCTTTGGATATATACCTAGCACACACAATTTTGCTTGGTGAGGGAACTTCACTCCAACCATGTCAGATATCATTCAGATATCATCATTCATATCAGTGTTTTTTTAATTTTGGGCAGGCCCATACACAGTGAAACAGAATACCCTTTCCTTCTAAACATCTAATACAAGTGTCCGGGACATCAGGGGACCAATGGTTCAGCTTGCAGCTTGCAGCAGCTTTTCTAAAAAATTGCGATACAATTTGCTGTTGTTGTTTTATGTGCTGTTTTTGCGGTAAAATTGCGGGAATTGGGAAAAATTACAAGCAAAGGAAAATAATGCAATTTTTTAAAAAACTACTACCAGTGAAGAGTCATATGTAATCACTTCCTTTGATAAAAAGCATACTTCATATCACAGAAACAACTGTATTTCAATGAAAATTGAGAACCATGGGCTCAAAGTTATATAAAAAAGAAAATACTTACTTGAGTTCCATTTATAAGCCTTTAGTAAATAAACCTTCACCTCAGCATTAGCACCAAATAAAATCAGTCAATAATGCCATTAAAATAAATCCATTAACATAAAAATATTGTTTCATTTCCAAAGTGCCTATTTTTGTGCTTGGGGTAGATTATGTCCATTTTTGCTGTCTGAACAATGCATTCTTCTGACTAACTGAATGCATACCAAAGGCATAAATGAAAAACAAAGTGTAATCTCTTACACCTGTAGGGATGTATAGGCTACAACTCATGTATGAAACTACAATTCAGTGTCCTCTGAGTCATACTCCATCTCCTCTCTCTGAAAAGCTCCACTGTTGAGTCGTTGGTTTTAGTGAAAGAAAACCAAGGCTCAGAGGCTCTGGTTTGTAGTTGCTTCTGCTCCTTGTTGAATGCGCATTATGATGATGTAAGTTATCACGACACAAAATGCAACAATTGGTCAAAATCACAAGTAGCCTGTTGATTTGGCCATTTCATGTGGAAAAGTTACATTAATTTAGCAAAATTGCAAGCTCTCACAAATATTGTGTGAGATTTTTTGAATTTACATTAATTATTGCAATCTCAAAATCTCAAATTTCCTGGAAGCACTGACTAGTAAACTGATCTTCAAGTGTAAAAATCAATTTAAGTGGACAGCACCAGCCCCTTATGGTTGAAAAATTGAATTGAACAACATTTCCTCTGCCTTTGGCCTACTGTACCTACACACCTCTGCGTGGCCTCTCTTTTTGTTGCCAGTCTGGACTTCATTTTGGTTTAGTTGGTGTAGTTGCTACTTGTTGTGGCAAACTGAAGGCGTTAGTTTGGGGAGTCTTTTGTTTTTCTTCTGTAGGGAGAGTAATTTCTAGCCCCATGTCCCCATTATGCATTTCGTTTTATGGTTTCTGTTTGGCTGCTGGAGTTTTTTTCTATTCGGCTTTGACAGCAGGTACTAATAATGAGCTTTTGTAGACTGAACTCTAAGAGTGGCAGTGACAGTGGGAGTTATATTAGCTCAAGATCATGTCCATGGCTTACTGGGGGCACCTCCATAGAAGGTGCTTTAGAGACCTGCATAGATCCACATTAAAACATACCCCCTCATCTGCACAGTAGCTGCCTAAAGATATATATTTATATATATTGCAAATATATTTTGCAAAGGACCGGATGCCTTTTTGTTTAAAAGTGATGTGGAGTCATGGAGTTGGCCGTGTCGAACATTATTTTCTTGTGCATTGCCTCAGAAACTCTCTGCAAATTACAAGTCTGAACAAGAGATGTTTTCAGTTTTTATGTCTTAATGGGGGTGTGTGACCCAGAGTGAGGTAAACTGGAGGTTGCCTTTTACTTCATGGGATGTGAAGTACAAGGAAACATCATAGCCTTAGTCTTTATTTACATATTTTGGGGTCAGGAATACTCAATTTTTCTCAGGAAAAAATCAAAGAACTGTGGTTGCAATCAACACTACAGGCTGGGACCAGAGCTGATTGATAGTGTGACTGAGCATATACTATAATTTACTAACTCAAAAGTGCATTTGATGTTATATAACTTATAGAGCTAGAGCAGTCAGCCAGTCTCGCCAGATCTCTCCACTTTTGGTTGGGTTGCTTTTGGTTTTAATTTAAATTACAACTCAAGCATGGTCCCTTTGTGCATCCTTGAGCCTGACCGTGACACTGCATTTCCAAAATGAAGCACAAATTCAACTCTACAAGACTCTGATTTAAATCAAAACTTTTAATTTTAAAATCCACAAATTTAAATCACATTCAAATGAATGCTCAGTTACTTAATTAGGCTGTTTTTCTTCAGTGGTTATTTCTACACTGAGCTCATGGACAAACATACAAACACAGAGACACAAATTCATTAAAAGTCTAACAGAGGCACATAATTTCACTGTCCTTTTAGCAAATTGAAGTAATTGGCCTGTAACCTTTAATAACCAAACAAAATTATGTTTCACTTTGTTGTCAATACATCTAATGTGGATACTGAAATATATGTACAGCTGTAAGGCGCCGAGGCAAGAAGCCCAATACTGCCATCCTGTGTTAGTTTAAAGATACTGCATCCCAGATTGCAGACAGTTTCGTAAGGTCATATTTTTCCGTCCTCTGTTGTTGAATCATTTTCAAATTCACCATTACTGTTCTGTTCTGTGTTTTTGTCACTGTGGCATTCCCCTATAGATGTAAAAACACCCCAGTAATTGAACTTTTTCATCCAAAAGTTAATGTAATAGTGAAACTTAAATATAGAACATACATACACACCACTCTGTGAAACCACTGTGGTGGAAGTCTGCTGCCGTGTTTCAGTCATCGCCCTCACACGCAGATATAAAATCCTGTCTGTTGGCAGCCCGGTGCCATCCAAGCTGAGGCAGATGGCGGTTTAATCATGACTGACAAAGACTCAAACGCTCCTGTCAGGTGACATCAAACCCCAGCCAGTCTAATCACACCAGCTGACAGATACAGTATGTATGGGATAACAAATGAAGGGACTTTTGGTAACTACCAGAGTTTGTACACTGTTGTAGAACAAACATTTCAGGTCCTTCATTTAGTGTAAGTGAAAGCAGCAAAACCACAATGTAAAAAACACAACATCTGCCTTGTATTTAAAATTTTGCATGAGTAAACCACCTTTTAAACTCTAATATATTAATCTGTAAACAGTATTTTGATATTGTAGCTTGTTCAGGTCATGCTGACAACTACATTAATCATTTTTGGCAGGCTCTACGCTGGTATGAGTTAATCATGTTTTGCATACCTTATTCTTCAAAGGAACTTAAATCTGGTAAGCCTTTTGATATAAAGTACAAAGTACAAGTAAAGTGCAGTGTGTGATTGCTGAGCCTCTAACAGTATTATATAATCAATTGTTAGAAGAATCAATTTTACCTTGTGAGTGGGAAGAGGCCCAAATCAGTGCAATTTTCAAAAAATGAGACAAATCATTAGCAGGAAACTATAGGCCAGTTAGTCTGACATCTGTAGTATGTAAAACAGTGGAAAATCTAATCAGGACATATATTATTAACCATCTGAAGTCAAACAGACTTTTTAGCAATAAACAGTATGGATTTATATCTGGACACTTAAGCTTCTCACGGTTCTTGATAAGTTGTCGGCAGCTTTGGACAGAGGACATTCAGTCGATTTCATATATATGGACTTCCAAAAAGCTTTTGATGCAGTTCCTCATAAAAGACTACTGTTAAAATTAAAATCCTGTTGCATAGACAGAGTTACAGACTGGATACAGGACTTTTTATGTAATAGGAAACAGCAGGTGGTGGTAAATGGTGCCACTTCAGGCAGGAAACCGGTGACCTCTGGAGTTCCACAGGGATCTGTGCTGGGCCCTGTACTCTTTATTTGTTGTCTATATAGATGATTTACCACGTGTCAAAAAGATGCATATCTTTTTGTGGATGACACAGAAATATTTAGAATAATTACACACATGCTCAAGGTATCAAATAATTTTGAACTTACACTGAACCTGATTGAAACTTGTTATTTACAAGCTATAACCTAATGGATCATTCTGTGTAGAGGGGTTTCCATTGACAACAGGATTTATGCCACGACATAGTACAGTCTCAGTCACTACACTTGTATTAAATGATATACATTCTCTGGACAGGAAACCGCACTGTGCTTTTGATACTGTTGACAACTGCATTTACGAAAGAGATGTCACCATCTTTGTATGGATGGTCATGCTCAGAGCTGCTTTCATGCATATAAAACACAGATGATCTGTACTGATGATCTCACATCAACCTCCCTTTTAATAACCAGGCGGTGAAACACAAGTTTCTGTGCTTGATCCCTTATTATTTACAATCTACATAACAAAATTATTACTCCAGTACAGACTCACAATATCAAACCATATCTAGATTACAATCAGCCTTTAACCTTCTTCAGACGTCATTGCAGAACCTCAAACTTCTACTGAATGTTGATAAGATGAAATGTGTTTTATTCTCAAGAACACATACAATACTTCTATCTTACATCTTCCTGCCATCCGTACACACAATGGTACTGAAACTGAAGTTGTTCAGTCTTTTAAATTCAGTTAGAAGTCTGACTTTTAAAGCGCATTTGGAACAACTGGCACGTATTCTGAAAATAAAAATGGGTTTCTTATATTGGAATAGAGCACGTTTCTCTATTGAGGACATCACTGTGCAATCAACCATAATGTCTGTGCTTGACTATAGAGACTATATATAGATTATATCACGTACTCTCATGCTGCTCATTCCACCTTAACACAACTTGATACAGTTTACTACTGAGATCTTGTTTCATTACAGGAGATAAATATCCTACTCAACACTGTGTACTGTATCAACACAACTGTTACTGTTCATCAACTCTTGACACCCAACAAGTAAAAGAAAACTGAACTTTGAAAAATTGCCTTCAACTACTTTGCAACATATACATGGATTTAACTGTGAAGGACACTGAACAATTTTAATTTTGAACGAGATGTCTGTTTATTTCAGACACTGTTTGTATGTGCTTGTGTATGACTGGCTGTATTCTATTTCTCCTGCTGTATTCAGGTCTCTCTTGCAAAACATATATTGATCTCAATGTGACTGTCTGAATAAATAAAGGATAAGAGGTACAAAAAAAAATATCATTTGATTATAATTCAAAGTATAAGCCCGTTTTAGTCAAGCTTTAATGATATATAACAGTAAAACTCCCAGTCCTGTGTTTTTAATTTTTCTGCTTGGACAACTATTTTTTTACACTTGGACAACAGATTGGGAAGCTGTAGCTCAGGTGGTGGAGCGTGTCAGCCATTAAATGTAGGGTTGGTCATTCAATCTCTACCTCCCTCTATCCACATGTCAAGGTGCCCTTGAACAAGACACTGAACCACTATATGTATGATTTGTTTGTACATAAGACATCTTCCAAATTAAAATGTAAAGATTGTGGCTTCATCATACTATTAGGACGCCTCATTATCTATTCCACCTTCAACATGTGCTTATTGTGCTTGGGTCTTCTAGCACTGGGAAGACTATTTATTACTGCCCAGGAGGAGTAAAAGATTTTTTTTTTTGTTTTTTTTTAAACCAATAACCAATGGGAAAGTACAGATGACAACCAATCACCCATTCGACACATGCTGTTTTAATATTCTTCAAAATTTTTTATTGAACAAAAGTATTTCAATTCTCATCACGTTGTCGGCGATACAGTACCATAGTTTGATCTTAACGATTCATTTATGCACCTCATCTTATTCTGAATATATACATACAGTGGAGACAAGAATTAAATAACAATGCTCAATAACATTCAGATATATCATATAAAAGCTGAGGACCCCATGATCAACACTTCCATTGGTAAACGAATGCACATAGAAAAAGAAATAAATGTAAAAGTAAATGTTTGGTAGGACTAGAACTTTTTTCTATTACAAACCAAATGACAGTATATTTGGTGTCTTGACGGTGGAGAGATGACTATCAATAATAACAGCTGTTGCCTTTCTCAATTGTTGGGCTGGTTTTGTTATTAACATTGTTTGTTGACCTATGAATGATATTTTATTTAGGATTTATAAATGTATAAATGTAGAACTTAGGGTTGCCCCTTCTTTGTTGATTGGTTATTGGGGTCTCAGTTTTTATAGTTTTTCATGTGTGATGAGACTTTTCCTGCAAACTTCTTTGTAATCACAAAATTCACAAAGATATATTCTTCCTTGAAAAATATTCGATCAGAAGAGGTACTCTTATAACGGCATTCATTTGCAGGAGCTGGAGGAGATCAAGTGTAGTTACTCAAAAGTGTTACCAAAAGGTTGTTTTTTTATTATTATTCTTCAGTCAGTATCCTCATGTAACTACAGACATACTGGAGAACAGAACATGTTCAATGTGACACAATATAAAGCATGAGCATAGAGCTATGAATGAATGCCAAGTTTAGTGAGTGCAGTGCAGACCTGGAGCCAGTAGTATGGGTACAGGGTGGCACATTTGGTTACATTGATAAACATTCAAACTCTACAGGAAATCAGAGGTCTCCCCTATTGCATTAACACTTCCCCACTGCCATTCAGAAACATTACAAGAAGTATTGTAGCCAGCTTTTTAATAATATTACTAATAATGACTGGAGATGAAAACATGGCGGAGTTTAATAAAAGTGAAAGACAAAAGTTTAAATGGGGAGAGAAATCAAGTAGAGCAATGGTGAAAATGAGGAGAAAAAAGGCAAGAGAGTGATTGTGGTCACTTTGTGAAGTCACTGAATGAAAGAGCAATGATTGATACCACCCAAGAGGAATTTAAATTAGCTTTAAAAAAAACAAAATATTAACTCAGGAACAAGCATTTAGACATCTTTTAAAAATAAATGAACAAAACAAAATAAAACAATAGCTAACAAGTTGACAGGGCAATACTAGAGTAAGGTCCCTCAAAGGTTCGAGTCCTCTGAACTGTTAAACATTTTGTCCTCCTGTGTGGATTAAGAGCAATGGTGTAACCTACAATGTGCATGGTAGTAAATGGACATTATGTATGACATCAGAAGGAGAGCTTAACCCCCAACAAGGCCTCAGGCGTTCTGTTAGCGGCAGATGTGGTCACTGCAAATGTTAGCACATCCAAGACAGAGAGGCTTAGTATGCATTGTGCTGTACATGAAGGATGTGGCTGGATATTTGCTGACAGTGCATGCCATCTTGGGGTTAACTGCTTGGTTGTAGAGCTAGAAAGAATTTCATCTGATCACCACTGGAGGGCGACAGATAAAACTTGACTGTAGTACAGACGCCATAGCGAGAGGGTCCACAGCTAAGGCTTGGATTAAGACAGTTAGGGAGTGGCATTTTTATTACGTGTGTGTATAGTGTGTATGAGAGAGTGTGGAGAGTGTGTGTGTGTGTGTGCATGTATGTGTGTATGTGTGAGATCCAGTGTAAGTGTGAGGATGTGTGAATCACAGCAGCGCTTTGACCAGGTACAGCTTCTCTCCATGTTCGCTGGTGAAGATGGGGGCTTTCTTGTAGTGCTCCAGTAGTTCGTCCATGGAGTTGAACCTGCGCTGGCCGATACAGTACACTCCTTCTGACAGCTGCACTTTAAAGTGCTTATTCTTACCCACAGCCTTCAGAGACACAGAGAAATCACTGGGCTGAAAGACAAAGAGGGAGAGTTGTTGGAACAGTTAGAAATGGAGAGATGAACATGTGCAGCAGGTGGCAGTATATTCTCACATTTAAAGATCTGGGTTCATTTTCCAAACTGATACATGTGAAAGAAAGAAAAGTAAAAATCAACTTAACTCCTAGTCCAAAACTAAGGAATTAAACCAATTCATAAACTTTCTTTTGACCTAAAAACAATATAAGTAGCTTCAGAGGTCTCTTAAGTTGCTGAAGAGTAGATTCTAGATGGCTGCAGTACAAAAACACGTTTGACTGTGAATAACATTGGTTATGATAAATAAAAATGTTATTTGAAGCAATATGAATAATAAGCTGTAAATTGTAAGCTGTAACTTCCAAATGCACATTTGATAAAATGCTGAGCCACCTCTGTGGATTCATTTTGTTTGCAATCATGTTCCATGCAACTTCACTGTCTGCACTTTATTATACATTTTCTCTTATGAACCTCGCCTACTAGTAGCAGAATTTCCTTTCTGCTCCAGTTCAGTTTTCTTTTTGTTTCCATTACAGCCAATTTGCGATTATTTTGTCATGATTTATTTATTTATGTTGTTTATTACACATATTAATTGCTACCAGACTCGTATCTGTACAGTAAATCTGAAATTAATTAGAGAGTGGTCTGACTCAGCAAGACAGCCAATAAGTGTATTACCCAAAATGTCAAACTATTCCTTTAAAGATTTCAAATAAATAAAATTAACATCATTGTGAAGACTTTTTATGAGTGATTAATCTTGCAGATGTAGGTTACATCCCTGTGTGTGATTGGCTATTTCTTCTCTGAGCATACATAAGAATTATGATGTGACTTAAGAGCAGCTGCTTCTACTAGTATGCAGGATGTTGCTAAATGTTTTTTTAAAGCATTCGAACTTACAATATAATTCTTACATTTAATAAACACAGGTCCACAACATGCCTAGTGCCTCTAGTTCCAGAGTTTCTCCCAGCCTCTTTAAAGCAACTCTGTCATGACTTCCACCGCACAGACTCACCGATGACTCGCTGTCTCGTATGAGGAAGTCGCCCTCCTCTCCTCTCTCATTGAGTATACTCTCAGCCTGGTGTCTGGTGATGTTGCCATAGTACCAGTCCCTCCCAGCGAACTTCCCTGAGCGTGCCGGTGCCACAAAGCGGTTCTGCGGGGAGCTCGACGTGGAAGAGGGCAGGCCAGGCCGCTCGTCCAGCACCATCACATAGTTCTTAGGTACCAGGCCCACCATGCCACGCGAGTTCTTACACCTCCACCACTCCGGGTCATTCTCTGGCTTCTCCACCACCTCCATGACCTCTCCCTTCTCAAAGTTCAGCTCCTCCTCGGTCACAGAGCTGAAGGGGTAGAGTGTTTGAACCAGGTGGAGCACTTCACCACGGCCGCCTGCGCGCCCGTTGGCCAACAAAGTCCCTTGAGAGCCTCCGTGGTAGCCCAGTGAAGAATCTCCCTCCCCTCTGTCATCTGCTCCTCCCATCTCCTCCTGGACATAATTGGAGGGAAACCAGCCCACACGGCCCGCCTGGGTGCCCCGCCACCAACCGTCGCTGCACTTCTCCATCACGATGACCCTGGAGCCCTTCACCAAGGTCAGCTCGTCTTCCCTCTCTGCTGTGTAGGCAAACTTGACCACAGCGGGGATGTTGAGGTCGTAGATTCTCTCCGCGGCTCCTCCTCCCATCCCTCCGCCCCCGCTGCCATTGGAAGGATATTCTGTGTCTGAGCTTGGAGTTGGGGAAGCATCACGGGCGCTTGGCTTCCTCTTAGTTTTTCCCAAACCTGCAGTAAGAACAGAAACAGAAGAGAATGATGACACAGACATAGAGATTAGTAAAGGCTGCTTTTGTTTTTTAAACTTAAATAAACTTTACATTGACACATTATCACATTATAAAGTAGATATAGCAAACATGTTAGCAGCCACTTTACTATTTAAACATCCAGCAGATGTGGAGTAACATGAGAATTCATTTGGAGTCGTATTTGTGTCCATCTGACAAATGCAAGTCCAATATTCACTCTTTTTTTTTAGCTCTGGTCTGGTATCCACCAGCTAGTCTATAACTTTGTCTCCTGTGTAGTGCTGGTAAGTTTGTGTGTAGCAGGTTTTTTGGAGCTTTTTCACTAAAAAAACCATCTGTGTGCTGCGTCTCGAAACCAGGCTGATGAAAGTGGTGGGCCCAAACCAAAACTGTGAAGTTGTGTCCCTAAAACCTAAACAACAAGCTGAAAGACGCTAAAATGCTCTGTAGAGCTGTGGGGAACTGAAGAGCTGGGTGATAATTCTCTGTAGGTTTACTACTACAAGTTAATCCTTACATGCACACATGAACACAAACACACATGTAGTCATTTGATTAGGAATATAAAAATATTGAGTACAGCAGCTTTAAACTTTAAATTTTGGCATTTGAGTAGTGGTGAGAATAGATAACTGATAGCCGGGAAAAACCCGAGATTAGGTCGGCAGGAAACTGATTGAGGTTGCAAGTTCCACTTAAGGGCCCTCAAAAGCAAAGGATAAAGGATATCCTATGAGAAACCTCAGCAGTGAAGGACAGATCGATACTCCTGATAATAAAATTAATACCAAGGTTAAGTTTTTCTCATACCTGAAGAAATGAAAGCGCTCATTTCTTTTTGGTATTCTGTCGACACCGTCTACACGCAAGATACGCATCTATTCTAATGAAGGCTGAAAATAGATGATGCAGACAGCGAAAGAAAAGTGGAGCAGGCACCATGGGCTTGATAATGACAGGCACATCCAGGATCAAAGCTCCTGCCTTACCTGTCTCTGACTTTTCCATTCATGAACTTTCAAAGACGCTCCTTGAAACATGCGTTTGCACACTTCAATGAGGCCCTAAGTTTCTAAAGTCTCTCTCTAAAGTTGAACATAACCAAGGAGGCCTTCTTTTCACATTCATGTTAAAATAATAATGACACACCATATTGTAGACAATGTTTAACCAGTTCATATGACAGCTGAAGCTTTTGTCAGCATATACTCATGTGTGCTCCTAATAACTGAAGTGGGTTTCTTGACAGCTAATCACCCAGTTTGTGCCACAGAGCCTGCTGAAATGCCACAGAAATGTCATTGCTGAATAGTACATTTACATTGTTTGGAAAACTGCTGGGTTCACACAGAGTAGCATGAAACTTGTTGGCAGAGAGAGGAGGAGGAGGAAGAGAGCTGAGAAGAAAGACGAGAGGTCCCTTGGCAGCTGTTTCTCACACACACAGTAGACCGAGCACATCAGAGGCCACAGCTGACAAAAACGCAATGAAGAAGGATGAGACAGGAATAACAAGCAGATCATGTTTATGGATAGCAGTGTGTATCCTACATATCTGATGGCTCTGTGTGTGTGTGTGTGTGTGTATGTGAGATTATTCTGCATCTCCTGGCTGTAAGCTGAAAAAGTTTGACTCTTGGGCTACTTCAGGTTAGGGTTGAACAATTATTCAAAATTTTATCAAAATCGCAACATGGCCTACTGCAATTTTCAAATCACAGGAGGTGCAAAATTTATTTCAGGCAAAATGTGTGTCAAAATACCATTTTAAGATAAATATTGTCGTGCTGCAGAGATGTCTGGCCTACACATCTTATGCTACAGTCTTAAGAAAACATCTTTGTTTGGTACAGATTCTCTCAAAAATCACACCATTCCCTCTAATATTGTTAATCATATCACAATTGCAATATCAGTCAAAATAATCACAATTAGATATTTTTTTCAAAATTGTTTAGCTCCACTTCAGGTGGTCCCTTAGGAAAAATAAAATAGACTGTTGTTGCCATGAGTTAGCAAGCAGACACACACAAGAAAGCAGCAAACACACACTTCCTTGAGCTAAGTGAAAGCACTTTAACGCACACACAGATACACACGCAACTTTCTTCTTCACTTATTTCCACTTCAAGAGACTGGCCTGCTGGTTAGAGCAGCAGCAGGCTATATTCTCTCCTCCCACACATTCACTCCAAACCTTCACCTACCTCCTCATCTTGTGGAAGTAGACTAGGGTTTCAAGCCCAGAGGACTGCAACTCAGAGGGAAGTGAGTTGATAAGAGCCTGCGTGTCTGCAAGTTGCAGCATATTGCTTCATGCCACGGCTTACAGTGGAGGGATGTGTGACGGTTACTGCGTTATATGAGTCTGCACTTTACCACCCACCAGACACATGGAGGTGTGTGCAGTGATGAAAAAGCACAACTTGGCCCTCAAATGGAGAATAAGTACTGTGTCAGCGAGTGATGTGACTTAAAAGAAGACTTTAAATAACCTTTTGAGTGATGCTGCATTCTCAATTTTCCACAAATGTCTGGGGTCATAATGCGCAACTTTGTGTAAAACCAATAAAACCTGCCAAAAAGCTTGAGGAGACAAATGAAAATATTTGTCAGTGGGATCAGTGTTTGCACTGGAATAAAAAAAAAGGTGTACACACTCTTAAGCAGCAGCCTTGAAGGATAAGTTAAAGTCTGTCTTAATAACAACAGTCAGGTTGAACACCGAAAGGTTTTCCTTCCTGTAATAATTCCTCGTGTTCATACTGACCATTAAAAGATCCTCTTCAAATGCGCTTGAAGAGGGATGAAGAGGAGGGGCCAAAATCCACAGTGTGTCCACAAAGTCATTTTGTGCAAAAAGGCACTTAAAAGTTTATCTCAAGCTTATATGATGCTTCAGCAGCCTGAGTTAGTCATATCAAGTAGATATCTGACACATTTATAGTCTTTTTAGCATAAAATTCCTTCTTTGTGTTTCTCTGTTGAGCTGCGGTAGAAGAATAGTAACAAAAAGAAGGACTTTGGCAATAAAAAGACTGTAACATTGAAAGATATCTACTTGATTTGACTCATTTGGACAGCTAGAGCTTCATATGAATTTCAGATAAACTTTTAAATATATTTTTGCACAAAAGAAGGACTGTGGATTTTGGCCCCCGTCACTTACATTGTAAATGTATTATGAAGGGATCCTCTAATGGTCAGTATGAACAGGAGTGATTATAGCATGAAACACCTGTTACAATGTTCATTTGGACACGTGACTGTTGTTTTAAGATGGACTTGAAATATTGTGAACCTGTCCTTTAATAACATGCACATGCAGTATCTGGGGCCACCAATTGTGCACTAGAATAATTAATTTGAGGGTACAAATTACTAAGCTATATTTTTTAGCCACATCAGCAGCGTGACTCTGTAGATGGCATCATCTGTCTGTTGATAAGTCCACCACTTTCATCAACCACTGGTAGAGACATTCATTGCCCCCAGCAATGAATCTTACTGACTTTGGTGATCCCCTGACTTTTCCTACAGCACCATCATCAAAACAATTTGTACAGTACTTTTATGACCAATTACCTGCGAAATTAATGTCATTCCTGCAGCCTCAGCTGTATTTTGTGTTTAGTGCTAATTAGCAAATGTCATCACTGTAACACACTAAAACTAAGATGTTGAACCTGCAAAACATCAGCATGTTAGCTTGCTGGTGTTAGCATTTAGCTCCCCAATAGGGCTGGGTTTAAAAAACTGATTTTCCAATTCAAATTTGAATGATCCAATATTGATTCATAGAATCGCAAGATCAATCTTTTAATATATGCCTTTTCCCGTGGATGTGTGAAGCTTTAACCCTGTTAGTCTCACATGGCCAGCCTTTGGTTCTCCGCGCAATGACATCTGTCCAAGTGAGAGACTAATGAACCTCAGTTGAATCAAAAAACATGGCGGGAGCTGCTGCGGGACTTTCTCGACATCCTACAGCTTGATAACTTACCATTTCACATTTGACTAAAGACTACTCTGAAAGTAAGGACACAACAAACTCAGAATAATCATACATCTGCACTGGAAAATATGGAAGATATTTTTTGCAGTGCGGACAGTGTAATGTTAGCTGTCAGTCCAGAGCAGCAGCAGCAGGAGTCATTGCGACATCACCACCTGATCAGCAGGAGTATTCAACATTAAAACACTCGGTCGTGACTAACACCAGACATTACACCAAGCTAGTTTTTGTAGTTAAATTATTCACATCGATGCTCAAAAGTGTGTTGTGCTAATATCATTAGCTAGTGGTCTGTTAGCTAAAAGAAATCCAAGCCAAGTTATATAAAAGTAATAACACACTTGTGTCGACATGACGTGTAGCGTCTCTGCACCACACCCTCTGCACTAAAGAAAGCACTTGTACTATTTTTATCTGGTCACTTAATACTCACTGACTGTAGAGTCTGTAAAGTTGCACTATATTGTGTTGACTGCGGTAGTGTGTTGGTCATGTTAAATAAAAAGTACATTAATGTAGCTGCTTTGGGGTCAATTCTTAATGTAAAGATGAATATTTTTATTAATGCACCAGGTTAGAGGGTTCCTTGTACAGTTTACAGCATTAGGTCTCTGAGAATCTCTTTCATATACAAGCAAAATTGTTATTGTAACTGAAATATCCTTAACTGAATCCATATTGAATTGAATCGGAAATCAAATCGATTTGGGACCTTGTGAATCGGAATTAAATCAGGAAATTCGTGGCAATACCCATCCATGCTCCCTGGGTAGAGCCTCTAGCATAGCTTTAGTCTTCATCTTGTTTTAGATCATTTTTGTCATTATTCAACAATAATAAAACATATCAACGAATGTCCCCGACAAGAATCAAACCCACAGGGCCGCAGTTGTATGGTATGCATATTAAACCACTTGGCCATCATAATGCCCCACAAATGACTAATTCTTCACACAAAATATGGTAATAAATGTGCACAAATTATCAAAAAATGTACCTCCTGTCACCTGCTGCACTCTTCATGGACCATTTATGGACAGAGGATTTTTGAAACCAGCAGCTTTCTGAGTGAATTACTGTAGACATAAATTGTGCTTCACACAGCTACACGGTTGTGTATCCTCTTGCAGCGTGTTTGTACAGGAAACAAGTGGACAGGACAAATGGACTTCAGCTATATAATGCTTTTCATCTGAGGACAGGACAAAAGGCTTCACACAGCCTCACATTCGCCCACGCACACTCACACATCAATGGTGGCAGAGAGGTCACGCAAAAACTCAGGTGGACAGAAATTTAACATGTTGGTACATTGTACCAATAAGTGCTGGCCTGATTCGAACACTGAGTGGGACCTTTGCTGAATTTTTTAAGCCATTACTGATTTTTCTCCACGTGAGAGAAAACTGGGGCACAAAGTAGCACGCAGCCATTCAATTCTGCCTGGATGGATGTCGATGATACAACGACATTAAATCACAGTAACTGAGGAGAGAAGTGGAGATAACAGTAATCATGGACTATCTGCAAGGTCCATAGTAACAATGTGGACTCATCGAGGAGCTGAAAAAAAGAAAAAAAAACCTGAGGACATATATATGGGATGAAGTAATCCTGCTGTCAGCCAATCAGATTCTCTATTTGAGTGTGTGAGTAAGTTCCATTAGCCCCTGACCTCACCTATTGCTCATCGCCTCATCAAGAAAATGTTCTTGCCTATTTGATTTGCTCAGGCTTTTAACACTAAAGAGCTACTGGCTGGAAGCAAACTACTTAGACTGAAATGGAACTAGGCCATAATGTTGTAGTCGATATGTAACACTCGGGTACAGAGGGGTGATCTATCATTCCAACGCAACCATTAGGCTGCTGTTTTCTCCACTAATCAATCTGCTGATCATAGTAAAGCAGAGAACTACAATGACAGAGCCTGAAGAGACGGGGGCTGATGAGGACAGTATTGGTGACGGGGAGTGAGTGGGGGTAGGGGGGTGAATGTTCTTTCTGCGCACAATGAGCCCTGGTCAGGGTGATGGTGGCAGGCTGTGCCACGCTGGCCCACATAAAGCTGCAGAGTTTCCCTGAGGGCTGATATCCACAGAGCTGAGAGGAATCAGCACATAAGACCAGACTCCCTTCATCTCTCTGTCTATTCTCTCCTCATCCCCTCCCTCCACCACTACAGTTACTATTTTTATTACAATTGCACTTCATGATTATTCTGTCCTATTAGAGATTCCTCCACATGTTTCTGGTTTCTCTCCATCTCTCTCCCTCTGCCAACCTGAGAAAAAGCGGTGACTTAAGCTAAAACTGTCAAAACAGATGACTTTCTTGCCTCAAGAAAGTAGATCATTTTTACATGAATTCCTTCCTTTTTGACTTGAACTGTATACCAACACATCCCACTTTAGCAGCCATCTATAAATGATGTCACCTCATTCAGTCAAGGCTGCTTCCTGCTGTTCACATCTGTGGCATCTGTATTCTGAGACTGCAGCCTGGCAACGGCTCTGATGGTGATTAGGGGAATTTTTATCTTCTACCCTCAAATTCCCAATTATAAAAATAAATTAGATCAGATGAAGTTGGGGAGCCTAATATCTTTTAGGAGCTGGTTATGAGCTCATTGGTCTTATTATCAGTCATAACAAATAAAACCAATTTTATGACGCCTGAGAGATTTAACCATGCATGTTTTGAAGCAGCACTTTAAGGCTCGGAGGCAGCGGTTTCTTCCAGACAACTGTGACAAAGAGTGCATCATTAAATATTAAAAAAAAAAATCTAAAAATACCAACACACAAGATAATTGCTCACTGACATATGGGAGAGCTCACACTCCGCTACTGGTACGCTCTGATTTCACGCACAACTGATTTGATTTTATGCACAAGATGATGTGTACAAACTAAGCAATGGCCAAACAGGTGGCTTAGTTACAGTGAGAAGTGTTAAAGCATGCACAATAATGGCTTGGGTCTCCCCTGGAGTGAAGAATACATGTGTAAATTGATCATATTCGTAATGTTAAAAACATAAAACATCAAATAAACATGATTAAAAGGTTAAGTGAGCAGGCCTTCGATGTCTCAGTGCTTGACCGTTTTCAGTACTCGATGCTGTGGACATATTTCAGTCAGGACTGTACGGAGATGTCCAGCACTGGTGCATAAAATGAATCCTGAATTTGAATAAATAAATTCTTTCTATTAAATCATTCATGAACAAGGTTGCCTATTGTTAAACAAGAATACAATGTATTTTCTACATTTCTCAGAACTAACATGTTGGTTCTGTTTTCCTAGACGATAGTGACGAGAAAAAAAAAAGAGAGACTGGTCTGTTGTGCTCTGTGCACTTAAATGGCAAGATGCAGGATGAACCTTTATAAATGACACTTAGTGCATATGAAAGTCATCTCTTTGATGTACTATAACTTTCATTTTCATAGATCCCTTTTTATAGCTGGCTGCAAAGGAACTAAAACCAACCTTTTATTTTACAAGCAGACAATTAGTAATTTTGGAAAAGTATGAACGGCTCTCGAGCTCTATTCTCTCTATATAGCTAGTCTAATATATTTCAGTCATGACTTGGGACCGGGAGACAGTGCGCTGACAGTTGAGAGCAACAACCAACTCAACAGGATCCCTGGAGTGCACAGTGTCAGCTCCCAGCTAGGACAGAGACACATTGAGAGATTGATTTTACTTCTGAGGAGATTCAGGCCAACACACATGCATGCACACAAACTGACCACTGTTTATGAGCATGTCTTATCTCCTCTACCAGGGAGCAGAAAGTATTGAAAAAGGAAGTGTAGTAATTTTCCGCTTTCACTGAAAATAATCTGCTGACTGACAACTTGTACACACAGGCAACCTTTAAGTAGAGTGAAACTAAATTCCCCTTACCCAGTGTGTCTTTGATGTTCTTCACCAGCGAGCCTTTCTTCAGGCTGTTCTTGCGCTCAACGTAGTTTGATGGCACATAACCCGTTTGGTTGGCACCATTGCGGACACGCCACCAGGTCTTTGAGTCGTCCAGGAGGTAGAGACGCTCGTTTTTACGGATGTCAAGTTCCTGGTCCTGCTGGGCCGTGTAGTCCCACTTGGCTACAACAATCACCTCCTCTGTCATCTTTCATGGAGTCCCCCTGCGAAGAAGAAGGGAACTGGGGTGAGCTAAGGATTAACACCCCTTAAATACTGTCACACAGAGGTATACAGCAACTTCAGTGTGATTATTGGCATAGGAGCAATTTGTCACAAGATTAAAAACAAAAACAAGAAACAAGTGTGTAATTTGTGGAGATGGTCACACCTTAAAATGGCCACTAGGGGGCAGATAGGTTGATCATGAGTAGTGGAATGATTGATTCTTAAGAGATTATGTGTGTGAATGCGTTACAAACTTGATCCATTAGGTGATTCACATTTTGTTTTGGTTTATAATTAACTGAGGATCAGTTGTGCCAACTTCAGAACAATGGTAGGCATCAACACTGAAACAAGACTCAATAACATTCCTATTACATGAAATTTCAATTTATTATTATAATATTACTATAATATTTTTACAGGGTAGTTTTAAGGTGTGCGTGTGTGAGACTCAGTTTTGCTCTAACAAGTGACAAGTCATTACAAATTAATCCATATCCATCCATGCACACAATTTTTAAACCGCTTATCCCAGCTCACATTGGGCATTAAACAGGATACATCCTGGACAGGTTGCCAGTTTATCTCAAGGCTAAATTACATAACCAAGCTAAACATAAGCTTAAAGTTCACGGTAATATTTAGTGTCTAAAGCGACACTAAAACTCCTTGGATGAAGATTATCACAACATTGCTCAAATCATGGAGTCACATAAACAAAATGCCCCTGAAAAAGATGCTACATAAAACCAACAGTTGAAAAGATTAAAGGCACGCAGGCTTCAGGACAGTAGTTGCTCTAAAATGCAACTTTCATCCAAAAAAAGCATCTCTAAAAAGGCTTCTTTGGTAGAGAGCAGCACAAACACACAAAATCAATTTATGTGCTCATTCTGCATGCTCTCTCTCTCTCTCACACACACACACAAAGCCTCGCCTATTAGTTTTGGAGACAGACTGAGCGATTACATGCTCTATTTCACCAGGCCTTAGGTGAGGTGATCTGACATGGGTTTGCTGGACCACCTTAACTGCTGAGGAATTACACACGTCTGTTGATTAGACAGGCCAACTGGAAATTGTCTATTTAAGAATATGCATGAAGCGATTGGGCAAGTTCCTTTTTTTTTTTCCTCTTCTCAAAACTTTTTCTGTGATAAAGGAATCTCACGGTATGAGAACCATTCGAGCAATCCGGTTTATATTTAGCACACCGCCAAGTTAACAGTCTACAGGAATTGGAAACAAGATCACCGGAAGAAATAAAGGATGTAAAAATGGTGCAGGAGAAAAAGGGCAATGTGAAGATAAGGGTGAATGCACAGATATAGAATGAATGGTCATGTTGTAAAGCTATTATGTTGGCGATTGTCCAAAATAATCACATGAAACTGTATTTCATATCCAATCTGATATATGGCATTGTGGGACACTGGGGTTTATGGCATTGTTTCTCTACAGGGGGTGTAACTGCAATAAAAAAAATATATATTTTAATGATTTTATGGCCTTTACAGACATAATGTATTACCTCAAACAGTGACCAGGGTCTTTATTTACCTCAACTGCAGAAGCTAACAGGCCTTTATTTCCTCTGTTTGATAAGTATAATTAGTCATATTTTAGTACAAAGCCTCGTTTTGAGGGGGGGGGCATTTAATTATGCCAGTAACATGTAACTGAATGACATCCTACAGTTTAATTTCCTCTACAACACAACTGAATTAATCATAGATACGTTTTACAAAAGCAGTTTCATAATTGTGTCAGGTTCAGTTATTTATGAATGACTTACAGTGTGGTAAGTTTCAGAATGAAAATACTTGCTAAGTCAAACACAGTTAAATGGAAAAAAAACCCCAGTACTGATAAGTTTGTGTGGGTGAGTATAAGATGCAGGGGATTACCACACACTGAGGTTTGTATTTAAGTGGAAGTAGTCAGTTTTAAGTAGACTAGCAAGGAGTTGCAGCTGGGAGCTAACTGAACTATTCTTTTTGTCATTCATTTACATTTATTCCTTAATGAGAGGGTAGAGTGAAGATAAAGTGTAGCCACAAAAGAGAATTATGACTCATGAGAAGTGTAGCTGCACAAATTAGGCCACATATAAAAGATTCCATTACTGGTGGAGAGACTGATATCTTCTATGTAGGCTACATTTTATGAAATGCAAATGGAGGCACTCTCTAAAGCGCTGGCTGTTTTTTCAGCTGAAGATATTAAATTCCACTTCAATTAGGCCACAACCACAGAGACAGCACAGCCATCCGCTGCATACATTTTAACAGTTACAGTCACGACCAAAGACAGGGTTATGTGGCACTCCATGAAACGTGTCTCAGATGTTTTCTATCGCTTCAACAAACAGCAAAAATTCATGTGCAGCAGTTTGTACAGTAGAGCGTTGTACTTGTGAATGTGCCTCTGCTTGTCGTCACTAAAGCTGTCAAACTAGATTTCTTCACAGGCTGGGACAGGGACAGCTGAGGAGGTGAAGGAGGGGGAGGGAGTTGTTCAAAACGCTACTGGGCAAGTTTATGTCAAGTTTGCCATAACTTAAGTTACTCGACTTTCCCAAATGTCACTTTTACTGCAGCAACAATGGCAGCAGAAGGGAGAGGGTGAAAGGGTCGGTTCGACTATACAGGACGAGACAAAAGGCAGCAGCTGTGATTCTTTCGAGAGCACAGGAAATAGAAGTGGAAGAGCAGATTTATGACAAGATGAGGGATGGTGACATCAGCTCTTCCAGGAGACAGGAGGTATGTGAGCATGCTGTGGCCTCTATCTGCCTCAGGCTACAGCTGCTGGATTAGACCAGGCTACTACTTTCCTTTCTTTTTGTTGTAGTGATTCCTCCCGGTGTGGATGGATGGATGGATGGATGAGCAAGCCTGATGAAGTTTGTTGTGAAAATGCTCCACAGTATTTTACTGTTGCTGCATTTGAGGTCTTGACATATAAAGCAGATCAGAAGTGTATAAGCCTATATGTCACTTGTAAGATTGTTTCATGGAAAATTCATTGCCAGAAGATGGATTTAATCATAGTTTTTGGCTGGACCAGCCACAGACCAGCCCGATAACTATGGATGTCTGTCCATCACTGACTGACTGATTCACTGAGTTATGAAATTACACCAAGGGTTCGCCAGCCGAGTGTAGGAGTTTCCCCATTGGTCGTTGTTCTTTTAAAATGAATTGGCATGAGGTGATAGAAGCAGAGGACAGCAGTGCGACACAGAGTGACTGGGTTTCCTGCTCCGAGCTGTGATGCTCTCAGCTGCGGTGTCAAATGCAGCGAAGTCGGCTAGACTCCTGTTTAAACAGGCCCGTACCAGTGTCTCTACCATCCAGTGTGATCGATTCATCAGCTGGCAGTGCTGGCAGCAGCCGGCAAGAGAGATGCTCTGTGGTGCATTTGGATTTTATAACTGAACTAATACCAGAATGCAAGCTTTTTACTTCTCTGATGTTTTCACATCACAAACTATGAACAACAGTATTAAAACACAAGTCTTGCAAAACATGAGACTCATGTATCTGTTATATCAGTTTAGTGTGGCTGCTCTGCAGGTGCTTATACAAATGAATATATATAAGTATATAAATACTCAATGCAGAGTGAAAAACAAGAGACATCCTCAGAGTGAAGCAGATGAAAGAGCAGGGGGAATTAACAGATAATTAGAATAGTTATAATTAGAATTAAAATGAGTTCTCTTTCAAATCAAACATCCCAAGATATGAGTAAGAGGAGGAAAGTACTGTTCTTACTCAAACACAGCTTAACCATGTCATGTGATATTCTACTTCAATGCACTTTAACAACAAGTATTCCTGGGACTGCTACAGAAAATTGCAGATGAACAATGAATATCAAGGAATTCACTTTGTAGACACTACCACTGACTATCCCAGTAACAAACTGGCCACAATTTCACACACTGACCACACACAGTCCAGTCATATACTAGGTTTTGACCTGGTCTTGTTCTATTGAATTTATGCTAAAATCACATCATCTACTATCATAGAATCCTGTGGTCTTTACTTTCACACCACAAATGAACTACATCACAGTTAGCGTGAAAGCAGCTGGAAGGTGATCAATTAACACCCGCCAAGCACCAAATGTGGTTATATTTTCCGTTTGGCAAGTTAATCTCGGAGGGCTATTTGCCACACCAGCAGGTAAATATTTGTACCAAAATAGTAATGTAATAAAACATCTGACATGATGGCTCGGAGGAAATTAATCATGTTTGTCCATATACATTGTAGACACATGAACTATATGTGTTTTTTTACATGCGTCTAAACATTGCTGCGAAACTGTAGGAGCGCTCAAGACGGTCTGAGGCGAAGGAGTGCCTTTAATTTTATATTTGATATAATACCTTATTATGTCAGCGAAATGTAGTGAAACAAATGCATATGTGACACAAAAAGGCAATTTATTGTTTAGGCTAGTAAAAATATGCTTGGCAGGTGGATTTTTTCATTTACCAGTGCCCTCGGCAGGTGAGTCAAAAAGTTAATTTCAGACACTTTGATTCATATCAGCATTTTAATCTGAGCAGTTTAATAGTTCTGAACCAGGAACTTCTGCATTTGAAGTGAGTACCTTCTGAAGCACGGTAGGCTACAGCTGTTAATTAAATGTCAGGTACATATAATCGACATTTAATATAATATGCTGCTCATCTCATTTTCAGGTTGTAGATGCAGGTTGTGAACATTAATTAGGCTGCCACTAAAAACTGTCGTGTTTCTGCCTTCTCATCCAACAAAAGGTTATTAGACGTCTTTGAGATGTAGTTATTTTAGTCTTTAGTTACTTGCAAATGTTGAAAGACACATAATAAGATTCGATAAGTGGATTTGAATTTGAATCCTTCCACCTTAGTGTCATTTCTTGCCGCTTGTGTCTCCATGTAGGTTAGCAGAATAACACGTGATTTTCTCCCATCCTGACATGAGTACTTTGCCTCCCTTCATCCATGATACCAATATCTCTGTCTCCTTGACAACCTTGCTCATTAGGCAGAGTGATGGGAAGGCCACTTCAAATCAAGTTCATCCTCCTCTGTGGGCAATCATGTATGTCACAGTGGCAGCAACTGAGTAACACTGCTCGTTCGGATGTCAGTAAATGTGCCGTCACTCTCGACAGCTTATACAGAAATCAGTCTGACTCTGTTTTTAAAGCACTGGATCCACTAAACATAACATTTCATACAAATACACCCATTTAATCAGTCACAATGAGTTTCCTTAATATGGTTAAACAGATTTGAGGTTCGACACAAATGTTTTTCCTGTGAGGGGGAATACTAATATACACAAAATAAAAACAAACAGATTTCAGAAAGAGCGGGTTTAAAAAGAGAAAAGCCTGTGGGCTCATGCTCCTTGTGAACCCCATTCCTCCACTGAGAGTTAAAAGAGGAAAGATGAGCGACAGACTGCTGAGCTGGGCTGAGGGGGGGGGGAGAGAAAGCTCAGAGGCTCTTTCAACACCACACAAAGAGAAAAGGAACGTAAAAGAGGATTATAAAAAAGAGGGGATGTTTAAAGGAAAAAAACGTCTGGCGGAGCTTTCTGTGTTTGGCATTCAGGTCAAACACAGCCAGTATTCAGCCAATGGGAGAACATTTCCACCTCCCCCCTCCATCCTACACTGTTTGCTGTAGTTGCTTCTCACAAGAGGGAGGACTGCTTTACTCCCTACTGGCAATAAGAGTCTGAAACATTTGGAGTAAACTGAACAGCAGACCCAGGATCTGTGGACAAGAATCTGTCATTTTAAGAGGTCCTTTTCACAGAACCATTTCTCTCTCACAACAAAATAGGCTGCCTTTCACATGCAGTCAATGTTAATAACATGTTCCACATGTACGGCAGCTGCTACACTCCTGCAGTGCATATGTTACTAAAAAGCTAAGACAAGACATTGAGTGACAGCTATATTGTGAAACAGGCAATATTTTAGAAACTCAACAAGCTTTCAATATGTCACTCCAACATGTGCACATTTCCACACGCTCAAAGGCCCTAAACTGAGGGTAAAAATAGAAATAGATGCCATCAGAATGATTAAGAAAAAAGCTCCAAACCACTCAGCGACAGTTCAAATCTGACAACAGCAAGAAGGTTTCTTGCTGTCGTCTCAAAATAGGGCTGAGAAGATGGCACACTCAGTGAACACAGATAGAGCCAGGCCTGCCATCACCCCACCGTATGACTGCACATGAAGACAGAGGGCTCTTCTTTATCAAACTCAGCTTTTCTAAGCTACGATGTAAACAAGAGAGCAAACACAACCGAGGTCAGGAATAGAACCCTGGATTAGATATAAAGATCCATATGTTGTGGTGTGAAAACGAGATCATTTACAATAAATTCACATGCTTCTCAAACATGCTGCTTTCAAACCTGATCTGTTTAGTTTGTGAAAGCTGTCGATCAAACTCTGGTGTGGATTAAACAAGCGGACCAGACGCTGGTGCGTTTTGGTTGTGATGTGAAAGCGAAGCAGACCAACTATAGGACGATTTGTGAGTAGATCTGTGATTTTAGCATAACTTCAAAAGCTAAACTAGTGATCAATCCAACTGCTGATCATGAACTATTAAAAACTATCTGTATGAGCAATCTATAGTCTAAATTTAGTAACCATGGTGATACATGAGTGTCAGCACAAGAGAGCGGGGATTTTCCAGGATCAATCATGAAGTGAGAAGGAGTGTTTCAAGGGTGTTTAAGCTTGTGTCATACTCATGTGATGTGTATTGTATCATTTCACGAATAAATAGTGAGAGGAAGTAATAGTAACTATCTGTAATATTATAGTACAACATGCTTCTTCTTTTGTCCCATTTCTGTCTGTGTATATGAGGTCCAATTGCAGCCTGGACTAATAGTGCTCATAAAACGCACGTGGCAGGAAAGCGCAGCATGACTTGCACTCAGTCGCCGCACTTTGATTTTGACACATTGCTGATGATGCAAGATAAACTGTCCAATCAGTGAGTTAGCCATTAGTCCGTATGACTTCCTCTTGGTTTGACCAGAACTAAAAAGGCAGCAGTGTATCTTTTTCTTTTCTTCAGTTTGGACCAAATTAACTGAATTACAGATGTGAAAGCACCCCTAAGATGCGCAGCCACCTCAAAACTGACAGAATGTATTTAATTAAGTTTTATTTTAACCCAAAGAATGTAAAACAGTCCAATTCTGCAGCACAAAATTCGATAGCAATCATCTGCTGTGTATTTTTAAAAACAATGGGCAGATTTGACCTTGTCATTTCATCCAGAATCAATTACACAATCCAAGGAAAATGCACAAAATTACACCATAAATTAGAAAAAAAAGAAGGAAGAGTTATATTTGCTGAGCATTCAGCACACATGACTTCATGGAGGACAATACTTCTCAAAAGCATCCAGTGTTTCCAGTATAACTGCACAGCTGTTCATGTTTAGACGACATTTAACAGCTCAAAACTTTGGCTTCTTTTGTTAGATGAAAAAAGGTTTTGTAGAAAAACATGTTCATATTTATTAAAGCAAGATATTGAAAGAAAGTACCGTTTTATTCTTAGTACCACAACTCAGGTATCATAGCGCTGATAGTATTAAAATAATTAAAACAATACACGGCCCTTGTGCAATGCGCCAACCTAAACTTTGAATAGCTTGTTCTCATTAGATGAATTATCTGTGTGCACAAAATAACAGTTTAAGCACACAACATAATATCTTGTTTGCACTAGATTAAAAAAATATAACATTTTAGGACTTTTGGGGCTCTATATACATGCATCTACAATATATAACTGTATCTAATATAGAGCTGAAATAATTATTCGATTAATTGAGGTGGATCGACAAAAAATTAATTGGCAACTACTTTGATAATGAGTTGATCGTTTCAATTATTTTGCCAAACATTATCATGTTGTAGCTTCTCAATTGTGAGGATTTGTTTCCTGTATTTGTCTTATATGGTGAAACTGATAATAGAAGCTATTTCACCATTTTCGGACATCTTACAGACCACACAATTAATCAAGAAAATAACTGGCAGATTAATCACTAATGAAAATTTCCTTTAATTGCAGCCCTAATCTAATTTATCACTTTTGCTTATGTAATGGGTATACAGTTATAGTATATAGAAAACAGAATTATGCAGTAGTGTTATTAGTTCACTCATGTTAGCCACTGAAGCAGCAATGTTGCACTTTCACACACTTCTACAAAAAAGCCTGAAGTCTGAACTTGCTTAAACGGGTGATGAATGTGGAATTCTCTTCTTTTTTCAACCAGGACCTTCCTTCCCCCATCCTCTCTTTACAAGCAATTTTTCACATGTCACTTTCATTTTCTGTCAGTACTTCAGCCCTCCTCTCCTGAGCAGAGCCGACATTGTTAAGTGAGTCTCCATGACAACAATCGCTGGGTGGTCCCATTTTCACTGACAGGGGCGTTCCCAAAGAATCTGACTTTTATACCTTCCCTTTTTGATTTTCAATATTTCTTTACAAAGGATCAACTTTAATTCTACACAAAGGCGAATGTAGGTTTTGCGCCCACAGAGTGGTGGTTTAAACAGCGGGGTTCCTTTCCCCCCCAATCAAGTCAAAGCCAGGAAAAGAGATAGAGAGCACATAATCTCCAGGAGTCTCTCCTGAGCGCCTGTGTATGATGGTGACATCCATTTTCAAAAGGTGTTACCAACATGTTTATGTACTGCAGGCTACAATTACATGCATTTAACATCCTATTTTGACAGCAGAGTGGTGGCAGTGCAGTAGGCTATGATTGTGCAGCATCACTGTTATTTTAATCCCTGCATCACACATTATCTGTGTACACAGATGGTAGAACATGGTATTGATGGTTTTTTTCTTCTACTGAAAATTCAAATTCAAGTCCCTAATTTGTTAGATCACATTTTGTGAGTAGCTGTTGTGATCAGTATCGGTTTAATTTAGTCAGAGTAGTGCATCATGTTAATTTGAATCACGATTCCAACATAATGATTGCAAATTGTGAATCCCTGTTGCACTGAGTTCTAACTATATTCTTGTTTTTCCTCTTCTTCTCTTTCAGACCCAAAGATCTGACTTCAAACGTGGTTTTCTCTACTCCTTGATGCTCACTTTACCTCCTTCAGTAACAGTGGAGTGCTTGTTCACTTTGCACACCTCCCTGCCCTCTAACACATGATGTCTCTTCTGAGCAGCTTGTTCTCAGAAGAGAGGTTGTGTAGCTCTCTATACAACCTCTTTCTGCCACAAGCCATTATCTATTAGCATAGATTTCCTGATATTTCTTTTAATCTTTTTTGCAGCTTTTATTCCTCAGTAGTGGGAACTGTCTATATTTTTTTTAATTTCATATGCAAGTGTCTGGTATCCATGTCCTCTGGCACAACAACAAGAGGCAAGAAAGCACATAGTGCTGCTCGTTTTCCTTTGACTGAACTGACAAAAAACTGAGGTGATGGTGTGTGTGTCCACAACAGAAAGAGAAGAAAAAAAGAGAGAGAGAAATAAATTGTGGATGTGTGTGGGAAAAAGCAGGTCACTTCCAGGTCAAACAAATTGCAGCAAAGGCTGTAAGCTGCCTGCCACACATTATAGTGTGGGCAGAGAGAACAGAGCTTTTAAAAAATTATGAGGTAAAATTTGGTGTTTTCCAGCTGTATTTATGTATGAACTTAAAGGTTAATTCTTGACTCTGGAAACTTTTTTGTCAGTAGTCTGACAAAACTCCAACTTGCTTATTTCCAAAGCTTTCAACCACATCTTATGGCCGGCCTCAGTGGACGAAGTTACTCAGTTGTCATTGAGACTGTCGACTAGTCGATCGACAGAAAATTACCATTTTGCTAATCGATTAATTGGTTTAGTCATTTTTTAAGAAAAAATGCCAAAAAATTGCTGTTTTCAGCCTCTCTAATGTGACGATTTAATGCTTTTCTTTGTCAAATCTTTGGGTTTTGGACTGTTGATCAGACACACATCTGAAGAGATCAGCTTTGACTTGTAATGGCCATTTTCACTATTTTCTATCGATTAATCGAGAAAACAATCTGCAGATTAATTGATGATGAAAATAATCTTTAGTTGCTTCCCTTGTTTGTTACCGCATCAAATAATAACAACAAGTGGTTGTACATGAGGTAGGCCACAAGTTGTAGTTCACAGCTTCAGAAACAAGAAGTAAGATGTGACGTTGTGCTGAGAACCATATTTATGTTATTTTGTGATCATAAAATAGTCATTTGAAGAGAAGAAAATACTGTTCGCCTGAAGCCTGAAACACAACAAACAACAGAATAGGTCTAAAATCAGCCGGCAAAATCGACCTATAATTACATTTAGTCCATCTAGCGGCCGTAATAATTATGACCCGGGGAAGTGACACAACTCAGATGACATTTGTTGTTTGTTGTTTGTAAACACACAGCATTCAAAGTCGGCCCCTCCTCACCAGCTCGACACTAGAGCGAGACAGAGAGAGGGAGAGCAGCAGTGGCCAAGCGAGCTAGAGAGCGAACGAGGAGAGCGAGCGGTGCTGGCGAGAACAAAGCCGTGAATAAGATAGATGAAACGTTATTTCCAGATTGTTTCACAGCAGTTACGTTCTAAAGCACAAATAAACATGCCCACACCTCCACCCAACCCTGCAGGAAGCTGCCACATTGCCAGATTTAGTGTGAATGCAGAGCTTCATCCTGTCCGCTGTGGCCTCTCTGCTCTGCGTGTGTGTAGCTCAGCCCCGCCCTCGCTCGAACAGACACACAGACCGGAGAGTGGAAAGAGAGCAGAGGAGAGAGAGACGCAGACAGTGATGTAACCTGGTCGTTACGCTACGAGTCCTGACCTCACACCTGCACGCTGTTATTGGCTGAGGGCTACACACCCACTGACCAAAGGTTGACGCCCAGAAGCGTCCCGAACAAAGCTGAATAATAAGAAAATAAGAAAATACAGGCAGAGGTAGGGTCTCTGTAGATACACACACCGCCACACACTTGTAGTGGGTCATAAATGATGATTGAATGTCTATACATTGTTTTGTTTTTTATTTAGGAAAATCCTGTACAGTATACCTTTAATGTTACGCTCCTATGGGTCGCTCTGAAAACGCCATCTGTCCTACAGAGGATGCTGAAAACACTCATATATGTCACTACTAATAGGTAGCGTTTATCAAATCAATCCTTGTTCAATTGTCTGATGACAGAAACAGAAAATTTGTAAAGGAGAATAACTAAATCACGACTTTGGCTGTAGAGCAGGAGGGGACTGAGTGTAGGTTTAACCAGACACAGAGAAGTGTTTGTCCCACGCATTAACACAAGTGATGTGAGAGTTTTGTTGTTTGCCAACCTAAAAGGGATGGAAAAGAAGACATTTAACCATTTTCTTTCTGTTCAGGCATTATATGTGGAGAGAAGTCCTGAAGCATGTATTAACAGCATTTTCAAAATTAGCCAGTTTAGTGTGAATATAGTCCCTCTTCAAAGCTTTGCAAATTTATGTGCTGTCAAACATGGAAAGACTGCTGGTAGTTTTGAAACGCTTTCACCTGAAGCACTGATGAATTTAACATGACCATTCAAAAAATGTGCTGAGAACATGCAATGCTCGATGCCATATAAAGCATTTTGAGACTTGAGGCAAGAAATATTTCAACACTGCAGAGTATTACTGGCCAGGACTCTTTACTTTGTTGAATATGACCAGATTGTGGAATCAAATAGTCAAAATAGCCCGATCAGAGCAAGCCATGCAAATAAGCTTTACTTACACTTTGAACAGTCAATAAAGTCTATCAGCAATCCGGAAACAATATAAAAAGGAGCACTCAGTAATAAGAGGATATGCTGACTAATAAATGTAAAAGAGTATAAAGATGCTATATATATATATGTTCTTCATGAGTGAATGACCGTGGGAGTCAGGCAACTGAGGGGTAATGAAACTACACTTATGAAAGGAATGATGTCACGATGTTTTGTTCAATTTCATGGTACTTTTTCATTTGGAAAATTACACAGAATTCTGCCAAAAATGACTTGTTCATACAATCAAATGTGCCTCTCTGCAGCTGTCAAAACCTCTTCTTTCTGACTACAGCTGTGGCAGTCATGAAATGTTGCCAAGTAAATAAGGCAATTATTGTCTCAAAATGATTCCTTCTTCATTTAGGTTGTTTTTACAGATGTATGTATGTTTTAATGATGTAATCAAATAAAATTAGGAATAGATAAATAGTCAAAATAAACATAGACAATGTTTTAATTATGAGCCTTTCCAATGAGAAAGCTTACTGTTCTAAAATACAAACATTTGCCAAGGCAAAAGTGGGCCTGGTATTGAACTTCAATTCTTTTTAGGTAAAAATCAAAATGTTTTTATTTCAAGGTATCAAAAACTGATAAGTGCTGAATGTTGGTAATGAATAGTATAGTAATACTGATTCATTTCACATTCAACTCAACAATATGTTCTCTCATAAGGAAAAAAAATGAAAGAATGGTTTCTTATTTCATTACTCAGAGAAACATGGCCTACTCTGAGAACTGGTATTTATTCAAATTTAAACAAAGTAAAACTGGCTTTTTGTCTTTTTTTAATTTAAAGTTCTTTGAAATGTTTCAACATTTGTACTTTATATCAGTTGATGTAAAGTGTACAGACAACAAATCAAAGAACAACTATCAATCAACAGCACAAGTTTGTAGAACATTAAAAGGAGCCTGTAAACTCTGTCACAACTTCACAACTGCTTATCAGACGATCAGATAGCTTTGGTGACCTCCTCCCCCAAAACCGACGATCTAACATTCACACCCACTTCATGCCGTGATCGGCCAGCTGTGTGGAGGTGAGAAAGAAGCCGGAATTGGAGCTTCTCTCCAGTTTTGTTTTTTTTTTTCCATTGTTGACAACAATTTCTGACACTTTTTATGTGAGATAAACTGAATGCGACACTACGAATGTCTTCCAGGAGAGACTGTCTGGAGTTGTGAGCCGTTATCCCCACATTTAAATATCATGTCTCCCCTCTCTCTATGATGGATAATTTTTGTCTGGTACAACTGGTAACACTTTTTATTTCCAATGCAGTGGGACGACACATCAAATAGTTCTGATTGAACATAAACAGACCCTTATAGTCCTTTGTGTCAGTACACAGAAGCAAGCTAGACAACCACAAACCCAACCTCAACAAACCGTCATGTCTTAATCTCCTACGCGTTATTCTCAGAATATCTGATGACTCGATTTTCCTGTTACCTACAACTTCCTCTCCTGAAAACATTTACTCATTGGCAGAGCCACACAGTTAAATACACTGCTAACTTTGTACTTTCCCAAAGGGTGTGTCTATCAAAGTTTTACCTACAAATACAAACCTCCATAGAGGAATACACAAGTTCTTCTAATTTCACTCTGCATGGAAGCATAAACTCCAAGCAACACAATCTAACCCATATTTGATAACAACCTACAACATACGAACACAGAAACTTACTTTATTTTAGAGTTTTGGAAAGTTGTACTTGTTTATGCATATTAAGTGGATATTGACTATACTAGTTTGTAGTGTGTGACATTTGTCTTAGTCTGTTTATGTTGTTTGCATTTATTATTGTAACAATCTTCATGTTCAATGATCTTAATCTCAACAATACATTTACCTGGTTAAATAAAGGAAAATAAAATTAAATGTTATTACTGTGAGCCACTTCATGCTGTTCTGCTTCTGCTCATGAATTGCTGTGTTGTTTACATCTCCCCTCTATGCATAGGCAGCAGCATTGGTTTGTTTATACCTTTCAATTGTCTCGTACTACTACAAGCCTCCCAAAATTCTCACAGCCCTGACAGCTCCTTTTCTTACCTTTTGCATTTCAGTAGAAAGTGAATACACACAGTGGACAAAACTACAAAACAATGTGACCCTGGGTATATTTAAGGGACACTTCATTCAAAACACAAAATACAGGCATTTCCTTATTCTTTCTCTCTTTCTTTAGTGGCATCTAGCCATGCAAGTAGTTTTATTGTGAAGATAGTAGAGTAAAATTGCACTTGTGGTGCTCACAGCAGCATTAAAAATTTGCAATTCAAAGACTCAACACCAATGTCTCTTTCCAGAACTGATGTCCCAATTACTTTGGATAATGCATCGACCTCATGTGGATCTTTTTGGGGGTCTAATAAATGCATGAATTCCAAATAGGACTGGAACAGGGAAAACAGATTATTAGTGAAGACAAAGCTTTCCCTTAGGCAGGCGCTAAGGGGGTTCACTCTCAAACAACAAACTCTACAGTTCCATGCAGGTTAGCATATACATTAACATGCATCTGTGAGTACCCCTGCAAGCAATAAATGGCAGGCAGAAATTTCCTCTTAATGAGGTAACATGGGAGGGTAACTAAATAAGCTTCTATCATCTATCATTGTGTGCATGATTGTGTTGTGTGCACAGTTTGCAGCTTTCAGTTAATTCACTGCATGCTTCGTAGGTGATGACTATGCAAACCATACCACCTATGCTGTATGAGGAAATCAACTTGCAATTACCCAATGGGCTCAATGGGTTGCCAAATTAATTATAAAATGACCTACTGGAGGGATAAGTTGTGAAAGATGATGTTGTAAAATGAGGTTAGCTCATGTGGAAACTCCCGTAAAGAACTCGGTACAGAAATAGTCCCCTGAAACTCTCTTACTCCCTTTCTTCTTCCTTGTGTAACACAAACCACTGTTGACTCGTTCCCGGTTTGAGCTTCACCTTCTCTTTGTACCTTCTGCTCCACTGGTCTTTCTACTCCTCCCTCGGATATGGACCTGAATTATTCTCTTTGATCAGGGACTACCTTGAGGCTCCCGAGAGAGAGCGGACTGATGTAGCAAGAGCACTGCAGAAAGACTGGTGCAACACAATGCAGACCTGTTGAACGTCTTAAACCGCCCTCGCTCAAGTACACAGGTGGAATATCGACTCTGGCCTTTAACTTATAGTCAACTGTTGAGTGGATACACAGTAATAGTAAAACAGTAAATATTTTAATAGTTTGTGTTACAAACAAGAAGTAGCTTAAAGGTGGAGTGTGTAGGATTTAGTGGCATCTAGCAGTGAGGTTGCAGTGTAGAAGTGTTTGGTTTGTCCATTCTGGGCTACTGTAGAAACATGGCGGGCTCCGTGGAAGAGGACCCTCTCCCTACGTAGATATAAAGGGTTCATTCTAAGGTAACATAAACACAAAAATTTTTATTTTAAGGTGATTATACACTAATTAAAACATGACTATTATATTCCATTTCTGCCGAGTCAGTTCTGCTAGATGACACTAAATTCTACACACTGCAACTTTAAATCAGATTATAAAAACCAAATTGTGTGAAATCATTTCCTACTGAAAGTGATAACAGTCAACATCTGGCTAAACAGATCAATGATCAGTTATCCCCTGCTGCAAAGATATTAGATAGTCTTGTTTTCAGCAAATGGAAAAAGTGAGAAATTGTCAATTATTTTCGAAGGAAAAGAAAACATTTTACTATTTTATTTGTTTTCCATGACTGACTAAAAAAACAATCTAAATTTATCCAGGTTTTCCAAGACACATGGGAACTCTTTCTAAAGGAACACAAGCAGAGAGTTGTTATTGGTATCCTGCTTGTCTTTCTTGCGTATGTTTGTTTGTCTATGTTACATAACGCTGTGTTGACGTCAGAGCCACTCGAAGAGAAGAACAGTATGTTGAAAATGGTAATGGCATGTGTAAGAGGTGCGTCTCTCTTTTCCATGAACATAAACCACATACGTCAGGTCTAGAGAGCCATATTTTAATGTCAAAACTGCATGAAATTGCTGTATTGCTTGCACTCTATCACAGCATTAGACCCGGCTCTGCCAAACATCTGGAAAACACATTGACACGTTGGGATGTGTTACCGGATTAAATATAGGAAAACATCTACACGGAAAGGATGAGGGGAAGATTGTGATTCCTTACTTTTTTTATGCTGCTCACTCCACATTTTCTTAATTTAACTATGTTTGGTTGACTTTGATAAGTCGATAAACAGAAAATGAATTAACAAGATTAACATTGTTAATCTTTTCTGTCACCAGTGTCTGCACATAGAATTAGTTGTCCAGTATGATTGCTCAAGTAAGAAAAGAAACAGAAAAAAAGGTTAACAGAAAGTTAAGTTAAGAGAAGTATTCTGATTTGCTGAGTTAGATAAGACTGATAACATTTCATGTCTATACACTAAATATGAAACTATTGCCAACAGCCAGTTGGCTAAGCTTAGACTGGAAACTGCTAGCCTGCCTCTGTCAAAAGGAAAAAAAATCCTAAAACACTGAGGTGTGAAAAAGTGAAAATGTCAAGTTGTGGTTTTATCAGGGGGAGGGGGGTGGTCTCTGCTAGTTGCCTGGCAACCACACAGTGACTACACTACACTATACTGTATTTTTTTATTGTAAATAATGATCCCTAAACACAGAACACTATATTGATAGTTTAACAAAATGAGGGACAGAGCAGGACCTGAAGAGTGAAAACTATAGACACAAAGACATAAACAGCTATGCCAATTAAAAAAACAAAACACAAATCTGATCCAAATACTGTAGAGAATTCAGAAAAAATTGATACGGCTGTTAAAACCAATCATCCCAAAGTTCTCTGTACCTGTAGCCTCTGTGTGTGTGTGTGTTGGTGTGTGTGAGACTCGTCCCTCTCCTGCTGGCTCGCTACTATTCCCCGATCCCACACCTGCTTCAAACCATCCGCCGCATGCCCACACTTAAATAAATGTCGGTATCACCGTTCACTGCTGCCTGACATTTATATTTGCAGTCTTCAAAATGCGCAGCAGTATCATAAAATATGTTGGGGGAACCATACATCTTGCTACTTATTCATGAAGGTGATGTGCATTCTGACGGAAACGTACCGAAACGTGCAGTCGACACAAGGCGAACACTAGCGTTAGCAGTTAATTCTACTTCCAACTGAGCCATATCTCCTCCTGCTTGAAGGCAAAACTGTTACTGAAGCCATGAGCGGGTTTATTTACAGAGACATACACCATTATTCAAAATACCAAATTATTAGTGGAATTCCTCTTTAAAATACTTCTTCTCACCCAATGGACTCTCCCGTTCCTGTTACAGTTTTCTGCACTGTAGATTTCCAGAGCATGACATCTCACCATACACTCCAATACCACTATAGTGATTTAGTGTGGCCAGAGCGTAGGATGGCATTTCTCCTTCTTTGACACGGAGATGATATCACTCCTTCCACTGAACTGCTGCCAAATAAAACACTAAAGTACCACATTCAGCCAGCAGCTCTCCGTGCACTGCTGAGGAAAACCGAGGTCACACTGAAACAACTGTGGTTCTGCCAAACCAAAACAGCAGATATGGTAAAAAGATGGCCCGCAGCGAGTGTATATGACTGTGTATGTATGAGCAAGAAAGAGAGAGTCCACAGGCCAAATACTGTGTGTGCAGTCTTGAATTCTCAAGAGAATTCTGTGGCACTCTGAGCTATACATCTCATAAATAAAGCAGGATTTCCTTCGGCTGCAGCCATGTGTATGTGTGAGAGAATAACAGAGAGAGAGAAAGGGCACAAATGGATTAGGAGAGCTATCATATTGCTCCATTCAGCAACTGAATCAACTCCCAAGCACGCAGCAGCACAGTGCAGGACAAAATAAATGAAGAAATAGGGTGCATCCCAAGTCTCTTAAATTGCATCCACGTTTCCCTCACTTGCGTCTTTTCCTTGCGTCTTAGTCCCTCCCACTGTGGATGCCAGGAGAGTAACAAGGAAACCAAGCGAGGAGAAAGGAAACGAGGAAATTTGTTTTAAGAGACATGAGACATCCTCTCCTCTGAAGCGTCATGTGAAGCGACGTCCGTTTCTGATGATGACGACAACTGATCACAACTGGATCAGCTGTCAGTCGGCTTTAACAGGTGTAGAAACTTCTGATGGAGTTTGTGTCTGTACACATGTGCACTGTGCTAATGCTAATAAAGGTTCACAGTTATCACCACTAGAGCAGCTGTTTCCTTTCTGCAGCCTGTTACCTGTTTAACAAACAGGTAACCTAAACAAAAACCTGCATTCTGCATTTATACTGTGTCCTGCTCAGAGGCACAGGAACCATTTCTACTTGCAGAATGCGTTATAGTATTTATTGATTATTTGCATCTGTATTTTTTGATAACCCTGATAGTGAATTCATCATTCAATAACCCAGAATATGATCAGGGTGTTTTCTGAACACTGGAAAATATGTATTTGGCTAAATGTTTCAGGGCAAATGGAAACAATTTAACTCATATCAAACCCGACGCTCAGGAATTTTCAGCCTCACATGTGACTGAATGGAAATGACGATAAATGATGTGTTTAACTGTTATTATGGATAAAATTAAAGTCAGGAAGAGTCTGTCTGTCAGCAAGAAACAGTTTAACGGAGGAAATAACATCATGAAAAAAAATCTTTCTTATAAATGAAGAAAGTTGTTTATGGTTCTTTTGTTGATCAGACCAGCAAATAACAGATTTTGAACTATAATGAATCAGAAAACAAATAAAACATAAAACTTGGGAATGATACACTTAAATTTAATCTATAATCTGTCTCCACTTCGGTATGAAACTGTAGTGATGTATCAGATCAGTCTGATCAGCTGCAGCGTCCAATCAATAACTGATATCCAATAAGGGGGCGTGCCGGCCGGTAAAAGACTTCCGTGAAGGCTGCTCTCATGTTTCCTCGCCCCTCAGAGATCCCTCCTCGCTCCTCGGAGCAGAATAAGAGACTTGGGACGCCTGTCCAAATGGCGCATCAGGAACAACTTCCGGTTCAGGCGAGGAGCGAGGAGACATAAATTAAGAGACTTGAGATGTACCCATAGTGTCTTTGTAGACATATGTTAAAAAATAGTGGTGATTCCACTTGATAGTCTGTCTGATCTTATACGGTTACGGCCAAGAATACGACCATACACGACCATTAATTGGTTGGTCAATAAAATATTTTAAAAAATTGTGACAAATTCCTCACAAGTTCTGAAAGCCCAAAGAGTCATTTTCAAATGCTTTGTTTTGTCCGACAAACAGTCCAAAACCCAGTTTACCAAAATATATAAAAACACACAAAGCAGGAAACCTTCATATTTAAAGCAAATACTATTTTTGCTTGAAACTGTTTAAACTGTGACAATTAATCAATTATCAAAATAGTCAATTGGCTAATCAATTGTTTCAGGTCTAAACAGAAGAGATATCAAAATAGAGCTGTTGTTTCTAAAGCATAAATCTGTCCATCACATTGAAATATCAACCATGATTAGCCAGACTGTAGTCCAGATGGTTGGTGTGACTTATTTTCAGACAGGCTGACAATCTCTCTATGCACAGTTCCTCCACTTCCTTCATATGACATCTAGCTGGACTAGGCTCAGATATAAGCTTGGGAAAAAAACATTTACATTTATTGCAGCTACTAACATAATTATTTCACGGGTCAGTGACATGAGCAGCTCAATAAGCCTGACAATATGTTACAAGCCGCAGTCTGGATCTCACACACACACTAAGTAAATCAACAACAGACATACATCATCCTTTTATTCTCTCTGTTCCCCCGGTGAACAACAACCAAAAAAACAATGGTAATCTATTGAGTGGCTGGTAAAATTTGAACATTCATTAGTCATTTGGCCGGTGGACAAAAACGTTAATTCTGCACCCTGCTAACAATACCCATAAGCAATATCAATACTAGTATCCATAAAATACTAATGATACCCATCTTTATTGCAACAGTCATGTCGTAACCTGTTTGAAATAGAGGTCATATTACAGAGTAATCTACCAGTGTGCTTGCACGCATTGTACTGGCCAACAACACAGCACCATGCCAGATGTCATATTGCGTTACAGTAAAAGTTGAGTGAGGCTGAACTCTGCACACTGCTGGTTGTCAGGTCTCAGATTCAGATATATAGCTACTTTCACTTGGCTGTTGTGTGCTGTGTCTTGTCTCACTCATTGTGTTATTCTGACAACGTTGTTTTGCTCCTGAATTGTAGAAGCACCGGATTTGGTGGCAGGTTTTCACTAGAATTGAATTCCATCCATATAATCCCTCCCAACGTGCATGCCCCAGCAAACGCACACACTACTGATGCGCCTTGAAAAGCTCGCTTTCTGTTTCTTTGTATGTGGGCTAGTGTGGGCACTTCCCTTAATCGCAGAGTTTTCTCAATTATCTTGTGGAAAGCTACTTAGAAACGAATTCTCTATTTCTTTGCAGGCTTAAGTCACGTTTCACTGTGTGCTTGCTCTCAAGAGGTGATGATTATGATGAAAATACAATACTTTTCATTTAAGATAATCAACTGCTCATCCAGTATTTGCATATTGGATCCTGTGACTCAGAGGTTTTCACGCCATTGGTGCAGAAAGCTGAGTGTGTGCATGTTTTTCAGTCCAACAAACTGCAAAGCAAGCTTTTTCCACTGATCCCTGTCTGGTCAAGGGTGTGTTAATCTGTACCTGCACAGCACTGAACACCAACCTTGGCCCAGTTACACAGATACAATTTCTCACTAATACCCTGATTTTAAACGTCATCAAACAGACTCGCCGAAAAAAAGAGGAGGAGCGTGCAGATGATGAGACCAAAAAAAAAAGGGGGAATGGGTGTAACGCATGTAAGTAAGTAAACTTTATTTATAAAGCACCTTTCAAAACCAGAGTTACAAGGTGCTTCACAATGCAAATAAAAATGAGAGAAAAATAAAATAGAATAAAAATAAAAATAAATAAAAAGTGTAACAACACATATCAAAATAAAAACAATAAAAGCATAATAACTACGCAGAAGTCAGATACAACAATAGTGATAATGATCAGTAGACCTCAGTGATCTCACTGTGATCAGGGAACACAGTAATTCAGAGATATAGAGTGGGGCCAGTCCGTGTAGTGCCTTATAGCTAATTAAAAGAATTTTAAAATCAATTCTACAATCTATTGGTAGCCAAAGTAGGTTGGCCAAAACTGGTGAGATGTGTGCCCTATGCTGCGTATTATTTGCAGTCTGTAGACCCGCGTCATAGGCACATCTTCTGTCTGAAAGGGGTATTAATCTCATCTCAAATCAATCGGACCTCTTCAAAGTTTTTATTTTTCTCCCATTACACACCTTAACTGTGAAACTGTTTACATTGTAAGAGAGATTTTGAACAATATATGGGATGAGTTAATATGTTTTTTTTGAGAGGTGACAACCAAACATTTTCTAACCCCTTATGTTCACCATTTGTTACAACGTTATTTGGTAGTCATTGCTACAAACATGATAATGTGAGGCTTTACAACACTTCAGGGACACAGCATGATTTCTAGCTTTAAAAACTATTTCAAGGGGGCGCAAACAGGGTAAGGATCCACTTACTGAATCCAATTAGGTTTAGCTTTCCACATCTGCGAGTGACTACATTTAGAAATAGCTAATATTCAAAGATTAAAGCTTTAAAATCGCCTTTGTTGGCTAATAAGGCAGAAGCACTTTCGATTAATACCCTGATGAATATTCACAACCTGCAGCTACAACCTGAAAATGAAATGAGACTCCAGGAAGTCACTGCTCCCAGCTAAGAAATAGTCCCACAATATACCATAACGCCTATGTAAAACTGCAAATTGTCAGTTTTACACTTCGGCTTTGTATAGATTAAACATATGAGATCAGGGTTGATAGTAGGCAGATTTTGTTACCTTTGGACTGAGCCAGGCTACTCCACAAAGACTGCAGTCCAGTCTTTGTGCCAAGCTTAGCTAACCGGCTGCTGGCTCTGGCATCATATTGAACATGAATATCAGAGTGGTATTGATTATCTCATCTAACTCTCTGCAAGAAAGTGAATAAGTATATTTCCCACAATGTCAGACTATTCCTTTAACAGGGCATCAGTAATTCAACATTCCAAACTGGGATGAAACAGGACAAGATGAAAAAAAATATATAGAGAATATATAGAGAATTTCATACAATTAAGACAAATAGAATTACCTGGCTTTTTTTCAGCTGAAAGGAACATGAAAAAAGCCATAATTGAAGTGACATGGTTGTGGTAGAAATCAAGTCTACCAATGTATATCTCTGCCAATCACACAATTAAGTGAGCAGCATGTAGAACGATTCCCCCATCGCTCATCAGGGAAAACCCTTAACAAATGTGAATCCAAATGTTTACTAGAGCCTCGGTGCCTTTCGACGAGTCCACAGGAATGGCAAGAGATTGTTAATGAGGATGAACCTCAGAGGGATGCATGTAACGTGGGCTGCATCGCTCTAAGGGAAACTCAGAACGTGGATCATTCTGTGAAATACAGATAAGCAAAGCCCTTGTGCTCTGGGTGAGATAACTGAATGTTTGCCTGCATACTGCCTGTTCGTCCATTAGTACAGCCAAAGGGGAAAATGTCCACTTAATTAAATCAATTAGAGCATGAAGGGCCCACTGAAGCCTCCACTGAAAAAAAACATGATAGAACAAACTCACAGACAATAGTTCAACTCTTTTCATGAGTCACAGAAACTCAGGCGATGGATGAGCTATAACCTTGTCTTTATATCATACCTTTTAGATGATGCAAGCCATCTGAACAAGATGCAACCAACAATTATTTTCATTATTAATTCATATGCTGTGTATTTTCTTTGATTGATTAATCGGGGTTGTAAAATATCAGAAAATGGTCAGATTCCCACTACAATTGTCATTTTGAAATTGCTTGCAAAAGCAAAATTGAGAAGCTGGAAACAATTTTTGTTGTTTTTGCTTAAAAACGACAAAATGATCAATGATCAAAATTAGGGCTGCAACTAACAATTATATTTTTCATTATCAATTAATCTACTTATTCATTTCTGGTTTAATCAATTAATCATTGTCTGTAAAACATCAAAAAAATCATGAAGCATTCCCATCATAATTTCCCAAGTCAGTGATATCACAGAAAACTAAGAAAACCAGCTTTCATTCTCATTTGTAAGCTGGCACAAGTGACAATAAAAGTGACAGTAAAAATTACTTAAATGAAGATTCAATTATTAAAAATGTTGCAGACAAATTTTCTCTTGATTAATAAACAAATTGTCATTGATTTAATGCAATTGTTTCAGCTCTAATATTTATACTTTTGTCTGTGTGTGGAGGCACCTGAGGTCCTGAACTCTTGTCCAAAGTGGAAACTCTCCCACTAAGTAGTGTTGGGTTTCATCCCTCACTCTGTCTCACTCCACGGCCCAAAGTGCCATTTTTCTGCTACGTAATATGAACCCACTGAGGTTAAGTGTGAGGAAGCCTCGGATCCTCGATCACTACTCTTTACTATTTAACAAGCAGCTCTCAGGATGTTTAGGAATTCACGGTCACTCTTCTCTGTTGAGGGTGGAGGAGTCAGATTAACATTCTCCAAAGTAATGTCACTTAGGACCTCGGAGGGTGCCCACAATCTCATCTTTTTTTAAATGAATCCATGAATTAAGAAATGCTACAAATGAAGAGATTAATCTTCACGGATCTCTGCAAGAATCTGCTGCCATTTTCTTCTGAGTTTGACATAATATGCCCCTCGCTCCCCACATTCTTATATTTCCTTCATCATCATGTTTCAGATTCTCCTCGACTACTGCGATCACCTCCTGTGCCATCTCATGCCTTCACATCACCACCAAGTGAGTGTAAGGCTGAGATACTGTACCACTGTGCTGAAGCCAGCTTTACTCACTCCCAGTTCCCTCTCTCTCTCTCCCTCCCTTCCTCCCTCACTCTCACTCTCTTCCCTTCATGGTCTCCCCCTCTGTGTCCCAGAGTAGGATTAGGCCTGATGCCCAGTGGTGACACAAGGACACTGGAGCTAACAGACTGTTAGTTCAGTTGTTGGGCATGAATTAGGAACTCAAGCCGTGCGGCAGAGGAGGGAGGGGATGATAGAGATGAAGGACGAGGAGGAGGGAACGGACAAACTTAAGGAACAAAAGAGAACACTCAGGACAAAGAGCTGAAACCTTAAACTACTGATAAGAAGCTATGAATAAAGTCATGGAAAAAGTAAGGTGTAAATTACAGGCAAAAGAAAGATGCTCATGTCTAGATGTTAAAAATGCTTTTCAAACAGATTTCAGAAATCATGACAGCAATTAAGAAATGAATAATCATTGCTGCTCATAGCTGCAATGTGGTGTGAAGTAAAACTCCACTACTACCAGGAAGTTATATAAATTCTAACAACAAACACAGAGCTGAAAGGACTGATAACTGTTCATGGTTTAAACATTTATCAAATAAAAACCTCAAACATTCTCTGGTTCCAGTTTCTCCAATGTGAGAATGTGCTGCCTTTCTGTTTTATATGATTGTACATTTAATATTTTTGGTTGTTGGACTGTTGGCCGGACCAAACAAGCAATTACAGGACGTCACGTTGGAATCTGTGATGGATATTTTTTTGTTGACCCTTTGTAGATCAAATCAGTTTTCCCTCTGCTTAGCACAAATCCTCTTTCTCCTTCCTGGATCATGGGGTTATAGAAAAGAGGTCCATTGTCTTAACTGTAAATAAATGTCAGTTTAAGGGCTACACAGATTACAGACGATTATAATAACAATAGGATGGCCTCTATCTCGCTACCAACATGATGCTCTTCATGAGTATCCCTCTATGTCTCCTGATCGCCCATCTGTGCCCGCACTTCTTAATTCCTTCTCCTCTCCAACAGAGATTAGGATTTCCTGAGGGAGGCAAACATTACGCTTTCAACAAAGCCAAAATATCAATTCTGACGATGATCTCTATTCCCTGCATGATTTCTCCTGCTGCGCACTCGCTTCCTAAAGGAGTGCTCCAAGTTTAACTCGCAGTCCAAACTATGAACTTCAGAAGAACTTCAAACTAGTTTGCATCAACAAACGAGAAGCAGTTTGACATGGAGATGTAAAAATTGTAAAAATGTAAAATATGCAACTCAGGGCATAAATGTATAATACAGTAGCTAATATCTTTCAGCATACTAAACATCAAGGTATGGAATATAAATTTAAAAACCTCAATGAAGTCTCAAATACCATACTGTAATTAAGAGTTTTAAAAGTGAAAAGTGTAAATCTATTTAGAGTTCATTATCTGAGAGAAACTCAGTTTACCTGTTCTTGAAATTATTTAACCACCAATTATAAATTATTATTATTATTATGTATTATCTAAGTATATTATTCTTATTGCTAAATTATCATAAGCTACTAAAATGTATTAATTATTGCACTTCATTATGTGCCATTCATATATGCTAAACTCAGTATATATGGTGTCTATTTACATTTTACTAGATAGATGCAGTCAAGTTCACATCACCCAAAACAGTAGAAAAAAAATTAAAAAGCAAAAACATTTGCTTTTAAAATTTGTGAGGATGTTACATAGACATGTCGTGTTTCCACCAGATCTAACTCCCAAAAAAATAGATGAAACTTTGTGTAGACTCTGCATGACATTTAATTACCAACAGTGTGTGAGGATATTTTAGGCTCATTAAGCATCATATGAGAGAAACACAAGCAGAGTAATTAGCAGTGATTTGGCTTATCATCTCCTCTGTAAAAATGTAGCACAAATGACAAATTCAACATAGTTTTTGACATAAGAAAAAGAAAAAACTAAGTGTGTCACGTAACCTATTTCAATGAAAACCAAATCCGGAAACAGGGCGAATGCTTACACACTCAATATTTTCGGTTTTCATGCGTCATCTACTAACGAGTAACACCAATCCCGAGCCTTGTTTATCTGCACGTACATCTGAATCAAAGAGGTAGAAAGAGTGAAAGGTCTGTGTGTCAAATCAGGGCCGGCCTCCTTCAAAGTCAAAGGAGCAAATACATCATAATGTGTAGATAAGGTTGCCTCACGCCTAACTACTCAGCAAGTGGCCGGGGAAATCCTGCATTCTCCATCACATGCTGGTCACTTGTCAAAACGTGTGTTCAAGTTGGATAATTGGAAAAACATATGACTACATTTTATTTACCAGGAATTTGTTTTTCAGGTGGTCAGGAGTCACTGGTAAATACATCACATCAATTGGACCGATGAACAAGTCACTGCAAGGTGACTGAAAGTCTGTTTGTTCTTTTTATCAGCTTGGATACGTTGTTAATAATTAAATGTAGGCTAGTACAGTCACTTACACACATGATGACAGAGAAATGAAGTCATACCAATACATTTATCATTTTGACACAGACACTATAATGTGTACTGTAAACTTTATACGTTTATCTCTGGTATTTACCACTTTGTCGGCTGTTTGAGGGCAACCTCCTTGGATTAACTTTCAAAATGCTTGACATTTGTAATTGATAAGGGCCGCCTGAATGCACCATTAGTTTTGGTCTGTGAGGCCCGGCGAGGCAATTGAGTCATTCACAATGATTCGTTTCGAAATGGGTCTCCTCTCTGTCCTCTCAGGGCTACGCCTTTGTAAGCTGTGTACTGACTGCACATCAACTGCAGGGCTGCATCTAAACGTTTGTTTCAATATTAATTAAACCACCAATTCTTTTTATTATTAATTAACCGGTCAATTACTTCACTGCTAATCGTTTAGTCTATAAAATGCCAAAAAAAACTGGAAAAATGTCCACAAGTTTGTTAAGCCCCAGGCGATGTTTTACAATGTCAACAGTTCAGTTTACAAAGCTGTTAAAGAGACAAAAGCTGCAAGTTCTCACTTGACCGATTATCAAAACAGTTGTCTATTATTTTTCTGTCAATCAACTAATCATTTCAGGTTTAATTAACTGTAAGAATTCCCTTACTTGTACATGTATGCACCAATTAAATAATGATTCATCAAACCCTTCAACTTTTAAAAGCAACCTGAAGGGTTTGTTTTTTTGAAGAGAAGTGCTTAAGTAGTTTGCTAAAATTCCAAGGACAGATGTCTGAATGAATGGGCATCTGTCGAACTTTATTTCAAGAGCCAGTAAATGTTTAATCTAATGCTTTCAAACATATTTGACTTCCAGGATTCTTATTATTTACAAGCAGTAAGTGGTAAATGGTTGACAGCTCAACTTACAAGGGACTTGAAAGACTGTTTACAGAGTTGTACGACTTGACAAGTACCTTACATAATACCTTACTGAATATTGCTGGGAAGTCAAATAAATACAACAGAACAGCCTGTTCTGAAATCTACTATACCAGGGACTGTGAAACAAAAGCTTCTGACACTGACTTCATTAGGAACCCTACTTATGTTAGACTGGATTTTAAAATGTCTAACATTTGAAGTATGCAGGGCATTTAAAATCACATTTTTTGCCTTGAGAGTTCTTAACTTATGAGGTAAGATAGGAAGTTTCTGCAATACAGGCCCAACAGTCTATTATTGCCCTTTCCTTCTACATACCTGTCATTGCTGAGCGAACCTTGTCCTGGAACTCTGTGTTACCATGGCGCCCTTAACAAAGGTGTGTCTGCAGAATAGGTGTGCCATGAGTTATGTACCTGTACCAAAACCTGCTGTCTGTAACCTTGAAGTATCCTGTATCAGTACATTGGCAACAGTTGGTGGGGAAAAATACATTCCTCCCTGTCTCTTCAATTAAAAAAAAAAGAATTTATAGGCAATCAATAAGCAACTACTCCAGCCAAGCATGACAGATTGTGTATCCTGTCATCCACTGGGCTTGTATGGAGGGATACATGCTGTAGTTACCACGAAGAGCCACTAGAAACATTACCAAGCTCTGCATGGGGCACCAGTTACCAATCTGAGGTGTTTGGGCAAATAGATTTCATTGTGTCAGCTTGTAACAGATACATTGACCACTAATAATGAAAGGATGGGTACATGTGGATTAAAGCAAGTAAATAAATAACAGAAAACAAGAAAACAAGTCTAACACAAGAGATGTCTTGGAAAACAGACATGTCTAAAGACCTGCTTGTAGATTGTAGCCAACGCTTTCAGGCCTCCATGAAGTCGTCCTGTACAAATAATTCAAATGCTTCCGTAGATGCATTTAATCTGTCTTTTTTTATTTAAAAGAACCCAGAATTAAGCCATTCAATGTGTGTTATTTCATCGAAACAAGCCCAATACGCATGGCAACCCGAGGCTCCCCAGCACGTCTAGTTAAACCACATCTGAGTGGACAAAGACCCAGCGTCAAATCTAGAAAGTGAGAAGAGTTAAGCTGCCATTTGGTCCCAACTTTCACGACTGTTTGTGATTAAAACTTTCAGAAGCGAGTGAAACAAAAGAAGACACGTTTAAAGAGCGCTTGAGTGGGCAAAGTGAACCGTCCAACTTGCACAGTTCATTTGCGGTTACGAGCTTACCTTAGTGTTCACTCCAGTGAGAATGGGCAAACGGCGACACACTCAACGCGAAAAAATGAAAACCCGCCTAGCAAACAATAAGTAACTAAGCCCGCGTGAAAGCCACAAAAATAACGTTTAAATCCACATATCCTTGCTTTTCACAATTGTTCTTTCGTTTAAAACGTGGACTGATCATATACTGCTCGACCTATCCTCGCTTGTTTTTCTGTCGCAGGCTGGCTGCCTCCGCCTCAATCACACGCACCTCAATCACACGAGGAACAATTGACTTCCGTTCTCATCCTTCAAAAGAAAACAGTCAGAACCAAAGTCAGAGTCGGAACCAGAGTCAGAATCAGGGTCAGAATCAGAGAGAGTCAGAATCAGAGTCAGAGTCTGAACCAGAGTCAGAATCAGGGAGAGTCAGAATCAGAGTCAGAGTCGGAATCAGAGTCAGAATCAGGGTCAGAATCAGAGAGAGTCAGAATCAGAGTCAGAGTCTGAACCAGAGTCAGGGTCAGGGTCAGAATCAGAGTCAGACTCAGAGTCAGAGTCAGAACCAGAACCAGAGTCAGAGTCATAGTCAGAGTCAGAGTCAGAACTAGAGTCGGAGTCAGGGTCAGAAGCAGAGAGAGTCGGAATCAGAGTCAGTACCAGAGTCAATCAGAGTCAGAGTCAGAACCAGAACTAGAGTGAGAATCAGGCTCAGAATCAGAGAGAGTCAGAAGCTGAGTCAAAGTCAGAACCAGAGTCAGAATCAGAGTCAGTCAGAGTCAGAGTCAGAACCAGAGTCAGAGTCAGGGTCAGAATCAGAGAGAGTCAGAATCAGAGTCAAAGTCAGAACCAGAGTCAGAGTCAGTACCAGAGTCAATCAGAGTCAGAGTCAGAAGCAGAGTCAAAGTCAGAAGCAGAGTCAGAGTCAGAACCAGAGTCAATCAGAGTCAGAGTCAGAACCAGAGTCAGAGTCAGAACCAGAATCAGAATCAGAGTCAGAACCAGAGTCAGAGTCAGAATCAGAATCAGAGTCAGGGTCAGAATCAGAGTCAGTCAAAGTCAGAGTGAGAACCAGAGTCAGAATCAGAGTCAGAGTCAGAATCAGGTTCAGAATCAGAGTCAATCATAGTCATAGTAAGAATCAGAGTCAGAATCAGAATCAAAGAGAGTCAGAATCAGAATCAGAATCAGAGAAAACATTCAAAACAAGCATATGACACCAGTCTTATAACTATCTCAGCCAAACTGCATGTATATAACTATTAATTCACCATCAAAAGGCCAAATGTTTCTGTTTCTCATGAAGAATGAGATCAATAGAATACTTGAAGACCGTTAAATCTTGCAGCAATAAGAATGTAACGGCTGTAAAGGAGTGTGTCTTTTTTTAATTATCTACTGTTTTTTTTTTTTAAACAATGTTTCATTATTCACTCTTAGTTTTTGCTCTTGCTTCTTTTTTTCTCCCCGAGTCACTGGCACCGTGTTCTCGGGATTTTACTAGAACATTCAATTGTTCTTAAAGAGAAAACACTTATTTTGAAGCAATACATAATTTCCGGGTTGATTCTTCTGTCTTTGGTAGCTTGATCGCCGGTTTGGTTGGTGACGTCACCAACGCCGGGACTAGTACAGGACAACGCCAGAGGAAAAGGGACAAACTCTGGGGGACTATATCGCCCCTTGCTGATGACAATGGGTAGTATGAGATATATATGTATTATGATTTATATAGGATAAATATATTTTCAATGTTCTTCTTACTCTAACTATTTTTCATTGAGAGATTATTTTGAGGAGTCTTGTAAACTCCTAGAAGCCATGTCATCCCGCCTCTCATCACATTAATTCATTCAATCATTAATTAATTCATTCAGTCATTCATTCGTTCATTCCATAAAGTGATTAAAATAGTGATTTGTAACTGTTACAGACCAGAAACATTTTTTTTAAAACTGTTGTGAGAAATTATACAGAAACATCCATATTATTATACTAGTCATATTACAAAGTAAAGAGGGAACTTTAAAATTCACATACATATGCCATTTCCAAAATTTTGGAATAGGCTGAATGACCCAGTAGCAATATAATAGGTACGAGTCTAGTTTCACAACAGATACTCTACTCCATATTATTTAATTACTAGACTGAGATAAGATAAAGTTAATTGATCCCACACACGGAAGTGAAAGTGTTACAGACGTTAAATGATGTACAAGTAAATAAAAAATCTAGAGATAGCACAGATGAGGGAAATAACCTAGTAAAACTAGAATACTATATGAGCTTCTACTATATGCTACACCGAGGAGAATGTGGGTTTTATACACTGTACACATATATAAATAATGTTTGTGAAAGAGTATTGTTATATCAGTAAACACAGTAAATTTGTTTCAGCAGATAGCAATGTTAGCAGCATGAAAAATGATGCTATATTTTTACACTCATGTCACAGCGACAAAAAAACCTGAAACGCACGCTGAAATACATTGTGTATGTAATGGTATGACTGAATAGCTCTCCTGGTGTCCTGAAAAGATGAGTAAACATTGAGTATGTATCCAGGGACAGAGAGGGGCTGGCTACATAATAACAGCTTATACTTTACAGTTTGGTAAAGACGAGCCAATCCTATTTTCAAATTCAAAGAAAGTTCATATTTTCTGTGAAGACATCTGTACTGTGTCACAAACTAATGTTGATCTGACTCAGGAAGGCTAAGTTATTATCCAAATGTGCAACAAGCTTATTTATTGTACCAGGTTATTTAATGCTTTCAATCTGTGCCACCATACTTGTGCCACCAATCTTCATATCATTTAACGTCATAAATAATGCCTTAAATCTCATATTACTCTTTTCCATAGAGACTTTTCATGCAGCAAGGAAGTTATCGAAAAATGCTCCACATCAGAGAGAACTGTGACTGCGAGAAACAGACAGAATTTAGACAATTCATCTAGTGTCAGGTATATTCTGTGAGATATTGACTGTCCTTTGTGTCTTAGTGTGTGTATGTATTCATGTTTTTTATGACATAAATGTAAACATGAAAAAAAAAACATTAAGAATACATCTAAACCTAAACCACACATCACAGGATTGCTCCTTGCCACCTGGTCAGCATCCTCATCTACGACACACTAAAATGAGTCTAAACAGCCTAAATACAGCTCATAAAATACAGCTCTTTGATAAAGCTTTTTGATACTCACCTGAGATTCTGGACAGAGAGCTAATGCAAGCTTTACCAAAAAGAGTAATCATTCTGACATCATATCTGAGACAAGAGGTACAAAGTGTCTTGCAGAATAATTTGACTCCTGTTACATGTTTCAGTCACAAGGTGGCAGAGTATCCTTAGCAGAAAAGCTGAACACTGTCTCCATCATCATCATCACACATTCCAACCTTTACTTGGTCACTACTGTGGTGTCAAGATGTTAAAATAACCAACCCACTGGTGAACTTTTCACCCACACACAACTCCCTACTCTTATTCAACACAGACAATTACTTTCATACTCTAACAAATCAATCTAATTAGACGAGTAAGTGCAAGCACATGCTTTTTTTTTCCAGTTCTACATTTTAGGCTAGGTTTTTTTTTTTTAAACACAGTTGACCCAAAAAAGATAATTAGAAAGTGCTGAGGTGCACGTTTACACTACCAGTTAGTTTTATTAGATTTCATGGTTGAATTTCCTTTAAATATTAAATTATACCATAAAAACATAAATATCTGCAGGTCTGAGAGGTAACATTGTATGAAAAAATACTACTGCTGTATGGGGGGTTAAAATTGTATGAAAGTGTTAAATTATTGGAATGGTTTGTCTTTCGTACCCCTCCTTACTTGAGCCCAAGGAGAACTTGACTTAATAATCGAGGTTGAGTTACACTTGTCAACACTCTATCTGCCACCGCCATAACCAGGATGTCTTCCATTTTAGTTCCACACCCCTTCATATTCTCACTTGCTAAAAGCAAATCATCCCACTGAGTGACTGCTGAGAGCTGTGCAGCTGAGCGGAGCTATAGTTACAACACTGATCAAACTAGATGTTTATTTTGGCAGAAAGACCCCCGTCTTTAAGTCCACCTGACTGCAAGTGATGATGTACGTGATGAACCAGTGGCTCCCATGCTATGTTTGCTATTCTGCGCCCCACAGGCACAGTGAAAAGTGAATCATATGAAATGTAGATTATGTGAATGATAAAATGTATGGTCATGTGCGGTTTTTTTGTAGTTGTTGCAGCTGTGTCGTAATCCATTTGAGTAATTGACTTCAGAGGACGCAGAGGACATAATCCTCACAGATAAGATTCAATTATCTGATTCAATCTTGTAATTTATTTGCACACACATTTACAACTGGTTCAAACTGATGCAATAACACAACAGTCCTGCTATAAATCTTACGCTTTTGAAGGTTATAATCAGTTTTTGCTGAAACTATTTTAGAGAGCTTGCTAATGAGCTAACTGGGTGCTGATAGTAGGTTCGTATTTACTGTACACACATGAGAGTGGTACCAATCCTTTTTTAACTCTTATCATAAGCTAATAAATGTATGTTCCACAATTTTCAGCTTCTACTTTTTTCAGTATGTGTTGTAACAAGTGTTCTTTTACTCTATGTAAAATTGTATAACTGTACACTAGCTGTGCATTTTTAGTTTGACTGACTTATTGTGAACTAACTGTGGATCAGAGGCATCTTAACTCTTAGATAGGCAGGCACTCAAACCAATCTATACCTTTAAAAGAATACACATTGGTTTAGGACTTAATACACAATAGAACCCTCGCAACACAAAATTCATGGATACAATCTGCCTATATTGTTGCGTGCAGTTAAAAACCGAGTATTACAGAGGTAAAGTAGTGGAATTATTGATTCAGTTAATTTAAGGTACCACTTAACATAGTTATGTTAAGACACGCTATGCTGATACACAATTTAAACATTTTATTGTTTGTCTTGTTAATTTACTCAGAAAGATTTCAGTAAATCTTTACCTCACGAAGTTAAAAAAAAAGGATCATGTTTGATCCATTACAAGCAAATTCAGTAGACTGGGGATAAGAAGTTCTGTTGCTTGTGATCTACGCTTTAACTGTTTTCTACTTCTGTTCTTTGAGTCAAAACATTTAGAAGGTTTTCTGTTAGACACTGGTATGGCTGTGCGGCACAGCAGATTGGGCATAATGAGTTAAAATCATTTTAAAAGATTTTTCAGAAAAATTGACTTTTGAAAGAGGTCCTTTCAGGCACATAACGATCACATAGAGTACCTTCACATGACATTGCAATGTCTTTTAAGGCAGCTGATCTCACCACATTCAAAAAAACATTTCTATTTAACAAGTCTCCATGGTATGACAGAACCAGCACCAGAATTGAATTTCAAGTGATTACATTTAAAAGGTTACCAAGAATTAGAACGTATTATTGATTGAAAGTGAATTAAACTGAGGTTGAGACTGTCTTTTGCTTTCTCGACTCACTCGAGCATTTCCAAGAAATGCCTGGAAGACTCCAAGTGCATCACAGACAAACCAAATCAATAACAAATCTGCAACAAATGTTCACATAAATTGTGAGGAAATATGGTTGATTCCCTCATAGAACTGAAAACTACCACACAGGGAAGAACCACAGGTTTGCCTCACACTCTATTCAGAGGAAAACATCTTAATGAAGCAGCATAACATTCATTGCATTTGCATTCATTTTAATTACATGGATAACAAAATGTATGTATTGTAATTCTAGTTCTGAGAGCACAGATTCTCTGAGAGACTTCATAGACTTTCAATTTACAATTATTTAAGGCCATGAATGACCAAGGGACCCAAAGGAGTCCTTGTTCCAATTGTTCCAAATTGGAGAGAGCCTCTGTGCCATGAAGGGGTGGTCAGTACACCTGGTTACCGAATCGGTAGCTTTTTTGCACAAGAGCACCCCTCACTGGTGACTGAAAGTGTATGTCGAAGTGGGAAAATCACAGTTGTAATTAACAAAAATCAACAATGGCTGAATTCCATTTAGTTGCTTTGCTATCAACTCAGATAGGAGGTTGCCCTTATAAACAGTGCTTGTATGGGCCTTGTTTTGCACTGAACTGAACAAAAGGGTTCAAACCAGCAATAGACTAAACTTACTATTGAGCTGAAAATCGTGTTGTACATCACTATAATGTGGCCAACACCATCTTAGTTTATTTTTGTTTGTTTGTTTTTGTGTCTACTTTTCCATTCCCTGCCTTTCCCTCCCATCAGGGTTAGAGTTAGTCACCTAATCAGCCCATGCCTCCACATGTGCCACTTGTCCCCGAATGACCCATTCAGTATACATGCCCACTAGCTCTAGTTTCTTTGCCAAGTTATCTATAGGCCTATTTTACAGCAGACATTTCGACTCGTCATAGTAGGAAAGGGTGTTATTAATAGCATCAACGATGGCTCTGTTCTGCTCAAGTGTCCCAGTAAACCATGACAGTGTGACAGTGAATAAGAGGAACCTGAAACTGAAGCAGCTAAATGGGATTCAGCCATCATTTATTTTATTATTGACACCTGTGCTTTTCTTCAGTGTCTTCAGTGAGAAAGATAAACTGTGCTCTTCGCTGTCAGTTCCAGCCCTAGTTTTGTCTGCCTGCCTGCTAATGATTACTTCTTGTTTGTGTTTTTGCTTGCCTACCTGCGCCATTTTTTGACTTGTTTGCCTTCGCTGACTGCCTATGTATATGTTGCCAACCTTGTTTTCACTCAAGAACGAGTAAACTGCCTTTAACCTTTATCATGCTCTCCCTCTGCATCCTTTTTGAATCCTCACACAATTTATGTTCTATTCAAGTGTCCCAGTAAGCCATGACAATGTGACAGTGAGCCAGCATGCACAATACTAGGACCCTGAAACTGAAGCAGCTAAATGGACTCCAGCCTTTTTCTACTGTTACAGGTCAAAAATGTCACACAGTGTGAAAAAAGCTTATCACAGCATTATGATTGAATACAAATGTTTGAACTGATAAAATAAAATTTGATTCTTCTTTTTAACACTGCATATGTAATTCCTCTCTTTTACAAAACCTATATGCATATGCAAATAGCATTACACAGTGAGTAATGTTTGGAACACTTTGCCCCCAGCTGCCGCCCTACCATCATCTCAGTCTTTCCTCTCACTCCCAGATCTGTATTCTGGGACATGAGGCTTGGTACTAGCTGCCAGAGGGCCACCATGACAGCTGTCCTTGCCTTGCAGCAGACAGAATTAGTAAGATAAATACAGCCAGAAACAGAGGGGCCCAGTTGTTGTCCAGTTAAGTGAGGTCAGATGAGAGTGGAGCAGTCTTTTACCTTCTTAGTGAATGGGAACATGAGAGAGACAGCCACTTTATTAAGACTAGGACTTTTCACTGAAACTAATTTAGAAGAGCTGGAATGTATACTGACGCTTCTTCAGAAGGGGAGAAGATGGTGATTAACTTTCGGTAAAGGAGCAAATCCCTAAAATTTCCAAGTACCCTCACCCAAGAAAACACAGTTCATAAAATAGATGGATATAAAAGTAGTGCAAATACACTAAAACAGATCATTAAATCACCTGCCATCATTGATGAGTACAAAAAAAGCTTTTCTGAAGTGAAAGAATACAATGATAATTTCAAATATTAATGTTGATACAAGGATCCTTTCTGCCCAACTATTCAATATTCAATATCTCCATATTGATACACGGACCCCTGTCACTATAACATCCAGATAATTCCAGAGGACAGAACATTACTGTAATTTTGTGTGTGTCATGTGTATTGTGTGTGTCAGGTTGATTGTTTGTGTGGTTAAAGACATCTTCTAAATAAAGTGACTGCTGGGGTTGAAACATTCAACCACTCTTTGCAGGGATTTAGCAGTCTAGGAACACAACACCAGGCTAAATGACTGAGGATTTGCTGTGTCATATATAGACCCACATCACTGCTATGGCACCGAGCAAAGAAAGAGTGAAAATGAGAATAGGAGGTTTTTAATCATCAACATCAACTCAAAGTCAGGTGACAAATTGACCACACTGACCAGAGAAAGGCGGTCAGGAGACAAGCGATTTAGTTTGGAAAAAAGGAACATTGTAGTTTCACAAATTTGACCTTTTGAGAACCATTAAATTAGATTTTTGGTTATATTTCAAACAGTTTGTTTGAATTTATGGATGAATTAATGCCCAACTTTTTAAAATTTCTTTAGTCTTGCTTTAAATGATTTGAAAATAATCAGGATAATCAAGTTTCAAATCATCCTGCAGACTGTTGCACACACAGCAGTCAGATGTCATGAAAAGTAATCCCACATATCTCTGTCTGACTTCATAGTGAATAATGAGACCTTAGGCTATACTGTCCACCTGTGTGGGACAAATATATAAATAGCTCTGAATCTTTGACAATCTAAAGATATACTTTTGACTTAAAAGCTTTGGTATGCTTTAGCCAAACTGCATGTGGGATGATTGAACAGCGTTTGAAGCATGGAAGGTCAAAGTCTGGCATATTAAGAGCATATTTACTCAATTTATGGACTGAGATGGAAAACCAGCAATGACGTCAAACATTCATCAATATGGAAATTATTGCAATTATAGTTCTACAAGGGCTTCATTGCACTGCACTCTGCCAAAACAGCGATATAGTTATAAATGAAAGATATTTTCATTTTGAGCCCCAGTTTACTTTTGCTCCTACAGTGAAGCCCTATGTGGTCTGTTTTATGAGGAGAAAATATATTTTTGGACGATTCTGCACACTGTTCTCCCATCTACCACACAGTCCTCCTCCATTCCACATGGGAAATTATTACAACCATTAGTGTAACCTCTTCTGTGAATCTCAGTATAATTATTCAGTTACAGGAATACATAACAGTCACATGCTGTCATAATTTGTATGTATGATGTAAAATGCACAAATTATACCACAAAATGAATATCAGTCAGTGAAATATTTGAATGAAATTGTATAATCAAGTTGAAGCAGTAATTTGAGGCCAATTGTTGGCAAATTTTACTCTAAAAAGACGTAACCTGCACCTTCACATTGAATTCATCTCTTTTCCCAGTTCTTTTGTAACTTCACTTAAGTCTGAGGACAGTCATGAGGAGCACAGGGCAGTATAACCTTGTGTATAAAGTCCCCACCAAGGAGTCACCTGACCACTTCCCAGGCAGAGGAGAAATCAAATGCACCTACCTCAAAGGAACACCCCCTCTCAGCTGAAATCAATCAATCCACTCAAAAGGCTATATATGTTGCCTTCCTCCCTTTGTTTGTCCTTTTTTGACTCCAGCCATGTGTTGTGTGCATCACATGAGTGAAATTTATTCATTATTTGATTTAATTCAATGCTCACATAATTCTCATTCATAATTTTGGTTCTGTTATCAGTGTTTACCTGTTTTATGTAATGATGCCTTTTGTTCTCTTTGTGGAGCTTAAACCACATACACATTGAAAAAGAAGCTTACAAGAAATTAAAATAAAACATTTTTGAAACTTGGATTCCATCCTCATCTATTGGTCTCTCACATACACTCAGCCTACCCAACTATCCATAAGATTTTGAATCTGACACCTTGTATTATTAATAATACGGTTTGTCAGTGCTAAGACTGATACTGACAGCGGCAGTATACAAAATACAGCCATTGACCTTATTATAGATGTAAATCATGTCCTGTGGGAGAAAGGGTTTTGATTCAAAAATGCAATATGTGATGGCAAATAAATAAAAAACTATATTGTGGTATACAGAGGTTATACAGTATCTACTATATAGATATTCGTTTTAAAAAATTGACTCTCTGCTCTGTTGATTAACTCCTACCTCAGATGGCATATTGTTCAAGCAATAGTTTGACATTTTGGGAAATACACTTAGCTTGCTTTCATGCTGAGAGTTAGATGAGAAGTTTGATACCACTCTAATGTCTCTGTATTAAATATAGGTTTACAGCCAGCAGCTGTTTATGTTAGCTTAGCATAAAGACAGGGGGAAACAGCTAGCCTGGCTCTGTCCTACGGTAAAAAAAAAAAATCTGCCTACCAGCACCTCTATAGCTCACTTATTAACACATACATTTTGTTTGGCGCACAACTTCCTGAAGTGTTTCCCAGCCAAAGAATTCCCTGGCACATAATCCCCAAAACATGTTGTTTTTATACTTCAGTCTTTGTGCAGATTAATTAAACGAGATATAACGTGTTCGTGAGTATGCTTTAGAGGCACTAGTAGATTAATTTTGTCACCTTTGAATGGAGCCAGGACAAGTGTTTCACCTGTTTTCTTCTTTATACTAAGATAAGCTAACCAGCTCCTGCAGGAAGTGAAAAAGCATATTTTCTAAAATATTGACTTTCCTTTAATGCAGTTAATATAGTCTAATGAGTATTCAACATCAAATCAATGTGGTAGTCTTAAACACACTCCTGCTATACTTGCTGAGCTGTAAGTGTATCCTATTCCCACAGTGGGCACCCAAAATGATTCCATCCCTCTTCATTAGTCATAATTGCCCGTTTGAGACCTTCATTATGACACCACACGTACTTTAAAGTCAGTTACTTGGATCCGTTTCAACCTGCTTGATTGGCAGTGAAATGTAGTTCTTCCAGAGGATCATATTGGATCTTGGATGACCCAGAGAAATTCCTGTCCAATTGCTTGCTGTGGCATTAATGATTAACAGTCCACTAGTGATGATGGGGTCTGCCCGGCCTGACCTTTCCACATGGCTGTATTTGCAGCAGAAGTAAGCATGGAGCTTTAGCATCACGATAGCCTTGCAGTGCCCAGACAGCTGCACTTTTATCCCTTGGCCTTAGCAGCTGAGTTGGAGTTGGAGGCCTCGATCTGTAGACCACTGGGTGGGGGAGGGATAACTGTGTGCTGAACACAAGCAAGAGACGTCATAGTTTCATAGCAGTTGAACACAGGCAAGCAGCAGAGGCTGAAGGCTGCTGGGGGGTGGGGGTGGGTGGGGGGGGGGGGGCACTGAGGGCTGTGGTAGGGCAGTCTTGGGCAATGTTTCACTTGAGCATATAACAGATTTGTCCTTTGACATATCAATTAGACCACATGTCTGACATTAAGTGAACTGAATTGAAATGATTGTTTCCCATGTTTCAGTTAAATCATTAGCTATTACCGCAATGTGTTTAATGTATGCAATAAAAGAGAAACATGATGAACATAAGTGATTTATATCTTTATTTAAGTTTTAGGGAGGAAATCCTTCTAGTTTTTTTAAAAGCACATTGGAAGCATGAATGAAAAGATGCCACATGTCTGTTACAGACAGTGTAATCAAATCAAATCTATTCCCAGTCTTTTCCTCAGAACTAGTACAATATCTTCCTCTGTCTTCTGTCTGATGAACAGTCAACTGACTTTAATTTGCCTACTGGTCCAAACAACACAGCTTCCTGTTTATCCCAGATACCCATTTCAAACCTGTTTAGAGAAAATTTTAATTGTATTTTTTGTCTTATGAAAACATTGCTAGGGTATTATATATAGTTTTTAAAAAATGTAAGGGTTCCTGGTCATGATTTTAATTTCAGTTGACATTTAGAGCATCTTGCATATAAGAGCAGTAATAAAGAACAAAGGTCTGTTCACTTCTTTGTCTGTAACTCTTCAGATTGGAGACACATTGTTTTTTAGATCAAAACTGTACTCATCCTTGCCACAGCTAATTAAGCAAGAGAGTCTCCAGCCATGCTAGCGGCTCTGTGAGGCTGTACTTAAGCTAAATGCTAACAATGACAATGTTAACCCATTGATGTTTATAAGCTGTAATGTCATGTTCACCATCTTAGTTTGGCATTTTCTAATTAGCACTAAACACAAAGTACAGTCGAGGCTGATGGGAATGTCAGTTTTGCAGGTTTGGTCATAGTATTGGACATATTCAAATTTTGACTCCATGATGGCACCCCATGAAAAGTCAGAGGATCACCAAAGTTTTTATAGTCCATCCAATAGTTGTTGAAACATTCAAAACCACAAATATCAACCCCATGGTGGTGCTAGATGAACAGTCAGTGGATCACCAAAGCCATTAAGCTACATCGTCTGAGAACCATAAATGTCTGTAAAGTTTGTGCCAATCAATATATATCTGTTGAGATATTTCACTGGATAAGTACAGTTAACAGTCAAGGGATCACTAAATTCAGCGGGCTTCTGTGGTGGCTGCACCACATATGAGCACCAAGTGTTAGTAGTTTTCTTTTTAACATTTAACATACAAACATTTCAAATAATGACAGTACACATAGTCTTTTGTCTTCATACAGCGCACACTTTATTATTGACAGTTTGTTTGCTAATTTGAGTGCACATATTTTGGTTAACATTCTGTCTTTAATATTTCTTGCTTGTGTTAAATCATTCTTTATCTTTGTCTTTTTTTTCATGAATCCAGCGAGTCCTCCCTCTGGCCAAAAGAGTCAGCACCAGTAAAGATGGCCTCTGATACTGTAGCAGGCAGGAAGTCGAAGAGGCCAACCGGGTGTGCCAGAGGGGAGTCTGCCTTTCAGGATCCAGTTAACTTAAATTACTTTGGGACTTTAAGTTTTATTTTTCTTGCTTTGATAGTTGGTTTGGTTGTAAATAGTTTCTTGATTTAAATCTTTGTGAATATTATTATTGTGATGATGTTCAGTTTAGGTTACTGTTTGATTAGTTGACCTCAATTTGAGTTAAAGGGCCCTAGTTTTTGAAACTACTTTCCTCTAGTTTTTCTATTTTTGTATTTTGGAAAAACTGATTTGTTCAGTCGAAATTAAGTTGTAAATAAATTACTTTTTTTGCTTTATACACCTGGTGTTCTTGAGTCTTACTGCTTGGTCCCTGACAATTGGTGGCATTGATGGTATCATCCACATAAAGAACCAATGTTTTTTTTTTTTCCTCTATGCTTTTTCCACTTCATTTTTTCCCCATTTTTTCTTTGCTGGAGGAATGCTGAGAGGAAGAGGAGGTAGAACAGGTAGAGGAGGCAGAGCAGGTGGTAGCCAAGCACTTCAGCTGGAAATGGAGGGACAAACAGACAGTGAAGGAGAGGAGTGTGGAGCTACTGGCGGGGTAACAGGCATTGAGGGGGAAGAGGTTAAAGAACTTACTATTGCAGATCTGGCAAGCAATCTCTAGGCCTATATAGGACAGCAGAAGGCACGAGAGGCCCAATGGGACAGAGAGGTCTTGCTCCATCACAGAGGCTTCAGGTGGACACTAGCTCTACTAACTCTCCATCACAGATTGTTTCTCCACCAGGAACTGTTCATCAGGACGTTACAAATCAAGATCAATCTCGGTTCTTCAGGGAACCTAAATACCAAAAACTAACTGATTCAGATTATATTGAACATTTCCTCATCACCTTTGAAAGAATAGCAGTTGCTTATCAATGGCCAAAGTCAGAGTGGGCCTTTCAGCTAATTCCACTGCTAACAGGTAAGGCCAGGAGTGCTTATGTGCACATGGATCAATGAATTGCTTGATTACGATGTAGTGAAGACTGTAATTCTCAAGAAATATGACATTAACTCTGAGACTTACCGACAGACGTTTCGATCTCTTCATGTACTGGAGGAAACGCCAAAAGAACTGTATGTAAAACTAAAACAGCTTTATGGGAAGTGGGTGCAACCAAAAAATAAAACAGCTGATGAAATAAGTGAAACCATTACTAATGGGCAGGATCTTAAAGCACTTGTTGACTCAGGAAGTACACAGACTCTGGTGCAGTGTCAGTATGTTCCTGCTCATGCCATGTGTAATACTGAAACTGTCCCTATCTGTTGTGTCCATGGGGATGAAAACCCCAATCCAATTGCTGATGTATATGTCATAGTACAAGGACACACTTATTTATTGAATGTGGGTGTCACAGATAACGTCCCTTTTCCTGCAGTGCTAGGCCATGACCTGCCTGTCTTTCTGGACTTGATTCATCCAGTTCAGCCCTGCAATGTAGCTCTGACCCAGGCCCAAGCAAAGCAGTCAGGTGAGACAGTACAAACCTCGTGTACACTGCCATTCTATGATGCTGAAATACAGTCAGAGCCTGCTAAACCTTGCAAGTCCAGCAGACAGAGATGACAAGAGTAGTTCAGGCGTACAGTAGTGTCTCCCTCTGTTGGTGCCCCTGAACTACCACTGGTTTTCAAACACCCTGAATATTAGTCAGTTGCAGCAGCAGGATGCTAGCCTAGCTGAGTGTCTGCAGAAAGCCAGAGAGAACAAATGGGTGGGGAGTGATGAGTCTTGCAGTCAAGTCAAGTCAAGGTTATGTTCTGCAGAATGGTATTCTTTACCGTTGCCACAGGTCAGTCAGACAGCTGATGGTTCCAAAAGTAGCCCGTGACACTATTCTTGCTTTGGGCCACTCCAACGTCATTTCCACAGGCCTTGCCTACGTAAAGATGTAACACAGTTCTGTAGGAGTTGCCCTCAATGCCAACAAACATCAGCTAAGTTCCCCACCAGAACTCCCCTCCAGCCTCTCCCAATAATTGGCACACCATTTGAACGCCTTGGAATGAACATTGTGGGCCCAGTGGAGAGGAGCAAATCAGGAAACTGGTTCATGTTGGTCATTACAGATTATGCCACTAAGTACCCAAAGTGTTTCCACTAAAGTCAATTAAATCTAAGCCTATTGCATTGTGCCTTGTACAGTTCTTTTCAAGGGTTGGTTTTCCCCAGGAGATACTGACCGACCAGGGCTCTAACTTCATGTTGAAATTGCTGAGGGAGGTGTACCAGCTGCTGGGCATCAGAGGTTTGAGGACAACACCCTATCACCCAGAGATGGTTGGACTTAGAGAGAGGTTTAATCAGACTCTGAAGCAGATGCTCTGTAAGTTTGTTGATGACACTGGCTCAGACTGGGACCAGTGGCTTCCTTCCCTTCTGTTTGCTTACAGAGAAGTTCCACAAGCCTCCACTGGCTTCTCACCTTTCAAACTGTTTTTTGGTTATGAGGTCAGGGGTCCCCTAACTCTTCTAAAAGAAAGCTGGGAGATACATCATGGGAGCAAAGAACCTGTTAATGTTATCTCCTATGTTCTTCAGATGAGGGAGAAGCTGGATAAAATGACTGCACTCACCCAGGAAAATATGGCAGCAGCACAGCATCAACCAAAGCCACTCGGGAGAGGGGCTTTAACCCTGGCCAGAAAGTGCTGGTGATGCTGCCCACAAAGGAGAGCAAGCTGTTGGCCAAATGGCAAGGGCCTTTTGAGGTAATAAAGAAGCTAGGCTCTACCACCTATGAAATCTCTACTCCAGGTTAGAGTCAGCCCACTCGGATTCCAGATGTCAACCTGTTGAAGGAGTGGGTCCCTAGGCCTGAGGAGACGTCTAGTGTTCTAATCAGAAATGTGAAGAATAAGGATGTGGAAGAGCAGTATCTGCCAGTGCCAATTCCCACAGCCTCTGACCTCACCTCCTCACCACCACTGACCTCGCTAAAGGCTATTGGCAGGTTCCTCTGACACAGCAGTCTCATAAGCTCACTGCCTTCCGGACTCCATGGGGACTCTTTCAGTTCACTGTCATGCCTTTTGGGTTTCATGGAGCTCCAACTACCTTCCAGAGGCTCATGGACAAGGTACTGTATGGCCTATCAGATTTTGCTTCTGCCTACTTGGATGATGTTTTTGCGTACAGTAATTCCTGGGAGGTGCACTTGGAACATCTCAGAATTGTGTTTGAGTGTCTCCGCAAAGCAGGTCTCACCATCAACCCTGCCAAGTGTACACTGACCAGAGCAGAGACTGAATACCTCAGCTATGTCATTGGGAATGGTGTCATCAAGCCCCAAGTTCAGAAGGGCCAGGCCATTCAATCCTGCCCTTTACCCTAGACCAGAACTCAGCTGAGGTCATTCATTGGCATGTCAGGTTGGTACCACAGGTTCATACCTAACTTTTCTGCTCAAACAGCTTTGCTTACAGATATGACCAGCCCCAAGTGCCCCGACCAGCTGCTCTGGACAGAGGAAGCAAAAAATGCCTTCATGGCCATCCAGCAAGCACTAAGCTGTGATGCACTGTTGCACTGCCCTGACTTTGAGAAGCAGTTTGTTCTGCAAACCGCTTCAGACCGTAGGCTGGGTGCAGTACTCCTCCAGGGCCCTCCAGAGGACCACCATCCAGTGGCTTTCATAAGTAGGAAGCTGTACCCAAGGGAAGTTTGGTATTCTACAATGGAGAAAGAATGCCTGGCAGTTAAGTGGGCTCTGGATTCCCTCAAGTACTACCTTCTTGGGAGGGAGTTTGTCCTGGAGACAGATCCCAAGGCGCTGAAGTGGCTGCAGAGGATGAAGGATACCAACAGCAGAATAACACGCTGGAACCTGGCTATGCAGCCCTATCAGTTTGAGGTCCATCACATCCAAGGCAAGATGAATGCTACCGCTGACTACCTTTCCCGCTGCCTCAGCGAGAATCCAGAGGAGGGGGAATGTGTGGTGGCCACACCACATATGAGCACCAAGTGTTAGTAGTTTTCTTTTTAACACTTAACATACAAACATTTCAAATAATGACAGTACACATAGTCTTTTGTCTTCATACAGCGCACACTTTATTATTGACAGTTTGTTTGCTAATTTGAGTGCACACATTTTGGTTAACATTCTGTCTTTAATATTTCTTGCTTGTGTTAAATCATTCTTTACCTTTGTCTTTTTTTTCATTGATCCAGCGAGTCCTCCCTCTGGCCAAAAGAGTCAGCACCGGTAAAGATGGCCTCTGATACTGTAGCAGGCAGGAAGTGGAAGAGGCCAACCGGGTGTGCCAGAGGGGAGTCTGCCTTTCAGGATCCAGTTAACTTTAATTACTTTGGGAGTTTAAGTTTTATTTTTCAAGTTTTGATAGTTGGTTTGGTTGTAAATAGTTTCTTGATTTAAATCTTTGTGGATATTAAGGTTAATTTGTGATGTAGAGTTAATTCTTTGTTCCTGCCCCCCTTGTGTATCTTTGTAGGCTAGCCTGTGTGTAATATAAACCCCCCTTATATGTCATTTGTCAGGTCTGTTATGTTGAGTTCAGTTTAGGTTGCTGTTTGTTTAGTTGACCTCAATTTGAGTTAAAGGGCCCTAGTTTTTGAAACTACTTTCCTCTAGTTTTCCTATTTTTGTATTTTGGAAAAAATAATTTGTTCAGTTGAAATTAAGTTGTAAATAAATTACTTTTTTTTGCTTGATACACCTGGTGTTCTTGAGTCTTTCTGCTTGATCCCTGACGGCTTCATCCTCTGGGGACCACGAATGCCTGTACAAAATTTAATCTAATACTTGAGATAGTTCAGTCAGGAACAAAGTAACGGATCAGATCGACTGACAGCACATACAGACCTACATCGCCATTCCTAGAGCCATGCCGCTAGTGTGGCTAAAAATAACCTTTTTTATACATTACACAATACGTAAACATAAATACATGTACGTATTTACACACACACAAACTGATTTAACACATTGTGAAACACTAATCTCTTTATGGTGTGCTACAAATAGAGCACTTGAATCTTAGTGGAGCACTGCTGACGCATTTTCTCGCTGGAGAGTGTCCCGGGACCATCAGGTCAAGAAAACCTGCTTTGGAGAAAGAGAGAGAGAGAGCTAGAGAGACACTTGGGATCAGAACAGAAAGAGGTGGGAAGAGCAGACGGGGTGAGGGGGGGAAAGCAGTGTGAACAAGCGAGTGTGGGGAGGAGGGTGCAGAAAATAGTGCTACAATTTTCGGAGAAACGATGGGGTGTCATTACCAGGCCTGGATATCATAGCCAACACATTGGAGGTTTGGGATTGAGTGCGTATTCCTCTGTGAGGAGAAATATAGGGAGGTAAAGACAGATGAGATATATGAGTAGGGGCAAATCTCACAGGACAACAATCTTTAACATTTGACCCTTGTCATCCTTTCCATCATATATCAAAAGCCAACAGTGTGGGGGTGTGTACGTGTGTATGTATATTATGATAACGATAAGCAGGGATACTTCTAAAGTAAAGAAAACAGCAGTGGAGAAGAATGACTGGATTCTCTCCAGGAAGCGGGATAGGGAGGGATGATATAATAAGGCTGTTGAGGGGAGAAACAAAAATATAAGAAAGATGAAGTAAAGTTAAGTGAGCGAGTGAGCAAATGAATCACATGTGAACAAATGAACGATAACAGAGTGACCTTAAAAGGCCGCATGGTCTCACTGTTGACTGGATGAGCGAGTGAAAGGGGGCTCGGGGTTATCTCTGTGAAGAGCCACTGTATTTATAGATCATCTCAAAAAAGACTCCCTGCCCCCATGCAACCCCCCCCCCCCCCCTTACATAGCCCCTCCCCCATTTTCAATTAGCCCCCGATGGGTGGAGTAATGCAATCAGGAGTAACTACAGCTCACCCGGAGCCTCCTCTCTCAGTCTGCCCCAGACTCCGCACAGGCACACACTCCTCAGACAGGAAGGTAAGACTCAACTCTGTTCAGCTGCTCAAACTATCCATCCATTCACTTGTCCATCTTTCCACCCATTCATCTTCTCACTGGGCTTCATTCGCCATGTCTTCCATTCTCCAGGACACAGCTGCTCACTGTGCTCTGGCATCCTCCTATCTGCCTCCGCACCCACCTGCTCATGATCTCCCTCTTTCCACTTCCACAGTGTCCTCACTTTTTAACCACCTCTCCCCCCTACCCACTTTCTGTACTGCTGTCACTCCCTTAGACAGCATGACAACTTCTTTTACTATATCATTTTATCATTTCTTTGCCCAAACAATGCACAACTCCTGTTGACCCCTGTTTGCAGAGGTCAATTCCACCCTTCTTTCCTCCCTCCTCATCAATCTCACACTTCCCTTTGGCAAAATTTTGTCAATGAAGGTGTCAGCTTTGTTCTGGTTAAGGTATTACAGTAGTAGTGCTGACTTTTGTTTTGGCAAACTAGTCTGTTCTTTTGCTTTTATATGACTCTAAAGCTTTGACACTCTCCAAATGCACAGAAACATACCTGTTAATAAAAGTTAGACTTTGGAGCATGTCATTTTATAGTGGGTATTGCACAGTTTAATTTGTACTGCAATTGAAGAGTGAACTGTAATGATGTAATGATGTAGAAACATGTTCAATTCAGAGCTTAATTCAATTCGACATTTCATTCCATTATCCACTTACAAAGCTATTATTAGTGGCTGTTGTTCAGACGTATTTAATTGATGAGGAATTCCTCCAGAGTTGTTGATTTGGAAGAGTAGAAAACAGATGTAAGCAAGCTGTTTGAGAGGTCTCACTGTGAGAGAAAGGGCTGGTTTGTTGTTTGCATTTCAACTAAATTTCATTAAATGGTCAGATAACATTTATTCATCTTTAAAACATCTGGAATGATGAATGAGGAGCTTTAGAATGTAGTATAAGGTTTCAGGAGAAGTGCCTTATAAAAATAACTGTGAAGACAACTGAGAGTTTAATGTGAAAATAGCATTAGCATTCTCTACCTTCAAAGACAGACATGCAGTCTTTAAGCATTGGGACCTACTGGGTCTGACTAGGCTGCACAGTGGTCAAGCGCTTGCCATCTAACTGGCTTTAGTTCAGTTTGGCATCAAGTAATTTCCACTGAGACACTCCCAGATGGGCAGCATCAAAGAGGACCTAGAAGCTAGGAAACAGCTGCATGACATGTCTGAATAGCTGAAGGTTTTATTTGTGGCAGTTCAGATTATCCTTTTTTTATTTTTAGGAGTCAGATAAATCTTATATAAGCTAGGTGAGTCATGATGGGAGCAACAGTACAATGAGGGAATGCGGGAGGGGTTGAGAAGGCTCGAAGCAGAGGGGACACACAGATTAAACGTCTCAACTTCAGCCAAATAAAAGATACTAATGTCAGCAGTGTCACAGATCTTTCACAGATCTCATGTTAGACCACTGAAGTATGAATACACAATGAACACAAATAGATCAAGGGGGAGAAGCACAATAAAACAATGAGATAAAGGGAATAATAGTAGAGGAGAGGAGCTCAATTAAAAATAGCAATGCAGATATTGAGAAGCACAGAAAGGGATTAAACAGTAGGGAATGGATGAGTGTAAGTGAAACTTTTTTTTCAGCCTCCTTATATGGTCAAAGCCTAACTGAGGAATCAATGGACATATATCACATGAATAGTAGGCTACATGTGACTATTGAAGGCAACAAGGAGTTTAAAGTCTGGAGTGGTATTGAAAGCTGTGTGTACCTTATTTTTGTCTGCTTACAAAGACAAAGAGACACACACACACACACACACACACACACACACACACACACACACACACGCACATACAGTCAAATACAGTGTATAGCCTCCAGTATCTTTGGTCAAGAGAGAGTAAGAGTATGTAGGTACAGGTGGGATAACCAGAGGGCTTAACAGGGAGACCACAAACAGCTGCAGATTGTCAGGGGCCATTATTACAAGTGCCATTCAAATGCACTTACACACAGGCACACACACACTCACTCACCCACACACACACACGATGACAAGGGATACTGTGATCTGGTGCTGACAGCTGGAGGTGAGATGATGGATGGGTTAGTGTACAGTGGCATGGTGACCGCCGGTATGCAACAGGGCAAAAGTTGACTGTCTCTGAGCAGGACTGATAGGAGTTATTTATATCCTCTTCATCTGTCACCTTCTACTTCTGTCGCTGAGAACAAGATGAAGGAGTGCTGAGAGATGAGAGAGAGAGATGAAAGAGGGTAAAACGCAACACAGAAAAATCATGCGCTTAGTAATGTGAGAACATTTATTGCCATGAATTTAAAATGTTCTCTCTGGAGTATCAAGTTGATCAGAGTCACTGAAAAGATCTCTTTGAACAGAGACAAAACTGTCTACAAGGCTTAATGTTATTTGGGTGACTGGGGTGCGTAAATCTAATCATCCTGAAAAAGTTGTTTCATGGGAAAAATGAACAAGATCAGATACCTGTCAAGAACTTCCAGCTGCTGCTTCCTGCTGAATGTTTGTATCATGCTACATACATTGTATCATGCCTTTGACATAATATTTTCTCCCCAATCTCTTTGTCTTTCAGGTGATTGACTCTGGGTCAAAATGACCGAGCGCTACGACTGCCACTACTGCAAGGAGTCCCTGTTTGGGAAGAAATATGTCCTAAGAGAGGAGAATCCCTACTGTGTGAAATGTTATGAGAGCCTGTACTCCAACACCTGTGAGGAGTGCAAGAAGCCCATTGGCTGCAACACCAGGGTAGGGATGTCACAAAATATACTGAATATAAAAAGCACTGCCACACTATCTCTGTATATCTCTCTGGGCTTCTCTGTCGTGAGCAAGTCTCTAACTGCTCATCTGATGTCCTCATAGGACCTGTCTTACAAGGACCGTCACTGGCATGAGGACTGTTTCAAGTGCTTCCAGTGCAAGCGCTCACTTGTGGACAAGCCCTTCTCCACCAAAGATGAACAGCTCCTCTGCACTGAGTGCTACTCCAATGAGTATTCCTCCAAGTGCCATGAGTGCAAGAAAACCATCATGCCAGGTAAGAAAAGTCACAAAGAGAGCAACAGATTTAAGTTAAGCACAACAGATAGCAAAAGATGCTCGATCATCACTCAATTTAAAATTCAATGTGTGTGTACATTCTGAAAACTCTCTTTCAGATTATTTATATCACATCTATTAATACAACTTATTGGGCCAGTAAAAGATTCATCCACTTAATATTGCAGTACAAGTCAAAGTTTGTATAAATACAGTACAAGAATGGATTACAAACTTGTATCATTTTATGTAGTTCAGTTCACTAACCACTCAGGCTCCAGCACCAGAAATACTTCCAGTACACCTTTGTGATTAAATGAAGTAATATGATAGATGGAGGTAGAATCAGTAGACCTACATCAAGTGTCACAATGGTGCATCTGTGAGTGGTTTACACATGACTGTCTTAAATATAAAGGATGACAAATGTGTCACATTATATGCACAAGAAACCTGCGCATGTCAGGACAGCTGTGCACAGCTTTCATTCAGGACACGTATGTTTCTATAGTTGTATTATGTGAATATGTAGTATCCTGACTGTGCTTATAGTCCATATTTTTAATAGATCTTTTAATTGATATTTTAAGGGGTTATCTGTTGCTAAACAATATTAAATGTTTCCTTTTAATACAGAGAAAAGTTTAAGGAAACATAAAAAGAGCATGGACTACATGACCAAAATCCAAAAGTTGGTAAAGTTGGAACAAGCTTTCCAGCAATGCATGCAGATGATATTTGAAATATCAAAAGAGGGATTAATAGGACAAGGTCTACTCTTCTAGGTTAAATTTGTGACTTTAACGTTGCCCCAAGTTGTTGTAGTGTAATAATAATAATAATGATAATAGAGCACAGAGAATACAGGTTAGGTATAACTGAGGATCGTCAACATACATGGACACTTTTTGTTTGTGCACACTGCCACAGTTGGGTGGAACATCAAAATGTACTAACGTCATTTTGTTAAGAGAATTTCTGGTACATAATATGCAAACTAAATGCATTTAAATTCAATAGTCAGAACATTGGTGCATAAAGAGGCAAATAGATTGATAGATTGTTTAATGACACAAAGGCAAGTACACAATTCTAAAACCTTAGTGAAGAAATACAGTGCATGGCAGATTATGAAACCATACATACTTGTACATACAGTCTGTGCCAGAACTTTCTTCAGCTAAATGCAAACAAAACTGAGATATATTTGGCTGTGTTTTGTACAAAAGAAGAGTGCCTGAGAGCTTCTCTCTCTGTCTCTCTGAAAACCAAAAACTGAGTCAGAAATCTTGGACTCTTGGAGTGTTAAACTTTAACAGCCACAGTCAAATTAGTTACAAAGTCAGCATTCTACCATCTTAAAAACGCCACAAGAATCAGATGATTCGTGCCCAGGCAGGATTTAGAGAAGCTAATCATGCCTTCATTTCCAGCAGGTTAGATTGCAATAATGATCTTTTTTCAGGCCTCCTTAAAAAACTTTTAGGCAGCTTTACCTCACTCAGAATCTTGCTGCTGGAGTACTAACAAAGACCAAGAAAACTGAACATTACACCAGTTCTTAGGTCTTTGCACTGGCTTCCAGTAAGTCAGAGAATAGAGGTTAAAGTGCTGCTTGTCTATAAATCTCTCACTGGCTTAGAACCAAAATACATACAAAATCTGACTGTATTTTACCAAATGAACCATCTCTGCCTCTCAGTCATCAAAGAGGTCTGCTAAAATGGAAAAGCAGCATTCAGTTACCATGCACAACAGAGCTGTGACCAGAGCATATTAGACTTGCTCCAACTTTGACCACCTTTAAATTCAGGTTAAAAACGTTTATGTTCTGCACTGCCTTTGACTGAACCTAAGTATTCATACATCTTTACCTATCCTGTCATTATGGATTTTTCATTTCCCTCAAAAGTTTCTTTATCTTCTTTTACTTTGCATTTTAATGTTTTATGCCGTTTTCCTTTTTTCATGTTTTCATGCATTATGTATGAAATGTGCTGTACACGTAAACTTGCCCTGCCTTGCATTGCTTTACAAAACATAAATGCTAATACTAGAACTTCTGAGGACCATTACATCTTTCAATGAGCTCTTAGGACTGAGCAGATAATAAGAAACACTCAAAGAATAATATAACCTCTGACCTTTTAGGAAATTCCTCATATTTCTTCAGATGATACTGAAAAACCATAAAAGCTTGTTTTTCCACAAATTGTACTGGTTGTTCTAAATGTAAAAGTTTTCTCATAAGATCATACAAACACTTCCAAAACATATAATCAAATGTCTACCTTAAGATTTTTTTTCATATTTCTCAGTTTTTCTCATTTTATTTGCGTCCTTTCACTAACTTCAACCATCATATTCCCTCACTGTTATATGAAGGCTCCAGGAAGATGGAGCACAAGGGGAACAGCTGGCACGAGACCTGTTTCACTTGCCAGAGATGCCAGCAGCCTATTGGCACCAAGAGCTTCATCCCTAAGGACAGCCATAACTTCTGTGTGCCCTGCTATGAGAAGCAGTTTGCCATGCAGTGTGTGCACTGCAAGAAGGTAGAATGGCCAAATGTGCACATCACAAACTCAGAGAGAATGAGAAGTGGACCTCAATTATATTTCATTCTCACTTAAAGAGCCATGTTTACATGCATGAAAGTGTGACAATATGATAAATTTTGTTCCCTCTCATTAGCCCATCACCACTGGCGGAGTGACCTACCGTGAGCAGCCCTGGCACAAGGACTGCTTCCTGTGCACTAGCTGCAAGCAGCAGCTGTCTGGCCAGAGGTTTACCTCTAGAGATGATTTTGCCTATTGTCTCAACTGCTTCTGCAACCTCTATGCCAAGAAGTGTGCCTCTTGCACCACCCCCATTAGCGGTAATCACTAATTACTGCTGTCCCTGATTTTAACTTTAAGTTGTTTATAACATATATCTCTCTGATCTTGACTTTAACTCATTTTTCACTTTCAGGCCTCGGAGGCAGCAAGTACATTTCTTTTGAGGAGCGCCAGTGGCACAATGACTGCTTCAACTGTAAGAAGTGCTCTGTGTCCCTGGTTGGCCGTGGTTTCCTCACCGAGCGTGATGACATCCTCTGCCCAGAGTGTGGCAAGGACATCTAATTTGGTCTGAGGGACGATAGATACATCTGACTGGACAGCCGTGTTATGATCAAAGAAGACAAAGATACAATAAATACTATCTGAGCACAGAACATCTTTGCAACCTAGCATTGAATGTACATTGATATATGACATGAAATACAAACTACTAACAGTGTTATTTGGATTCAGAGCGTTTAAATGTTTTGAGAAAAAAGGCATTACTAATAAAATAAAGAGCAACATGTTAGAAAGACATTGAAAGAAGCATTTTGAAACACCAATTCTACATTAATACAGATTATCAGCTTTGAAGTGTAATATTAATAATATCTGCTTTGTGCATGAACTTGCTTGATGCTGTAATTAGTTTGTTTTGTGAATGAGTTCTGCTATAATCAATTAAATGTAATATTAAAATAAACAGTTAATCTTACAAATGTTACCTGTAGATGTGTATAAAATCACATGAATTTCAAATAAACCCATCAAGAAGGGGTTGAAATGTCTTTTTTGGCAACTTTTCAGCAGGAAATGCACACAATTGTAATACTGAAGTTGTGCAGTTTGGTGACTTTCTTTATTTTTTACCCCAATGTTCAGTTCAAGACTGCATTACATTATGTTAATGTTACAATACCTGCATATCAAACATGTCACCAAGCTGCTGACTTTTATCCTGTAATTAAATCAACAGTGATTATTTGTATTGACACAATTTATTTAAAAAAAAAACTGTCAGTACAAAGATGACATTGGCATTTGACAATTCAAAATGATTTATGAATCATGTTCCTTTGTGTTTTTGATTAACTTTTTATCAGTTTCAAAAGACAGACCTGCAAAGTCAATTAATCCATGAATGCAAATAAATTTACTTCAAAAAGACAATATCCTCTTTCTAGTCCATATTCCCTTTCTTAGTATTTCTGAATTATAAAAAGGTGGTATTCAAATGCATGAATGTAAGTTATCTGTTTCCTGTGTCAAAATGGCTACTTACTGTAGCAGTGGATTATGATCCAGCTGTATAAGAAAATCATCTCCACATCATGTGCAATATATGTACAATTCCACGCCACACTAATATTTAAAACCCCTGAATAACTTATGAAACAGGACAGAGGTTTGAATAAACCTCAGTGGAATGAAGCTCACTGAGAACAAAAATGACACCTACTTCTGGTTCAAATTTTCACACCTTCTAAGTTTCTGCAGAAACTATGGTTTGTATTTTTTTTTTTTTAAACGTACATCAGAGAAAAACAGGATGCTGTTTTTTCACAATGCCTCTTGGATATGTCCATCACTTTGACAGTCAGAGTCACACGCTATGAGATATAGCATCTGTTTCAAAATCAATCTGTCCATTCGAGTAATGGATCTACCAATTTCAACATATTAAATAAAACCCAAGCAAGAAACTCACCCTGTCACCCTTGCAAACCAGTACGCGAAGCCCTCTCACCTAAATCAACCCCTGCACAGACACAAATAGGATCCGCCACAATTTCCAAAGATTAGTCATCTCACTCGGTTTGTCTTGTAAGATGGTCTCTGTGTGTGGGCTGGGAGAGTTGCTGATCATTGATGTAAGGGCACTTGAAGTTGAGGACAGCAACAAGGAAACTTGTGACTTCAAAAGCAGGGTGATCGGAGCACCACCCCATCTTGTTCCAATCTCAAAACTGAACAAGAGCAGGGACGTGGCCTCGACATAGTTAAATAGTTTCCATCCCTTTTGGGCTGCAGTTAGTGGGATAACTGTGAAGGGGAGAGCAAAGGTAGTGGGCAACAACATTTGGTGTTCAGTGATGGGGGAAGGAGTCAGTCAGCCAGAGCATGAGCTCTCATCAGGTCTATCTAAACAGGGGTCAGAGGTCAGGGCCATGTCACGTGTTGGATCTTTTTCTTCACTTCTGGAGACTTCAGTGCACCCTGAAGAGATGGAAGATGAAACATAAAACAGGAATTACAAATAGGAGTTAATAACTTGCTAATTAAAGTGTTCTGTTTTGCACAGACTGAAAAGATTTGAGTTACAGAGACACTTGGAACTATTTTCCTTTCTGGCAGTTCAGTTTTTTCCCTGTCTATGGCTGTTTAACAACCAAGTGTGCACATGGTGCTGTGTGTATTTTAAAAGGTAAAAGTCTCTGCTATAAATCAATTTGTAAAACATGGTTTGATCTCTTGTCTACTATTCTTTGAAACTGAAAGAATTCCATTTACACAGACATTGTAAGTGAGTGTCTTTTCAATACATTGTATAACCATTGGTATTGTTCAAGTATTGTATCATTAACTGTATTATATGATTTACACTCCTAATTAGAAGATTATGTTCAAAAATACAAGCAACTGAACACAATATGGACAATAATACACAATTTCTTTGAATTAGACAGTAAATCTACACAGATGCATAACTGAGGTGACAAAAACAAAAATTCCCTACCGAGCTGTTTGCTTCTCGTTTGAGGTTTGCTGTGTCATTGCTGCGGGCAGACATCTGTATGGATGAGGAAGAGGAAGATGTGTTGCCAGATAGCTTGCGGATGGGGTTGGACAGGTTTGCAGCTGGTGGAGGTTTTAACCGGTCAGTGATTCCTGTTGACGCCTCTGGTTTCTTCACTTTTAGTGGGCCAGAGTGAGAGGAGCTGCCATCAAACACGATCAGAGGCCTTTTCCTATTGTGGTCATTACTGGAACTGAAAATGATCAAACAACAACGAGTACAATAATCAGCGGTTCACACTCTTATGTATTAATGTTGATAGCGAGGGCTCTATTCCACTATGGTATTTTGGTGACTCACCAAAGGCCTCTCCTTTCCACATAGATGTGTTATATCTGGTTATATTAGATTATAAGACATCTGTGAGAAAAATGCATATGACGATGCAAACTGCTGCTGGATTACAGTTAAAATAACTTTTTATTTTCCCCCTAAGGTTTGCATATCAAATGCTGGGTAACTGAAACACGGAGTAACGTACAATGAAGGTGAATGAAAGTCACGATGAAGCTACTGTCTACAGTGTTGGAAAGTAACTTAGTACATTTACTCAAGTGCTGTACTTGAATACAATTTTGATGTACTTGTACTTTACTTGAGTATTTCCATTTGAAGCTACTTTATACTTCCACTCCACTACATTTCAGAGGGAAATATTGTACTTTCTACTCCACTACATTTATTTGACAGCTTTAGTTACTTTAGATGAAGACTTGACACAATGGATAATATAACAAGCTTTTAAAATACAACACATTGTTAAAGATGAAACCAGTGGTTTCCAACCTTTTTAGCTTTTGACATCTTATGAAAAGTAATAGTGATTTTTACCTCTAAACTTCTCCAATATTTCACCAAAAGTCAACAATTAGAGAAAAAGTCAAAACTGAGAACAGATATGTGTATCAGGGCTTTGTTTTTTTTTCTTTCCTCTCCCATTAATCATCTCACGACCCCTCAGATTTATCTGGTGACCCTTTGGATGGACCTAACCCCTGGGTTAGGAACCACTGGACTAAACCAGCTAACTGTATATAAAGTAGTTGAAACTAGCTCCACCTCCAGCAGCTACAACAGAAACATGCTGCTCTAACACTGATGCTTCAGTATTAATAATCAAATGATGTCATGTATAATAATAAATCAGTCAGAGGGACCAAATCACCACTTTTACTACAATACTTTTAGGTACATTTTGCTGCTAATACTTATGTACTTTTACTTAAGTAAGATATTTCATGCAGGACTTTTACTTCTAGTAGAGTATTTTTACTTCACTATATTATATTTCTACTTAAGTTAAGGATCTGAATACTTCTTTCACCACTACTTGTCGGGCAGGTAATCACAGTACTGTCCATCCAGAAAGCCTCCGTGTTTGCCGGTTACCTGTCTGAGCGGTGGCTGGCCGGGGTCGGTCTCCCCCGGGTCTTCTGCATTCTTTGGCCCCAGCGGCTGTCGGGTAAAGTCCTCTGCGGCAGCGGGATGACATGCCGTAGGTAAAGCTCCGTGAGCCGGTCCCGACTCCCACAATCTCTGGTACTAACCTTTTTCTGATTCAGATAGAAGTAACTGTTAGCTCACCTTGTCATATATGATATGATATATAATATGATATGTATGAATAACTTACCCGCTGCTGATGAAACAGCTACTCTCAAACAGAAGCTACCCTGGCTGTTAGCCGGTATGCTAACACCACAGTATGTTTATTTTACCTCCACATTACATGACACTTTCTACATTTCTATCCAAACATTGACTCACCTCACTTAAAATCAGTTGTATAAACTCCTGAGACAACAGCTCAGGATGCAGTAAGAGATCCACGTCCGAGGTACTACCAGCTTTCCCATCTTGTCCTGTCGCCATGTTTGCTACTCCCGACATGCCTCGCGTCACAACAACACGAGCACAGACCTCCCTCTGTGAAGATATATCCTGTATTAATTTATTATTATCAGTCCACAGTCACCCAGTAGAAGTGCCCCACTTACTCCACTAACACTATTGGCTGATTTAACGTGGTGTGTAATATATGAAAATATTTTCCGTGATAGGAAAATGTTGTCCGTTGTCTATTTTCAGATATTTTACTTAATTAAAAGAATCAATACAGTAATGTAAAAAAAAATACTCAATTTCAAGTAAAAGTCTTGCGTGAAAAAACGTAACGTAACGACTTTTTATCTAATCTTAGATTTTTGGTGAAATATTGGATCATTTGAACATTTATTGAAATGAAACCATTTGAGAAGTTTGAAGGGAAAAATCACTTTGGTGGAGCTGTTAACAACTCATAGACATCTGACAACATCAACATCATAGACGACACACTGCTTTTGTAAGACGTCAAAAACTAAAAAGGTTGGAAACCACCGGTTTCATCTTTAACAATGTCTTCATCTGAAAAGTAACTAAAGCTGTCAAATAAATGTAGTGGAATAGACAGTACAATATTTCCCTCTGAAATGGAGTGGAGTGGAAGTTTAAAGTAGCACCAAATGAAAATACTAAAAAAAATGTCCTGTTTTTCTGAATTAATGACAATTATTTTTTTCCATGAAAACTCTTCTCAGAATTCTGAGATAATTATCCTGTTAATTCAGAAAAATAGGGCTTTTTTCTCAAGTGAATGCATTACACTTCTGTAAACAGTAGCTTCATTGTGACTTTCATTCACCTTCATTGTACATTACTCTGTGATTCAGTCACCCAGCATTTCATATACAAACCTTAGGGGGAAAATAAAGATGTTATCATAACTGTAATCCAGCAGCGGTTTGCATCTTCAAATTGCTCTTACAAATGTACACAGTGGATAAGTGTCCCACTCAGTGCTCAACGCTTACTTTCCTCCCAAGGAGTACATGTGCTTCTAAATGAAAAAAATTAGGAACACACAAAGAAATTTAGGAGCACACTGAAAAATGTTCAAGTAACAGTTTATTAAAGAAAACAATTAATTACATACATATTTACAATTTATTACATACATATTTAAACTCTGTGTGTGTGTGTATGTAAATCCAAATTTATGTTGTCTTTAGGGTTGCTCGATTATGGCAAAAATCATAATCACAATTATTTTGGTCAATACTGAGATCACGATTATTTAACACGATTACTTATTGACTCTCATTTTTGACGATTGCCGATGCCGATATATGCACATACTTTTTTCCAGCTGGCTGAGGAGACTATTACACATGCAATCATAGATTGTACTAATGATCAAGAAAGACAATATATAAGGCAAGACCTTAGGAAGACCTCAGCATTAAAATTTAAATGAACTTGCCAAGTGGGTGGAGCAGTAGTTTTCTTTGAGTTTATTAGACAGACAGGATTAATGTGTATAATTTAATCTTTGGTCCACAGACCGAAGCGGAGGGTGGCGGTAATACACCTAATACGCTGGTTGACAACCGCTGTTATAAACCAAGAGAAGAAGAAGAAAAAGTTTGTTCAAACAAAGTGGTACATCCTGTCAGCCGAGGGGTTTCCTATCTGCGCAGCTGAACATCGCCGCACCTCCACGGACTGTGTCACCTTGACGGTCCCGGTGTTTCCTCCGCAGGCTCCACTTCACTCAGCTGCCCGACAGACCCGCTGCTTCTTCCCACTTTAACCTGAATAACAAACCGGGACTTGGGGCTCCGTTTGGATCCAAACAGAGAGCCGGGGCTAGCTGGGAGGCTAGCGGAGGCTAACTGGCTGTGCTTCCTTCCGGTCAAGGTGCAGCGAACACTCAGAACGCAAGTCTGTCCCTGACCATCCCTGACTGACCGAGTTACTATGGTTACTGCCTTGTTGGACGAGTGTCGCCACTTCCTGTATCCGTCGTTTCAACTCTAAAGCCCTGTAGCGTTTCATATAGTCATATGGTTGTAATTTGTAAACAGTGTGCGAGTAAATTATTTTTCCAGTACGCACATATCTATTTTTAGGGGCAAATGCGAGTGAAATACTCGCACTGTAGAGCCCTGGTCCCACTTTTGTTTTGTTCATCTTATATATTTGAAAGAACACATTGGGATGGGATTGTCCTATTAATAAGGTGAATTACGTACATCTCTTCTGCAGGTATACTTTGATAAAAATCTGCCTCTACCAGCCACACTGAAACTCAAGGAGACCCTGCTTGTCTTCGTTGCCTCATCTGACATCTTTTTAACAATGTCCCCTTGTTCACGTCTCAATTATTTTCGCTGTACAGTGTTATTTTTACCAATGCAAAGGATGCCCAAAACTATAAAATATAATCACCAGGTTGTAATAAACCAGAATAATCCTTTAACATCATGCGTTTTGTGGTAAACACGGAATACTTTTAGACACAATTATGTCTTAATAGGAATCATGCTTCAGCAATTTGAAATGATGTCAAAGATGTCATAAGAGCATTATGTACCTATAATGAGTTTAGAGCAGCGACAAGACAAGACCCTGTTTTCAATCACATCCTGATTTAACTGTTGGTGGACACGTGCAGCAGGTGGGTGTGGTCACCTCACAGGGAAACATATCGATGCAATTTCTTACAATAGTTAGAACTGAAGAAGCCTTTCAGATGAACATCAAAACATCCTCAATCAGATTTCCAGTCCAGTGATTTGGATTTAACTTTCTCCAGACAAGAAAACATCAGCGCGTGAAGAGGGCCCAATATGTGGAAGTAGTGCATTAAACTGGCCCTTGCTTACAGAGGTCACATGCTCCCTTCTGCCTTACATTGGCTGGTTGCAAAACAACTTGCATCTGCATTCTCCTCAATGAAGTGAACTGGGAACTAACAACTTATTAAACTTTATATTATTGTAAAAACTAGCCCTAATTTCCCTTTGTTGCAATCCTATAAAGATGTGTTTCACAAGTTTTAATCAATGTAAGATTTTCTGAAGTTTGTTTTAAAGAACCATGGCCCTGAGTGTACTGTATACTGGTTGAGCCTGTTGTGGGAAACAGCGTCAGATCAGAGTGAAAATGTCCCTTCTTCCGATGTCTTTGCAATTAAAAGACTGCTTACTATAGTGCTTACTCTGGGTTAGGACAGTATCGTGATATAGGAGCAAACATGAGATCTAGAGAGACTGTGGGTTGGTACTGTATGTGTGTAAATGTAAAGAGCCCAATGTCATGTTTTCAATGATTGCCTTCATGCTTCGGACTCATTAATAAAGCTTGTGCTGAATTACCGCACTGTTTGGCACAAAACAGTAAGGGGAAAAGGATTTTTGTTTGTCTATATAGATATACACTGTAAAAATGATTTACTGGCGATTTGTATCTTATTGACAATAATAAAATTATAACTACAATACATTTTTAAATTTAGAGAAAGATATTTACTTTTTACATCGTTGGCTTTTGCAGTAATATAGACAGGCAAGTGGACCTTCATGTTTTTTCATACTTTTTATGTACTTTAATTATTAATTAATTAATAAAAGCTACTTCTCTTTTTACTTTACACATTAAAGAATTAACATATGAGAGAACCATTTTTAAAGAATATTGCTAATTCACACTGTGTAAAGGTGAAAATCATGGTGTCCCCTGTAGAATATTAATCTAAGCAGCTGCGGTTGTGGGGGAGAGTTGACGGCTCACTGATTTACATGTAAATTACAACACCTTTCAATGAACTATACTTGTTTTCCTTACTGTATCAAGTCTACTTGTCTCTTTTTCACATTAATATCAGACCACATTTCCCACTGACCCCGTTTCTCTTTCTTGTCAAAAGCATGTCGCTGTTCCTAGAATTCAGTAGCCTGGCTCCAGACCTTTGGCTCACCACCCACATGTCTGATTTGTCCAACAATTAAAATAGAATGAATAGAATGACTGAATGAAGAGAAACAAAATGGCAATTCAGATTATTAAATTCAGTGGGAAATGGGTCTAACTCAATTTGCAATGACAGAACAGCACCATCTTCTGTTTTGTGGTGTACAGCAAAACCACCTCTTTTAGGGTGGCTGTGGCTGCCAGTTTTATTGATGATGGTCGCTTTATGGCAGTTATACTAACATCTCAAAATTAATGCAGTAATAATTTAATGCAGCAATCACACATATTTTAAAATGCTCCACATCATTGAATGAAAACTACAACAAATTCACTTAATTTGTTCATTCACTGTTACTCCCTTTTTCCTTTTGGAGAAAAATGAGTCAGTTTAACAATTTTTTACAGACCTCACTCTTATAATGGAATTATCTAACCTTGGTTAAGTACTTAATGGACATAAAGGGATACAAACCGCTGTGTATGTTGTTTTCAGTGAAGTAGACACATATTCAACCACGGTGAATAGATGTCTTTAGTATCCCAGCAACTCTGCAGCCTGTTTACATTATGTACCTCTGTACTTTATGTACATTGTAGAAGCAGCTGGCTGCTGGCTGTTTTTCACCAAAAGCACTCCAGTCTGTCAAAGCAACCTCTCTTAAAAACTATATTTATTTACCTGGTTTCATCATTCATGAAATGACAATACATTCAAGTACACATTCACAGTATGTTAACTAACCCACTTCTTTTTTGACACATTTGTGGTTCAAAATAACAAACTGCTTCAACTCACATAAGATTGTGTTTCTACACCAAACTTTACAGACTCTCTTCTGAGAACATCACTGTACCAAATATGCTTTTTTTTGTGAAACTCATCACATGACTGACAATAGAATTATTATCACCACTACTACTCAAAGACTGAAAATGGAGTTTACAGCCTGAAACAACATTCATGGAACACACAAGGAATAAGTGAAACAGAGAAATGAACATATGCAATTATTTGAATGGCAACAACTTTCATAATGGCCATCAAGCTAAGCCAATGAGTATAATCATTTTAAGGTGGCCCTTGCTCATTATGAGGAAAAATAAAAATTGATACCAGTGTCAACAGCTGCTGGTGTGAGCATCTTCCAAACTGGTCTTCCTTCTTTCACACGGCTGACTGAGTCTCACTGCACACATAGATGTTGCTGGGTCTCACTCTCCTCCGGCTCCTGCCTGGCACTCTGGGACACAGTCTGCAGCTCTTAGGAATGAATTCTTGACAGGCCTCTCTGAACTTCCTGATCCTCCAGCAGTAGATGACGGGGTTGAAGACTGTCTTTAGGTAGCTGAGCCACAGAGCGCCTATGCTGATTGGGTAGAAGACCGAGCTGTAGTAGAACTGCCGGCTGAAAACGGCCAGTAGGCTGACCACTGTGTGAGGCAACCAGCACACTGAGAAGCCAACAAAGAGGATGAGGATGGTAGTGAAGGCTCGAGTCTTGAAGCTCATGTCCACCTTGATCTGAGGGGGCCGCTGCAGCCCAATAAGTCTCATTTTGCTGACTTGGTTGAGGGCTGGCAGGCAGGAGTGCTCACTGGTGTGGTTGTGGATGCGCAGGGTGTTGCGGCGCACCGTGTTGAGGATGCACATGTAGGAGTACAGCATGACAGCAAACGGTACGAAGAATACTGCGACTGCCAACAGTACTGTGTACCCACGATCTGCCAGTGACTCACTGTATCCCAGCACACACTGCGGCGCCCAGGCACCCCCAATACCTGCAGCACTTGTCCTCCACCCGACCACAGATGGCAGGGATACACACAGGCTCAACACCCATGAACCTGCAATCAACAGTTTGGCCCTGTGTGGGGTCAACTTGTCCTGCCGCTGCACAATGATGAGGAAACGGTCCACACTGATTATGAGGAGGATGGACACACCCTCCAGGACAAACAGCCAGTACAGCATGATGGATGCACGGCAGAAACCGCTCCCAAAGCTCCAGTCAGCAGTAGCCACAGTGACCGCAGTGAAGGGCATGCAGAGCAGAGAGAGCATAATGTCCGAGAAAGCCAGCGTGGCAAGGAGCAGGTTGATGGCAGAACGCATGGCAGGTTTCTGGTAAACAATCAGACACACGATCGCGTTGCCGAGGAAACCAATAGTGATCATGAAGATCATTATGGCTGCAAGAGTCACACGCAGAGTGACTGATATGAGAGGACTCCCAGCTTCCGATGGGAGACTTTCTGCTGCTTGCTCTACATTGTCCGGCTCCATGAAGTCACACCCGTCCAGCAGGCTTTCATTACAAAAAGCCATAGCAGCTTTTATCAGGGGATATCAGCCCAAAAGAAGGTGTACATGTTTGATTATTGTTGAAGTATTAGGTTGTCCTCAGTCAGTCGGTCTTTCATATTTCATCATTTCAGGTCTTCAACATCTGAAATAGTAACAGAGAAACATCCGCGTTAAGCATTTTTAAAAAATACTTTGTGAAACAGTCAAAAGCAACATGTAAGTTTGAACTTAATGTAAATTCACTTTATGTAGATTCATCCATATTGAAATAAATGATGCAGAAACAAAGAACCATCTGACATGAAATTAACAGTACATCATAGCTGCAACGATTAATCGATTAATCAATTTGTTTTCAACTATTATATTAATCTCCAACTATTTTGATAACTGATTAATCACTTTGAGTCATTTTTTAAGAAAAAAAATGTCCAAATTCTCTGATTCCAGCTTCTCAAATGTGAATATTTTCTGGTTTATTTAGTCCACTATGACAGTAAACTGAGTATCTTTTGGAGGACTGTTGTGGACAAATCAAGACATTTGAAGACATCACATTGGGCTCTGGGAAACACTAATCAACATTGTTCACAATTTTATGGACTAAACAACTACAACTAATCAATGATGAAAATAATCGTTAACTGCAGCCGTACAGTACAGCACATGAATGTGCCTCCTGTCTCCACAGAAGCTGCAGTAAACATGGCATAGCCATAGAAAAACGTCAGTGTCTCATTCGATAGTCAGAGAGGTTCAGCTGCTCAGTGATCTATTACTCAGCGGTAATTAAATTTGAAACAGTGAGAGGAGGAATGACGTCCCCTTGATGCTGAAAGAGTTATATAAGCCATAGATACACCACATTGACAGAAGTAGTCACACAAGACAGAGATGTGCTGCTCACTGGCTCAAATGAGGTTAATGATTAACAGGCGAGCTGGACAGATTCACAACATTCACACCACCTACCACCCTGCTTCAACACACGCAGTATGTATAATGTTTCACACACATTTACACAACACACATACTGTACACAACACACATACTGTACACACCCATGGCACAGTTGCCTCTCCTCTGTCAACTTAACAGAAGCTCATTCTTGGGTAATGCTTCATACTCTGATGAAACCTTGACAAAACAGAGAGGGATCCTCAGGACACACACAAGACATGTCTGTTGCTATGGTACCCACCTCCATTTCCCGTTCCTGCTGGTGGGATAGTGCTAACAATGTATTGAGGTCATTCAGGGCATTCAGGTCTCAGATGAGGTTCTCCCAGGTGGACTGGTATTTAGGAAATGGGAGACCAGTTAAGGGTCACAATCATCCAACTGAGCGTAATACTGTCGACCTTTTTCACAGCAGATATTTTGACTTGTAGTTACTTGTAACATTAACAATGGCTCCATTTGATCTAAGTGTCCCAGTAAGCCATGACCACAGTGAGCCAGCATGCACAATACCAGGACCCCCGAAACTCACTTTTCCTACTGTGACATGTCAAAATGTCTTCTGTGAAAAACGTCTACAGATTCAGTCTTAGTGGAACATATCTTATGTCAACAGTAAAAACAGTCAAAACATACTGTATACTGTATACTGTATATGTTCTCCCAATATATGCTAGTTCACCCAATCAGGTAAAAGGAAATGGTCCCCTTCAGTGATTGTAGCTACATTCTTGCACAAAACCCCTTATAGGCCACTGCATAGTGTTGCTGGTGGTTGCCAAGGCAACAAGGTCACCAGCTCCATGGCAACAAGCAGCCCGTACTCTCATCCCCTGTGCAAGTGTCTATGACAAAATGTTTTCTGTATTACAGGTTTGAAAACGCATCACTTTTTACAAGTTATGATTTAAAGTACCACTTCACATCAATTGTTTCTAGGACAAGAAAGTCGAAGCAAAGATGAAGTCTGTTATAAGGTTCTAGTTTGTGTCATTATCTTTTGATGAAGTCAGTGAAGCTGGACATTTATTCAATGTAGACAATAAATCAGCGTGTTAAAAAGAAAACAAAGATGTGAGCAACAATGGGATTATGTAAAACATTATGTAGCCTGCATGGACCTAAAATTCTCTAAAATTTGAAACCTTATCTTACATTGCTTCACCTTTAGAAATGAGTGAGTAGGTGCAACACATGTCCAAAATGATAATGAGCTGATTTGCCCTGCAGGGGACTCTGAGACGCATATTTCAACAAAAACTGGTGGTTTTACTCACCTGCTCCACTCAGTTTAAGAAGTGATCCAAATGGGTAATAATAGACTTGTGTGACAACATAATAAAGAGAAAAATAATACAGCCTGAGAAAATCCAAATATAAACATGAGTCTTTTACTCATATCCATTTTAGCTTTTAGGAGAAACAGTAAGCTCCTCAGCGCAGACTGAGTTTTATGGATTTATAATGTAGTCTGTGTTACACCATAACCTTACACAGTACCAGTCAAAAGTTTGGACACACCTTCCCATTCCCTTGAATTAGAATGTGTGTCCAGACTTTTGACTGATACTGTATATTCCCTGTGCTGACTCTTCATTGCTTACATTCAGAGATATTAGAGTTTTTACAACACTGAGACCGTACAGTGTGTTCTCTCATTTACATGTGAGAGTGTAAATGAGAGTCAAAAATGCAAAATTTCGGTTACGTTGTAGGCATCAATGTCAACATGCTTGTTCATTTCAGGCTAAGCAACGAATGGGGGTAAGAGGAATATAGGTCATACATCAGACATGAACCAGGCATCAACAGGCCTACCTTGACGGCTACATCTTGTCGAGCAAATCAGCGCAGTGACCGTGTCTCTGTTCCGCTGCGTGTCGAGGCTTTCCTAAAATATCCCACTTTGAGCATTTCATAGCTGTATCGATCGCCATCGTGCAGCCCGCAGACGATGCTGACGCCAGAAGAGCAGGTGGTCACTGATTTAAAGGAGCAGTGCTGCAAATACACTTATATGTAAACTGGGGAAACAATTAATTACATTTTTGAAATGTAAATGAGCATCAATATGATATTACGCCTTTTGTGTCAGCGTTATAAGATGTCAAAATGTCTGCGTTAAAACTCATGACCGAAGTTTATCTTTTGTCATGATGTTTGCTCCCCAGATCACCTGATTTCCTGCTGAATACATCAATAAAAACAGACAATCTACATGCAAAGTAAAAAAAAAAAAGAACCTATACAACAATAGCAACAATAATTATATTAAGAATTATTAGTTGGGTATTTTTAAAACGCACATAATGAAGATTTTTTGAAGAGTTAATAAAAGCAATTTGTAATAAAAATTAAATCTAAATATATATATATATATATGTGTGTGTGTGTGTGTGTGTGTGTGTGTGTGTGTGTGTGTGTATACACATATACATAAATATGCTTTTGTCTTTGTAACTGAAATTGGACTGTTGATAGATAACTAATAATTAAAACAATCGTTAGTTGCAGCTTACTTAACTACAGATTAGCTCTCGTCCTAAACCATGCGAGGATTATAATCATATTGTAATTTGAATGACAAGTCAGTCAAATCATTGATAGACTGAATACAAAAAGGCATTTAGAGGAATATATGGATTTACAACTTCTATCATCTAGCAGTCATTTCACATCTTTATAAGTACTCATCACCTCTGCATTATGTAAATATATATACAATAAGCAATTAAGTGTAGTCACACTTATATTATATTGCGAGAACACAATTTTCATTTGCCACAGGATGAGTATCCTCCTCACTGTAAGAATTCAGAAACATGCATTCATTATTTTGTCCAGGAGATGGCAGCATTATACTTCATATCCAGTTTGCCTTTTGTTGGAGGGACATGTTTGTGTTGGTATTTTAAGGTGTGTATAGAATTAGAGTTTGTTTGTTTTCAAACTTATTTAAAGTTGCAGTACCTTTTTTCATCGCCTATTCATCACAAAGACTCAATTAATAGACAAACCTCTTATATTTTGTAGCAGATGTATATCACACATCAGCCATAGAATGCTGAGTCCAGATGTGAATAACAACATGTACAGAGACATTTTCTACAAATAATTTGACTGTAATTCATTTTTGTTTTATATAGGGAATCGGGTGTATTGCCCATCATCACACACATACTGATACACACACACAGAGAGTTATATTCACATACTTAGCATGCAGGCTGAGATTCTTTTCATGGGCATGCTTGTCTAAATTGGCATCGTGCCCATGTGTTGAACATGCCCATCAAACGAGTTCCACTCCACCGGTCTGGCACATGCATGCTCGTCACGTTCAGTGACACCCACACAACAGGCTTGCTAGTGTGAGAATTCATTTCCCTGTCCATTATCCCACAGATGTTTGCTTAAATTTCTTCCTGATGGAGAGACTTTGGTACTCAATCATTCGCCAGAAAATCAAACACAGGCAAAGTAAAAAATCTTGAATATTCAGAGAAAACCCACACAAGTAACAATATTTACTAAGTGTCACATTTAGGGCATATTAACACATTCAAACACATGCAAAACAGCAACTGCTGTGGTATGACATCCAACTAAAATGCACCTTTTGGATCATTTATTTAAACAAAGCACTGCTTCTGACTCCAGGAAGCAGTGTCTCATGAGCTTCTTTTCATACTGAGGGAGACACAGTGTGTTAATCAGTGGTAGACTTCAGCAGTTAACCAATCTCTCAATGTGAAAATAATTAACACCAAACAGTGGGGACTGATAATGTGCAAACCTCAGTGAAATATTTGTGGATTAAAACTGGATAGGAAGGCATGTGTCTGTGGCTGTGAGACACAAACCACAAGCATTAAAGAAGTGATTACCGTGCAATAATTACTTTATGTAAAGCACTTCTGAACGCGGCTTTAAGAGCAATTATGAGCAATTACATTAGCAGTTATATGAAGAGGTAATAACATTGTGTAACTGTAAACTACCCCTGCTTCCGTGATGCAAGAAACAATACACTAATAGAGAATGATAGTAAAATTGTCTACAAGCACTTACTGCATGTTTTGCTGTCATCACCAGCACAGTTGTATGATGCACTTTCATGGGAGTAGAGCTGCAGTTTTGGGTTCAGGTTACTGTAACATCATCAGCTTGTACCTTCAGATCCCTGCATTGGTATTCAGAGAAGACACCTAGTGTTGTGTGATGACAGAACCCTCTAAAGGGCTTTTTATCCCCCAATTCCAGCTTTATCTCCCATCTTTACATCGCTAAGCTTTGAGGGGATCACACAGCAATCCTGCAAGCTTAGATTTGGCCTCCATTTTATCAGAGAACCTGGGTTTTTGTAGCTTGGTGGGAATACATCATGTTATGAGCCATCAGTAGATGACTACAGTGAGCTGTGGTGCCATCTTTTCACCTCTGTGTGATATTACTGTGTGGTAGCATAGAGGAGAGGAAGCTTGCGTTGCATTAACATTGTGTGCTCAACATGTAGACTGTGATTGGGTTTCATGATTTAACACTGTGTCTGTTCTGTTCAAGTTATTTGATGCTGATGTGTTCAAAAAGCACACTATAAAAAGTCAATAAATGTCAGTAAGGAATGTTTGTTCTCTGCAATATTTTTCTCAATGTTTTTCATATCCTCCTTGTCTGGTGTAATTTTGCATTTTTTTGCAAAATGTCAACTTGTCTGGATCTAAGAAAAGCAGCCTCATTTTCAGCAAGACACATGCATTTTTAAGTTCGCCCGCATGCATTTGCCAGCGTTTTATCTGCCCAATAATAACAGAAGCTTCTCAGACTCTGCAGGAACTTGTAGATAAAGTGAATACATGAAAGCCACCAACAATAGCATTAACAAGATTAGCTGTGGCTAATCTATCTCTTTCTTAGATATTAACATCAGCAGCAGATAAAGACAATCAGCATGTCCTCTTCATCCATATTTGTGTCCCTTCAGCCTATTGGGAGATTGAAAATTGACCTGCAGTGATGACAGCTGTATGGGATGAAGTATAAAGACCCATTCAAATCACCCATTCATACAGACTACTATTTATAACCACGAGGCCCAAGTTTCCCATAAATCCTGCCAATGCAAAGACACACAAAAACAAACACACACTTTGCACACTTTTCAACATGTTTGTGTGCCTGCATTTTATTAACAGTAATAGTAAGATTTATTTAGTATTGGCAAGGGAGGACACATGTTGCTCCAAAAGAGACAAATATGTTCATAAAATCCTGGAGTACAAATCAAACACATCCATTAAGAAGAACACAAACTCTGACAGAGTTACCAAAAATGTGTTGTCAGTCATCCATTTTTTTTGTGAAGCCAGATGTCGATTTTGAAGATGAAATTCGAAGATTCTGGAAGATCCCCACTAAAGAAATATACTCAAACTGTAATGAAAAGTGTTACATTGACAGTAATGTATTAACTTGCATGTTTGTGTTTCTTCCTCTGTGTTCTGTCTGGTTTGTCAGCTGCTACTGTACCAGCAGACCTTTGACCCTCCTCCAAGTTTCACTATTGCTTCTCCTTTGCTCTTTCCTTTACTACCCCTTACATCTATCAGCAAGACTGGATTTTTAATGCTGTTGTGCATGTCCAGTATTAGCATGCATTGTTGTGTTTGTGGGCCAGGATCAGTGGCAGAGAGAAGAAACACAGAGCCAGCATCCTGAGCTTTTGCTGCCTATCTGTCAAACCCATCATATGTGGCAAAAGATCCACTGCCTCGTGTCTCCTTCTTGCTGTCACCTTGGCAACCGCTGCCGAGGTGAACTGCCAGCTGGGATAGCTGACCTCTGTTGGCTGTTTTCCACAGAGCTGCAATCCACAGCCCTGTCACAGAATGTATGTGGCCGGATTTATATGCAGTATCACATAAAAATGTAGAGGCAAACTCTAGTTGAGTTCAGGGAGTCTTAATCGGGTCAATGTAGCTTTAACACAAACAGGAAGCATAAAAACTGGGAAGATTGTGGTGGCTAGTGACTGATCATTTTGGTTTATCTTACAGTGATTATTGGAATGGGTTACAGAAGTAGTGATAACATAATGACTGGTAGTTATTGATGAAATCAACCGATCATTTTCTTGATTAATCACTTAGTTGTTTTGTCTATAAAATGTCAGAAAATAGTGAAAAATGAATAATTTCACAGAGCATAGTGAGATGCTTTCAAACTGTCAAATTGTTAGTTTTATTCCATTTGGACCAGCAGTCCAAATACTAAAGATTTTCAGTTTATGATCATCTGGCAGAAAAAAGCGTCAAATCCTCACATCTGAGAATCTGGAGCCAGCCAATGTCTGGTATTTATGCTTGAAAAATTATTAAAATGGTGATTGATTATCAAAGTAGTTGCCAATTAATTTTCTGTCAATCGAGTAGTCGTTGCACCTCCAAAAGCTGCTATTAAGAAGAAAACAAGCAATATTTTAAAAAGGGTTTTAATTTAAGTTTTCTGACTTCTTTATATAACTTATGGGATAATGTCTGCATATTATCTTTGATTCTGGCGAATGATACTTTGAAAGTGCTGTTTCGACAAATAGAGACTTACTTACTGGTTTATTCAATAAGATCCATTAAAAAGTTGCAAACTGCCTGTTTAATATTTCACTGCAAAAGTGCAAAAGTGTGAACTAAGGTTATAGGTAAGTTTGTAATGGCTCCTCAGCAGTGGTGTGTGTGTGTGTGTGTGTGTTTGTCTGGATGAACTTTAATAATGATGGCCATCTGAGATATCTAATCTTTTCTTTATGTCAAATTTATTAAATAATCAGTCTATTCCATGAAAATAAGCAATGGAAAAAAATAAATAGTCCAAATCATCACACAAGAATACACAACTGACTTACTTGTACAAACACTTAAGGGAATGTTTGCTAATTTTAAAAGAAACGAAGTTTCCTATCAAGGAACACAGAATAGTGTAATAAATCCTTCTTTGACCATCTGAAACTGTGTCACAACATAAAATTCACTGGCACACAACACAAAATTGAGAAACACGTTTGATAAATTATTGCTCATTAAAACAACTCAATGGGGAATAAAGCGCATTAAACCAATATCTTTCATTTAGAAGTCTAGCCTGTGACATAAATCCGCAGCATTAAAAGGGAACTTTTTTTTTTTTACAGTACAGACTGATACGGAAAGGGGATTTTTTTTCTTTTTTAACTAGTAAGGATCTTTTAGTGAACAAACACTGTAGATGGACTTTGAAAACGTGTTTTCTTTTCAGATTTTAGTCAAGCTTTCATTTTCTGCCCTAGAGGAGTCATAGTGCAGACAGAAAAATACCGGACGATGCGTAAAAGTAGACCTTTGTGCTGCTCTGAAATGAATACACACTGGATAACATTGTCATGGTGGATCAAAGAACACGGGGAGCTGTAAGAAAAGTTAACCAATTATCCCATCATTCAGGGAAACATGAAACATTTTCTCTAAAAATCTATTCAAACACTTCACGTTGTTCAGAGTTCATTGTGTTTGGAGTTATTTTCACGTGTCGCTGTACATCCTCTTGCAGTCTATGGATGGGGACGGTGTGTCAGGACCGATGCTGCCCACTTGTGAATATGCGTCCTCCGGGGTGCGTGGCAGTCCAGGCGGCGTCATGCGCTTCTCTTTCTGCCTGCGGTTGCAGAACCAGACCCTGACCACCTCCTTCTCCAGCTGCAGAGTGTCCGCCAGAGAGGTGATCTCCTGTGCGGAGGGTTTGGGACACTTGAGGAAGTGGCTCTCCAATGCGCCTTTTACGCTCACCTCAATGGATGTGCGCTTTTTCCTCTTCCTGCCCTGAGTGGCGATTTTATCGATGCTGGTCGGACTCCCAGTGGTGGAATCGGCCTCCTCCAGCCATTTATTCAGCAGAGGCTTCAGCTTGCACATGTTCTTAAAGCTCAGCTGAAGCGCTTCAAACCTGCAGATGGTGGTCTGCGAGAACACGTTGCCGTACAGGGTGCCCAAAGCTAAGCCCACATCTGCCTGTGTGAAACCAAGCTTGATCCGACGCTGTTTGAATTGTTTGGCGAAATGCTCTAAGTCATCCGACGTCGGGGTGTCCTCGTCTGAGTGCGGCTCATGACTCACCCCGTGATGCTGGTGATGGTGCGTGTGGTGATTATGGTGGTGATGGTGGCTGCCGTGATCCAGCTCTGGGGACTCCCCGCGCACCAGTCCTGGGTGCATGAGGCTCTGCCCCGCGTGCGAGCTGAGCATCCCGTTAACAGTAAACCCGCCGGGCTGGGAGTAAATGAGGGACTGTTGCTGCTGCTGCTGCTGCACCTCGGTGATGCTGATGTGCGCCGCAGACGTGCCTCCCCAACTTCCCGGGTGCGTCTGATGGGGTCCCAAATGTGGGGACCTGTGGTGCAGAGCGGAGCCTGAATGAAGGTCCTCCCTGCCGCTGTTTCTCTTCACGTCCTGCTGCTGGGAGCTGGGGGGCCACGGAGAGCTGGCCTCGGCTGCAGCCACCGCGGCCGCGGCTGCTGCGGCTGCTGCGTGAGGCAACGATGTCACCCACTGGTGGGCATGGCTTAGCATGTGGCCCCCGTTGCTCGCCACCATGGCTCCCTGCATGAAGTCACTCTGCACCATCTTAACTGAAGGGTCCCCTCTGTATCCACTAGACACCGTGGTCACAGCGGTGCTGCCCGGCTGCATGCCACCACCCCTCCGGTCAGAGTGAAGGACCGGGCCGGACAAAATCCTACTGCTGGCTAGGTACGGACTTGAGGTGGCTGTTGCCATCCCCCAAAGCATATATCTTCAGATGGATTTCTGCCTTGTGATATTTGATTAAAGTCCCGGTTTACTCTAATCCATTCATAAATTCAGTCTATCTCAGCATCAGCAAATCTTTTGGGCGACTGGTATAAAAAAAGAAGTGCCAAATCACTCCATAGAGACTGAGATAGTCATATAGTAAGTATACTTGTGACTGCAGAGAGCTGTGTGACAAAACACACTTTCTGACGCATTTCTGTGCAAAAAACAACAGCTTTTAAAACTTTTCTCCGCCGTGCGTAATCCACAGAGCCGATGATAAAGAAAAACACCTTCTTTGATCCGTGCCAAACTGAGGGGCTGATGGACCGCGCACAGAAAACCCGTTTCTCAGATATTGACGTTTTGAATGTGATTAAAGGACAATGACAAAAACTTTGAAACCTCGCTCACTCCATCCGCTCTAGCCGGTGCGTCCTCCACGGAGCGAAGGAGACGAGCATGTGTTTACATTGTGCCAAGGCTACGTATTCCTCTCCCATTTCCATCCAATTACAACAGAACGGCTCTGCAGAGCTCCCGCTGATTGGACGCGCAGCCAGAGAGGAGTTAGTGTGTCTCACGGTCGAGCCTCGGGTGCACAAAGTTCTTACTGCAGGAAAAAAAAGCAGCAATACGCCAGAAAATATTACAATAGAAAAATAGACAAACCACAGAATAGTTTGGCTGTACAGGACGCGAAAAAGGAGAAAAAGGTGAAAGAGCAAGAAATCCTGCAAGAAGACAATACCTCTTCCAAGTATAGAGATAATGAGTGTGGATCAATTTAAAAAGTAGTTTATCATTATTATTATTGTTTATGTTGTTATCATTATACCTCTTTAACCAAAATGTAAATTACTGTAACTGTAATTCTATAAGCGCACTGAAGATGCTGCCAGACAATATAATGTTAGTCGTATTATCTCTTTTATAATAGCGCAGAGCAGCCCGGGCCTGTGTCAAGGATACTCAAGTCGGTTTTGGATACACAGGGGGGTTTGTACGCCTTTTGCATCTCAATGTGCTCTCCTTCTCATGTGGTAAAGAAAGCCACAGTGCCGTGACGCGCCGCACTGGTGCAAAAACTAGCCAGCAGTTTGTTTTTTGGTTTTTTTCCATCCTCCCAAAACAAACCAATTCTGGTTGGATATTTCTTCGCTGGACCAGTTTATGGATTTTGTGGGGAAATTTCTACCACTTGTTTGCATCAGTTTTAAAGGCCTTAAGAGAGCACAGCATCGACTGGGACACGAGGTGTCTGGAAGAGAGAGCCAGGTGCAGCCCAATAAATGTGCTGCTCATTTATGTTTTTTCTTTCAGTTTGTCTTGGATCTTATTCAAAAATGTTTGAAGGTAAAGACAAAAAATGCGTTCAACTAACCTTCATCATAATCTGAATCTTTTTTTTATCACAACATTTAAAATCCACCTACTCACCATATCAGTTTATCAGTTAATGTTCCAAATTACCTTCAGATTTATCAGATTTTAGGAGATGGTTTAGTCTGAAAGAAGCGGAAATAGTTAATACAAGTATGTAGCAATAGAAATATGCTACGTGTTTTATCAGCAAAGGATAATGTCATATCCTGTAATGTTATTATTAGGCTATTCTGAAATAGAGATAAAATTGAATCAAGTGTTCTAAGATCACAGTAAATTCACCGAGTAATGCAGGTACAATATCAGACCCAATAAACAATTTTAGGAATTTCAAAATGAATCAAGATTCATCTGAGAGAGCACAATGACACAACTCAGCTCAACTAAAGGTACTAAAGATGTGATCAGCTGCTTCATGAGACAACAAGAAACTATTTGCTCAGCAGTGAATAATCTGCTATATTTAAATGCTGTAATTCAGCTGCATTACACTTGAATATTTATAATGGCAGGAACTTAATGAATCCTTAACTGTCAGATACCAACTCAAAGAACAACAAAGGTATCAACCTGCAGGGCACATTTATAAAGGGGTTCTAAACTGAAACTAATGGCTTTAGTTATGGTTGATAAATTATTTACAGAGGCTTTTTGCCAGTGATATGAACAACTTTTGAGTTGCCAGGCTACCTCACGGTGGCGTTTATCCTCCTCCATCAACACACTTGGTTTAAAATGTTAATAAGTCATTAATAATAGGTTCTTGTACTATTCCAGTTTCAAATGTCAATAAGTTGTTAATAAACTGATTATGATCCAGTTCTGCAGCCCTTCCCCAGAAAATAGGTGCTCACACTGTTCTTATAGCAATCTTCCTGATGAACTAATGATGAACAGCTACGTAAAAAGCTAAAGGGTGACACACTTTAAGTCCACATATTTAGCATGAATAAGCAGTATATAAACATTTAATAAATGGTTTATAACACGGTACAATGAAGTTGTAAATGTATGCTTATTAATGCATTTGTCAACAACTATAACTCATCTTGTGGGCACCCATAAGTGGAGGCTGCTAATGAATGACAATATATTAAAACACATTTGTAATAATATGTCTTCATAGGAGGAGTTATAATTTATGACAAATACTGTACATCAATAAACACTTTAAAATGTCCTTATATCTGTGTATAACTACATTATGATGTGTGTAGTGCTTATAAATGCTAAATATGAGGATTTAAAGTAAATTGTTACTATCAAGTGTCAAACAACACAACAGTCAAAGTAATTTTTTTTTTCAAACAGGAAACCCTTAAGTAGTTATTAGTAGCCTATAACTGGCCAGTAAATGATTTTATTAACTATGATTAAAGCCATTAGCCACAATTTATAAACTCCACATTTACAACTGTAGACTTGGATTATTGTTGTAACATTTTTTTAATGACCAGTATTTATAAGAAAGTGCCAGATGGATTTTTCACAGACTGGAAAACCCCAAATGTTTTCTTATTAATGGTCTGTAAAACATTGATTTATTAACCATTAATAAACATCATTAGTAACAACTTTTCAAAACTTAATAAAACATGGCTTAGTAGGAAGTGTGGGTTCAAATTCTTCAGTAAACTGTTCATGTCGTTAAAAAGTTAATAAAACCTATTCATTGTTGAGCTTCAGTCGCAGTAAAAACATGCAGAGAAGCTTTAGAAAAGCGACACAGTGTATCACATGTTTCAAGCCGACCAGCACAGTGTGGAGAAAACCAGACGATTCGGGGGGATGCAGTAATGTTTTTCATGTGTTGTGCTGGCCGGTCACAGCGCTGGGTCCTCTATTTGTTATTCATGAAGGAAGCCGGGTGAAGAGGCCTTCTTATGATGCACATTTTTCCCTCTGCTCTCTCTCTCACCATGTAAATGCTGGACAACTAAGCACATAATCTGTTTTAGTTGTAGTGAATACTGCAATTAATCCAGCGTAATAGGCATGACACTTTCAGATAATTGGCGTTATTGTTTCTTTTAGATCATCTTCAAATCATTTACAAGAGACTTTCTCTCTCTCTCTCTCTCTCTCTCTCGCTCTCTCTCTCTCTCTCTCTCTCCCTCTCTCTCATACTCCTCACACGCCCTCTGTTCAGTCTTCAATATGCAGATCGGCCATTTCTGCCCCGGGCTATTTTCTTTGGTAGACTTTTGAAATATGCAAATGCTTCCAACAAAAATTGCAAAGAAGAAAAAGGAAAAACCTTCATCTGGGCTCCAGGAGATTTCCATTCAAAGAAACAGATGATTTTCTCTTGTTCGTGTTCCTGTGCTTGTTCTGTTTGCTTTGTCAGTCAAGGGTCTGTCTAATTGAGAGAAGAACACAAACCTGGCAGACAAAACAGAAATTTAGTGGAGAGGATGACAGTGTTGTTGGTTTCGCTACGGTTATTAAGTTTATTTTTCATGTATTACTGCTCCTATTTTTAGGTGCATCGTGTATGGATGGCCTGTTATTTATTACTTGATTTTTTGTATTAAATACTGTTTTGTTGTTGGTCTTTTAGCTACACTAATGTCTTCTTGCAATATGTGTTTAGGCCCTGGGGTGACTAAATTAGTTTCCCTACTAATGTAATAATGTTATCTCTCTGTTGTTCGTGTGTTTGTACATGTAGAAAAAGCTATAAGATCAGGCACATCATCTCTCTCAGTTCCTCGTCTGTGAGCTGTGCTGAACTGTCTTTCTACACTGAACAGAACTTATCTCCATGCGCTTTCATCCCTGTACTCTATTCCACCTCTTCAGTGTCATCCTGTGGTTCTGATCATGAGTGTGTTTGACCTTCAGCTCTCCCTGAGTCAGAGAGATCCTTCACAGCGTGAGTCTCTACCCACAACCCCCTGCTGCGTGTTTAAATCAGAAGCAGAGGCAGCCATGGAGAGAGAGAGGGAGGGAGGGGAGAGAAGGGGAGTCAAAAGTGGGGTAGTCGAGTACAGACGAGAGGGTGGGAAACAGAGGATATGGAGGGAAAATGATCAAAGTGTATCCTTTTCCAAAGTCCTCATTCACAGAGGCGGAGAAATATGAGACTAACATGTCCAGTAATATTCAGATTTAAAGGCAGAACTCTGAGGTTTGGCCATGTCCTAATGCATTGTGATTTGATTGCACATCAAGTGTAAAGATGATTCATCCGCCATGAAAGGTTTTGTGGGACAGCCGTCCATTTCTGTGTTTGATGTGGTGGAATTACTCATAGAAGAGAGAGGGTAAAAGGATAGGAAAAGAAGGGGGGGGGCAGCCATGTTTACCAGTCTGGAACAATAGTCAATTACCAACCCCTGCTGTGACTTAAATGATGACACCCAATGGACAGATGCACTAGTTAAACACTGTTGTGGGTTGGCCCATTATGTATGAATGGGGGAAGTTAATGTGTGAAAATTACATTCATTAATCCCAACGGATAATTTGAAAGGGGCCAAAGGGACAAGAAGCAGTGCAGAGAATTTACAGCCAGGGAAATGGTGCAAAGATATCACTCATCTCTCTCTTTCTCTCTCTCTCTCTCTCTCTATCTCTGTGTTTGTGTGTGTGTGTGTGTGTGTGTTTGGTGTGTGCTCGTAGGTGTGTGCAGGGACAAATACTTGCCTATCTCTAAGTGTTTACATGCATTAACATAATGGTGGGAGATGTTCTTGGAATGATGGCGTAGACGTCTATGCAGAATATTTATGCTAAATTTCAGGGAGAGAAGTGAAACATCTGGACAATCAGAGAAGAAAAATCAAGTAGAATTAAAAAAAGATGAGACTCTCGGGTGACGTTTGGTCACGGCCTATACAAAGAATATGCAAAAAATAAGGAAGCCTGTGAGTTTTTAATTTCCCCCTAACTTTGCCTAAAGTGTGTGCAAGACTCCCGCACAGAAACACAAAACAAAACAAAAAAATTCCATTGTGGCTATCTTTGTGGCTCTATTTTGTCTTTCTGCACTGGCATCTAATGAGTTTCTCCCTCTTGCTGTCCTTCGAATAACTGCAAACAGCATGACAGAGAAATTTAGTCAGGAAATACCTGCAGCTCTGCAGCCTGTGGCTATGGACAACTGTAGCCCTGTACCTAGGCTGAGTCGTGAGCCAAGTCAAACAGCGGGTGTCCCTGAAGGGCTGGTCTGGCTCAGTCTGGCTGGCCCTCCGCCTTTCATGAATGGACAGAATTCTCTCTGAAGCTCCCACCGAGGTCCGTGTGGTTATAAAGGCTCTCTGTAGTTAAGATGATTTCTCAGGTGGGTTTGGAGTGAAAGAAGGAAGTATCAGATACTGAAATATTAAGCGACTTCTGATACAAGTGGCAGAAAGGTTTGGTGGCATTTGGATTCATCATCCTGCGGTCGTGTGATACTGCGTGGTTAATGTGTTTCTGCTTATATCCAATTATGGATGATCACAGTAGCAATTCCTTTTTGTGTCTTGTATTCTCCTACCATCAGGGATAAAGAGCACAAAGAGCCACACACTATCTGTACACACATTATAAACAGAGTCCAAATAAATATCAGCCTGTGATTATTCAGCAGAGTGAGAGCAAGTGGTCGCTTTGCTTTTCTCCTCAATTACGTTTGAACTATCAGAGCGATTTGAGAGCAGCATAACAAAAGAACACTCTTGAACATGTCGATGTTATTATGAATGTATCAGCACTAAGTAGTGCTGTGCGGATCAGCTGAGACATCAATCAAGACACCTTACAGTGGAATCTAATTAAATAAATACAATGAATACCTTTAAACACAGCGGGATGATGATGTCTTGCAGCTTTGGAATTAACACTTATTCACTGCACAGTGAGGGGAGTTTCACATCAACACTGCACACTTGAAGAGTTACAACTCCCATTGCATACTCCTTAGGGGTAATAAGAAAAAAAGTTATTTTTAGTCTCTTACAATTTTAACTTCTTGTTAAAGTGACACATTTAGTTTTTTACTGAATGACAACATGCAGACTGTCTGATTAAGTTCTGATGATGGTTTGAAATATAAATTATAATTTCACTTCTATATTCTTTTGGATGTGATTATGTAAATTTCATCACTATGAGGGCACACATTTTCAGGACGGCAACCCAAGTGGCAAATGAGCCATTAGGCTTTGTTAGTGTTAGCGGCACACTATTCACGGTGCTGTACTGAACATACTCTTCTTTGTTTAGTTAGACTGGTGCCAGCTTCTAATAGGCATACTTAAGTTAGACTTTATTAATGGTTATTTAAACATTTATTAATACTTTACAGATCAGTAACAAGCCATTATTTAGTACAACATCTTGTACAAGATTTTTGACAACACGTTCATCTTAAAGACCTTCTGATAGAAGGTCAGGAGCAAGCTGAAAGTACCTACACTGTACCAGTGCAATGCCACTGATGGCCAGTAGATGCTGGCTCCGATTCAAAAAGCATCAACGTCTCTCTAGAAATAATAAGTCAATCATTTTTTCAAGGAGTCATTATGGTTTCAATCATTAAATTCAGGCCCTCGAATGAATGTGCTGGTGGTCATTTTAGAAATTATTTCTCCATTAATAAGATTTGAAGACTTATAGTAGCTTTGATGTCTGCTGTGTGGGTGCTGATTGGCAGCTATGATTGACAGTTGACTCACCTGCTGCTCTCCCTGCCTCTGGCACTCACACTGAGTCAGAGTATTGTCACAATATTTCAGTAAGTTTAATGTAACTTGATTATGATACCTGCTCTGTTAGCACAATTTAGCTAAAGTGTGCAAGTGTGCACCACTCTATGTTTCCAGTAAACTAGCATAAGATGGCGCCAACCATAAACTGCAACTCTGGGCTTCAAACATTATCTTATAATACATCCACGTTTCAAAGTGGCTCTATTGCAAATACATACAACAACATATTAGCATTTACAACCATGACCACCACTCATGAGGGGTCTTTCCAATTAATTATTAAGGAGCTGAAAAGACAAAGTAAGTTCTGCTGAAGGAGGAAGTCGAATCGATTTTACACAACCTGGCAACCCAGGAGTTGGATTATAACAAATGGAATATTAGTGATCTTGCATAAATTATTTCCTAGCCATTAATAAAGGCATTAGGTACAACTTATAAACCCCTCATTAAGAATCATTCATTAGAAAGGATTCCCATTTCATCAAACCATCAAACCAAACTCAGGTATATTTTTTTGCTGTTTTATGAGAGAAAAGGCAGATCCCCAGTTCAAAGGGCTCAGATCAGCGCTGTGGATGGCCAGTGAATGAAAAGCTTCTGCCTGCTTCCACTCTTAATGCTGTACTTAAGAGAGAATTTCAATGAAAACCCCGAAGTCTAATTTAAGCAGTTCTTCCCTCAGCGCTCATCGGCTCTCTTTGGCACCAAGTCCTGGAGCCTGCTGTACTTTTACAGCACAGATACAGAAGTTTTGTTTCAGAGGGGATTCAGAATTTTAGTAGTGATTTTAGTCCCACAGTTTTACTGTATTGTCTAACCGCAGCCATCTCTAGATTCCAAAACACTCTCACATGAGCAGACAACGAAAGGAAATCATTGTCACTCAAGGGGCACACCTTTAACCTGTGTCAAGCCTTTATTGGTTGCAGTGTTTGACTTCCAGTCCTCGAGAACATGTCCTGCAGACCTAGCAGCTCACACTCTGCCATCATACTGGCCCCAAGTGCTAACACCACACGAGCGGGATCAGAGACGACCTTGGCATGCGCGCAATGAAAACACAGTCTACTTCATCGTCTCTCTTTGATGTACATTATCAAAGACCTTTCTCCTCCTCTCCTCCTTGGACCAAAGGCTACTATTGTTTTTGTTGTTGTTATTGATATTGTTTTCCACCCTTATAACACAAAGCAGTCTGACCATGACTCTGATGCTAATGTGGAGGTGGAGAGGGTGTTTTAATTAGCTGCACAGTAGATCAGAGGGGCTCAGGGGGGTTCGAATAGGTAGCACTGAACATCAAAACACAGCGAATACTGTAGCTTCTGTTTTTAACCAGCCATGACCTTTCAGTGCATCAGCAGCTGGAAGATGTTACATGAAAAATATGAATTTGTGCTGCAAAATAAACAATAAAACCTACTGAAGGTGTATTTAAAAAAAGAGGAGATCATTTATTTTGTCCACCATCAATATCAATTATATTTATTCCTAACTGAAATAGATGTTACTGCCCATAGCTGCATTAACTTCAGTAGGGGGGTGCTGAAGACATTTTTGAACTTATTGCTCCATTAATAAGATTGGAAGACTTATAGAAGGCTTTGATGTCTGCCATGTGGGTGTTAATTGACTGCTGTGATTGACAGTTTGCCTGCTAGTGGTGGGGCATTTCCAGAGCGTGAAAGGCAACATGTTACTACTACTCCTTATTTGGAAGGTCCTGGCCCCAAACAAAAAAGACGATAAGCTGCAATTCTTTGTTTCAAATCAGCTCCAATGCAAACCAGTGGGGGATGTCACATCTCGCTTATGTCCATCTTTATATGCAGTCTATGCCGTCGACCGTCAACCCTCTGTGTGTCAGCTGGATTGTGTGTTTGGATATATGCACCTCTACCACAGTATCAACTGACAAGATAAGGGCCTTAAGGTGAATCCTGCTCAACCCAATTGCCAGAACAAAACATTGCCATTGTGCGTTTCTGCAAACCATGGATACGTGAAATGTCTACGTCTCAATGTTGGCCATTATCAGTTCAATAATGATGTTTTATGACATGACAACACTGTGGTTAAGGTCTGGTTAGGTTTAGCGCACAAAAATCACTTGGTTAGGGTTAGGGAAAGATCATGGTTTGGGTTAAAATAAAAAATTTAAATAAAAGCGGTGCATGTCCCGACATCTCACTAAAAACACCCAGTTTTGTCAGTTGAAACGGGAAGTTGGTGTCGAGATGGTCTCGAACCATGCTCTCTGCTGATTTCCAACTTTCTTCCAACTTTTGTCCAACAAACTTCCTAAGCATCCACTAACCACTCCTCCTCCTAATAAGAAAATCAGCTCATATAGAGCTCATGTGAACTACGTCACTTTTGAAATGTTGATATGATACGTATTACATGTGTTGAAATGTAGATATTGAACGTATCTGTGGTTTGTAGAAACGTACAATGCCAACGTTTTATTCTGGTGACCAGGCTGGTCCTGCTTTATCACCTATATGTTGCATATTCCTAAAATAATGGGTTTAATCAAATTACCACAAAGCAAATCAGGGACCAGGTAGTATTCCAGCATAGAAAAATTGTACACAGAATTCCTACTGCACAGAGTGGGAGGAACAGGGAGTTAAAAAGGGTCCAGGAGCTCATTTTTGCCCACAGACATCTAGGAGGTTAATCTAGTCATGCACTGACCACAGTCTTGTGTGACCTGGTTGTCTTACATATACAGTAAATATATTCCAAAATGGGAATGGTGGTAAACAAGAAGCACTCTTCTCTCCCACAAAAACTCTAAGTCAAAGTTAACTAATGCTAAAGAACAAGAGTATACAGTAGCACAAAAGAACAAAAAGGCTTCTAACTTCTTTATTCTCACACACCAGACTCGACTCACACTGTCTGCACAGATTGTCGTAATACCTCACAAGAAAACCATTCAGAAATCATTTCAACACAGACAGTGACAGTCTCATTCAAACAGGACAAAAGCTTTGCAACAATATGTAAATCTGAAATGAAAGGGAAAGAAATACTGTTTGAACACATTATCCTCATTACATAAGAGTATTTTGTTGTTGCTATGTTTTGTTAAAGAAGACAAAAAGTTACTTTAGACTGCTGCTTTCTACGGCTGATCCTCAAAGCTGGAAGAGATGTTTGTCTGATGGGTACCAGTTATTACCTTGTAATGATGGAGTTGTGTCTGCAACTGCTGATATCCTTCTGTTCACATGCTCCAGCACTGCTCCAAACTTTTTGGAGCAATTTTTCTGAGATATACGGTAAATATACACGTCAGATGACTGTCTGTCCTCATCACTACCAGATATCACCCTCATTCTCCTGGAGTCGGGGATCTTGTTGTCTGAGCTCCCGCTGAGATGAAAGTTTCTGAGCCTCTCTTGCTTCTCAACAGTCTGTATAATGAGATGATACAACAAAACACTTACCAGCACTGATGTGGAACTTTTCTCTTGTCTTAAGTGAGGAAGACTGTGAGCCCATTCGAGGAACAGCACTCTCACAGGGAACAGCAGTTGAAATTATCCAGCTTCATCTGCCAACAGACAATATACACACAGCAGTTTAAGCCCCCTTACTGTACTGGGAGCTGTGGCTTTAATCTTTTTAAGGTTTTTTCTATCTTTACAACCACTAAAACCACTAAACTTTTTTGTACGTAACACTGAATTAGTGAGCAAAACACTGAAACTTGGATTTATGTAAAATGTTCTTTGTAGGGCTCGTATAAATCAATAAACCAATCATATCTTTGATTTGCCTTAAAGTTTGTTCTTGATTTTGTTTAATACATTAACTTCTTAACATCCACCCGCTTAAGCCAGTTGCAACCGGTAGCATCACGCACTAATGAGTAAAAGCAATCGGCACAATTTGGCCATTTGGAGATGATTGGAGAGGTTCGGGGACACCAGTGACACCACAAACTAAAAACTCCTGACCTCCCATAAGGTTAGGCCTAGAGGTCTGGAAGTTTATACAGGTTGAAAAGATGTAGAAGGTATATGGTGTTCTGCATAGTTGTGGCATAAAGCATGTCTTAATTATTGTTATTCAAATATGACTCATTATGGATGAGGACCAAAAACACTTTTTTGAGCCTTATTTGAACTGATGTAGCTTTGTTTGTGTTTTAGCCACATGCTAAACAAGCACATTTCCAGAAACTAGAAGATATTACTTGTCAAATGAAGCCTAATACATGCATCGTGGCCTTACAGTTCTTCTGTTATAAGCTTTTCCATTTCAGTGTGCCAAATAGGTGAAAATTCTATAAAAAGGGTGGATGTTAAAGGGTTAATGGTGTTCATATGGTGTATGCTCTGAATTGTTTGAAATGTAGACACTAGTTAATAACTGGACTTTCCCAATTAATTTTCATTTTGTCTTTGCATATTCAAGAGACCACTGAGCATGCTGGGCCCTTGGGAGAACACCTAGCACTCTCCATGTTCATGGTTCCTGGAGTAAAGTAAAGCACCACATGCCCTTTGTGAAAAAAAATGTTATTTTTAATGCTGATGAATCCAGGAAAACTTCAGTGACAACAACTTCTCTTCCTGTTTAACACTTACGCTATAGGCTGAAGGCTGTACAGCTGTTGGCCAGGTTTGATTAACCATTCTGGAGACACAAACAGCGTTTCTCAATCTGATTATCTATGGTATACTTTTTTAATAGTTACTCACCTGGACCACAACATTCAATTCATCAGACATCTGGAAAGCTACACTAAAGTCAACTACTCATCTACAACTCTCAGATGATGATGTTTGTCTTCCACTGCCATCACATTCTCCAGCTTGAGATCTACTGTATTTGTGTAGAGCTGATACTCTACAGATTAATTATTGATGAGGACAACTAAAGAGAATATTTCTGTATCATCAGTATATCTGATGGTACAAGAAGATCAAAGCGTAAATCACAACAAACGTCATGTACAACTTGACAAACTATAACTCGAGTTAGGCCTCATAAAGTCACAAAGTCTCAAGTTCATTAGCTTAAACTCAACAAAAATGCTTCCTCTTGTGGATTAATCAGCTGTATTACTTCAAAATGTTACATCTGTAAGCCCAAAACCTCAGGTCTCCTGAGCATAGCAATCTGTAGAAGATGTGAAACATTAGGCTACAGAGTGAATTTCACTGTTGTAAACTTACATTAAAAATAGATCTAGTGTGGATCAGAGCCATCAACTAAACAAGACTCTGCAGCCATGCTTAGCACAGCAGTGCTTTGTGCTAAATGCTAACGTCAGCATGGTAACATGCTCACAATGACACAACATTGGATAAAAGCATCTTTCAGATGACAAAATCTAAATGTAAAATTGTTGATATTTATCTGTAGTAATGTTTACCATATTCACTATCTTAGTGTGGCGTGTTAGCATAGCAACATTTAGTAATTAGCACTAAACAGGAATGGTGTTAGTTTGGTAGGTATTTGATCATAAACCAAACTACTGGACACATTTAAATTTTGACCTAATTATGATACTAAATGAAAGGTTAAAGTATCCCCAAAGTTATTACAATTCAACCTAAGGGGGATGTGAATGTTTGTATCAAATGTGATGGCAATCCATCCAATAGACCAACATTCACAGACATACGATCGGAAGGATTTCTGAAAGCACCTGATGTAAGTAAAAAGTATTCTAACAAGCCTAGTACAACTTTAAAATTGTCAAACAAATACACTTTGTCTCTTTCTCTTCTAGTTGTCCTGTTATCATGGTGGAAAAGCAATAAAAAAGGGGGAATTTATCAATAGTCTTAAGAGTCTTAAAAACCAGGTTAGAGTTCAATACAGAGAGCAGAGTGTACTTGAAAAAGGCAGATGGGAGGAAGGAAAAGAAAAGACTTGTTTACCTTTCCTCCCCTTCTCAGTGGAGGGGGATTCATTAGCTGCTGTGTAAATCAATCTGCTTCTCCTTAAAGGCCTGTCAATTTAGTCCTGATGTCTGGCAGCCTGACATCGCTCACTGGATATTTAACTTGAAAGCCAATTAATCATCATGATTAATTCACTCACAAATCGCATAGAACTGTTCAACTCTACCTTATGGAATAAGAGCTGAATTCTCCAGACTTGAAAAGAGAGAGAAGTGAAAACTATTGAAAGTCTCATGGCTCCATTCAACCCTAATCAGCGTCTCAATACACAGATTCAGCTTCACTCTCTCCCCTCTGCACCAGAAATACAACCACAAACCTAAACCTCCATCTTTTTATACACTTCCACGTACCTGTTCACACACACACCGTCACACCAATCTATGGTCCATGATAATAAAGCAATGCTTGTAATAGGCTTTGCTCTTCAAATCTATAATGTTTTGAACTGTGAATATACATTTGCTTGCACATATAATGAAGTGACTTGTACAGGAAAAACAGCAATTTCCAACTCACTGTGTGCTGGCTGGCTAATATTTTCTTAGCTTAACTTAATATTTCCTCTTTCAATGAAAAGAGGAATCACACATTAGGAAAGTGGAGTGTGAATACGTATTCCATTCAGCACGTTATCATTATCTTCCAAAGTCTCCGCTGAGGTAATGGAAATGACCTAAACTGTGTGCAGAGTTACTGAGAAAGAGGGTTCTGCTATCAGCAAAAGAAAAGATGATTTCCCTGCTCTTCAATCATCTATCAGTATTTCTCTGCTGATTCACTGAGGCACGAAAGAATTCAATCCATGCTTTTAGTTACAGCGCTGTGATGGGGTGAGTTGGGGTGAGCCCAGTATCCCTTGGAAATATGTCTATATCGGACGATTCTGCACCTCACAATTTGCTTCCAATGCCAATATTCAGTGCCAATGCAGGAATTAGTGTGCCCTATATGTAGCAAGGTGGGAAGTAAAGGTGTGGAGGGCAGTGGTGGTGGACGGGCGTGAGCAAGTTCATGCAGGAGACCAGAGGCACAGACCTGCAGTTAACATTTGGGATTCTATTTTATATTTATTTGCTGTAACCACAATCTTCCCCTAACCTTCATATCGTAGTTGCCATGCACAGATATTGTAGAGCAGCATTTCAAAAAACATTGGCCTCTCAGGTTTTCCAGAATTGTCCAATTACAACATTCTTGTCTGACGATACAATACAATTGCAGGATTTTAGAAGGAACAATGATAAAAGCATGAGTAAAAACTGCATTGCATGCTTGCACTATGCAGAGCGCCACGTTTGTCCTCTCTTTCAATGTGATTGGCCGAAGCTGACTCAACAAAGTAATGAAGTCAAAGGTTGAATGATTCATGACAACTATGGGCTGACTGATGATTTTCTGTTCCGGGTGATGTTAGAGCGACATACTCTAAGAGGACATGAGCAGCAGATCAATCAATCAATCATATTGCCCCTGACAGTAGAGATCCACTGAGAGAACATTCTGTAGTTGCAGTCTAATCGCTTTTGAAGCCGCAAATGATCACTGTCATTGTAGAGTCCAAGTGTAAAAGCTGACACCTGTACTGCCAGACTCAGCACATTTCACTCTGCCTGTGCAACTGTGCCAAAGAAAAGGATTCTTTGTGTGCTGGAGCATCTGTTAAACACATATCACAACTTTAAAGTATGTCTGAGATACACATGTTGGTTGGGCCAGATACTTTTCTGCCCATTTCTAAGAACGAAAGAGAGATGTCAATGGGACGCTATGGGATATTTTAATTTAATATTTTAAAGGGGACAAATCATGCTTTTTGTGATTTTCTCTTATTTTTATACTGTTATGATGTCAGATGTCTTTGCTCCGTTTGCAAAGTTTCCAAATTTACCTTTACGTCCTCCTGGTGATGACATCAGATTGTTTGCGCATGTCCACAAATGGTCGTCCATTCTGTAGCCTTTGGTGCTAAGGTTGTTGCTAAAATTGTTTCATGAGTTGTTTGCTCGCATATTTTGGATCTGATCTGGGCTTGAAAAATGTACAGTTGTATTTGAGGAGTTTCACTTCAAGTAAATAACAACAAAAAGAAGTGAAATCTGACTACTACATTTGTTTACGTAGCCTCTGGAATGCAGAGTGGGCTCATCCAGAGCGGAGCCTGAAAGAGACAGGTAGTAAAACAGCCTGTTTCAGACAGTGGCTGATCTGAGGGGATGCTTTAAGGGCCAGTATAAGATCAAAAAGAAGTTTTTTGAATTGTAGATCATGTAAAGATATTCTAGTAGAGCCCCAGAATATAAATATAGACCCAGATATACGCATGAGATGTCCCCTTTAAAGGTTAGGGCTAGTGATATTCTGGATTTTATCTTACTGTTAACAAATCCCATGAAAGGATCAAAACCAAGTACTGTATGTGTAGGTTGGTTTGTTGGTTTTGAACTTTTCAAAGGATTTGTTGACAATAAGAAAATATAGAATAACAATTTATCCTTTAATATCCATGGAGTCATGGTATACGTCAATATCAACTGAAGTCCAGGGCTGTCTTTAGTCGCTGTAAACTTGTAAGTAACAAGAGGCTAAAAAACCTTATAGTTCTTTCAAGACAGATGAATCAAAACGAACCATTTAAATGAAAACTTAATCTGTAAATCAAGATTGCTTTGTAGTGTCTTGGCTATAATTTTCTTAGTCATTACATTATTACAGGGTGATATGCAAAGATATCCAATAGGCTTATGTCTGATGATTCCACAACTTATATATTCTTCTGTCATGTCCAGGATGTATGCCTCTAATATGCATTTAAAACATGTTTTCTCATGCTGTAATCTGAAGTTGTAGCGCAACATAAAACATGTCTTCACAGCTGTGACAGAAGTTGACAGCTGTGAAGCTGTGACAGAGCTCTTTTAATTAACTGATCCATCTCTCTTGATAGACAGCAACACATTACTACCACCTCCCGCAGAGCAAAACTTTGCTCCAAACTGCCCGCCATGCGCGCTCCAGCCTCTATTTGAAGAGTAGGACATGAAAGCAACTGCAGACCCTCCACGTGGGCTTGTATCGGATCTTAATTAAAAAGCCCTGCATATTATTTGCTGTAACAAAGGGAAATTTGGGGGTTCATTTAAATCCAATTAGGCCTGTGCTGATGCCTCAGGAGATGAGAGAGTAATTGCTGTTTGAACACGAAGGTCTTTGTTCTGGGCTCCAGTAGATTGATAAAGGCAATAAGCACACAATGTGGGGAGAGACAGGACAGGACTGTGAACTTACAGTATGAAGACTTTTATACACCAGGCATGGACAATTAGTAGTATGGAAATTGTTCCTTGTTTTGTTCTGAAGAAAAAAAAATGTGATTGAGCCCCCTGTGCTGCAGGTGTTACTGAAAAGATCAGCTGAGTTAATTGCTTCAGTCATTATTGTCTTATACCACATGCAGTGAGCTTCAGCACAATCAAAGTGCAGACTGTTAGTGTATAATTTCACTAACTGAAATAAATTCCCTGTTCTAATGTTCTAATCATCTGTTTTTTTCTTCAGCGATTCATCCTCTATTAAAGTCATTACTGATTTATGAGAGGCTCAGGTGTTCCCTTCTATTGATCAAGGTGGGTGGTGGTGGTAATCAATAACTCACACAACCCCCCAAGATTGCACACACACAAACACATACTAATCCCTTTTTTAAGGCAAAAATTTGCTGAATGGAGTTTGCTTTGTCTTTGGTACCCATCAGGCTGATCCACTACCACACATGTAATGGCCATGACCTCTCACCTTTAACCTATCTGATGGTGTATTGATTGTGTCTGGCTGAGTCTGGTACCACCACAGCATGATCAGTAGGACATTGTTAGGCTTGCATTATTATTGTCAATCATATCACAGTTTTAAGACATTTAAATTAAAGTAATCGTTTGACATTTTAGTAAATACGCTTAGATGATACCACTCTCATGTCTGTACATTAGCTTGGCATTAAGACTGGAAAGAAAAGAGGGAAAATAGCTAGCATGATGATGATTCATAAGTGTTTAAAATCTCAATTTATTGCTGGCTATAAAGTAAACCATGAAGTGTTTATTATAAAGGGAGTAGAATGAGTGAACGAGGGATTTTATTGCGCCCCACCAAGAAATATTTTGACACATGACCCCCCATTAAAACCACAACGTCTTACACTTTTTATCACAGATTAAACAAAACGAGGTGTACCATGTTCATTAGTGAGCATTAGAGGTGCTGGTAGGCGGATATTGTTACCTTTGTACCCCCTGTTTCCATTCCTTGTGCTGAACGGGCTGCTGGATGTAGCTTCATATTTAGACATGAGAGTGATATTGATCCTCTCATCTAGTAACTTGACTGCAAACAGTATTTCCCATAATGTTTAAATATTTCTTTAGTAGCTAAATTAGCTTCAGGTTTTTAAGGTTTTTAATGGGATTTTATTGAATGCTCTTGTGGTGACTTGACAGAGACACATCAGACACAATGGCTGTACTTTTGAACCAGCTTCACACAGGTTACTATAGGAGCAGACACAACAACTAGCCTACATGAACCAGAAAAGGAAGGCTCAACTCATCTAAGAGCTAGGCAACAGCTTTTATGCAGAGAGGCATTGGACTGATAGCACCTGGTTCACAAGATTAACATGCACTTAATTTCCTGAGTGGTTTTCTTACTTGTTAGACTTTGGTTGCAGTGCCATCAGAGCTGGAGAGAGTGATTTAGCTCAGAAAAAGAGGGAGAAATTCCACAAATAAAGTTACTGTCCAGACATATACACCTGTAACTATCAGGTATATGGCAAAACATTCCACGAAACAATAGACACATATAGCTATCATTTATCTTTTATACCAATGATTTTAAAATAATGCTTTATAGAAGGAATGGCAGCAAATGCAATTAAATTTCAATCATCAACTGTGGTTATGAACTTGTCTTTAGGTCATGATAATTAGCTGATAATATGAATGTAGTTTCTTTCAGGACTTCATCCAGTATAAAGTAATCAGTGAGATTTGCATTATCCCGAAGCAATATAAAGATTTGAAGCAGGTCTTGTAAGGATCCTGTACTTCGATGGCCGTCTGATTGTATCCAGACTGAAATGTAGAGACAAACAGAGTGCATTATGCGTCCTTCTCTAAGTTTGTTTTTCCCTGACTGTTTATTTTATCTGTCTGCATATTTGAATTAGTACCATGCAACTAAATCTGAACACTGAATTGAGAGCATTCAGCATTTTTACAGAATTTTCCTCCGTGCTGCCTGATACTATCATCCCTGGGAAAGAAAATTGAATAGTAGGTTATCATTTTATAAATCTTTTGTATTTATGTTACAAATGTTTTCAAACTAAAGAGTCAATGTTTGTTATCAACCGAATGTGATCTAATGCATGTATCCCCAAAGTGACATGTTGGTGAAGAAATCCTACTCCTAGGCAGGTTGAACTCTTGAACCTGTTTCTATCTGAGGATTGCTTGCTGACCTCTGGGGTTTGCTAGAGATATCTTTGTCTTAAGCCTGCTGTTTTAGAGACCATATTTGTTTGTAAGAAGGTGTAACGGTTTGTGGAAGTGTCCATTTAGGGACCAGACTGTTTTTAGCTTTGCTTCTGAAGAGGTATAAAGCTGTCTAGTTCGGGTTCACAATCTTTAGAGAAAGGGCTGGCTTTAGGGAAAGGGCCAGCTGAACAACATGCTTTCTCTCCAAAAATACAAGATGATTGTATTTTTGTTTGTGTTTGGACATTTGTATAATTGTTACTGATGATGTGATGGACTGTACAGGGTCGACAACTGCTTCAACAAGTAACAATGTTTAATGCTTTCTTTATGTCTCCATGTGCCTCTTTCTCAAGAAAATTTCCACAACATCCCTCATCACTATATTCTTTGCACATTGCAGGTGATATGTGTGTCTGTGTGTACATGAGTGTTTAATACATGCTCATGTAATTAAAACACCAGATCAATGCCACTGAACTGCTGGAAACCTTACAACTGCTTCTCAGGAGTGTTGAAAACATTCTTACTCCCTCTCTCCCTTCTCTCAGCTCTCAGGCTGTTGTCACACCCTTCAGGTGAGATAGCATTCAAGTGAAACCTTCTGACTTATTTTAACCTCCCCCATTCCTCCTGAGCTCTCTGGAGATGTTCCTTTGGCTCAGGCAGGTTTTTTTTTTTGAAGAGAAGAGGAGCACAGGAAGGACACCAGAACACAGAACACTGCTCGCGGTCACATCTGGGGCCCCCCAAAGACCAAAGGTCATGTGATAAAGGTGAAAGGGCAGTTTGCTGGCATTAGGCCAAGGTCAAGGCAGCAGAGGTCAGTATCTGAGCTGTCAGCCTCATCCTGCCCTTGGCCTTGAGCTGATCAATAAGAGCAGGGTCTCTGCTTGCCTCGGCCAAACGATCAATGAGACATTTACATTTAGCCCAGTCACTCAAACACATGTTGCCTGTATTCTCACAACAGCGACATGTATTTTCTCTCGCTCTGTCTTTCTTCTCTCATCAGCCTTTCCATTCATTGTTCTTCAGATAAAGGCTCACTCATAATGAGCGTACGGCTATCCCCTCCTCTCTCTGATGGTATAGGTGTGTTTTCCTTCAGTTCATCAGAAGCTCACATGAAATGTTTTTCAAAATCCAGAGAATACTGAAAAAAAAAATCAAATGGCTCTGAAGTTTGAGTTTGCGCACATTGTAAAACCAGTAGATATTTTATTGTTCTCTACTTTAAGGTGTCTTTTTAAATTTCTGTTCTTTTGCTGCTTTCATCGATGTGCAGTATTTGCATTGGTATTAAATTAATACCAAAGTCACAAGTGTATCTGATATGTTTTAATGATATGCTCATTCCTACATTTCTTTTTTTTTTTTTACTTAAACCTGCATTCATTTATTTTTCGGGGGACTGCTTTGGCACAACGAGCTGTAAACACAAAATTGAGACATTATCAGCTTATAAATTTCAGTAGTGAACGTGATGGCAAACAGTTGCCTATTTACACAACAGACTTGGAGCAACATTAGCGTTCATTTAGAGCTGTGTGTCTATCTAGGTGCAATGTTCACTCTTTTGGCTCTGGTTGGGTCTCCATCAACTCCTGAGGGAAAATATTTAGCCCTTAAGGTGTTAAATGCGTCCGTGTGTTACAAGCTAATCGCTAACTTTGTCTGTTTGTCATTTGATTCTGGACAGGTAGTGCACAGTGGTATTATCAGAGCTTTTTCACTGAAAACAGTTGCCTGCTGCTGCCAAAAACAACTCTGATATGATCGGTGAACCAAAATAGTAAAGTTGGGCACCCTAAAACGATAAAAAGAGCTGAAAGCAGCTAAAAGGCTCTGCAGAGCTGAGAGGAACTGCAGCGTCGGTGATAATTAATTCTATGTCAGTTCATATGAGAGACACCTTTCACATAGTCATTTGATCCATTGTTAATATTGAAATATTGATTAAAGCAGCTACGGCACAAAGTCTAACAATACATTTCTAAGTTCGAAAATTGGATTTTTTTGTTTTAACATATTGTCATGATTGGCTGCTTGTCAATCACTTTTTATCTCGTTTCTTGTTCTTCACTGTTAGCTCCCCTCACACTCACCACTTGCTGCTATCATGAACCTCCCTCCATCCTCTGCAGCTTCTCTGTGACATGGGACAGTTAGACAAACTGAAGCTATGTTGTTTGGACAGTGTTTCCTATTAAATGGCCCTTCCTTTATATTCACACATGGTGCATTTCCAGTCCCAGAGCAATTATACACATGACTACACTTGGAGCTAAAGGAACAGGCTGAATCTTTATCACCAGCCAAAGAGCAGCAGCACTGTGACTCCTAGCGAGCTGTCTGCCCTCTGTGCTTGTCTGCATTCCCAATAAAAGAAGAGGGAATATTATTTTGTTCTAATCAAGCAACCAGGATTTGGACAAAAAACCTTAACAGAAACTTCAATTAGCATTTTGCATTCTTTGCAAAATAACACCGCTGAAAAAGTGGAGATGATTATTCACTACAACTCAAAGTAGCAACATTGCCTAAATTGCTATGCATAAAATACTGACATATACAGAGCGACAAAGTCCTGACACTACCTTTGAGTTTGCCGCTGTTCCACTAGTGTCTAACTCAATGCGATCTCTCATTTCTTTTATTATAGCCTCTGCAACTCGACTCACCATAGACTCGTTTATTCTGATGAGCTTGTGACATTTAAGCAGCGATGGTCTAGAGCATATAGGAAATGGTGTTTGTGAAGGCCGTTAAAACAGAGGTATTAAAAAAAACAACAGTATATTTTGAAATTCAATTCATTTTGTAATCTCATTTTTAGCCACACCACCACTTTGGTTGAGACTGACATATCTTAATAACTATTGGATGGATCACCATGAAATTTGGTACAGACATCCATGTCCCCCTCACATTGTATTGTAATAACTTTAGTGATCCTCTGAATTTTCATCTAGTGCAACCATCAGGTCAAAATTCACATTTTCTAGCTTTTGGAGGCTCAGACATTTAGGTTTCACCTTAGCCACCTGTAGGGAAATATCAATATATTGGTATACATCATTCCTGGTGGCTTAGAATCACTAAATATTAATTTAAGAGCTCAAGTTCATTGCAAAGTGAGATTTACAATGGGACACTAACTCAGTGGCCAATGTCCAATGGCCATGTCTTTTAACCACCAGCTTGTCCATCTTCACCCTTTAATTTCTGGAATGTCTGGAAATCTGGATATTACTGAACAATAAAAAAATATCAGAACAAGGGTCAGAACAGAGGTCTAAGAAAATCTGGCAGCAGCTAAGATGAAGGTAGGACGTTTGAAGATGAGGAAGGATGTTTGAACCCGCACCCTCTTCTCAGTGTCCCAGTGGGGAGTGTATATCGGAAAGCAAGTCATGTATTATTTAGAGTCAGACATGCCTTTGTGCTTGATCAGAGCTTGATTGAGAGGGGCTGTAATTGGCTGTTTCCCCATGTAAGAATATGAACGTCTGCTCAGGAATGAAGGTGAGCCTGCAACCTCCACACAGATCTCGGTCAATAATGCAAAGTGCCTGAAAAGCATTTGACTCCTCTGTTGTCATGTACACGGAGAGGTCATATTATCAGTATACTGAGGAAACATTACTCCTTACTGGACAGCTTTAGGGTAACCTGCAGTCCTTGCGGTGTTATTTAAAGTACTTGTAGTCCAGAGCACATGAGTACTGTTAATGTGTCAGGGCCACGGGGAGACAGTGTTTTAACCAATCCCTAATTAAAGTAGAATCTCCGAGCAGTGTGAGGCTCCCAGTTCAGCCAACGAGTCATGGCTGATATGCTCTTTAAATCATTAGCCGCTGTGATTTGTAGCCACAGCACCTTGTTAACAGAACGGGGGCTCATAATCCTGCGACAAGATGCTCTGGTGTTTGTGGAGCAGTTCAAAGTGAAGCCATCAGTTTAGTTTATAAAGTGTGTAATTACTGTATCAGACTGAGTTACTATCACTCATTACTGATCACTATCTATCTATCACTACCTCGGACTGAGCAGAGGATTTTTATATATCCTAAACATGTCTGGAGGGGATCTTTAAACTAGCAGGAAGAGGCAGAGTTAGGTGACCTTTTTTTTTTCTTAAACATTTGGATTGCATTTACACCTGACTGAGATCTGACCACAATGTGAGTCAGACCACTTCTAGATGTTTTCTGGGCAGGCTGATATAAACACATTCTGATCACAGTGTGTTCTTCACTCTTTCACACCTTGTATTAATATGCATTTTTCCTCAGCCAGATATGATATTCACAGACAGATTGCATCATAATGCAAAGTGTTAATGGGGTTGTTATGAGTGTGTCACAGGATGCTCTCTAAAAAGAAAAGACATTCTTCTTTAAGAGGTATGTTCACATGACAATACACAGCTAAGGCATCAACCAGGAATATTGAAATTATTGTTTAGACCCAACAGCATTCACTAAACACTCACAAACACATTCACTTATTTAGTTGTAACCCTCAAAGCTTCAAAACCTTTTGATCTTTTCTGCACCTGTTTATCCACCTCTGGCTGCTTTAAATGAGATATCAGTTTACCTGAAACTATCCTCTAATATAACCACTTCAACAATTTACCACACTTAGTGAATTGGAAAAGGGCCTTTTCTACATGCAGTTTATGTTAATTGGCAACTATAAATTGCTCATACATGGGGGTGAATGTGCGTGATGGATTGATGTGGCCTTGGCTGTCTTGGTGTTTAGGGTTCCTATTAGAATTAATGTAAAAAATGAAGTTATACTGGTTTGTAGTGTTAGAGTATCTGTTTTATGAAGATTTTGCAACCCACAAAAGGTTCTACAAATGATTTTCTGAATATTATATTCATGTTTGGACACAGGAGGAGGCCCTCAGCATTGTTTTTTCAGAGAATAGAGGGGCTTTACGTATGACATGGAGCACTGAGGTTTGTGGTCGGAAGCTTCTGCTGTCTGTTCCTGATGATCAGCTCAACCTTTGTCGTCAGATATTGTTATAATAAACAAGCTAATCAATTCACTTTACATGAAGAGATGCACACATTGAGATGGGAGCTCAATTTTATGTTGTTTTATTTCCTTTTTACAGTAACTCAGACAATCAGTGAACCATGAATAAGTGCTATGAATAGACAAATGCTGCCTTACCAGACAGACTGTATTTGAATAACAAATTCGAACAAAAAGCAGGTTAACCTTCAAGCTATAGTATACAGTGATTCAGTGTTAAATATGCATTCAGAAGATTTATTGTCCTGCGTTGATAGGTCTGTGAAGTTGGACAAATGCCACCAAAAATGGTCTACCCTGCTCCCCCCCACCACCACCCCTCTCTGTCTTTTGTCAACGCTCAGATCTACAATCAAGATAATCCATCATTGTGGCACATAATGCAGAAAAAAGATAGTAAACTCAATCTGAGAAAATGTATTCCCAGGGACTGAAATGAGAATAAAATGCTGCTTAAGCATTTAGTGAAGGTAAAAAAGGAGAAGACTGCAGGTGACACACCCTCAAACTTGACAAACAGAATAAATATTCATTGATATTCTGATGGACTTCAGCTCTGTTAGAACCAGATGCCCTTTCTATTTATAAATTTATATTTATAAAACATGAAAAATACTCTTGAGAATGACATGCAAATCTTTACTGTAATAATGCAAAAGAATTATAAACTTATTATAATTATGTCAGTCTGTGTATCTCTTTTGCGCTGGTTTCAAAAATGTGGAACAGATTAATAAAACATGCAGGAAGTGTGAGCAATCATTATGAATCTGTGGCATGAAAATCAACCTGAGCAAAATCCAGAGTAACTGATCACATTTCATATAACTCTGCACTACATTAATTCTAAAATAAAGCCAAATACATCAAATGTGCTGCAAAGTTCAAGGCTGCTAAATTGAGAAGATGCCAACTACAAGCAACAGGAACAGGTTGAAGGAACAGATGGCGAGGCAGGAAAGGTAGAGTTCAAACAAGAAGAAATGCCGAGATGCTGGAAAAGCTGCAGAAAGGTCAAATGCAGAATCATCACAGGAATACACAACATACTGGCAGGTGCTATTTCAGTTACAACAGGTACAGATCAGCGTTGAGTAGAGCTTGATTTAGATGTGGGTTTTAGGCTATTACCAATACAGATGTTTTCCAACAGATGTCATCACTTTATGCCAACATCCAACAACTCTTAACCTGATTGTTTTAGTTTCTTTAGTTTTTCAATGATGGAGGGTCTGAAAGCCTCTGAAGCAGAATTTGAACCATCAAATCACACTAAAACACATCATTAAATTTGTATTAAATTAATAATTTTAGCAGGTGACAAATACCATCAATTCAACAGATTTAATTACAGTCTGCTGTACAGTATATCAGATAGATAGATAGATAGATAGATAGATAGATAGATAGATAGATAGATAGATAGATAGATAGATTCATAGATAGATAGATAGATAGATGTGAGCAGTGACTGGCCCTGGGTCGTGCACAGGCCAATACAAACACACACACACACACACACACACACACAGAGAGAAACAAACAGAAACTAGTATGTTGACCACAATGTAGAGTCTGATGTCATTTTTGCTATTTAGCTTCACATTCTGCATAGAGTTGCAGTTGACGGGGTGACGATTCTCAATGGGATCAGCAGCACTAGTGGTCCTTTTATAATGGTGAGTCATTATGTAAGTGATGCTAAATGCATTTTAAAGGATAAGAATTCACTGCATATAAGAAATGCGACCATACGCAACACACACACACACGCAAACCTCTGTAGTCTATGAGCTCCATTCAGTAGGTGAGTTTTGAATAAAAACTATAACATCCACAATCAAACCCTCATGCAGCTGTGACATATAAACGCTATAGTCATGAGTAGTATGTTGTGTCATGTATTCAACCTTTACTTTCATTGTTGCCTGAGAATGACTCATAAATACCTTGATTTGCTACTTTAGTGGCAGCCAGTACAAATGCTTTGCAAAAAGACATTCAATGCGCCACAAAGTAAAAAGGGGTTTTGCTTCTGTACATTTTGGCAGAGCTGAATGCAATCGTGGTGACTGGTGGGTCTTTACAACAGGAGAAAAGTCCTCTGCTGTAGACTTTTATACTGCTGCCAGAAACCACAGAAGAAACTACACAAGCTCAAACTTTAGAAGAAGAAGAACAAGATGTCACAGTGCTGACCAAAAACAACAAAAACTATAACATCTCAACAATTGGCATTGTAAATGGTATTTGATTTAGTTTTTATCAGGCAATTAGAATATCTTTAAAATGTTCAAGTTTAAGATTATTATTTACTATTATTACTATATACTGTATGTATTATTATTTTTGTCATATAATCTATTTTAGTGCAGTAGTTCAAATGCAACATAAGACATGATGTCAAGTTGCTTAACAACTAATTTCCTTCTGTCCTTTTCCAAATAACACCCTTTACAGTTTACAAGGTCTCTGCAATGGAAAATACTGTTTGTTTGATAATCGTGTTTCAGAATCATTTCAAAGTCCTAAAACTTGAATTTGTCTTTCTGAAAGATACACAAGTATTCTGGAGTGACAGAAAACCAAAAAACACAGATATACCAATAAGTTGCAAAGATCTATCAGTAGGTTAACATTATTGTCTTTAGCAGAATCAGAACATTAACTGTTTAGTGCAGATTATTCTTAAGCTTCATATTGTTTTTCAAATGCACACATATTGAAATCGTTAGTATGTAAATGTTAAACATCAGTGCACACATCATCACCAGTGTGTGTGTGTGTGTGTGTGTGTGTGTGTGTGTGTGTGTGCTTGTGGCTTCCAGAAAATGGTATCTGTGATTATTCATGTCTTTCAGAAGAATGATTAAATATTCCTTACCCTCAGAGCAGCGAAACAAATGAACCACAGCTGCGTTCTAACAGGAGCTGACAGATCTTTTAAATAATGTTTATTTATCAACGGTAACATTTACCAGCCCTCGTATGGTCCCTCTGGCATGTGATTCAACTGCCTGAAGCCTGGCGGTGCCTCTTCAGTTGCCATTTCCTTTACTTTGTAAAACTTTGCAGAACTTTGCAGCGTGTTTTTCGGGGCTTCTCTCCTCTGCTCTCATATCTTCAGATATGAACAAGAGAGCGAGCAGAGAGGGTGAAATGAAGGTTGTATGCAAGGTTTTAAGAAGTTTGCACAGGTGGAGAAAGGAAAGGACAAAGTGAGAAATAAAATTGTTTTTTGAGAGAGATGTTGAGATCCTCTTTGTTCCCAAAGTTTTAAATTATCACACTGTTGAACAAACATGTGTTTAATGACAGATTAACAGAGAGATGTTTTACAACTAAGTATAAGGGCAAGCTAAATTGCTATTCAAATGTATAAATTAATAAATGAATATATGAACATTTTATCATCTGCATGGAGATACATTATTCACTGCTTTCTTCTTCCTCAGCATCCATGCTAAGGATATCATTATACTTCAATTAATACAAAGTCCACTTTTACCATTGCAAAACCACACTCCACACTCTACGCGCAAAGATTTTACTTTCAAGAAATGTCAGTCCTACTCGGGGTCAAAGGTATAATTTTGCAAGTTGAAACCAGTATAAAAGCACGGCAGCAGCCACAGGATGCACATGAAGCCTGTCGGTCGTGCGGCTGAAGCTAAAGGATCCTAAACATTAGGCTTTAATTGGAACCTTCGACTAAAGAAGATGATTCGTTGTCTAACATGCAGCAAAGTTTCACAGAAAATGAGCAGGTAAAGCTTTCGACTTATGTCTAGTCTGAATATTTCTCTCTGTGCTACAGTTTCTTTTCTCTTGCCTTTTATTGTGTTTCTTTCTGTGTCTTTTAGTTGACGAGTATCAGGTTTGCTGCATGAGAGTGGTATCCTTCATGATGTGTTCAATATAGTGCTTAAACTAGAAAAATTAACCTTTTCTTTTGTAGTTTAAGCTTCTTTATTCACTCATTTCCTCTCCTAATCAGATCCATATTACTGTAGTGCACATATACATTACCTCAAGCCAAAGAAAGAGCTCCTGTTGTACATTTGTGTCCGAATCTCGGCACAAGAAGTCTGGTTGTGCTGTTGTAACTTTAGAGAGATGTCACCTAGGTTATTATCCAGGCGATGTGACTCTAATTTCAGTACCAGTGTAGTTCAAGTGTTAATAATAGGCCTGTGTTTGCTTTGCAATAATTTCAATTCATAATACATAATTTTCATAAATGTTACTCTAATGAAGGGAGGTTGCATACGAAGCAACTCTTATGAATACACATGAAGAGTGAAACAAAGAGAGTACAAATCATTTGAATAGTTACATTAGAATTGTATATTTTGTTTTCTATTAAATATGGTAAACAGTGCTCGCGCCTGTTTATTTTTTGAATCCATTTACACACACTGACATGCATAAGACTAACAGATATGACAGTGCCCTCTTGTAAAATGGCATTAATAAACATGTGTAACATTAAAACGGTCTGAGGGATTACGGTTCAGCAGGATGGAACATTTTATTTTACCGCTGAGACGTTCTGGATGCAGAATCAGAGGTTTAAAGCGGCGTGAAGTGAACCTGTGTGTGAGGAAATTTAGAAGAAAAATGCTGTTGAAGGATTTTGCTCCTTTAAATATAATACAAGTTATTAGTTTCTGTTCAGATTGTGAACTTTTTATACTGTGAGTTAATGAATTTGACTTTATGAATTGCTAAAAAATACACTGGGGAAAAATAATGAATAAATACATTTGATAGAAGTTAAGAACACTTTCATAAGAGCATCACAAAAGGAAATACACTTAAACTGACTTCATTCTGACCATCTAATTTATTGTTTATTTAAATTGATAGTCACTTACATCTTCTGCTGAAAAAATGACAACCTTGTTTGTGAATTTCAGAGCTTTTTAACTATATAAAATGAATAAAAAGTCATGAAAACATAAAAAACTAAGATTACTTCAAAAGTATTAATATAACAAAATAAGAATAAAATGAGAAAATAGCGAAATGTGAAAATAATCAGATTATACAATCTCACATTTTCTCTAACAATTTTAAATAAAGAAGTGACTTTACTGTTCAGCTTGGGACAAAAAGGTACAGCACTGGCTTTGAAGCCCCTGATGCCTGCCTCGCTAAAGCCCTGTGTCACAACACTGCATAGGAAATGATATGCAAGAGCTATATTTGAATATTCATGACTAAATCCATCAGCTGTTTGCAATGTAGCATTAATTAATTGCTGGAGGGGAAGCTACATCCAAATAAGGAGCCGAAGCAGTTGGTGTTTAACCACGGCAATCCCAAAGAAAAGAATTAAAAAGTGAGAAATTTGTAGCTACTGGGTGCTAACACAGCGTGGCTCTTTCAAACAGCATGTGATGTATCAAACTGAAAGATTTTACTGATTCTTTTAACAATTAACACACACCTTTAACTGTGTTTTAAGTGACAAAGACAACAGAGTAAAACTTAAACTTGGCATTGAAATAATTTCTGATAGGTAACTCGGTCTTAAATGAAGTCGCTCTCTGTATAGGACTTGTTGGATTTGTGGATACATACTGTGCGTGCCATTAAAAGTGTATAAATATGCAAGCGGAAAGATGGTTGAAGAGTCCCAATCATCTCCTACACAGTTGCTCTGGCAATTAAAAGAGGGCCGCTGAGAGGAGTTTCACTGTGAAATACATTAGCATGCCTTTGAAACAAGAGACCTTGAGTATGAACAAGGGCCATCCATACACACTTTGGAATGTAATTTATATGCACAAACTGAGGTGTGAGGCCAGAGGATGTTAGAGGGGCAGAAAGGATCCTCTCAGTACAGGTGTAGCTCTTACTGGCCAACATTGTAACACCAGTTTCTATACTGCCAGTCATCAGTGAGGTCCTCTGAACTTACAATAACAATAAAAACGTAGATAAAGATAATATATGAGATATATAGATAATTGTATGCTCTGCTTGTACTTTAATATTTCCTCTATGATCTTAAAGAATTATGTTGCCTCATCAAAGTGTTTAATGTTTTAAGCTGAGCAACAATAGAAGTGTTGATGTTCAAATGTTTGCTCGATGACCTGAGTTTCTTTTTGTGCCGTTGCCACCGGTACCCTATGTGCTCAACTCTCTGAATTATGCATGGTGATTATATGATGTAGTCCTCTGAATTGTAAATTCTCACAATTATACAGCCCATTGTCTATTCATTATTTCAAAACGAATGGGAAATTATGTAAAACTATCTCTAAAGAGGAAAGCAGCGTGTAATATGACTTGCCATATTGTTCATGCAATTCAAATACTTTGCCTTTTTCTGAGAGTTGAAAGTAATCAGATTTAAATAAAATCTGACTGGCATGTCATGTGGGATTATGATACATTTGGAAGATAAGCTATGATAACTACGCGCCATGAGGTGAGAGCACTCAGGCAAAGAGTGTTTTCCAATTAACTTAAACCTCCCTCAAGGTTAAATATACAAGTGTTGACTGAGAGTCGAACTTATCTTCTTTTCTCCACCAGACGAGTGAAGGACTTCAACATGTCCCACATCGTCTCTCTGCTTCTCAGTGGGCTTTGTTTTCTGATCGCATCACTCGAGCAGCATATACAGTATACACATACTCTATACTTACATACTGTAGATGTCAAAGCAACCATTATTATGTATTTTTAAAGCCTCAAGACATGTTCGTTGACATATAAAAACACTTGGAATTATCATTTTTGTCTGATATGGTTTTTTCATAAAAAGGTTCAACAGCCTTTTTTTTGATTCCATCTATTTCTTCTCCGTCACCGAAGAAACCAGAATCTATGAATATGCAAATATTTTTATACTATCATTGACTTCCAAACCAATTGTGATGTTGCAGAATCGTGCTTGTACGTACATATTTTAACCTCAGATTTTCATTGAGAGCAGAGGAAGTTTCCCTCTTCAACAGATGAATGTGAAAACAGTCTCCTAGTGTCAAACTATGCACATACATCTTTCTGCACAGTGAAGCTCAAACGTCACGGTGAATTAACAATAAGTAAAAACACATTTCTGAGTAGAGGGTGACTTTAATATTTCATTTATAAATAGCCGAAAATAGATTGTCCGCTACTTTGAAGCATATAGCATATGGACCATTAGCTCCAGCACACATTTATGAGCTGTTGTGTGTGTACGTTTACCTGCACTCAACCTCAGATCCTCCAACGAAACTCTGCTAGCAGTCCCCTGATCTAGACTTAGACTAAAGCAGAAGCAGCACATTTGCTGTCAGAGCTCAGGAGCTTCCTGTTGCAATTTGACTTCTCGCTTCCACAGAGACTTCCTTCAAATCTCTACACAAAACTCACTTTTATAAACTTGCATTCCTGCATTAAGTGGTCTTTCCTGTCACTTTGTCTTGTTCCAGTCAACAGTTATTTTACTGTATTGTTTTTCCATGATGTATTTGTAACTTTTATTTGAAAAGTGCTTCACAAATAATGATATTATTAGTTTTATTTTAGTATTAAACTCACAATTCTTCTCACTTTTTAAGATATTTTTTCTTTATCTTTTATTTTATAGCAATTACTTTGGCTGTGGACACGAAAAATCAGTTAGATACAGAGAGATCCTCATCATGAGTATTAGATTATTGATTGTGATATTTTGTCACTGCTTTTAATTGATTATATCTTGTGAGCCAAAGGTAAATCTATTCTATTCTATATAATTTAACATTTTTTTTCAGTAGAGCTATGAAAGCACAGAGATTCTCATCCTCATCCATTTTTAAAAAGCAGGTTTTTGCAGAGCTTGTCTTGAGTTGCACCATGTATAGGCTGTAAGGACCTGCAGTGAGACCGCTGCTTCCTCCTCCTCCTCCTCCTCCTCTGGAAGTGTTACCCTCTCATCCTCTATCACCCCTCATCCGCTATTCTCCTCCTCACCTCCTGCTGCACTCCATCCCTCTGCTGAGCACAGGTATTTGTTTAGGAATCTCTCGGTGGAAATTATACTCCATCTCCGGCGCTCCCTATCAACACACAATTATCATGGGCAATCATGCAGAACAGTGTTGAATTCAGCTGGGACTCCCACTCTGATGACATTACTGACTGCAAGGCCCAGCTTCTTCTGGAGGTAGCCTGCTCCACACCTGCATTAAAGCTCTCTCTCTCCTTCTTTCTCACACACTCTCACTCGGATATGGATAGAGGGATTATTAAACATTTTTTTTTATCTTATTAGGATTTCATTTAAACCAGGAAGTCCACCAGATAAGGAATCTCTTTCCTACAGGGAGAGTTTGCAGAAAGAACCAAGCTCCAACCTGAAACAGGACAAATCCTGTGATCTTATCTTACATTGTATTAGCATCTGGCAACCTCTGTGGCCTCGTCTTGTTGTGTCCTGCAGTGGTTTAGCTCGGTGTAGCTTCTCATATGTCTGTGTTGAAGTTTGGAGCAGCTTCCCTCTGAGTGTGTGGACAGTAATACTTCAGCAATTTGGAAGTGTGAATCTCCATCTGTAAAGGCAAAGTCAATCTCAGAAAGTAATCAATGCCTTACTTGGCATCACTCCTTCCTGCATTATGAGGGTAACTGCAGATGCATTTCCTTATGTATGGTAAGTATATTATAAAGCTCAAAAGGCACAGAGTTGATACAGGCACACGAGAATCAACACAGGAGTCCATTCAGATCCTGATCAAATGCTTCATTCATGAGTGAAATTACCATCCGTCTGTCAGCCAAGGTGTGAATTCTTTCATCTTCAGCTCCTAGCTCTGAAGTTGTCATTAAATGCATAACACCACATACACCACACACAGACTCCAGATAAGCAAAAATGGAGTTTTTGCTTCCTAGGCTGTAGGTTGACGTGTGAATCAAGTGAGACAACATTGCCCTCTTGTGGTACTTTAGCTGAATCTTCTGTATTTTTCCCAGACCTTTGTTACAATGACAGAACGATATGATGAAGACATCAGAGTTTGCCTTTACTTCTTTATTTTATTGGCAAATACATCACAGAAGAAGAATTTAAGAGTTATTTGGACAAACATGATATGATATAAGAATCTCACAACACACATAACAGCTCATAGAGGAAAAACCCAACAAAAACAATGACAGAAATGCAACATTAAAAAAATGCATTCATGCTACAAGCTTTACTTATAAACAGAATAAACTGTGTTGACCCTGTGAGCTGGTCAAACCATGACCAAATAACGGCACAGTTTCAGGCTATGTACAACAGTAAAATTATACTGCAGAAAAGATTAAGAATCATACACTCTGTGAAATATGAATATTTGATTATATTAAAGGATAAGTCTGATATTATTCTATATTTTCATATTGTTAACAAGTCAAGTGAAAAGACCAGAAGCAACAATGAATTGATTCGACTAACACGTATTGTCTGTGTATCCAAAGCTTGAAACAGCTTATTCCTCTGTGACATAGAGCTACATTATATTACTGGGTGACATGTTGCTGTGATAAGTTACTGTGATGAACACTGTACACTGGATGCTGTAGTTTATATTGAGTTGATCCCGCATACACTGTCCTGCTGCTGTAAATACTCACCAGAACACCACATGTGTATTGACCTGCAGCTGGAGATAGTACCCAACAAATGCCATATTTATTCCTGTTTCAGTCCTGTTTGAAAACTACAGCTGTTCTGGAGATTCTTTTAAAAATAAATGCATATATTCATGGTCTGTTTTTAAAAGATTTACTTATTTAAGATTTAAGTAATGAGAGACTAATACACTTGATCTTTTCATTAGAAAAAAAAGAATATTATCAGCCTTATCCTTTAAACTGAAAAGGCTGCTGGCCAGCACCCTCTCCAAACACACATTAGTTATATACAGAATATACTGTAAAAAGCATTACGCCACACCACAAGCTTATTACTATCCACATTTTTCACACTGTATAAAGTGTATTGTGTCTTAAAGTGTAAATATTGTAATACTTGTTCAACCAAGTGCTGATATAAACCAGGGAACAGTCTTTTTCACCTCTCCAGCACTCTTTCACACAAGCATGAAATGCTTCAATGAACTACATTTTCCTCATCAAATCATAATCATGTGATTGCTGGTGATTATTATACCCTCGTAATTGTCATCAGTCAAGATTCAATCAAAAATATTTAATATTTATGTGTGATCAGCCTTGTTGAGAATTCCCCACATAGTGTACTATCTAAGGATAGCCCAGAACTGTATGTAATATAGCTCAAAGTAGCTCAGGATGGAGCGATTATGATCCCATTTCCAAGCTCAACAATGGTTGCCATGTTTTGAACCTGAAACAAAGTGTTCAAGCCTGTCAGATCATTTATACCACAGAGCTGCCAAACAGTCTTGCTCTCACAAGGCAGAAAAATTGTGAACATATCAGTCTGGCTGTAAAAAAAAAAACAAAAAACAAAATAAACCCCCACCTGTATTCCAGACATCTCAATCCCCACCCTCTAAACTGCTGCTGGTCAGTGGTAGTGAATCTGGATGGTTCGGCCTATAAGGAGGAAAAGAAGGCCAGCCAGGAGGCAGAAGAAGATGCCAACGGGGGCAAACATGAAGGACAGACCATAGTTGAGGGACAGCTTGAAGTTTGGACACACTGCAGAGCGCTGGTGGTTTATGTAGACATCCACCACTTCCAACACCTCCACCCACAGGACGTACATCACCACCACACACAGCAGGAAAAGACCTGGTGCAGAGGAGGGCAGCAGATGCAAACTGATGAGACTGTGATGCTCTCTCACTCAGTTTTCTTACAAACCAGTGGATCTAAAACAGGGGGTAAAAATAATCATTTAACTGTTCTAAAGCCTCACCAGATGCCAGGAAGAGGCCTCCTCCTGCTTTGTACAAGCGGTGGCTGGCGAACGGAGCAGCACAGATGATGAAGAACCCACCGAGCACTACAGCTGCCACACCAATGAGCATAAAGATACTCCAAAAGCCTCTGTAGACTGAAAAGCAGAGATGTTAGCCAGTTGTATATACAGTCATGATATTACTGAAGAATATAAACTCACTTTGAACAAAGAGGAAAATGTAAAAAAAAAACACTTACTTATGGCTGAGTCATACTCTGTGGAGTTGTGGGTCTGATGAGACACGGGGAATGGGAAGAGGTAGGCATGTATGCATACTTTTGAGTGAGGCTGATTTGCTGGAGAGGGAAAGAATATACTTTAACTTTTGTATCATAATAAACAGAAAAGAGATGAAAATTGGAATCTTACAAGTAAACAAACAGTTTGAAATTGGAGGACAGCACTTATAAACTTGTTAGAATAATGGAGCAAATATAATGACATGATATCTTCCTCACGGCAGTTCAGTTGCCATACAAGAAAGATACTATATATGCATCATATTTACACAGTGATGACTCATATTTGTAACTCTTTTGTTTTCTCAGTGGGAGACTCTGACTGCATGATCCCTTTTTACTTTGTGACAAGTGTTTTGTGGATTGACACGTTCAATTTGACAACAAGGGAACAGAAATGATTATTCCGCACTTTTTTTCTGCTCATTTTTGGAGGGGGGTTTTGTTGTGTTTTGTTTTATTTTATATTCTTTTCCTACTCTCTTCCCTCTTCTCTTCCAGCATTTGAAATTCCTCAGATCCTTACAAGGTCCTTTCGGCACTGGAGGCTGTTTCTGACAATGACCCACCATTCAAAGTCCCCATCAGAAAATAGACGGCACACAATCACCTGACAAAGGGCCGGAATAACATCACATGGTGGAGCCTCTGAATAGTCACATGAGAAGGTTTCTAGCACCATGGTGTCATACTCCTTTTTTTTTATAGATGGAATAGCAGTAAATCAGAGAGCTGATATTTATTCTGCAGCAGAGTCATAGTGCTGCCATGTGACTCTTTTAAAGGCATAACATTGGAGGATATTGTTCTCCTGCCCAATCGTCAGCTTGAGAGGAAAGAGAATGGGACCAATTCAGAAGAAAATAATAGGTTGTTTCAATCAGCTTGGATTGGAACAACATAGCATTATGTGTCCGTCTCACTTACTGAACCAGAGCGTCCAAAGCAGGTTGTCATCAGCCGCGTTTCCTCCAAAGGAACACCTCCAGAAAAATCCCTCATGGTATAGAGTAATATCACTAGCACCCTCCTGCACCACCACATCGTAAGGCTGGAGGAAAGAAGAAAAAAAAGACAATAAATACTGTATATTCTGACTCTAAAAAGACTGAAGAATATGGTTTATACAAGTACAGTAATTCATGCACTCCACGTTATCTGTCAGAGCAATTAAGGCCTTAGGCAGGTGTGCAGTGAGTCGCCACAGCGGCACAGAGCAGCTGCTAAGTCAGGTCAAAGGTTGAGCTGAACGAGCACCTCTAACCTCATGCAGGTTTGATTTGGTGTCGAGCAAGTGTGTAGGCCGAAGGAAACACTCATTATTGGTGGTCACTATTTTTGCACAAGAGCAACAGGGTATCCAACACATATCATGCCTCATCAGATGTTTTTATGCACAGAAATGAGAGAAGGCTCTGAAGACGGTGGTTCATCAAGTTTCATAAAGTCAAGCTTAATCCAGTCAGGGTGGAATGTATTTTGTGACATTTTTGGACATCTGCTCAGTTAGTTTGTTTTAAAATTCAGATAGGAAGGAGTCCTGTCTACACTATATAGGACTGTGGCTCTCAACTTGGTAATTAGGACGTCCCCAAAGGGGATGCAAATAACTCTTAGGTATCACATGACAATTAACAGGGAATCACAAACATATTTCTTCAACACAAAATGTCTAGTTTATTTGTTTCTCTCTTTGATAATTCCTTTTTTCTTGTTAAATACTGAATAGATTTAGCCTATTGGGCCTCTAAAAAATCAGACAGATATACAGTAAACCTGTAGATAGGGATCATACAGAAACAAGCCAAAAAGGAACCAGTGCGATAAGGATGCTAACAAGAAGAATTAAAACATCTGTATTCTGATCTTACACCTTTTCAAGCATTATCCTCTATTATATATCCTATTTGTCAAGAGTTATGATTGATTAAATTCACAAAATTAGATACTCTCATTACATTAGTATGTACTGTATATACTACATGGTACCACTTTGGTTTTATTGTATTGATATCATGTCTCAATTCCAGTATCAGCGCCCACTATGAAAAGCTAGATATGTTCTAGTCGATGATATTTAATACAGAACCATACCCCAGGGACTGCTGGTATTTGTATTTCTATGACAGGGGCACATGGTACAAGCTATGTCTCAGTCACTGCATAGCTGTACACATGCTACATTAAACAGTATCTGATTACATGAAGAGGTCCTGCAGGGATGACTCTCCCTGCCCTGCAGTTCATCTACTGAGAGAATGATTGGAGCGACTCATCAGTGTCTAAAATAGAAGAACATTTAATCTTGTTTCAAGGCCTACCATTGTAAAATGTTGTACTGTAAGTGTTCTTCACAGCAAACCATTTATAAGTTAATTTCTAAATATTCTTCAAGTCTATTTACATGAATAGAATTACTAAATTACAAATTTGAACATTTTCTTGCATCATTTTTTACCTAAAAACACAGGATAATGTAAACTTATCAAATGAAAACAGACTTCTGAGCCTCTCTGATCTGCTGCTGTTTGAAGTCCAACACCCACCTCTATAGTCACCCCACCCGGGCCTGGAGATCCGTCAGGGTTTGAGTGGCAACTCTCTGAGGCCAGCAGCCAGTAGTCCGTTCCAAATGAGAGGAGGATGAACACAGCTGCCAACGCCCCAAAGAGCCCCGCAAAAAACAGTGCCACATTAAGCTTCATGATCAAGGACTGAGCAGCCGCTCGGCTACTGGATTCCCACACTCAGTCTGACTTTCCTCTCCAACTACAATGAGTGCATGTGACAAGCTGAGGCAGAAACAGTCACTTCTCTTGCACTGTAGTACATCCACAGAGTGAGATTGGTTGTTATTCTGTCCAGCTGGTTTATGTTGGGTTACTGGATTTTGACTCCTCTCCTGTCCCTCTGTCTGTGTTATGGGAGGACAAGGTTGTGCACATGACTCCTTTGGACCCTGCTGGGGTCTGCAGCCCACCCACCACCACCACCCTCTGGGCTATTTTTGGGGTCTGATTGAAGGCACTTTACTGTGGGTCTGAGTGTGCAGAGCAGTTGGAGAGTGTGAAGGGAGGGGGATCTACGCAGAAATAACTGGTGGCAACTGGACACCCAGCGTCTGCACGGGAATGTCAGGGCAGGGTGAGACTGAAAGGACAGAAGAGGAGCAAAGTATCTTTCAACACGCAAAGCTTCAGCCCCACCAGGACAACGCACACATAAACAGACATACACACACACCAGTAGCTGCCGTTTCCTGTAAAAGGAGGAGATGAAAATAATTGTATCAGACCACAGAGGTAATTATCGACTGAAGTTTTATAAACAGATTAGGCATTATGGTATTAATACTAATGTTTAAAATGCGTTACACACATATAAAGTATTGGATACAGTTTACAAAAAACAAGTTAATATTGCATATAAATTGACATGACAGTGTAAAAGGTCACTGAGGTCTTTAACATGTTAATGCTCTTGAGAAAAAGCCATTAGGCCATTTAGTGCCTCATAATAACAGTTTTGTTTATTGAGTTATTATTGTGTCTTCCATTAATAAAAGTTTTATGTAAAAAGTAGGATTTTGAGTACTAGCACTGAGTCAGGGTGAGTTGAGGGGAATCAGTGGTTTATTAGCATCTGAGGGGCATATTTAGCAGTGAGTCTACACATAGACGCTGGCTAATTTACAGACTGATGTGACCCAGCAGACAACTGTCAGCCAGAAACACTCCACCCACATCCTCTGCTTTATAGTGTTTGTGTATGAGTGTGTGTGTGTGTGTGTGTGTGTGTGTGTGTGTGTGCGTGTGTGTGTGTGTGTGTGTGTGTGTGTGTGTGTGTGTGTGAAAGATAAAAGGTTTATCAGTAGTTTATCAAAGAACATTTATTTCTTGTCTGAAAATTGAAATTTAGTACTTTTTGAAGGCTTTCGGTAGCCAGTGAGTTCGGATGTAATGCGAAATGTAAAAAGAAAAAAACAAACAGATTTAATCTTACTGATTTCTTCATTTTGAATCTAACAAAATGGTACTTAACAGACTATAAATAGAAAACTGTGCTTCTCCATACAGTCCATGGGCCCATAGCCCAAAATATAATTTCAGCATCATTCAAGGTAAACATAACATATTTGAGTGATTAGTAATGGTCATTCACTGTTATCAGCTAATGAAGTTAAAATAATTTAGATCATAGCTGCAGGTGATTATCTTAATTTAGTCTTACTGTATATTATGTTGAAGACTTTTATTAATATTTTATGAGAAATCTTTTTTTCTTCTTTTTTTTTGTCATTTTAAAGGTTATCTTCATCATACAGGTCCAGATTTAAGTCAAGAGCTTGCATGAGCTCTTTAAAGTGTCACTGATGTACATGTAAAGTTTTTGTATAACCTACATTTTTGATTTGAGCAGAGTCATAACTTCGAGCATAACACTGTTCGAGGTTATGACTGTGGAGATTCTGGAGATGATACAATAATAAAATAATAGTAATTCATAATTTCCTGAGTCATTGGATCCTTATGATGGGGTGATTTTCAAGATTACATAAGTATATTAATTGAATGGTAAAATTTAATTTTAACTGTGTTCTCAAGGATTGCAATGTCATTCCAGTAAATACTCAAATAGCCTACTATATACTGCTTTAAACACTGTAAACCTTGCCAGTTGTGATGTAGTACTGATTGTAAACTTCTATTGTTACAATATAGTACTGTTATTACCCATGTAGATATAATAGCCTAATGTCTTCATACTATAAAAATGTGTTATAGTTACCTAGCAGCATTGCTGCCATTATGATACTGCAGACGTCTCCATAAATCCTGTGTGCTGTTTGTAATGTTTTGTTTGCCTTCTATGTCCAGCAGGTGGCGCACAAGTAACCACATTCTCGGCTACTCTATAAATTATATAATATGAGAAAAGTATGAGTGGCTATTAATTATATGTTATGTGTTAATCAATGAGAATGGATCAAAGACACGTAAGTCATATTGATGAAATAGTTTTTAGTCTTTTCTTGTAGTTATTTATTTATTATATCAATTTACATCATGATACTGAGCAGTATATCTCTTGGTATTTAACATACTGCACAATTAATTACAGTTTTAGCTGAGCTTTAATGTCAAGTATATCAGAATAAAAAAGTGCTGACAACATTGCATATAAAAATATTTATAAAACAAAATAAGTCAGATAACTATTTGAAGAGTTAAAATCAAAAAAAAAAAAAAAAAAAACTTCAAATAATAAAAAATATTGACACATATGTGGAGGCTTTTGTCACTATTTTGTTTTATGACCGAAACAAATCTGTTTATCTTTATGAATTGCAAAAACTGTGACGTCATCAGACGATACCAATCGTCAGAGAAGCCGCGGGGGAGTCAGACCAGACAATACGGTGGATCAACGGCTGAGGAACTAACCACGACACCGGCAGTCAGCTTTATCCAAGACACAAATTTCTTTATTCTTCTGTAAAATCCTCCACCACTCACACCGTCTACGTTTTTGCAGACGCTTAACACCGGGCAATCGCCCCACCCCCCCACCGCCTGTGAGACCACCGCCGGGACGGAGACGTGTTTTCTGTTTTTGATCCTGTACAGTAGAAAATCGGATGAGCGCTTCCGCTTTGGCTGCAGCAGTGCTGTCACAGCGGGAGGATGAACAACCAGAAATGTAGCACTTTATTTCAGAAACCCAGGGGACGGACGAGGATTATACAATGTATTTATGTGGTGGGCTTCATGGTGAGTAGCTAACTGAGACCTGGCGGTGCTGGCTGAGTGACCTGTGCAGTGTTCAAGTCACAGCACATAGATGTGATGTAAGAAAAGTCATTCAGGTATACTTAAGAGGTGCTTCATGATTAACATTACAAAAAGTAGCCGAGGTACTTTCAGAGAGTCTGTAGGAGATTAAACATGTTAAATGTAATATTTTAAATGTGTTTATATCAAAAATTATTTGGCCTATTTTATTTTATTTCTCTTTTCTGTCTTCAACAGCACAATCATACGTTTTATAGCCTATACTAACCTTTAACTTCTGTCATACCCTTACACAGACTTTAGAGATATTAAACCTTCAATCACTGTGTGTTAAATTTTCTTTTTGGTTTTAAAACAATATGGAAAAGTGTTCAATTTAACCAACTGTGTCTGTTAGAGTTATAAAAGCTTTGAACCAGTGTATTATAGGAATATTAGAGAAAAAGTGGACAACACAACATGTAAAAACTCAGCATAGAAGATCCTAGACACACATATTTCTGGTGAAGCCCTTATGTACTGTATATACAGTATACATATATGTGCAAATACATGTGTTAGATTTGGATATTTTGAAATACGTTGTCACAAACTGATCACGTTTCTGCCTATTGAATAAGGGTGATGGTACAGAACCAGTGCTCGAAGTGGGCCGGTACTCACCAGTACACAGTACCAGTTTTAGACCGTATTTGGTGACCTATCAGATTTCTTTTCTTTATTTAATTTGAAAGGAACCATGTACAGTTTTAAACTTAAATGTTGCCATTTGATGCACTGCACGAGAGTTTCATCTGCACAATTAAAACATATAACAACACAGTACTAAAAAAATACAAAAGATAAAGAATAAAACAGAATAAACATAGTAGATAGGGTACAAAATAACACAGATAGTAATAATAGATATTACTAGGTTACACTCTGTGACCTGCAATGTTGAAAGAAGTACTCATATCCTTTACTGAAGTAAAACTAACCTATCAATACCACAATGTAAAAGTACTTCATTACAGTAAAAATCCTGCATTTAAAACCAAAATTAAGTAAAAGTAGCTTATCAATACCACTATGTAAAAATACTCAATTACAAGTAAAAATCTTGCATACATGTAAACATACTTAAGTAAAAGTAGGCAATAGCATTATTACCATCTAAACTTAAGCTATAATGTAACCAGTATAATAAAGAAATTAATGTAACTATATGTAACTATTCCGCATTAAAATGTTTAAAAATTACTAGACCTATGTTATATATTTTGTTGAGTTGAACTTACATTATCCTAAACGTTTCCAACAATTTTCAAACCCAGAAAAATCTGCAATTTTAATCAAGGTAACAGTCTGTTTCATTTGGTCACCTGTCAATGGTGTCATATACCCTCTGCCAAAGAGTATACACATACAAGATAATACGTTAGCGTTGTGGTTGTCTGCCACAATGGCGTCTACCAAAGACTATACGCATACAAGATAATATGCCAGAGTTGTGGTTGTCCGCCAAAAACTGTTTTAAGCCACATGTTTAAGATAAACCTTTTAGATCTTGGTCGTTTTAACTATATCTTTTAACCAGATGAAGGATTTTAGTCATTGGATGACTAGATCTTAAGTTATCAGAGAAACAAGCTAAGCAAACGTTAGCAGCACCTCGGCTCACACAGAGCCCCTCCCGGACATCCTTTGTTCACCGAACAGCATCAGAGGAACCCTGATTTTTACATGAAACTGCTTTCTTTAGTGTTTTTACCAGTTTTAATCCCCGTGTACGTTTGTTTTGGAGAAGAGGAGACTTCTGCGGATAATTTGGCTCCCGGTAAATCAGGGCTCCCATGTCATGTGATGCACACTGTCCCGTAAAGACTTTTTCCTATAGACTTACATTGTAAGAGAGACGTTCGTAAATCAGTAGATACATTTTTTTGAGCGTCACAAACCCCACAAAATGAGTCGATTCACTATCATAATTTGATCCGTTCAGTCCGATCACATTTCAAAAGTCTAGAAGAGCCACATGATTGAATTGTTTTATCCCCATTCAAGTTAGCCGGACGGCTAAACCTGAAGTAGCCAGCTCGGCTGGCATAAGTCACTAGTGCGCTTGATCCATGGGCTGCACAGATACGGAAGAAATGCGGAAAAAGTTAAACTTTTTTGGCTTCATGCGCACTGAGCATCTTTCATAGGAATGAACGGGGCCCCGCGTCCAACTCTGTATCCAGTTCTCTTTATACATCCATGGAGAGACTCCATGAGACATATTGTGTGTTTAACTTAAAGTACTAAAGTAAATGCTAATTTTGCAAAAAATCGGGCTGTGATTGATATATTGAAATGCTGCTTATGCATTGACTCATCAGTACTTTGTTAAATTTATTTAATATATCACATACTAAAGGATCTGAGTCTTCCAACACTTCAGGTCACAGAATCTGATGGGTCACCAAATAAGATGTAACACCGGTAGTCTTTCCTTCCCTCTCCATATCAGGTTCTCTGGGTGACTCATAATGGCCCTAAATAAACTGCATTACCCAGGGGGCACTACGTGATGCTCACCTGTTCCCATTCTTGCCTGCCTGCTTTTCTCTGTCGAAGGCTAGTCTGTGTTACGTTAGATTAACAGTACAGTAATCTTTTCAACCGTAGGGATGTGCAGAGAGCCCAGTATTTGTATTTGTTTCTGTATTTGTTGAGGCAGCAAAATTATTTGTATTTGTATTCGAATAAAAGTGGACAGAGACTTAAAAATCCTTTTAAGAATCTTTTTATCACGCTTTTAATTTTAGAAAATTAAAGTGTTGCAGTAAGTGTTCATGAATAAACTACCTTATGAAGGAGGTCCCCACACCAGGTCTCGAACTGGAGTCTCCCAGATCATAGATGACTGCGCTGACTACTGAACTAAAACTTTACTCATCGCCTCATTGCAGACAGACCTCTACCTATTTATACACCCATAACACAGAGACAGCACACTGTGTAACGTGTAGGGAAGAACTTCAAAGGTGATTATTGCTTTGCACTTTTCGTTTATTGCCTATTTTTTACAACCTAACTTTGTGGAAAGGAGAAGGGGAACAACGGGTTATGGAGAGTCCCTTGAGAGCACATCGCATGTGTCAGTAGCTCAGCTTTATCTCTGGGGAACACCCGCAACTCCGAGAATGATGTCCAAATAAGGAAATGTGCATCATGTAGCAGGTGGATGTGACTCCCTTCATTGAGACCTGATAAGCGTAACAGTGGAGCAGAGGAGAGAGACTGAGATAGCGATGTAACCGACCTGCATGCTGGTATTTTCTAATGATTTGCTGATACTGGCTGATACACATGCCAACATGTGAAAAAGGCTACTGGCACTTAGTTTTTCCCACTTCAAGCACTGTATAGAACATTGCAGGTTGTCTTGACACCTCTGAGAGTGCATTGAGTGCCTCCTCTTCAAAGCATCACTGTCAGTAAAATGTGTTGCAACATTTACTGGCTCTAACTTGTGTTAAAGACAAGGTGGATGCTCTATATTACAGTCAATGCACAAACAATTCTGTGTCACTTAAAAGAAATATTTATGTTGTTTTAAAGGACAGGTTCACAGGTTAACAGCCAGTATGAACAGGAGGAATGATTATAGCAAGGAAAACCTCTTTCACCGTTCATATGAACACCTTAATGTTTTAAGACAGACTTGAAAAATTGTGAACCCATCCTTTAAGAGCTGACCTTCAGGCATGCCTCAGAGAACTAACTTTAAATATCAGCCTGCATAGTTGGCTAAATGATCATCTAATTAAAGGTGACCAAAAGAATCCTGGCAGCTTAGATTTTTTGGCTCAGGCAGCAGGCAGAAACTGCCGGGGACAGTGATGCGGCTGAAAGTTAAGCAATTAGTGTAATGAGTAGTGTTAGAACATTGTATGAATTGCTGTGTGACTTCAATCAAGAGTTTGGCAAGAGCTTCCCTGATCTCAGCAATGCAGATAAACAGGATGAGCAGTGACATGATGTGGCTCCTGCATCTACTCCTGCACACTGGCTTTATATTTTTGCTTTACATGTTTCCTTCTGCTCAGTGATTTCTGGTATGATAAAATCCTTCATATGATAATTATAACAGCTGGGTACCTCTGGGCGCATTCCTATTCCTCATTATTTCTCTCTCACTTTTCCTTCTTTAGGACTTGTTTGGGGTGAGCATGATCATCCCGCTGCTGAGCCATCACGTGAAAGCTCTTGGAGCCAGTCCCACTGTCGCTGGTATTGTAGGTAGGGTGTGTCCATTACTCTGTGTAATGTGCTTAAGTTACATAGTAGCAGATGTAGGGTTTCCCTTCATGCATAATGAAGTCACAGCCGTATAAACTCCAACAAAATGATCATGTGATTGCCAGAGACAACTTTGACAGAGGGGCAAACAATTATTAGTCTAATGAAGTAATTTTTGAATAGAAAAGAGCACAACATTGTCTTAATTTTCCAACAGTTAATATTTGCTCTGAAACAAAAAGTTAATTAATCAATTGGCCAATTCGTAGAAAGTTGATCGACAACTCTTTTGATAATTAATTAGTCATTCAAGTCATTTATTCAAAGCAAACATTCAGTGGTTTCAGCTTCCCAGGTGTGCTGATATTCTCTGTTTTATGTTATTATATAGTACATGTTTACATCTTTGGACAAATTAAGCAGTTTAAATGTCACCTTGGGATTTGGGAAAGATGAAAGTAATTAAAGTATTAGTTACAGCCCTAGTTAATATCATGTTTAAAGCTTAAGGTCACTAAAGTTATTGCTTGGTTTGCAATATTTGTATGCAAAGACAGTTCATTCTTAACAGTATTACAGCATCTAAAATACTCAAGCTGTAGTGGATGTGAACACAGTGGTGTCTGCTCTGTGCTGTATTCTACAAACAGAAATTTAAACGCTTCTGAAACTGTTGCAGGATCTACATATGGGATCTTACAGCTGTTCTCAAGCACAATAGTTGTAAGTATTGACTTTTTTTCTCTCTGAAATAACTTGGCACTCTGTCTCCTGCCTGTATTCAGTCTTCCCTGCTTGACAAGGCATGCCCACAGTTAGTGGCCAAAATGGTTGCATTCCATGTCATCTCCGGTATTTCATGAAACAATAAACACTGTCTGTTTTAGGTTGATTGTGGCCACACAATACACCCAGTCTCTGCACAGTTGTACACACAAACTACTCCTAGTAAGCTGCAGACACACATATATCACGGTTTTTACACAGGTTTCTTTTTTTTTCTCTTTGACATCCCCTGACTGGACATTGAGGAGACTGTTTAATCTGCAATCTAACCTTTGGATGGCATGAAATATCAAAGCCTTCATCATTCAAAACCACATCCAAACTGTTAAGAAATTACTCAAACATCCGCAGTACTCCACAGTAAGCGCTGCATCTGACGTAAGATTCTCAGCTTTCCACATCTCTCCTCTGCTGCCCCACAGCTCCTGAAATTGGTTTAATTCTCAGGGGTCATGCGACAAATTAAACAGATAAGGAGTCATCTGTTGGTTCCCGTGTGCAGACCGGTTGAATCCTGATAAATGTGGGGATACGTGAACAGCTGGGTCTCTATGGAAATCCCACCAGGCTACATCCAGAACACAGCAAACTCAATTGGTCCTAATTTCATTATTTCGTCAGATGGGTGTGTGTGTGTTAGAGAGAGAGAGAGACAGGGCGAGAATTTAATAAAGGCTTGTTTAACGGTCTAGGCTACTTGTTTGAGAGGAAAAGCAGGGTCTTGGGATTTTTGCTTCACTTTTGTGAGTGCTCTGATGTTTCAGACTAACATCCACATGCTTCTGTCTGTCTCCATTTGTTTGTATCTGTCATCAATCCCAGATCAATTAATTAGAATCAAATTCTGATGTCACCTCCACCTGTCCATGTGTTTCAAAAACTAGAAAGAGCCACAGTTTCCTCTCCCGATTTTCAATTTGTGGTCTCATTTTCTGTATGTGATTGGCAGGGCAGCTGGAGTGATGTGGTGGGACGGCGATACTCTCTGCTGACATGTCTGCTGCTGAGTGCGTTCGGCTACGGCCTGCTCGGGATGTCCAGCAGTATCGCCTTGTTTGTGCTTGCACGGATACCTGTGGGTAAGTTGGACCACCAAAAATATGTGGCTCCTCCAAGGTGCTGGAATTTCTAGTTAATTATGCTGCCTAATTTTTAATTTGCAATATAAGTTGATCAATTTAACAGTATTATTATAGTGTCCCAAACTAGTTCTGATTGTTCCATCTCAGCCTAAGTTATTAAAGTTTTCACAGCTCCAAAAAGCATAAAAACACATCAGATAGCAAAATTCCAAGTGTTTTGTACCCAATCATTTTTCACTATGGAAGCATACGCTGTATGTATCCCATAATCCCCTACAGATTTTTTCTGCACTAACAATGCTTTGTAGCTAAATTAATCAACAGACATTTCACATTCTTCTGAAGCAGTAAAAAACTGCCTGTTTAATTCTGTAATTTGGGAAAGGCTAAGTTTGATCTACAGAGTCTAAAATCATTGTTTGCTTGGGGATCTAATGAACTCAAATGAATTTAAAACATTAACAGTGATAAATAGCTAACTTATATTAATTTTCATTCAGAGACTTACTACTTTAAGTTCAAAGTAGCAAAAGAGATAAAGGTTACAGTCAGAGTTTCTGTCTTTTTTTTCTCCTCTTGGGTAAAATGTGCTTATGTCTAAATGTGTAAGAACAATCATAAATTTAACATTGTGTAATTCAGTCACATTTTATTGCACCCTTAACTCGTAAAGACAGGACAGAGTGCACACAGCGGAAATCAGTCAAGTCAGTTTCTTATTTTCGTTTGTTGGCTGTTTTCTGTCTCAGGGCTGTTCAAGCACTCCCTGTCCATCTGCAGAGCCCTGCTGTCTGACCTGGTGTCTGATTCAGAGCGCCCTCTGGTGATGGGACACTTTAATGCAGCTTCCAGCGTTGGCTTCATTTTGGGTCCTGTGGTGGGCGGCTACCTCACAGAGCATGAGGGCGGCTTCTATACCTCCTCATTCACCTGCGCTGCCATCTTCCTCATTAATGCAGGTAGGTTGAAAAAAAGATGACGAGAAAGAAATGTGAGGATAATTAATAGTATTTTAAATTAATTAATTAATATGAAAACATTTATCATTCTAGGGTTAGTATGGATGCTACCGTGGAGCGAGACACTACTTCACCGTAATGGCACTAACTCCAGCAACAACACAAGTAAAGTTTGTCATGACAACAACTATAGTAAGTCTGTGCACAATGGTTCTCATGCAAATAGCAACCACCCAGTGTTGGCAGCAGAGACTGACCCAGCCTACAGAGCTTCTGGGAAGCACCGAGGTGGTCTGATGTGGAGGGAGGTGTCTCTGCTCCAGCCTGCCTGGAGACAGCTATCCTCAGTGGGCTCCAAGATCCACATGGTGGCCTCCTCTGACATGTGGGACCTCTTCTTGGTACGTCTATTGATGGCCATAGCTATCATGCTCTACTACAGCAACTTCTCTCTAGCCATGGAGGAGCGTTTCTCACTTAAACCAAAGGTGACAGGTTATCTGATCAGCTACAGCAGCACCTTAGGGGCCCTGGCTGGGTTTCTGGTGGGTCCGGTCACCCAGCTGTACGGAAACAACATGCCTGCTCTGCTGCTTCATTCCACCTTGCTCACCTGTTTGCTCATTTTCCTGTACGCTGCTGCGCCCAGTGTGTGGCAGGTGCTGCTCTCTTCCACCTTCTTTGCCATTTCCACCAGCATTGGACGGACATGTATTACAGACCTGGAGCTGCAGAGGGGAGGGGTCCAGGCCAGCGGGACTCTGATCGGAGCCGGGCAGTCAGTCACAGCCGTCGGTCGAGTCCTGGCCCCGCTGCTCTCCGGTCTGGCCCAGGAGTTCAGCCCCTGCGGCCCCCCCAGTCTGGGAGTGGTCCTGGCTCTAGCAGCTGTAGGTTTACTGCTCATCAGGATCCCCAAGTGGGACGGGAGAGGGATGACAAAAATGGCCACACTCTGAGTAACTACATTCATTTAAAATATTAAAAACACATCGCAAATCCACCAGTCAGACAAGTGCTCTTATGAGGCCAGCTGAGTAGACAAACAGCAGACTCACAGTGGGAACAATGTTTCCCGCTCGAGCATGTTTCTTGACAAGATGCCTTTTGCCAAACTTACCTGCAGATGTGAAGACATCACAAGGTAAAAATGGCTCGTAAACACCAGCCAGGCAGTCCTTCTCTCAGGGAGAGTGGATTCAAAAATCAAGTGCAGCATTGAGGTGAGGACAGGGCTGAGAAACATATGGCTCATGTGTTGGCACGTATTACTTGGGACAGTTTGATTGGAAACAATGCACACTACGATTTGAATGTAATTTTGTAACCACTACATAGTCCAAATTCTGTTTAAGTTGCACATCCTGTAGGCCTGCTGATGATACACTACAAGTCTCAACAACTTTTATTGCGTCAATAAAATAAAAGAAGATGAAGGTGATCCTCCTTCAGACATTCATAAATAAGATCAAACTATTGATTACTGTGGTGAAATCAGGCTCCCAGATCACACTGTTGCACTGTTGTTTTTTTGTTTGTTTGTTTGTTTGTTTTTGTTTTTAACCTCAGAGCCAGCTGTTTCTCCACATGCACTGCATCATAAATGGTTCCCACTGTGGTACATGAGCAAATGTTTGCTCTGGTTTCTGACTCTCGATTTTACACTTCAAGAGATTTGATCATTTATCTTATGGTGGGTTTAAATGGACATTTAAAGAAATTCCTTTTTGTAATTGAGGACCAACTGTATGGTAAGCATCACTGTTGTTTAAAGTTTAAGGATGAAAACTGTATACATTTATGTAAGGAAGATCTTGAATGGATGAAGTACATGCCAGATTCATGCAGAGAAGTCACAATGAATAAACATTGTTTTGTATGTTTGAGTCGATGGTGTTTTGAGTTGTATATGAATACTGCAGTGTGAGTGTTACATTCAACTCTGTCATACATTCTTCACCATCTTCTCTCCTGTGGATGATGCTTTTAGTCTCACACTTACATTTTTACATTTACAAAGTTCTACTGCATCATTGGTTTAATACAGAATGCTTGATATGTCTTTAAAAAATATTGAACATTTATTACAGAAAAAAAAGAAAAAATAATGCAGTCATTCCAGATTTGTGATGTTCATCAGTGTAACAGACGCACAGAAGGCCTGCAGTTAGTCCCAGGAGTACTTTGTACTGCACTAGTTCCTCATGTTAAACTGAATGTACAAAATGTACATCCTCAATCACACAACTGTCACACGCAAAAGGGTGATAAAAATACAAAAAACTATCATATTTATATACAACGACAAAAAGATAGTAAATAGTTTAAATTAAATTGCCTTCAAACGTTTAAAAGTGATGTAAAAGGTTGAAATAACTAATGTAGTCCACTGTGCTTCTTACTGTACATTCACACTGTTGACAGCTACACTTCATCTGTTGCCTGATGTTTGCGTACTGATTTGTGAGCTGAAGAGCCAGCAGCACAACAACAAGGCTCATGTTGAAGGTTTGTTTTTCTCTTAGAAGAAATGAAAGGACCTCTAGTGTTAATGTACTTGGCCTTAAAGGACCAGTGTGTTAAGATTTAGTGGCATCTAGTGGTGAGGTTGCACATTGCAACCAGCTGAATACCGTTCTCCCTCCCCTTCCAAGCATGTAGGAGAACCTACAGTGGCTGTGAAAGGTCCTCTCTAGAGTCAGTGTTTTGTTTGTCTGTTCTGGGCCACTGTAGAAACATGGTGGGCTCAGTGGAAGAGGACCAGCTCCCTATGTAGATATAAAGGGCTCATTCTAAGTTAACGAAAACACAACGATTCTTATTTTCAGGTGATTATACACTAATTAAAACATACTTATGAATATTATATTCCATTTCTGCCAATAGATCCTACTAAATCCTACACACTGTTAGATGTGGATTTGCTTGAGAACTTGAGACTCAGTCTGTGGCAGTCAGGCTGCTGCTGAAAGTCCAGGAACACTTTTACTTTTTATGTTTAGGGTTCCACTGAGGCCGCCTGAGCAAAGGGTTTTGTGTATCATTGTCTCTGGGTTCAGCAGCCCAGGCTGGGGGTGGAGATGAAGGCTGCTGCTCCTCCTCTTCTGCTTCATGATGCCTGTTTCTAAAGTTATCTGAGAAGCTGTTGTCATCATCAACAGAGGGGTTAAAGTGGCGGCGAGGAGCGGGCACATGGGAATCACTGAAGGAGGAGTTTGTCCTGGACATGCCACGCCCTGTCCAGGCTCTCTCAGTCATGCCTTCGTCTAGAACGTCAACAGAGGGTACTTCTTTTAGGGTGCCCAGCCTGCGTAGAGGCATCATAGCTCCAGAGGAGGAGCGTGCGGGTTGGCTAAACCGAGAGCGTCTCGAGGGGTGGGCGGCCTCTGACATAGTTTCCTGATCATCTGAGTCAGGTGGAGAAAATGAAGGAAACGATTAGGCAAATTCAATCATGCCATCACCCCACATTTTATTTTATACAATTGCATTTAAAAAAAACACTGAAAGGATCCTTGATAAAAGAGGAAGTTTTTCATGTCTGTCTTAAAACAATATTCAGGTGCCCAAATGAACATTGAAACAAGTTTTTCTTACCATAACCATTCCTCATGTTCATACTGACCATTAGAAGATCCCTTCATAATACACTTACAATGTAAGTGATTAGGAACAAAATCCACAAGCCTCCTTCTGTGCAAAAATGTATTTAAAAGGTTTTAAAAGCTAATATGAAGCTTCAACTGTTCGAATTAGTCAAATCAAGTAGACATCTTTCAACGTTACAGTCTTTTTAGTGCCAAAGTCCCTCTTTTTGTTATTATACTTCCACCACAGCTCAGCAGTGAAACACTGTCAGAGGAAACACAAAGAGGCAATTTGACACTAAAAAGACTGTAAATGTGACAGATATCCACTTGATAAGACTAACTCGGACTGCTGAAGCTTCATATAAGCTTCAGATAAACTTTTAAATGCATTTTTGCACAAAATGATTGTGGACACACTGTGGATTTTGGCCCCATTACTTACATGTACAATGAAAGCACATTTGAAGGGGGTCTTCATAGGCAGTTAAACAGGATGAATAATTACAGCAAGGAAAACCTATTTCAGTGTTCATATGGGCACAGACTTTTAAAAATTGTGAACCTATCCTTTATCCCATTAAACCTCACTGTCTTACTTATGGGTATGAACTCATGTTGTGCAGCCAAACATTGTTCAAAACCGCATAACTTTATTTTAGTGTCTGGAGGAAGTCCAGAACTTTCCAGTGATACCAAATATTATAGATTGAATTTGGGGAAAATGTGTATAAAAGTGCAAACATCATACAGCTTGAATAAAGAGTTGGAGCAAGCTTCTACACAACTAAACATCTGAGCAAGTTCCATTAGCTGAAGAGAGCAGTATAATATGGCCGAAAGCTCTGGAAAAAGCCAACAAGTGAACCTTGAGTTATAAATATTTTATCACAGATTATATGTGACACTGTCAGACAGAGTGGAAAAAGATGATTTTTACTACTTGAGGGGAACTAAAAGGGTAAAATTGGATGTGAATGTGTTTAAGGTAGTTTGAGAAGCTTACCTGTGTAGCTCAGCCTCTCAGCAGGAAATTTTGAGTCCAGACTCTTCCCAGCAGGAAGAGAGAAGTACTTCTGAGATTTAGGCACCTGAGAATAAAATGTGAATAAAACAGCAGAACAGACAGTGATAAATGGAGAAGAAGGATAAACTAAAGAGAATGAATCCTCCATCACAGTGCAGTGAAAAGGTTCAATTCTGTTTACTTCTTTTAACTAAGAGGATGACAGCCTTCATAGCAAGACTCAGGCAATACCTCAGGTCAGTAACAGCCATAGTTACAGAGTTTTCCTGCTTACCGTTGTCTGAAAGCTGCCAGGTCGGAGGCTGCGGCGGATGGTGGTGTGGCGTCTGATCAGTATCTCTTTTGTCTGGCGGTCATTGGGCAGCGCATGCTTATTTGTGTATGACACAGTCTGATTAAAGGAAAGAAAGATACAAGATACCGCATTATACACACATGCACACACACCATCTCACAGCCGATATAGACGGCTGGTGGACACTTCCACAAGGATTCCACCATTTTTGACATGTCTATCTGTAATTAAGTCACAATGGCTACACCTTGAGGTCTGTAAAATTCACTGACTGTGGAGACAGCAAAGACTGAGACATGTAGACAGTTACGATGCTTTGAGGGGAGACGGCATTCTTTAAAACTCAGATTGCTCAACCAAAACTGGCAACACCCGTCTGAACAGCAAGGGTCCATGTCTGTGTCAACATAGTTCTCTCTATCTTGTAGCTATTAGTAAGACCTAGAACAAACATAACGAAAGGTTGCCATTGTTCTTTTTCTGCTCCTATCTGCTGTATTTCACAAGAGGTCAATATGGTCACACAGAAAATAATAACCAACAGTGCAGTGTTACAGTTAAAAAATGCATTAGCATACTGTTATTGAATGCAATAACTGTAACGTCATATGAGGTTAAAAGGGGCACACGTGAATAGTTAGTGGACCAATATGCTCAGGATGTTAATATTAAAACAAATAACATCACAGACAGACGGTGACGCAGGGTTTGTGTGAGAGACACGACTGTATAAATGTAAGAGGAGCACAAATGGGAGAGAGACTTGAAAAGAGGGGTTATTAAGATAACCAGACAATTTGACTACCCAAGAACAGAAGCACATGCTCCTTATTTGTCTACACATCAAAGCGTCTCTGAGAGCCTTTCTGAGAGTGATGTCACTTATGGAAAAGTACTGCCGGCCGCAGTCTGTGGCTATGCAAAACAGCGCTGAGTTTCAGTGCTTGAAGTAATCACACTCTCATGTGTGAGTAATGCGTCACAAAATGTACAGTGGCTCCAGTTTATCAAATTTTGATTAATGTGTCGTCTGGTCACTTTTGGCGATTACAGGCAGATATATCTGAGATCACAGGATTTTGCGTTTAAAAAAATGGATGCAGTGCTCTTTGCTTTTTCAAATTGCTAATGCTTTTTCATGTAAAAAGCAAAGAGGAGCAGCAGATTTGGACAAGGAGCTGCACGTGGCTTCATTTTGGAAGCTGCTGTTGTTGATCCATTCAGGCAAAAAAAAGGGCAAATTTCATACTACTGTATGTTCTGTAAGCAGATGAAAGTTTACCACAACAGCAGCTCAATTGAAAATGCATGAAAACTGGTGGCAGCTTTCTGAATCACACAGCACCTATTGGAGCTTGTAGTTTTAGCATCAGTTAGTTTTAGCTAATGTTTGTTGGTCGCTGGTAATTATCAAAAAAAAAAAAAGAAAAAAAGAAAGCAAAAGCAAAAAAAAAAACAAAACCAAACAGATTATTCAGAATCTCACCCGTTGTCTGATCTTGTACATGTTCTTGGACAGGATGTCATGCATGTTCTTCAGGTCACCAGGCAAGAACTTCTTCTTAGGTTTAGCAGAGCTTTTCTTTTCCTCACTATAAACAGATATTAAGAGACAACAAACTGCTAAGTTACTTCACCCCTTTGATCTGAACAGACAATAAGCAGATGGCGTGATAGTCAGAAAGACAGAAACATGATGGTGTCATACTACAGAGAGACGATAGACGGAGCAGCGCTGATGTCTCCAGACACCGTGTCCAGGATCTCCATGGCGTTCTGCAGCTCAAGCTTCTTGTACAGTGACACAATGCTGGACTCAGCCCGGCTGTCCCGGATTAGGATTTTACGCAGGAATCGATTGTTGAACTTCATAAATCTGACATTGAGAGAAAGGAGATTGCACTAATTAGCTTCATATCATTTAAAGTGCTGATAAAAAGTGTCAGAAATGAGGCCCTTTTTATATGTGGACTAGAAGGATTGGGGGACAATTTTTGGGGTTGCAAATATTTTAGTGTTCAAGTGCTAATTTTGTATTAATTGTTTTGCGTTTACTCACTTTATTTGTGACTATTTTTGTCTCAATACACATTATACTTACTATACTTGCTATATACTTATATATTATACTTATTATTTGTATTGGTGTATTTATCACCTTTTATTTAGATTAGGTTTTTTTTCTTCATTTTATATATAGTAGATGCTCATAATGTCACGTGTATAATATTCTAGTAAAATGACTTATCTGCACTATGTGTCTGTTATTGTTCTTCTCTTACTGTAACACTTCAATTTCTCTGCATGAGATCAATGATTTTTTTAAAGCTTATCTTATCTTTCATTTTTTGCAGTTGAGCAGTAGAGAATAACGACGGTGTTTGCAGTCTCATATAAAATCTATACGATGAATGATACCGTCTGTTCTAAAATGTACAATTTCTAAGCTTTGTCATGAAGATTTAATGTTTGTGGGTTTTTTTTACACTACTGTATATGTTTTGTGTATTTATCTTGCACTCCATATACAGCATGCATAATGTTTGTATGTCAACAGTACATGGTACTAAACTAGTATATATGTAGCTTATTTATACTATATATATACCATAACATTGCATGTTCCCAATGAAAACTTAATACAATGACAATTGTATCTAATTAGAAATGTTCATTGTGGTTTTAATGGCTACATTATCAGCTTCTGCTAGAAACTAAAGTCAAACCAAATATGTTTATCTCAGGAAGTGCAAATAAAATTGACTTTCTACTGTCATGAATGCTCAATGTTAATATGTTATCACTCAGATACCAGTGTGCCTGAGACTACAGTGTTAAAAAAGCCCATTAACAACCCAGTTTGTGTTTTTCACCAAGACCGATCGTTGAAAGTTGAACATTTTAGATCAATTAAAACAATAGCTAAATTTATATTATTTCACATATTTAACACAATGCCAAAAAAATGGACAAAAACTAGGATTTCATTTTCAAGCAGTCTTACAAAATTAGTGGCTGTGCCTGAAAACTGGTGTGATAGGAAATGTGAGGAAGCTATAGAGGAACTAAGTAAAACATGTCAGAGACTAGCTGCTAATGGCGGAAGCTGAACACGACACCAATGTCCGATTCAGCCATCAACATTCCCACACGGTGCCAGCGTGAACAATAGCACAGTCAAACAAAACCACAAACAGGGAAACTGAGAGCAGGTATAGTAAAACTGCCATCTCTCTCTCAGTTTCACTGGAGGTTTTTTTCTATAAATTTAGTAACATGAAGCAGTTAAAGGTGCAGTGTGTAGAATTTAGTGGCATCTAGCGGAACGGACTTGGCAGAAATGGAGTATAATATTTATAAGTATGTTTTAATCAGTGTATAATCCCATGAAACTAAGAATCATGTTTGAATGAGCCCTTTATATCTACATAGGGAGTGGATCCTCTTCTACAGAGCCTGCCATGTTGCACTGCCATGTTTCTACAGTAGCCCAGAACGGACAAACCAAACACTGACTCTGGAAAGGATCTTTCATGTTTTTTGCGGCCACCATAGACTCACACTTGGAAGAGGAGGGGGAGGGGTGTTCAGTTGTTTGCACTCTGCAACCTCATTGCTAGATGCTACTAAATCCTACACACTGGTCCTTTTAGTATTTTAGTATTAGTATTTCGAGATAAAGTGAGTAATGTGTACATTTTATGGGGTACTCAAGACTGTAAATAAGTAATATCTGTAATATAGAGTGACAGATTATATTGATGTCTAACTTTAAGCAGACAGCAGGAGAGAAAGTTCTTACTTGTCCTTCCAGTAGAAGTGGCTCCACTGTCCGCAGAGGTCCTCTATGCCAGCTATGGTGTGCTCCATGAGCTGTGAGCAAAGTGAGAGCTGTTAAAACTGTGCAGAAACATATCATCCACCACATGCACACCAATCACAATCTGTGTCTTACCCTGCAGTGGATTTCTACATTGATTGTGTCAAGATTGCGGTTTGTTCTGCGGACATTGATGTACTCAATCAGAGGTCGAATACTGATGCCCTGTGGAGAGGAGACAAAAAAAAGATCACAGATTCAGAAAAGCCCAGAAAAACATTAGAAGAATACTTTTAAAATCCCAACTGACAGCCAGAAATGAAATCATTTGGAAATCAAATGGCAAAATCAGGGTTCAGATTTGGCTTTTAAATCATGTGTTGTGTTCCCTGCTTTAACAGAAACATGACACAACATGAGCAACCATTCTGTGGTAAGACTGTAATTTCTCTCAGACTAAGACTCTACTGCCAAATTTCAGATTTCAATCAAACCTTTTTCCATTTCATTCTATCTCCTCTACAACTAAGACAAGACACTTCTACAAGTTACAATAGTAGGGAAAATTATTCCCAGTGAGCAACTCTGCAAAAATATAACAACATAGATGCTCTCTTACCTGAAGAAAGACAGTGAAGAGGATAATAGCAATGGTGGCGGTGACAAAGAGCTGCTTGCGGCCAATGTTTTCAGGAAGAGTGAAGACCAAGGCAAATGAAATTGCACCTCGCAGACCACCATATGCCAGACCAAATTGATCTTTCAAGTTAAATGGGATGGTGCGGAAAGGGTTAATGATCTGAGTCAGCACCAAGACACCTGGGAGGGAAGAGCAGAAAAATGTCAAGATGGTTTTTTTTGTTCATAAGTTCAGCAAATTTAAAGCTGCACTAATAAATTATTTTATATTAACGATAGATGAAATCACTATGTTTAATGTGAAAGGGGTCGCTCGTTATGATGACTCATATATTAACACCTGACTCTGCAGTGCCCCTCAGTGCTGCAGAGCTTTGTTGTGTCTTTCAGCTCATTGTTTTGGTTTTACAGCCCACAACTTTTCTGTTTTGGTTCATTCTTACAGTTCTAATCGAACCTTGTTTCTAGCAAAAAGCAACTTTTTTGAAGTATCTCTAAAAATCCATTCTAAGCTACCTGCTCAGCACCAAACGACAGACAAAGTTAGCGACTAGCTGGTGAATAGAGTGGAGTATTTAGCAGCTGGAGAGATGGAGAGACTCAGGAGTTAATGGAAACCAAAACAGAGCTAAAATGAGAGTGTATATTTGACTCTAACTTGTTAATTACATTCACAGTTACAACATTATACAGTGTTAATATCTCAGTGTTGTGTTTTTATTTTATGCTGCCCTCAAATGGCAGAAAATAATCCATAAAGGCAGCTTCGAAGTTTAAGTCAGCGTGTGGATATTTTAGCAGACACTCAGTTCATAGCTACGGAGGTAAACAGTTAATCCTGCAACAAGACAGACAGATACGAAGTCAAACAAAACCTGACCTCTTCCATGACACAGATACCCCCTGCCCTCTCCTTACCCAGGCCTCTCCATACGAAGGCAAACAGCAGCGTGAACAGGATGTAACCCCAGTTCCACTCGTGTTCTGTTGTTATGGTGACAACCCCCAAGAAGAAGAAGATGAGGGTCTCGGAGATGGAGCCAAGCATCTTGACCACATGGCGGATGGTGGTGCAGGAACGCTGAGAAACGTTTTCCTCCACATAGTACTTCATGGTGAGGGCACAGGTCACAATGCTGCAGAACCACATTAAACATTAGTATTTTTGCAGTGTTAAAACGGTTTGCCATTCAAATGTTTGGAGTAGCAAAATCTTTCAAATCTACTCACGCCATGATGGATGAGATGGCGAAGAGCTCAGCCACCAGATAAGCCAGGTAGCTGTACATGAATATGAAGAGTGGCTCAATTTCTCGAACTTTGGAGGTGAATCTTGTGGTAAAGGCAGCCACAAAGCCAAACAGAATGCCAAAGCCCATCCCACCGAGCCCAACCACGAAGAACCGAGCCACTCCGAGGAACACATCCACCGGCTCCACCACTGGCATCTCCGCCACAAAGTTGAACATGTTGTACAACACCTGAAAACATGTACAGTCATGTTCATGCACACATGCAGAAAGATACGTTTCATGTTGACTACATGAAGACACTTTCTTTCATACTTGCAGGTGCAGCTCTGTGCACAAACAGCCCACACACCGCTGTCAGAGGTCATGTGTGGTGTCAGGGGCCTCTAATGACACAGCTCCAGATAAAAATGATTTATTGAAATATTTACTCTGTACTATTTGCTATTTGATAATCTCATTTCACCAAGCACTCTGAATGAGTCACAGAAAAGGAGCATTTGCAAAAGCAACTAGCTTTGCTCCTTTTGATTGTGTTCTGCCTACACCACTGACTATGAATTAAGTCAGTGTTTTCCTTAACTAGCCTATTGCTGGAGTAAAGTTTTAGAATATATTAAAAGAAAGCAAGAAATCTGTAGATATTGATACAATACATAGAGCAATTTTATCATTTAGGCTTCCCCTTGCTTTATTCATCTCTCCTGTTCATACTGACCATTAGAAGATCCTTTCATAATTCACAGACTTCCCTCTCGGTTACTATCGCTCCACCACAGCTCAACAGGGAAACAAAGAGAGGGAATTTTGTACAAAGCACATCAGGAAGAGACTTTTTTTAAAGGTCAGTATGAACATGAGGGATGATTAAGCAAGTAAAACCTGTTTCTGTGTGTATATTTATACCTGACTATTGTTTTAAAACAGGCATGAGAAATTGTGAACTTATCCTTTAAGTGAGGAAAAATCTCTTTGGCTCTACTTTACATGTTCGCAAACATATCTTAATAAGATAAGGCTGGTGATATTCGTTATTGTTCAAATCCTATGAAAAGACAAAAAGGTTAGTCAATCTCTCAATACTTTTCTCTCAGTTCCAAGCCTGTTTGTTCCCACTAAACCTTAAAAAGTCACAGATACTTTTTTAAAAATAAATCATTTTAATAATTTCCTAAAACAGCTGAGCACCGTAGATTTTAGCAAACATCGGTCAAACAGGAGTACACAGTGCATTTGTTGGGGACTATTTTAAACCTCAGTTTAAGACACATTTGGTGCGCTAGTATTTAATTATGGGCAATTGTCAACACCTTACACCTCACTACTGACTGCAGCACTCTTAGTAAATTGTATTATTGTCAAACACTAAATTTTCTTTGATCGGTGCAATTCTGCAAGACAAAGCTCTCTGTGCAGACGACGCCTGGGCTTTTCCCAGTCTCCTGGGTAAATGTTTGTCTTCACTTTCTGCTTCAGCTCTGCTACTGTGTACGAAACAAAAGGGTCACCACGCCAAAGCTAAGAGCAGGTTCATTTAGGTGGGTGAGTGGGTGTGTTAAAGCACAATAAAAAATTGGGCGGGAGAGGAAATTTGAGCAGGAACCCACTTCAGTCCAATTTCAGACGATGCTCACTCCTCCCACACAGCCAACGGCAACAGTGACCTCAGAAACTGGTTTGGAGTAAACAAGACTCTCAATAGTACATGGCTCTGGTCTGTTGACACATTCGACTGGTGTCTCCAATAACATTCCTTCACATTTATCTGTTTATCTGTACAATCTTGCCAGTGCACACCGTACTCATGCATGCATATTAACCCAGAAATTGTACAGTATCTGGTGAAACCTGAGCTGCGCCTTCAGAGAAAGAATAGAAAAGCTCCAGCCAACACAATAGTGGATCTGCCATTTCATATAATAGCAGTTTTGAAACTAAAGGCACCAAGGAGGGTCTTAAAAGGTAGGTGGGGCTACAATAGTCTCCATAATAGACAAAAAAAGGAAATATGGACCTTAGACCTGTGTAAAATATACTAATTTAATTTAATTTGCCTGTGGTCTGTGCTACTAGTTGCTTGCAGGACATTCCTACTGACTCATGTTTTCTCTTTGCACACATGAGGACCAACTGGCATGCCGTTGTTCAGAATAATATCACAACATACTATAAACAGAACAGAGCATGCTTGTTCATCATCTTGTTATTTTAATAAGCTCTAGCCCAGGGGGAACAAAGACTGGCCAACATGTTGCAGCAAGTCACTTTCTGCTCTTCAACTCAAATCAGTTTGCACTAATCTGCACAAACTAAAACACACTTTCACACTATCTGCCTCAGCCAACTCACCACAGTGACGGCATCATTGAAGAGGCATTCCCCGAACACCACGATATAGAGCTGCTCGTTGACAGACACGTCCTCAAACACACTCAGCACAGCCACGGGGTCCACAGCTGAGATGATGGTGGCAAACAGCAGGTTCTCCTGGAGGTTGATGTCCTGCACCCCAAACGCCTCGATCTGGCAGATGGCAAACAGAGACATGCCAATGCCGATGCTGTTCCACAGAGTCCCCACTACTGCAAACCACAGCACCTGCACAAAGAACAACATTATGTCACATGGTCATGAGAAAGAGAGAAAGAAGATGACTTTGTTTTAGGAAAATGTGTTGGAACGGACCGTGCCGACGTTCTCAAAGAAAGGCCTGGTGGGCATGAAGTAGCCTGAGTCGAGGACAATCGGGGGAAGCATGTAGAGGAAGAAGACATTGCTGCTGAGCACAGCAGGGGGCTCCTCATGGACAGAGTGCATGATGCCACCCACAATCAGACCAATGCTGATCAGAAGGCATGTCTCTGGCACCCAAACAGTGATCCGGTGGTACACATGGAAACCTGAGAAGTAAAAATGTTTAGATCACAAACAGGAACAGGAGAGATAAGAGTGAAGCCCTGTCTGTCTGCATAGAGATGATAAGGCTAACATTTATATCACCATTAAAGGATCACACCTATCATGAGTGAAGTGTTGACCTAGATTTGGATCTTAGCGCGTCAATAAAATCATTTGTGTGAATGTATACTCACCAATCTTTGCAAAAGAAGCCAGCAGCATCCAAAGAGTGATCTCAAATGGTATCTGTATTCTTGGGTAATTCATAGTAAACACAGGCATATTAGCCGTTTCCGCGTTTGGATAGGCCTGGGGGTCATCAATGGGTTTAACCGGGGGCACAATCGTGACACCGGCGGTCGGTTTAGGTGGGATTTCTCCTCTGGAGCCATTCAGAAGACTTAAAACGGTGCAAATAATAAGTAAAACTCCTGTTCTTCTGGTTATGACTGAATCCATTTTGTACAAAAAAACACAGCCGCTGCACAATAATCCAAAATGATGTGAATATCCACGTCGTTGAGATTAAAATCACTCCATCTAATTTAAAAGACAAAAATCAGTTGAAGTGAGAACATTTCTCTTCAAAAAAGTTGATTAATTTAATTTTCTGGCGTTTTCTCATTCCACCATCTTCTGTTAAAAGTGCCTTATGAATGCTGTCCCTTTCAAAACCTGTATGTTCCGGGTGAGTTCCCTTCAAACTGCAGGACAGCACACCTGTGTAGTCTACCTGCAGCGCGTCCACGAGTTCCGATACGGGCTGGGCGCGCCCCCGAGCCCCGCTGTGATTGGCCGTCACTCGAATGAAAAGCGAATGAAAAGGGTTGCACGAGGTGTGTCTGCGGGCAATTCAAGGGGCCAATCTCCAGTTTCGGTGACACATGGCGCTGGTACTGTAGTTTCAACTTTCACTTGAGATAAAAGCAGTTTCCGCCAGTTTGGCGCTCATGAATTACCTATCTGAAAGGACAAATATTTTTAGACGATTTAAATTTGACTATTTTTAGGCCAATAAAACTGCTAAATGAACGAAAGATTCAGCATTTTTACTGAAATTTAATTTCTTGCAGCATCGACGGGGGGTTTCAAAAAACACTTAGATCATGATTAAAAATAAAACAGTAAAACAATTTATGTGTTTATAATTTCCCAACAGTTTCTCAGCTGAAGGGACTTTGACTCATGACGTCAGTATTTCTAATCCCTTGACCTACATGATCCTAAAGAAACTTTATGCTTTTAGAGCCTCTGCCTCACACCAGGTGCTGCTGAGCTGGGTGAGGGAGTCTCAGCACATCACATTTAAGCTCAAGTAGATACAGTAGACAGTGATGAGGTCTGGAGTAGCTACACTTGTACAGTAGTCGTTTTTAATCTGCGGTGTAAATGTCATGTAGCTGTGATGATGTCAGTAGTTGATAAGAAACAGCTGCACCTTATTGTGAGCTCCAGACTCCATCACTCCACCTTCAGCTACTGCAAAAACATTATCCATTCATGTCACTATAGTTACATCACATAAAAACAACTTTTTCACAATTAGAAGAGGAGAACGGGGTAAATAGAGCCAGTGGGTAAAATAAGCCACCCCCTTTATCTAGGTAACCATAAGCAAAAGTAATCATGTGATCACAAATTAAGGAAGTATAGTTCACATTACTCAATCCATCTTGGACTCAAGCTCATGGAGAGAGTGGTCAGCATGACAGAGCAAATAAAATTATTTTTGTCATGCCAAGTGAATTCATCATGTTACTTAAGTTATTAGTCTTGTATCTTAATTAAAATAGATACATTTTGAACATTATTATATGTTAATTTAAGTCAGTGTGAGCTACAAAACAAGGTCATAAAACTTAGCAGAACTGTGAATCTGAGCCACTGTATGAAATATTTTTGTCAAAATGGAGGTTATGAGGTAAAACATGCCAGTGATGTTGGGGAAAGTTGAGTCAAAGCTCAATTTACCCCCAAAATTATTTTCTGATATTCTAGAGACTAGAGACACTGTTAATGTTTGATCCATGTTACAAGTGTTATAATGTTGATGAATAAATACCTAATTGTTGACTAATGTTAAGTTTAAGCCACAGACAAACATGCTGTACATACAGACAGGTGACATATTAGAGGAAAAGCCAACATAAAGTGTCTTAGTAAGGTGTTGAGTCACCAGAACAGCTTCAGTAAACCTTGGCATTGATTCTACAAGTCTCTGAACTCTTCTGGAGGGATGAACACCATTCATTCAAAAGATATTCCCTCGTTTGGTGTTTTGATGATGGTGGTGGAGAGCGCTGTCTAACACGTCAGTCCAAAATCTCAAGCGTTCAGCTCAAAGTGTTCAGCTGTGTTGAGAACTGGTGACTGTGAAGGTCATAGCATATGATTCACATCATTTAATACTCATCCAACCATTCAGTGACTCCTCGTGCCCTGTGAATGGGGGCATCGTCATCCTGGAAGAGACCACTCCCATCAGGATAGAAATGTTTCATCATAGGATAAAGGTGATCACTCAGAACAACTTTGTATTGATTTGCAGTGACCCTTCCCTCTAAAGGGACAAGTGGACCCAAACCATGCCAGAAAAATGCCCCCCACAGTATAACAGGGCCCTCAGATCCCCTCACTGTAGGGGTCAAGCTTTCAGACCTGGACCAGTTTTTCCTTTAATTTGTCACCTGTCTGTATACACAAAAGCACATTTACACACTCATTCTTTCTATAGCTAACACACAAAGATCACAGTTTAATCTTTACTGAAAATGTTTAGGTAATATGTTGAACAACAGGACACAAACATCATTTTACTTAAAAGTAGAGTTTTTGCTGTTGTTAAATTGATGGCATTAATAAAGTTCAAAATTATCTCAAACTTGTTTGATTTTGTGTAATTTTTATATCAGTATTTAGTGGTAGCACTATTTACCCCATCCTCATGCTCATTTTACCCCTACCTTTGGGTAAGTTGTGCCATAGGACTACCTTTTTTTGATGGGTCATCTTCCTAAAACCACAATAATTAGATAATTTGTTTTAATTTCCATGGGTACACAACAACCTGAGGTATATATAGTAACTATTATTTGAAACAAATACACTATACAATTTTGCAGTAAAATCATCAAATGTAAAAAGTGGCTCATGTTATCCTGTTCTCCCCTATCAGTAATAGTAAATCAAAATTTTGACATATTATCTCATATTTTTTTACTTATTAGCTCTTATAATTCTGACTTAGTCTGTCAACATTTGACTTCGTAAATGTTTTTAACTTAATGTTTCATACTTTTTACATAATTCCTCATTATTTTTTAATGATTAATCAGACCTATTATTATTATTATTATTACTATTATTATTATTCATATGTCAAACCATGCGGAATTATTTGTAGATTTATGCTACGAGTTTTATTATTGATACTACTTATACTTTTTGATTTATTAATGTTTAGAAAGAGATACATAGACTTCCACTATATTTATGTCAGCCACTGTGCACTGTAGAAACTCCATTCAAATTTCAAAATGCTCCGTATGACATGCTGATAAAACATGCACACTCTCATAATGATGACATGACCGTCATGAACCCAAACATACAATGCAGTAGAAACTCCATTCAAATTTTCAGCTTCACTCAATCTCCACTTTATGAACTCATGATTACAACATTTATAGTTTGACATATAACATACGTAAAGCCAATGAGCTGTTTTCAGTTCCAGTGTGCTAATAACAGGCATAATTCACAGCAGCAACTTCATACAAGAGTCCAAATATTTACTTCAACATGCAAATGAACTGTGATGGACCAGATAATTCTAGAAATTATATTTTGAGTTTATGAGGTGGATTGCAGACAAATAGCTGCATTCAAATGCAAATATAAGTCACCCAAATGTTATAGTACATTGACCACTTCAAATACATATAAAACCAAACTACTACAAAACATATCAGTGCAATCACATGCATTTTCTTCAGGAGATGTTCCTTTTCTAATTATTTTTTAATGTTTTATTATTTATTAACTTAGAAACACAAAAGTTAACATATCTTTTATTAGTTACTAACTTGACTTAATAATTATGACTTTCAATGTGTATTTTTGTTATCATTCCTAACTTTCCATCTGTTATTCTGCCACTAAACGGACAGAGATATTGTTTATTAATTCAGTCCATGTGATCTGTCTATGCACGTGCATTAATCCAGCTGCATCATTAATGTTAATTAATAATGTTAATCAGGGTGACAGTGTACAGTCTCTCTCTGCAGATCGGGCCCACAGCGCCGCCCAGTGGAGGAAGGAGGCGCTGCTTCCACCTGAGCTGTATTACGTCTCGATGTGTCAGAGGGAGTCAGGGCGAGTCTTGACTGCAGACATCGTCGAGTGTGCGACCAGGATGCGCATCAGTATGACAAGAAACCTTCGCATTTCTCTGAACGGTATGGATTATTTATCTTTTGCGTGTGTTTCTCATTTGACATCTCATCATCTGGCGGTTTGTCGAGGGTGTTTGCTCACAGGGATGGATGCTGGCTTGAGGAGAAAGCAGCACCTCCCAGCAGGATCAGAATCATACATGTTTACTGCAAAGAGCAAGATCTCAAATGTCGATTTTGCTGTTTATGTTTTTATACACGGCCTGCTGTTTTTTTTAATTGTGCTGAACGCTACATCCTGCAGCATCAGGCAGCATCAGCAGATATCATGACGCAATATTTGTTATTGTCCGAGTGTCAGTGGGAAAAAAAACATGTATCCACGCTGAGGTAATAATGACAATATTATTGGGCAGTGCTGCCATAAATAGACTCTCCATTGGGCTGCGTCCATTTATTTCCATGCACCCTGCCTGGTAAACAGACAGGATGACACCCTGTTTCACGCAGGTTTATAAAATGCCATCGAAGCGTTGATTTAGGATTATGGGAAAAAAAATGTTACTTTTTTTCAATGTATATTACATCTAATACCGGATGTGTTGCTTATGATGTCACGCAAGAGCAGGCCTCCCAGATGCTCCCAGCAAAGCGTACAGGATTAGATTTGATCTGTTGAGTCACAGTTTTTACTCTTTTCATAACAGAGAGGCAACTGAATATCAGTTCTTCTGTGATTCACCTACAACTGCCCCCTATTTCTGTCTTTCTATTGCTCGCTCCCATTCTGTGTGAGCGTTTTGATGAATATTTTTGAGAAAAGGCATTAGAGACTTGTGAACCCTCCCATCTGCACGGTGTTGTGTCAGCTCTGAATGTTCCTCCTGTGTGTGAGTCTGACCCTGTAGCAGTTCAACATCATCAAAGGTTTCTTTCTCATGCTTAGTTTCTCTGCTGTCTGGGTAACAAACACTTCTTTATTCATGATGTTACTACATTTGTGTGTGTGTGTGGCTCCTCTTGAGAATTAACTCCTTTGCATATTCCCCTCCTCTTTGATCAATCTGATCAGAAAGCAATTAATGGATCAGTCTCGGTGGATGGAGCCAGCAATCCCGCCAACCATGCAACCATGTGTCCATGGTTACCACAGACACTCCTACATCAAGTAGACGACTGTAGATAAGACTCAAGGGACCGCCGATTGGCACAGCTCAGCTCCGGACTGAAATGGGATCGATAGGTGTAAATTGAGAGGAACATCGGGGTTACAGGGGGACACAGGAAAAGGAGATGGCTGGAGCGAAAAAAAGAAAAGGGAAATGTTGATGACAAAGCATATGCAAGGAGACAGATCAACAGAATTAGAGAAAAGAAAGAAAGATGCCTGAGAGAGAAGCACTGCAGTGCAGCCGGTGCTGACAGCATCTGCAGGGGGCCAGCTGTGTGTTGCCAGCCTGACTAACTGGGTCATTTTTGTCTCCAGAGGACCACCTGAATCCTCTCTACTTTCATACAAAACTGCTCTCTGGTTGTTCACCACCATTATCCTCACCTTCTCTTAAAGAAAAACATATCTCCCACTGACCTGCTTTGCATGATTGAGGTCAGAGGTCACCTACAGAGCAGCAGCTGTGGAGCTGGTCAGGATTCAGCTTCTTGCTCAGTAGTACTTCATCAACGTGGCTACTTGCTCTTATAGGACTTGAACCCAGGAGTCTGTAACAACCAGCCACACTGTTGACAGTTTGAAAGGAAACCCGCATCTCCATTACTCTCCCAAGTAAAACTGAAACAATTTGCTGATTAACTGATATGTCGATCATCAGAAGATTAATTCGCAACCATTTAACAATTGATTCATCGCTCTTCAAGCAAGAATACCAAACATTCTCTGCTCCCAGCTTCTCAAATATGAATATTTTTATATAATAAGTTAAAGGTGTTGCTGTTTTGGACTGTTGGTTGGACTTGGACTTCAGGAAATTGTGATTTTTCACAATTTTCTTGTATTTAAACAGATTAAGCGTTTAATCAAGTAAATAATTGGTAGATTAATCAATAATCTGCCGATGCAGCTGCAACTTACTTTATCTGTGAGTTATTTTTATGTTTAGTTGTTTATTCTATAAAATATCAGAAAATTGTGAAAAACACCCATCGCAATTTCCTAAAGGGATGTTATCAAATTACTTACGTTTTTTGTCCGATCAACACTCCAAAATTAAAACATTTACTATGACACAAAACTAAAAAAAGCAGTAAATCCTCACATTTGAGCCAGAGGATTTTGGGCTTTTTTGATTGATAAAAGAGTTTATAAATTATTAAAATTATGAAAATTGTTGTAACTAGATTAATCAGTAGATGGACAAATAATTTCCGCGCTACTCTGGGGAACTTTGTGTTTCCCTTCAAGCTGACTGCATGTTGCTGATGATCATCAGACTGATGTGATGATGATGATGATGATGATCCGTGACTCCCCGTGGTTTTGCATTAGATTCACTGTGGGTTTCCTAGAGAGCGTCCCGCAGTGCCTGAGGCAGTGGAGATTACAGCATGTTAAAAGACGGCTCCCACTGACAATGAACTCCCACAAAGCCTAATGAGGCAGAGCATCCATGCTGTATTTTGTCATCTGTTATGGTCTGAGATGAAGGTGCCAAAACAGAGATTAAACTGGCAAAGAGCATCACAATCACACCCTAAATAGTGTGTGTGTGTATGTGTGTAACTATACAGACAACTTTGAATGTTGTGTGTGTCACCGGGGGAGCCGATGTTTTCAATTGTGCGCGGCGTGTGACGTCAAAACAGATTCACGTGTAAAAATAGATCGCCATCACCGAGGTCCTTACACATGAATGCACAGTGGCACACACACGGATCCTTTCTGTTCGTGAGCGTAGAATCAAATAAACAGCCGCGCAAAGACAGACAAACCCTCCCAGTATCAGATATTCCCACTGTCTACCAGGTCTGTGTATATCAGGGCTGAAAAGGGAGAGAAATGTATCCAGTCTGTGCAAGAAGATATTTGTGTGGCACATGCACGCATATAAAAGAGGAAATGTTAACTAAGTCTGACATGCCACAGGAAATGTAAACATTTACCTCCTGGGGCAATCTGAAGCAGCCTTCAGCTCAGGTTAGTCGTCAGACCACTTACTCTTAACCTTTCACATTTTCTTCACACACCGTTTTTCTCTTTCATATTTCTGCCTCTGTGTCTGTCCTCCACTCACAGTTTTGTTGCTCATATTTATCTTTAGTTGTGTGATGCAGGGGCTGAATCAACCCACTCACTGCTGAGTACAACTATTACATCAGTGTCTCCATGGAGGAGCGGCTGTGTGACATTTGATCTTGTCTTTGTGCTGTATACGACATTAATCAAGCATATACCTCCTAATCCCCTGACTGAATCATGTTACATATAAGACTTTTTTCTTCCTCTTTCACATCTCTTCTTCTTCCTGTTTGCTGTAATAAGCATGCTGTGGTCTGCACTGATACTGACCAAAAAAACCAAGAAGTTAAAAATGAAAACAAGGGAAGCGCCACACCTGACGAGACAGAAATATATAAAGAAATGAGGTAGAAACATTTGCTCTGACACCAACAGATATTTAAAAGACATTTCTAACAAATCAAAAGACGTGAAGAAATGGCAAAATGGGACATGGAGAGGTGAAGGCCTAGCAGTTTGTCTCTGCACATTAGTGCAAAAAAGAGGATTTAGATGAAACCAAAGGGGATTGAAGAGGACAGAAGCACAGCGAGGAGATGAAACAAGAGAGGCGGTAAATGTTTCTGTGGAGCCAAATCTCCTGTGTTGGCAACTTGGCACAACCTTAGTTTTCTGTTCGCTCTCACACTTACACACAACTGCAGCATCTGTTAGGTAACAACACGTGCAGCTCTATACTGTACGCTGTGGCTTTTGCTTGATCAGCTCTGTCTTCACAAAGTGAGTATTGGACGTGACAGACGGATGGCTCGGTTTGCACTATGTGTTATACCACAAGTACTTACTGTACATGGTGGAATAATAATTGCTGAGATGATAGTAGCTATGTAAGGCCCAAGAGTTTGTGGTTAAAGTGATAGTGTAAGTGCGTTATCAGATTGTAGTATTGTAGTATTGTTTATAGTCAAAAAAATGAAACAGTCTGTAATTTTTGCCATTTTAAGCATTTTCAGTCAGTTTTCTAACAGTTTGTTTTAGATAGCACATCTTGACAAGTACAAGCCAGGTTCATGTTTGGTATTTAATTCATGGCTCACAGAGGATGATTCTTTCATGGTTTTGGTGGCCCCCTGACCTCCTCATATTGTACCACTGGCAGGTCAAAAGATCCTTTTCACCCACACTGGCCCATGACAAGTTATCTCTAAAAATAATGGCATCAGATTCCCATGAAATCCACAGGTGATATTCATGGAGCCCAGATGAAGAACGCTCACTGTATGTTTTTGTTTTCTGAACTCACACCTGGCCAAAATTTCTACTTATGCTAAAGAAATATCAAAAACCTAATTAACAGATTAAATTTATTGAAAAGAATTTCATTGTAGTGACCTATATGTTGTTTTTCAAGTCCAACACTTGGGCATTATTTATGTTTTATACCTGACCTGCAAAAGGAGCTTTACTTTTGATTTAAAAATATTGAATTACAGTTTTTCCTCAGTGTCCTAGAAGCTGCCTCTGAAATAAATCATGATTCTTGGCGCCTTCCTGCATTATGCTGATATTTTTGGCCATAATCTTGATCCAGCAGCATTTAATAAAAGTCAAATCGGAGTCACAGCATTATATGCTGTATCTGTCTGTGTATATATCTGTTGACACTAGTCTGTCTGAAAGCAAAACTCAGTTTTCAAAAAAAACACTAGAGAAGCAAAAATAGCATCTGCAGACAGCAGGTGCTGATTTTGTAACAGTGTTCGTCTACAGCTGTGTGAAAAGTGACACTTTTCTCTCACAGAAAATCTTCTCACTGCCTATATTAGCACATTAACAGAGAGGAAGGAAGAAGTTCAGAACTGACATGAAAACTACACATCCTCTCATATACTGTTCATGTCAGAATGGAGCATCATGGCAAACACTTAAATAGCCAACTTACATTAGTTATTCAGCTCTCTAACCTTTTAAAATAGCTCACTGTAATGCAATGCTGAGCATTTGTGCAGCAGCAACCTTTACGTAACTAATTACAATCAGTTTTCTAATTTTGTCTAATTTTACTGAGCTCAGCTGCCATCTCGATGAAAGGATGACATCATTATCAAAGAGTTAAGGATGTCCAGTCTGCCTCAGCTGTTTCCATGGAGACAACTGATTAGCACTTTGTTGTTTCCATCTGTTTCCCTTTCAGGTTCATCAGTGACAACCGTGTGACAGCTGAGATCAACACTCAAGGGAAAAGCGCACATATCTCAAAGAACTGACGTGACAGACGAGTTTTGATTTTGCGTCTGGTCGACATCGTTCTGCTCTTCAGCCACTTCATTCTAAAATCAATCCTCAGCCCAGACGTGAACCTGCCATGTCTGGGAAGGAGCGCAGCCCTCGCCATCGGCCATGGTCGGTCTACCGGGCCAACACATTTGATCTCTCAGCTGAGATGATGGGGTTGGCGTTGTCAGGTAACTAAGTAACTGCTACCGTAGTAACCTGTTCACTCCACTTAGGATGAAACAGCAGGGCATTAAAAAAAAGTCCTCCCCACCTCTTTCTCTCTCTACTACAGGAAACAGTCAGGATCCAGATGAGCCTGTGCTGGAGTTCAGTGTGGGTAAGTTCAGGAAGAAATTGGCTGGCTGTGTGTGTTCCACTGGAGATGGTATAATTAGTAATGGTCAAAATATTAAACTTTGAAAGATCCTTTTTTGTACACAGTTTATTGACAGAGCTCCTTACAATTAAGCAGGCCAAATGAGTCCATTATAAGAGAAGGTGGAAACTTGAAATTTTAGATGGTGTATTTAGATTGTTGACAAAAATGGCAAAAATATATCAACAAGCCACTGTAGTTTATTTTGAATCAATTCCACAAACACCTGTTGCAGTAAAAATTCACTTGTACACCAAATGTGTTTTAGTCCACAGCTGAAAATAGTCCAGTGTCCAGCTGTTTTAGGAAATTACTGAGCAATTTTTAAAGGTGAAACTGTATTTGTGATCCAATTTGAAAGATTTAGATCTAAGTAGGAACTGATGGGCTTGGGGCCGAGAGCCACAGACAGGTTAGTGAAGTCAGAGAATATTGAGAGATGTTGTCTATAAAATGTCAGAATATAGTGAAAAATACGTGATTGTAATTTCTTAGAGCTCATGGTGACATCTTCAAATGTCTTGTTTTATCTGATAAGCACTCCAAAATCTAGAGATATTCAGTTTATCATCATGTATAACACAAAAAAGCTTCAAATCCTCACATTTGAGAAGCTGCAATGAGCAAATCTTTAGCATTTTTGTCTAAAAAAATGACTAAAACAATTTATTTTATTATTTCAATTATCAAAATAGTGTTGCTTTAAGGGATCGTGCATTGACACTGACATTGTGTGTTTGTGTTTAAACACTGATCTGATTTGGATGAAACATAGAGGGCAGATGAGTCTTGTTAGGAATTGGCTGAAGGAGTAATTAGATCGTCTATGTGGAACGACATGTTTAATTTGTATCCATATTGTTCGACCCAAAAGCATTAATGTAACAACTGCAGATCATCAAGTACTAACAACTCAAAAGCACTATATAACATTCCTCCCATGGCCAAGGATTAGTGACCATCCTACATTAAATCCCGCAGTTTGTAATCTCTTGTGTTTATATGATGCTGTAGCCTGCAGTGAGCTGGTTACTCCCACTATGGAACGTAAGCCAACCAGCTTCGTGGCTGTCAGCTGCACCACTCCGCCGCAGGCCTTCTGGACCAAGCACGCTCAAACTGAAATCATAGAGGTACAGTGCTGTTTGCTTGCTTGCCCGTCCTTCCTGCTTGCTGTTGGAGACTTCAAACCCATTTCAACTCTCTCCGTGTCTGTTTGTCTCCAGGGGACCAGTAACCCTATCTTCCTGAGCAGTATAGCGTTCTTTCAGGACTCTCTGATCACCCAGCAGACTCAGGTCAAGCTTTCTGTCTATGATGTGAAGGACCGTTCCCAGGGCACGGTAAGCCCCACTCCAGGAATAATTTTTTACAAAACCACTTGACTTTATTGTCTTCAAATTTCCTGTCAGGAAGTGGATAAAGTTCTTATGCTCTCATCTATTTTAAACCCTCTGTAGCCTATATTTCTTTCAATGAAATCCTTCAAATCCTTTGGGTGTGTGTGTATGTTTTTATGTGGCAGATGTACATGCTTGGTTCGGCCATGTTTTCTGTGAAGGAGCTGCTGCAGGACAAACACCACAGACTGCACCTGACTCTCAGGTAACAGACACAGCACATGGTGCCTTTCCCTCTATCTATGACAAACATGAGAGCCACTGCTTGCTGGATTTGTGTTCTGGGATGTTGAATTTACTTAATGTTGACTTCAGGTCAGCGGAGAATGAGCGTGTGGGGAACATCACTGTGATTGCCTGGCAGATAGAGGAGAAGCGTGAGCAGAGAGCTCCTGTTGCAAGATTACAGAGAGCAGACACTGTTAATGGAAGGGTGAGCTATTAAGAGAGTTCCTGTTTTGATTATTCAGGCTAGAAATACTTAAACTTTCCAACTTATTTGTCAGGAAAGTAAAGTTAAGTTCCTACTGCTATGTCTTACTTAGCATCTCTGCGCACAACCTACTGCTATTTCTGATTGTACTGTTTGAACGAGCCTAGTGGGGAAGTTAAACATTTGAAGGACAGATGGATTTCTTTAGGCAAACTTTGTTGTGTTTTTGTGTTTGTGTGTGTCAGATGGTTCTCCCTGTTGATGAAAGTCTGACTGAATCCGTGAGCATTAAATCCAAGTCTTCATCTCTGTGTAAAGACCCACTGCTGAAGGCTGGTGAGTGTGTGTCTATCTGAACTAATTATTAACCTCCTGGGGTGACTATGTGAGAGTGGACATGTGGATTTCTAGTTATGTCATGGTGATTCACATCTGTGATAGTATGTTTCTACGTGCTTCAGTGTTTGGAGGCGTCATGTCGCGGACGTATCGTTTCCCCACCACGGATGGCAACCACCTGCGGGTCCTGGAGCAGATGGCAGAGAGCGTACTCTCCCTGCACATTCCTCGACAGTATGTCAAACTGTTGCTGGAGGAAGACGCTGTCAGGTAACATCAAATTTTTTTCAATTTGATTGAATGGATGCATCTGGTCATACAGTAAGAGCAGCAGAGTTCTGTATTGCAGTGGTTTCCAACCATTTTGGCTTGTGATCCCTTAAAGCAAAGCAATGGCTACCCTTTAGGCTGGGCTGTGGTATCGTCTCTAAATGTTTTTGGACTTTTTGGTTCCATGTGTCGGGGTTGTTTTGACTCTGACTTGTCTTTGTCCCAGTGACTCATCTTGCCTGTTATAGTCTTGACTAACTTTGTGGTATCACACTATCTTTTAAAAATCTTTTAAATAGATGCAAGTAGCTACACTGTATGGACATAATATGGATGTAAATACAATTAGCCAGTGCGTTAATCTCAATCAGTTTTAAGACCACAGAACCAAAATAAGAAAAATGTGTCCCCATCTAAATACTAATGGACTGCACTGTAGATGTAGCCTACCTACTTTTATCCCATGCAGTCATATGTATCTTTACTAGCCCGCAGGCACATGATCGCTATTCAAATTGGAGTATTTGAAACGACTCCCACTGCTGTCATTCTGAGCTGGAAATGAACAGCTGTTGTATTTATGCAAAGGTCTTAAAGACATAATATGTAACTTGATCCTTGATCCCCTCTACTCGCTATAACTTCCAGGGAAACACAGGAAAGACCAGATGATACGTCAGAGAGTGAGGGAGGAACTCAATGAACTAACTAGCTCGCCACTCTATTGTTTGTATTGCTCACTTATGATGGAGCACAATTATTCATAATGTGAACGTTAGCTAATGTTGCTTGCGGCTATTTCATTAGAATGAAATCTAAATCTCTTCTTTTCTTCTTCTGTCGGAGTCACGTCAGATCGATTTTCATCAGCAATTGTGGTTGTTTAACAATGAAGACAACAACTCCCATGATCCCATGCTACTTCATGATGTCATCAAACTCCGTCTTTTGTTATTGTTTTGATTGAGAGACCCCTAGCACCAGAAATTACATACTGTGCATTTAATTAAACAAGCTGCATTAGATCATCAATTTATCAGCTGGATGTCTTGATCGTAAATGTGTATGTGTGTGTTGCACAGGGTGTGTGAGCTGGAGGAGCTGGGTGAACTGTCGCCATGTTGGGAGAACCTCAGGAGGCAGATCATCACTCAGTACCAGACCATCATCCTTACCTACCAGGAGACCATCAGTGACCTGCACGAATATAAAGGTATATTTATAACATTTTAAATGGGTACTCCATCAATTTTAAATGTCCAAGCAAATTTACCAGTCAGGAGATGTTCTACTCAGCCTGTCAAAACAGCTGTGTAATGTCTCCTGTGAGAGGGCTCAGGGAGAGCTTTCATAAGTCTGAGAAAATTACTTGTTTGCTTGGCTTAGATTTTGACCACTGACCATTTTTTGTATCTGAATTTACTTTTTATGTGAGTCTACGAATTCTGAGTGGGTTATCGTCATGCAACACTACACCAGTCAGTGATGATGCAAAATGATCCATGAGTGTCGTAAAACTCAATTTACTGCTCACTATAGACTAAACTATTGAGTGTTTATTATAAAGGGAGCAGTGAATGAGTGAATGGGGGGATGATTTCAGACATAGTCTCTGTCTAACATTCTGTATCATCTTGTATATCAATATTTTTGTGTAAAATAACACATAAGAACTTAACTACCCCCTTGTATACCAATACTGAGAATCTATTTCCTCCTTTCTCCTCCATCCCAGGTCCCTCATTTAAGTCTAGTACACTGAAAGCTGAGAGGAAGTTGGAGTTTATTCCTACTAACCTGCACATCCAGAGGATGAGAGTACAGGGGGAATCTGGCTATGGTGGGTTTTTGTGCATATATATTTATTATGTGTTTTTAAAGTTTTGATAATACAGTTTGTTCAGTATCTTATTTTTCTCTCTTTATTATTGTTCTCTGTCCTCCGATCAGACCGAACATACGATGTTGTGACTATCGGTGCTCCTGCAGCGCACCATCAAGGCTTTAAAGGCTGTGGTCTCCGAAAACTGTTGCACAAGCTTGAAGAAGCCAGAAAAAAGTGAGTAGAGTGAAGCAGAAATTACTGGATTCTGGTGCCACAATATTCATGGTAGTGTTTGAGTTATAAGCAGTTAACAAATCTTCCTTCATATTTTTTTTTGCTGCACTCTATCAGCACTTATGAGGACGATAGGTGAGATTATCTGAAGTGTATTACAAGTTGTTTGTTGTGTTTTTGTCATCGCTGTGTATGCCACACTTGTACCACAATTTATTTCCTCTCTTTTATTTTCTTCGTCTTTCGCACACTGCACTGCACACCCGAAGCTCCGCTGGCTCTGCTGGCTCTGGCCCTAAAGGAATGGCGTATCAGCCTCAGGATGTCGTGAAAGCGAAGGAGCTAATCGGTCAAATTAACACTCTGAAGACACAAGTGTGTTACTACACAGAGCGTCTGTCCCGAGCAGCCAAGGATCGCTCAGCTAATGCTCTGGAGAGAACGCTGGCCATCCTTACAGAGAAAGTAAGTCAGCGCTCAGAGGAACAGAAGGATCTTTAATGTGTTATCAGTCTTCGCTGCTTTCTCTACTAATTCTTCTGCCTTAACTTTTTATCTCAACTCGCACTGTGTGGATACAAAGGATCAGTTAAATGTTTTTGCTGGGAATTTTGGCAGTCAAGTGGAGTAAAAACAAGTCCTGTAGGACACCATAAAACAGATAAAAAAAACAGTATCTTTTCCCTCCCCGTCTTTTCCTCAAAATAGTATTTACTAGCAACATCATGTAACACCAGCAAATTAAATTAAATTAAATCAAATAAACTATTCCATTTAATTTAGTTATGTGAAAACTATTTTTTGTTATAGTGAAAAGTAACACTGGACACTGGCAAAAAAATCTAATCTAAAACCTATAACTTACACTATGACAGATTGATTTAAGCTGAAAAAAGAAGACATTGTGCCTGACTAACACACTGGAAAAATGAGGAAATCACACCGCTAATAGAAAATAAAGTTAACAAAAACTTTCCTTATAACAAGCATTTTGCCCTTAATTTTAAAGGACACAGTTCATAAACTTTAAAGAGCATTTTTTGCTCCAACTCACTGTTAATTTAGCTTCATCTTATGCTCACACTATAACCACATTTCTACCGCTCTTATCCACCCCCCTCTCCTGCAGACTCGTCAGTTGGTGACGGTGTGCGATTCCAAGCTGCTGTCCACAGCCATCCTCGCCCTGGCAGCCGCCCGCCCAGAGTTCACTCAGCAAAGCACCCCGTCCCCGTCCTCCTCCTCCCTCTCACCCTCCTCTCGCTCCCCATCCCGCTCACCCTCCCGCCACCCAACCTCCCCGTCTCGTGCTGCCACCTCGCCCTCTCGCCACGTGACTCTCCCAGAGGGCAGCGAGGCGAGTAAAAGCAAGCGCGCCTCCTTGCAGGCAGATTTGCACGAGGAGGAGTGGGTAGGTCCATCTGCCTCTTAAATATCTGTGCTCAAGTGTGTTTTTTTTTTTATGTTAAGCTAAATCTGTGTTTGCGTGCAGGAGAAGGTTTGGCTAAATGTTGATAAGAGCCTGGAGTGCGTGATCCAGAGGGTGGACAGGCTGCTGCAGCGAGACAAAATCCAGAGCGACAGCAGCTCTGAGGACGTCTTCCTGCTCGCCAACGAGGATCCGAAAAACACCAAGAAAGGTAAACACACACCCACAAAGAGGGATTTGTGCTGTCTGGTTTGTGGATGAGACACATTCATGCACCAGTGTATTGATCAATCTTACTGCTGATTGCAAAGATCAGTGGGTTAATGAATGTGTCACTCTCATTAGGTATCCATAGTAACCAAAAAGCTTCCTGGATACATTCCGAACATAAAGACAAGGGTTTACCATCATCATCAGCATCGTCATCATCACATCATCTTCTTTTATCATCACCACAAAATCATCAACCATCATCATCATCATCATCATCATCATTCTCTCACCAGACTCCTGTATACCTTTCACGTCACATCTGTACGTTCTTTCTCATCCTCACTTCAAACTGCTTCAGAAAGAAGAAGTAGAATTTTTTCTTAATTTTTATTTTTTTACTTTCTCTCACTCGTAGATAGCAGTCCAGAGGTAGAAAAGACGTCTCCAGGTAAGAATTTAATCAAGAATATAGAATCAAAGTTCAATAAACCCAGCTCTTGTGAAAATATTACTTTTAACACATAAGTGATATAGGCGACTATCTAAAACAAAAAAATTAGTCGCCGAGAGGCTAAGTAGGGGAGACTAACCTGCCCAACGCGCTGGCTGTCAAAGAATCCAAAGGGCTGTGTTTTGTAGTTTCATTGCAGGTAAAAACACACAGTGTTGTGAAAGTATCCACAGGCATTCAAAAAGGTTTCAAAAGGTGATCAACAACTATGAGCGGTGGTCAGCAAAAAATAAGGCTTCCCCTCTCTGTCCTTTCACAAAAGTAACAGGTGAACAGGTGACTTGCTTATTGGTACCACCACCAACACCAGGTGACTCAAATTACCATATGTTACCAAAAAAGGTGTTCAACAATAACACAGACCATACCTGGCTCCTACAGGTGATCTTGAACCTATGTTGGATTGCTTGAGGACAAAAGAGAGCTCTATGTTTGTTTTGTTGATATTTCAAATTTAAAAAATACATCACATTGTTTTTAAATCTACTATCTCCTTTACTATTTCCAAATAATCCACTGTATAAAACATAATACAAAGTATGCAAATCATATGTGAATTTGACAACTCTCTCATGTTGGATCACAAGAATTTCCATCTCTGTAAAACTGTTGAGACATTTTCATACATGTCTAACTGTTTATAACCTGTGTTGTGTGTCTGCAGGTGAGTGGAGCGATGCTCTCTACCCTCTTCTCACCACGCTTACGGACTGTGCGTCTCTGATGAGCGATAAAGCCAAGAAGGCCATGGTGTTTCTGCTAATGCAGGACAGCGCCCCCACCATCGCCATGAGCCTCACCCTGCAGTACCGCCGTGACGTCGTCTTCTGCCAGACGGTCAGTCAGTCTCTGCCACCCAAATCCCCAACCCATCCTGTCTTCCATACACATAGACTGAACTAATAAACATGCAGCTTTGGATATTTCCTTGTCATTACACAGTGTTTGATTGCATTGAAAACATGACAACTCATGGCTGTATTGATATGATTTGCCTTCTTACAGCTGACGGCTCTGATCTGCGGCTTCACTCTCAAGCTGAGGAACTGTCTCTGTGACTCAGGCTTCCTCAGGCAGCTACACACCATTGGCTTACTGGTGCAGTACGAGGGCCTGCTCAGCACCTATGGTAACTTGTGTGCTTGTTCAGAAATGTGTCATTATTGAAGTTAGAACTACTGACAAATACTGCACATTAATAACACTTTAAAATGTCCATATATCAGCTTACAACTACATTATAGTGTGTTCTAAACCATTTATTAAATGTTTATATACTGATTATAAATGCTATGGGACTCCTTTAGGGGGACACAAAGCAAAGTGTTACCTTTACATAATGTATAATGTAAAAATTACAATTTTTATCAACATACTAGTATTTGACAATCATTCCCACTGGCTGATGGTAGTCATGGTTTTGAAATAATATCCGTCTGGGAATATTATGACTTTCTAGAAGGATAAATCTGAAAAATTTCAAGTGATCACCAAATTGTGAAAACGTTTATATATGATGCTGCTGGAGTGGCATTCCTAGGAAAAAAATGGCATCAATTTGTCCTTGATTGGTCAGATCATTGGTAAGCATGTGTCACCACAATGCATTTTAAGTCATGACCTTACGTCAAATAGGCCACATTTGATAGAATATTTGTTAACCGATCAGTTAAAAGGTATGATATAAACAAAAACAAATTGAAAGCTTTTTCTCATATTTTGTGCACCAAATTTGGTGATGATTGGATGAAATTTGTAGACAGAGCATTTCAATTTTAAATTAGTTCTATCTGCACCAAAACTTTGCCTAGTCCATGGCCTAACTTTCCACCAAATTTCCCTGAATTATGTTTAGATATCCTGCCAACTAAAAGACAGAGAAACAAAACCACAATATCTTGGTGGAGTTAATGATGTCACTGCTCTGTGTTAGTGTATGGAAACCTTTTTAATTCTAGAGGATATAATCTGGGTGAAGTTTGGTGAATATGACCATATCATCACAGACATATAGCTGAAGTATTATTGCACGTACCTCTGTGATATCGTCTTGTCTCTTAAAGGTGAGGAGTTGGCCATGCTGGAGGACATGAGTGTCGGGGTGATGGACCTGAGAAATGTCACCTTTAAAGTTACCCAAGCAACCTCGGGTTTCGGGCCGGACATGCTGCCGGTGATCACAGGAAACAGGAACGGTTTTAACGTCAGGGTTCCGATGCCTGGGGTGATGTTTGACACGCTGCCACGGGAGATCCAGAACGGGATGCTGCTGCGTGTGCAGCCGGTCCTGTTTAATGTGGGGATCAACGAACAGCAAACGCTGGCTGAGAAGTGAGTCCCTGGAGTTACAGGTCAGGAAAAGTTGAGGGCTTGAGGGTAAAAAAAAAAAAGCGAGAGAAGAGAAAGGTTAGTTCAGATGAAAATGGCAATTTTTGTCAGGAAAGGTAAATGATTAGATATTATAGTAAGATGTATAGTTACATAAAAATATTTGAGATAATAATCAAAAATAACAACAAATTATTTTTCCTGTCTCTTACATTGTTATACCCATCAATCCAGATGAAAATGACTGTAATTTGTGTAAACTTTTTAAACCACTCACTGTATTTTAAAACAGTTATGTGAATATGACATAAAGAAATAACATGGATCCAGATTAACCAAAAAGCAGCCTGCACAGGTTGTCCTGTAGAATGATGAAATATTATTAAACTGAGCTCCCTTGAGTACAGGGCAGCATCACAGTAACAGTGTCATGAAAGATTGCTGCTCTGATATCGTACATATATGTCCAGGTTTGGAGACACGTCGTTGCAGGAAGTGATCAACATGGAGAGCTTGGCTCGCCTCAGCTCGTACTACGACCAGTTTAAAGAGGTCCTGCCAGAAGACTGTGAGTCTACATACAAAAAAGCTTCATCAGAAGGAAAAATCTGTTCTTTGACATCTTCATTTTTCACTCACCTGATCATTCCTCCTCTATTATCTCCTCAGGCCTGCCTCGCTCCCGCAGCACCACCAGTCTGCCCGAGCTGTTCAAGCTGCTGAGCCAGAACGTGAACGCCAAGAAAAGCAAGAACGTGGAGATTTTGTGGCAGGCAGCTGAGGTAGATTGACTTCTCATGTCTTCTCTATGAAACCTGCAAATATAAAAGCTAATTTTTCTTTATTCTTTATTCTTAATTTGGATCCCCATTAGCTTCCACAAGCGGTCACCAGTCTTAATGTGGTCCACAAAAAATCAATTAAATAAGAAAAGGCAAAACAAGCCAAACATAAAGATCATGAAATAAATATATAACTCTACGAATGAAATGGTAGATGATAGAAACTTTAACAATTAAAACAGAAAAAAACAAAAAAGTTTTTTGCCTCTAATCTATTTCTCTGATAACGTAAGATATGCCGCCGGTTGAACGGAGTGCGTTTCACCAGCTGTAAGAGCGCCAAGGACCGCACAGCCATGTCTCTGACCCTGGAGCAGTGTCAGATCCTGCAGCAGGAGCACGCACTCGCCCCACAGGTCTTCTACCAGGCCCTGGACTGCATGCGCAGGTCAGTTGTTATTGCCCCTGCACCAAAAGATATTAGAAAAGTGATGTATTTGCCAAAGTAAAAATAAATGAATTGCTTCTGTTTCTGTTTCCACACACAGTGAGGGCTGCAGGAGAGAGAACACCATGAAGAACGTGGGATGTCGTAAATACGCCTTTAACTCCCTCCAGCTCAAGGCCTTCCCCAAACAATATCGCCCTCCGGAGGGGACTTATGGGAAAGTTGAGACCTAAATGGACTCCTCTATCTGGAACTAAAAGACTGAAGGAGATACTGATGACAGCACCATGCAAACAAATATACCATCACAAACTGAAACAACTGTTGTTGTGCTTAATCACTGTTAAGAAGATTAATGTCCAAGTGCCAGTGCTACTGTAGATTGTTTTATAGCAGTTTCCCCTCTCCTCTCAGTAGTACTAGAATCACACACTTTTCACAGCCAGTTCACAGCCAAAATCAGTAAAGATACGGCGTTCTGTGTTAAATTGTAGCCAGCGTGCAGACAATGTTGGCTGCTGTGCCAGTAGTAGCATCTGGAAGCGTACAGCCACTCTGGATTATTTAAACTTTTGTCCCTAGAATAAGACGTGCAAATGTGTTCTTTACAAAGATGAAGCAACTCACATATTTGTATTTGTCTCAGCTGTGATTATTTGATGTTATCAGTTTGTCAGTTAAAGGATAAAGGCTGCTGATATATTTTTCATATTGATGACAAATCCCATGAAAAGACCAAAACCAACAATCAATTGATCCTACTAACAAGTGTTGTCCATGTAAAATCTGATATAGCTTATTTTTCTCCTCATAAAAAAAACCATAAATGAGCCACTCTGTTGCACTGGGTAACTAACTAGTGCACAAAATGTGTATTAATCCGCTGTTGAAAATAAAAAATAGTCCCCCAAAAATGCCTAATGTACTCCTCTTTGACATTTGTTAAAACCTACAGTGCCCAGCTTTTTTTTTTTTCTTTTAAGGAATAGCGTCTCAAGTATGAAAAAATGGGGATGAGTGAAACTAACAGGGAAGTCAGACTGTATCAAGAGACGGACGAACACATTGTTGGTCTTCTCATGGAATTTGTTGACAAAAAGAAAACTATAACGGCAGTCTTATCCCTTAAGGCTACATTAGGCAAAATTTTTATGTACAGTAGGATTCACTCTTTTTCACCCTAAAACACAAACTGAAGCTGCACTGAGATCCACAGATTCAAATGTTGAACATGATCAGTACTACAAGAAGTGACTAATTAAAACTTATGATAAGAGCCAAACAAGAAATTGTCCTCAACCAGCAGCGTGTAAAGTTGCCAAGTGAAGCTTTAAATCCACACTAAGCAACACAACAGATGATCAGCTTTATCAAAACAAATATCTTTGCCTGTTGAGATATTTCTCTGGACCTAAACTGCACTGCAGGATGACAGCTTTAACATGATGTTAAAGTCAAAGCACTTACTTGTTTATTTCAGTGCTTAATGCCTGTTGTCTGTCTCCTTCCCGCTGTCTCACTTGTCATTTCATCTTCTTTCTCACATAAATATTCAACACAATATTACTCTGTACAACAAGCACAGATCTTTTAGAAGTATAAATCTGACACTACTCTCATTTTTATTGCAGTGATCATCTAATGTCATTTCAGAGGTTCCTCTGGTGCTACACTGGAAGCATTGATGGGGAACACAAATTGTGTTGTTTTTTTTTAATATATATATATATATTTAAGACATTTCTGCAGGATTATATGCAGCACTATATTGGTTTGATGGCCCTTTAAACTTGGGTTTGACAACACTCAGTTGAATTATGCAGAACTTTGTGATTGAAATTGGACGAGGACTTCATTATTTTAACCTGCATGAAGATCAAAAAACAAACTGCTGCTTCATACTATTGTAAATGTATACTGTTGCAATTAGGAGAACCCATGAGCACTTGACAGTGAAATAATGCACATTGCATTATTATACCAACCATCAACAACACCTCTTCTGTTGTCAGTTTAACAGCTCCGATGTACCTTACTGTACAATACTTATTTTGTAAATGTTAATTTGCTTACAGGTATTTATGTTGATATGGCTGGTGTCATAGTTTTATCCATTGTTATTAAGTTATTACCAGTTGTACATGCACACAGGTTGAACAGGGGAGTTTGGGAGATGCCTGCACCCCCACACAGGTATGAGCTGAAACTGGATCATGAATAAAGGCTTCTGAATGCCAAACAATTCTGCAGTTACACATAAATGACACATTCAGTTTTCTTTCACTAGAATTATATCCTGGAAGTGTGTGGAAACATCTGAAACAGTATTTAGGTCACCATGTAGAACATTTATGGAACATGTAACTGAACAGTTAAACATTCACTGGCTTTTTTATTGACCTCTATTGGCTTCTAAGCGAAACCGGAAGTGGCATGATATTTCGCGTCATGTTTCACTTTTCGTCGTCTGTTCCGTCGTATCTTTTTGTCTCTAATAAGCTTGTTTAACCCTCTGAGCTTCAGTTCTTGGTTGTAACTAACTGTTATTCAGAGTTTCTTACCATCCAGCGGCTGTTTGTTGGCGTGTGTCGCCGGAGCGAGAAGTCCGAAAGCTGCTAGCTGTAGTTAGCATGCTGGGGCTAACAATCAAAACAACTTATAAACAACTTAAAACGGAGTCGTGCTTGATTTAGGCTACAGGTCATTGTAAGAGCCCTGGACTCTACCGCTTTAATCAAGGGCTTTGCCACGCGTAAAACCAGGAGGAAAACTTTTTGAAGGTAAAGACGGACTTTAATACCTGCAGTTATTGATTGATTCGTGCAATGTGTGTCAAACTTGAGTTTTATTTTTGGACATTGGTTATATTGGAGATTAACGTTATATGTTAATATTTCTGAGTGAGCAGGATTGTGGTGCAACTACAGTGTTTAAAATGTTAAAATCTACTGTATTTTATCCTCGACGCCTTTTCAAGTATCACCAAACACATTATTACTGGATCAGACTGTGAGTTTACAGTCATGTAAAAGTTATTCGATCTATGTATTTTTGAAATCTTTCATTATATTTTTCATCTTCAGTTGCTTCCTTCTGTGTTTTGTGCCACGTCAGATTAAAGCTGATCAAATATATTTAAAATGTAATATAGTTACAAACTCGATACACAATCAGATTCCACTTTATCATTAAGGAAATACAATACTGGTAAATGATGAATGGACAACACTAAGTAAAATATTATTGTGTTAACTTACTGACACTCTGACTCAGGCTTTTTTTTTTTTTTTTTTAAAGATAAATGTGCACCATCCACATATACATGCATTAATATCTCAACGTCTATTGGATCAAAATGGAGGCTCTGCCTTTTATTTACCCGTTGCCATGGTGAATTGTAGTCTCAGAGCTCCATTGATGTCTTATTTCATTCACCACACACACGCTTCAGTCAACATACTCAGAGTTGCTTGAACTGACCGATCAGCTGATCTGGAACCAACAACTCTTGAATTTCCCATCTTGGGGTTCAGGGTTAGACTCAGAGTTTGTTGAATCTGAAATAGACCCTTTATCAGATGCTTTAACACTATAAACAGTGTGAGCAGTGGAGTTTTCTGCTTCTCATTGCAGTTTGTGGCGCACAGAAAAGATGACAGTCAGCTCTTTCCTCCTCCTCTCAGCTCTCCGTCCGTCTGCATGGCGGTGATGATCCGATGTGTTGTGGCAACATCTCACATTTTCAGCAGCTCTGTAGGAAGGTGAGAAGCTGCACGGTCACATTCAACCTTAAAAAACTAGTTTATAAATGTGACCTTTGCTACATATTTATATTCTAGCTGTCGGCTGGATGTGTTGACCCCTATCGAAAGACGTGTAAACTGATTTAACATGCTCAGAGCGTGCAGAAATGACAGAAATGTGTCTTGTAACTATACTTAACCATTCTCGTATCATGAGAAGAGTTCAAGATAAAAGGTAGTCATTTCCTATAGTCATACAACATCTGTTCTCTCCTTATAAGAGGAGTTTTTGGAGGAATGTTTGGTGGCATGTACACTAAGAACTACTCAAGCTTTTCACCTATAGACCTAATCATTACATTCAGTGTTAGAAAAAACATTAAGACATACAAACACCAGAAATACACTTCTCTGTTAATACACTTTGAATATATTTTGCAAAGGACATTATCTGAGAAAGAGCTGAGAAGCAATGTCCCAACAGGTGGTGTGTTTATTCCTTCTACTTCTTACTCTCACTGGAGGAAGAAAATGGCCAACTTGAAGCAGATCTATTAATAATTTTTGCTTTCTATTGCATAACTCCTCCCATTCGGTCAACTCATAGAGTTCTTGTTTCTCAAAGGTTGTTTGCAGCTGACCGTCGTTGGTTCCAGTCTGTGAAAGGAAGAAGTCCTCCAGCCAGCGCACAGTACAGTTTGTCTTGTTCACACTCAACAGGTAGGTGAAAGGGTTTTCACTTTAAGTTCATTGTGTTAAATGACTAATAGGTGACTAACAAAGTTCAATGTAACAGATTAAAGTGTAAGTGAAGGAATTAAACACAAACCAAAGTGTTAGATGAACAGCCAGGACAGCGCTAGAGTAACGTCTGTGCTCTGCAGGGTCCAGGATGAACAAGAAGCTGCTGGTGGATGTAGACTGTGGGGTAGACGATGCTCAAGCCATCATGTTGGCGCTGGCCGCCCCCAACGTGGAGCTCCTTGGCATCACCTGTGTGCATGGAAACACCACGGTAGAGAACGTGTGTAAGAACACACTGCGCATTCTGCAAGCCTGCAATAAACTGGAGGTGGGTGCTGTTATTTTATGATACTAACAAGAAGAATACTGTGTTTTTTTGACCAATTTGAATCAGTTTGCTCAAAAGTCAAGAGTGTAGCCTCACATTAATTGGAATTTACTGGCATCATGTGACATGTAAGAGTGCAGCTCATAAAACTGCCCAACAATGAGTTGTTGTTCCTCAAACCGCATGACTTGAGGCAGGAACAGGAAAGCCAGTATAGATCAGTTAGATTTAATGGACACAATTGAGTTAGATGAAAATATTTTATTTTTCAGTTATGTCATTTTACTACCAAAAGAAAGCACAAGTGTTTTGGTCAGGCGCTCTGAATATTGGAAATCTCAAATCTATGAATTACATTTGCCTTTATTGAGGCAGATCAACAACAATCCCATTATATCAGTGCTTAAAAATGTATGTATAGTTCTTTAAATTGTTCAGTGAAAGCAGTTATTTGTACCTCATATGTTCCAGATTGGTTGAACAACAAGAACATTTGTGGTCACTATAATTGTAGAGAAAATATTCATTTGCACCAAGTTGTATTTTCAAAACTCAACACAGGTTACCGTTCAGTTTAAGAACATCATAGTGGAATTAGGGAGTTTCTTTACGTCTGTGGAGTAAAATTAATTATTATTTATAAATGATTTTTCTTTTGCTTCTGACATTCTTTTTGTTACGCCAGTGTTGAAGTTTTCCTAACTCATAGAATTTGTCACATCCTGACAAAATTAATTTAATCTTGTAGTGATTAAATGTCATTTTAAGTATATCATATTCGTGTATCAGTATAAATCATGATATAGTACTTTTTTTTTAAAAAAATTGAATCTGTAAATTCAATTAATAAACAGTTCATAAATTAAATAACAATATGAGAATATCTGTTTGGTTAATTCAGTCAAGATTTTTCATCACATTGATTCAAAAATATTGTAAATTCAAATGTCTTTTCTCTGATGGTATATATCACCACATTGCCCAGCTCTCCATCAATGAAGCATAAATTGATTTAAAAAAAAAAACCTATTAGAGGCTGAACAATAACAACAGCTTTACAATTTTTTTCCATGTGGTATATTTACATGTTTAACCTGGTTTGCTCTTCTTTTCATGTGTAAGGTTCCAGTGTTTAAAGGTGCTGCTAAGCCCATCCTCGGGAACTGCATTGATGCTGGTCACTTCCACGGGTTGGATGGGCTCGGAGACGCTCCTGACCCCAACGCTCCTGGTCTGGACCTGGTTCAGAAGGAAGGCGCCGTGTCAGCTATGATCAGGATTGTCAATGAGAACCCAGGGGAGGTGAGAGATGTGACGCAGTTGTAAGTGTGTGTGTTTATGCTTACTGCATGTCTTAAGTCTATGTGTCTGTCCCCAGGTATCTCTTGTTGCTACGGCACCCCTCACCAACCTGGCTTTGGCTGTGAGGATAGATCCCTCTCTACCCAGCAAACTCCAAGGGCTCTACATCATGGGAGGCAACACTGAATGTCGGTAAACATCATCAACTTCTGGTGTCTTCATGCTGCGTTTTTAGCAAAGGTCAGGAGTGCTGACAGTGTACAGTCCGCATGGACGAGACAAAAAATGGAGTCGAAGAAAAAAAGAAAGACATAATTTCCTGGTTTTTTTACCAATCCACCTCCAACTGTTGACTGTTGTGTTGAAAACTCAAACTGGGTCCCATGGAATGACTGAATGGTGCTGTCATTCAACCTACTAGAGATGAAACAAGTCAATTAATCAATTAATTAACAAGCAACTATAATAAGCAATATTACAATAAGCAACTATTTTGATAACGGATTAATTGTTTAGGTTATTTTTCAATGTTTTATGGACTGTTGGTCAGACAAAACAAGCAATTTGAGTCTGTCAGTATCACATTTTTCACTACTTTGTAGCATTAAACAGACAAAAAGATCAGTAAATGATCATATCAGTGTTTGTAAATGTAATCAGATTAAGAGTTATAGTCCTTCTATATGAAGTGTTATTATTCTGTCTACCTCTGTAATGGTGGAGTTCAGTGTGTAATCAGTGGTTTTCTGTGTTATGTTTTTCAGCTCGAGGGAACACCACAGTGTGCGCTGAGTTCAATTTTGCAGCAGATCCAGAAGCTGCGTACATTGTACTGAACGACTACCAGTGTCCCACCTACTTGGCCTGCTGGGAGTTTACCTGCCACAGCAAACTGTCCTGGGTAAGGCTGACTTTTATACATTTCAGCATATACACACAATAGATTCCCAATGCTTATTATACCATATAATGTTGCTGATAAGTAAATGCACCAACAACAACAACATCTGGTTTTACAGGAGTTCTGTGACGCCTGGTTGGCGCAGGACACGGATAAAGCTCGCTTCATGGCACAGATCTTCCAGCATAGCCTCAAGGCGTCACAAAGTGAGCGCCACCAGAAAGAGTTTGTCGCTGGCACGGGTTTTGTTTCCTGTGACTCGTATGCCTTTGCAGCCGCTGTGGACGATTCATTCATCATAGAAAGTGACCAGTATCCGGTTAGCGTAGAGCTGGTGGGCACGCACACCAGAGGTATGATGATAGTAGATACTGTGGGCCTCCTGAAGAAGACTCACAAGGCTTACATCATGAAGAAGGTGGATTTAGAGAAGTTCAAGCAGATGATGATGGCTGCTTTGAAATAGCAGCTGTGAAAGTACTGAGGAGCGACCACATCATCTCTCTGTTTTTCATTCTTGCTCCCATCCACATATGTTACAAACGTTTTCTGTTGAATTGCTGACAAAACTGACAAGTGGTCATTTTTCTAAACTTTTTGTGTTTTTATTAATAATTTTGTAGGACTAACAAGTAAACGATTGTGAAACAATGCAACTGACTTCAAACGGTCACTTTACACTGACTAAAGGAGGCAAGACCAACACTGTACTCAGTTTGTACGATTAAGTATTAACGGCCATGAAGACTTTCAACTGTATGATGACGCCATCCTCAAAATGACCAGAAATCTTTTGTTTTAGAGATGTTTTTAAGCTCATTAAAATTTTAATAGAAACTCTTTATTTGCGTTTTATTTATTTTTTATTTCATTACAAGTGTTTGTTTTCCATAACACACCACACACACACACACATTCATCCAGAATACCACAATGCATATTGATTTTTTTTCAGGAGATCAAAATGCTGGAAGCTCCACCAGTGACAGCTGCGGCTTCTTTCAGCACTGGTTGGTCATTTTTTTTGTGCGTCACCGTGCATTGTTCTTTAATATCTGGTAGTCCTTTACTACCTAATTTCTTGACACGTGTCCTTCACAGGAGAATGTGAAACTGCACAGACACCTGTGAGCGTTGTTCTTTGAAATCATAAGTAGTATATACAGTTTCTCATCCAAGATACGGCAGCCATGTTGATTCCTCAAAATCCTTTCCTTCCTCTGAATCTTGACCTTGTGTCCAGCTGTAAACAGAGGACAGACATTGGTCAGTCGTCACAGCAAAGCTTAAAACACGACTCCAGTTGTATTTGTACAAGACAGATGGAACTGAAACAGCCTGAGTCATTTCTTTTCATTATGATTTTTGTCTCCTTATGCTTATGGTCACAGCTTGTAAACACAGATCTGGGGCCTGCGTCACGAATCCAGTTCAACTTAGTGTGTCTCTCTGTAGGTTAACCAGTATCATGAAGCTGGTTAAATACTGGCTCTATTAACTTTGGGTTTCACTGTCCAGTTATGAGCATGTCCAAGTGAAAGAGACAAAGTTTTTAATTACAAGTGATATCATCACTTGTAATGTGTAAAATATAACCAGATAAAAGATAATTTCCAAATATTAAAAGTAAGGCTAAGGTTTAAAATAAGTGTTGGAATTATTATACTGTATGTCTTTAGCACAGAGCTAGTATTTTAGGCTTTTTTGTCTGGTGATGAACAAAATATGTGATGTGATGCACATAAAAAAAAGTTGTAAGACTGTTTCTGCTCCCAAAGCGGAGAGGAGAGGGGATGAGAAAAGAAATTAATGTCTGATGAGATCCATCTAATCAAAATCTCGCATTTCTGATCACAGGAACTAATGAACTCTATGTGGAATATTCTTCTAACAAAAGACAACAGAGGGTTTAACTTCATGTTATTCTGAGCTGCAGTGATGGAATAAGAATGTTAAAGAATCAACATTGTCAGGAATCCCTTCAGAAAAAAGAGATTTGGTTGAGTTAAAAATGCAGCCATAATGCTAATTATGTATTTGATGTTGTAAAATATCCTTCGTTTATTAGAAGCTCGGTTTAAAACCTCTTTACTGCACTTTGTATGAAGTTGTATCTTTCATCTTCGCTTTTAGTGTCTAAAACTTTAATACAGTACTGTAGGTTACCACAGCGATCTACCGATCACCGTCAAGCCATCTTCGTGATAACAAAAAACCTGAGTAAAGTCCGAAGAAAGCTCACTTCATGGTACGAGCCCCAGGAAAGAGGAAGATAAAACATTACCATCCAATGTTCACTTCCACTTCCCACTAAATGTTTGCACATCAGTCTGTGATCAAAATGACTCTGTTTGAATTTCCAGCTCTACCTTTGGTGTATAATAAGCCAGTTTTTAATCCCTTTATGAATGCAATGTAATTACCAGTAACTTACCATTGACCTCTTGCACTCAAAGAACGATGTCTGCAGGGCTTTGCAGTGGCCTTCCTTCAAACACTGACTGGGCAGTTTTCCCTCCTGATAAATTAAGAAACCAGTTAGAACACTGGGCCAAAATGTGCATTTCATCCCACTTAGGAAGCAGCATGATGTGACCCCAGAGCCTGCATCAGTGGTCTCCAGTTCTGTCTGAACCAGGCACTGTTTGCAGAGACAACACAAGATGATTTTACTGATCAGTTCATCCGAAGAAGAGGAACTATGAACAGTGTTAGTTGACAGTTCTCTTAAAACAAGGACTAGCACTGGACAAAAAACAAATGAGCTTTCTGATCCAATACAAGTTTTTTTTTTTCTCACATCAATAATTTTATGAACACTGGCACAATCAGTTATGAGACATGATTGAGACACAATGAGACATTCAGAAACTCCGATTGTGTCTCGCATTTTTATTGCAAAAACATACTGACTGGGGCTTTAAAATAAAAATCTGGGCTTCAGCAACTTAATGGGCATTTATAATTGCACATTTATTTTTCCTTTGCGTTTAATAGTAAAAATGGTAAAATAAAGTAATGCATGGTGAAAATAAATGTCAGATATAGTGAAATCTACAGAGATAACTAAAATCTACCCCAGCAAGGCCTCTTGTAAAGGGCAGGGAGGCCACACATTTACAAGAGTTTTATGCAGTTAACATTTACATTATATTTTGCTGAAATGTCCAGAGCCAGTCAGACCAGATTCTCTCTGGCGATACATCAAATTTTGCATAAATTAGATCCACCACGAAGCAGTACTACAGTTGGATTTTATATGTTAAGACCCCCAAGTGTAGGGGGGCACAGTACAGTGTATTTTGGCGACAGAGCATTAAAAGGAAAATTCCAGTTTATTTCAACTTGCAAAAATCATGTAAAACTCATGTTTATATGAAAAGATGTAAGAGGGTCAGCAGCATGCCCTGATATTGGCTGTTCTGTCCAATATACATCTTTTTGTGAATTGCTGGAATTGCTATAATGGAATTGGAGAGAGCAAAATTAGCACAACACATAGAGCCGCAATGGTTGAAGTTAGCTCAGATTTGGGTGTAAGCAACAGTTGAGGGGAAAGTTAAGGGAAACAATGATATTTAGTGGCGGATTCTCTGTTTTCTCACCATTTACACAAAGTATTAAACATCATAACAAAAGCCTTAACACTGTTTAAACCAACTAGCAGATTTGTGAAACCTTTATTTTTCTTATGAACACACAAAAAGGGCGATTTCACTGCTTTTATCTCCCGTTCAGACCACATTAGACCAGATCCAGATCAAAAGCCACTATACTTAGACTTGTCAAATCTTGATAATAATAATCTGACACTGGATTTGACATGTCTAAGTGTAGTGGGGCTTTTTTGTTTTTAGTTTTAATTTAAACCTGGTCTAATGCTGTCTGGATGAAATAAATGATTGCAATGTTAAATTGCTGGTTTTTTGAACGGAGTGTGGTGTGACGTATAACAGTTAACAGCACGCGCAGGGCTGGTCATATTTATAACATCAGCACTCCGGCCTGCCAAATAAGAGGTTATGTGTCAAAATATAATTTTACTTCCTTATAGTATTTTCCATTCTGCATATTGCTCTGTGGTTGAGGTTATGGCTCAGGTTCTGGTTACTGGGATGACTGGTCAGGGGTTAGGACTAAACTTACTCCATGTGAAGGTTAGAGGAACCGGACTGCGACACAGGAGCTGAAATTGTATGTCTTCCCATGTTTGGTTTCTTAACTCTAAGATATTGTAGACGACTATTATCCAACCACAGCGCTATGTTATATCAGATATCCATACATATGACGCCAACTTACCTTTACTACGCAGTCGTGCTGAAGGAGACATGCCTTGAAGTCTTCCCTCAGGCCGGCGCAGGCTCTGTGATCTTCCTCTTTATCTTCGTAATATTTCGGCATTGTGAAGAATCCTCTTCAACGCCTACAATTATTTATTTATGAACCTACAAGTGCAGAAACCGGCTAGTTAACAGCGGTGACTTCAATGTTGTTATCAAACCTGTCGGCCATGTTTCAGAACCACGGCATGACGGGAAAACGGAAGAACATTGCGCAAAGAAGTGCATGCTGGGAGTGGTAGTTTTTCATGTTTGATTCATTTTGCTCTACATGTAGACAGATAATTGTTTATTTGCGAATAGCTTACCGGCTATGTCACATTAATATTCAGGTCATATTTGTGATGGATTTTCTTAACTTCCATTTTGTTCCTTCACAGCTGTTTTGAAATAAAATCTGGTGATGCAGGTGGCATGAGATATGCAAGTAAAACCAAACCTCAACACAAAAAATGGCAATGACTTCTAGCACCTTTTTTTCCATTTATTTCAAAGATGTCCATGAAAAATGATGTCAAAATCATCAGAGGCAGGCATACACGTGTACATGATGAAGGCACATGAACTGAGGGAGGAATGGGGTTGTCAAGCCAGGGAAGAGTTCCTTTTTTTGTTTTTTAGTCTCTCAGGGATCACATGACTGCTCATGCTGTTTTCATGCATTCAGTTTCCATTTGTGTGTAGATGTGGGACAAGGGTCAGAGGCCAATCCAGTTAACATTAGTGTAAGTGGCTCTCCCCATTCTTCAAGTGTCTCTTATTTTCTCCCAACTTCAAGAAAAAAAAAAAAAACTTGATCAAGAGGCAGGGATCGAACCACTTCAGGTTTTTTCAAGTGCAGCTCTAGCATGGATAGTTTGATCAAGGGGTGAAGGAGCTTGCTCTGACCAAACAAAACACCACTAATAAATTACGTACAAATATAAATGTGCATGTGAACAAGCATGATTAGGAACAATTTCTTCCAATCTCATAATCAATTCCAACAAAAGGCACTTCATTACCTCCTTCAATAAACCGCTGACATTTAAAAACAATGAGGTTTCACTTAAAAACAGCTTCCACTCAAAACATGTCAAGTGAATTTCAATAAACTATCAAGTGAGGCAGAAGAGCAAGAGTGAAGAGAGAGAAAGAGAGATGCTCATTGCTTTTTTCTAAATATATTTACAATCTGTGAAAGTACTAAACAACCTAAACCACATCATACAACAAAAGGCTCACTCTGCCATGATCAGCAATCATCTGTCCAATCAAAAACAGATATGTGATTGGACAAAATAAGTCATTAAGTGGATTAGGAGGAGTCTGTGAAATGAGCATCTAATATGAGAAGATGGAAAATTTAAGTACAATGATTAAGGGTGTGATGTAACAAAAAAAAAGTGAAAAAGCAGTGCAAAGCACACCGTTTCAGATGGTAATCTGGTACAAAAAGACCCTAGTTTACCACTTTAACTCAGCATAATATATTGTTCTTAACATCCAAACACTAACTGGACACTGTTATTTTCAGATTATTACTATATCCAGCAAACGTAGTGTAGGCAAAAGTGTGAGGGAACAGATTGGAAAAGTGTCACTGAGACATGTGAAGGGACTTGGATTTAAGGCACATTTCTCTAAATTTAACCCACAAGTACTCGAACAGAATCCATTCACAACTTTACTACAGTTCAGCTTTTAGCAGTGAAAATTGTTTTAGTTGCACATTGCTTGACTTCAAGTGGAGAGAAACTGGTACGCCGACTGAACCGAGCTACTTGCACCAGCAAATAAAGCAACTTCTAAAGTAGCTGTAATAATGAAAATAAAATGTACAATAGCATTTTACACAAACACACACACACACACACACGCACACACACAAACAGTATGCAAATAAAACAGACTCTGAACTACCATAAACATCTCTTCATAGAATAAAAATATATTTAACCTCTTGTACAAATTAAAGATTTATTTCAAATAAATTAAGTCACCTTCATAGATCGTCATAGCTGTAATAATATATCAATATAACAATATATTCCTTCGGGAAAATGACGCCAAGGCAATGTCTGATTGGTTTTCTATAAATGGACACCGAGGTCATACACAGCTCGTCAGACAGGAGGTGAGATAGATATGGTGTCTTATTTTCTTAATGGATTGGGGTAGTTACCAAGGAATCTAACCAGTGGTCAAAGTTGTCACCGACTGGCTTCAGGCAGGATTTTGGACTCATCCTGAGTCTGAGTTTCAGGACGAGTGGAATATTTAAGTGTGACCGACAATACTCTGGGAGTGAGAAAAACATTTTAGTTTTGGGCTGGTGTTGATCTGAAACTCCTTCATCTTTGTTGAGAACAGAGAGCAACTGGCCATTAGTGATGATTGAACATTCTTGATCATCACGGGCTGTGCTGTGGCGCTAGTGCAATGCCCCAGCGTGCCCAAAAGTGGCAGCATTGAGTAAAAGAGAGATTTGGCAGCATCGATACCAGTGGCCAGGTGACTGGTTCTCCCGAGATGTGATGATTTGTCCTCATTCATCCAAGTGTTTTCTGATTGTGTTCAAAGCTGCTGGACGACACAGTCACTTTGAGAGGCAGAGCTGGGAGTGGATTTCTTCAAACGCTCTGCTGTTGTTCTTTAGACAGTAGTATTCACATTCTCACAAATCAATTAAGAGCACACAAGTGAGGGAGGGATGCAAAAAGAAAGGGGGATATCGATCGATGAGAAGAAAAATAACAAGATACATTAGGAAGAGCCGGGACAGAGAGGTGGCGTTCCTCAGACGGCAACTCTAGTGGGCTCTAATGACTTCACTGCCGGTTGCTAGGTGCCAGAGGCCCTGCGTAAGCAGTCTAAGAGAATTTGGTCCCCCAGGGGCCATGATTCATGTTCCCCTCCACAACAGTCAGCCTGCTATCCTCTTTATATGTATCTGCAGGGAGAGAGCAGAGTGACACCTTGTTATTGGATAAATGCATCGGGAACAAGTAGTATTCAGCGTATGACTGGACAAGAGTATGATTTGCTTACTTCGCTGAGGATGGCCCACACAGCTGAGTCTTTGAGAACCGAGAGTCGAAGTGCCAGGACAGGATTGAAGGAAGGATCAACAGCCCCTTCTGCCACACCCTTTTCAAACTGACCTGTGTGTTTGAACAAATACACGTACAAAGCACACATAACATACATATTTGTATGGACAGTACTATATCTTCACTAAATAAGAAAAAAGAAATGTAAAAGATAAAATGCAAGGTTGACTGAGTCACTGGAAGAATATGCACTTATTCAACATGTTTCAGCACATGGCCTTTATCAGGTTTTTAAAAAAAATTAATCACAGCTATAAGGAACATTTGACAAAAAAGCTAAGAAACCAGACAATTAGAGAAGATGTTAGGAAACGCAAATCAATAAAGAGTAAGTGATGAGAGAGCAGAAGATTTCAGATGAGAGATGTGATTGACAACATAGCACACACTTTTATACACTGTCTATCACTCTAGGCTCCATCAGTGTGAGTATGTAGTCTGATCACGATGTTTCAGTGTGATTGTATGAGCTCTCACACATGCTGCAGCACTAGGAGACTGTCAAATCTACTCACCGATCCTGTAAAAGCGGTCTTCAGTTCGCTTGTACTTCTCTTTGGTCTGCAGTCCAGTTTCCTAACATATGCACACAGTAAAAGGTTGAGTAAGATATGAGGCAAATAAAAAAGTTAACGATTTCTCTTTTGAGCAGCAGTTGAACAGATGTGTTCATCTGTGCTCACGCTAGGAGTGTGGATCACAGTGTCAGAATGTATCGCCTCTGGCAGAGCAAACGATTCTGTCACGCTCACATTCCTGTCAATAATCAATACGCTGTGTCCCAGCAAGCGCTCAATGTAATCTAATCAGAACCGTTTGCACATCACACCATAGAAGGGTAACAGACTGCGTGTGTGTGTGTGTGTGTGTGTGTGTGTGTGTGTGTGTACTTCCCTACCGAGACAGGCAGTATTTCCACTGTGGTGTTCTCGATCTTGTCTCCTGGGTGCTCCTGGTTACCACTGCGAAACAGGAACCTGCCAATCAAAACACACATCAATTTCAATATATTCATGCACTGATAAGCATTCCGGCACTTCTTCCCAAAACGGTAGCAACCACACAGATACACACACAGTCCATATAATCACTTGTGGACAAGAAGTAGGCACCAAAAAAGTAATAAATAGAAGGTTTATGGAGGTAATGAAATTCAAAAAATGGCTTAACTGCCAGTAAGATATAGCTGATGAAAAGTTTAAAGCTTATGTTTCTTTGATCTCATATTCAGGTCACAGCTATAGGTTTTTTTGAACATTAAAAAAAACAGTATTTCTGCCTTTCTAGACAGTATAAAGCTGAGAACTGATCCTAGAGAAATCTATGTAGATTTCAAGGAATTTGGATTCCTTGATTTATACCTTTGGGGTTCAAGGTCAAGAAGATTCAAAGAAAAAACAAACCCCATGCTACCCTTACTTTATCTGAAATAGGATATTTTCACTGGAATTTGTGGTAGCACTGTATTTATCTCTATTAAATGCTAAGCAGCTAGAAGGGGAGCTGGAGACAGAGGCAGTGACAGATCATAAAGTATGCTGTACCATCTCGACCAACTGCTGATGAGATGTTGTCTCATCAGCAGGGTAAAAGAGCCTGAGCCTGTATAATTAGTGTAGCTCAAATGCAGACACAAAACACTTCAGAGCCAGACAGCGGAACACTAGATGGCAGCTTTCCCTCTCGCTGCCTCTTACTTTATGAGTGACTGACAGTGTGAGAACAGTCTTTCACACTTGTCGCTGTTCCAACTTTCTCTTTACAAGAGCAGATACCACAATTATGACACATCACAGCATGACCAAATATTAACATCCTTTTTCAGGTCAGCTCCGATCTGAGCTGTCAGTCGCTGCTATGACCTCTCTTTGTGTTATATATACTGTCTTGCTCCATCTCTACTCAGCTCCACGGAGAGTAGGAGGCTGGCCTGAGAATGCTTATTTTAGAGCACTCTCATTAGCTTACCCTGTTCCCCTGAGACTCACACATACTGTAGCAGGCAGCAGGCGGAAACAAGTGAAAAGACTAGTGCATTGTCTGTATGTGCAAATGTTATGGTTGAAATAACAGTGAACACACTGGGCTGTGCTTTGCATTCTCACTATTTTATTAGCCGTCATTTACACTTACTTCTCTATGCTGACAGGTCTGTCAAATTTGAAGAGGATGTAGTCTCCTGCAGTAGGAGTGATGGCCCAGAAGAAGTCCTCTCCTAGGTAGGTTTTCTCCAGCGTGTGACCCTGATATACCTGCGTGACACAAAACATACATTTATTTTTGTTTTCACTTTTATTTTCACGTGCTGCACTATCCCTAAAGAGACATATTTCACCTGCCGATTCCCTGTGTAAATAATAGATGTTCCATACATAACTGTACAGTGTAGTAGAATCAGAGCAAATATGCTTTATGGGAGCTCTGGAGTGATACCTTCATTGAAGTGGAAACCTCAGCTGGGGGATTGACATGCATCTTGTGGAGCAGTGGCTTCAGGAAGTCTTTGTCCTACAGAAATAGACAAGACATTTCTACATGAGAGGCAGAATCAACTGCTATGGTAAATAAATTACTGTGAGGGTGTGAGACTCACTGTGAGTTTTTGGATCTTTCCAGCGAGAGAAGAATGGAGTCCCACATGTTGAAATAAGGAGGGTCTGAACCGCACACGTAGGCTGGACTTCTGTCGCTCGCAGTGTTTCTGGAAAAGAGTAAAAAAAAAAGGAGGAAAGATGAGAGCCATTCTCCTTACAAAGACAATCATATCCATACAGTACATGCCCAACTACAGTACTGCACATACCGCATCTTTCTCAGGATTGCAGACTTTGACCCAGAGAATGTGGTCCAGCAGCCAGTCGATGGGCTTCTCCTTATAGAACATAAAGATGAACTCCACAATGAGGTTTAGGTCAGGAGCCTGGAACATTTTTCCTGTAGGAAACAGAATAAAGAGAGTTTATTGAGGTTAATTGATCCTGCACAAAAGCTCATTAACAATCCATTATTTGCAGAGATGATTAAACCATGAATAGACCTAAGGGGATCTGTTGCTATATGTAAATAAGAAAGAGCACGATCAACTGGAATTAATACGACAAAGTAGCTCTCTCCTGTGGATGCTTTGTCTCTTTAAAATCAGAGACAACCTGTGAAAGATACAGACTATATTTAAATTTGATTTCACAGCTAAAAAAAAAAAAACACGACTGGAATAAAATGATTGTAATTGTGTCAAGAAATGTGGTGAAAAAGGCTCTGCATTGTTCTGTGTTTCAAGATTTTGATACTTAGGACACACGTCCACAAAAGAAGAAAACAAGTGGTATTTTCTCACTTCACTGGAAGACAACAGAATATCAACAAATGTTTCCAACAGCAGAACATCCTCCCCTTGAGGGTGCCATTAATAAACTAAACTAAAAAAATCCACCTCTAAAACCCCACAAAAACAAAAACATGTCTTTCAGATGAATGACGAAAATAATAAATAGAAAAAGTTCAGAGAGAACGGAGCGAGAAAGGCTGCTTAGAGACAAACAACTTTCTAACTTTGTAATTCCAGTAACAATAGTTCATTTAAACTAAAATTAGGACTAGAGATAATTACAGTCTAGTCGCAGTTGGCTTTCAGTGATGACACCAGATTCATATAAATTTAAACTCAACTGTGTACAATTAAAATTAGATCTGTTTAGTAAAACTAAAAAAAAAACAAACAATTTTAACCAGTTAGAATCCCATCTAACTGATAAATGGACTTTGAGAAGAGCCACCATTAATAGAGCCATCACTTTTGCACAGTCAATTGTACATACAATGTTGTACGTTTTTACTTGCACTAGAAATATACACATTCCTCATTACCATATTGTAGTTGTGTTCTTAATTTAGATTTGCTTTTCCCAGCCAAACCATATTTATTTGAAATGACCAACTCTCCAAATGGTAATCAATAAAATGTCCATCTTTTCTTCTACAGATCTACAAATCTTCAATATATGAAAGCCTTGATAAGTGGAATGTAAAATGCTGAGTTAACAGAATGAGTTAATAATCACTTCAGATTGAACATTTATCCAGGAATGCCATTGTTTGGTTTTACCATCAGCTGTCTATACTGATCTTGCTTCATTAGACAGACCAATGCTGGATGCTGAATATTGATCAGGTGCTTAATGGACCGTACCGATGAAGCCCAGCTGAGAGAACTCCAGGATCATCCAGTCCTCTGACGAGAGCTGGAGGGCAAAGTTCTTCATAGTGGCAAAGTAGTTGGGCTTGGCCACAATGTCATCCTCCAACTAAAGGAAGAGAGGTACAGAAAGAACGAAATAAGCGACAGGAGAAAGCACTGTAAGAGTTGAGGTTTATTGTTAAAGGAGAGGGTGAGAAACAGGAGGGAGACTCTTCTATGTTGACAAAAGGGACAGCACTTTGAACTGAGCTAAGAAACACTGCTGTAGCTACACTAAACTAGAGTAGCTGTGTAGATGTCAGACAGAAAATACCTCTTCCCTCCAGGTAAGAGCAGAGAATGGAAATGACACACCCCTTACATTAGACAGAAAGATGGGAGATTGACAACACAGTTAAACCCAAACCATGAATGGCTGGTGTTAGAGTTCCAAATCTGCTCAGATTAGACATTTATACAAACATTCCCAAATTGGATGCATAGTTTAGCCAAAAAAAATAAAAGATAAGAACTTTAGAAGTCTAAGAGGATTAGACTGAGAATAAGTGGCTCTAGTCTGAAAACAATAACACTGGTTCTGATGAATGACTGCAACAACACACATTTGCACCAATTACTCACCATGTTTTAATTGGGAGCGACATGCCTCAAAGTATAAGTAAACTAGTGTTTGCCTTGTAACAGGTTTTAACTCCAATACGTGTGCATAAATGTCTCCTACAGGTTGCTATGGGAACATTTATTCATTCATTTAAAGGACATACCTGGACATAGTAAACCCCTTTGCTCACAGCGTACATCATGAGGAAGGAATAGTCCAGATTCTGCTTCGTTCGCCATCTAAACAAAACAAAAAACATCAACAGATACATTTATGATAACTATATTTTATGATATCTCTGTATTTCAAAAGGTGTTTCAAAGCATTCAGACACACTGTTTCACATGCAAAAAAGCAAAACTGTGCAAATCACGTACTCCTACTGTCCAACAGCAGACTTTATTTTAATCAATTATGAACCAATGCTGTCACACTAACTGTTTGATCTGAATGATCTGCCTTTGTTGCAGTCATGGCTGTCATGGCTGTTCACCAAGTGCTGCAGGTGATTATGATACTACCACGGGGCAGGTGTGAGAGAGATATTACACTTTAATCACAGGTGAATAGATAACCCGAATATGAGGGCATGGATATGCATTCAAAACTGAGCCAGGTGGTTTGAGTCGCTCTGCTGTTTCAGCTGTAGGAGAAAGTAATCAGGAGGTAATGACCCTTCTATACCATTTACTTAGATGCATGCGCATACAAACACAAAAAGTGTCTGCTGAATATAATAACTTTTTTTTAATGTTGAACACTAGCTACTTAGATTAACATTAGAGGCAACTGTGCAGGAAACAAACATCCACATACGCGCATTAAAAAGGAAGAAAAAAAAAAAAAAGAAGCATCTTCAGGGCCTGAAGGCTGTTAGCTGAGTACATGAGTAGTCGGCACAAACTGCACCATAAACAGATTTCGGTTGAAGCCAGTTGTCAGCTGACTATACACAGGAGATAACTACAGAGGATGATAAGAGTGAGCTCTACAGAGAGAAAGAGATGGAGAGCGCTGCTGCTGATGACCTTGATCTGACTTTGAGAAATGCCTGTGGAATACTAAGTACCTAGGCAGCCTACCTAAAAGCTCTCGCTTGCTTGCTCCCTCCCTCTTTCCACCCCCCCTGACTCATGCTTCTTCTTTTTCAATCCTCATCACAGCTCTCCTGCATAACTTCATGTCTCTCAGGCCTGGTATCTCCATGATCTCCTTAATGATTTTCTATCACATTTTGCCTAATTAAACAAGCGTCAAGGTAACACAGATGTCACGCCTGACTGATTTTCTTACCTAACCCTCTCTTTGGAGTCTCCAAACGTCTCTTTGAGGTTGGTGAGGTCAGGGTAATAGGTGACGGGAGGAGAGATCACCTCCAGCAAACCTGAATTCAGCTCTGTAGAAAACCTGAAGGAAAAAAAAAAAAAAGATTGTCGGTGATGTCAGCGGTGTCACTTTTAATCATAGTGACAATTTGGTCCCTTGTAATGTTTCTATCAGGAAGTGCACTTACTCTTTCTCTAGGCCGGCAACCACACTGTGCACGTAGTCTACGTCAGTCTGCAGAGATTATTCCAGGAAGACAGAATTTATATATTTTTAGCATCATGTGGTTTATCGTACAGAAGCATCGTGTTATGATTCATACTGCATGAACCTGAGAGCTCACCTCCCCGACGAAAACAATAATGACACAGTCGAGTTTCTCCTCTGGTGACAGCTTGTCTATAAGTGAACGAAGCGTCTCTGACAGATATGACTTCACCTTCCGCTTCACTGTGGGGATCCCCATCACCATGGTAACTGGGGAGAAGAGTGTGAGGTGAGTACAGAGAGCGTCGGTGGCTGCAGGGGTGGCTGTTGTTAATCAATTGGATCCAAAAGCAAATCATCTTTGCTGTTTGACAGTGACAGATTAAGTCGGCCTAAATCCAGAAGAACAGAAATTCATGCCCAGACTAACAGATGGCAGTGGGAAGGATGACTAATGGAGGTAGTTTGTAATGCATCTGCACTAATGTGCTGCATGTTTTAAAAGAAAAGTGCCTTCATACAACAATCTAACACTCTGGTTAATGTAATTTATAACAAAACACACTGCAGGAAATATAGAGGCAGCAGTGATTGATGTAACAAAAATTTATGCTGCTTGGCGTTTACTCAACATCATCATTTACTTAGAGATCTGCAAAGTGCTGCTAAATTATTTTATGAGCTTGTCCTATCAACTAAATAAACAGACCTGGACTGGCCAGAGGGACCAACAGCGGTCATAAAAAAAAAAAAAAAAAAGCGAGAGTTGCAGGGAGTTCTAATTTAATAACATACAATATTTCCTAATTGCTTTACTGAATTAACTGATAGATCGCGAATCTATAACAATTACCAGATCTTATACTCAAGTCTTCAAAAAACAAAAATCCCAAAACTATGTATAACAAAGAAACATCGCCTCGCAGTTGTATGCCTGCCAACCAGTCAAGTTGCAGTTTAAATCCATGTCTGTCCAGACTCATAATTAATATACATATAATATACATACATAATTTGTAGTGAAGGCTTTGAAGGAATTTAATAAAAGGTGTTAAGTGTATTTTCCTTGTATGTGTTCACATGCTTGGCCAATAAAGCTGATTCTGATAGAACACAAAGTTGCAGCCTTGACAGTAGACGATGCTTCAGATATGGATGTTGCTCCTTTTGGATATAAAATGTCATCACTACATCGTTTTATCCTATTACACATTTGTGTGAAACTTGAACTTCATAATTAGCGTGTGAATTCTTGGGTTATGGCCAAAAATGTGTTTTGTTGAGGTCACAGTGGACTTTAACCTTTGAACACCAGATTCTAAGAAGTTCATGCTTGAGTCCAAGCGGACGTTTGTGCCAAATTTGAAGAAATTCCCTTGTGGCGTTCCTAAGATATTGCGTTCACAAGAATAGGACAGACAACCCAAAAACATAATGCGGCCACAGTTGTCACTGGCACAGAGGCATAAAAACATGAAAAGCTGAAACAGGTGATTATAACTGGATAAATGTCTAAGCCAGGGGTTTTCAAAGTCTGAGACTGTGGGCCTCTCCTCAGACAAAGCTTGGGAAAAGGCACCCCCTCATTCCCCCCATAGTTTACTTGCTTAGTTTCGCTCAATTCCCAGATGCCTATGGGATCATGATTATGTTATTTGACCCCGTAGACACTCAACAATTGAGCCAGATAGCCTGAAATTGCTGTTAGACATACTTCAGACTATACCAAATACATAAAAAAGGTCTGTCTGAAGGCATTTATTTGTTTCTGACTATGGGAAAGTGGGAAGAACAGTAAAATTCCCCAAAACTACTGTATCTCTAAACTGTCTCTTTAACCAAATCACACACATTTAGGCTATTCAATGTGATCTCCTTTTGATAAATAATATAATAACTAATGTAACATTTTTTCACTTCCATTCACTCAGCCTCCCTTGAATCTGTTTGGAGGCCCACCTTCCACTTTGAAAACCTCTGGACTAAACAATTAGTAATCTGAATTGTCAAATAATTTTGTGTTGATCGGCAAAGCAATTTAAAAAAAAGACACTAGAAGCAGACGTTACATTCAGCTGAGTTCAAGGAGAACAACAGTAAGACAAAGTAAGCGAGGAAAAGTGAGTGGCTATTGTCTTCTCCTTATTGTTTCTATTGTATGGAGAGGTTCCCTGAAAAAGTACATCAGACTGGAAAAAGCAGACAGAAGGCCAGTCCATTTCACTTACAAGGATCACTTTCACTTGGGAGCGAGAGAGATAGAGGGAGAGATGGGAAAAGTGGAGAGTGTGCAGCAAGCCCACACTGGCGTGGAGGCAAAAGCGAGGATGTTTGAGTTATTGGTCTGGTTATCTGACACTGAATCAGTGTTTTTCACATGCTAAGGAAAATAAGTCAAGACAGCAGCATGAAATTGCTTAATTCACATGCTCTTCTCTTTTTCATGTTTCATCTACAAGAGGAAATATTGCATAAAATGTTCACAGAGAGGTGGAAAACAAGGTAAAGTTTTGTATTAATGGCAGTTGGAAACAACTTGCCCTGTGGGGACAACAATGATGGTTAAATGAGCCTGTTAGTGTGTGTGTGTGTGTGTGCGTGGTATAAAAGGGGGAAACATGCTGACTGAGCTGCTGTTGGGGCACAAGGGGCCTCGACAAAGGTACAAAAACAAACTTGAGGTGCAGAATGAGCGAGCAGCATAGCGGACTTGAGAAAGAGTGCAATTCGCTGGAGTGATCTGTGCAGCGTGGAGAATCTGTCCCAGTTTTGCTTTGTGTTCCTCACACTGAGCTCCGTGTCGTATAGCGACACCCACCACCAAGAAAGTAGGTCGAGGATGAAAGGAGAATGTGGGAGGAAGGAAAAAGAGACAGAGAGTGACAGAATAAGGGAGGGTGGCAGACAGTGAATGAGTGATAATGCATGCAAGTGCAGCGTGAGCAGGACTGACTCCAAGTCTGCCCCTCCCCGTGTCCCTTGATCAGCCTGCCCGCTTCGCTCTGCCATCCTTTCATCTTCTTCAGGAAAAAAAAAGCACAACAATTTACATTTCTGTTCGTTTCTCCATCACATCTGTGGAAAGAACTGATTTGGCATGCCATACAGATAAAAGAAAGCTGGTGTTTGGCTGTGTTGTAGGCTTGCGAAGTTAAGCAAAATGTCACTTGATCATTTTTTCAAACCTAGCATGTAAATGTGTTTATTTTCCTGATCAGGTACTAGGGCTGCACGATACTGGAAAAAAACTGACTTTTCACCAGATACATGCAGTGTGTTATCCATGTACAGATATACAGTTACCAATCATAATTTTCATCATCTGGGTACTTTTAAAAGGTCTATCCTCTAACAAAACAAACCCCCCTCCTACTTCTACCACACTTGGTTCAGCCCTCTGCCACCCCTCCAGAAATCAGCTTGGACTCCTCCACTTTAGGTTTCACATATGGGACTCTGTCACAGGCATGAACAAGTGGAGACGGAACAGGTGGAGAGGTATTTGGGAAAAAACAACATGTTTCTTAATAAACTTTACAAATAGACTTGTTTGTCGCAGTTGTGTTATTTACATGTAATCTACCATTTCTAAGGTTGTTCAAATGTATGTTTAATCTGCATGGTGGAAGATAACCAGCCCTTCCAGCGCGACTGAGGATGGTAAAACTCTCAAACTCGAGTGACAAACAGATTTGTCTATATGCCAGCAAGATGTAAGTACAGATGGATCTGGATACTGCAAGTTTTGTGTGTGTGTGTGTGTGTGTTTATGTGTTAAGCCTTTCACATTAGGGAGCGGACCAGCCCTGTGACAGTAACTGTTAAACTTTTAACCAGTACTGGGACGAGGTTCCATTGATAACAGGAACACATGCACTCAGAAGCCACCTCACGTAACTGAACGCCTGCCTCTAGCATTCGGGTGACATTATCTGTGACAGCAGCCGTGTCACGTGCATGTTTACAGGCAGGTGATATGCAGACTCTGCATCTGCAGCGATCAGTTCACTATGTGCTCTGATCAAGGAGTGCACTTTATCAGTTTATCAAAGAACCAAAACAGGTAGCGCTCATTTTCAGGTTGTGGTAGGCAGACTAGTGGGGCCTGCTTTGGTTGTTTGAAGTGCATCCGTTCACCAGAGCACATTGGGAACTGATCTGTGTAAATTTTTCCTTTGTATCAAGCAGCAAGAAAGCTGTGGCATGATGAGTGTGAGCTAATTTGCCTTACTTGACACTGCACGTCCTGCAATGTGACTATTGCACATGTACACATCACGATGTTGATGTTGAAACCACATATTGTGCAGCACTATTAGGCACCATGGCCACACATTATTCAGAGGTTAGTGGTAATGAAGGAATGGACATCAGTGGATGCTCGTAGTAGGAAAGATATTGTATATAAGTTTATCATTAAAGATCTGGTATTATGGCCTTTTTTGACTAATTTTTATAAATATTGAGTCTATTTTAAACATATCTGTGACATTTTGTTCACAAAAAGTTGTTTAGACTTCTCTAAATACATCTTTCCTTACAGCCCAGATTCCCCTCTGTCTTCCAGCAGGCTGCTTCAGAAGCCATTTACATAAAAATTGGCATTATTAATGACCACCTGCTCCGATTGGCTGGAGGTGTGGCCCCCACCTCCACCCCCAGCCAACTGGAATAATACCTAATGAATAATACAAATTCCCTTACACCGCATCTTTGCCTGGAGTAATGGCTGCAGCTGAAGACATAAGTATATAGTATATAAGCAGTCTATGAACTGGAGTCTGATCCTGAATGGGAAGAGGAAGAGTCTGTTGTTGCACAGATGAGATTTCAAAATAAAAGTAATATTTTCAAATGTAGCCGGAGGTCGCTAGCTTAGCTTCAGCACAGATATATTATATTCCTTTAGATAAGTAACAGAAAGAAACAATGTGTCATCCAAAGATCGTGGATGAAACAGTTGAAAATGTTGCAGTGTAACGAGTCTCATTAAGCAGACAGTCAGCTGTAAAATGTGCAGAACACACAACCACTTGCCAATAACGGAGGGAAGATTGTCTCCACAAATGAATTTCAGCCATTCCTGACATAAATTTCTATCCTCTGGAAGGCTGTAAAGACTTGTTAGCTGCTGAACAACCAGCAACACTTCCAGTGTCCTGCTTTCCTCGTCATCCAGCTGAAAAAGTTACGTGCATATTTGATTTGACTTTCTGGAAAGTATACGTCACACCAGAAAGCTCTTCAGCCGCAAATTTCAAATAACTTAAAAAGGCTGAGTAGATAGAATTGAGTAATTTTACAGCACAGGAGGCTCCACCATCACCCTAATACACCCCAAAACTCATTTTTCCTGTTTTCCACAATACCAGTTTATGGGTTTTCTTTTTTTCTTTTTTTTTTTAAATGAGACTAATAATTCATGTGCAGGTCTGGAAAATTTCAGAAATTATGTATTATGTATTAGTTCATATTCATACGGAAGCAGAAAAATTGCACTGAGATTTAAGGAGAACAAAAGTTTTTATGAGATTTTGAATTTAAAAATGTATGAATGTACTGTGAGGTCCAAAAGTCTGAGACCACTAGTCAAGATACTTCTATTTTGCATTTGCTTCGAATGTAAAACTTTTTTTTTTCATTACAAATGATAATATCAGCTTAACAATTTAAGTGAAAAGTTGAATTGTTGAAAAATGTACATGTATTTCAGAATATCTTTATCAGAATATCTCTAGTGTTTGGTATGTCCCCATTTTGCTTGAATGACAGCATCCACTCGAGCTGGCATGGACTCCACAAGTTTGTGCAAAACCTAATGACCCCTGTTATCCCAGCATGATTTGACAATGCTCCGAAAAGCTTCTTGTGATGCCACAGCATGCTTGGCTTTCTCAGGCTTCAAGTGCCCCCATAAATGTTCAATGGGGTTAAGGTCAGGTGACTATGGAGGAAAAGTCCATAACAGTCAGGACTCCTTGATCTTCTTTGGTCTTCAAGTAGTTCTTGCAAAGCTTTGAGGTGTGTTTGGGGTCATTATCCTGCTGCAGTATGAATCCTTCTCCACAAAGAAGCAAACTAGAGGGTACGGCATGTTTTTAAAGAATGGAGTGATACTTCTCTTTCATCGGGGTGGAGTCAATTCAGTGCAGGTGTCCAACTCCAGAGTAGGCAAAACAGCCCCAGATTTGAATATTCCCATCACCATGTTTCACTGTGGGTTTGATACATTGTGGTATCATTCTCTCTCCTGTTCATCTCATTACATACACCCTTCTGTTGCTGCCATAAATATATAACTTGGATTCATCGGTAAATAGGACTTTTTTCCAGTCATCCACTGTGAGATGCTGGTATTTCTTAGCCCACTCCAAGCGTTTGGCCTTGTTTCCCCCCCTGAGAAGTGGTTTAGAAACTGCTACTCGTCCTCCGAGACCACTACAACACAGCCTTCTTTTGACAGTACTTTTGCTGATTGGAGTCTTGTGTTCTTTATTCAGCAAATACTGTATCTGTGATGAAATTGCTTTTCTATCTCTTCAGAGAACTAGGCTTGATGTATTGATCTTTTGATGGTGTGGTCACTTTTGGTCTGCCTGATCGTGCTTTGGATACAACTGATCAAGTTTCTGCACAGCGTTTCAGAGTTCCATGCGCTGCACCACGCAGAGCAGGTGCTGCCGTGCAAAGCTCAGCAGGTTTGACATGCGTTGCTGCATGCAGCTTTAAAATATGAGCATGTCCTATTTTCTGTCTTCAGTGTTTCATTGCAGCAATGCAGCTTGCAAATCAGCACACACTGGAACAAGAGAGGGTTGTTTTGGGGAAATTTAAGGGAAATCAGTGATGATTAAAAGCTTTGGCTTGTGTTTGGTGATGCATTTCTTCCGAAAATGTCTGCGCATAGGGTGAGGTTGATATACAAGGTTCCAGCACAGGTCAGCCATGTTTTGGGAAACAGGTTAATCACCGGTCCTTAGTGTATAATGGGAGTAAGAGAATGAGTGTGCATTTGTGAGAGAGAGATAATGTTAAGAACCTTCAAAGTTTCCACTTAAAGTAATTAGTTTCAGATTGGATGTTGTTGATTAAATTCTGTTGATTTTTCAACTGAGATCACAACTTCTGTCATTCAAACGGACTCAGTAATCAGCAAAATCAGTGGTTTCTATGACATGATGAGCCCTCTGCCAAAAAGTGTTTAATCACACACACAAATAAAAAGCAGTGTTCAGCAAGAAAGCTGATACATTTTCACTTCCGCTCGAAACAATCATGCTGACCAGCTCAACAAAACTCTGCACTTTGTCACCTTATCATTCAGACAGGAAGTCTCTGTCCTTCCTCCATGAGCAATTAGAAGGTGGCACATTGCATCTTCTGTGTTTTCTTTTTTCTTTCTTCAGTGCAGTAGCCACAGCAGTACACATTCCTCCACAGACCCCATGTTTGTTTACTATTGTGGTCATGGAAATGCTCTGATTAGGTTTAAGCATCCTATATTGCCTCCTTGAGGGCTGAAATTGATCACCTCCACCAGTGTGAAGGAGTGCACACCATGCGTTTGCACTGGCTGGGCCAAGCGTTGCCATTTGCGTACTTGCATGAAGCATGTTTTTGGCCTTACTGGTTAGTCAAGATTCCTGCAAGGAGAGTGGTAGGATCTGGAGGGGACTGCATAAACCCTCGCATGTGTTAGCCCCTCCCAGTGAGGTTCTTTGCACTAAGGAGAAAAGATGCAGCTGGCACCATTTGTAGCAGAGCAACACATGATTGTCTACACTTTCCTCAGGCCAACAGAAACGCAGTGACAAAGACTGCAACACAAGGAGAATTCCAAATTGGGGAGGAAAAGGGGGAAAATTAGACCTTCTACGGCAGCTTGTGGCAGAATGAATGCTAGTGTAGTGCTTGGCAACAAAGTAGCGACTGTGTAAAAGGGCAAGAGTTAGCAAACTGCTGAGTGGCTAAAGGCCATATATGTGTTTGGAACTAGGAATGCTGCATTACAATAATACTGTTGTTAAATTCTGTCTAAAAGGGGCCTCAGTCAAGCCTTACTCCATCCATTTCAGTCTCAGTCAGGACTGTTTCTTCCCATAATCCTTATTCAATTTAAAGAGGGAGGATGTCCTAATTTTCACAGCTAAAAATATCCCAATGTCAGATATGCTTAGACCAGCAGAGAAATGAGTAGAGAAGTTAAAAAAAATTAAGACACAGAGTTAGGCAATAAGTGAAGAAAAAGCGAACATTAACAGCCCTGTTGGGGCACTGAGGCTAAAGCTGCCAGTGGTTAATCAAGTATATTACAGGGTATGCACAAGTAATGCAGGGGCCAAAATTCCCTGCGGCAGCCATGTGTCTCCATGACCCACCACCACAGAGACCCACTATCAATTCCCAGTGAACACAAACGGCAGTTTGAGGGTGGGAAGCAAGTGAGAAATCAAGTCCCACCCAGTGATAACAAGAGAGTATTCAACAACAAACTCTGCATTATCAGTGCCTTGACATTCTTTATAGGATTTCCAAGAGAAAGCCAAAAAGAGTCTTAAAAGCTTGTCCGCAGGTAACAGATACCTGCCCACCTGTCATACAACCAGATAGACTGGCAATGACTGAGAGATGGCAGCGATAGACCTTGTATTTTTTCTTGCTTCCTGTGAGAATACCTTGTACTCATTGATCACTGGCCTTTGAAGAGATCAAACAAGCCACAGGCTGGAGACAAGAAACTCCTACTTGTTCCCAACCTGTCCCTCCCTCCTTTCCTCTAACTTGTCTAGGGCCTCTATTTTTCCCCCATAGCCATTGTCATTAGGAATGTGGAAACACAATTTGAGCTTTTCAGCCCCTAAACTCACTTCCCTTTGCGCCCCCTACTCACTCCACCTATCACACTCGCAATGCTAGATAAGTAATCCTCTTAAAGAGAACTTGATATAGCAGAGGTCACGTGCTTGAGGAGAGAATGAAAAAAAAAAAAAAGAAATTACAAATAAATATGGGGTTGCTGAAAGTATGTAATAAGGAGCGGGATAATCTATGTGAACGAGGAGGCTAATGACAGGTGTTCAGTTCCTCTGTGAGCTTTTTAAAAAAATTGGTTTTATAGCATCTTTACTGTGATAGAGTGTGAGCTCTCGTGGAATGAACCAGAACACAAAACACATACAGATGTTACAATTCTGAATTTATTGAGGCCTACAGCTATACATTTTGTGATCATTTGCTCAGTGTATGTCCCTAGAGTAAACTTTCTTTAATATAGCTCTTTTAAAAAAGGAACAATGTGCTTTACAGCTTCATTAAAAGAGGGGAAAAGCCACAATAGAAACGCATTTGAACACACCAAGTGCAAGAACATAGTAGGATAGAGATTTGAAAGCAGGAGAAGGAAATCCCTGTTCGATGAATGTAAGAGGAAGGATACATTGTTTGTAAAGTAAATAAGAAATTATACATAGACTACAATAACTCAAACAGTCGTCAGAAAGATCTTACTGCACCACTCAGTCCAGAGGGGGATATGTGTTATGAACTAGTCACCAACTGAAAACATGTTGAGACATGATTCTCTCCCTGGTGTAATGAGGCTCTCTTGAGGTTTTACTAGGTGTTTATGTAGGACTAGTATGCATATTCTGGAGAAAGAGCCTCATACAGTGAATCAGTTAGTTCATTATACTGAATTTGCAGCGTGTGCCTGTCTGTGTCTGTGTTTATGTGTGTAAGCTGCTCACCTCCTGTGCGGCCAAGACCAACTTGCACGGCAGGATGCAGGCTGCCCTCATTGTTGAGAAGGTGAGGCAGGTGGTGGTAGATATTTGGCACCTGGAGAGGTTTCCTATTTGCAAGCTCCTTCAGCAGTTTCTGTGTCTCATCTAAACACAGGCACAGAGGAGCAAGTCGAGTTAAATCTTTTACTCATTTTCATAAAATGATGACTGGAGTGAAATTATACTGACTTTAAAAAAAAAACCTGTCAACATCAAAGTGGTCCGATAGAACAGTGATGCTATGATGATTTAATAAATATAATGAACTATATACTGTCTTACCCACAGTAGTAAATAAATGTTCTTTCCTAGAATATGAGTACTCATTCGCTGGAGGACTGTGTTCATGCTTGTGTACAAATTCATTCATACTGTATTTCCCTTATGCAGGGCTCTTGATGCACTGCAGGTCCACTGCAGCCAATATTAAGTAATAATTGAGTTTTCATTTTCCATTTGTGTGCGCATGACTTATGAATCACAATCTAAAAATGTTTGATAATGCATAATAACTGCCAGAATGAAAATTAAAACATCACTCTGACAGATTATTTTCAGTTTAATAATGAAACTAAATAGGAAATGGACAGAAAACGTGCAACCAGAGCTGAAAAACTAAATTGCCAACTATACTTTAAAGATCCCCTCCAGATCTGCTAAAAATACTCTGCTTTGAATAATAATTTGTGTCTGTTTTTTCACAAAAAAGTTCAATTACCTGGTTAGAAATTCTTAAAATAACATCTACTCCTACCTCATTGAAAAATCAAGAATATGCAAGTACGTTTTATTTCAAAAGTGTAACTGCTGGACACAAGAAGTCTCCTACTTAAATGTGATCATGTGTCATTCTCAGTGTTTGCTCACTGGAAGCTTCAAGTTTCCACATAACACTTGCATAAGTTGTGTACTGGAGCTTGATTGACTCCCAAACTAGTTGTGATGTAATAAATCATGTGCTTATGTACACACCTTAAACTCTGATTTTTGGGAAACACAGAGGAATTTCACCCTTCTGGTAATGTATGTGAAAACAACCTTCTAGTGTCAATTCATTATTCTGCAGAGTGAAGCTCAAACATTCAAGTGAAGTAACAATGATGTGTTTTATTTTTGAATGGAGGGGGACTTTGAAATTAAAAATTGAATTATCTGCTGTGCTAAACAGTGAAATGGTCCTATGATCGGGAATGATTCAGCCAACTGGATTCTGTAACCCACCCAATGGTTTTGAGAGCTGGTTTTGAAAGATTTATCATAAGAAGCCTCCGAAAATCCTGCCACTGTGAGAACGACTGTTCAAAAATCCTGTTTCATTTCATTAGAAACTATCTGGCTCTTAAAGGTACTTTATAAAGATCTATACTTAGTTACTTTTAGAAGCACAGCAAGTTTTTTATTTGAACCTATACAACAGCTGCTTGACAGTGTTTACGCTCAGATGGGATCAATCAGTCTTTGTTTGTTTGTATCAGTTACCTGAGAAGTTTGTGAGGGCATCTTTGCTGCTGTTAGTCTCAGCGATGGCACGTCTGAACTGCTCGAGAATGTTGTTGAGCTCAGACGAGCGCTGCAGCGTCCTGTGCTCTGCCACACGAAGGCGCTCTTTCAAGGCATGGAACTCCCGCTGGTATGCTATCAGCTTCTCTACAAGAGAAAAAACGCAAGCAGGA